>NC_058081.1:225227498-226673123 GCF_014858855.1 Bufo gargarizans | reverse complement strand
CTACTCCTTTAAAGAGCTGCAATCGTTTTACACACAAGAGAATGAAGATAATTGCTTTATCCATGCTGCATTGTAATAGATAACGCACTAAGTCATGCTTTCCATAGAGACCCTCTTTGACTTTACAAATAAAACTGATTACTTCTCTCCATCTTTGCGGAAAGTTCATGTGGGTAACTGCATCGCATGGGAAGCAATCGTGGGTGACCTCTGGCCCAACACATCTGCTGCCTGTGACATACTGCTCCAATTAGCTGTTAAGGAAAAGGTTCTTTACAGACGGCACACTCACCTCGACTCAGTCCATCAGGTCCCCGTAGGATTCGGCATTCTTCTATTTGACCAAATGGAGAAAACATCACCCTGATATCGTTCTCGTTACACTTCTTCGAAACCATGCCTATGAACAATTTTCTGTCTTCCACAGCTAGGAGATAAAAATAATGAATGAGCAAAGGCCATTTTATCTTTTTTATTCCTGTGATCAATGCTTCATTACCACATCAAAACCAGCTGCGATCATGTGAGTCTTTCTTTGTGCTTTACACAGGTCCCAGGAAGGCAAATGCAAACTCTTTATTTCGCATTTATTTCCTTTCTTCCTTTTTCTTTTTTTTTGCTGTGATGCTACTACAGCTCACAGCATGATGAGAAGCTGCTGCTCATCCAGATACATTCATTCCAGTCACTTAAACACACTAGGTGAAAAGTTACATTTTATGTCTATGGGACACACTGTATTTTAGTAAATCTTACAAAGAGCTGAACGGCAGCAGCAATCAAATGCCCATGAATAAATGGTAAACTTTCCAGCTATATCATTTTCACATGGGTCTTCATTTTAAACACAGTGGTTGACTATATGAAGGGGGTCATACTACAGATGCACAAATAACATTTCAAAGTCCATTACAGCCAGGGGCTATCCATAGTATTCAGTATATTGGGCAGACTAGATGGGCCAAATGGTTCTTATCTGCCGACACATTCTATGTTTCTATGTTTCTCTGTAGAATTCGGGACTGATGTTTTTCTTGTTGATAGTTTAGAGTTGGTTCATAACACATTCATGGCCTCCATTGGATGTATACGTTCATGCATACCTTCAATAGAGGCTTGTGACAGATACAGTACAGTGGTACCCATCAATTACAGGCTCCCATTTAAAAAAAATACATTTTATTTTTATTATATTTAATGGATACTGTTGTATGGAACAGCTTAATCTACTTTAACACCTTTTTTTGCAGTATACCAAAATATACTGGCCTGACAGAGACCAAAAGGAAATTCTTTTGGTTTTCATTAGGTTAATGGAGCACTATGAGGTTTTTTCACATCACTAAGGCTATGTTCACATTACATTAACCATGATTCAGTTAAACGAATGCCATATAGTGAAATCCATAACCCATAGGGTTCCATTGTAAAAAAGAAGTATGCATTTAACACGTGTGTTCAGAACTAGATGTTACTGCATGGAATAGCGTAGTAGACTGTGTTGGCTCCGCTTACTTGCACTGACTCAATTTCTGCCAATTTAGACCCACCTACAACATGGGGCCACTTTTAGTTTTTTTTCAAAGCCAATTTAAGTTTCCAACCCACCCATGCTGCATTGTGATATATACTAATACACCTAGTATTTTTTCCTCATATATCTAAAAGCATTATTTGAATATTTGTCATGTGAATGGTAACCATACTCCTTTTTTTTTCCAAACTGGATTTCAAAATGTACGGCTTGATGAACCTGCAGCCAAGATAACAAGTTGCTGGTGGAGTTTGTTTTTCCCATTGATGGTAGGAAATATCAACAGAATCAAGATAAAATGTGAACTTGTTTAAAAACATGAATGACAGCTAATTTGCTTCAATTATGATACAGTTACAAATCATCCATAAATAATTTATTTTCTACTGCCACAAGTTTCTAGAGACTTCTTCCATCTAAGTGACACGATAGATGTGCCAGGAAATAGTGGATGGAAATCTCAGCTTTCATCGATATCATTAGTCCTACAACTAGACATCATTATGTAGCAATAGAAAATCAGCTAGAAACCTACTGAAGGCATGTCCACCAGGCTGTGACTAGTGCTCCAGGACCAATAGGACCACATTGTTGTATTAATGCTTACGCTATAGTTCTCCCCATCCCTGGCATATTTCTCACTCACACTTTTCCTTTCATTGAAATATTTGCTGAGTATTGTTATCACTAGGGAAGAGCCCCTGGAAATAGTGATTGATTTAGCAAAGATTTACTGTTTTCTTCTATGACCAAAGGAAAAGCTTTTTTGTTTTAATTGCAGTCATTCTCTTTAGGAGCGGTGCCTGCTGGCAGTAGCAGCTATCATTTTGTCTTTGTTAGAATCCCAGGGATACATCATGGATAATTGTGAATACTTTCACAGCAATCTTAGGAATGGAGTTACACAAACTTTGAAACTTTAGACACATATCAAATACGACTTCCTGATACACCATATCTGGTTCCACAGAACGGGCTTTGTTCACAGTCATGGGTCATGGTAGGTTATAGCCAGGATATTAATAGCCACAATAATTGTAGTATTTTTCAAAACCAAAGTATACAGCTGAGACATTTGTGCAGCCACTCTTGCGGTGAAATTATGTGAAGAGCATGAAAGTGCAGTACATTTCTACCTGGAGATAAAGTCAGTCTGCCATGCTAATAGAGGTTTTTTTTGTTTGTTTTTTAGCACTACTGCTTTCACTCCTGTGGTATATCTTTCGTTTTACCATAGTTTGATTTGTTAAAATATTATGTTTATAAGGCCAAAAAGCCCTATCTGTCTATCTATTGAAGTATCAATTAATTGCATTACAATGTATGTTATATCTATCTATCTACAGCATGTGTCTACAAAAAGCAAAAAAGCAGCACTCTCCAAAGTATAAAATTGAATATAAAAATATTGCATTCACCCTTGTATGATTCTTTCTTTCTTTCTATATCTATGTTTATCAGATTTTTATGTATCTTATATCTATCTAGAATCCTCAACAATGAAATTGAAACACCAAAAAGGAAAAGTGGAAGTTGTGGAATTATGGAAATCAACAGACGACTGGTAACAGGAGTCGTCCCAAAAGATTGGAAATTAGCAAATGTTGTGCCCATTCACAAGAAAGGTAGTAGGGAGGAATCGGGCAACTATAGGCCAGTAAGCCTGACATCAATAGTGGGGAAATTAATGGAAACCATACTTAAGGAGAGGATTATGGAACATCTAAAATCCCATGGATTGAAAGATCAAAAACAGCATGGGTTTACTTCAGGGAGATCATGTCAAACTAATCTTATAGATTTTTTTTGATTGGGTGACTAAAATAATAGATGGCAGAGGTGCAGTAGACATTGCTTATCTAGACTTTAGAAAGGCTTTTGGTACTGTCCCACATAGAAGGCTTATCAATAAATTGCAGTCTTTGGGCTTGGACTCCCATATTGTTGAGTGGATTACGCAGTGGCTGAGGGACAGACAACAGAGGGTTGTAGTCAATGGAGTATATTCAGACCAAGGTCTTGTTACCAGTGGGCTACCTCAGGGATCTTTTCTGGGACCCATATTGTTTAATATCTTTATCAGCGAAATTGCAGAAGGCCTCGATGGTAAGGTGTGTCTTTTTGCTGATGACAAAAAGATTTGTAACAGGGTTGATGTTCCTGGAGGGATACACCAAATGGAAAAGGATTTAAAAAAAAATAGAGGAATGGTCAAAAATCGGGCAACTAAAATTTAATGTTGATAAGTGCAAGATAATGCCCCTGGGGCGTAAAAACCCAAGAGCAGAATATAAAATCAGTGATACAGTCCTAACCTCAGTATCTGAGGAAAGGGATTTAGGGGTCATTATTTCAGAAGACTTAAAGGTAGGCAGACAATGTCACAGAGCAGCAGGAAATGCTAGCAGAATGCTTGGGTGTATAGGGAGAGGCATTACCAGTAGAAAGAGGGTGGTGCTCATGCCGCTCTACAGAGCACTAGTGAGACCTCATTTGGAGTATTGTGCTCAGTACTGGAGACCATATCTCCAGAAGGATATTGATACTTTGGAGAGAGTTCAGAGAAGAGCTACTAAACTGGTACATGGATTACAGGATAAAACTTACCAGGAAAGATTAAAGGACCTTAACATGTATAGCTTGGAAGAAAGACCAGACAGAGGGGATATGATAGAAACTTTTAAATACATGAAGGGAATCAACAAGGTAAAAGAGGAGAGAATATTTAAAAGAAGAAAAACTGCTACAAGAGGACATAGTTTTAAATTAGAGGGGCAAAGGTTTAAAAGTAATATCAGGAAGCATTACTTTACTGAGAGAGTAGTGGATGCATGGAACAGCCTTCCTGCAGAAGTGGTAGCTGCAAATACAGTGAAGGAGTTTAAGCATGCATGGGATAGACATAAGGCCATACTTCATATAAGGTAGGGCCGAGGGCTATTCATAGTATTCAGTATATTGGGCAGGATAGATGGGCCAAATGGTTCTTATCTGCCGACACATTCTATGTTTCTATAAGATTGAGAGATATTTTAATGATAGACAAATGATAAAAAATTGAAATATTTTGATGTATTCTGAGTTTCAGCATCATGTGGATAAATACACACACTTACACGCCTTGGCATGATATCAATGATGTTATTAATGGTTGTCTGAGGAAGATGGAATGTTCTGCTATCCTGAATGCACACTGGCATTGAAAATTATCAAGATTTGCTGCTGGCAACTTCCTTTGCAATTGCTCCCCAATGACATCCCCAATGTGCTTGATGTGAGACATGTCAATAAATGCTACAAGCCATGGTAGGAGCTTTGGAAAAATGGCCCTACCACTGGTTCTACTACCAAATCAATGTTACATTGACCTGAATCTGAGACAAAAGTGGGACTCAATGCTAAAGAGGATAGACCTACATTCCACTCCCTTTGCCATCTTCCTGTGTAGCATTCTAGCCTTGAGGTGGCATGAGGTCAATGGAACACCCGTAGCTTTATGTTTAGCTCATAGCCCAATGTTGTGCAAGCACCTTCTGATGGTTTGTGTAGACACTGTTTACCCTAGGCTTAGGATGTGATTTCTAATTTCACTTGCACGACAGAATGGATCACTACATGCCATTCTTCTAATCAGAAGATCCATCTGTGCACCTTTTAGTTTCATTCCAGTTTGTCAATGTTCTCCCTACTACCGGGAAATGCACCGTTAAACAGTGCTGACATATTGGTTTGGGCACATAACGATCTGCTAGAATGATAAACCAAGGTCTCCCAGTTCAAGGAATTTGTCCCTCAGTTTGCGACAAGTGATGATAACTGGCAAGTTTACAAACAGGAGGCATTACCCAATCATCCCATACAACTTGATCCAGTTTTTGACATTTCATGTTGCGGGAACATCTGAACTCTTTTATTCTTTTATTGGATGTTGTTTGTGAGTATATTAAACCCTTTACAGTGACCGGAGTTTGTGGTGCTTCACTATCTGTGTGACCCATGTTAAATTGCAGAGGGGCTCAGTAAGATCGAAGGTGGTTGGCGTGTTGGTATCGATGTTCTCCTAGGCCTAAAAGTGCTTTCGGCTCGATTTGAGAGGGAATACATCTGAAGGTTTTACAGCAGCGCGGTCCTACAATTTAAACAGGACTAACAGCAGTTGAGGTGGATAAAAGCAGGTCCACCACTCTTTACTACATTTGGAGTGCTGCCTAAAAATATATATATAAATAAGCAAAATGGCAGCACTCTCATTAAATGAAAGTAGAAAAAAGTTTATTCACCCATGTGGACGCACTTGTTTTCTACTTTCATTTATAATGAGAGTGCTGCTGTTTTGCATTTTTGTTTATTTGGGCAATAGTCATGTCCCATTAGGCCTGCACCTCTGCTATTATTTTCATTTTTGTATCCAGTGCTGCCATTTTTTTAACTCTATCTATCTATCATCTTTCCCATATGCATCTATCAGTCTGACAGATCCTACGTATTTGTCAGACTGTTCATATATCGATCTAACATCTCAATGTGTATTATAACTATCCATCTATCTGATATCTATCTATCATTTATCGTTCTCATATCCATCTATTCATCTGTAACTATATATGTATTTATCTATCTATCTAACTTCTATGTATCTACTATCTATCTATCTATCTCTCTATTTATCTATCTATCTATCTCATATCTATCTATCTATCTATCTATCTCATATCTATATATCTAACTTCTATGTATCTACTATCTATCTCATATCTAGCTATCTATCTCATATCTATATATCTAACTTCTATGTATCTACTATCTATCTATCTATCTCTCTCTCTCTATCTCTCTATCTCTTATCTATCTATCTATTTGTTCTAATTCTTCATGGTATAACAATATGTTATTTATGATGCACGTCAATCTACTCCATTATTTTTGGATCACTCTCAGTTAATCTGCAGTTTTATATTACACCACAGAGAACATATATCAAAATAATTTAGTCAGATTTGTCAAGAGTATTCACATTACAATTTCCTACAGTTGCCTGTGTCAGCCAGCCATAAATAAATCTAAAAACTGCAAATAGGTATCAGTGTATCAGCACTCCAATAATTCTCCAGCTCTCGCACTAGCTAATTACACAGCCTGTATCACATTGTACAATGGAATTCAGGAACATATGGGGATGACAGGTTACTAAAGTGTTAATAGGATAAATTCACTTAGCTGCTCATAAGTTTACTTCCTTCTCAGTCAAAAACTCCTTGAAGGTTTGAAGAGGCATAATTGTTCTTAGCAAATGATCTGTATCAAATGAATGAACAATCATTCCTCTCTTCTTTACTTGCCAAACTTAGAAATGTCATGCAGCATCATTGTTTTACATGCAGAAAAACGCACATTGGGCTTTCTGACTGCATCATTTGGAGTGAAACCCTGACAACAGTTTGGCCTGGAGTTCAATAAGAAAATAATTGCCTGAATGGCTGACTATTTCTATATGGTCTAGAAATCTGCAGACATACAGTTTGTATATTAACACATTCCTGCTGGACAGGCATGACTAGAACAATTTCCTGCTAGCTCTCATACACAAAGGCAGCTATCGGTGCTCTCCTCCATAACCTCTGGATGTTCCAGAATGATCTAGAAAAACTAAATAAGAATTTGAGACATTAAGAATAGTGATGAACAAAGTTATAAAAACTTCGATTTGGCTGCTTCGCTGTATTTCACAAACAAATTTGATTTGTTTGTCACAAGGCGCACTTCTTTGTAAGTAGCGGGCGCAATGACGGGAAATGGCAATTGTGCCACCCCCTGGTAATTGAACCAGTCAGATGCCGCATTCAACGCTGATCACGGCATCTGATGTATAAATGGGGGCCTTTCAGGGGTTAAAAAATAATAATACTCACCTCACCCACTTGAGTGCTAAGAGGCTGCCGTGGCCACCTGGATTGAAAATCCCGTGCAAAATCTCGGGTCGTCATGCTGGCCGGCACAAGATTTTGCGTGAGATCTTCAATCAAGATGGCCAAGGTGGACTTTTTGAGCTCAGACGGATGAGGTATGTATTTTTTTAATACCATTTCAAGGAAAATTAATTCATTACCGCGAGGCATGAGGAAATCCGGCTTTGCAGCTAACCGAATTTTCCCTTAAATTTATATCGACGTCCACTTCGGAAACTTTGATTGAAACCTTAATTATGGACCTGCAATATGAAGTGTATACATATATTCATTTTGCCGCTCTAGATTTGCTTTGCTTATAAAAGGTTGACAGTGATATGTTTTTAAGACTGGTGGATAGGAAAGACAGGAGGATTAGACCAGTGGAGAAAATATTCTTCATTTTATTTATAAATTATACCCAACCCTTAAGGTCATGATCACATAGTTATGGGAATATAAATGGTAATTTTTATCTGTAGCAAAAGATGGGAGGATCCCGTTGTATCAAACTGTAATAGACCTTATGAGGTGAGGATGATTTGTTTGGTCCTATTACTACACATATATACTTAAATGGGTTATCCCATGACTAATGTAAAAAATAAAAATCAGACACCATATAGTACATGACTCTTTCTAACAAAGCTACAACCAGCCCTGTACCTCACATGGATCCAGATTTCTCCCCATACATTGCTCTGTTGGATTTATATCAAGCTGATAGTTCAAGGGGAGTGACTTTTCTGCTGCAGCTCAGGGGGCGTGTCTCAGCTCTCCCTATCACAGCTCAGGAGGTTTGTCTCAGCTCTACCTATCACAGCTCAGGAGGTGTGTCTCAGCTCTCCCTATCACAGCTCAGGAGGCGTGTCTCAGCTCTCCCTATTACAGCTCAGGAGGTGTGTCTCAGCTCTCCCTATCACAGCTCAGGAGGCGTGTCTCATCTCTCCCTATCACAGCTCAGGAGGCAGTTGAAGGATGAAACTGAGCATGTGCTTCACAACAGCAGTAGACCAGACCACACCAGGTTGCACCTAATAGCCAAAAATGTAAACTGCCCATGCACATCGAACAGTTATTTGCTCAAAGTTTTACCTGACTCATAAACATGCATGTCTGGCCAGTAGGTGCATGGTTAGTTTAATAGGGGGAGGTAGAATAAACAGCTGCTAGATCCCACCATCAACGACTTATGGACAGGGGGGGCTAAGGATTGTCATGCTGATATCTACCACCAGAGCACAGCTAACAGGCCCTTATACACATGAAACCGTTCGATTTATGTCATATGTAAAGTCAGTTTGCCACATGAAGCCACAGCCAGACCTATATTTCTCTTGCATGGGCCACTGCAGGGGAAATTAAGTGCTACATGGTGGCCATTCATATAAATTGCAGTCCCTGTAACACAAGGGGCCCTGAGTGACCCTCCGTTCTGGCTCAAAGATTGGACCTCTATTAGGGCATATAAAAAAAAGGGCTGTCTTCATGAGACAATACAGTTAGGCTACTTTCACACTAGCATTTTTTGTGGATCCGTCATGGATCTGCAAAAACGTTTCCGTTACTATAATACAACCGCATGCATCTGTCATGAACCGATCCGGTTGTATTATGTCTTATATAGCAATAACGCATCCGTCATGAACACGATTGAAAGTCAATGGGGGACGGATCAGTTTTCTATTGTGTCAGAGAAAACGGATCCATCCCCATTGACTTACATTGTGTGCCAGGACGGATCTTGTCTTGTTCCGCACCACATCACGGACAGAAAAACGCTGCTTGAAGCGTTATTCTGTCCTCAATGGGAGCGCAACCAAACAGAGCGGAATGCATTATGGAGCATTCCGTTTTGTTCAGATCAGTTTTGTGCCCATTGACAATGAATTGGGACAAAAACTGAAGCGTTTTCTTCTGCTATTGAGCTCCTCTGATGGATCTCAATAGCGGAATTGAAAACGCTAATGTGAAAGTAGCCTTAATGGTCACAGTTAGAGATGAGTGAATTTTTGAAAAGTTCGATTTGGCTGATTCGCCGAATATAAAATATTGCTTTGTGACAAATTACTTTGTCACGAAGTGCATTTTTTTGTAAGTAGCAGGTGCAATGAGGGAGCTGCAATAGTGCTGCCCCCCGTCATTGTACCCCTCAGTTGCCGCGTTCATACATGATCGGGGCATCTGAACGTAAGAACAGTCTGAAATTAACATAAAAAATTATTAAATCAAACTTACCACCTCCATTTGCTCGCGACAGGCCGGCCGCCACCATCTTGCTTGAAGATCTGGAGCGAAATCTCACGCGGCGTGAGATTACGTCATCACGCTGTCACCACACACGGGATTTCAGCCCGAGATCTTCATTCAAGATGGTGGCTGGCGGCCCATCACAAGCAAATGGAGGAGGTAAGTATGATTTTTTTTTAGTTTTTTACACAATTTCACATTAAATCGCATGAAGCACGAGGAAATTTGGCTTCGAGGGATTCGATTCGCTCCTCTCTAGTCACAGTGTACAAATCTCCTAACGGCTGCTTCCTGTAAGATAGGATGCCATGTATAGAACATACATTTCAAGTGGGTCCCATGTACACAGACATGACAAATCAGCAAACTAAATGTTCTGCAGTCATCAGATCTAAATCCAATAAAGTAAGTTAAGGATGTGGTTGTGCATGAATGTGACTTTGACAAATCTCCTGCAACTGTCTAATGCAAAATACATGGCATGAAGCAGTCTGGCTGTTCCAGGGCCGCACTGAGAAACTAAAGTGGCCCTGGAAAAAAAAATCTAAAAGTTTTGATCCAAATTGACAGTAGGCAGGGGCCAACATAAGTAGGCAGGACCAGCAATACTGTAGTGCAGCCCAAAATACCGAACCAGCAGAACCAAATACACAATATAGCCCCGGCTGCAGCATTTAACTTTACCAGCGTCCTGAGGAAGGCTATAGAGTCTAATGCAGGAGGGCGCTCTCTTCTGCCAGCCAGGTGCATACAGTTAGTACCTAATGCTTCTAGTATTAATGCTGAGAGCATTAGATCACTATGTACCCAACCAGATGCCATGAGGAGGGCTTGGGCAGCCCACTGGGCATTGGCCAACCAGGAAATTTCCCTGTAGGGTTTATGGCCAGTCCCCCCGTGGGCTCCTCTGAAAGGGGTTCTTTGTACTAGAAGGATTTACTTAATAAAGTGTCCACTGACTAAAGAGAGCCTATACGGATGTGTGCATACACATTCAAGATGTCATTGAAATTAATACTTAGACTTGCATTCATTTTGCTTTCCATAACATAAATTGCACTTTCCGAACAAAAAGGCACGATCTTTTAAATTACATTTAGACATATACTATTTATGGGGATTAGCTATTTCTGTTCTATGACATTGAAGATTTGCTACGAAGAGCCAATCCATCAAGAGCATTTGAGAAATGAATTAAGTGATAATGGCCGACTTTCATCTTATTGTCTTGTTGTCAGCATGACACAAGGTAGTATTTTCCTGAAAGAGACGCTATTGGAAAGAGAAGCATGATATTATCTAGTTTTCACTCTCCTTTATTTATCCAAGCTGATCATTTTTCCTGAGGTGGTTAAACATCAATCCGTGAAAAGTGCTCCATATGGGAAGTACACATTGCTATCTGAGAGCTAATCCTTTGATTGGTAATGATCTTGAATTGGTTGGAAATGAAGCAGATGCTCTTGAGCTATCAGTGGGTTATCTTTTTCTGTGGTGCTAACAGTCAATAGACTCTAGACCACCACAGCTGAACACTGACAAGCAGCTTCTACCAGATTTATGCGCTGTGTATTTCTCGAAGCAGACGCTGCAAGGAGTTGTTGTATTTGCATTAAATCTGCTCTTACACTGTACTTCTGAATTGGCAACCACTGATTTATGCACAGTTAATGCAAACTGAAATCAGATTTTTTTAGTTTTGTTTTAAAATGCTTAAAGTATCCTGAATTCCCTCTTAAATGATTTTATTCTATCCATTCTCTAAATGGAATGCAAATTCAATTCATTGTTAATGAGCAGGCTGTCAGAGCCAGTTTTGAAGTACAGCTACAAAATCTGAATTTTTCCCCGTGAGACCATCCGTCACACGCATTTATTTTTATTATTGTGCAAATTATTTAAGCAGAGTCATTGTATTTCCATTCTTGTGTCTGTGGTGTTTTCTTTCCAGTTTCTTGAGAGACCTCCTTTTTTTTTTCTTAAAAAAGGCCAATTCCCTCAGATGCTAGAAATAATTTTGCTATAACAAAGTCAGTAAATCGGAGAATAATGTGGACATGTTCAAGCTCTGGTTTCTTAGTGTTTTTTCTGCATCCCTATTCAATGCATGGTTGTTTGGGCTTTTTCTTTTGTGTTGGTGTAAGTAAAGATGTGAAGACAAGGATTTCTAGCAAAGCACTAATGGGCTGATCTTCGATTCATATGTTTACAGAAGAGTCCAAATCTGAAAAAGTTGAAATTCCAACAGCAGTATTCTTGAAGTATGGAAATAAAAAATGCTACTCACACATTTAAAATGTATGAAATATATAAAAATGTAATCAACAATTTTTGCACACAACATTGTAAGTTAATGACATAAAAAATAAGTATTTCTATATTTCTATCTGTGATTTGGAATACTAAATGTTGATTAGAAACTTTAATTAGGTCTTAATTGGTATTTGTCATAACTAGCGCAAAAGCTTACAGGGTGGTGCATGACACGGGATCCTACAATGCCTCCTACTAAGGTCATTTAGCATACCAATTCTATTTATTTTGTCCCTCTGGTCTACCAAATGCAGCGTTGCTGCAATAAACTCCACTGGAAATAACAAAATGGAGATAAATCGACACAACATGGGGGATTTATCAAACTGGTGTAAAAAATAGAACTTGCCCATAGCAACCAATCAGCTCCCTCCTTTCATTTTCCAAAGGAGAATGAAAAATGAAAGATGGAATCTGATTGGTTGCTATGGGCAACTAAGCCAGTTCTACTTTACACCAGTTTGATAAATCTCCCCCATCATTTTTACCAGTTGTCATTACAGCCATTTATGGTGGTCTATAGTTGGGGTGAAGGCTTTAGACTATTATAAAATTGTCCAAATTCTGTTAAAAGGCTGGAAATTGATCTGTGGCTACAGATGTCTCCTGCTTGCAATAATAGTGATACTACTAGAGCCTATTAGGGAGTTGAAAGTAGTACAATTATTACTATGTGTATCTGTGCCATAAACAGGACATACACTGGGCCTACTATCTCACGTCATACCTCTGAGTACAATAATACCAATTTAAATGATCTATGTTAAATAAATTACATTTTTACCTAATAATCATGCAAATCATGATAATACTCATAACTGAATATAATATACATTATTAATGGTGGGATGATAAAAAGGATAACATTGGCTCCCTTGAACACTGACTAGCTGACTCCCCTTAAAGCATATAGGCATAATCATCAAGTTCTTAGTTATAGTGACCACACAATACCAGGAATAATTCTTCAGATTGGAAAATATATGGCCAAAACGTATGTGATGTGGAGTTGTACACCTGCAGTCAGGATGGTTAGTGAAAGAAGAGGCATAGCTGTCCATGGTGCTGAAAAGAGCCTGACAATTTTTTTTTTTTAGACAGATTTTCCTGCAGGTTTTTTTTAGCCAAAGCCAGAAAAGGAATCAGAAATATAAAACAGGGACTTCTCCTTCCAGTTGGATCCACTTCTGGTTTAGGAAAATCGGCCTTAAGACCTCCTCCAGAAAACTCTTTGTGAACCTACCCTCACAGTCCACTTGTCAACCAAATTCAAGCGCAATACTGTATATTGAGTCTTCAAGTTTGAGTCTCTGAGTCTCTATATATGAAGTCTCAAAAAATTTGTAGCAGGTAGGTATTGGTAAAAATAAAGATGTCACAGTCTGGAGGTGTGAACAATATATAGCTAACGGACTAATAAAAAGTTAACCGCATGGGTCATCTACATAAAGGCAAAACATTGCCTAATGCAAGCTACTGTACATTTTTTGCCTGTTCCATAATTTTATTCAAGAAGCCAAGATTTACACAACTGTATAATGGTATATTGGTGCATATATTTGGTGGGACAATTTTTTTTTATCATATGCATTTAGTTCTGATCTAGCAGCTATAACACATCCCACTTGAGCTAGTATTGTGTGTAAGTAGTTGATTTACCTTTCCTTTATTCAAACCTACTAGAAATAGTTCAATGTACGATTCCCTAGAACTAGGTTAATTCTTTGGTGAGAAACTGAACATCACTCCTGGAACAGTACAATGAAATGCATCTTTGTCATCAAATACCCTGAATTCTGTGAAGATTCACTTGTGTGCCTACTTACCATGGAAATAATTCATTTAATTAAACTTTTTAATTGAGAGGAACATTTTTTTTTTCAATTGTACATATTTTAACACTTTGCTTGTGATAAAAAAAAAATTATCAGACAGAGATCAAACATTGCCTGCATTAATTCACAACTTTCCTATGTGTTAATGTGAGCATATGGCATTTAATTACCAACTGACAAACCTGTAAGTCTTTCTGATTAGTGTAGCAGAATTTTTTGCCCAGGTTTTAAAAAAGATGGCTGTGGGCTTTTGAAGAATTCTGTATCTTAACAAAAGAAACTGTCAGTGCCTCATATGTCCCATAATAACTCTTCTCTGGGGCTTATGGCAAATCACGGGTCATGGCAGTTTTCTCCAGGTTTAAGATTCTTGGAATTGTGGTGGCACCAATCAATGTTGGAGCTTCTCCAACTATCTATCTATCTATCTAACAATCATCTATCCAGGGGTGGACTGGGAACTTAAAGTGGTCCTGGAAAAAATACTAAAAGTGGCCCTGTTTTGAAGGGACAGCAATACCATATTGTGGCACATTATACCACCCCAAAAAAGCTAAATACCACCGTCCATCACAAAGTACTGCCAGCAGCACAAAATACATCCCCAAAAAATTCCACTGGCCATGAGGAGGGCTCAGGCGGCCCCCTGGGCATCGCCCCACAGGGAAATTACCCTGTAAGGTCCATGGCCAATCGGCCCCTGTATCTATCTATCTAAACACATAGGAAAATATGCCAGTTGTAAGCATCAGTTCAATTTTAACCTTCAGTTCATTTGTAAGCTTCTTCGATTCAAATGTCTATAACAGAAAATCAATAGAGTTGTGTAGGTTTCACTGACCACAGATTATCATGACTAATATTAAAAAATATATATATATATTTGAAATACATGTCAAAAATATTTTGGTGCATTTACAGTCAAATTGGTTAGGGAGCTGATGAGCATAGGTGTCCATGGTTCTGATAAAAAGGCTGACTGTTAGTAATTAGCACATACAGAAAACTAGTCAACCAAAACTTCCATGATATACGATATGTGTCTTAGTGTTGTTGAAAACAGTAAATTATACAAGACGTAACACTAAAAATGTTTTATTGGTGTTAAAGACTGCAGCAACCATTAGCAAGAGGGGCCAAAGATTTATGTAGCCTATTGTTTAAAAAAGAAAATGCTGTAAAATGTGTTCATTTAATTGCCATTAAAGGGAATCTGTCACCAGAAAATTCACAGTTAAACTAAGCACAATACCTTGTAGGACTAGCTCAACTGAACATAATGAAACCTTTCACTTAGCAATCCAGTGCTTCATTCTGGTGGGGAAAAAAAAACTTTTAACCCATATGCAAATGACCAGTCAGAGAATGAGGCCTGTGCACCCATGCTTCTTTTGCTTCCTCTATCAGTCCCTTCCTCTACTTCTTGGCCAGGTTGCTGCAGTCTTCTTGCCTCACCCTATCAATCAAGAAGAAGAGGGAGGAACTAACATAGGAGGAGGATACTCAAACACTGATGAGGGGCAACACCCTGAAACAGCTGTCTGTGGATGGATAACTGGCTTAGGTCTTCCCCGTCACATCGTTAAAGCTTGTAGAAGAGCGGGATCTTGACATAGGGGCCACTTAATATGGTGGATTTGGTGATCTCTGTAATGGGGACACCCCTTTGCTCAGTTTTCCTTCCTTTGAGGGATATCTGTCTTTCACTGTGTTGAAGACCCATAACTGCGGTTATTTTGCATTGGAGGAGGATAGCAGGATGAGCAAGGGTGCACTGAGTGGCTTAGGCCTACCCTCAGTGGACATAACTGTTCATTTGCAAATGGATTAAAAGTACTTTTTCTCCATAATGAAGAAACAGATTGCAAAGTGAAAGATATCCATTACATTCAGGTGAGCTAGCAGTACACAGATTTGTGCCTAGTTTAACTTTAGATTAACTAAAGTTTAACAGATTAACTTTAAAGAGGCTGTCCAATTACAAGAAATTATTCTCTATCTAGAAGATAGAGTATGAGTCTGATCCTCCATGGGCATGCGTGTCTGACGCTCAATGTAACTCTATGGGAGTACAGGTGATAGCAAAGTGCTTGTGCTCCACAGGATAGTGTATACGTTCTTGTAATGGGACAACCCTTTAAAGACTAACAACACTCTTGCCACATAGGCCATACACATTCAATAGCTGTCAGCTAGATGATCGTTCGGCTGACAGCAATCTCTTGTTACAATCCCATACAAATACAGGTTTAGATCAGTGGAGCATATATGTGTATTCAGTGGGGAGAGGGGAGAATGAAAATGCCTACTGGTGGTGGCTTATCTCTTAGGAGAACAAAAGGACCAAGAGAAAAAAATTAAGTTCACCTGATCCTTGTCTCTGATATTTGGGAGATCTTCATACACATTAGGTTGTCAGCTGATCCTGCTGTTCTCAGTGGGTTTGGCTAACAATGCAGTATTGTGCATAGGGGCCTATAGTTGGTAGCATGGCCCATCATTTATACAATATATCAATATTTTGCAGTTAACGTCTTGACAATATTAACCTGTTATGGACACAGGGTGTACCTGTATGCCCTGATGTCCTGGTACTTAAGGTCAATTCAGACATGCGGTTTGCAGTGCTTTCAGAGGTTTCTGATCCCCGCGGTGCCTTTTTTTAATGTTTACCCCCCCTGCAGCCGCCTGTGATGTGCCGGGGGGTGCGGGCGGTGTGGCAGTGCGGGCGGCAGGGCAGGAGGGCGGACGCGCGATCATCCACCAAGCGTCACTCTCATTTTCAGAATGGACAAGCGGTTAGCAAGCAGAGTGTCAGCACATTGCTGACACTCTGCTTGAAACGGCTGACATCATCGCACATATGTCAGCTGTTTAACCCCTTCCATGCCGCGGTCTGTAGGGACCGCTGTATGGAAGGGGTTAACAGGGAGGGAGCTCCCTCCCTCCCTCTCCCATCGGGGGCTGCTGTGGCTTTTCAGACCCCTGATTCTTGACGGGATCACAGAGGGATCCCCATCACCCGCTGCTCTGTTGCGGCAGCGAGTGATAGTTACCATGGCAACCGGACGCCTTCACAGGCTTCCGGCTGTTCATGGTGCTGATCAGACTTCTGCTAAAGGCAAAAGTCTGATCAGACTAAGTAAAGTAAAAATACAGTACAGTACACTATATAGTGTATTGTATTGTATTATACAGACATCATACGCACAGGATCTTCAAGAACCAAGTGGGTCCGGGTCAAAAAGATATAAAAAAAAGTGAAAAAAAGGTAAAAATAAAAAAACACATTTATCACTGATTAAAAATTAAAAAATGTAATTCCCTACACATGTTCAATATCACCGCATCTGTAACGACCTGATCTATAAAACGGTCATGTTACTTTCCCCGCACAGTGAACTCCATAAAAAAAATAAAAAAATATGATGAAATGTAAATTTTGCCCTCCTTACTTCCAAAAAAGCTAATAAAAGTGATAAAAGAAAGTCGTATGTACGCCAAAATAGTACCAATCAAACCGTCACCTCATCCCACAAAAAATGAGCCCCTACATGGCCCAAAAAATAAAAAAACTATGGCTCTCAGACTAAAACATGACTTTTTTGTTTAAAAAATGTTTTTTATGTTAAACGTAAAGAAAAAGAAAAAAAGTTGACTTATTAGATATCGACATGTCCGTAAGAACATGCTCTATAAAAATACCACATGAGCTAAACCCTGAGGTGAACACCGTAAAAACATTAAAATAAAAATGGTGTCAAAAAAGCCATTTTTTGTCACCTTACATCACAAAAAGTGTAATAGCAAGCGATCAAAAAGTCGCATGCCCCCCAAAATAGTGCCAATCTAACCGTCATCTCATCCCACAAAAATGATACCCTACCTAAGACAATCGCCCCAAAACTATGACTCTCAGACTATGAAGACATAAAAACATGATTTTATTTTTTTGTTTCAAAAATGATATTATTGTGTAAAACTTAAAAAAATAAAAGAAAGTATACATATTAGGTATCGCCACGTCTGTAACGACCGGCTCTATACAAATATCAGATGACATAACCCCTCAGATAAACACTGTCAAAAATGTATAATGTGCAATGTACAATAACTCTTTAGCACTTATTTTTGCATATCGGTAAGTTCTGTCCAAATTAGGTTGTGAATAGAGATGTGTGCTTGTTTATATGATATATATATATATATATATATATATATAAAAGGAAAATCGGACAGCACTCCAAACGAAACAAAATTTATTCACCCATGTGGCAAAAAAGAAGCGATGTTTCGGCTCAACACTAGAGCCTTCTGTTTTGCCACATGGGTGAATAAATTTTGTTTCATTTGGAGTGCTGTCCGATTTTCCTTTTTTATATTTGGGCTTTGAGCATATGCCCTGGGACATAGCACCCACCCTACGCTTGGAAGTTCGGTGCTGCCATTTTTTCCTAAATATATATATATATATATATACAGGTCCTTCTAAAAAAATTAGCATATTGTGATAAAGTTCATTATTTTCTGTAATGTACTGATAAACATTAGACTTTCATATATTTTAGATTCATTACACACCAACTGAAGTAGTTCAAGCCTTTTATTGTTTTAATATTGTTGATTTTGGCATACAGCTCATGAAAACCCAAAATTCCTATCTAAAAAAATTAGCATATCATGAAAAGGTTCTCTAAACGAGCTATTAACCTAATCATCTGAATCAACTAATTAACTCTAAACACCTGCAAAAGATGCCTGAGGCTTTTAAAAACTCCCAGCCTGGTTCATTACTCAAAACCGCTATCATGGGTAAGACTGCCGACCTGACTGCTGTCCAGAAGGCCATCATTGACACCCTCAAGCAGGAGGGTAAGACACACAAAGAAATTTCTGAACGAATAGGCTGTTCCCAGAGTGCTGTATCAAGGCACCTCAGTGGGAAGTCTGTGGGAAGGAAAAAGTGTGGCAGAAAACGCTGCACAACGAGAAGAGGTGACCGGACCCTGAGGAAGATTGTGGAGAAGGACCGATTCCAGACCTTGGGGGACCTGCGGAAGCAGTGGACTGAGTCTGGAGTAGAAACATTCAGAGCCACCGTGTACAGGCGTGTGCAGGAAATGGGCTACAGGTGCCGCATTCCCCAGGTCAAGCCACTTTTGAACCAGAAACAGCGGCAGAAGCGCCTGACCTGGGCCAAAGAGAAGCAGCACTGGACTGTTGCTCAGTGGTCCAAAGTACTTTTTTCGGATGAAAGCAAATTTTGCATGTCATTCGGAAATCAAGGTGCCAGAGTCTGGAGGAAGACTGGGGAGAGGGAAATGCCAAAATGCCTGAAGTCCAGTGTCAAGTACCCACAGTCAGTGATGGTCTGGGGTGCCATGTCAGCTGCTGGTGTTGGTCCACTGTGTTTTATCAAGGGCAGGGTCAATGCAGCTAGCTATCAGGAGAATTTGGAGCACTTCATGCTTCCATCTGCTGAAAAGCTTTATGGAGATGAAGATTTCATTTTTCAGCACGACCTGGCACCTGCTCACAGTGCCAAAACCACTGGTAAATGGTTTACTGACCATGGTATTACTGTGCTCAATTGGCCTGCCAACTCTCCTGACCTGAACCCCATAGAGAATCTGTGGGATATTGGGAAGAGAAAGTTGAGAGACGCAAGAACCAACACTCTGGATGAGCTTAAGGCCGCTATCGAAGCATCCTGGGCCTCCATAACACCTCAGCAGTGCCACAGGCTGATTGCCTCCATGCCACGCCGCATTGAAGCAGTCATTTCTGCAAAAGGATTCCCGACCAAGTATTGAGTGCATAACTGAACATAATTATTTGAAGGTTGACTTTTTTTGTATTAAAAACACTTTTCTTTTATTGGTCGGATGAAATATGCTAATTTTTTTAGATAGGAAATTTGGGTTTTCATGAGCTGTATGCCAAAATCATCAATATTAAAACAATAAAAGGCTTGAACTACTTCAGTTGGTGTGTAATGAATCTAAAATATATGAAAGTCTAATGTTTATCAGTACATTACAGAAAATAATGAACTTTATCACAATATGCTAATTTTTTTAGAAGGACCTGTATATATATATATATATATATCGTATATACTCGAGTATAAGCCGACCCGAATATAAGCCGAGGCCCCTAATTTTACCCCCCAAAAATGGGAAAAATTATTGACTCGAGTATAAGACTAGGGTGGGAAATGCAGCAGCTACTGGTAAATTTCCTAACAGGATAAAAAAAAAGACTTTGAAAAAGAATGCCAACTATGTTTGCATAGAGCAGCCTGTGTTGGGGCTCATACTATACACGCAGTGTTACTGCATGCGCTGCATTACGGCCGGCGTGCAGGAGAAAAGAAGAGCGGTGATATCAACAGTCATTGGACCACCCACAGAGGCTGCAGAGGATGAGTGGGAGAGACTCCCATCAACTGGGCATTTATTTATTTTAATTTTTTTTATATTTATCAGGTTGTTTATTTATTTTTTGTTCCCCCCCTCCCTACTTCATACTTGGCCAGGGAGGGGGGGCTGTCCAGGGGGAGGGGGGGCTGTCCAGGGGGAGGGGAGGCTGTGCAGGGGCCGGTACTTACTGCCGGTGTAAATCTCGCGGTCTGCTCCCAGTGTAAATCTCGCGGCCCGCGTGTCTCGCGAGATTTACACTGGGAGCTTAACAGAGGTGCCGCGCGGATGTGCTGGGAGCTGACCGGAGCAGCTGTAAAGGTAAGTAACAGCTTCTCCGGCCCCCAACATGTCATGGTCTGTATTATGGCAATGTAAGTTGCTATAATACAAACCTAGACTTGAGTATAAGACGAGGGGGCTTTTTGAGCACAAAAATATGTGCCAAAAAACTCGTCTTATACTCGAGTATATACGGTATATATATATATATATATATATATATATATATATATAGACCCTATATTATACATATTTTAAATATATAATTAAGGATATATATATATATATATATATATATATATATGTATATATTCTGAATTTCTTGTTTCTAATGTTTTTCTGCTTATATTTGATATTTTTCCATAAAAAATTGAATTTACCTATGAAAATATTACATTTAAACCATATACCGTTCCTAATATAACTAATATCTTGTGGCTATGCATCATTTTAATCCTCATCTAAAAGATTCTAAGGTTTCACAATATCTTATTTCTTAAAGATGCTTTTTTGTGGCAGTCACTAGCTCACCCATAGTTTTAATTGAAATGGCTACATGCTTTTAACAGCCAGCAATCATTGGGTCAGTGGCATGGTGACCCAGGGTGGTCAGCCTCGCACTAATTCTGTTAGAGCACTGTTGTTAACAATGTGCGAAATAGAAATTCCTAGGATCAGCCAGGTCATTATCGCATTGTGACATAAAGTGAGTTAGCATATATTGCTTTTATACACAGCACGCCAGCTAATCATTATTTGACCAGATGTGCACTCTCAACACAGTGCTCTTAATTAAAATCAATATTTTGCATTAAAATGCCATTTCTGGTCTACAGTCCCCAAATCTTAGAGATTGTGGTTCTTGGAATTTGACATCCTTGCTTCACTAAGCATTTCTCTGTGATACGTGCTCTAATTAACTTCTTCCTTATTTCCCACAGGAGAACATGTGATCCTTGTAAAACTCATTGGGTACAGAATATTGTGTCTTATGATCGTTTCAATTAATGATAGCTGACTACAGCTGCAATCTGCAAAGCCTGCAATCTCTGCCCACAGATTTAGTCAATAATTACAACATCATTTAAAATTATAAAATAATCTGTGACGTCCAACAAATTCAGATTTTATTAAAAACCATAAAGAGTGCATGACCATATTTGTGTCATTGTATTTTAATATTTGATTTTACCTTCAAAATATAACTCACTATATATTTTTCCAAAAAATAAAATAACTTATTTATGCATAAAGATACTGGTAATTACAGCATTAAGCAAACCACTGCAGCTTCTAATAAGCTCAAAAGCTCTATTAGCAAAGCAACTATTTCTGCCCCACAAATGTGCCATTCCACTTTAAAGAGGACCTTTTATCAGTTTTGTAGGGCGGCCCCCACTTTGTTTTTCAACCCCCCCCCCCCGTCCGCTCTGGTCCTCCGATATTTTGGCGTGCTGTATTGTAATGTAACTTTGCAACGGGGTGGAGACGCAGTCTTATGCTGTGCGCGTCTCCTTCTACCTGGCTGTGAGCGAGATCCAATCAGAGTGGACCGCTCACACCTAGGGAGAAGGAGCGAGAGTTACAGCTCATTACAATACAGCGCGCCAAAATATCGGGGGACCACAGTGGAGGAACGGTGGGGGAGGTTTAAAAAAAACTAAACACCCATGGCATCAGTGGGGGCCGCCCTACAAGGTAATACCATAATGAGGCTGTGTCAAAACTGATAAAAGGTCCTCTTTAAGGTTGCTGTCTGGTTACTAGGTAGCCCAAGTTGCCTTCTGTTCATTAATTATATAAACAATGCAAGTTAAACATAGTCTTTTAAAGAATATTTGGTGATATTTGTAATCTTCCATGTAACTATTAGTGATGAGAGGCATAGGCAATATTTGTATTTGTGATATTTCGCAAATTTTTCGCATAATATTCGCAATAAATTCGCAAATTCTAGAATTTGTGACCTCCAGTCATTATTTTCATGATTGCAAAAATCGGCACTCATTATGTGCATAATTTTTGCGCAATACATGCAACTTCACATTTTATCAGGTCTGAATAGATATTACTGATTGGTGTGACATCACAGCACTATGTCTGAAGCATGTATGTATGGACAGCAGAGAAACAGTAATTCCTATCACACTACCTAACACTCAGCACTGGAACACTATCTCACTATCAGCTACACTATATCACTATCTAACCGACACTGACTATCTCCTACTATGTGTATTATATATATGAGCTAACTATCTAATGTAATTGGATAAGGAATAGGATTCAGAGGAAAGCACAGAGCACAGCAATGACACTGCTCTCTCTCTCTCAGAACTGTAGAAAATGGCTGCTGGGCAGGTTCTTATATAGTAATGGGTAGGCAACTTTCCTATTGGTTGCTAGGGATGTTGCTAATCTTAAAGATATTGCAGCCTTCTCATTGGCCAACAAGCAAGAAGGGAGGTTACTGATGGAAAAAAAGCTAGAATATTTGCGTTTATGAATAAATAGCACTATATTCTACATCTTTGCAAATTCTCGAAGTGCCAATATTCGCTATAAAAATTTGCGATTACAATATTCGCCATCAACACTAGTAACTATCTCTATTTAAGATGAAACCTACAGTTCTGTAGTTTTCACACTGGCTGCGCTAAGCCTAATAGCAGACTAATAATTCTTGTCCTCTTGAGATCACTTGTCACTAGTCATCTCACTATCACCTCAGAAAGGAATAATAACAGATAACACCTGCATAAATATAGATAACTCAAGATCCGTCATTCACAATAACTTATTATCACAGCTATTCGATGAGCGAAGTGAACTTTGGATGCCACATCCAAAGGTGCTTCGCTCAAAACTTTGGATTAATTCTGTAAGGACAAGCGTCTCTGTATAGCAATAAAATGTATGGCCTCCAAAGTTATTCACGAAGTCGCGTGACACTTCGTTGAATAACTCCGGTACTTGATTTTTAAAGTGGAAAGCCACTTTAAAACTTGGAACGGAACTCTGCTTCCGTTCCAATGTACCAGTCGGAACCGAAACTGAGCTTGGTTCCAAGTTTTAAAGTGGCTTTCCACTTTAAAAATCAAGTACCGGAGTTATTCAACAAAGTGTCACGTGACTTCGCGAATAACTAACTTCGCCTCATTTAAGGTCTTATATTTTAATGCTGTACGGAGACGGATCGCCGTACAGCATTTATCCGAAGCTTGCTTCGCTCATCACTAGTCACAGCTTATCTATTCCCTCTTTCTGCTCAGGTCATAGGCAAGATGGATGTCTCCATAATTATCTCCAGAAAATAAAATGAAATAAAAAAAAAGTGTACAATTGGGGAAATATGTGTTTCACTATCTGGTTTTAATTAGTAAAATAAAGGTGATGCATTCTCTTTAAAGAAGTTCAATCAGAACTGTTCAATGATTTCTTTTTACTGTCAGACAGCTGGAAAATTCATTGCTTGTGGACTGATTCCCCCACTGAATACAGTTAATGTCTGTGGGACAAACTGTGAACAGCTAATCTTCAAGCGACCCTCCTACCAAAAAAATAGATTGTCCAAAGCAGGTAATCTCTTTAGGTGTGGAATGCACTTAATCATTTTACTTTTCATATGTGTTCTTTAAATGTAATCTGTCAGCAGATTTGTACCTATGACACCGGCTGACCTGTTACATTTGAGCTTGGCAGCTGAAGGCATCTGTCGTGGTCCCATGCTCATATGTACCAGATGCAAGTTTTAACCATTCTGAATGCAAGAAAAAAAGAAAAGACAACCATCCATTTGGTATGCTATGTTTTGTTATGCATCTGGTGCTGGAACAATATTTGTTCATACAAATTACAGGAACATGTTGTTTCAAATGTGTATAGTTCATTTTCACCTACTGCATATGCCAAAATCCTTAGTGACTCGGAAGTAAAGCTTCCACTACAGATCTGAATAAATCGTAGCTAACTGAGTTACAATTATCACTTTTGGCATGTACCTCCAATCAGGCTACACTTGGAACGTGCTACAAAAAACTGTGAACAACAGAATGTCCTGTTTTTTTTTTTCCAATGTAAGTGATAAAGCAAAAACATAGGAAAGGATGTTCTCCACCAAGTGTTCGACAGAGATTGAGTGGGAGTAAAGCAAATGCTGAAATCATTCTACAGTCTGTTGCACTTGGAAGTCAGATGATGACAAAATTGAATGTTTTACATGAAATTAAATGCTTTATTTAAAAAAAAAAGCCCCACACTTCTCCATGAGTTGTGCCTGCAATTGAAGCTTAGCTCCATTGAAGTCAGTGGTGATGAGCTGTAATACCACTCACAACCTGTGGACATGTGTGGTTCTGTTTTTGGAAGAAATTAGCCATGTTTTGTTAGTCCAATATTCACTAGATGAAGTACCGCACTCCGTATTGGCTGGTGCCCGCAAGGACTTTGTAGTCGTAACACAATAGTAGAGAATTGCGGCACACAGCTTCTTAGATTTGCAATTAATAAAGTTTTAATGGTATCATTTTACATCATCAACATGATCCAGTTACAATCCCATATCACAATGGTAGTTCTCCACCACAATCCCCCCCAGATTGTGACCGCTGAAGAAAGCCATTGTGGCCGAAACGTATGGTCATTGTACTCACCGATTGTGACTACTATTGTGATATGGGATTGTAACTGGATCATGTTGATGATGTAAAATAATACCATTAAAACTTTATTAATTGCAAATCTAAGAAGCTGTGTGCTGCAATTCTCTACTATTGTGTTACGACTACAAAGTCCTTGCTTGATTTGTGACTGTGATAAAGCTTGGGAGTCTGATCTGAGGTCTGATGAAGACTTGGAATCTGATTTGAGGTATGATTAGGGGTCTAATCTGAGGTCTTATAAAGATTGGGGTTCTGATATGAGGTTTAATGAAAGTAGAGGGTCTGATCTGAGGTTTGAATAAAATATTTTTTGTTCTTATTTTCGTCCTCTAAAACCTAGGTGAGTCTTATGGTCAAATGTGTCTCATAGAGCAAGAAATCCAATACACATGACTTAAAAAATGACAAAAAATACCTGTATATCAATAGTAGAATCCCCCTTTCCCTAGGTCCACCCAAGGTATGGCTGAAAATAACTAAGGCATTCAAAAATAAACATGCCTTAAACATGTTTTAGGGCTCTTTCACACTTGCGTTCTTTTCTTCCGGCATAGAGTTCCGTCGTCGGGGCTCTATGCCGGAAGAATCCTGATCAGTTTTATCCTAATGCATTCTGAATGGAGAGAAATCCGTTCAGGATGCATCAGGATGTCTTCAGTTCAGGACTGGAACTTTTTTGGCCGGAGAAAATACCGCAGCATGCTGCGCTTTTTGCTCCGGCCAAAAATCCTGAACACTTGTCGCAAGGCCGGATCCGGAATGAATGCCCATTGAAAGGCATTGATCCGGATCCGGCCTTAAGCTAAACGTCGTTTCGGCGCATTGCCGGATCCGACGTTTAGCTTTTTCTGAATGGTTACCATGGCTGCCGGGACGCTAAAGTCCTGGCAGCCATGGTAAAGTGTAGTGGGGAGCGGGGGAGCAGTATACTTACCATCCGTGCGGCTCCCGGGGCGCTTCAGAGTGACGTCAGGGCGCCCCACGCGCATGGATGACGTGATCGCATGGCACGTCATCCATGCGCATGGGGCGCTCTGACGTCATTCTGGAGCGCCCCGAGAGCTGCACGGACGGTAAGTATACTGCTCCCCCGCTCCCCACTACACTTTACCATGGCTGCCAGGACTTTAGCGTCCCTACTACTGCTCCCTACTACTACTATGGCAACCAGGACTTTAATAGCGTCCTGGCTGCCATAGTAACACTGAATGCATTTTGAAGATGGATCCGTCTTCAAATGCTTTCAGTTCACTTGCGTTTTTCCGGATCCGGCGTGTAATTCCGGCAAGTGGAGTACACGCCGGATCCGGACAACGCAAGTGTGAAGGAGGCCTTAATCAGTGTGATTTAAAAAAAATTAAAATTAGTTTGATATAGACTAAATAGTGAAAAGCCCACATGGGGGTAAATATTTCAAGACATACTGTAAAAAAAATGATTGGTGAGATGGAGCAACAATAGATATATTTGAATTACTCAAAACATTAAACTTTTAAACTTTACTCTCCTCCTGCACATTAATGTTAGGTGCCCTTGATACAGCACAGACTGAGCAAATGATATCACATTGGGTAAATAATGATTTCTGTCGCCTCAAAGGTCAGTAAAGTCCTGGCTCATTTACACATCTAAAGAGCTCTGTGCAATCCCTAAACATCAAGAACACATTAAAATATGACAATCCATTCAACTTATTTTAATAACTTGTGGCAGGAAACAAAATCAACGTTTCACAGTATTCTACAAATGCATCTCACCCTTCTAAACGTCCAACATTTCAAAAAAAGATATTATTTATAGTGTAATATGCACTAGACATTGATATTCTTTTTTTTCATTTTTCTTTTTTTACATATATATTGCTAACTCATCACCAATACTCTGGCAGTGTAATTTGTTATACCCTAACTCAGTTGCATCCATACATTTTGAACTCTTTCATTATGGGAACCTCGTTATATGTTCTTAAGTCCAGCAACTTAGAGCTTTCTCTGCCATGTAGACAGCAGTGGTCAGTCTACTTCACCGCTCTAAAAAGGGTTATCCAAATTCTATAATGCCTCCCCATATGCCAGGGCCCCTCACAAAGGTTGTACTTACCTCGCTCACGGGCACCCTTGTTGCTTCTCATACTGGCACGGCTGCCACTGCATCTCCCCGCCGCTTGGATAAAAACATCCTGTGTTGGAGGGGTGGGTTGGTCAGCCAATAGCAGGCCACGATGGGAACAAGCCTCCATAGCATCGCGGGTTATGCTAGGGAGGCTCATTCCCGTCGCGGCCTGCTATTGGCTGCCCCCCCCCCCCAATGTCGGATGTTTTCATCCGAGCGATGGGGAGATGCAGCAGCAGCCAGGGTTAGCATGACAAGCACTGCTGGCGCCGAGGAGCAAGGTAGGGACAATCTGTATGAGGGGCCAGGGCATGGGGGGGGGGGGGGCATTATAGAACTTGGATAACCCCCTTAAGTAAATTCTGGAAATATCTAAAATCTTAAACCAGTGGGCTTTAAGTATTTTCATAACACAACCAATGCCCCCCCCCCACACTATGACTAAGAGTGTGTTATGAGGAAACATGAAAATCATGTTTATATAAGCATCCACCTCTCTATAAAAAGTCTCTAAAGAAAGCAGTGGACTCCAATATACAGATGTGTCCACCCTTACTTTAGCACTAATTTGATTAAGGACTTTAATTTCTCAAAATCTATACAATATTTCAACATAATAACATAACCCTTGACAGACTGCAATTTACAATACAACCACTGAGTGGCCTCTCAGGCACATATAGGGAAATGGATCTCGCGACAAAATATCTTGAAATCTTGCTGTTTTAAAAAGATGGCCATTTCTTGTTACATCTATCAAGATACATATGTCCAGCCAAGATGAAGATTAAGAAGAGGCAAATCTGTACACATTTATTCAGATAATCTATAAGTAGGCGAACAAAGGTAGTTGATAACTGTTAGCAAAGTTTCCATTCTCCAAAAAATATACTTTCTTTTCAGTATTATAGAAACATAAAAACATAGACACATAGAATGTGTCGGTAGATAAGAACCATTTGGCCCATCTAGTCTGCCCAATATACTGAATGAAGTATCCATGAAGATCTCCTTTCCCTGCATTTCCTCTAACTCGCGTCCTACACTTCTTAAAAAAAAAAGACTAGACTAGACTAGAGGCCTCCTACATGATGGAAGACAGGCTGTGTTCATCTAATACAACACTATCTTAAAAAATGTTATTACTGGAATGAAGAAAACAAGAGCGGGGGAAGAAAAAGTCTTCATTGGATTTTCTCCATCAAAACATTTCTTATCTACCTAGCAGAATGTTAAAAAGATCAAAAATATTTTTTACTTTCTACACAAATAAGATTTCTTGCGATTACTAATCATATAACACGTTTTTGGACCCTGAATGACTCATTTCATTTTTTTGGAAGTCTGGTATGTACTGAATTAAATACATCAACTGTCAACACATGCTT
Source organism: Bufo gargarizans (assembly GCF_014858855.1). Lineage (NCBI taxonomy): Eukaryota > Metazoa > Chordata > Amphibia > Anura > Bufonidae > Bufo > Bufo gargarizans. The sequence continues at coordinate 226,644,384 of NC_058081.1, read as the reverse complement.
ATCTATAATATCTTCAGAACTAAAGTATAGTTAGTGGAAAGCAGGTACAGTTGCCATTTTCCCATTGGCCCATCATTTTGTCTGTAAAACTTCAGCGACACTTTACAAAACTAACACAAGAATCCGTCAATACTCAACTGGGAATTCAGCGTGTTACTTCTGCAATGTTCATTACCCAGTAGATCATTTACCATACAAGGTTATTTAACACCCAGCCTATTCATACTGACTAATGGAATTAGAGAAAGAAATGAAATACAATTACTGCACCCAATATTTGTGAGAGCAGAGAGGTTGACCTTTTGTTGATTTTCTTTAAAAAATAAAATAAAAATTGAATATGTTGTCCTAATGTATTCTTAATAAGTGATGAAGAGAAATATTAACTGAAGTTTATTGATTAGTAACCCCCACATGAAAATTACACATCTTAGTGGAGTGTATTATTACATGTTTTTTTCACTTGCAGATTACTAATTGGTAAACTCTCAGTAATGTGTCTCATCATCATTGATTAAGAATCCAAGTAAGTCAATATATTCAAGACTAATTTAAGAAAATTAACGTGAGGTCAGCCTCGATCTGCTCTTACTATTATTGGGTGCAGTAAACACATGTATCTTTATTTTTTTTATATATTCCTTTAGGCTACCTGCACAAGGGTGTGGGCTGTCCTGCACAAATTCCACAAGAATGTCCATGCAGTTGATGTGGTTTTGCTAAAGATCTCACCCTTGCATTGAAAAGGGTTAAGTCCGCCCAACAGAACCACACAAAGAATTTACATGCTGTGGATTTTAAAACCCACTTGCCAGCTTAATTTCCACACAGAAGGAAATGAAAGTGTACATGAGATTTGTCTAATCTTATATACTTTGCTGGTTCTGCATTAAACCGATCTTGATCTGCAATGTGTGCAGATAACTTTAGTCAATATAAATGTTAACCTGTTAAAAACAAGGCCTAGTCTGGTAATTATGGATTTTATTTTTCATTTTTTTATCTCTGAATTTCAAAAGCCATAACTTTGAGGGTTTGTTGTATGCTTAGCTACTTATATTTTTATGGTACAATTTTTGAGTACATCAGGGGAATTGTATAACTTTTGAAAAATCAGTATGACACCGTGAAAAAATGATGCAATTCAGCTATTGTTTTTAGGAATTAATTTTTAAAGTTTTCACTGTGTTATACTGTGTGGGTCACGGCACTCAAAATAAGGTTATCAAAAATTAATTCATTTATTAATTGTCCATCCCAGGTAGGATCATTTATAGTGCAAATGGCCAACAATATTGTTTCGGTCCAGCAGGACCTTGTTCACGGCCTAGGATAAGTACATCATAATTTAGTATTTCGATACATCATAAGTAGGGGCATATTGCATAACAAGGATGGGTAAAATAGTAAATTGACAAGGTAGATAAACAAGACGGTAAGGAGTTGTCGAACATATATATATACATAAATCAATTGACATATAATCATATAGTCTAGGTGTCGTATATGGAGCAGATGAGAGGACCATGGCAAGAAAAGAGGATGACACGTGATTCCAAGATCATTATCTTCATATTGAGACTAGAACAAATGGGAGACCATATTCATATAAACGGTAATTAGTAAATGGTGGTTAACATGAGAAGTAAATATACGTAGAGGTATAAGGTATAATGTATAGGGTGGAGATAATGCCAGCGGACCACAGAGATGGTGTAATATAGTCAAGTCATTAAATCAATTTGGACAAGTTTGCTATATGTATTTATCAAAATATCAGCACTGTCAATGTAATATAATATAATGCACCATCTCTTAATAGTATTCCGGCACCATCTCACATAAAATGTCATTCTTAGAAATGGCAGTCGTAGGGTTAAAAATCATAATCCTGGTATACATAGAGTAAGATAGTTTTACAATATAGCAGACCTATAGGGGGTGGTGTCTAGTGGTTAAGAAGGATAAGTAGTAAAAGCGAGTACTAGTGATAGAAGATTTGCGCGCAAAAAATATCAGAGCAGGCATAGATTATGCATAGAATATAGCGATGGTAATTGGGAGCGCTGTAAACAAACCTTAGTGCGGTAGATCTGGAGGCATCGGGAGGACTCGTGGGCAAAGCGCGACTTCCGGGTTTATATGGAGATCCCGGATGATTATGCGCATGCGCATAGATGTGCGCAAGCGGTGGATGTCGTAGTCTCGCGAGGACCGCTACGTCACTCGCGCATGCGCAATGGAGCTTAGTATCGGGCATGGAGTGTACGGAGATCAGAGTCTGATGCGCAGACGCTTTACATAGTTCTAGAGTCGCTGCAATATAGGGTCAATGTAAAGATAGATCAAAAGCTAGATGAATCATATATTTTGTAAAGTATTATCAGCTAGATGGTTAATATGCTACATGGAACTCTATAATGGAAACCTATAGAAAAAAGCGCTAGTACTACTAATACTACTAGTATTGGCTCTATGTATGATGGTATACTACCTGTAGGGTACGACTATAATGGTCATTTGGTCTGTGAAAATAGGAAAAAGAAAGGAATTAGTACACGCATTTAGATATGCTTCTATTACATATAGCGTTACAACACTGTCAACAGATAACAAAGATTAACAAACAGCCAGAAAATAGACATAAGGATTTCAACATATGGAGGTAAAAATACGGAGGTAAAAATACGGAGAGAACGGTCCCAGTTTATTAGAGGCATGAGAAATCAAATATGAAAGTCAAAGTCCCTATTCATTCCGTAAGGTGAAAGAGTTTTTAACTCAAAAATCCAGAAGGCTTCGCGTTCCTTTAGACGTTTAATCCGATTACCGCCTCTTCTTGTTTGCGGTACATGTTCTAAAATCTGGAATTTTAACTGATTGATTTGATGGTTATTGGATAGAAAATGATGTGGAACCGGAAGCTCGGTTCTGTTACATCGGATGTCAGATTTGTGTTTTGATATACGATCACGTACACACTGTGTGGTTTCGCCCACATAGGCCAAACCGCAGGGGCATTTGATGAGATATACCACGAAGGATGAGTTACAGGTATAGAAGTCTCTGGCTTGATAGATTTTGCCCGAGTGGGGGTGTACAATCCTGTTTCCTTTGATAATATTAGTACACTGGGCGCAATGGAGACATGGGTAACTACCTGTCTTACGGGGAGCTAGAGTAGTTTGTCTAAATTGTGGTGTGGAGGGGCCAATGTCAGCGCGTACTAGCTGATCTTTGAGATTAGTCGGACGTTTATAACACATGCGAATCGGATTTCTGAATTCAGGCACGTTGGGATATGATCTTGTTAATATGGACCAGTGTTTTTTAATAATGTTTTGAATTTTTGATACAAACGGATGGTATGTGGTAACAAACGGAATACGAACAGAGGGTGACATTCTATTGGAACGTTGGGGAATCTGTTGTGCTAAGGTAAGCTCTTCTTGAAGTAACTTGGTGGGATAGCCCCTAGCAGTGAATTTACTTGCCATCTCTTTAAGGCGTTGTTCCCGAAGAGAAGGGTCTGGTACTATTCTGGTTACTCGAGTGAATTGAGATCTTGGTAAGGAATGTTTGGTGTTCTGAGGATGACAACTAGAGTAGTGTAATAATGTGTTTCGATCAGTCGGTTTACGAAAGAGATCAGTGGTTAATGAGCCGCTATGAGTTTTGAATACCAGTGTATCTAGAAAGCTTATTTTATCTGGATCTGTATGAGAGGTAAAAGAAAGGTCTGGATCTTGCTTGTTAATATGGTCAATGAAACGAGAAAATGAGTCACAATCACCGGTCCAAACACAGAAGATATCATCGATTTATCGATGCCAAGTTAATGCAAACCGTTGAAAGAGGTCATTGGGATATATATTATCCTCCTCGAATTTTGCCATAAAGGCATTTGCATAAGGGGGCGCCACATTTGCCCCCATTGCTGTACCCCGTTTCTGAATGTAGAAGTCGTCACTGAACATAAAATAATTGTTATGGAGGACTAGTCGTAAAAGTGCGAGGCAAAAGGTTTGTGCATTAGGTGAGTAATTGGAAGTTGAGAGAAGTGAGGAAACGGCTTCTATGCCCTTCTCGTGAGCAATAGAAGTATATAGGCTATTAACATCTAATGTTACTAATATGCTGTCTTCCGGAATGTTTTGTAGTGAGGAAATAGTTGATAAAAAATGGGTCGTGTCGAGTAGAAAAGAGCGGGTATTTTTGATTAATGGCGTAAGTATTCGTTCTAGGAAGATAGAAAGTGGAGAAAGGATAGAATCCGTTGATGCGACTATAGGTCTACCTGGTGGATTTGTTAAATTTTTATGAATTTTTGGTAATGTATAGAGAACGGGAGTAACAGGATGTTCATTGAGAAGGAAAGAGTAGGTTGATTTATCGATGGTGCCTAGCTGGAGGTAAGTGTCGAGTAGGGAGATAATTTCTTTTCTAATACGGAAAATAGGATTATTGGGCACCTTACAATAGGTTGCAGCGTCAGATAGTTGTCGGTTTATCTCCCCGACATATGCTGTGGTATCCATGACTACAATGGCTCCACCTTTGTCGGCTGGTTTTATTGTAATGTTTTTATCCTCCCTCAATGTGTTAAGTGCAATCCGTTCCTCACTTTTAAGATTCTGAGGTGTGTATAAAGATTTATCTTTTGGTTCTTTCAAGGTACTGTCTACGTCCCTTTTAACCAGGTCAATAAAGGCCTCGGCTGCATGGTGATTTTTAGGGGGCATGAATGTGCTCTTGGTCCTCAAGTTAAGGGATTTAATCGATAGGTCCGAGGCTATGGCCGTGGTTTGGGATATTGAGTCAATATCCCAAACCACGGCCATAGCCTCGGACCTATCGATTAAATCCCTTAACTTGAGGACCAAGAGCACATTCATGCCCCCTAAAAATCACCATGCAGCCGAGGCCTTTATTGACCTGGTTAAAAGGGACGTAGACAGTACCTTGAAAGAACCAAAAGATAAATCTTTATACACACCTCAGAATCTTAAAAGTGAGGAACGGATTGCACTTAACACATTGAGGGAGGATAAAAACATTACAATAAAACCAGCCGACAAAGGTGGAGCCATTGTAGTCATGGATACCACAGCATATGTCGGGGAGATAAAACGACAACTATCTGACGCTGCAACCTATTGTAAGGTGCCCAATAATCCTATTTTCCGTATTAGAAAAGAAATTATCTCCCTACTCGACACTTACCTCCAGCTAGGCACCATCGATAAATCAACCTACTCTTTCCTTCTCAATGAACATCCTGTTACTCCCGTTCTCTATACATTACCAAAAATTCATAAAAATTTAACAAATCCACCAGGTAGACCTATAGTCGCATCAACGGATTCTATCCTTTCTCCACTTTCTATCTTCCTAGAACGAATACTTACGCCATTAATCAAAAATACCCGCTCTTTTCTACTCGACACGACCCATTTTTTATCAACTATTTCCTCACTACAAAACATTCCGGAAGACAGCATATTAGTAACATTAGATGTTAATAGCCTATATACTTCTATTGCTCACGAGAAGGGCATAGAAGCCGTTTCCTCACTTCTCTCAACTTCCAATTACTCACCTAATGCACAAACCTTTTGCCTCGCACTTTTACGACTAGTCCTCCATAACAATTATTTTATGTTCAGTGACGACTTCTACATTCAGAAACGGGGTACAGCAATGGGGGCAAATGTGGCGCCCCCTTATGCAAATGCCTTTATGGCAAAATTCGAGGAGGATAATATATATCCCAATGACCTCTTTCAACGGTTTGCATTAACTTGGCATCGATACATCGATGATATCTTCTGTGTTTGGACCGGTGATTGTGACTCATTTTCTCGTTTCATTGACCATATTAACAAGCAAGATCCAGACCTTTCTTTTACCTCTCATACAGATCCAGATAAAATAAGCTTTCTAGATACACTGGTATTCAAAACTCATAGCGGCTCATTAACCACTGATCTCTTTCGTAAACCGACTGATCGAAACACATTATTACACTACTCTAGTTGTCATCCTCAGAACACCAAACATTCCTTACCAAGATCTCAATTCACTCGAGTAACCAGAATAGTACCAGACCCTTCTCTTCGGGAACAACGCCTTAAAGAGATGGCAAGTAAATTCACTGCTAGGGGCTATCCCACCAAGTTACTTCAAGAAGAGCTTACCTTAGCACAACAGATTCCCCAACGTTCCAATAGAATGTCACCCTCTGTTCGTATTCCGTTTGTTACCACATACCATCCGTTTGTATCAAAAATTCAAAACATTATTAAAAAACACTGGTCCATATTAACAAGATCATATCCCAACGTGCCTGAATTCAGAAATCCGATTCGCATGTGTTATAAACGTCCGACTAATCTCAAAGATCAGCTAGTACGCGCTGACATTGGCCCCTCCACACCACAATTTAGACAAACTACTCTAGCTCCCCGTAAGACAGGTAGTTACCCATGTCTCCATTGCGCCCAGTGTACTAATATTATCAAAGGAAACAGGATTGTACACCCCCACTCGGGCAAAATCTATCAAGCCAGAGACTTCTATACCTGTAACTCATCCTTCGTGGTATATCTCATCAAATGCCCCTGCGGTTTGGCCTATGTGGGCGAAACCACACAGTGTGTACGTGATCGTATATCAAAACACAAATCTGACATCCGATGTAACAGAACCGAGCTTCCGGTTCCACATCATTTTCTATCCAATAACCATCAAATCAATCAGTTAAAATTCCAGATTTTAGAACATGTACCGCAAACAAGAAGAGGCGGTAATCGGATTAAACGTCTAAAGGAACGCGAAGCCTTCTGGATTTTTGAGTTAAAAACTCTTTCACCTTACGGAATGAATAGGGACTTTGACTTTCATATTTGATTTCTCATGCCTCTAATAAACTGGGACCGTTCTCTCCGTATTTTTACCTCCGTATTTTTACCTCCATATGTTGAAATCCTTATGTCTATTTTCTGGCTGTTTGTTAATCTTTGTTATCTGTTGACAGTGTTGTAACGCTATATGTAATAGAAGCATATCTAAATGCGTGTACTAATTCCTTTCTTTTTCCTATTTTCACAGACCAAATGACCATTATAGTCGTACCCTACAGGTAGTATACCATCATACATAGAGCCAATACTAGTAGTATTAGTAGTACTAGCGCTTTTTTCTATAGGTTTCCATTATAGAGTTCCATGTAGCATATTAACCATCTAGCTGATAATACTTTACAAAATATATGATTCATCTAGCTTTTGATCTATCTTTACATTGACCCTATATTGCAGCGACTCTAGAACTATGTAAAGCGTCTGCGCATCAGACTCTGATCTCCGTACACTCCATGCCCGATACTAAGCTCCATTGCGCATGCGCGAGTGACGTAGCGGTCCTCGCGAGACTACGACATCCACCGCTTGCGCACATCTATGCGCATGCGCATAATCATCCGGGATCTCCATATAAACCCGGAAGTCGCGCTTTGCCCACGAGTCCTCCCGATGCCTCCAGATCTACCGCACTAAGGTTTGTTTACAGCGCTCCCAATTACCATTGCTATATTCTATGCATAATCTATGCCTGCTCTGATATTTTTTGCGCGCAAATCTTCTATCACTAGTACTCGCTTTTACTACTTATCCTTCTTAACCACTAGACACCACCCCCTATAGGTCTGCTATATTGTAAAACTATCTTACTCTATGTATACCAGGATTATGATTTTTAACCCTACGACTGCCATTTCTAAGAATGACATTTTATGTGAGATGGTGCCGGAATACTATTAAGAGATGGTGCATTATATTATATTACATTGACAGTGCTGATATTTTGATAAATACATATAGCAAACTTGTCCAAATTGATTTAATGACTTGACTATATTACACCATCTCTTTGGTCCGCTGGCATTATCTCCACCCTATACATTATACCTTATACCTCTACGTATATTTACTTCTCATGTTAACCACCATTTACTAATTACCGTTTATATGAATATGGTCTCCCATTTGTTCTAGTCTCAATATGAAGATAATGATCTTGGAATCACGTGTCATCCTCTTTTCTTGCCATGGTCCTCTCATCTGCTCCATATACGACACCTAGACTATATGATTATATGTCAATTGATTTATGTATATATATATGTTCGACAACTCCTTACCGTCTTGTTTATCTACCTTGTCAATTTACTATTTTACCCATCCTTGTTATGCAATATGCCCCTACTTATGATGTATCGAAATACTAAATTATGATGTACTTATCCTAGGCCGTGAACAAGGTCCTGCTGGACCGAAACAATATTGTTGGCCATTTGCACTATAAATGATCCTACCTGGGATGGACAATTAATAAATGAATTAATTTTTGATAACCTTATTTTGAGTGCCGTGGTCTATATATATTCCATTTGACCTTTCCCACTGAGCACCAACCGCGACACATAAGGAGTGCCATCCACTACATTCTTCATACTGTGTGGGTCAGTATGATTTATATAGTTTTTGTTATGATTTACTATAAAAAAGATTACTTTGTGTCTCCCTATTCTGACACCCATAACGCTTTCATTTTTCTGCCGACATAGTAGTGTGAAAGCTCTTTTTTTTAAGGGTGAGCTATTGATATTATTGATGACATTTTGAGATACATGGACCTTTTGATATATTTTTATTCAAACTTTTTTGGGGAGGGAAAAGTAGCCAAAACAACAGCTGGGGTATGGCAAGCAAGGGGCCCTTCAGAAGGCCCCCAAATGCTATGCTGAGAGCTTGGAACCCAATTATTCCGTTTGTGGGGTACCAATCAGAGACCAGTGGGAGCTCCCTCCTTCTAACCGCTAATATACTGCAGTTGTCATTGACCACAGCATCTGAGAGGTTAAACTGCCAAGATCAGAATGAAAGCCAGATCTCTGCAAGTGACGGCATGGGCCAACCCCTGTGCACTATTGCCATGTTGTACTATTATAGCACAGTGCAGGAATGACCCTATTGCTATATTATCATAGCACTTCATGGAGGATTAAAGGGGTTGTCTACTTTCTTTATGTTGATGACCTATCCTCAGGAGGGTCTGACTCCCGGCATCCACGTCTTTCAACAGTTTAAAGAGAGAGCGGTGCTCAGATGAGTCCTGCCTTCTCTTCACTGTTTACATGCTCGCAGTCGCAACTGCAGCAGTGAGCAGGTTTAATTACAGCTACGCTGCCACATTCACTTCAATGGGATGGCTCCTTCTTATTCATTTGCTCAGCTGATCAGCAGAGGTGCCGGGAGTCAGACCCCCGCCGATCTCATATTGATGACCTACCCTAAGGATAGGTAATCAATATAAAAAGCGGACAACCCCCTTTAAGGGGTTAAATAAATTTGAACTCTTTAGACACTAGTTCTTAGTACTTAATGAAAAATAGCATCTTACAAAATCTCTGACATGCCACTATGACATATGAGAAGATTAGTAGGATGATAATGACCTTTCATTGTGACAATAGTGTCATGGCACTGAGATTCCACAGTTTGCTTGAAACAAAGGGTCAGACCCCATCATCTATGCAATTTGCACTATACATTTTGCTGTAGTAAAATTGTTTATTTCTTTCAGAAAACCAAGCATAGTGGTGTGTGGGCTCAGAGAACATCTATAGGCCATATACTGGTAAACCCCCTTCTACTAGCCAAACAAAGCAGTTCACTGCCAACTTGGCATGACACTCAGCTGATCACTTCTTCCCTGTCATTCCAGCAATGGTGGGGGTCGTGGACCCTTTTGGTCAAACATTCTTATTTGCCAGTATGATATTTCAGAAGCAATTGTGACACTTTTAAGAGATAATCCAATAGTGTAAAATCTTATATTCTCAGACAACTCTATATTGTCTTTATGTGAAAATGAGGTTAATGCTGATAGCAATGTGATCAATTGTTTTTTAGCACAAGAGAACAGAGCCGTTTACATGTAGCCTGCATGGAGACACATAGAGTTCATCAGAGCAAGCAATGTTTCTTCTGATACATTTAAATGGAATCCTCCATAAAAGACCTCCATACACTGTATGTCCCTGTAAGAAATCCTCATACATACAGAGGTACATTAGGACCCCATGGACTAGGTCTCATAATATGGCTCTTTGCAGCAATGGCTCAGTAATTGTCAACTATAACCCTGGGGGCCCATGTGTAGCCTATGTGACTTAGGACCAAACAGAATGTTACTAGTGGGGGAACTGCCTCCCATAGGCTAATGACCAAGTAAGAGCACACCAATATACTACACTCACTGCCCAATAATAAAAGGCAACAAAGGAGAACTTATCTCAAACCTCATCTCTTCTTTACAAGTTTCAGACAATAGATACAAAATAACCTGGTCAAAATGTGCTCCTTCAGAATGGACTATGCTGACAGGAGATTAGCACACTCGACATTTCTGAAACAGTCCATGATAGAAAATGAATTATAACCAAAGAAGGCAGATAGATCCCAAGAAAACATTTAACACATACTGTACATATCCATATTCTGCTACTAAATTCTGATTGATCCATCTATGAAGTTCTCCCTTTAATGAAGTCTGCATGAATACAAGTTCTAAAATTAGAAGAAAAACAAAAGCCTACTGGGAACTATAGGAGTTCATGATTTGCATTATGGGATATGCAGATCTTTTAAAACCCTGGTTACTAATTAATATGGCTAGGAGCTTTTCTTTCATAAAGAAACATTCCTGGCTATAATGACCTGCAGGAATTTCTTTACAAAGTTCAATTAATTGAATTTATGGGAATGTTTACTAGTTATCATTCACATTTTATCACAGCTACTACTGGCAGCTGTTGTGTATGGTATCAAGGGTAATGGAATCTTCAGTGAATGTTTGCTCTGTGAAAATACAATGTCATTATGTGCAGAGAAGAGGAATCGAAAACTAATAAAAAATACATATATTTTCATAATGAATCACAGTACAATAAGCCACCATACGCTATTTACTGAAAAATGTTCATCTTCCATCAATATGTTCCATGGTAGCATCTTTGGATTTAGAATGTGTTTTGTGGCAACATATTGGTTCTTTCAAATTATTTGGATTTAGAATGCTATCCATGTCAACTAGATTACAAGAACATAGTAGAAAGGTAGAAAATAGGTTTTCTTTTGATCCAATTTGCTCAAATGACAAACGTTACGAGTAAATCATACAACAGAATTAAATATTTTCATCAATAAATGGCTTACAGTATTAAATAAAATCCTTTGCTATAAATATATATATATATATATATATATATATATATATATACGGTATTTATAAAACACTGCATTTTTCATTAGCAGATGCTTATTTCACCCTATATTTGGCCAGTGTTGGACTTGGGTTCAATGGGAATCAAAAGAAAAATAATCAACCCTATTTCTTAACAGAACATGTTCATGCCCACTTGTATTTACTTTATACGCTTTGGGGTCATTTATGATGCTGAAATATACCAAAATTAGGAGTATTTCAGGCGCCGAAATCTGCAACTTCTCCCACTCACGCCATGTGTAAAAAAGTGGGAGCGGCATGGGGGGGGGGGGGGGGGAGCAGATAGAAAAAGGTCTAAATGTAAGAGAGCTAGGAAGCTGTCTTACATTTAGAACCAGTGGAGCGTCCGCCAAAGTTATATAGAGGCTGTACAAATCTATCTTTTTCTCTGTCTCTCTTGGAAAAATTCTACTCAAATGAATCAGAAGAAATTTTGATTCTAACAAATCAGAATCTTTTCAAAATTTTGTTTCAAATTTTAATTCATATGAATCATTTCACTCATTTTTACATAACAACATTAAGCAGTGTAGCTGTGCATTCAGCACTTGGGTGAGAGACAACATATACTAGAATGTGCAGCAGCATCTATATGTGTTTCTCTGCCTCTCTCTCCCTCCAGAAGCACCCTCCCACTCTCCATAAACTGTATCTGATCTCTCAGCATACAGACTCTGTGTAAAGATTTTATTAGCTAATTCACAGTGAATGATCAGCAAGAAGGTGTGAGGGGAAAAAAGAGGTTGATAAGTGTAGTGAGAGGCATTTTTCTGTATCATGAAAAATGTAAAGTTTTATAAAAAAAAATGTTTAAGCATCCTTTAACTAGACTTTCATTTATCATGTGAAGAGATTATAAGATTTATAAATGCAAGAAATATCACACTTACCATTTGACTTTTCACTATCTGCAGGCTTCATCTGAATAGGATGATGCATCTAAAAAACAATACAAAAATGATGATTCATTAAGTAAAAGAAACACGTTTGTACAAAAAGACTTCTATTGAGTGCTTTTTGACACCAGTATGCTTGTAACTACATGTGCAACAGGAGGTCCTGCTGCCTTCATCTATTTTTTATTAGTCTAGCACATTTCTTTTTTTGGGTTGTTTTTTTGCTACCATTACAGCATCTATAGGGACCACATTAAATTGCAGGTTCTCACAACCCATTAAAATGGGAAGAAGACCAACCTGGAATGGGTCATCTCCCTCCATTGGGCTCATCGCAGCTGAGTAGGCTGCATATATGGCATGTCTTCTACACAGGAATATTTGAATATTCTGAATGTTGGTAGTGAGATAATCCATAACTAAGTACTTTATACATAGTTATGGTGACATATTAACTGGAATGTTATCTGAGTGAACAAATGGTGCTGCATTATGCTAATGTAATGACATCTGGTGGTTGCAATGAGAGAGGTAATACACATTTTAATGTGAAACACATTGATTCTCTATTAGCATCACATTGAAATGTATTTATTTGTTCTTATTCTGTTGATGGCATCCAATAAATATGTGCATTTTATTCTATCAGAAGACATAGAAAAAGAATTACAAAATAATAACTGCAAATTAATTTATTAGTGTAAGAATATATGAATAAAACTGTTGCATTTCTCAACAAGCATTCACACATATTCTTTATTCACACATATTGGTTAACTGGTAGGATGAACGCACGTAAAATGAAAAGCATGGAATTTATATGTACTCACTAAATAGGTTAATTCAATTCGAAATGGCAACTGTGCTCAGAGCTGTTTAACCCCTTGAGTGCAACAAAAACATTTAGCACTTTGCTAAGAAGAGTCTAGATAGTGATGCTGATAAGTCTAATAGGGATCAACATGTTGAACATAGCAAAATAAATGAAAGCACCTAGATTACATGTCTTCCAGTTGGAATACCATCTGGAAACAAATGTCACAGAGACAGGAGCATATTGGATATAGAGATACAGAGAAAGCTATAGAGATGTCCAACTGTGCATGAAGATATCTACATGAGGGTCTAAAGTTTGAGAAAGAGTTGCATTACAGGTCCTCAGCTGATGGCTTCTTTATAATGGATCTGTCATCAAACCATGCTTCCCTTACACAAGGAATATGTCCACTCTCTGATCAGCACTAGATATTGCACCACTTGACCAATAGAAGCGATCAGAGTACACCAGGTAGCACTCATCTCACTCACCTTCTGCCCACCCTCCTTTTGACTGGCTATGGAGAATATCTGGGAGACTTTCAGGAACACCCTCCACCTCGGGAATATACACAACCCTAAACTACATGTATGGTGTTTTATCTGATTGTTACCGAAAATGTACAATGGCCCAGATTCACTAATCCTATACAGTGTGTAAATTTTGGCAAACTGCTAGACCAGCACCAGATTTATGACAGCGGCTCATGCTGGATGGCAATTGTGGTACAGGGTTGGGCACTTTTGTTTAACTCTATACCAACTATTAGTTGGATTACTTTGAGACTGAGTTGTAGCAAAAAATGATGAATCTTAGGCCATGATTTTTCCCACAAAGCAAGGCACTTTCCGCTAAGCCCCATCCTCTTGGCAAGCAAGTTGGAAAATGTGTAGAAACCCTAATTGCATCAAGCTGTACAAAAATTATATCAATTTGCTCCACTTTTTAGACAGATTTTAGGCGCAGACACATTAGAAAATATGGGGCAATATTTTTGTGCTGTTTTGACTAATAGTAGAACGAACGTGTCTTCATATTATGCTGTCCTTACATAAAACAGCATAGTCTTATAATACATCAGCTTTAGACAATGCGTGCCAAATATCACAGTCATTTGCAGCAGAAAAATAACTCTTGGATTCTGAGCGTACAGGCAAAGAGGTTACAAAAAATACCTATATTTAAAACTGGCAAATACCTAAAACGTGTGAGCATGTATTTTTTATTCCATTGCCTTTTTCAATTTCTTTTTCCTGTGCCACCTCCATTACAGATTCTTTCTTTTCCTTCAGAGCCTTTAAATATTTTATAGGCTCTGAACTCATAATATGTCCTGTCATGCCTGCAGTCCCAGGGGGTGAGCATCTTGCTGGATAATACTATGTGATTCCTTGATACTTGACAATCCATTTCACTCACTTTAATGTCTTACTGTACTTCAGGTCAAAATTTGCCCATTTATGAGTTAATAGTTATATACGGTAAAAAAATAACCTTGATTTTTGAGAAAATAACAAAATTCTTGGCTGAAGGGCTGTCTAAAGTTTTATTCCTTCTGTATTGTTTGTTTGTGAGTGAACAAAACATTTAATTCAATTAAAATATTTCTTACTTCAAAGATGCAGATTTCTTTGAAGTCTGGCGCAGTATTAATGGAAAAAATAAACAAATATAATAATAGTTTATTCGAAAGGATGTGCTAGAAACTTAGACTCACTCTTGTGGTACACTGTGCTGCAGATTTGCTTATACTATATATGGCGTAGTCTTACACAGGCGGTCTGGACATACACCACTTTTATTAGAGGGCTCTGGCTGGATGATAAATCTGGTACAGGGATAGATACTTTTGTCTGACTCTATATCAACTGTGGGTTGGCTTACCTTGAGACAGAATTTTACACAGAACCGTGGTGCAGTTTTGGTGCAAAACCTTGCATCATAGGCCATGCCCCTGTCCAGTGAAGCCATATTACTTTCTCTAAAGGAAGATGCATCAAACTGCACCACTTTTTGGCACAAATTATGACAAAATCTAGATGCACTTACATTAGTAAATGTGGGACACTGTGTGTATCATATTACAAAATATCTTCTCTAGGTACCTCTCTAAATCTTCATATGTTATATGGTTTGAAATAATATTGGCATAGGGAAAGATTCACTAATATATTACCAAGAATAAAGAACATCATTGACCAGAGTATTAAGCATAACCATCACTAAGGAAACTAGGAAAGGAAAACAACAAGGCATCAACTTGAAGAAAAGACGAAGAGGACAAGGTGATAACAATACGGTCAGTAGTCTTTTCATCAGTTCTCCTGATCTTAATGGTGGTCATGGTGAAATGCCTCCCCACTACAAGATTTCTGCCAGGACCCATAGTTACTTGTTATATTCCTGAAATGGCATTACCCTACAGTCAGGACTATTGAAGATACTCTATTATTTGGGTTGCTTCACACCTTCCTTGATCAGTCAGCTTATATTCTATATTTTAAAAAGTTGAACACAAATGTGAAAATTTTTACTTACTTCTAAAGTTAGCCATACACATTCCTACACAGCTATTCCTCCATCCCAGTCCCCCGAGCATGCATGTGTTTTCAGTAGGGGGAAAGGAATAAGCCTGCAGCAGACACCTCTGGCAGCAGATTTTCTCCTTGGAGACCAAAAGGATTAGGCTAGTTGAAATCTAATTGCCTGATCCTTTTTTTTCCCCATTATCTGCTGCCATGTCAGAGCCAGGAGGCCTATATGTTCATTAGATGGTTAACCCATCCCATGAAAATTAGTGGATTGACACTAACTAATCTAATATATTTGTCTACCTTCAGATAGACCAATATCCAATAGATCAATCCATAGTCCCATTTCTCAACAATGATTATAGTCTCATTTATGAACTTTCTCTTTAAGACTCTAAGGAATAGGTAATGTTCTGAGTAGAGAAAATGATCAAAGCAGGAATGACACCAATGGCAAAAACACAAGTTATCCCCTATCCACAGGACCATTGGGACCCCCCAATAATCAGGACATGGGGGCCCATAACCTGCAGGGCCTCCTGAAAAGAACAGAGTGGGAGGCTCTCCATTCATGTCTATACGACCTTCTGAAAATACCCGAGCGCTGTATTCAGTTATTTCCAGCAGTCCTATAGAGATGACTGAAGCAACAGGGTACATGTGTGATCTGCTACTCCTTTCATTTTGAGAGTCCCCATTCCCTTAAAAAATAGGGGTTTCCATAGTGGGACTCCCACCGCACTACCCATTTAATATTTAGTTTATGCTTAATGAGCAAAGTTATATAGATAACAAACACTCTGTATCATATATTATTTTCATTATATTGTATGTCACTCAGAAGGCAAAAATTATTATTATTCTATATAATTCAATTGATCATTAATCTGATAGAAATCTCTGCCTGAAGATTTACAGGTTTTGTCTAATTTAATTCTGTCCAGCCATACAAAAGTGGGACAATTTGGAAAGAAGAAAGGAAGAGAAATCAGTGCCTCTAAATATTGTAGCGTGTAATGCAATACTTAGAATTCTTAGGAGAAACCAGTAACAGCACAATCTATTTCTACTAAAAATAGAGCTGAGAAACTGGTTCAACTGGACTGGAATTTTATCTGGGAATTGTGTGCCTGTCTGTGGTGATTAATTCATCATTTCTGTCAGATTGCTCTAATTGGTTGTCAAATAACATAGCACAATCCCATCTGTGACTTCATCTTATCCGTGCGGCTATATCTGATGTAGAGATGAACACAGAAGGTAGAAACTAACAATTATATCCTACTCCTTACGTAGAATCAACAGGGAGAATTCTGGTGATACTGGGGACTAGGTTAAAATCCAACTTAAAAAAAAAAGAGAGAAAATATCTTCTACCTGAATATTTAAAGATGTTTATATAAGTATACATATACAAAGGATTTATGAGAAATAAAAATTGGAATCTGATGGGCATCTAAGTGAGTTTTGCTTTAACCAATTTTGATAAATCTCCCCAAACTGCTTTTAAGATTCTCCTTTATGTTGAAAACACATTGCAATGTATTAGCACTTTACTGTCTATAAGTTCCTCTATTAACTCAACTCTGTTCCTTTCCGTGACTTATATGCTAATAGATGAATATATTAACAACTGGGCGGTCTGCACCACCTCGCTTCAACTGGTAGTGAACTGAAGCTGCTCTATCACTGTTCAATCAGCAGGGGGCAGTGTTAGAGGAGCTCCAGCAGTGTGAATCTCACTAGATGTGATGATCACTTGAGTTCACTGCTGGTACGAGAAGCTTTCTGAATGTATCACTGGACATGAATATAGATAATATCTGTGCCGGTCTTAATATCCCCTGTGCTTCCGGAAAATGCACCCAATTTTTGATGAGGAACATGCCTCATCATACTTTAGGTTCATCCACCGGTAGTCTTTGTGCCTAAACAGAAATGTATGGTACATAGCGCTGAGCTTCTGTAGATTTGCGGCTTCATTTGTTCCAGAAAACTGGAGTATAAGAAAATGAATTTGTTGCAGCGGCTGTACCTGTCCCTGCCTAATCCTTGTCACTTCCCCTTTGTGAAAAGTGGTGAGAGCAGTGTAAAAAACACCACTTGTGACTATTTTATAAAAACTCACATCTAAAATGTGGCATCCCAAAGAGTTTTATTTTAGTTTGTGTGAATTTGAGCAGTAGAATCTTATAAATTGTTTACTTACTTATTTGTTATATAACAGTTTTTGTTACCTGATAACTTTTATTAAAAGATAAAAAAAAATATATGGTAAGTCATAATCAATTTACATTCAATAAAAAAATAACTGAATAAAATATAAAATATTATTGGTAATTATGGTTCAGACTATGAATTGTCAAACCCATTAGCCCCATTAGCTGGATACAATTACTGACATTATTAAATTGTATCCAGCTGGCGGCCATGAGCAGGGCTCAGGTGGCCTTTTGGGCATCAGCCCACTGGGAGATTTCCCTGTTGTGTCTATGGCCGGTCCACCTCTGATGGCAATCTTAAGATAGTCTGAGTTTGCATGGTCCATTGCTTTAAGGCAGTGGTGTTGTTACTCCTAGACACTTCCACTTCCCAAAAATAGCACTTACAGTTGACCAGGTCAGATCAAGAAAATTTCCCAAGTTGACTTGCAACAAAGACGGCACCCAATGACAGTGCCATATTTTAAGTGAATGAGCTCTTCAGTAAGACCCATACTACTACCAATGCTTGCCTAAGTAGATTGGTAGTAGCATGGTAGAAGCATGGCTGGGTGCTTGATGCTATGCATCTTTTTACAGTAGATATTGCTGAAACACCTGAATTCAATATTTTGTTAGAAGTTTTGGTATAGTAAATTTTAAATTGACAATTAACAAAAAAGTTAAAGATTGATGGAAATATCCATTTATTTTGTTATGAGTTAGGTTAATGTTTGCTACATCTGTCATTTGTCACACAGTCTATCTAGTGGCTACTATCTGCAATGATTATTTGCTTTGTGCATCATCGTTTCTCTAAAATATGTATTCACGGTATGATATTTCATATTTTTTTTTATCACAAAATAGTTTGATACAAGCTCCCGTAGTGATAGTGCACTTTCTACCAAAAGTAACAAATGCACACCTTGGATCGAGAGCACTAAAGGTGCGAAAAATCCAATTAAAATTTGTATGTTGCTCTGTTAATTTTAGTCTTTTTAGCACAAAACAGCAAATTATTCTGTCACTCTGATAACAGCAAGCCGACACTTGAGAGGTGAGGTGCTGTTGTGAGATAACACCACCAAAGAAGATCTTGCAAATGAGGCAGACTGTCCCAAGTGTCATCTTATCTCCCACCTAGTAATTAATGCTTAATTAAGTCATTTATACCAGGCTGTTCATTAAATATGAAGAAGGCTCCATTATTTGGTCTTTCTAGTTCTATGGCTGGAGTTAGAATTATCTGTGTAGTATTTGGGTCGTCAGATAATCTAACAAAAAATAATACCAAGGCCTCATGCACACGAATGCTTTTTTTCCCGTTTCCGTTCCGTTTTTTGCGTTCCTTATACAGACCGTATACGGAACTATTCATTTCAATGGGTCCGCAAAAAAAATGGAATGTACTCCGTATGCATTCCGTTTCCGTATTTCAATTTTTCTGTTTTGTTGTAGAAATATTAATAGTTGTAATCTGCTTGCATCAAACTTTGTGTAAGGAAATGTAAACCCCCTTTCCCTCAGCCGCAGTAAGAGGCATACACAGGTGTTACCATCTTGCTTGAATTCTGAGCAACTCCTCCTTCGCCCTGCCCAGTCTGTTTCTTTTATTTACTCACAAAAGGTGTAAAAGGGGCTAGCCCATAACAAGGATGCAGGAAGTGATGACATAGGAAGATGAGAACATAGCCAGCTCACAAACACATGTATACAATAACCACTGGAGTTACCTTTATCCAGCCTTGCTCAGTGCTCAATGCCAGATAAAGTTACTATGATCCTCATGCATGTTTATTTACAGGACAACGTCATTATCTCCAGCGGCTGATCAGGCGCACTAGAGACAACAAACGCACGTTCCTTTCATATACAGGTCCTTCTCAAAAAATTAGCATATTGTGATAAAGTTCACTATTTTCTGTAATGTACTGATAAACATTAGACTTTCATATATTTTAGATTCATTACACACCAACTGAAGTAGTTCAAGCCTTTTATTGTTTTAATATTGATGATTTTGGCATAAAGCTCATGAAAACCCAAATTTCCTATCTAAAAAAATTAGCATATTTCATCCGACCAATAGAAGAAAAGTGTTTTTAATACAAAAAAAAGTCAACCTTCAAATAATAATGTTCAGTTCTGCACTCAATACTTGGTCGGGAATCCTTTTGCAGAAATGACTGCTTCAATGCGGCGTGGCATGGAGGCAATCAGCCTGTGGCACTGCTGAGGTGTTATGGAGGCCCAGGATGCTTCGATAGCGGCCTTAAGCTCATCCAGAGTGTTGGGTCTTGCGTCTCTCAACTTTCTCTTCCCAATATCCCACAGATTCTCTATGGGGTTCAGGTCAGGAGAGTTGGCAGGCCAATTGAGCACAGTAATACCATGGTCAGTAAACCATTTACCAGTGGTTTTGGCACTGTGAGCAGGTGCCAGGTCGTGCTGAAAAATGAAATCTTCATCTCCATAAAGCTTTTCAGCAGATGGAAGCATAAAGTGCTTCAAAATCTCCTGATAGCTAGCTGCATTGACCCTGCCCTTGATAAAACACAGTGGACCAACACCAGCAGCTGACATCACTGACTGTGGGTACTTGACACTGATTTCCCTCTCCCCAGTCTTCCTCCAGACTCTGGCACCTTGATTTCCGAATGACATGCAAAATTTGCTTTCATCCGAAAAAAGTACTTTGGACCACTGAGCAACAGTCCAGTGCTGCTTCTCTGTAGCCCAGGTCAGGCGCTTCTGCCGCTGTTTCTGGTTCAAAAGTGGCTTGACCTGGGGAATGCGGCACCTGTAGCCCATTTCCTGCACACGCCTGTACACGGTGGCTCTGGATGTTTCTACTCCAGACTCAGTCCACTGCTTCCGCAGGTCCCCCAAGGTCTGGAATCGGTCCTTCTCCACAATCTTCCTCAGGGTCCGGTCACCTCTTCTCGTTGTGCAGCGTTTTCTGCCACACTTTTTCCTTCCCACAGACTTCCCACTGAGGTGCCTTGATACAGCACTCTGGGAACAGCCTATTCGTTCTGAAATTTCTTTCTGTGTCTTACCCTCTTGCTTGAGGGTGTCAATGATGGCCTTCTGGACAGCAGTCAGGTCGGCAGTCTTACCCATGATTGCGGTTTTGAGTAATGAACCAGGCTGGGAGTTTTTAAAAGCCTCAGGAATCTTTTGCAGGTGTTTAGAGTTAATTAGTTAATTCAGATGATTAGGTTAATAGCTCGTTTAGAGAACCTTTTCATGATATGCTAATTTTTTGAGATAGGAAATTTGGGTTTTCATGAGCTGTATGCCAAAATCATCAATATTAAAACAATAACAAGCTTGAACTACTTCAGTTGGTGTGTAATGAATCTAAAATATATGAAAGTCTAATGTTTATCAGTACATTACAGAAAATAATGAACTTTATCACAATATGCTATATTTTTGAGAAGGACCTGTATTGTTCTCTTAACAAATGTATCCACGCCAAGCCAATAAATCCGCGTCTTGCGCGGGGGGCCCTAGCCGGCGTCCATACATCAGCCAACAAAACACTGCTCTGCTGAACACATCAGTTTCCCCTGGCCCACAGCCCAGTGCTTAGCACATGGACCATTTGCCGACGGAGACCTCTGCGCCCAGCAGCTGTGACAGGACATACACGGGAAGATATCCACTCCAATGGTTTACCCTGACACTGAGAGACATGATCACAATACACAATATATTAAATACACATCCTAATAAAATTTCCACAACAATCCCGTTCAAAGATAGAACATGTCCTATTATTGTCCGCATAATGGACAAGGATAGTACTGTTCTAGTAGGGGCCAGATGCCAGATGTTCTGTTCCACAAAAAACTGAATGCACGCGGATGTCATCCGTATTATTTGCGGATCCGTTCTTGGCGGACCGCAAAACACTGAAAAAGCCATACAGTCGTGTGCAATAGGCCTAACACTGAGACCAAGATATTAAAGCTGATGCACAGGTAGCTCATAAAGTATGAACATGGCTCCATTATTTTCACTTACATTCTCTAAATTATACTATAATAAAAATAAAATTAAAATAATTTTTTTTTCTCACAAACATCTTAATTAATAACAGGTTAACAGCAGTTTCAGCTTCTCTAGATACATTAATATACAACCAATTTGGCAAATTTTCATTTAAATGGGTTTCCCACCCACAATTGCCACAGCTTTGGTCACTAATAAGTTCCATTTATATAAATTGAGAGGGCTATGCACATGCATGTCAAGTTTCTAATTTATTCTCCTGGATGTGGCATTTCCTGCCCCATGGTCTGCAAATGGGAGAGTTAAGTGACACCAGTTCTCCAAATAACTGGAAACACCAGAGGTGGGACCTCCACATATCAGATATGCTAGTTCAGGGATTCCCAACCTGCGGTCCTCCAGCTGTTGTAAAACTCCAACTCCCAGCATGCATGGACATCCTACAGCTATCAGACTGAAAAAGGGAATGGTGGGAGTTGTAGATTTAAAACAGCTGGAGGGCCACAGGTTGGGCATCCCTGTACTACTTCAAAGAAACAGTTCTAGAAAGTTCCTTGTGCTTTTTCAGCTACATAAAATATGCATCAGCCATATTTTTCCTAATGGCAGAAAAAAGAGAAATATGAGCAATAGGATATACTGCAGTTAAAATAAAAAAACACTGTAGGCTGTGTGAAAATACATGGCTGTAAGTTACATGGTGTGACATACTTTTTTAATATCTCATTCACCAACAACAAACACTTACAATGGTCTTGCCATGTTTGAAAATACATGCCAGGAAAACTGTCTCACATTTACTAATACTGTCTAAAAGTACTGGAGACTGGAGACCATATCTCCAGAAGGATATAGATACTCTAGAGAGAGTTCAGAGAAGAGCTACTAAACTGGTACATGGATTGCAGGATAAAACTTACCAGGAAAGAATTAAAGGACCTTAACATGTATAGCTTGGAAGAAAGACGAGACAGAGGGGATATGATAGAAACTTTTAAATACATAAAGGGAATCAACACGGTAAAAGAGGAGAGAATATTTAAAAGAAGACAAACTGCTACAAGAGGACATAGTTTTAAATCAGAGGGGGAAAGGTTTAAAAGTAATATCAGGAAGTATTACTTTACTGAGAGAGTAGTGGATGCATGGAATAGCCTTTCTGCAGAAGTGGTAGCTGCAAATACAGTGGAGGAGTTTAAGCATGCATGGGATAGGCATAAGGCCATCCTTCATATAAGATAGGGCCAGGGGCTATTCATAGTATTTAGTATATTGGGCAGACTGGATGGGCCAAATGGTTCTTATCTGCCGACAAATTCTATGTTTCTATTATTCTAAACTTAGTCTTAACCTGCCCTAGATGTATCATAGTGGCTTATACTGGATCACAGATCGGGTACACATATAGATTGTCTAGTCCAGGGATGCCCAACCTGCGGCGCTCCAGCTGTTGCAAAACTACAACTCCCAGCATGCCCGGACAACCTTCAGCTATCAGCCTACAGCAGGGCATGGTGGGAGATGTAGTTTTACAACAGCTAGTCTAGCTTTATATCAGCTATTTGTTGGCATAGTTTACTCCAAAAAAGTATGCCTATTTTTTGTTCCAATTGTAGACGGATGGCACCATGTTTAGGACACGCCCCTTTCACATGAACTCACTTCACTGTTCCACTAAGTCAATCCTTCTTGTTGGACATGTCTTAAAAAGGATAAAATGTCTCTAAAACAGGTTAATAAATACGACACAAAGCATGTATGCCAGTTTTTAGTGCAAACTATGCCAGAACTCTGGGGCATTTTGATTAATAGATCTACCCCTTTATCTGTAATACAGTGTTCATTTTAGGACATGGTCAAATATCATAGTCAAATATCAGATTTACCTGATTGTAAAATCTGACTCTGACCCTTGACTCTGACTTTGATATCTGACTCTAACACCTGACTCCTGATATCTGAAAGACTGCTCGGTATTTCCCATAGCGAAAAAAGCAGTTGTAAGAAAACCATTGAGGGACATTTATTAATGTCATTACACCCCAATAGTGGTGTAAAAAAGTCACAGATTATAGTACACGCCACATGTGCACCATAATTTGCCACTTTTTAAGCTTCTCAAACTTCAGTGTCTGTTGCACAGCTGGGCAGAGATTTCTTAAACTAGGCACATCTCACACCAGTGCTGGGAGATACAGTCTGGCATATGAGAAAGTCAGTTATGATAAATATTAGTGTTGGTCGAGCACCAAAGTGCTCCGGTGCTCGAGTAGAACACCTCGGGATGCTCAAGCGCACTCGAGCACAATGGAAGTCAATAGGAGAACTCAAGCATTAAACCAGGCACCCCCTGCTCTAAAGAGGGGAGGGTGTCTGGTTCACATGAAAAGGTCAGAAATTGATGGAAACACCACTGAAATGGCTCGGGAACAGCATGGGGAGGATGTCTGGATGCATATTTGACTCCCAGGTCGCTGCTGGAAACGATGTTGTCTGAATATTCCGCCACTTTTACAGACTGACAATAATAAGCACAAAACCAAAGATAAAATCGATTTTAGAGGAAAAATTGTTAGGAAACCTTCTTTCCTGTATATTTACTTGTATATAAAGTGCAAGTGCTGCCACAAATTACAAGGAAGAGGCACTCCGATACAACCTGTATATCACATAAAGGAGGGCCTCATTCACATTGTGGTACAATTGTTCAGGTAGTGGGACTCCTACACTCATAAAGCCTATGCACTAAGTGAAAGGGAACGGGCACTAAAATACACCCTTTATTACACATAAAGGAGGGCATCATACACACCCTTGAAAAATGATGATTGATGGTCTGCT
Organism: Bufo gargarizans; assembly: GCF_014858855.1. Lineage (NCBI taxonomy): Eukaryota > Metazoa > Chordata > Amphibia > Anura > Bufonidae > Bufo > Bufo gargarizans. The sequence continues at coordinate 226,619,726 of NC_058081.1, read as the reverse complement.
GGTGACCCTCTAAAACATTATGGACAAGAGCCTGCTGGTGACCCTCAAAAACATTATGGGTGAGGGCCTGCTGGTGATCCTCTAAAACAGGGATCAGCAACCATCGGCACTCCAGCTGTTGTGAAACTACAGTTCCCAGCATGCTCCATTCATTTCTATGAGTGTTCTTAGAAGAGCAGAGCAAGTATGCATGCTGGGAGTTGTAGTTACACAACAGCTGGAGTGCCGGAGGTTGCCTACCCCTGCTCTAAAACATTATGAGTGAGTGCCTGCTGTTGACCCTCAAAAACATTTTGGGTGAGGGCCTGCTGGTGACCCTCAAAAACATTATAGGTGAGGGCCTGCTGGTGACCCTCTAAAACATTATGGGCAAGTGATCAGCAACCATCGGCACTCCAGCTGTTGTGAAACTACAGTTCCCAGCATGCTCCATTCATTTCTATGAGTGTTCTTAGAAGAGCAGAGCAAGTATGCATGCTGGGAGTTGTAGTTACACAACAGCTGGAGTGCCGGAGGTTGCCTACCCCTGCTCTAAAACATTATGAGTGAGTGCCTGCTGTTGACCCTCAAAAACATTTTGGGTGAGGGCCTGCTGGTGACCCTCAAAAACATTATGGGTGAGGGTCTGCTGGTGACCCTCAAAAACCTATGGGTGAGGGCCTGCTGGTTACCCTCTAAAACATTATGAGTGAGGGCCTGCTGTTGACCCTCAAGAACATTTTGGGTGAGGGCCTGCTGATGACCCTCAAAAACATTATAGGTGAAGGCCTACTGGTAACCCTCTAAAACATTATGGGTGAGGGCCTGATGCTGAGCTGACCCTCTCAAATATTAGGAGTAAGGCCAGCCTAATAAGCATGTTGATATGATGGAGGAGGAGAAAGAGAAAGGGAGATTGAACCATATACTCTTTTTAGTGGTGGAAGGGGTGCATGGGAATACAGTGTATTCAATACACCATAAAAGACACATTTAGAGTACCTATATGTTCAGCCTCTTTCTTCTGGTGGAGTAGAGAAGTCAGGGGCAATCCAAGCCTTGTTCATTTTTATAAGAGTCAACTGGTCAGCATTTTCAGTTGACAGTCAGATGCGCTTATCAGTTATTATGCCCCCAGCAGCATTAAATACGCGTTCTGACAAAACGTGGGTGGCGGGGCAAGCTAGCACCTCAAAGGTGTAGAGCGCCAGTTTATGCTACGTGTCCAGCTTGGACACCCAATAGTTGTAAGGAACAAAGGGATCACCGAGGAAGCTGACACGGTCTGCTACGTACTCCTTTACCATTTTCCAAAATGTTTCCCTTCTTTTGACACTAGGCCGCGCATCAGGTTGAGGGTGCTGGCGGGTGTCATAAAAGTGTCACAGGCCTTGGAGAGTGTTGCCCTGCCTCTGTTGGAACTTCTGTGTGTTCCCCTTGTCTCCCCTTCTCAGTTGGAAAACGAACTATGTACTCTGCAGCCAACATCGTCAGCTGGAAAATTTTGGAGGAATTTTTCCACAAGGACCTTCTGGCATTGCACCATTTTGCTCGTCCTCTCCACCATAGGAATGAGAGATGAGAAGTTCTCTTTGTAGCGGGGGTCGAGAAGGGTGAACAACCAGTAATCAGTGTTGGCCAAAATGCATACAACGCGAGGGTCACGTGAAAGGCAGCCTAAAATAAAGTCTGCCATGTGTTCCAGAGTCCCAACAGACAAGACTTCGCTGTCCTCATCAGAAGGATGACTCTCAATCTCCTCATTCTCTTCCTCCTCTTCTACTCATCCATGCTGAACAGATGGAATAAAACTTCCATGGGTACTACCCTCTGTAGCAGAGGCAACTGTCTCTTTCTCCTCCTTCTCATCCTCCAATTTGCGCTGAGAAGATGAACTTAGGGTGGTCTGACTATCACCCTGTGTACTGTCTTCCCCCATTTCCACCTCTCCCACATGCAAAGCATCCGCCTTAATTGTGAGCAGCGAGCGTTTGAGTAGACACAGAAGTGGGATGGTTACACTGATAATAGTGATATCGACGCTCACCATCTGTGTTGATTCCTCAAAGTTGAGTAAAACCTCCTAGAGGTCAGACATAAATGCCCACTCGTTGCTTGTAAAGAGCGGAAGCTGACTGGAAAGGCGACGACCATGTTGCAGCTGGAATTCCACTACTGCCCTCTGCTGCTTACAAAGCCTGGCCAACATGTGGAACGTTGAGTTCCAGCGCGTGCTCACGTCGCACAACAGTCAGTGAGCTGGCAATTGCAAGTGCTGCTGCAGCATTGCCAGACCAGCGGAAGCTGTCGATGACTTGCAGAAATGGGCACACACACAACGCACCTTCACCAGTAGCTCAGGCAAATTGGGGTAGGTTTTGAGAAAACGCTGCACCCCTAGGTTGAACACGTGGGGGAGGCATGGTATGTGTGTGAGCTTGCCGAGCTCCAAAGCCGCCACCAAATTAAGGCCATTATCAGACACAACCATGCCTGGTTGTAGGTTAAGTGGCGAGAGCTACAGCTCAGTCTGGTCCCTTATCCCCTGCCACAGCTCTGTTGTGGCATGCTGTTTGTCACCTAAGCAGATCAGTTTGAGCCGGCCTGTTGCCACTTCCCCACTGCAGTGCTACACTGCTTCCAGCTACTGACTGATGTCTGACTGGTGCTGCAAGATGATAATTAAGAGGTGGAAGTGGAGAAGGAGGCGGAGGAGGAGAAGGGGGGCTGCATCTACTAACGTAGGTGGTGGCGGAAACCCTGATGAAAGTAGGGCCTGTGCATTCCCAGGGTACTACTCGCTCCCGGCCTCCACAAGGTTCACCCAGTATGCCGCCAGGGAAATGTCGGGTCCTTGGCCAAAAGCACTTGTCCATGTGTCAGTGGACCTTCCAAAAAACTGGGTTGGTCAGGGCACGAGTGATGTTACGGGACACATGCTGGTGTAAGGCTGGAACTGCACACCGTGAAAAATATTGGAGGCTGGGGACAGAGCAACGCGGGACGGTCTGAGTGTCTACAAGCCTAAATGGAAACATTTCCATGGACAGCAATATGGAAAGGTTCGCATTTAGTGCTATGGCCTGTATTGGGTATTTGCGCTTTCGTTCAAAGGCCTGGGGTATAGACATCTTTAAGCTGCACTGGGACACAGAAGTGGATGTGCTAGCTGATGGTGCTTGCAAAGGTTCAGATGCATGGCGGGAGGCATCCGGGCCTGCGTCTTGGACAGGAGATTGGCCAGCATGTAACACAGGGGAAGAAGAGGCAGTGGTGTGACCCGCAAACACTGATTGTAGACCCAGGTGTTCGGGCCACCTATTAGGGTGCTTTGATGTTATGTGGCGGATCATGCTGGTGGTGGTGAGGTTGCTTGTGTTCATGCCCCTGCTCATTTTGGTATGGCACAGGTTGCAAATGACAATTCTTTTATCGTCCGCACTTTCCTCAAAAAAGCGCCAGACTGTGGAAAAACTACCTCTTGGCAAGGGAGCTTGCTGTAAGGCGGTGCTCCAGGGAACAGTTGGGGGCCTGTTTGGTGTGGCCAGCCTTCTCCCTTTTGCCACCCCACTGCCTCTTCCAGTCTGTTGCGGTGCTGCGGATCCCTCCACCTCTGTACTGCTGTCCTTGCTCGACTTGCCACTTTCTCAAGTTGGGTCAGTGACTTCATCTTCTACCACCTCCTCTTCCACTTCCTCCCTCTAGTTATCCTCCTGACTTGTTGACCTAACAACAACCTCAGTTATTGACAACTGTGTCTCATCCTCATCATCATACTCTTGCGACACTAATTGCGGTTGACCTATTGGCATTTCTGTCTCATCATCATCCACCTTGCAAAACACTAATTGCCATTCCCCACTGTCATCTTCTTTTGACTGTGGATGCTCAAGAGTTTGGGAATCAGGGCACAATTTCCCCTCAGGTCCCTCTTCAAGCGGGTTTGTCGAGAGGCCCAAATCAAGGAATGGCGATGAAAAGAGCTCCTCGGAATATCCGAGTGTGGGATCACTTGTTTGCCAAGACTCTCCATGGTGGGAGGAAGGAGTTTCAGGGTGAGGATTCTGTTGACCAGACTCTTGGCTACTGAGAATGGACTTTGTGGAAGACAGGGTGGTGCTTAACCAACTGGAAGCATTATCTGCTGCAATCCAACCGTATAGGTATAGTGGATGAGTGTGTTTCTTGTGCTCTGGCAGCAGGCACAGTTTCACCAAGCCCAGGGCCACGGCCTCTGCATGCACCATCAGCAGCATGGCCACTTCCCCATCCTTTACTGCTCGCCTTGTGCATATTAAATAGTATATATATACTTTCAAGTATGTCACACGTACAGTAGCGCAGGTTTTGTAAGTGTATGTGCAAATAAAGTACATAGAATGTCACAGATATTTTTAGGATTTGCACACGTTAAACAGGAGATGTAGCACAGATAATGTCGCTGTCTGCAGTGTCTATGAAAAGTACAATGTCACAGATGCGCCCACGTTTTACAGGAGGTATAGCGCAAGTAATATCGCTGTCACCACTGCCTAATAAAAATGACACTGAATAAATGTCACTGATATTTAGGTTGCACAAACATTATACAGGAGGTATAGCGCAAGTAATGTCTCTGTCACCAACGTCTAATAAAAAAAATTACACTGAATGAATGTCACTGATATTTAGGATGCACAAACGTTATACAGGAGGTATAGCGCAAGTAATGTCTCTCACCAGCGGCTAATAAAAAATTACACTAAATAAATATCACTGATATTTAGGTTGCACAAACGTTATACAGGAGGTATAGCGCAATTAATATATCACTGTCACCAGCAGCTAATAAAATATTACACTGAATTAATGTCACTGATATGTAGGCTGGGCAAACGTTATACAGGAGATGTAGCGCAGGTAATGTAACAGCCCGCAGAGGACACTGTTTACAGAAAAAGTACACTGGATGTCACAGATATTTTTAGGCTGCGCACACGTTAGACAGAAGATGTAGCGCAGATAATGTCGCTGTCTGCAGCTGCCAAACAATTGCAAGCTATTTAGCGCAGGTTGCGCTAAATATATATATTGCTGCCAGATACAACAATAGTTCCTAAAAGGACTTTTAGGTCTCTAACAAGTTTTTTCATTCTTCAGGACAGCTCTACCTGACTAAGACTAAGACCCGATGTCATCTGTGTACTGACACATTTTACCAAAATGTGGGCCCGAAAACTTGCTGATGTAGATTTTATTTTCTGGCGCACAAAGTCTTGAAGATGTGCCAGATTTCAGACCTCTTAATAATTCTAGCACACCGTATGCCAGCAGGATTAGTTATTAAGACTGGTAAAATGGGCCAGTCTTAATACATTTCTGACATAATATTAATCTAGACTTTGTTATTGATCAGTGAAGGCGAACCCACTCTGTCAACTAACCGGTTTGACATAGGGCATTATTCTGGAACTTCCCCGGTATTCACCCTTTAACCCCTGTACAGGGTTTTGCACTTCACAGCAGGTTACCAACAAGATCGCTACCTCATGGGATAATCCCAATGTATTTGGCAGCTGACCCACTGGGGTCAGGGATTCTGGTACAAACACCAGGAGTGCAGAATAACAAAAAAAACACATCAAAACCACATGTATAATCTGAACAGTCATAAACGCTTGAATGCTGGTTTTAGGTCCACGAAGCCCACCAGACACAGGTAGGGTAGGCTATGTGTTTGGTAGAAATACAGATTAGGCAGAGGGACTGTGCATACTAAACACAGACAGAACTAAACTTGTCTAGAAAGTGCAGGAGTAAACCGGCAGGGGAAGGCAGGCTAGGATACAAAAGGAACACAGGCAGGAGATAAATGCAGATAAATCGCAAAGGAACTAGACTTCACAATGCATTTGCTGGTCACAAGAGAACCTAACGCTCAGGCACCCTCTGCCTGGAGAGGGTGCCTCATGTATCCAGGACCCTCATCCATTTCCTGGGCAAGGTTTAGCAAGTGAGTGCATGCATTGGCCCTTTAAAAGGCCAGTAGCAAGTGAGTGTGCCCCAAGGGCACATTAGGCAGGATGATGGAGGCTGCAACATGGAGAGGAAGCCAGTGACCAGGATGCTGAATAGCATGGTGAGTGGCACAGGGTCCGTGCATGCAGGGAACACCAGGAGGGAAGCAAGCACAGACTATAGGCAGAACAGGCTTTGCAAATGGGTTTGTTCATATATTGGCTTTATACAGCATTATACAGTATGTCTTGGGCAGCTCACTCTATGCTGGGAAGCAGCTGCCTTGGATTGAGTGCTCAACGTCCTTGACAAAACAGACCACAGAGTCCTTGACTTGCTTCCTATTAGTTATGCCCCATAATATCAGCTTCTGTACTGCATTTTTCTGCATACCTATGCTGCCAAAATGGGGGACAGCGATCTGTTCTAGAGGTATGGCTTTCCACCCATTGCCTTGGGCATCCTCTTTAAAAAGAACCAAACTTTAAACTTACCAAGAAATCCACTAATAGGAATCTTTCAAGCTATATACTAACAATATATTCCTAATATAAAATTGCAAAAACACATATAAGAAGACAGTTTACTTGAAATGTAATACAGGTGATGAGTTTTCAATGAACTCATATTACCATTTGTTATAAATATACCGTATCAGTATATGTCAATTTCATTTTCATGATAACCAGTCAGACATATCTAGAAAGAATTATTAAATGAAGCAAACAAAACCAGTCCACTTACATAAGGAGAAATAAATAAAGTGGATGCTTAAATCAGATTGTATAATGCCTTTAAAATAATTTCCTCGTGTCGGCATTGAATGGCACAAATGACTCTGGTTGCTTAGCATGTGATTATCTTCTTGTTTTAATCTAGATGTGCACGTCTACATTTAATGTCAAACTTCTTCTATAAAATGCAATCTCAGTGAGGCTTGATGCTTCTGAATTGCTCTCAAGAGAACACCATTATTACACAAAGTCCAGCTGTTTTCTCATCATTCCGCATCATCCGAGACCTCTGTACACTTGAACTTTCACAATGGAAGCCCATTCCTATCTCCTTCTGTAATTAGATACACCATGTTATCAATGTCCAGGCAATTATTTTTCCTCATAACTACTATAGTAGCAGACACGGTTCTATTAATGTATCAATGGAGAGGATACAGAAGTTATTCTTGACTTATTAAGTCTATGGGCACTTGACCTACTACGTACTGTAGAGAGCAGTTACATTAATCTCATGGTTCTTCCTAGATTTGGCTGGAAGTGTTACGCATGAAGCTATAAAGAAATGTGCTAGTATGTCTATTCCAGTCGAACACAGCCCGTTTTGGATAAGAAGACATTCATTTTATAAACAGGAATGAAGACACCTCCCATGAAAAGTATTTAGGTAGGGAGCATCAGAAAATTCATATCATTGTGTTCACCTTTAAATACCATTTCACAATTTTACATATAACGTTAAAGGGGTTGTCTCACTTCAGCAAATGGCAGTTATCATGTAGATAAAGTTAATACAAGGCACATATTAATCTATTGTGATTCTCCATATTGCCTCCTTTGCTGGTTTGATCATTTTTCAATCGCATTATACACTGTTGGTATCCAGCAGTTATGACCACCCTGCAATCCAGAAGCAGTGGCCGCTCTTGTTCACTATAGGAAAAGGTGCAGGAGTGCGCATAGGTCAGCACTTTTTCCTAGCACGACCACCGCTGCTGGAGTGCAGGGTTGTCATAACCGCTGGATATAGGCAGAGTATTACGTGATGGAAAAATGTTCAGAGGCAATATGGACAATACATGATAAATGCTATGTGCTGAGGGGAGCCAACCCCTTTAATTAACATAAAAAGTTATGTAACTTTGCCTGTGCTTCCACCTGTGTAGCCCATAGCTGCAGTCAAAATTCTGCAGTCTTCAGAGCTGAAATCTCCCAACAATTTAGAATTAATCTCTGAACTATAATATAGACTTGTAAGTCAGAATTTGTATCCCGTGTTGTAATTGTAAAAGTGGTATGATACTACAATAGCAAGTAATAATAGAGATTCTATATACATAATAACATTAAAACCACACACCTACTATTGTGTAGGTCCCCCTTGAGACACCAAATTTGCTCTGACCCGTTAAATCATGGACTTTGCACGGACCTGTGAAGGTGTCCTTTGATATCTGGCACCAAGACATTAGCAGCAGATTGTTTAAAGGGGTTATCAGGTCCCAGGAAAATACTGTATAAGGCTACTTTCACACTTGCGCTTTTGCCTGATCCGGCAGGGATCAGCAAAAACGCTTCCGTCTAGATAATACAACCGGCTGCATCCATTATGAACAGATCCGGTTGTATTATCTTTAAAATAGCAATGACTGATCCGACATGAATACCATTGTAAGTCATTGGGGGACAGATCCGTTTTCTATTGTGTCAGAGAAAACAGATCTGGCACCACTGACTTACATTGTGTGTCATGCTAGATCTGTTTTTCTCCGCATCCCGTGCCGGACAGAAAACCGCAGCTCACAGTGTTTTTCTGACCGGTTTGAGAACGCAACCAAACGGAACGGAGTGCATTCTGGTGCAGTTCAGTTTTGTCCCTATTGACAATGAATGGGGACAAAATGGATCCTGTGCTGGATCTGAATATCGGAAAAGTTAAATGCAGATGCACTTGGGGCGTGCCTGAAATAAAAGAAAAAAAATACTTACCTAGCAAATCCCACGCTCCCAGCTAGGCTCTGTGGACCTCATACATGCTTGAGGCCAGTGATGGGCTGCAGCAGTCACATGACATAACTGTAGCAGCTGGGTCAACATAGCCTGTCCAGTAAACAGAGAAGCAGCGGTTTGGGATTTGCTTGGTAAGTATTGGTCTATTATTTATTTCAGTCCTGCCCACAGTGTTGTCCAGCTTCTTCCTGACACCTGACAACTCCTTTAAGTTCTGTAAGGTGTGAGGTGGGGCCTCAATGGATCAGACTTGTTTTAATAGTAATAATAATATTTATTTATATAGCGCCACCATATTCCGCAGCTGTTTACAAATTCAGAGGGCTTATGTACAAAACAAAAGACATCACAACATAACTGGCTAATATACAACTGAAACATTAGGAGTGAGGGCCCTGCTTGCAAGAGCTTACAATCTATGAGGACTGCATCCCACACATGCTTTATCAGATTGAGATCTGGGGAATTTGGATCCCAACTCAATACATGAACTCTCTGTAATGTTTCTCAAACCGTTCCTAAGCAGTGTGATGAGGTGTGCCTGGTCCACTACAATGTAGGTAGGTGGTATGCGTAACAACCTCCATCCAAAAGAATATCAGGGCCCAATGTTTCTCAGCAGAATATTACCCAGAGCAATGGGAAGCAAGGTTGTGCAGATACCGGCTGTAGCTTATATGCCTTGATGTCAATACTGCCGATTCCCCAAGTCTTTACAGCACTGTAGAGTATTGGGGTGCACTTGATACATATTCTAGATCTGTATGTTCAATACTTGGACATTGCTCTAGGGAGTGCAGTGGCACCTGGGTCTTGGTGCTTGTCAGTATCGTAAGTGGTATACAGTATGTATTTCATTAACTCCATTATGAATGGGACAATGTAATGCTATTCAGTAGAAACATGTAACAGTATGATACTTGTGTGTGTTATTTATTTTAGCTTTTATGTTAGTTGTTCTAGTATAAGATATTCATAGACAGAATGAAGCCTTGTAGATTTACATGAAGAAAAATCGATGGAATATCTGAATTGTTAACAAGCATCCTTATAAATACTATTATGGATACATCATGGCCTATTTTAATTACAGTCTATGACTACCGTGCAGGAGGTTTGCTTAACATTCTCAAATTATTCAGCCTTAATTGGCACCTTTCTTTGATATTCAAGGAAAGCATTTGGATGAAAAGGCACGCACAAAGGCAATGCCATTGGGTGCGAATCTTTTCTCCATCCATCAGTCAGTACTAATTCCAGCTAAAACACTGATTTTCTAAATCACAGTGAAGGCTTCCTAGTTACTAATGGTAAAGGATGCAGGAATTGGGGTTATTTTCAGTATCATTAGAATATCAAACAGGTCAAATATACAGTAAAATATATGTACAGATTTATACATGAAAGTGGACAAACTGCTACACTATATACTATGTGCACAATACAGAGAGCTTTGGTGGTTACATTCATTTAGGCTTTTTATGTTCAGCATTCTCATCTCTACTGTACCAGAGATGAGCAATTTTCCTAAAATTCGTTTCACGTCTGAAAAGGTCAGATCAACCATTAGATTCGATTCGGTCTGAATAAATTCAATCTGAAACGAAAGTACAGCAATTTCCCTGAAAAGACATGTATGACACTCGGAGGTCTCCTAAGACTGTACCCACCCCCTTTCAAGTGCTTCGATAGCATTATTAATGTCAGAGACACAGCGACACACAGTATATGGTTAAATGGATGGTAGTCGTTGATACCGAGTAGCCTGTTTAATAATACACTGCACTGAAGGATTTTATTTTATTAAAACATGGTTCACAAATTATCCATTTTTGGTGACAGATGCTTTCTTCTCAGTCTTTTGATCTGTACAACGTTGGCTGCTATTTTGAGAAATTTGTGTGGGACAAATAACAAAAGCTTCGAATTTGACAGAATTAGAATCTTTTGGGAAATTTGTAAAGAATTCGACTAATGATAGCTTTCTACTGTTGTGCCATTCTTACCCATTGATATTGGAGGAACAGGTGTAACAGTAAACGGCCAAATCCCAAAAGTTCTCTTTTTCTCTTAACATTTATCGCTAAAATTAGTCGTAAAATACATGATGATATTTTAAAATATTATACATTTATTTATATTGTCAATCATGGTTGCTATGGCATGTTTATCATTTCGAATTTGGGCTTACTTTTTAATTATTGCTTTTATAGGGGTGCAAAAACACACTGTCCCACAAATCTATCAGAAGAATAAAACGTGTTGAACAAAAACAAAAATTCAATTCCACCTGACTTCATATATATGGACATACATTAGGCAATTGTTATATATGCAGTGCATAGTTTTTATGTCTGTCTTGGTCGGTATTTATTAATTTTTTCTTGATTTTTTACTTTGTATTTAAAAAGGACTTGGTTTTGCCTATAGATGTAATAAAGGAAGGTGTATTAGCCGGACAAAGGCACATGACAAAGTTTTCTCGATTATATTAGGGTTAATACAATCTGTGTTAATTTTGGACAGAAGTCAATTTCTTGCAATTTTATCCAGTAGGGGAAAAAGTACAGCAGACAAAGCCAAATGACCTTTAGAACTGCATGGATTTTGTCACACATTTCTTAACAAGGACAAACATCACTGAACCTATGGCTCTACAAATGAATGCATGCTAAAAGATATTGTATGATAGGTCACTGTTCACTGACCTGTTCAGGATTAGCCTCCAAAAGCCAGTAGACTATGCTTTACAATAGGTTTTGCAATTTGGTACAGATTTTAACAAGACATGTTTGTGAACTTGTTTTTATGGAGTCCTGTGTTTAAGTCCCTGAAGTATTAAAACCTGAATGACCTAACTAAACATAAGCAGAAAAACAGATACATTGCAGAAAATACAGTTTGCCAAGAAGTATATATTAAGTATGTCTTATTATGACTTAAGAAGCATTGGGATTGATACAATATTTACTATATTACATGTGCTTTTCCGTGGTATTAAGAGTACTTTATTGATGGCTGTGGCGGAACCCGCCTCGCCACTGGGCATTGGAGAGGCCTGGCTGGCCGCCTCCTACCTGCTGACTATGGCCCCTGGTGATTTGGTACGTTTGAATGCAATATTTGGGCATGTGGTATTTTATATTGCTGCTACTGGCCCTTTAATGGCCATCCGTGGACATGTCTGACTTTTAGGAGCAATGCCCCTTTAAGACTGTGTAGCAGATTGCATTCAGGCTGTCTTAAATACTATGCATGTTATTATGTGTTCGGTTGAATTGTATATGTGTATGCCAGGGTTCAAGTTAGTCCATTACGTTTGATAATTGTATTTTGTGGATTGCGTCTGAGACAATGCTTATTGTGTTGGTTAATTACATCTCAGACAATGCTCATTGTGTTTTGTTTATTGCGTTACAGACAGAGGGAAGGGGATTTTGTGTACAATTGCTGGGAAGGTTTAAATACTGTAGATACATATGATTGGCTGTTTTGAAGAGCCTGTGGGTGGTACCTTGTTGGAAGATATGTATAAATCAATGCTTGTGTTAAAATAAAGGGAGTTCCTGTTTTAAACCTCAAGGTGAAGTGTCGTCTCATTCTTGGGGGAGGATTTATGGTATGCTGTTCCAGTTTGACTGCTAGGAGTGAAAACCTATTCGTATGGTTTCCTATTCAACTGTCTACAGCATTCATATGCATCAAGAGGATTTATCTGCTTCTTCGGTTTGGTGATTGTGGTGTCTGCCAGAGTGCTTGGAAGCCTCAGGAAACGCTAGGCGCATCCGTAAACGGAGGTACTCAGTCGGGGTGCCAGGTGATCCGTTACAATGGCCTATCCTCAGGATAGATCATCAATATCTATTCGGTTAAAGTCAGATTCAAGGCAACTCCGTTGCTCAGCTGTCTGAAAAGACTATGGTGCTCCAATGAGGTCTATGGCCTCCTCACAGCTTAGCGAGGGCAGCGCTGTACTTTATATAGTGGCTGTCCTTAGTGTTGCAGCACAGGCCTATTCACTTGAATGAGACTGAGCTGGACATAGGCCAGCTGAACGATGAACGTGACAACAGTGGCCTAAGAAAACGCTACAGTGCTCACCGGAGAACCACAGCCTCTTTAAACAGACCTGAAGGGGTGCTGAATGTGGAACACCACTGATCAGATACTGATGAACTATTCTCAGACTAGGTCATCAGTATTTTATTAATGGAAACCCCCTGTAATACATTTACTTTATGGTGACTTTATAGCTATGTCCTGCCACAGTTCATTACTGGCAAACAAAGAATCACTCAGATACACTAAGTGAGACTTGATTTATCATGTGTTTTGGACACATTTGCACTTCACTTAACGTTTTATTAAATGTTAGATAACAGAGCATGGCTTTATCGAAGTCCCAAAATGTAGAAAATTGCATTACATTTTTTTGTGCAGAATATTGCTAGAAAATCGAGTAGAAGTGAATGAAGCATGGAGTGCTGGAGGACCTCTGGTCTTACATGTCTAAAGAGAGCTTCTAAATCTATCTTCCAATGTGAACCATTTTAATAAATATGGCCCATTTACTCTAGTAAAGCTGCATAAATTTAAGACATAATATTAATAAATCCCCCACTGCGTGTCCTACAAGACCTTAAAGAGAAGTGCATGACACAGGTACACTCTCTCTTTGGTGCATTGTGTGTCATGTACTGCCCCCTTCAGGCAGTGCACCAGGCAGAAAATAAGTACAGTTTCAGAATTCCATGCAGAAATACATCTTGGTCAACCAATGTACATTTAAAAGTGTTGCCTTGGGAGAGAGAGAGTAATGGTATATTACTAAGATATGCCATCAATGTCTAATTTGCGGTAGTCTGGTATGATCCTTGCCAACTGATAGAATAGTGTCTGCTTCATTAGAAAATCTATTGACTCTGTAAGACCAACCATGCAGCTTCCAGAAAAAGCAAAGCAGAGCATTATGGAGAAAAACAGCTCAGCATTTTCCTAGCACCACTGAGTATTTGTTCAAGCAATCAGCAGCAGTCACAGTGTTCAAACTCCTGGTGACTGAACATTAATGGCATATTCTAGTGATATGCAATCTATGTCTGTCCTGAGACAATACATTTAACGCATTAGTGCATAGTGAGAGTGGACAGCCTTTGAACTCAAGAAAGAATAAAAAGAGATATTAGCATCAGTCAAATAACAGAGAACGCAGTGCTCACACTGTTAATGTTATGTTCACAAGGGCAATGTCAGCACAATAAACTCAGTATTGCCTGGTAGTGTTGATTATGCTGATAAAAACAATGCCTCTGTTGTCTCTGCAAGTAGAATCGTTTCCGAGATATTTGCTTTTATTTAGTAATGTGTAATTGAGCTTGTTCAAGCACCAAGGGGCTGGCCGGAGCCCTTGTAGCACCACTTTTGTAATGCCCCTCTGCTCTAGGCACTCCCCCTTAACTGAACAGGATAGACATATTGCCTAGTTCTGTATTCATGTGCTATGTCTCCGCAGTTGCGCAGTGGATCTGCTGCTATTACTGGAGCAGCACAGATCCAGACTGCACATGCATTAATGACATGAGACAACACCCAGTTAGTTCTATTTGTAATTTATAAGATATAAGTCCTTTAAAAGCTTTAGAACAATCATTTCCATGGATCCACCTGTAATCCGCTGCAGAATCTGTATCTCTTACACAGGGTTTATAACACTCCAGGGTCACTCCATAAAATGGGTTGTAGGACGGACACGCTGCAGATTTACTACATGTCATGTGGTCATGTCCTAGGCTAAATACATTTTGGAGGGAGGTGGTTAACCTTATTTGTTCGATATATGACTGTACTTTAGAATGTGATCTTCTTATATGTCTACTTGGTTACACATCTGACTTTCCTGTACCAGACAACCACTGGATTGCTTTCTTAAGACATATGTATCAGGAGCATAAATTGATGGCTTATCATTGGAAGGCCTCTGGGCCCTTGACTATACTAGAAATTATAGTCATATGAAATTTGATCCTATGACTGGAAAATATGGCTTTAAGAACATAGGTGTGTTGCAGACATTTGACAATCTGTGGTCCCAAACTCCCAATAGCTAGGTACCCTGGTCTAGATCCCTGCACACTTGTCCTAGATAAGTTCCTCCAAATGAACCCACTGATGAGGCGATGAAGCCTTGGAATGGCTTGTGGTTCTCCTTTCTTTATATGTGTACTGGAATGTTATGGATGGTAGAAGGAAATAATCTTTGATAATACTTGATTGATCTATAAGCACTGGTTCAATGTATTCAAACAGGCTGTAATGAGAACAATGTTACAGATGCTGCACTAATATCTTGTAACTCACGCCTAATGGCTGGACATAATAGGGACTTAAGTGAGACATATAACGACTATTTTGCCTTATCAATATGCAAGGGCAAGTGTCTCCAATAATAGAGAAGTTAGCTAGATTTATTGTGCATTGACTCAATTCCTTACAAACTGTACCCAAGAAGAGGGAGATGAGAAGGAAGGAGGGGGTGACAGGTTTTGTTTAGTAAAATATCTTTAAAAAAAATTATCTAAAAAAAAAAATCATGGAAACAAGAAAACTAAAGCTTGCTAATGATGCACAATTAAAATGCAGGATTACTAAAAGTAGGTCTGTAAATATAGGTATAAGAAGCAGCATGGCTAATCCAAAGGGAGTTAAATAATAACAATGATTAATGTGCATGGTAAATTAAATACATTATAAGGAGCTAGTGGTTTCCATTTATAAGGCAATGGGTGGAAAATGCATTTGGGACACTGCCTATGAGTGTCAGACTTTTAAGATTAATGGCACTATACTGTCAACAAGAGCAGATAACAGGGTCCCAGATGACATTGTTTCAAAGGAATAAAAAAATAAAAAAGGAAAATGTATGTAAAGCCAGAAGGCTGAAGAGACAGAATGATGCCACAATGTAAGGGCTAGCAAATACAAAGGAAATACACTTTTTACTTTATAAACCTTTTTATAGACATTTCTGTTCTAAATTTCAAGGTATGCAATATGCATGGTGGTCTATCAGTCAATCAGGGACATAACAATGAAGCCTATACGTAGGAAAGGAGAATTAATAAATGCAACAGAAAATAATATATATGACTACTATTTAAGTAATTACTTTTTAATACACTTTATTACATAATATTGCCAGAGTACTACCATTCCTCTGTGTTTAATGCATATTTGTAGATTCAGGAGGTACTATTTTACTGTGCGGAGAGCGTCTAATAGGTGTACGGAGTCTCATAGGCTATGTAATGCTCTTCTGGGAAAAAGGCATGCAAATTAGCTCTCTTTTCAAAAATGAAAAAAAGTTGTGCCTCTAGTGCAGCCAGTTGAAAGACAGTAATCCTGTAAGTCAATGTCCGACCTTTTAAAAACAGGCCTTCATGGGTGTACTGGCGATAGCCCTCCTCTTGGCCACAAGCCAGGTACATAAAGATCTGATCCTCTCAGCATTAATTAATGTAGGCAGTATTTTGTGCTGCACTGTGGTACCTGTTTCTGCTGAAGTAGTATTGTGTGCTGCACTGTGGTATTTGGTTCTGCTGTGGCAGCATTTTGTTCTGCACCATGGTATTGCTTGCCCAGCCTACCTCTGTTCCTCTACCTTCTGCCAATTTCGACCCACCTACAACATGGTGCCACTTTTATTTTTTTTCCAGAGCCACTTTAGGTTCACAGTCCACCCCTGCAGGCCTTAAGACATTACTTAGGATTATAGCCAAGCCAGCTACAGGATAGCTGCCCTCCAACAGACAGACCTATAGGCACCATTTTCTTTCTTTTTTTTAAAGACAGATCATTTGTGGGCTCACTTGTGTATACAATAGCTATAATGGTGGCAACTACAGTTTGCAAAAAAATAATGGAAATAACTAAATCCAATTCGAATTACTTACTAAGATAAATGAAAGTACAGTTAATAAACGGCAATCTGTAGTGGTTACTCAATGATGGCAGATTGTTTCAGCAAACACACTGATGTTGACATGAAAGGTTGGTTTTTCACCAGGGGACTAAAGAATGACTAAAGAAAATGCAAAATGTAGAAAAATATAAAGGCAAAGTAAGAAAGAAGAAAATGACACCTTGAAAATCATCCAGGCAACGGATGAATTCGTTTGTTCAGCTGATGATGTGTATCAGTCTTGGCTATGATCCAGATGCACTCTGCTTTGTCTCTCTATACAATAGACACCAAGTTGTAAAAGGCACACAAAAACTAGAATTCAAAACTGCCATGAAGATAAAAAAAATTCTAGATAGGCAAAGGGATACCCTCGACAATGGAGAGTGAAAGAGAATAGGAACAATCAGGTTAATATCCAAATCATGGCTCCTCCATGTTTCTATATAACGTCCACATTATTCGTAAAAACTATTAGCAGATAAGTATGTAGGTGATGTTCGCTATGTGACCCTCTATCGCAATGTTCAAGAAATAAACTAAGGCTTGTGTCCACTTTATACAATTGTGCCTTGGAGTAATCATTTATGTCATAAATTATAATGAGGACTTCTAATATCCTGCTGATGCTATACATAAATGATTCCGTTTTAAAGTTCAACGCTAACAAAAGTAAAACATCTTAACTTAGGTACCCCTAATAACAAGGACAGAAGGAATCCCCCATCAGGTTGACAGTAGCAGCATACAAAAATCGCTATAACTTTTCACCTTTTACAATTCTTGTCACTTTCGAACATCACTGAGAAAATTGGGGGGGGGGGGGGGGATGACGACGACTTAACAGAAGGGATATGGCCTCCTCAGGCCCAACAGAGTTACTATAATTGAAATACATAGCACGTGCACCAAGTTTATAAAGATGCATGTGCCTATGGAACACTAATCTTTGTAAATTTTGCAAAAACACAATGGTTTGCATATTTTTTTTGTGTGTTGTGTTTTTCTTTACTTTTGGCTGTGTTGTTAGGTCTGTGTAGTTTTTTCCCCCAAATGAAGTATGGTATTTTCGTTAAAATGCAGGCTTCTCTATAGGACTACAGTACAAGACTTGTCTGAATAAAAAAAACACTCAAAGACACTTTTAAAAATTACTTCAATTTCGAAGCCATTTTTTGGAAGTAAAAAAAAAAACACTTTATTTTTTTTTACAAATTCTGCAAATCTTTTGGTTGTCCATGTGTCCTAAAATCAAATGTACAGTACCTCAGCTGTGTGCAGATGTAATTTAGTGCAATCTTTTACGACAATGTATAGATTCCCTCTATGTGTGAAGGAAGTATAAAGTAAGTAGCAATGAAGGGATGATGAATCAGGACCCTGAAGTAGACCTAAGCCTCCGCTAAGTGCTTCCTCACAGAAAGGAACAATGGTCTTGTGCCTAATTAGATTTAGTCATATATGGGTCTATCCTGGCAAATATTACCATAAATAGTCATGACCCTGATAACAGTAATCTAGACATTCACCTGATTATTAATAAAACCTAAAAATATAATGTTCTTTAATCATACAATGTGGTAAGAAGAACTTGAACATATTTCAACAAAGTGTGAAATGCAATTTGTTAAAGAAAATTTTTATAAATCCATTTAATAAGAAGGTGTAATGTGTCCAAAAAACCCATATAAAATATTTTTAGCACTGGACAGTCAGCACCTTGATCCTATAGAATTTACCATATCCATAGGAAACCAGTCATTTTCTGAAGCTACTGCATTAGAAGGTTCTATACAAAGAAACTGCTAAGAGCTTGACTACCAAAAAAATCTACTTCAGATGAATAGTGAATCACCTTATCAATTTACTGCAACAAGGACTGATTGAAGTGAAACACAACTGAATAGACTGTGCTAAGATCCAGTTATTTCTTGGTCTTCAATTAACAGACATGTCAGCAATTTATTAAAGGTGTTATCCTTATATTAGTATATATCTTGAATACGTACAATACCAAAAAAGACATTCATATATACAGATAGTTTACGTATAGAATACAGCACATATATTTCTGCAGTGTATATGGTGCCTCGAATGATCTAATCATTCCACTGACTACTACTAGTTACTGTTCTATCTAAGAAAGTGACATTTAGAGACTGTAATGGAGTGTCTTCATACAAACATGTCTGCAGTTTAGCCCATATACCCTAGAGCAGGGATGTCAAGTTCGTGGCAATCCAGTTGTTGCAAAGCAACAACTTCCATCATGCCTGCACAACCTACAGCTAGCCTGGCATGCTACGAGTTGTAGTTTTTCGACAGATGGAGGGCCACGAGATTGGTATTTTACTTAGCCTTAGAGCAGTGTTCCTCAACTCCAATCCTCAGGGCACACCTGCCGGTCATGATTTGAGAATATCCTGCAGAATAAATACCTGTCACCTGATCAATACTAAGGAAATCCTGAAAACATGACTGGCAGGTGGGTCCTCAGGACTGGAGTTGAGGAACACAGCCCTAGAGGATCTACTTCCACTGATTGGACCATACATATATGACACTATTGATGCAAATGTTGTCTTCATTTACCTACATTTGTACAGTAAACATTTGGATCCATTCAAGAAAACATTAGTCAAAAATAGTCTGTCATCAGCCTGTATACTTTTTTATGTATTCCTTTGATCTGTTAAGCAAATCCAACAAAATGTATGGTTAAAGGGGGTCTGTCATCACATGTTGACATTATAGACCTCTTACATAGCGCTGTAGCATAACTGTAGATTATTCAAATGTTACTTTTGTTGTGTTCTTGTGAAGTTCACCCGAGGCAAAAACTAACTTTTATTCGTATGTAAATGAGGGCTTGCAAGTGCCCAGGGGCGGTGTTCACTTCTTTGGAGCCCAGGCTGCTCTGCCTCTTTTGCTCATATCCTCGCCCCAGCCTCTGCTTCTGCCCACCCTTCTCTTCCCTAGCATCCTCCTTCTGTCCCAGCAAGATCCCGCGCCTGCACTCTCCCTCGGTGGGCCGGGGAATGCGCACTGCAATGCCCATTGTGGAAACAGCATCACTGTAGCTACTGCGCATGCGCCAGCCAACGGCGCAAAACCAGAGGCAAGGAGGCGGACCAGAGGTGCAGTAGCTACAGTGATGCCGTGCCAACAATGGGTATCGCAGTGCGCATGCCCCGGCCCTCGCTGGGAGAGAAGGAGGACACAAGGGGAAAGAAGGGCAGGCAGAGGCTGGGGCGGGGATATGAGCAAAAGAGGCAGAGC
Source organism: Bufo gargarizans (assembly GCF_014858855.1). Classification (NCBI taxonomy): domain Eukaryota; kingdom Metazoa; phylum Chordata; class Amphibia; order Anura; family Bufonidae; genus Bufo; species Bufo gargarizans. The sequence continues at coordinate 226,599,770 of NC_058081.1, read as the reverse complement.
AGCCTGGGCTGCAACAAAGTGAACTCCGCCCCTGGGCACTTGCGAGCCCTCATTTACATACAAATAAAAGTCAGTTTTTGCCTCGGGTGAACTTCACAAAAATACAACAAAGGTACCATTTGAATCATCTACAGTTATGCTACAGCGCTATGTAAGCGGTCTATAATGTCAAAATGTGGTGACAGACTACCTTTAATACAAATCTGCATCTGTTCTATACAAAAATGCAGGAGAGTAGAAAATGGAGTGAGCATAATGCAGTGCCTCTTATCTCTCACTGCCAAACAGGTCAATATTCAGGTCAATACAAGTCAGTCCCCTTGTCCATTACAGCTGATGCAAAGACAAAGAACGGATTTGGCTTGGTCAGAACCCTATAACTTCCAGTTACTAAAAAAAGTAATCGAAGGCAAGCCTCAAAGGGAGTAGATGGTTCTACAAAAGAAAGTCCAGCAGTTATCTGAAATTTCAAAAACTTCAACCAATATCAGTTTTGGATGGAAACTTAACCCCTTAAGGACCGAGGACGTACCGGTACGCCCTATTTCCCGAGTCCTTAAGGACCGAGGACGTACCGGTACGTCCTGACTTAAAATCTGAATTCCGGCGCCGCGGGGGTTAATCGAAACGGGATTTCGGCTGAAATCATTCAGCCGGCATCCCGTATCGGCGATCGCAGAAAACCGCAGGTCAATTCAGACCTGCGGTTTTCTGCGTTTCCGGTCCATTCGGGTGTCCTGTGACCCGATGAACCGGAAAAAGACTGCGATCGGTGGCGTAATTTTACACCACCAATCGCAGTCCGAGGATTTGCAGAGGCGGAGCTGGCCCTGGTGCTGAACGCCGCTGTCCAGGGTGCTGATTGGTGCAGGGGAGAGAGGCGCGAGATTCAAACTTCCTGCGCTCCTCTCTCCCCTCCTCTTCCTGTCCAGCACCCTGACCGTGCAGCATCGTCCAGCACCAGCTCCTGTGTCCCCCTAAATCGGCATCCATCACCCTCCTGCACCCATCGCCACCCAGGTAGGTTAGGGTCAGTGAGGGAGAGGCACCTTTAGGCAGGGATAGAAGGGAAAAGTTAGAAAAAAAAAAAAAAAAAAAAAAACACATTTATTCCAAACTTTTTTTTTTCAACTTTCAGACCCCAGACCCCCCCTGCCACTTGCCCCCCCCGCATCCCCCCCACCACCAGCCCCCCCTTTTTTTTCAGTAACCCACTGGTGAATTTGATGGTGGAGCAGACGAATCTGTACGCCCAACAGTTCGTCGCTCAAAACCCAGGCTCAGTTTTGGCTAGACCCGGTGGCTGGACGCCGGTCAGTGCAGCCGAAATGAGGACATTTTGGGGCCTCGTGCTGCATATGGGTCTAGTCCAAAAACCCAGTGTCAGGCAATACTGGAGTGGGGACGTCCTGTACCAGACCCCACTGTACAGTATGGTCATGATACGTCACCGGTTTGAGGCCATCCGGAAATGTCTGCATTATTCCGATAATGCAGCATGTCCACCCCGAGGTGATCCTTCCTATGACCGGCTGTACAAGATACGGCCGGTCATCGATCACTTTGGGGCCACATTTCAGCAGGCCTACGTACCTGGAAGGGAGGTCGCGGTTGATGAGTCTCTCGTTGCGTTCAAGGGGAGACTCAGTTTCCGCCAATACATTCCCACAAAGCGGGCGAGGTATGGCGTGAAGCTATACAAAATTTGTGAGAGTACCTCAGGGTACACTTACAAATTTCGTGTGTACGAGGGGCGAGATTCCCGGATTCAACCACCAGAATGTCCCCCCACTCTGGGTGTTACCGGGAAACTCGTGTGGGACCTTATGTACCCACTGCTGGATAAGGGTTACCACTTGTACGTGGACAACTTTTATACCAGCATTCCCTTGTTCAGGTCCCTTGCCGCCAGATCCACGTTCGCTTGTGGGACCGTGCGGAAAAATCAACGCGGCCTCCCTGCCTACCCCCTCCAGGTACCTATCCCCAGGGGTGAGACCCGTGCACTTACCAGTGGAAACCTGTTGCTGGTCAGGTATAAGGACAAGAGGGATGTCCTTATGCTGTCCACAATCCACGGTAACAGCACCACCCCAGTCCCTGTGCGAGGTACCGCGGCAACGGTCCTCAAGCCCGATTGTATCGTCGACTACAATCGGTATATGGGAGGAGTTGATCTCTCTGATCAAGTCCTCACGCCATATAACGCCATGCGCAAAACCCGGGCATGGTACAAAAAAGTTGCGGTCTACATGGTGCAGGTTGCCATGTACAACTCTTTTGTACTATCCCGAAGCGCTGGCAGCACAGGGACATTCCTCCAATTCTATGAGGCAGTCCTCAAAGACCTGATCTTTTCGGACCGGGAAAGAGCAGGCCGGAGTACCTCGGGAACTGGAGGCGCCCGGATCGTCCCTGGCCAACACTTTCCAGGTGTGGTCCCCCATACTGGAAAGAAGGGACGAACCCAAAAAAAGTGCAGAGTGTGTCACAAGAGGGGGATACGGAAGGACACCACAACTCAATGTGAAACGTGCCCCGATCATCCGGGCCTCTGCATTATCGATTGCTTCAGGGAGTATCACACTTCCATGGAGTACTAAATTTTTATAATCCCCAACAGTTCACTAGAGAACATAAAACACTATGGCTCTCAGACTTTGGAGACACGAAAACAATTTTTCTTTCCCCAAAAAATATTAGTTTTAGTGCAGGCATCCTCAAACTGCGGCCCTCCAGATGTTGTAAAACTATAACTCCCAGCATGCCCAGACAACCTACAGCCATCATCAGGGCATGGTGGGAATTGTAGTTTTACAACATCTGGAGGGCCGCAGTTTTAGGATGCCTGCTTAGTGTCTCCAAAGTCTGAGAGCCATACATATTGGGCATCGTCGCGTGCGTAAAAGTCGTCGCTATAAAAATAACTTTTTACCAAACGCCTCGGATGAACGGTGTTAAAAATATAAAATAAAAACTGTGCCAAAACACCTATTTTTGGGCAAAATTTAAATTTAAATCCATTTTGCCGGTAATAAAGCAAGGGTTAACAGCCAAACAAAACTAAACATTTATTGCCCCAATTCTGTAGTTTGCAGAAACACCCCATATGTGGTCGTAAATGGCTATATAGCCGCACGGCAGGGCATAGAACGAAGGGAACTCCATACGGTTTCTGGAAGGCAGATTTTGATGGACAGTTTTTTTTTTTTACACCATGTCCCATTAGAAGCCCCCCCTGATGTAGCCTAGACTAGAAACTCCAAAAAAGTGACCCCATCTAAGAAACTACACCCCTCAAGGTATTCAAAAATTACTTTACAAACTATGTTAACCCTTTAGGTGTTCCACAAAACTAAATAGCGAATGTAGAAACAATTTTAGAATTACATTTTTTTGTTACATTGCCTCAAAAAAGAGTAATATAGAGCAACCAAAAATCTAATTTACCCCAAAAATTGTCCCAAAACAACAACCACCTTATCCCGTAGTTTCCTAGATGGGGTCACTTTTATGGAGTTTCTACTCTAGGGGTGCATCAGGGGGCTTGAAAGGGTACATGGTGTAAATAAACCAGTCCAGCAAAATCTGCCTTCCAAAAACCGTATGGCGTTCCCCTTCTTCTATGTCCTGCCGTTTAGCCAAACAGTACTTTACGACCACATTTGGGGTGTTTTTGCAAACTACAGAATCAGGGCAACCCATTTTGAGTTTTGTTTGGCAGTTAACCCTTGTTTTACTCCTGGAAAAAACTGATTATATTGGAAAATTTTCCAAAAAATAGAAATTTCTAAATTGTTTCTCCATCTGCCATTAACTCTTGTGGAACACCTAAAGGGTTAACAAAGTTTGTAAACCCAGTTTTGAATACCTTGAGGGGTGTACTTTCTTAGATGGAGTCACTTTTTTGAAATTTCTATTCTAGGGGTGCAACAGGGGGCTTCAAATGGGACATGGTATAAACAAAACCAGTCCTGCAAAATCTGCCTTCCAAAACCCATATGGTGTTCCCCTCCTTCTATGTGCTACCGTTCGGCCAAACAGTAGTTTACGACCACATATGGGGTGTTTTTGCAAACTACAGAATCAGGGCAACCCATTTTGAGTGTTGTTTGGCAGTTAACCCTTGTTTTACTCCTGGAAAAAATTGATTATATTGGAAAATTTTCCAAAAAATAGAAATTTCAAAATTGTTTCTCCATCTGCCATTAACTCTTGTGGAACACCTAAAGGGTTAACAAAGTTTGTAAACCCAGTTTTGAATACCTTGAGGGGTGTACTTTCTTAGATGGAGTCACTTTTTTGAAATTTCTATTCTAGGGGTGCAACAGGGGGCTTCAAATGGGACATGGTATAAACAAAACCAGTCCTGCAAAATCTGCCTTCCAAAACCCATATGGTGTTCCCCTCCTTCTATGTGCTACCGTTCGGCCAAACAGTAGTTTACGACCACATATGGGGTGTTTTTGCAAACTACAGAATCAGGGCAACCCATTTTGAGTGTTGTTTGGCAGTTAACCCTTGTTTTACTCCTGGAAAAAATTGATTATATTGGAAAATTTTCCAAAAAATAGAAATTTCAAAATTGTTTCTCCATCTGCCATTAACTCTTGTGGAACACCTAAAGGGTTAACAAAGTTTGTAAACCCAGTTTTGAATACCTTGAGGGGTGTACTTTCTTAGATGGAGTCACTTTTTTGAAATTTCTATTCTAAGGGTGCAACAGGGGGCTTCAAATGGGACATGGTATAAACAAAACCAGTCCAGCAAAATCTGCCTTCCAAAACCCATATGGTGTTCCCCTCCTTCTATGTGCTCCCGTTCGGCCAAATAGTAGTTTACGACCACATATGGGGTGTTTCTGTAAACTACAGAATCAGGGCAACCCATTTTGAGTGTTGTTTGGCAGTTAACCCTTGTTTTACTCCTGGAAAAAATTGATTATATTGGAAAATTTTCCAAAAAATAGAAATTTCAAAATTGTTTCTCCATCTGCCATCAACTCTTGTGGAAGACCTAAAGGGTTAATAAAGTTTGAAAAAACTGTTTTGAATACCTTGAGGGGTGTAGTTTCTAGAATGGGGTCATTTTTGGGAGGTTTCTATTATCTAAGCCTCACAATATGACTGCAAACCTGAACTGGTCCATAAAAAGTGGGATTTTGAAGATTTCTCAAAAATTTCAAAATTTGCTTCTAAACTTCTAAGCCTTGTAACATCCCCAAAAAATAAAATATCATTCCCAAAATGCTACAAACATGAAGTAGACATATGGGGAATGTAAAGTCATCACAATTTTTGGGGGTATTACTATGTATTACAGAAGTAGAGAAACTGAAACTTTGAAATTTGCTAATTTTTCAAAATTTTTGGTAAAAAATGAATTTTTTTATGCAAAAAAATTAACTTTTTTGACCCAATTTTAGCAGTGTCATGAAGTACAATATGTGACGAAAAAACAATCTCAGAACGGCCTGGGTAAGTCGAAGCGTTTTAAAGTTATGAGCACTTAAAGTGACACTGGTCAGATTTGCAAAAAATGGCCTGGTCCTTAAGGTGAAAATGAGCCTGGTCCTTAAGGGGTTAAAAGGGCTATCCAAGAACAAAAAAAAAGTTTTGTATTGGTTTCCAAATCTAAATGAAATAAGTCTCTAATATAATTTAGTTTTAAAATCTTTATGAATGTCTCAATTTCCGTGCTGTTCTTATATTCCTGGAAATGGAGCATCTGGTGTTGTTCTGATACTTGTTGGTGTTATGGCTCAGTTCAGCAGCTATTAGTCAGGCCAGAGAAGGGGGCCTGCCTAGCTATTAAACTAAGATGTACTGTCAGGGCTCTATGACTCCAGTTACTAAATAAAGTATTCAAAGAAAAGTCTCAAAGGGAGAATATAGTTCCAGCTATATTCAAAGAAGTGAGCCCATGAGAGTACAACCAGTATTTATCTGAAATTTCAGAAACTTCAGCCAATATCAGCTTTGGTTGGAACTAGAGGGGTTGTCTGAAAACACAAAAAGTTTTCCATTGGTATTCAAAAGTAAATTAATTAACTCTTTAATATAATTTTATTGTAAAAACTTTATGAATGTCCCAATTTCAGTGTTGATCTCATATTCCATCGAAATGGAGCCTCTGCTGTTATGACAATGCTGGAGTTATGTTCATTAACTCAGTCTCCTTCTCCATTATGGCTGATGTAAAGACAGATAAGGGGGCTGGCTTAGCTATTGAACTGAGGCAGCTATCCAACCCCTTAATGCATGTCATCACCACAGAGAGGAGCAGGAAAATTTCTGCCAATTTTGGAACGAGAGCAGAAGCTCCACCTTCGAGACTGAAACTGAAATCTAGACATTCATATAAAAAAATCACAAATAAAGTAAAATAGTAAGTCAGACAAACCTGTTAATATAAAATATCAATATGTATAATTTTCTATATTGAAAATGTAGGCATGGGAACACATTAACAGACCAGAAATATATCTTATTTTTAACCATGTGGCCAGACAGCTTAAATAGTAGCAAGAATAATTAGGGGTTCTTCCTTTATTTACTGCTACTATACAATAATTAGATGTGTTCACTAAAGGTGATTTCTGTGAAATACAAACGCTACGGATAACCCTTTATTGGAATTGATGCTTATGATACAATGACCATGGACTTAAAAATAAAAGTGTTCCATACAATTTAACATCTGCAGCTTCAGGAAAATAACAGGTATCACACAGCTATCATTTATGTGTTCATCCTTTTTGATGTTAGAAATCGAAGGCTTCTTGCAAAAGGGCATCATTAACTTCTTATTAATTCCATAACACAAAAGCAATCCTTTTAAAACTGTGGCTCTGTGACTTTAAATTACAGAACTAGCTTGGTATTTAATGAGAGATTTAGCACAGCAGGGCATCTGTTAAATTAAGTTGTGCCTTCACATCACAGTGGGGAAACAGGTGTATATTGGTTTAGAATTATGGAAATGTTGACTAATTCTGAAGCTTGTAATCAAAAGGACGGCACCCTGCAATATTTTCTTCCAAGAAATCTGCATTAATCATTTATAACCCCCTTTCTTGCGTCCATCATGAAGGAAAAAAACAAAAACAAATCAAAGACTTATCTAATATGTTTTGATGTTGACTTTGACAGTGGAAACTTGTGAGCTTAGCAGTATATAAAAAATTTCAACAAAAGTGTAAAAAAAGATGATATATTTCCTTGAATAGCTGACAAAAGTGATCAAACCTTAGAAGAAGTTCAGAGCTTTGTTAAACCCAGCAAAAACAATCCAAGCTCAATTGATTCCCCAATATTCAAAACTTAATTTCAATGTGTAAGTTTTCATTTTTTACCTGCTTTCTTGGAGCCATAACTTTTTTATTTTTCCATTCACATAGCCGTACGAGAACTTTTTTTTGAGGGACAAGTTGTGTTTTCTAATAGCACCATTTGATATTGCATACAATGTAGTGGGAAGTTGGAAAAAATGCATTTCAGCAGTTTTATGGGTTTGTTTTTACAGAGTTCACTATGTTGTAAAACTGACTTGTGTTCTCTCAGGTCAGTATGTTTACAGCGATATCACATTTGCATAGTTTCTCTTGTGTTCTAATACTGAAATAAAATTAAAAACTTTGGAAAATATTATTTTTTTCTTTTCATCTCAATATTCTGCCCCCCATAACTTTTTTATAGTTATGTCTATGGTGCTGTGTGAGGGCTTATTTTTTGTGGGATGATCTATAGTTTTTAATCACTTTTTCAATAACTATTTATTCAATTTTTTGGGGAGGTTAAGTGATAAAAAAAAAATGAAAATTGGCCATATAGATTTTTTTTCTAGTACGCCATTCAACATATGGGTTAAGTTTTTTCTACACTTTATTAGTACAGGTGTTTTTGAACAATGCCTACAATATTTATTTCTTAGATTTTTTTAGTTATTTTATTTGGGGGAAGGAGGGTGATTTGAATTTTTTTTCCTTATATTTTTTAAAACTTTATTTTACTTTAAATTTTCTTTTAGGAATTCAAGTGGACTTCAACATGCAATCATTAGATTGCAATCATTAGTAATGGAATTTTATCCATTACCACATTTAAGAATTGGTATAATTAAATTCAGTGCTGCTACCTGCTGTCCTGAATTGAAATATACAAGTAATACGCCTAGAAGCCTAGTACAGGCTCTGACTCATTACTGCAGTGGAGGGCCTTCCCCGATCTCAACCCGGGGTAGGCATTCCTCTTCCGGGTCTTTGTCCTCACAGATACCTTGGTCAAACCTGACATCCACCATAATATTATGGTGTCAGGAATCTGTTAAATAAAACACATAAAAAAATTATCCACAGAAGCATGATTAAATAGGGCTCCTGGCAACAATATATATGTCAAAGGGAGGGAGGTAATTACAAACATTTATATGAACCCTCCATGACATACTGAAGATAACTATCCTTACCCTACACTTACTCATCTAGCACAAGAGAGTAATAACGAGAACTAAATAGTCTGGTAAACAGATCCAGCCCGGACACTTTCTGTTTTCCAAGAGGTAATAAAAAACTAGTTGCATTACACTTTGATACTCCAACTGACAGTCTAAAGGAAAACTGGCTTAGTAACCCATAGCAACTTATCAGATTTAGCCTTTCATTCTCTAAATGAGCTGTGAAAAATGAAATGTGGACTCTGGTTGCTATGGGCAACTAAGCCAATTTTCCTTTACACTAGTTTGATAAATCTCCCCCACTGTCTTATGTGTGGACAGGAAACATTTTCGCCTTTCATTTCTATGACAGCCTCAATGTCAGTCTCAATGAATGGAGAGACTGACTTCCTGTCCAAGCATAAGATGATGTGTCGTTTGGAGAGTCAGTCACTGTGCTGGTCACATGGCACAGTTTTGGACCCAAATGGTTGGACAACTTATTGTCCATTCCCTCACTGGTAAGATGATTACCTTTACTGCAATTTATCATGTTTCGAATGGGCCAGTTTATACTAAGTCACTGGAAGATCCTGAAGATATTAGATTTATGATAAGAAAAGAGGCAAACTAACATTAATCTCTGTGATTTCTGTAATATAATATATTGACATATGTCATTTGTTGTGTTTAGACATTTTATCAATCCTCGCCATGATGCCAAAATTTAAGGTGATAATATGAATGGAAACTAGAAATTATTCTATCAGAAACATGGTTCCCACTATTACTCTTTTGCAAAGCACCATTGATGGATGATCTATATATTGTATTAATCTAGTAAACAATTCTTTTTTCAGCAGTTCGCATTTTTCTCAAACTTTTCATTTGACAAAACTTTATTCATTCCAATTATAAATCCCTGAAATACTAGCATCATTAGATTCCAAATTGGCACATATTCAACCTTTTATTCAATTGCTGACATTTCTTAATTATGATTTCATATTTAAAAGTTCTTCAGTGATTGATAGATTTAGAGGATTGAAAGCTTAGGTTTTTATTATGAATTAATAAAGCTGCCTGGAAGACTGCTTTTCAGTTTGGTATTGCTGTTTTTCAACGTTTCTGAATATATTTATTGAGCTGTTATTTACAAGGGTTGCATATGTCATAGGTTGCTGCAGGAGGAAATATTTGTTGTTCAGCAACACATTTTTGCAAGATAAATAGATATCACAGAAATTAAAGGGTTGCAATACTCTTGAGATATAAGTTTATCCTGTTCCAGGCTGTCATAAAAGTTTGGCACAAAGTGCCACTTGTATTGAGTTTGCATTTAAAATGGCAGTGAGGCTCTCAGCGTGGATTGCTACCTGTGTTATTGTTTGACAAGTTTTACCTATTAATACCTTCTTTTAAATGCCCTTAAAAGTTATAAGTAATATAGGCATTATGAGGAACTTCAACCTGTTAATGAATACCTCCTCATTAGAGATGAGCAAATTTTTCAATAATTTGATTTGGCCGGTTCGCCAAATTTTCAGTTTTGCCGAATTCTCAGAAACGATTCAAACTGATTTTTTTTCACACCGAATCGCGTAAAAAAACTGCTATTTCCTGGCTGCAGAGAGACTATATAGTGGTGTAAAACACTGTGCCTTGCAGTAACACGCTGTTACAGTAACAGTCTGCTGTGGTAGTGAAACAATACTGTGAGTCACTATCACACGCAGATGTGTCGCTCTTAGAATCACTTCACACTTCAATTATTTGGGCAGTTATGGAGCCAAAACTGACCAAATAACTCAAGTACGACCTTACAGGTCGATGTTAGCGCTAAGAAGCGCACTCCTTTTACAACGTCATCAGCTGGTTCCACATAGATGTCTACAGAACCTGTTCTATTAAACGCTTATACAAGTAAAGCCCCCCCCCCCCCCCGACAGAGTAGAGAGGGTGTCAGCAGTAAGTTTGTGTTGACTTAACTGATTATTTTGCCCTTCCTCTGATCCGTCAGAACAATAACCCACAAAAAACGGATCTTGTCTGTTGAGCATTTGGTCAGTAATCCATCAGTATTGCTAATGCCAACAAAAAGAGGAGTGGATCCAAAACAGAGATGAAAATGTGAATAGAATATTTGCATGTCTTCTGTGTTTTGTACCAACTCCTGCTTTTGGCTACCAAATTATAAGCCAATTCTGATGGGACCATACAGGCCTTACAATTGCTACACAGACAGGATCCATTGTGCGTCTCATTTTTCCTTCCTTCTGAAAGATTAGAAGAAAGGTCAAATAAATGGCAATGTCATCCTAGGATTGAGCGATATACCGGTATCCACGATATACCTAAAAAAAACAAAAACAAACGATGATATTTTGATATCACCGTTTCCTAATAACCACTGTATTTAATGATGTCATAGGAGCAGTCGCATGTGTGCTGACCGCTTCTAAAATGTCTGCTTACTGCCACCTGCTTATGTTCCCCGTTCACTGGCATATTTTTCCCCCACTTTATATAAACTTGTCATAAACTTCCGCAAAAGTCTGGTGCTTCGCAGCCGCTGCCTTTCACCTTGCTCTGCTGCACCTCCGCCGCCTCTCGTCTTGCTCTGCTCCTCCTCCACCTCTTGTCTTGCTCTGCTTCTCCTCCATCGCCGCCTCGCTCTGCTCCTCCTCTGCCTTGTTCTGCTCCTCCTCTGCCTCGCTCTGCTTCTCCTCCGCCTTGTATCTTGCTCTGCTCCTCCGCCTCTTGTCAGTGCAGTAGTTTGAGTGACATATGACTAGAACTCGGTGGGATCTAACAAATAGACTTTTCTCTGACCCATGGGGCAGCTAACATATAAAGCAGCAAGTGATCTTGCTGCCATCTGCTGCAACATTACCAAAACTTTGTACAAACATTAATATTTGTCAGCAACACATGTGTTTTCACTCCAGTGTCACAGGTTGTCCACCTGTGATGTGATACGCATATAAATAGACATATCACTGTGTACATACATGACATGTATATCTGTATATATCATATGTACTGGGGTCCGGTAGACTGATGGTTTACATTGATGGTGTTTTCTGTGTTTTCAGCTGCGTCGCCCTTTGTGACCGACAGCCAACTACTGACTACTAACATAACCCCTGGCTATTTCACTACTCCTTCAGGTAATGACTGCAGTCACTGTCTATGGGGGTGATTTATAGGGCAGGAGAACATCATATTTGAAGTCCGCTTCCTCATGTATTGCTATTTTGGGGGTGGAGATTGACAGCACCACAGAATGACCCCCCCATACCAGTTGTCACTTTTAGCCCATGTGGAGCTCTGTCCTGTCCTTAGAGGCATCCCTACACTACCACACACCGCCCCATACAGTATAATGTCTACTTGTGGCCCACCGCCCCATACAGTATAACGTTTTCTTGTGGCCCACCGCCCCATACAGTAAAACATCTCCATGTGGCCCACCACCCAATACAGTATAACATCTCCTTGTGGCTGCCTCATACAGTATAACATCTCCTTGTGGCTGCCCCATGCAGTATAACGTCTCCTTGTGGCTCCCCCAGTGCCCCATACAGTATGTCTCCTTGTGGCTGCCCCATGCAGTATAATATCTCCTTGTGGATGCCCCATACAGTATAACATCTCCTTGTGGCTGCCCCATACAGTATAAACTTCTCCTTGTGGCTTCCCCATACAGTATAACACCTCCTTGTGGCTGCCCCATACAGTATAACATATTCTTGTGGCTGCCCCAGTGTCCCATACAGTATAATGTCTCCTGGAAGCTGCCCCAGTGCCCCATACAGTATAATGACTAATTGTAGCTGCCCTATATAGTATAACGTCTCCTTGTGGCTGCCCCAGTGACCCATACAGTATAATGTGTCGATGTGGCTTCCCCAGTGCTCCATACAGTATAATGTCTCCTTGTGGCTGCCCCATACAGTATAACGTCTCCTTGTGGCTTCCCCCTACAGTATAACATCTCCTTGTGGCTGCCCCATACAGTATAATGTCTCCTTGTGGCTGCCCCCATACAGTATAACGTCTTCTTGTGGCTGCCCCATACAGTATAACATCTCCTTGTGGCTGCCCCAGTGACCTATACAATATAATGTGTCCTTGTGGCTTCCCCCATACAGTATAACGATTCCTTGTAGCCGCCCCATACAGTATAACGTCTCCTTGTGGCTGCCTTCATACAGTATAATGTCTCCTTGTGGCTGCCCCCATACAGTATAACGTCTCCTTGTGGCTGCCCCCATACAGTATAACGTCTCCTTGTGGCTGCCCCATACAGTATAACGTCTCCTTGTGGCCCTAAGTGTTTTTTTTTTTCTTCTAAATGGGTATTTATCGCAAAATATATATCGTCATTGCGATAAATTTGTTAATATCATTGTCGTGGGAATATTTTTGATATCGCTCAACCCTATGTCTTCCAGGCCAAAAAAGCTAAATATTGGCCCAGTGACGGAGTGGGGACGGTGGGAGAAACCTTGAGAAGGTCACAGAGTGACCCAAAGACAAAGTGGTGAGGTGGAAGCAGCATGAGGAGACCACAGAGTGGCCCAGTGACATAGTGGTGAGGTGGCAGCAGCAGCAGGAGGAGGCCACAGAGTGGCACAATGACAGAGTGTGGAGGTAGCAGCAGCATGAGGAGGCCACAGTGGCCCAGTGACATAGTGTTGAGGTAGCAGCAGCATGAGGAGGCCACAGAGTGGCAAAATGACAGAGTGTGGAGGTGGCAGCAGCAGCATGAAGAGGCTACAGAGTGGCAAGGTGACATAGTGTTGAGGTGGCAGCAACATGATGAGACCACAGAGTGGCAAGGTGACATAGTGTGGAGGTTGCAGCAGCATGAGGAGACCACAACGTAACCCGGTCACAGAGTGGGGAGGTAGGTGGCAATAACAGTACCCGCTGATGATGGTGGGTGTAAGAAGGAGCACTTGGCATCAGATGTGTGGCATCAGGTGGGTGGCAGCATCAGAATAGTAGCTGAGGCAGGTAGTCAGAAGGTAGCCAGTCTCTTTTGTCAAGGTTTGGGTGAGGCAGCATGGATGATCTAATCTCATGCATCAGACACTGGTGGGTGGAAATCTTGGCTGATTCATGCCTGATTCAAAGGTCAATCTCATCACATTTTGGACAGGTGGGTTCTCCTTGGGGTAACTATGGCCCCCGCCGCACTAAACACCTCCTCTGATGCCACACTACTGGGCGGGTAAGACAGCTTTTTCAGGGCAAACTGGGCCAGTTGTGGCCACAAATCCAGTTTGGCTGCCTAGTAGTCCAGCGGATATTTGATGACGGGTGGCAGAGTGCACTCCAAGTATGCCACCACCTGCTGGTTCAGGTTCTGCTCTATGTCTAGATAATGTTACTCATCAGCAACTCTAGACTCAGGCTGCTGGTACTGCTCCTGCCACCACCCCAGCAGCCATGGCAGTATAACATAAGCGCAGAGGGCTCCCCCCAGTTAGACCTGCGAGAGGATGAACGATGGGGCAGATAGGCAGCGGACAGCTGACTACATAGGATGTCCCTATAGTAGTTCAGTTTGTCCTCCCTCTTAGCGGGTGTAAAAAAAGGTCCCCATTTTGGACCGGTAGTGAGGATCTAACATGGTGGAGAGCCAGTAGTCATCCCTCTGGCGAATTCGGCTGTCACTACGCAAGCAAGTGAGCATGCATCGGGCCATTTGCGCAAGTAACTCAGAGGGACTCCCTGCCTCCATCTCGACTGCATACTGACACGGTGTGCCTGGGTCATCTGACTCATGATCCTCATCTCCCTCTTGTTCCTCCGTCTGCTCCTGCTCCTCCTCTGTTTTTACCTCAAAGGGCTCGAGCAAATGGCAGGTGTCACACATGAGCTTCCCCTGGATAACATCAAAGTTACACAGGGGAGTACCTTTGTCCGCTTGGATCATCAAGAAATCATTTATGGCCTTTCTCTGTTTGTCTAGTCGGTCTAACATATGGAGGGTGGAATTCCAAAGGGTGGAAACGTCGCATATCACAGCCTATGTTGGTGGACCCCATTCTGCCGCCGCAGCTCAAGGAGGGTGTACAAGTGAATGCAAAGTTTCCTGGCCATTTTTAGGATGTTTTGCAGATGGGTGGAAGACTTCAGGAACCGCTTTACAACCAGATTGAACATATGCGCCATGCAGGGTGCATGGCTCAGTCCACCTTGACGCAGCGCCGACATGTTCTTCCCGTTGTTGGTCACCATGGTTCCGATTTGGAGTTGTTGTGGAGAAAGCCAGGATTTTATTTCTTGATGAAGGACACAGAGCAGTTCTTCCCCTGTGTGATTCCGTTCGCCCAGGCAAACGAGGTGTAGAACAGTGTGACACCACCGTACCCTGAAAATGTTGTATGCTGGAGGAGCACTGTGAATTGTCCCTGCAGTGGAGGCTGAGGACACGGTGGAGGATGAGGAGGCATTGGCAGACATTATCGCAGGACCAATGGCGTGATAAAATGGAGGCGGAAGCGGCGTCACCTGGCCAAGTTGCTGGGTTGGCTGGCCAGGAACCACATTTACCCAGTGGGCGATAAAGGACATATATTTTCCTTGACTGTAGTTACAGCTACCAACCAATTTTCCCCAAAAAGTCTGTATCACAAACAAATTTCACCACTGAATGGCTAATTGACGCAATTAATCAAGCCCTACAGAAGAAAGTCTACAATCACACAACAATTTTCCCAAAAAAGGCAGTTTCACAATTTTTTTTACCACTGAATGGCTAATCAAAGCAATTACTCAGTCCCTAAAGTCTACATTCACCAAACAATTTTCCCCAAAAAGGCTGTATCACAAAAAAATTCATCACTGAATGACAATGTGAATTCACCGCAGAACGGCTAATAACACATACTTATTTTTGCTATTAATACACCCCAAAAATGGCTGTATAACAATCACAATTCACTGCAAAACGGCAAATAGGACGTACGTATCTATCCTATTAATACACCCCAACAATGGCTGTATAACAATCACAATTCACTGCAGAACGGCTAATAGGACGTACGTATCTATCCTATTAATACACCCCATAAATGTCTGTGGTACAATGGAACTTTACCACTGAACGGCAAATAATATTTTTTTTTGCCACTAATACACACCAAAAAGGGCTGTATTTTTCTCACTTCACCACACAACGGCTAATAAGACCCTTTTTCTTTTTCCGCACAAATACACTCCAAAAAGAGACTTTAGAACATATAACTGTGGCCGTGAAAGGCAAATAATATTTTTTTCCCACTAATACACGCCAAAAAGGGCTGTAATTTTCTCACTTTACCACAAAATGGCTAATAAGCCCCTTTTTCTTTTTCTGCACTAATACACGCCAAAAAGAGACTTTAGAACATATAACTGCGGCCGTGAAAGGCAAATAATACTTTTTTTGCCACTAATACACGCCAAAAAGGGCTGTAATTTTCCCACTTCACCACACAATAGCTAATAAGCCCTTTTTCTTTTTCCCCACTAATCCCCGGAAGAAGCCTATTAGGCGAAACTGCATTGAGTGGAGGAGGCTGCAGGCTCGATGTGCCACACACGGTAGTACAGCCAACTTTCTGTTTCTTAACTTTTGCTCCTGCCTTTCCAGCGATTAACTTTACAAGTATTTTTTTTTACCTTGATATGCTCACTGTGCTGGTAGTGGCATGTGCATTCTCTGTTATTTCCCTTATTTTGTTTTGGGCTGCTGCCTGTGTGGCCCGCTGACTCTGTGGCTTCCTCTTTGTCCTCTCTTTTGGGGGGGAGTTATTTTCTGCTAATTTTACTGACCATCGTTCTATGTATTTTTGTCATAATGAATAGACATTTTATTATCTCTATACAGAGGTTTGTGTTTACTTGGTATCGGTTTTGCCTACTAATACACGCCCAAAAAAAAGACTTTAGAACATATAACTGCGGTTGTGAACTGCAAATAATATTTTTTTTTCTGCCACTAATACATGCCAAAAAGGGCTTTCATTTTCTCACTTCACCACACAACGGCTAATAAGCCCTTTTTCTTTTTCCCCACTAACACACGCCAAAAAAAAGCTTTAGAACATATAACTGCGTCTGTGAACGGCAAATAAATTATATTTTTTGCTGCTAATACACACTAAAAAGGTCTTTCATTTTCTCACTTCAACACACAACGGCTAATAAGTCCCCCCCCCCCCACTAATACACAATAAAAAAAGTCTTTAGAACGTATATATAACTGCACCACACAAGGGCTAATAAGACCCCAATAACAAGAACAGTTTGCTGGAATTACAAAGGTATTGCAAACCTAAAATCAGCAGCAGTATAATGGCAATTTGGATCCGCAGTCAGTGCAGCAAGGTGTAATAGGATTGTTCCTATTACCCAGGCTATAAACACCCCTATTGAACCCTGTTCTGCTTCAATACTGTGTAATAATTCCTCCGTATCCTTTCCCTACACTTCTAATGCTCTTTCCCTGAACTTCTATTGAGCAAAATATACGTTTTCAAGTCTTTCCTAGCACTGTCCCTAGTGCCTGCTAATGTCTCTCCCTGCACTAAGTACACTGGAAAATGGCTGAATCCAAGATGGCTGAGTCTATTTAAAGGGTTGTGACATCACAGGGCTTGTTGGCTCTTGATTGGCTGCATGCCAAGCATTGTGAGTGATCCCTCATTCCCAGAGTTCCTTGCTCCATGTCCTAACATGTGCAGCAGCCATTTTAGGAAAAAATGTGATTCATGACTACGAAGCATGAGGAAATTCAGATTCGGTGCAAATCGAATAATTCCTGAAATTCGGATCGGATTCCACTTCGTCAGCTTCGATTTTCTCATCTCTACTCCTCATGTTTTTGTTACTCACCTCACCTGACTTCTGTAAGTTGAGTGAGTCCTGGCATGCAGCAGAGGATCAAACCAATGGTCATGTCCAGTTACTAGTCACCTGCTCCTGCTTTCTGTTGTGGCCCTGCTGGATCTGGCTGTGGCTGTTCTCTCATCCACAGCTGGTAGGGTCAGATTGCTAGGACAACCTGTGGCCAATGGTGACATTAAGCCTGCTGGCCTATTTAAATGGCAATCTCCTTACCATGCCTTGCTTGCTGTTTCAGTTCATCCCCTTTCCTGAATCTCATCTCTTGTCCTACTGATCCTAACCTCTGATTGACCCTAAACCTTATCTTTGCATTTATCCCAAATATTACTCCTGCATCACTCTTGGGACTGTTCACCCTTGGCGCCATTTTGGTCTTTTAGTGATGACCCCTGACTAATTTCTTAACTACTCCTTCATTAGCACTAATCCCATAAATCAGTGATGATTCGGGGGGCCATAAACTTTGAATCTAAGTGGAAAAATCCATACTTTTTTGGGGTTTAAGAATTAAGAACTGAAAGATTCATTAGATCACACACCACAATCTAGTTAACACGAAACCAGTTGTGACTTAGAGAATTGACATATCCAGTAAAGACATTACAGCTTGTTTTACCTTCAAGTTTAATATGTTGCATTCACCTCTACTTTACTGACCATACCATAGCATAAGCTCATGTCTTCCAGATGCCGACCGCACTCGCCGCCGTTGGTGCCCAGCTCCTCCTTTGCTGTCATCAGCGCCGCCTCAGAATCATTTGCTACTCCTCCGGCTCTCCCTCACTCCCCCCTCCTTCTTCTCTAACATCCCGCGCGTGCGCACAGGCCTGGAGGAGTAGCAAATGATTCTGAGGCGGCGCTGATGACAGCAAAGGAGGAGCTGGGCAGCAACGACGGCGGGTGCGGGCGGCATCTGGAAGACATGAGCATCCCCCTGGGCACCTTACTGAGATGAATGACAGGTTAGATAAAACATTTTTTACACTAAATGAGCCTACAGATTTAGCTTATAAGACCACATTAGGAATCACAAGGGCTCCATGCACATAACCATATTTTTGAATGTGGGGGTCAAAAACTGGTGACAGAATCCCTTTAAATATGACATTAGGCATCACTAACGGTGTGTACAAAGTCCAGCTGATATATTTATTGGGATAAGAGGTTGAGAGGGGTAAATGAAAACCGGTGACAACTAATAAATGCAAAAAACACCATATAAAAAGCATTATGCATAATCTGAGAAATATAAGAAAAGATATGACAATGAATATGATTCATACTAAAAGACTTTGCAATGCCAGAGTACATAATTTGTTCCTTCGTTTGTGAGAGCATGAAAGCTCTGAAAACACAGAACGTTAACACATGGAGAGCCTTTTGAAAGGAGTCAACAATATCTGCTGTATGTGAATATCTCAGCTGGAAGTCAAGATAAATTCATGAAATATGATACTAAGTCTTGGAAAAGTTAATAGTATCATTTATACTAAAGAAATAAATGACATGATATCTCATCATCTATCATGTGTAGCACATCTTCGTCCAAACTGTAACTGTACACGTTTTCTAGTACCGTATGTTTATTATCTTATAAATTATAACATCTAGAATTTTATTTTTTAATGAACTGTGAATATTTGGCTTTGTGCAGATATCAAACTACAAGTATGGTAACATTTCTAGAAGACTGTTCCGATCATAGCAAAGGCAACTGAAATACCAGTATTTTAACATTGCAAGCATTTGGAAAGTCTTTAGACCCATTCTTTTTTTTCACATTTTGTTATGTTCCAGCCTTGTGTTAAAAAAATCAAGTTTTGCCCCCACCAATCTGCACTTAATAGCCTATAATCAAAAATTGAAAACAGAACTTTAGAATGTTTGCAGATTTCTTTAAAAGGAAAAACTAATCTTTTGCAAGACCATAATTATAAAGACCCTTTGCGATGACACTTGAAATCTAGTTTAGGGGCTTTCCTATTACTCTTGATAGTTTTTGAGATCTACATTTTGACTGAAGCCCAGCTGTGATAAATTCAGTTGATTGGACATGATTTGGAAAGACATGCTTCTGACTATATAAGGTCTCAAATCTGACAATGCATAGTAGAGCAAAAACCAAGCCATGAGGAGGAAAGAACTGCCTGAAGAGCTCAGAGACAAGATTGTGTGGAGGCAGAGACCTAAAGAAGGGTACACTGACCCAAAAGGAACAGCCAGGACTCTGTCTAGGGCTGGCACCCTCGCCAAACTAATTAATTGGGGAGAAGGACCTTGGCAAAGATCTTGTGTGCAGATGAGAAAAACTTCCAGAAAGTCAACCATCACTGTAGCACTCCACCAATCTGAGCTCTATGGCCAGAAAGAAGCGCCTCCTTAGTAAAAGGAAAATGAAAGCCCATCTGAAGTTTGCAAAAGAAGGTACTTACAGGACTCTCGGACTGTAAGAATCAAGATTCTCTGGTCTCATGAAACAAGATTAAACCTTTTGGCCTCAATTCTAAATATCATGTCTGGAAAAACCAGGCACTGCCTATCACCTGCACAGTACCATCCCTACAGGGAACCATGGTGGTGGAAGCATCATGCTGTGGGAGTGTTTTTTTATTGGCTGGAATAAGGAGACTGGTCATGATTGATACAAAGCAGAAAGGAGCAAAATACAAAGATATTCTTTATGAAAACCTGATACAAAGTCCTATGGACCTCAAAGTAGGCAAGCTTTGGGTGCATGCACATTGCAAAGATGATGCTAGGGACATTATACTTCACTGTATACGTTGAAATCCAGTGATATTAGGACATACAGTATTATAATCATATAAAATAGTTCTTAGTGCTGTCACATCTGTTGTTTTTAGCCAATCTGGCTTGAAACCATAAATCCATTTAATGGAATGTGTCTTCTATGATTTTTAGGCAATTTGGTTTGAAACTTTAAATTTTTTTCAATCAGTTAAAACCAGATAGTGACGCATATTTTTTTAAATCTGATTTTATTTTCTGATTGCAAGTTTTTTATTCTAATTCCTGAACACGATTATGAACATGATTACGGAGACTGCCATATTGCCTGTTCTGTTCTTAACAGCATTTAGAGAAATGCTTTACGGCAGCCACCATGAGCCATAGACACAATAGTCTTGAGGGAACTCTACGACTTCTATGGTATAGTTTTGGAGGTATGCTCTATGACATGTGCATAGGTTATTATACAAGGGGTAGGTTTTGTCAATCACCTATTGTGAATGCTGGATTTTGTGTTACTTATATATAGGTGATATCATATATAGGTGATATCTGATATTCTACGCCTGCCTGTGATGATAATAAAATGACTGCTGAAAAGTGATCTGTACAAACCACAAAGTGGCACCAAATATTAGGCTTAGTGGTCAGGGTAAAAACTGCAAAATTACCGTATTTTTCGCCCTATAAGATGCACTTTTTCCCTCAAAAGTGGGGGGAAAATAGCAGTGCGTCTTATTGGGTGAACGCTGCTGATTTTGTCGTATTTTCAATGATACACCCACCGCGATGCCGCGCGGCGGGTGTGTCAGCTGTGAGGGAGGAGGGGCTGGGGGCCGACATCTGCATTTATAATGACATCGGGGCCCGTGCAGTGACTGTATTCTAATTTGGTTCAAATAGCCTAGTGGCCTAGGCTAGTAAGCTCCCGTTTCTAGTCAGTTTAAAACATAACGTTTATTTAATTTCATCTGTTGTAAAAATAATAATAAACGGGAGAAAAAGGAATAGTTTAAAATTCTAGGTACGGTAGGGCACTAGTGGCTGAGATAAGGGTTACTTCACCCATATATTCTACCTCCTAGCATTCGTCCATCCCACTTTTTTCCTTTTTTATTTTGCGATATACTTTATTCGCTTAGATGGGCATCATGCTGGAGAAACACTTGTTCATTCGCCTTGTGTCATTTTGTTTTAAATAACTTTCCCTTTTGTGCGAAACTCCACCACTAGTGTCAAGGCATAAATGAGTCTGCAGTTACTCCACGCTATGACACTTAGTCCTACCTGTTCCTAATCTAAAAACTAAGACAAAAGCTCCCCCAACATGTTTCACCACTACATGTGGCTTCTTCAGGGGATGGAGCTACTATCAACAAGAATGCCTTACAACTAAACCCTTTTAACCACCGTGGGAGGGTTATTGAATATCCTGCGGCCAAACGCCACTAAGCATTCTTGTATGACAGCCCAGTAACCCAATCAAATACCGTCATGATGTATTTTCGTCAATTCGTCACTTCCTTGATTCGTGTAGTGGCTTTGCGCATGCATGGAAACTTTAACTTTCAGTTCGGAAGAAACGTAAGAGTATGCGCATGCGTAGGAACTTTGACTTTACTAGTATAATGACATTGCAGATGAAATTAAATAAACGTTATGTTTTAAACTGACTAGAAACGGGAGTTTACTAGCCTAGGCCACTAGGCTATTTGAACCAAATTATAAGTTGAATATCCCGGGTCTAAAGGGTCTCTTGAAAAATTATGTGACTGTATTCTACTACACGGGCCCCGCTCACTGTATAATCGTATCTGTATTCTGTAATAGTTAATTGTGTATATACCGGTAATCGCATAATCAGCGCTACTTACTACTACAAGCACTCAGTAGGTAGCAGAGAGGAGGCAGGCCGGGAGGATGGGCGGGCGGCGCGTCACTCACTACGTCAGGCGCCTGCGCCGCCCACTTTATGAATGAAGCAGGCGGCGTGGGCGCATGACGTAGTGACTCACGCTGCCAGCGCCCGTCCTCCCGGCCTGCCTCCTCCCTCCTCTTTGCTACCTACCGAGCGCTTGTAGTTGTAAGTAGCGCTGATTATGCGATTACCGGTATATACACAATTAACTATTACAGAATACAGATACGATTATACAGTGAGCGGGGCCCGTGTAGTAGAATACAGTCACTGCACGGGCCCCGCTGTCATTATAAATGCATATGCCGGCCCCCAGCCCTTGCATTGAGGGTCATTCACTACAGGGACACTGTTATGGAGGGGATCTGTGGATGACAAATAGCATAAGATGCTATATATGTGTCATCCACAGATCCCCCCCATAACAGTGTCATACACAGATCCCCATAACAGTGCCATCCAGAGACCCCAATAAGAGCCACCCACAGATCCCCCATAAGTGTCACCCACAGATCCCCCATAAGTGTCACTCACAGATCCCCCATAAGTGTCACCCACAGATCCCCCATAACAGTGCGTCACCCACAGATCCCCCATAACAGTTCGCCATCCACAGATCCCCCATAACAGTGCGCCATCCACAGACCACAATTAGTTTAAAACCCACCAAAAGCACACCTATTGGTTCGATTTTTTTTTCTTATTTTCCTCCTCAAAAACCTAGGTGCGTCTTATGGGCCGGTGCATTTTATAGGGCGAAAAATACGGTATATGATTTTTTTAAATATAGAGAGTGACATAGAAAAAAAAACATTCAATCTTTAAACAATAGGCCATTTTCTGATGACACATTATTATCTATTTAAATACTAAACCATAGCAAAATAAAGACTTAAAACATCACTTTTTCATTTACAACTCTGGTTTGATTACATTTCTTATGAGGTCACTTAGATGAGATTGCTGTGCAAGTGTTAAAGGGGTTGTTTATAGGAACCAATGGAATGAAAACTGACTTCAAAGAATGATAGCTCATGATAATTCTAATGACAAGACCCTATATATGAACTACTCATAGATTACAAGGAAACCTAATTAAAATCACAACATATAACACAAACATGATTCCCCTGAAATACTAAGAAATGGATTTGCAGTAATGACTCTCAAACAATAGTAAGCTTCTAATGTATCTAAAAATAACATAAATCTCAAGTGATACAATTAAGTCAACATGTTTTGATACAATGACACATACAATAAGAGAACGCTCTAACTGTGATTGAGTAAAAGAACAAGGAAGAATAATGACAAGTAAACATGCATACAGCATATATTATTGCTCCGATTGTTGTCTCCTGTCAGCCTAAATCCCCATTCATACAGCATTTTTGTTACAGCATCCTCAAACAGCTTAGCATAAGAAGATATAAAAAACAAAACAAAGACTTGTTTGCAACCTACTAAGGGCTTTGCATGTGAATTTAAAGTCTGCCTTGTTTCATCCCTTGGGGTCTAGTTTTGCTAAAAGAAATACATCCTGTATCAAGGTCTAGATGGGGCAATTCGTTGAACACAGTTTACACACACTGGCTTCCATGGTGGGCTGCAGTAACTAGAAAGGTAAAATAGCAAATACTAATAATATTATTTTTTTATATATTCTGCAGAACTTTACATTTTAAAGGGTACATGTACAATTCAAACTAATTACAAACTAATACACAATTCAAACATTAGGAATAATGGCCTTGCTCGCAAAAGCTTACAATTTAACTACATCCTGATTACACATTTTAAACTCTATTGTCCAATACAAGGCCATACATAAGATGTAGACTTTAGTTTTTTTGCCACCACAATACATATTTCATAATAAAATATGATCAGAACATCCTATTTATATATCTAATTATATTTCTTTAACCACTTTAGGACCTGCGCCGTACATGTATGGCACAGATGTCCGTGACTTAAGGACAAGCAGATCGCTGTGATCGGGAGGGTGCAGGAAATGTGTCCGCCCGATCCGCGGCAGAGGTCCAGCAGTCACTGATAGCCGGACCCCTGCTGCATGATTTCACAGATGCCGGCACATTGACCCTTCATGTGCCTCAGTCAGCGCTGACGAGCGATGTGTGGAGGGAGAGAGATTCCATCGGGTCCCCGCGCTGCTGTGGCGGAGACCGGATGGCAGGGAAGGCAGCCCAATGCCTTCCTTAGGCATCGTGGCTGCCTTCCGTGAGAGCCTAAGATATTCAGCCCCCTACCTAAGACAATCACCTGAAAAATAAAAAAATAACAAACTTTTTTGGTTTAAAAAATGCTGTTATTGTGAAAAACAAAAAAAGTTTATAAAAAAGTATACATATTAGGTATCGCCACGTCCGTAACAACCTGCTCTATAAAAATACCACATGACCCATTTTTTTTAAATGCTTTATGTAAAACTGAAACAAACAACCAAAAAAGTAGTCATATTTGGTATTGTCGCATCCGTAACAACCTGCTCTATAACAATACCATATGATCTAACATTTCAGATGAATGTTGTAAATAACAAAAAATAAAAGCGCTTGCCAAAACAGCTATTTTTGGTTACCTTGCCTCACAAAAAGTGTAATACAGAGCAACCAAAAATCATATGTACCCTAAAATAGTACCAACAAAACTCCCACCTTATCCCGTAGTTTTCAAAATGAGGTCATTTGTGGGGAATTTCTACTCTAGGGGTGCATCAGGGGGGCTTCAAATGGAACATGGTGTCAAAAAACAGTCCAGCAAAAATCTGCCTTTTAAAAACCATATGGCATTCCCTTTCTTCTGCACCCTGCCGTGTGCCCATACAGCAGTTTACGACCACATATTGGGTGTTTCTGTAAACTACAGAATCAGGGTAATAAATACTGAGTTTTGTTTGTCTGTTAACCCTTGCTTTGTTACTTGAAACATTTAAAATGGAAAATCTGCCCAAAAAGCGAAATTATGAAATTTCATTTCCATTTTCCATTAATTCTTGTGGAACACCTAAAAGGTTAACAAAGTTTGTAAAATCAGTTTTGTATATCTTGAGGGGTGTAGTTTCTACAATGGGGTCTTTTTTGGGGGGTTTCTATTATGTAAGGTTCACAAAGTGACTTCAGACCTGAACTGGTCCTTAAAAAGTGGGTTTTGGAAATTTTCTAAAAAATTTCAAGATTTGCTTCTAAACTTCTAAGCCTTCTAACGTCCCCAAAAAATAAAATGGCATTAACAAAATGATCCAAACATGAAGTAGACATATGGGGAATGTAAAGTAATAACTATTTTTGGAGGTATTACTATCTATTATAAAAGTAGAGAAATTGAAATTTGTAAATTTTTGTAAATTTGGTAATTTTTCATAAATAAAAATCTCATTTTTTGGGACTCGATTTTACCACTGTCATGAAGTACAATATGTGACGAGAAAACAATCTCAGAATGGCCTGGATAAGTAAAAGCATTTTAAAGTTATCACCACTTAGAATGACACTTGTCAGATTTGCAAAATATGGCCTGGATCATTTTAAAGCTCACAGTAAATGCTGGTAATGAGTTATTATCAGTATATTGAGCTATAGACATATATTACTAATAACATTTAGCATTTGTTCTGGTTTTCCAATGTGTCCTTAAAAAAATATTGGCTGTCCATTATTTTGGGATAAGTTGTCCAGAAAAAAGAAAAAATCTTGTTGGCAACCCAGACCAGTATAGGATTTTCAGTATTTGCAAAGTGAACACGCGCTTTCATAGAAATGGGTGTAAAATGGAAATTGAGTAAAAAAGCTTCATTACTCTACGAATACTGATCAGAGGATGGTAAATGAAAATGGCAATGACTGTTTGTATATAATCTTTTTTACATTGTAGAATACACCATTTTCATGTTACTACCTACCTCTGGATAGGTCATCAGTATCTGATCGGTGGGGGTCTGACACCTGGGATCCCCGATGATCAGCTGTTTGAGAAGGCAGCAGTGCTCCCAGTGGCAGCCTTCTCTCACCTTTTCCTAGGCTTAGGAGGAGCTCAGCCACATTCAAGTGAATGGGGCTGAGCTATGATACCAAGCACAGCCACTATACTATGTATGGCGCTGTGCTTGGTGAGCAGGCAGAAGGCAGTGGTGCTCACAGGGGCCTTCTCAAACAACTGATCGGCGGGGGTCTCAGGTGTTGGACCCCCACCGATCAGATAAGTCATCAGTATCAAAATCATTAAAGAGGACCTTTCCAGGATTTTTTTATTCCAGATAAATACCTTTACTGATGCTGCCACCCTGAATGTTTTTTTTTTTTATATATTGCTTCTACGCCCCATTGTGGCCCCCCTGTAGTTTTCACGCTCAGTATGTTAATACTGAGCATCAGTACATCGAGGAGGAGACGCCAGGGTTTCTCAATGGGCGTCTCCTTCTCCCTGGCTGTGCCGTGATCCAATCACAGTGAAGAGCATCACAGCCAGGAAGAAGGTTTCTCCCTGGCTGTGACGCTCTCTGCTGTGATTGGATAGCGACACAGCCAGGCTCCCACAAAGCCCTGATCTCAACATCATTAAGTCTGTCTGGGATTACATGAAGAGACAGAAGGATTTGTACAAGGTCTACATCCACAGAAGATCTGTGGTTAGCTCTCCAAGATGTTTGAAACAACCTTCTTGCTGAGTTCCTTCAAACACTCTCTGCAATTGTACCTAGAAGAATTGCTGTTTTGAACGGTAGTCATGCCAAATATTGATTTACCTTAGATTTCTCTTTTGTGCATTTGTTAACTGATGAAAATAAATTAACACTTCTATTTTTGAAAGAATTCTTACTTTGCAGCATTTTTCCCTCACACCTACCTAATACTTTTGCATGGTACTGTGTATATATATATATATATATAGATATATATACAGTACAAACCAAATGTTTGGACACACCTTCTCATTCAAAGAGTTTTCTTTATTTTCATGACTATGAAAATTGTAGATTCACACTGAAGGCATCGAAACTATGAATTAACACATGTGGAGTTATATATATAACAAAAAAGTGAGAAACAACTGAAAATATGTCATATTCTAGGTTCTTCAAAGTAGCCACCTTTTGCTTTGATTACTGCTTTGCACACTCTTGGCATTCTCTTCATGAGCTTCAAGAGGTAGTCACCTGAAATGGTCTTCCAACCGTCTTGAAGGAGTTCCCAGAGATGCTTAGCACTTGTTGGCCCTTTTGCCTTCACTCTGCGGTCCAGCTCACTTCAAACCATCTTGATTGGGTTCAGGTCCGATGACTGTGGAGGCCAGGTCATCTGGCGCAGCACCCCATCACTCTCCTTCATGGTCAAATAGCCCTTACACAGCCTGGAGGTGTGTTTGGGGTCATTGTCCTGTTGAAAAATAAATGATGGTCCAACTAAACGCAAACCGGATGGAATAGCATGCCGCTGCAAGATGCTGTGGTAGCCATGCTAGTACAGTATGCCTTCAATTTTGAATAAATCCACAACAGTGTCACCAGCAAAGCACCCCCACACCATCACACCTCCTCCTCCATGCTTCACGGTGGGAACCAGGCATGTAGAGTCCATCCGTTCACCTTTTCTGCGTCGCACAAAGACACGGTGGTTGGAACCAAAGATCTCAAATTTGGACTCATCAGACCAAAGCACAGATTTCCACTGGTCTAATGTCCATTCCTTGTGTTCTTTAGCCCAAACAAGTCTCTTCTGCTTGTTGCCTGTCCTTAGCAGTGGTTTCCTAGCAGATATTCTACCATGAAGGCCTGATTCACACAGTCTCCTCTTAACAGTTGTTCTAGAAATGTGTCTGCTGCTAGAACTCTGTGTGGCATTGACCTGGTCTCTAATCTGAGCTGCAGTTAACCTGCGATTTCTGAGGCTGGTGACTCGGATGAACTTATCCTCCGCAGCAGAGGTGACTCTTGGTCTTCCTTTCCTGGGGCGGTCCGCATGTGAGCCAGTTTCTTTGTAGCGCTTGATGGTTTTTGTGACTGCACTTGGGGACACTTTCAAAGTTTTCCCAATTTTTCAGACTGACTGACCTTCATTTCTTAAAGTAATGATGGCCACTCGTTTTTCTTTACTTAGCTGCTTTTTTCTTGCCATAATACAAATTCTAACAGTCTATTCAGTAGGACTATCAGCTGTGTATCCTGATTTCTCCACAACGCAACTGATGGTCCCAACCCCATTTATAAGGCAAGAAATCCTACTTATTAAACCTGACAGGGCACACCTGTGAAGTGAAAACCATTTCAGGTGACTACCTCTTGAAGTTCATCAAGAGAATGCCAAGAGTGTGCAAAGCAGTAATCAAAGCAAAAGGTGGCTACTTTGAAGAACCTAGAATATGACATATTTTCAGTTGTTTCACACTTTTTTGTTATGTATATAATTCCACATGTGTTAATTCATAGTTTTGATGCCTTCAGTGTGAATCTACAATTTTCATAGTCATGAAAATAAAGAAAACTCTTTGAATGAGAAGGTGTGTCCAAACTTTTGGTCTGTACTATATATATATATACTCACATAAAAGAAGTGTCAATATGCTAGCAGCCAATTAGGTGGTCTAAATCAAAGCGATAAGCACAGTATTGTGGAACACAAGGAATCATAGAGAGATTGAGAGATTCTGAACGTGTGTTGACAGATAAAAATGCCTTTTTTCCCGTTTCTTTTTTGAACAGAAAATGACAGAATAAAGTAGGAAATGGCATAAAGCATTTGTTCCTGTATCTCCGGTATGCTGGCACTGCATGTGAGACCAATATTATAATGCTGCAGGACTAGGAAAACCTCTATGTGCATTTTTGTTGTCTAGATGATAATTATTCTCCAAGGGAAAGTGTCAGGTTTTAATATCTCAAAGGCTTACTAACCCAATTAATGCAGCTCATGCTAAATTATCCAATTAAATGATACTGTGCATGGCATCTATTCTGAAAGACTGCCACATTTATTTACTAAGCGGCTACTGGTCATGATACAAATGAACAGAGATGCTGCCCATGAATTCCATGGTGCAATATTTGCTCAGTATCAGGCTCGGTAATCTTGGAAGGACTGACTGTAATTTTAGTGAGGTACTGTAGGCTGACACTGGAAAGCAAATTGGGCACTATCTGGATAATCAAACATTTTAATATTAATGCTAGAGGCTATCTGAGAAAAATGATGTGTCAAAAACAATAAAAATATGCCAGGAATCAAGACCATTATTATATTTAGAATGATGACAAGTGTTCCCATTCCACCTTCTCCATCGTAATGCCCTTTTTCACTTAAAGGGATATATTCATATATAGATGAAGGAATAGGTTTTATATTTTCTGATGGATTAAAATGTCAATTGACAATTTGCCAGTACATGTTATGAAATGTTTTTTTTTTCCACAATAATGCCTCTTGTACATCGTCTTATTATCTTTTGGGAGACACCTATGTCATTTCCCGTCAAAAAATTACTTGCTGGTTGAATAAAAGTAACTTTAAAGGGAACCTGTCATGTGGATATTTAATTATAATCTAACTAATTATATACAATCATTAACTACTAAAAAGTGCCTTAGATGTATTCACTTACTGGTGTGACAGATGGTTACCTCATAATATACACACAAAGATTCTGCATGCCGCATGCTATTGAGCTGATTTGAGTCCAGCGTGATGTCATTGAGTCCAGCGTTTTTTTTTTTAATTCAGAGCTATAGCCACTCCCCCGCCCACCTGCTGCTGATTCATATGGAAAATAACTGGCAATCAGCAGAAGGTAGGTGGGAGAGTCAGAAAGTGACCCAGCATTTTGCTAAGAGAATCAGTCACTGCCAGTTGCCCTTAGTTAGGACGCCATAAAACTGGTGACAGGTTCCCTTTAAGTCAAAATTTGCCAGGGGTATGAATAACTATGGGCAGCATTGTATATTTTAAATTCTGCATACACACCTTTCTGATATCAGCCAGTTGACCACTATATATATACTACAATGTTAAATAACCTATGTATCAGTCCTGTGTAATGTATCCATTGCCTAACTGAAACATGTCATGTGACACTCTACATAATTTAATTTATGGCATTCAGTAAGCAGCAGTGTTACATGAGGTGCATGAGCTGGGTCGGCATACAGGACAGATCCATGTGATAAGTAAATAGCACTGGTAGTGGAATCATGAATTTTTATGCTCCTGCATTCACTACTATTCACCTGTTAGATACCTGGGCAGTTAACTGAAAGCCAGAGGTCACATGACGGCTCACATGACTTTGTGTAAAAAATAAATAAATATCCCAACATGTCGTACAAAACATGTTTGGATAGTATTGCTTTAAAGAGGTCAGCAGCAAGCCTTACAGGACCAGGTCCAGAGTCCTCCACATCAGACAAATAGAAGTTAATAAATGCAATGTTCCAGCTTCAATGAAGATGCTTGAGAAAGGCTCATCGGAGCTGAAACATTGGTGAACAAAGGGGTGTATTGATGGGAATGCTGCCTTAAGTTCTATTTGTTTGGAAAAGTATTGGAGGAGTCTGGATATTGACCCCACTGATGCAGTGCTCTTCAGAGATTTCGGCCCCTTCAGCTACTCTTGACCTCTCTCACTGCTGCCAGGCTATTTATGGTTAAATTACTTATGGCTGCCTCATTTTTGGCATGTTTTATTCTCAAATTACCATTTCTAGTATAATCCTCCCTCTCATGCTTCCTGCTCCCTTAATGGTAGGGGTGTAACACCATCCTCTGTAGGCCATTTATTGTATAGGAGATGGAACTTCCTGTAACCAGTGATGGTCCTCTCTTACACAAGTTGTCAAATAGTAGCTAGGTAAGCTGAAATGCCACAGCCTGCACAATATACTAAATGAAACAGGAAGAGGAGAGATATACAGAGATGCTGCAAACACTTTTATACCAACTAAAGCTATGTTCACATTTGTGTCAGAAGCTCTGTTCTTGCAGATTCCATCATTCTTGATAAGACAAATAGCGCCACATCTTGTGCTATTTTTCCTATTAAAACAACAGACACTGTGGTGGAACCTAACAAACACCATTATAAGTAAATGGGCTCTGTTGGTTGGAAATCACGATGCAAAACCCTAAATAACCTGTGTGCACAAAGTGAATAGACTTCAGTTAGGCTTTACTGTCTATTTGCATAATAGTTTGCATTATAAACTATTGATGGAGGCTCCTAACAGACCCTAATTATTGTTTCTTTCATGAACAGTTCTAATAATTTGGTATTAGTTATGTTGCACTGCCAGGCTCCACCGCCACTGCACAGCTTAGCTCTACCCTTAGCTCTAGAATGTCTGCTTCAGCTCTATAGGTGGGAAGGGCCCTCCTGGGCCAATATGCGGCAGAACTAGCTTCACAAGCACTATTGGGGTCATTTATCAGACTGGTGTAAAGTAGAACTGGCTTAGCTGCCCATAGCAATCAGATTCCACCTTTCATTTTTTTTTTTTTTCATTCCAAAGCTCCTTTGGAAAATGAAAGGTGGAATCTGATTGGTTGCTATGGGCAACTGAGCCAGTTGTACTTTACACCAGTTTGATAAATAACCCCCATATGTCCACAACCACTTATGGTCGGCATGCGGACCCTGATCTCTGGGGCCATAAGCAGTTGCTTGGTTTGCATGTGATTGGCACTGAAGCACATGTACCATTCATTACCTAGAGACGTCAATGCTTGTTTTAAAAATGTCTAAAAATTCAATACACATCAGACAAAAAGAAAAATCAAAGCAGATTGGATTGTACAGGAGAGGTACTGAGGTAATGTTTGTTTCCCAGATAAAGCCTAAAGTACATTCACTGTATTGTACACAAAGCCATCTGACTGAGACAATTAAGGGATTAGCCCAACACCACCGTAAGTCCATTCCATCGTTGCCCAGTCATTTCGAGCAGCACACACTTCATCATGTACTCATTGGTTATTTGGAAAGAGAGCTATTCTCTCACAATAAACAGAACAAATAAATGACATTTAATCATGACACAGTGTCAAGGAGAAGAAGAATGTACTCACCCCAGGTAAAGTTTTAATATTGTGCAATGCGTTCTGTGCTTCCAGTGCAGCTTTTCTTGTATAAAACGTTACAAAACAACAACCTGCAGATCAGAAAGAGAGAGGGGCATTATGAAATATCCGAAAATTGCTTCAACACATGGGCGAAAATGGTGATAGATTAACGGTCTAGTGAAAGATGGGATTTATGAACCCATTCTAGCTCATAAAAACATTCTGTACTCTGTATCTCAAGATACTGAAAGGCAGGAGATGTTGCCGCCAGTAAATTTGCTCCAAATTATGACATTGTAAGCATTGCAATTATTGTAATTATTCACAGGCCGATTGGAAAATGAAAGCTGTGACCTGACTGGTTATTGTGGGCAGCTACTCCACTTTTCCTTGACAACGGCTTTGGTACATCTCCTCAATGTCTACAAGAGTATTATGCAGATGTATGAAAATGTGCCTGCAAATTTATACAATATATGAGATCAAAGAGTGACAACAGAGCAGCCATTTTGAATTAGGCTTTTGACGCTCATACACCTTTGGATGTACTTTAAAGAGGACCAATGCAGTATTTTTTTTAGCATACAGGGTGGCAAAAGAGAACGGGGGAGCACAGAGGGGGAACGGAGCAGTGGATCTGAAAAAAAAAATAATGACTACACGGACATCTACTGATCATGACCTACACAGTCAGGTACTAATATTGTAATGTCAGGACCAGTGAAAGGTCCTCTTTAGATGGGGAGAGTAGAGAAAGCCACTGCCAGAAACCTCTGGTGAGGTGGTTTATCTCCAAGGAGAACAAAATGATCTGGTGTTAAACTGCAATCCACCCATCACCTGTTGGGGGAGAGTTGGGAGCACCTCATACACATTAGATTGTTGGGTAGTCATACCAAAAATGGCGTGTTTGGTTCTAATATGTTTGGGGGCCTCTATGATCAGTAAAACACAACACCCGCATTCATCAACTAAAGAATATGCCCCTCTTCAACAAATATAACTGTTGGCTACAGTTAGTATTTGAAGGTTTATTCACTTACATGTAAAAGTGTCATAAATGTAACTATCCTATTAATATAAAGATAAAAATCTACATTGGTTAGAATTGGTAACAAGGATTATCATAAATCAGAAGTATTACTTCAGGCTCCTGGGCCCCAATGCAAAGTCTGTAAATGGGCCTTCTCAATTACCATGCTGGTATCTTCTCATACACCCCTTATAGTTACGCCTTCAGAGCCAATAATAGGAAAGTCAAACCTGACTTTTCTGTGACTAATACCATTACCATGTATGACAAAAAATATACAATACAGTACCTCAGACCGAAACTATGCCCGTGTGAAAATGCTCTTAAAGGGGAAATCCAATCACAATCATCTTCTAATATGTCATAGATAAATGTGAGAAAATGACCTTAGTAAAATCTGTCCTCTAAGACTATTACTGATTGCCCAGATGAAAGGGTTCTAAAGAGCAAATAAACCCCCACGGCACTGCTCAGAGATTTGTGATACAACATCCTAAATTAAAGGCCATTAGTTTGAAAGTCCCCTTGCTTAGCATGTTGTGTGTTTTTCCTAAATGGAGTTTAAATCCTATTTTGAACTTTGTATTCTGAAAACTAGTGGTGGTCTGAGGTCACATAGTTCATGAAGATCATTTTCTCATAGGTATCTATGACATATGAGAAGATCGTACTATATATGGTATTTTATGGACATGACAACATGTCTTAAATCAGAAGAAGGTTGCTGTGAAGCCAAGCTGCATCTTACAACTATCTATTTATACACATCTTCTACATCCAAATATTCTTTACTATCTGATGCCTAAATTATGTATATACACTAGCTGTAGGGAGACTTCTTCTGATAGTGTTCTTACAGGTAATATAGATAAGAGGAGCGGCTTTGGGCCTCAGGGTACCAGTCCATCTTGATAATTCACAATAGACCATTCAGGTAATACAAGTATTCACTATTCATCACTTACTTATGGAACATGTTGATATACACATATCTCATATGATACGTGATATGCTCCTTGCATATAAATCTTGAATTGGGTTGCAATATATGTGATATTTCACTTTCATACTGTTTGAACCTCTAAACATAGTACACTTTTGCATTATGGGTACAGGAGACTAACCACCAGGTTTGCCAAGCTCCCAGTCTGTATAAATAGCGCAGTTTTTCTGTGTCCATGAAAAAAAATGCTGTTTTGGCTTTTCTTTTAGGCCAGTGGTACTTGAGCAGGTCATCATCACAATAAAATAAGATAATGAATTCATATCTCTATAGTATATTGAGCTTTAGACATCTATTACTCACAATCTTCGTCGTACATTATGGTTTTCCAGTGTGTACTTAAATGTTGCCTGTGATTTTTGGATCAATTGTCCAGAAGAAAAAGAAAAATACAGGTTGGCAACAATGCAAACCCTATATGAATCTGATTGTGCCTTGGAACATCACTGTCGTAAATTGCAAAAGTTGCACTACATATGCAATTATTCTTCACTATTCCAGTGTTAAATAAGAACTGATCTGAAAAGCATTACTAACTGATAAGTAACATGCCTTGTGTGATACAGATATTACTTTAGAAGACAGACTTATGTGATTGCATCTGTTTTACATTCTTCCATCTTTTTATGCTTCTCTCACTGTGTTCTAGGCTCCTGAAGGTGGCGCTTGTGAGCTAAATGTTATACCTCTGCAATATATGTTTGAATGGCAATGCTCGAAGAGGAGTCACAAGCTACCATCAGTTTAAAGGAGCATTATCTTTGCAGGCAAGGTTTTCCCAGACCACTGTGCACTGGAGGTACCTGCTTACTAGGTCAGTGCTAAAGCAGCAGCTGCGTATTATTCTTTATGATCACTGAGATACTGTATAATAAGGCACTAGGACTGAAAATACCACATTTTCCACAATTCTAGGTGGTTATGGGATTGCATCTCCATTTAAGTGAGACCAAAAAAATGATGAACTAGGGCAGTGAATATAATAGTAAATAATATCTTTTATTTTTAATTTGCTTGGACTATTCATCAGACTACATAAACAGTAGAATACAATTTGTATATATCCACAGGGGCGTAACTATATGGGAAGCAGGGGAAGCGGCCCCCTCAACAGTATTACACAATGAAATTATATACAGTGGCAGTATAGACAGTGTAGAAAACCATACATATATATAGCTTACAAATACCAAAAAAGACACCTGTCTGAGATGCAAAATTTTAAAACTTTTGCCTTTAAGGAGTTGTGTGATTATAAACACCCATGCGTTAGCCCCCGAATGTCACTGACCCTTATCCCATATCCTGCGTATAAGGGTCAGTGACATTCGGGGGCTAACGCATGGGCCCCCCCCCCCCCTGATTGCAAAAACAAGGTGCTGTGTTCATCCATTTGAATTGAACAGAGACCATGTATACATGCTGCCACTCCATTCAACTGTAAGGGGCTGCCGGAGATAGCCAAGCACTTGTACTCAACTATCTCCGGTAGTCCCATAGAGTTGAAGGGTGCGGCACTGCGCCTACGTAGCCACCAATCTATTCAAATGGCACAGCTTAGGGCCCTTGTTCTCATGGTTTCCAGCAGCCCCAGCAGTTGGAAGCCTGCCAGTCAGAAATGTATCCCCTATCCTGTGGCTAGAGGATAAGTATTAGTAATGGGACAACCCCTTTAAATATGAATTATTTTTAGACAAATTCATTTTATAAAGTACGGATATGGTACATTATCTGAGACACATGTCCACAGATTCCCAACCTGGATAACATGGAACCTGGTCAAGGGACAACAGAAGAGCTATCACTTTTTCAGTAGAAATGGCAAAATCTGCCCATAGATACAGATAAAGCAGTCAACAAGTACACTGTTTTCAATGGTTCTGTCAGTGTAATAAGGTTGGCAATCATAGCATTAGGTGTATGAAAATGATGCTTGAATAATACAGAGATGGTAGAGTGCAGGAAAATGTCAGACAGGGGCAGAGGTACCAGTCACAACAGGCTAGGTGTCACAAAATGGCCCACGGTAGTTGGGCCGTGCTAAAGATTTCCCTGTACAAGTTACACCTATACTTAGAAAGCCAACAAGCTCCAATACCATTCATTTTGGGAACCAATAAGTACATCACCTATGGGCTGTTTATTGCCACTATTGATTAAGTCAAAGTATATTCTCATTTTTTGGGCCACTGTGATGCAAAATAATTGTTAAGCAACCGATTAATGTGTTCAGATTGTAATACTGTTAATTCCTGTCACATGACATTGCCTTTTTGTTTAATAATGAAAGAGTTAATCAGGTCACAGACCCCCTTCCACAATGACTATTTCGGCAGTTTCCATAATTATAAGTAATTGCACTAGAGATATTAAAGGTCCCGTTTGTATTAACACAGACCAACTCAATTTCATAGTTTAATATACTAAAAATGGAGTATATGAAAAAAAATTAAAATCAAATTTATTTCACTCATTTAGGTATCATGGGGTCAGTTACAGATCAGCGGATAAGCTGATTAAAATCTTTCAATGTGATGATAAATGCAGTATGCTAATTTCATTCAGCAGAACGAAAGTTTACTGTATGGCCATACGCTTTAGTACAGAGATTAAATGGTTTAGAATATGAAAGACATCAGGGGGTCGTACTTGCAATGTGTGGAGGGGGAAACGTAAATGAAGAAGATGAGTGTTGTTGAAATTACCAGAAAATGAAACCTCTCAACCACAAAACAGGCCTTTCATTTCACAATATTCACATTTGCCAACTACTGATATGCTTGCAGAGTCTTCAAAAGGCAGGACAATCTTCCAATGCCAGATGGCTGCTGGCGTGTGAAATCGGGGAAGCACTTGCTTTATGTTCCCAAATGCACTAAGTTCCAGAAACGCAGTTCAGGTCTTATGTACAATGTGATATCAAATGTTTATTCATCAATACATAGAATAATCGACCATGTCTAAAGCACAGGGATGTACATAATGGAAAGGGGGTTCCATAGCATAAATATTAATACCCCTCACCCCTATACAGAGCAGCCAACAAGGAAAGAAGGGTCTAGTGCTTACATGTCCTCCTGACCCTATTTGTATTTCCCTTGTGGAGTCTATTACAGGCTCTCAACACTCAAGAGGAAATGGGATAGGACAAACCTTGACTGGGCCCTCTCTTTCCAAGGCCTAAACCATCCATATGGTGTGTCCTTATGGCAATGCTCACAAGAAAAATCTGTAAATTCTAAGGATGCTAAGAATTTGAGCACCAAGAGACCCAAGTGAGATGTCATTGTTTGAGTAAGGCATAGCATGGATGGCAGTGTCCTAGCTACAGGGGTTGCAGAGGTAGTAGGCGCACACATGCTGTGGAGTATTAGGAGGTCCAAAGGCCCCTCTACCACATAAAAGGCTACCAGTATCACAAAAGGAGCATAGTAGCTATTGAGCCCTATTACACATTACTCAATAGGGCCCATCAGGTTCTCTACCGGTAGTTGCCCTATAGTAGTATTTCGGTTGGAGGCTAGAGATTAGACTTTCATTTTCGATGTCACGTAATAGGATATGTTATAAAATGAGTAACTTAGAAAACAAACAAAGGACATGAGAAAACAAATGTGGTGGTTCCTATACTGTGCTCCTCTAAACAGATGGCTAGCTTGCCTATATAGTTAATTCAGTAGTGCCTGCAGGTAAACCCTTAAAAGACATAGGAGTAAGCCATGTTTCGTGCCTGTACAAATCCAATAAACTAACTGGAAGGATGAAACCAGAATAAGCATGCAGTTAGCTATTACCATATAAAAGGCATGCATTTTGTAGCAGTAACTCTCATTTCAGAACAGCATATCTTCAGTAAAAGGATTACCAAGTCTGTTAAATATGAATCAAGATTTGCTGCCTCCAAAGCATCATATAAACTAGATGTGGAGAAGCTCTGCACTAAAATACTCAAGTCTACAGGGACTGCCAGCTGTACACGACACAATTTTTCCTTGTGCTTAAGAGGTTAAAATGTCTAGAAAAACTAATAATTGAAAGATCCGTTTTTTTCCCTCTCGACCCTTCAAATAAACCAGCTGCATGAATCCCGCTTGTGAAAAGGGGAGCCTGAATAATTATATTTATGAGCAAATCCTCCTGCATACCAAAATGGATCTGGTTTAGGCAAATGAAATGACACAATATAAATGCAAATTATTATTACGACGATCATTTCCTCAACCTGCCCAATCAATTTAGGAACTGTATAATCTGAACTCACTTCCCATAAACAGTATTATTTTATGATGCTGATTAAAAGTAACAGGAACAATACCTAGAGTTTAATTTGCTTCAGAGAATATACAATGGCGATGGCATATTGTAACGCATGGCATAGAGAGGCTACAAATCCTTGCTTGATATGCAGTTGGTTCCTCTAGCCTGGCGTTAACACTTTGTATAACCCATTGCATTGTGTGAAATGACATCTCCCACATTGCCCATCTGTGATCTTTTAAAACATTTAAAAAACATTATGTACAAATTTAATATGTGATTTAAATGGGTGCCCCAGCTATACTAAAGTGGCTGGTATAGGGTTCAGAGAGCCTTAAAGGGGTTGTCTAGGCTTTTACTATTGATGGCCTATACTCAGGATAGGTCATCAATATCAGATCGGCGGGGGTCCGATCAGCTGTATGAGGAAACGCGTCACGCAGTGTGCACGTGCCATCTTCCTTCTCTCTTCCTGTCCGCTGCTGCGGTCTATGGTCAAAACATTGTTTAGAATAGTGGGATAAATGCAATATCCATTTACAGAATACCAGTAAATCATTACACAGAACAGAAGGAATGCTGTACAGTAAAAGTAAACATTTAGGCACAGGGATTAAGGGGGTCATTTGTCAACTTGGTGTAAAGTAGAACTGGCTTAGTTGCCCATAGCGACCAATCAGATTCCACCTTTCATTTTTCACAGCTCCTTTGGAAAATGAAGGGTGGAATCTGATTGGTTGCTATGGGCAACTAAGCCAGTTCTACTTTACACCAGTTTGATAAGCTTTCTCAATAATATTTTTTTCTATTTCTGCCAACAAAAGGTGCATTGCTAAGATCGTAAAGGGGTTGTCTGGATTCTTAATATGGATGAATGGGAGCTAAGCTGCTGGAAACCGGGAAAACCACTAGAGAGTGGATAAATCAGTGCTTCTGACTTTGCCCTCTGTGTTTATTTCTGGCCCGTCCGGGTTTTGATAACAGTTGATTGGCAGGGGTGCAGGGTGTGTCAAACTCCCACTGCTTTGATATTGATGACCTCAGGATAACCTAAGGATAGGTCAAAAATATCTAAAACTCAGAAAACCCCTAAGATCAGGGGCACAAGTCTTAAAACACATGGTTTGCCCTCACCCCAAATATACAGTATATAAATATATATATATATATATATATATATTCTTTTATATATGTGTGTGTATATATATATATATATATATATAATATATATATATATATAATATAATATATATAAGAGATAGATAGATAGATAGATAGATAGATAGATAGATAAATAGATAAAAGACTGCATATCCACAAGAAAACTGGATAGACTTAGATTCAGTGAAACAGCTGTATGTATGGCAATATACTTGGAAATACTGCGGTCATCAAATAACTGTGACCTACATTGATTGTGGTCATTCATTTTCTTTTTTCTTCTCTATCCAAGCCCAGACCACCATTACAATTTTTTCTAGCCACAAAAACCCTATTCTGCTAATAGTTTTTGTTAGTGTCTCCAATATGGAAACAGAACCCCAGCATGACCCTGAAAAGTAGTACGGTAATCCTACTTTGTGCCCCACAATAAAAGTGCCCTCACACAGAGTACATGGCCCCGACATCTTGTAGGTCATATGTCTAAAGTCTGTGGTTAACAGATCTTTCCTGCTTTTTGCTTATTATAGCTGTTGTATGCAGCTATAATTGATCCTAATTGTACTTTTTAATAACTGTCTCAGCTCAGTAAGGACATAAACCCTGATATTTAGCAGATGAGCAACTCAAATGTGGCATCCACACATACATATGGAGGTCCCCAATAACCACTAAAGTCATTTCAACATAGGTTTGACCATGAAATGCAGTGCAATCTCCAGGCAGCATGTTATAGAGCAGGAGACGCTGAGCAGATTGATATACAGTTTTTTGGGAAAAGATTCGATAAAACTGGCATTCTCATGTTGGATTGAGTGACAGAAGAGAAGCACAGGGACTGAAAGATCTGCAGCTGAAAAGAAGAAAGAGAAGTCACCATATAAGGACTCGACTGCGTCCATACTGTGGTCCGCAGACTACGGACACCTTCTGTCAATGCCCAATTTTCTCACTTCCATTACTAGAAATGACTATTCTTGTCTGCAATGCGGACAAGAATAGGACATGTTGTATAATTTGTGGAAAGGACATATGGATGCGGACAGCACACAGGTTGACATCCATGTGTTGTCCATTTTTTGGCAGACCCATGGAGATGAATGGGACTGTGCACCATCCGCAAAAAATGCGGATCATACATGGATGCAAAATACAGTCGTGTGCATGAGGCCTACACGTTCTGTTCATTTCCCAGTTAATGTGAATTTTGTCAATTTAAATGGGTTTTGTCACTTCAGCAAGTGGCATTTGTCATGTAGAGTAAGTTAATACAAGGCACTTACTAATGTATTGTTATTCTCCATATTGCCTCCTTTGCTAACTAGATTCATTTTTCCATCACATTATACACTGTTCATTTCCATGGTTACGACCACCCTGCAATCCAGCAGCGGTGGCCGTTCTTGCACACTGTAGGAAACAGTGCAGGCCTCTCTGGTGGCTGGGACAGTGGGAGCTCACATAGGCTGGTACTTTTTTATAGTGTATAAGCACGGCCACCACTGATGGACTGCAGGGTGGTCTGTAACCATGGAAACAAGCAGTGTATATAATGTGATAGAAAAATTAATCCAACCAGCAGAGGAAGCAATACGGATAATTACAATATATTAGTGAGTGACTTGTATTAACCTTCTCTACATGATAAATGCTATTTGCTGAAGTGAGACGACCCCTTTAAGTCCCTGATATAAATCTACTATATACATACTGTATATAAAGAGAGAGACACACACACACACACACAACTAGAGCTTTTCAGGGGAACAAGGCAAGTCCCAAATTCCCCTTAAGTCCTATTTCAGGACCACACACATTTTTCCATATCTGTCATTTTCTGCCATCAGTGGGGTGCTGTTGTATTGTAATTTTAATTTCACTGGAAAACATCTAGAATGCAAAGAATTTCAAATCTTTCCTTCTGGAAAATAGTGACTATTACAAATCTTTTCATTTTAAATGATAGAATAGATTCACAGTAAAGAAATCTGGATCAAAGCAAATCTTTTCAAACCACATCTGTTTCTCTTCTTAGGGAAATCTTTACCAAACACCTCAGGAGAACATTGCATATAGCTGCAGATTATCTGGTTCTCCGAGATAACCTGTTTACGGGCGAAGCCTCAACAGATGATGCGAGGAATGTTTTCCTAATATAAAATTATTTAAACACTTTGTCTCTCACAAAACTAATTTTGTGTACATGCGTTCTGCTCATAGAAGGATTCACCAGAGATGAATCATTAGGCTGGAGATACATAAGGTTTTATAGGAGAGGTAGATCTCCTTCACTTGTGTTTGTCATAAAATATTATTAATTATCTGTTATTGTTGATGATTGGATCCACTATATTCAGAGAACGTTTCGCTTTTTTACAATTAGCGGTCCCTGTGACTAATATTTACAGGGTAGGAACTGTACAGAACAATGTCTTGGCTAAACCACTTAAAGGATAAACCGGACAGACTGTTACTGGAACACGAAGAACGCTAGGTAACAAACTGTGCAAAATATCAGATGCAGAGTGCAGTAACTGTATCCTGAATGCAAAAAGCCACAGTCTAAGATGTCTAAACTGTAGTCACATATTGGACATGCTGCTGAGCAGATGGATAGACAGTTCTGTGGGAAAGTCATTAAAATTGTGCATTATTACCTAATTTAGGCTGCACTCCCACTGCCAGATTCGATAGTCCAGGAAATTTTGGGTCTTTGCTTCCTAGTTTCTCTCAATACACAGGAGATGACTGTTCAGCCAATCACCTGACTGAGGCAGACCGCCAATGCGTCCACTGACTGGTTGAACGGTTATTTCCTGTGTGTTGAGATCGACGTGGGAAGCATGGGAAAGGGAACAGTGAATAAACAGTCAGGTATGACTTAAAAAAAAAAAATCACAGCATTCTGAGCCTGTTTAAAAAAAATAGGAAGGGCAATCTTATTAAGAAGAAGAGATGTACTAAGACAAAATCATTTTCACTTAGCGTAAGCCAAAGTACCGTATTTTTCGCCCCATAAGATGCACTTTCCCCCCCCAAAAAATCGGGGGGAAATGTCCCTGCGTCTTATGGGGTGAATGCTGACAATTTAACATCGCTGGATGCGATGTAGAGTGAGCGGGGGCCGGGGGAGGGACTGGGAGGAGGAGCTGGGGGCCGGGAATAGCGGCGGGGCGGTGCAATCAATGTACTATAGCCCCGCCCCGCCGCTCCGGTATACTAATATTAAATGTCTTATTCAATTAAAATGTATTAGATATGCCCCCTCACTCCTATATTGCTAATCGTACCTTAAATCCTATTCCTAGGTGCTGTAATGCAGGCCGGGCGGGCGGCAGCGTAACTCCTTGATGTCACGTGCCTGAATGAAGCAGGCGGCGCAGGCAAGTGACGTCAGCGAGTGACGCGCCGGCCGCCCGGCCTGCATTACAGAACCTGTGTGGATCCGTGGATGGCACAGTTAAGGGGGGGGGGGGGGGGCGGTCTGTGGATGGCACTGTTATGGGCTGGGGGGCTGTGGATGGCACTGTTATGGGCTGGGGGGCTGTGGATGGCACTGTTATGGGGTGGGGGGTCTGTGGATGGCACATATATAACAGTGCCACCCACAGATCCCCCCTGTAACAGTGCCACCCACAGATCCCCCCTGTAACAGTGCCATCCACAAATCCCCCCTGTAACAGTGCCATCCACAGATCCCCCCCCCTGTAACAGTGCCATCCACAGATCCCCCTCTGTAACAGTGTGTCAGTCATCCACAGATCCCCCCCCATAACAGTGTCCGTCATCCACAGATCCCCCCATAACAGTGTCCGTCATCCACAGATCCCCCCATAACAGTGTCCGTCATCCACAGATACCCCCATAACAGTGTCCGTCATCCACAGATCCCCCCCATAACAGTGTCTGTCATCCACAGATCCCCCCATAACAGTGTCCTTCACAGATCCCCAGTAATAGTGCCACCCACAGACCACCATTAGTTCCAAACCCACCAAAAGCACACCTTTTGGTTAAAAATTATTTTTTTCTTATTTTCCTCCCCAAAAACCTAGGTGCGTCTTATGGGCCGGTGCGTCTTATAGGGCGAAAAATACGGTTACTTTTTTTATGGGAGAGTTGCGTAGCAACATTCTACTGTCAGACGTGTGATCATACAACCAGGTTCTAACTAGGTAGTTGCCATACCGTCAGACGTGTGATCATACAACCAGGTTCTAACTACAAACCGGATTCCAGAAAAGTTGGGACACTAAACAAGTTGTGAATAAAATCTGAATGCAATAATGTGGAGATGGCAAATGTCAATATTTTATTTGTAATAGAACGTAGATGACAGATCAAACGTTTAATCCGAGTAAATGTATCATTTTAAAGGAAAAATACGTTGATTCAAATTTTCACGGTGTCAACAAATCCCCAAAAAGTTGGGACAAGTAGCAATAAGAGGCTGGAAAAAGTAAATTTGAGCATAACGAAGAGCTGGAAGACCAATTAACACTAATTAGGTCAATTGGCAACATGATTGGGTATAAAAAGAGCTTCTCAGAGTGGCAGTGTCTCTCAGATGCCAAGATGGGTAGAGGATCACTAATTCCCACAATGTTGCACAGAAAGATAGTGGAGCAATATCAGAAAGGTGTTACCCAGCGGAAAAATGCAAAGACTTTGCATCTATCATCATCAACTGTGCATAACATCATCCGAAGATTCAGAGAATCTGGAACAATCTTTGTGCGTAAGGGTCAAGGCCGCAAAACTAGGGGTGCACCGAAATTTCGGCGGCCGAAAATATCGGCCGAAAATGCACCTAATCTGTTTCTGCCGATATTTGTACATATCAGCCGGAAATAGCGGGGAGGGACTGGGAGGAGGAGCTGGGGGCCGGTGCGTTCACTGTTCTCCGGCCCCCAGCTCCAGTAGTTATAAAAAGTGTGCAACTAATAAGCATTCTATTCATGAGGCCCCCTCTGCAGTAGAACATTCAATATAGCCACATCCTACTCACAGGGCTGTCATCTTAATGCTGGCCGGCCGGGCAGACGGGCGGCAGCGTCACGACTGACGTCACATGCCTGCGCTGCCTCCTTCATTCAGAAAGTAGGCCGGGCACATGACGTCAGTTGTGACGCTGCCGCTCGTCTGCCCGGCCGGCCAGCATTAAGATGACAGCCCTGTGAGTAGGATGTGGCTGTATTGAATGTTCTACTGCAGAGGGGGCCTCATGAATAGAATGCTTATTAATTGTACAACATTTTATAACTACTGGAGCTGGGGGCCGGAGAACAGTGAACGCACCAGCCCCCAGCTCCTCCTCCCAGTCCCTCCCCGCTATTTTCTATTAATTGTACAATGGGGGGGGGGGGGGTCTGTGGATGGCACTGTTATGGGGTGGGTGGGGGTCTGTGGATGGCACTGTTATGGGGTGGGTGGGGGTCTGTGAATGGCACTGTTATGAG
The DNA here is from genome assembly GCF_014858855.1 of Bufo gargarizans. NCBI lineage: Eukaryota > Metazoa > Chordata > Amphibia > Anura > Bufonidae > Bufo > Bufo gargarizans. The sequence goes on along the minus strand of NC_058081.1, from coordinate 226,554,787 downwards.
GTGGGGGGGTCTGTGGATGGCACTGTTATGGGGTGGGGGGTCTTTTAAAAGTATTTGGGCAAAAAGGCAGTTTCGGTTTCGGTTTCGGTCAAGGGGTATCCTGAATTTTCGGTTTCAGTTTCGGACCAGAATTTTCATTTCGGTGCACCCCTACGCAAAACCATACTGGATGCCCGTGATCTCCGGGCCCTTAAACGACACTGCACCACAAACAGGAATGCTACTGTAAAGGAAATCACAGAATGGGCTCAGGAATACTTCCAGAAACCATTGTCAGTGAACACAATCCACCGTGCCATCCGCCGTTGCCAGCTGAAACTCTACAGTGCAAAGAAGAAGCCATTTCTAAGCAAGATCCACAAGCTCAGGCATTTTCACTGGGCCAGGGATCATTTAAAATGGAGTGTGGCAAAATGGAAGACTGTTCTGTGGTCAGACGAGTCACGATTCGAAGTTCTTTTTGGAAATCTGGGACGCCATGTCATCCGGACCAAAGAGGACAAGGACAACCAAAGTTGTTATCAACGCTCAGTTCAAAAGCCTGCATCTCTGATGGTATGGGGTTGCATGAGTGCGTGTGGCATGGGCAGCTTGCATGTTTGGAAAGGCACCATCAATGCAGAAAAATATATTCAGGGAACAACATATGCTCCCATCCAGACGTCATCTCTTTCAGGGAAGACCCTGCATTTTTCAACAAGATAATGCCAGACCACATTCTGCATCAATCACAACATCATGGCTGCGTAGGAGAAGGATCCGGGTACTGAAATGGCCAGTCTGCAGTCCAGATCTTTCACCTATAGAGAACATTTGGCGCATCATAAAGAGGAAGGTGCAACAAAGAAGGCCCAAGACGATTGAACAGTTAGAGGCCTGTATTAGACAAGAATGAGAGAGCATTCCTATTTCTAAACTTGAGAAACTGGTCTCCTCGGTCCCCAGACGTCTGTTGAGTGTTGTAAGAAGAAGGGGAGATGCCACACGGTGGTGAAAATGGCCTTGTCCTAACTTTTTGGGGATTTGTTGACACCATGAAATTCTGATTAAACATATTTTTCCCTTAAAATGGTACATTTTCTCAGTTTAAACTTTTGTTCCGTGATTTATGTTCTATTCTGAATAAAATATTAGAAGTTGGCACCTCCACATCATTGTATTCAGTTTTTATTCACGATTTGTATAGTGTCCCAACTTTTTTGGAATCCAGTTTGTAGGTAGTTGCCATACTGTCAGACTTGTGATCATACAACAAGGTTCTAACTAGCTAGTTGCCATACTGTCAGACGTGTGATCATACAACCAGGTTCTAACTAGGTAGTTGCCATACTGTCAGACGTGTGATCATACAACCAGGTTCTAACTAGGTAGTTGCCATACTGTCAGACGTGTGATCATACAACCAGGTTCTAACAAGGTAGTTGCTATACTGTCAGACTTGTGATCATACAACCAGGTTCTAACTAGGTAGTTGCCATACTGTCAGACGTGTGATCATACAACCAGGTTCTAACTAGGTAGTTGCCATACTGTTAGACGTGTGATCATACAATCAGGTTCTAACTAGGTAGATGCCATACTGTCAGACGTGTGATCATACAACCAGGTTCTAACTAGGTAGTTGCCATACTGTCAGACGTGTAATCATACAACCAGGTTCTAACTAGGTAGATGCCATACTGTCAGACGTGTGATCATACAGCCAGGTTCTAACTAGTTAGTTGCCATTTCAGAACCCACAATGCGCTTGTTTTGACAGGAAACAGTAAAAAATGTAATTACAATTTCCATGAACATAAGCAAAAACAAACTGTACTGTATCTCAAGATGAAACATTGTGGGGGTCATTTATGATTAGATATACGCCACTTTTTGGCGTACCTTTGTCACAGATTCGACCTCTAAGGGGATTTTCGGCTGAATCTGCGACTACTTTCCCTTTCACTCCATGTATGCCAGTTCTAAAAAAGAGGGCATGGTGTGGGTGGGGAAGAGGGCGGACTGGCAGGCCCGTCTCAGTTTTTGGTATAGAAAATTATCTAAATCTATGCCAGCAAGGGAGCTGGTCTTAAAAGGGTTGTCTCATCACAGACAATGGGGGCATATCGCTAGGATATGTCCCCATTGTCTTATAAGTGCAGTTCCCGCCGCTGGTTCCCACACCTATAAGGGAAACGGAGCCCCGCAAGGTGGTGGCTGGAGGACTCTGGTCCAGCCACCACCAAGTGTGCTCCCATACAAGTGAATGGGAGCGCACCGCGCATGACCAGCCACTGCTCCCATTCACTTCTATAGGCCTGACAGAAGGAGCCGAGCTAGCGCTCGGCTATTCTGGCTGGCTCCATAGAAAATGAATGGAGGGTGGCTGCGAATGTGCAGTGCGCCCTCCAAAACTTTCGGGGCTTCGTTCTCTATATAGGTGCGGGTCCCAGTGGTGGGACCCGCATCTATAAGACAATGGGGGCATATTGTGTCTGTGATGAGACAACCCCTTTAATAGATAACCCAAAGGATTTTTATGTAGGTGTTCCTTCAACTATAGGTTCACTTACTTAAAACACCAGCTTTCCAGCCTGAAGTTTAGAACTAACGTATGCTGCAGAGTAGGAGGGGACACATTGAAGTCTCACATCCAAGGTTCCTGTGCAGGTGAGGCTTCCGTGTGTAGGGGTTGTCTTATTGACTGGACCATCCTGTCTCCCCGGCAGTGTCTCCTCACATTGGTTCTGTGTTACTCCCTTTTGGTATCAATGTGTGTAGGCAACTCCTCCAACTGGTAACACCCAGCCATCATTGTAATGATACATTTCTCTAAGGATTAACAGGGAAACACTGCACTGTAACAGAGTTATATATGTGTGTATATATATATATATATATATATATATATATATATATATCATGATTTTCCTAGAATTTTTATATTATAGGGAATACAAGTAATTAATAAAACATACATTTCGTGCTCTGTAAATTCCAAATCTGACTAATGCTTGTTGGCTTTGTGTAATGATAGGGTATGAATGTAATTAGCACAGAATTTTGCACCTAACTAGACAATATACTCAAAGTTGAAATCACACTTCTCACTGACAGTATTATATGTATAGTTCAGGTCTTGCTTTTACTATTCAATGATGTGGATTCCATTTACATACTCAAGTGGAAAACCTGTCATCTAGATCCTTAAAACAGAGGATGATTTTCAATTCTGTACTGTAGGGTTTGGGAAGTGGCACACTGCAAACACTAGAACCGCAAGGTGACTGCTTGAATGGGAAATCTGGACGTTTTCCAAACTTTATTTCAATCTAACGTGACATTTTCATATGTAGCTAAAGCTTAATCTGACCTTAATGATAGATAAATGAATCTTCCCTCTGAATATGTTACATAAGCTTCAATGTGTGTCTATAATTCTGACACTGCTCAAGTGTAGCTCTACTAAAATTCAATAAATATAATGTCTTTGTACCATAAAGTAGGACAAGTTACACAGCACAGTTACAAAAGACAAATGTCAATCACACTCCAAAGACATTCTGATAGGGACCTTAGATTGTGAGCCCCATTAGGCATAGTTGGATGCTAATGTCTGTAAAGCGCTGCGGAATATAGTAGAGTACATAAAATAAATAAATCAATCAATCATATTCTGTCAAGAGATAGAACCTTTCCCCTTCTTCTGCAGAGGTCCATTTTGGATATTGTTCTGCAGGAGTGTAGACCCAGTGTCAATTGAACAGATTTGGCTTCGAGCTATTCCAAAGGGTGTTATCTAAGTGCCCGCTGCCCCGGTAATCACCCTTTAACTCCTATACAGTGATCTGGATTTCAGGGAAGCCACTTGGCCTCTATCTCTCACAGCAGTCTCTGTTCAGATCACTGCTGACTTATTGGGGTCAAGAGATACCTGGGCAGAACACTGCAGGATTAGGCAGAACCATACTCAGAAACAGGCAGTGGTCAGGGCAGGCAAAGTTTGTACAATCCAGTAAACAGTCCGAGCTCAGGATCAGTACAGAGATTAGACAGCAGTCAGGACAGGCAGGAAATAGACAGAAGTTGGTACACAGCAAACAAACTGGAACCTGTTGCTCAAGCATTTTCCACAAAGGAAGGTGCCTTAAATACCCCTTGGAGGACCTGTGGAAGATTAGGGAGCCCATGTGCTATCTCTTTAAGGGCCAAAGAGAGTGTATTACAGGTTCTATAGGCATCAAGACACAGCTTAGTCAGAAAGCAGGCCTGCAATCTGCAAGCAAAAAAAGGGAGCTACTCTGGTGGCTGGGCCTGCATGAAGGTGGAGGATGGGACCTATGAGTCTGGGCCGCCTGACTGCAGGAGTGAGAGAGCAGGCTGTGCTTGCCAAGGATAGCAGGAAGGTGGCAGACACAGGTCGCTGATGTAACAGAATATACGTATCAGTACATATATAAACATTTATTTTAAGACCTACAAACTATAGCGTGTATTGGAAGTGCATCTATCCCTCTCAGTTAGTGTTGGGTGAAGCATTCAAAGTGGAATTTGGTCGGAAGTTTATTAAAACAAGAGCTATAACATTTTTTCATCTACGTAGCTGTATGAGGGCTTGTTATTTTCGGGACAAGTTGTAGTTTTTATTGGAGCCATTTTGGGGTACACATAGCTTTCTGATTAACTTTAATAACACTTTCTGGGAGATGGGAAGAAACTGTAATACTGCCACTGAATACTCCATCCCAAGCTTTTTTTATTTTTCTTTCTATGGAGTTGAGTGAGGGCTTAATTTTTGCAGGACGATACTTTACATTATATTTGTGTAGTGTGGGTGGTTACAGATGCGGTGATACCAAACATGTGTGGGAAGATTTAATTTTTGAAATTGAAAAGTGTATTTTCAATGGAAAAAAAGCATTTTTATAGAATTTTTTATTTAATAAATGTATTTTTTTAAAACTTTTTTAACCACTTAATAGTGCCACAAGAGGACTATAACAGGCAACCTTTTGATTGCTTCTCAAATACAATGCACTATCCCTATATTGCATTGCATTTTAATGTCAGTGCTATACTGACATTGACCACCAAGCTACCCAAGATAGGTGCAGCCTGCTGGAAAACAATCAAAGCAGGCTTGGGGCCTACACCAGGCCCCAGCCTTCCTGAACACATATAGGCACCCCGTAATCGCATTTGTGGGAGGCCGATGAGAGACATACAGAGTCCGTTCTCTCTGTCACCGCTTACATGTGGCGGGCGCCATTGCCTGTGGCATGTAAGGGGCTAAACAGCCTGTATATGCACGTCTGCCAGTATGGGCTGCTAGAGCAAAAGCACGGCTCTCATGTTAGAGCCAAGACCCCTGCTCTCCACTGCACAGGAGACCCATGCAGTGCTTAGACCGGGCCGCTGTGAAAAGGCCAAGCCTAAGGTCCCTTTGTGACCTCCGTAAAAAGGAGTATTGGTGGTGGCTAAGGGGTTAATACAAGAGGAATGAGGACCCTGATCGCAAAAGCTTGATGATGATTAAAGTTCCAGTTCCAAAATCCACTACTCTAGTGCCCCTATGGCAACATTTTTAGGTATATGATCTGGAAAGTCAATTGTGTTTAGGGAACATTGTATGGATCAAAATCACCATCCACATAAATGTCTACACACTAGATAGATTCAATTATCGAGTATATAGATAACAGCATACACTGGAACAGATTTAACATTTTAAATGCACCACGATACCAAAAAGACCTTTAGCAACCTTTATTGTTGGGTCTTATATATTTTCTCCACCTTGCTAGACACTTTTCCAAAGTAGTTAGAAGGGAACTTGGCTTTGCTGAGTGAAAAAATGCACCAGATTTATTAAGGGCATATGCCAGGTTTTTTTGGCACAAAAATGGTATAACGTAAGCCATCCTTGAGCTGGCATAAGCAAGAGAAAAGTGTCTGATCACTATCAAGATGTGCCAAATATATCATGCAGCATGTGCCACTGTGGCAGATTGCGCACATGTTCTAACTGTCTGGTCTAATTTTACGCTGTCTATTAGACAGCACGAGTAAATCTGCCCCAATGTTTATAAAGTGGTTTTCTGGAAAAAGCATTGCTGTCAGAGATTGCTGTGGTCCCAGAAACATGCGGCAATACCTGTTACTGGAGCTCAGCCCCATACTACGGTGCAGTGGGCCACTGGTCCCTTTGTTCTTCTGATCTTGGAAGTCCAGGGGTTTTCCCATTCATATTTATTCCTGCAAAGCTATTTTACTTGAAGAAAACAAAACAGCAGGCACAGCCCAACCAGTGGTGCACGGAGTGCCTATAGATAATCCTGTGGACATGACTGTTCTGAGTCATTAATAGTGCATGCATTTACTTCAAAAACCTTCAGATGATTTTGGTCCTGATGCACAGCCGTGTAGGTTCTGCTGTCAATAGTCTATTATGCACGGCAATGTAGACCTAGACCTCTTTAGATGACCTACTCCTCTTTATATTACCTGATTGGGTGTGTCAATGTAGCCAATATAGAGGAACAGTTTTTGAGATTCCCAGAGACAAAAGAATAAATCTAACCAAAGTCCCCCAAGGTGTCTCATTGTAATATCAAATGTTCTCATTTTCCATCCGTTTCTTAGCTGTGTGATCTTAGAATAAAGATCTAACAATGGACAAGCAACAGTATACATATGTTTCGTTTATCATTATTTGAAAGGAATGGTGCTATGTGTTGTTCATATTAAGCAGGCAAGAAACATCAATTTAGAGATCCCCTATAGTTGAGAGCATTATCATCTAGTGCCAAGATCTGAACCCTGACCACAGGATGTGAGAACATCAGAATGCCTTTCAAACCCTGCCGTGGCTTAAAAGTCTGAAATCTGCTATACTTTCAAGGCTAATAAAATAAGCACTTCACAACAGACGTTATGATTATCTGATGACAGGGTTCTGTATTCTCTTAGCAAGTAATGGAATCCTAGTTGACAGAGTTAATACAAGCAACATTTCTGTTGTGAACTGAAAAGATGGTTAGCCCCTGCACTGCCAGAGGGACCTACAACCCACTGGGTAGCAAAACCCTCCGGCATCACAGAGGTTAACACTGCAGTAGGATTTAAGAGCTGACAGATCAAGAGACTGCATCCCCAGAAGGCTAAATGAGAAAAGTCCTACTGAGTTTTTTTCTGTGAATGAAAGTCTTTTGTAAATGCATTTGCAGGCAGATCAGGTGTCTACTTCACATGAGCCTGAAATCTCAATTGGGATATTGTCATCTTGTCAATCCAGTGCAGTTCAAGAGAGGCAAGCAAGAGGCCAGTTATACTAGGTGCTTCCTCCTATTTAGAAGATCAAAAGCAAACCTTTTGCAGCATTTCTCATAGTCAATGAATTTTTTTTTTAAAAAGCTGTACAGTGTGTATCTACTTTAACGCATTATCTCGTTTGCAATAATATAAATTAATAACCAGCTGTTATTTCCGAATCCACAAAATGTTCTGCTTGGTTATGGTTTATATAAGGGATATGTGGACTATTGCAAGCAATTTTACGACTTCATTGCATCTAAAATAAACAATTAAGCAACTTGGAAATAGCTTTATTTTGCATATTTAGCTCCACTGGAGACCTATTTCCATGGTTACAGACTACAAACAAACCTTCAGTAGTCTGATCCTTCTCTTTTAAATGAATTGTCTGAGTATTTAATAGAGGTCATCGGTATCTGATCGGTGGTGATCTGGCTCCCGGCACCCCAAACAATCAGCTGTTTGAAGAGGCTACACAGCATGAGTGCAGCACAGTGGTTGTGCTTGGTATTGGAGTTCAGATCCTTTAACTTGAATGGGACTAAGCTGCGCCCAGGCCATGTGACCAATGAATTCAACATCTCTGGCTTAGCAAGAGGATGTGGCACTCATCAGAGCTCAGTGGTCACTTTAAACAGCCAATTGTCGGGAGTGCCTGGGTGTTGGACCCCCACCAATCACATACTGATGACCTATCCTGAGGATAGGCCATAAGTTTTAAATACTCGATAAGCCCTTTAACTTTTATTTGTACATAGTCTAAGCCACAGTTCACACAGAGCTATTTGGCGCTAATTTTGGAGCATTTCTGCCTCAAAACCAGCTCCAAAAACACCTCGAAACAGCCTCCCATTTATTTCAATAAGAAGCAGCACTTGCTTTTTTTTATATGTGAACACCCATTGGTTAAAAAAAAAAAAGATGCGTCAAAAAAACTTATCAAAAACATGTAACAAACTGCACAAAAAAAAACATGCACATTCAGTTGTGTGAACTGGTCCTAAAGATGATGATTGGTGATAGGCATTCCACCATAATCCCACCCTACATAGGTAGGTACCAAGATGGAAGAGCGGTGGAAGGAATTCTATTTTTAACACTATCTCTATTGCTATCCTACTAAATGTGAAGATAAACCCTAAGCTGCATACACAGACTTTCACGCTCTTATATCCCTGACATTGCCGTTGACATTTGTTGAAGTCAAGTCAGTAGTGATTATTCAGGGATTTACATGATTAGAAGTGAGCAACCTTTCTTCTTTCGTGTGAATGACAGAACTATGGATGCAGCAATTAAAATCCGATCAATGATCAAGTAAAGCAATAAGAATGATATTTGGCAACAATAATCCACTGAATAGTATTTATTTCCCTTAGAAGCCATGCACACAGCAGAATATGCACAGAGGCACCAAGTCCATGCAGCTCTGTACTACAGAAGCGGAGGCACTCCGTGTGCTACTATAAGGCGGGGTATTATAGAGATATGCTCCTGGTGTAACATATCTACGCAGAGATTTACAAGGAATCGGAGGCCTATGAAACAACAGTCCGGCCCTATAGACTTCTATGGCTGCCATTCCACTCTGTACACTTTGGAGGTTGCACAGGGCTGTAATCCTGTTTTATGGATGAAGCCTTAGTGAATTTGGATCTATACAGAACTTTTTTTCTGTAGAACCAGTATTTGGCATTTTATCCCTATGTATATTCGGAGACAGCAAGCTACAGCTTTAGCTGCATTGTGTCATTTTTCCTTAGTGTGAATAATCCTGCAGACATCTAGCAATTTAATTTGGAAAATGGCACACAAAATGGGACATAATTGTGTACCTATCTAAGGGCGACTGCCTAGATTACACAGACAATCTGTTAGAAGAACATAACGTGCAATTCAGCAATTAGTATCCAACATAAAATGTAGAGCTGGAGACTCAGTCCAGAATACATGGCGATTCTTCCACTAGCCTCCAATTACGCTGAAATTGCACTCAAGGTACATATTTAATTTTAACATTCGGTAAGTTGCAGAAGATTGCCTTGGATATGTCAGGTCAGCACAATTCAGTACTTGGTGTGCCCACAGGATTCCCTTCAATCAGTCATTTTGCACCCACGTTGCTCAACAATTATCTGCAATAACTTTTCTTAAATGACCCTTCATCGGTGTCTGCTATCATTAGCCAACTCATTATATAGCCAACCATAGTGTGCTATTGATGTATACATTAAATGTGTGTGGAGCCATTTCTACAATATCAGCCATGCCATTATTTTTCTCTTTCTTTCATGTCGATTGAATCTGTATGCAGATTTTGGCTGAACCCTGTCCAGGAGTCGGTCTTGGCTTCCAACTTCTCCTGAACAGACACATCCCTTCAATCCCCAGGCAGTCACCTCATTAGCTCCTTCTGCTGCAGGCACTTCTAATCTGTTCCTTCCAGAGTGAGAAGACCTGCCTTGCCGTCATACTGTAAAATGATTTATTTCAACAATAAAGGGTAATAGCAAAATATATTGTATTATTCATATTGTTTCTTTTTTTCATATTTTTAGGCTCTAATGCAGGGATTTTCAGACCTTTATAAAAGTGTGTTTGCTCACAAAGAAATGTAATTCCTCTGGAACCTCTTCCCATGCAAATGCATAATGCAGAACTGTTCCTAAGCATCTACGGGGTAAGGGACATCATTTTTGTCTTCTCGTTGATTGGGAAATTAATCTATCTTCCAAAGTGAGCATACAGAGGCCGGCGTTATGTATTGTAGGAAGTTATTGCTCAGGATGTTAACATATCACACATTCATCAGAGTACAACGCTTGGAAGAGAAAGACAAAGTGTGCTAATTTTCCAAGGGTTATGAAAACAAATGACTCCTGAGAAGCCGAGGCATAAAAGAGCTGAAGCAGTATATAAGCAGGTTCATAAGTGATAGCTTCCATGGCTTTGGTAGCAAACTCCGTTCCTAGGACAGAAATACTAAGCTAGCTGATACACATTTCTTGGATTGGCGGTTGAGTTGATAGTTTTAGCATTGCTGTGCCTACTGTAGCTCTCCCTGGAGCTCTGCCCTCTCTGGGCCAGCTATAAATCTTCTCTAGCACACAGAGGGTATGGCAGCTTGTATTACTCACTTGCAGGTGGAAGGTTACATCTGTTTCTGTCATGATTCCTACCATCTCTTCATCCTGATCTCATGTTAAGAGCTTGCTCCTACTTTATTTTTCATTTTCTATACTTTTATTTAACGTGACCATCGATTCATATGTAGAACACCTATGTCTACTGCTTGCAATGGCTTTGTATTCAAAGACCACTTCATTACTGGACTGGTGCCATACTTCATAGGTTCCTGACCCCGACAAGGATAATTCATATGTTGTATACGACCTTTTCTAGGCCTATCTCTGCTCCATTTGTTTGCCTCAGGAAGACATGACTGTGATCACAAGAGAATCGGCTTGATTGCCGCATCCTATTTCTGCTAATATTAATTGGATAACATGAATTTCTCTTTTGTGCAAAAATGAGGTTCTGCTATAGCTGAGGTGTTCTTTCTAAAACCCAGCGCCCCACATGTCAGGGCCTTTCATAACATATCTCCTATGGCTCTAGCTGCAATTATCCTCATACAGTCACAGCAACAATGATTCTCATACATTTAGTGCCACGTTACCCTCCTATAATGACAGCCACAGAAGGCCACCTTAAAGTGATAGTTATAATGGTCGTCATGCTGTGACTGCCACAGATGATAATATTAGGTGTTTTCCCTCCTCAGTTACACATGTCCCTATAATCAGTTTATTTAGCGATCATCTACTCAGGGTATGGCCAACGGGGGGGGGGGGGGGGGGGGGGTTCCACAGAAAAATACTCCAATGAATCCACTGCAACATTCACATGTCGTACATGCAGAATTACTGTGGGTTTGATCCTGACAAATTTTCAAACCATTATATTAAACTGCAAGAAATAAAATAGAATAATAAAAAAAACAAGTGCTTTATTACAACCATGATCTTCATATTTCGATTAGAGGAGTGCGGAGTGCTACTGGTTGGTGTATATAGTTGATAGAAACTAGAATTTGGGCAGTGTGGTTCTAATGAGCTACTGGATGATTTATACAGAGGTCATTTAGCAATTCATAATTTAAGGAACCAATAAGAATTTCTTCATTAAAACTTTCAAAACGTATAAGTCACCTTGATCAACATGTACACAACGAGGGTTGCTTTTTCTAATCACTTCAAATCTACATTGTTCATCTTAACGAGGTCCTTTTATACAGGCCAATCGAGCAATAAATTCATTTCCAACCAATGCCTTTTCATTCAGCTGCATTTAAATGCAATAATAATTACTGATCTGTGGGATGAACAATCGTTACTACAATCATTCATCCCCATACAGTTGTATTGTTTGTGGGAAGAACTTCCCTGTTTCCCCAGACAATGTGATGCCGACAAGCAAGGATATTTAGTCCTGCATGAAAGGTGCAATCACCTGACAAACAGAGGATCATCATTATGGATTCCGTTTTTGTTTTCCGTTATAACATGGTTATAATGGAAAATAACGGAAACCATAAGACGGAAGTCAAAACGGAAGCCTTTAAGAGGCATTCAGTTTTCATCTGACATAATAAAAGTCTATGGGAATCATAATGGATCCATCTGGTTCCCGTTATGCAAGATGGAAAACAAAGTCCGGGACTTTTTTTCCGTTCTGCATAACGGAAACCAGACGGATCCGTTATGATTCCCATGAACTTCTATTATGACTGAAAGCAAAACAGAATGCCTTTTAAAAGCTTCCATTTTGCATTCCGTTATAATACAAGTCTATGGGCAGCATAACGGATCCGTTCTGGTTTCTGTTATGCAGGACTGGATTCCTTCATAATGGAAACCAGGACGGATCCGTTATGCTGCCCATAGACTTGTATTATGAAGGATCAAAACAGAATGCCTCTTAGAGGCTTCCCTTTTGACTGCCGTCTTATGGATTCCGTTTTTTTCCATTATAACCATGTTAAACGGAAAACAAAAATGGAATCCATAACGGTTATGTGAACCTGCCCTTATTGGGAAAGTACTATATTTTTGCGCATATGCTCATTTGCAATAATAGACCCATGTTAATAGGCCACCAATCAATTGACAAACAACCAAATGCTCATTCGTCGAGTGATGGCATTGTTAAGTCAGATGTCTATATCCCCTGCTGCCCCCTACGGGCTTGATATTTCCTGCCACCATGCTTCTGACTTGCTCATCTCCAGCCTCTTAAAGGGACGGGAAGGAACTTCTAAATCCTTCCCCAAACAATGGCTGGGGGGCCTTAGGTATTTGAGGTGCCCTCTCGAGCTGGAAAATGCCTGAAATTTAAGTTCCCTGGTGACCAGCAAAGGTGTTCTGATAATATTGTGCTATTTCGATTTACCTGTGTTTATCCTGTGTTTGCTCCTGTCTATGCTCCAGCTTCTATCTGCCCTGCCTGTGTGTTCCAGCACTTCCAGTTTCATTTATGTCTCTGTTTAATTTACCTTGTCCATCTACCTCGTCTGAATCATCACTATCACCCTGCCTGTCCATTTATCCTTTTTCTCTCACTATCCACTCTTCAAGTGTGCTGTCTGGATCTCAAAAACTTGCATTCAAGGCTTAGTTGCTGCTCAGACTATATTTGCAGTTTTCCTGCATTTTTGGTGCATTTTCTGTCTACTGAGCTTCTGGTGCTGGCACCAGTGTTCTTAATCCCTGTGGGGCTGCTGGAAACTACAGTGGGACTACTCCAGGAGATAGTGGCGTGCTTGCTTCCCTGCAGCGAAGGCCAGATCTCTATACAGGGGTTTGCATACCAGGGGAGTGCTGTTATTAATGCTCTTAGGGTTTAGCCCAAAGTCAAACCATTTAGTTGGTATACTAGGGCTACACTTGCTGATCTGTAAACAGAAAACTTTCATGTGGCTCCAAAAATCTGCATCCTGTGTAAACGGGGATGTGCTGCAAACAGTGAATCTGTATGTGGATGAATGATTGTTATAATAGCAGAGAACAGTTTTGCCTTAAAATGTAGCTAACAAGAAAACAATGACCTAGATTTACTAATAAGTCAGTTAACAGAATGTCTAAAAAGTATTGCAACTTGGTGCCACTAGGGATTATACACTTTTCTCCAACATGCTCGGAAAGAGGGTGGTGCTTTTGTGTAAAACGGTGGAACTTTATATGAAAGGAGCCTAATATGCACCATATTGTGCCAAAATTACATCTCAGTCTCAACCAATAGTAAGTATAGGGCTAGACAAAAGTATGTATCTCTTGTGGCAGTGGAGCTGCCAGAAGGCCATAGGAAGGCCATTCAAGTGGTGTATCTTACCCAGAGCAAGCTGGATGAGAACAAGAAAGCCTGGGGAAATAGGGTTTACCCACTGTCTGCAGCAGCTAGGCTGGTAATGAGGTTAATTAGCAGCCAGCTGAGGAGCCCGAATAAATCTGGGCTGAGCTCCTCAATCAGGGCTCTCCCAGTCTGGAAAGGAGCAGGCTGTGTCAAGGCCTGTGGGAGCCGGGACCCTCTAACCCTGTGTGTGATGTGTTTTAGGAAGCTGGGTGGCAGATCCTGATAAAGAGGGGAAAAAACTGTTTAGTCAGTGGCCAGACGGCTGAGGATTTATGTTTTGGTTGCTGTTTTTGTGTTGATGTGCTTAAAAATAAAAGCATTGTTTGGACTTCAACCTGATGTCGGTGGCGAAGTCTGTGAGAATGACCCCCGGATAAGAGACGATCCCTTACACTCTGCACCACATTTATCATTCAGCCTGAGCCACTGTGATAAATCGGGGGCAGGTCTAAGTTTACACCATCAATAGGAATAGTAAATCTGGGCCTATGATCGGAGATGAACATTCCTCATTCCCGATCGTTGCCTGCTCTACTGCAACCCAGTAAAAGGGCCTTTGCAATCTGAAAAATATGTTTAATTACATTTTATCCTTTACATAAACAATTAACATGTGTTGCTATCTCTTTGTGAATTGCACAGATTGCCTGCTTAAACTATAATCATTTTACAGTAAAAAAAAACAAAAAAACGTATCTATGCAGATATGAACAAATAATATCCTGCTAATGTATACTAGCATGTAAACAGTTAACACTACAACCTACAACAATATGTTTTATTGCATTAAGAGTTAATGGCATCCAGATGTGTAAATGGAAGGATGATTAGCTGGCGGAAGGCCAAGTGATTAAACACACTTTAAGTGGCTGCCATTTTGCAGCAATACAGCTTCTATCCACAATAAGATAACTATGATACTTGTTTTCGTTTGTCTTTCTAATGTGCTGTAGACACTGCATTTCCCTAATAGGTTTTGATGCTATTAGTGTCATCACATCACCATATCAATTTTGCATCAAGAGAATAGCAATTCTCAGGCCTGCAACTGTGGAGTACCTAAAAACGAAAGAATCATCCCACAGTGCACAATTTTTTGCCTATGAATCTTGTACGTTATGACTGCATGCCTGTTAATTGGGCGCAAGTCCAGGTTTGCTGTCAGCTGTGGCTTGCACTGGGGAGTTCTACAGGAAGAGACTCACTCTGTCATTCCTCTTCTCCAGTGAATACAAATGCTCTGTATAAATGTCCTCCGCTGTAAAATTGAGGCCTTTTTTGACCTAGATTACTTAAACCGCCTGCATTTTTTACCCTTTTGGGAGAGTAACTAACGCTGGGACGTGTGCTGCAACACTTTCTATCATTATTATGCAAATTCCGCAGAAAGTGCGACAGAGATAGAAAAGATATCAAGGACAAAATTGCCAAAGTCTGCTTCTCTTTCTCTCTGAAGTAAGTCACTTGCATTAAGCAATTTTAAACATCTAATGGCTGTAAATGTATCTGAAGAATTTTAATGTAATTTTGTCATATACATAGGACAATTGCAGCTTTTAGCTGAATCTTGAACTCCAGTGCTGCATGCATAATAC
Source organism: Bufo gargarizans (assembly GCF_014858855.1). Lineage (NCBI taxonomy): Eukaryota > Metazoa > Chordata > Amphibia > Anura > Bufonidae > Bufo > Bufo gargarizans. The sequence goes on along the minus strand of NC_058081.1, from coordinate 226,539,488 downwards.
ACGGAAAGTTTACTGCTAATGTGTTAGCACTGGAAACACTGCCGGGAACGGGAAAAAAATGACAGTTGTTTATAAGGCTTGTATGCCAGCTTAGAATTCGGGGCACATGCAAGGATGTTAAGCGGCGGGCAAAAATATAACCCATTCCTTTACATGATTCAAAGCCTGAAATTCTTATGGAATTTTAACGACACAATAAATACAGTACATCAATGATCCACAGAGCCAGAAAGGCGAAACCAGAATACACGCCACATAGGGCAATGATGGATCGAAAATGGCAAGGGTAACTTTATGGCTCTGCTTTTAGGTTTTACACAAAATTGGAATACAAAAGTTAAATTGTGACCTGAAGGCTTGGAATTTGAGCACAATTTACAATGTTCCAAATTTTAAAAATTTGCAATTTTGTCTATATTGTACAGATCATGTAAGGTCTCTTCAGTACTGGAAATGAATATTAATTTTTTTATTTTTTTTTAAAAAGCATAATGCTAAATAATAACAGTCCTTCAGATTTGTACCCAAGGCATTAAAGAGCTTTTTGTTTATTGTGCTTTTAAATAGAACTAGATACATTGTACCGAAGCCGCCTCCTTCAGTATTTGCATATGAATGGCTGCTTTTTATTTCAGTTTTTTTTATTTTTTATAAAAAGGTCTTTGTGGTCTTATTATTTTCAATATTGCTACTGCTAGTGTTCTAAAAAGTTAATATATAAAAAGTTGAAAGATGTGTATTTGCCTACCATTAGAATTACACCAGTGCAGAGTAAGCACACATGCATGAGAACCAGAAACATGCCCCCTTTTTCCTGATATTGATCCGCACTGCCAACACATTTGACTTTTGTTGTAAGAGACAGAAGCGGGTAAGAATTTACCATTTGACCCCACTGCCAGCAAACTTTAAATCTGCTACCTATACTCCTTCACTAATCCAGTTAGTAGACCTGAGGCTAGGTTTTCAAACTACAAATTGGCGTGGTATTAAAAAGAAGGAAGTGCTCAACCCCATATGCAGTGGTGCATCTTTACGAGGGGGGGGGGGGGGGGCAGATCCTGCACTTGTAATCCGCTGCTAATGGCAAAATGCATAAAATGGAGGATGCTTGCAGCGGACCACAAATACCACAATGGACATCCTACACAGGATAGCAAATGTGTGGATGTGATAAACAGTAAAGATGCTGGAGGTTACTGGGAGATTGCTTTGAGTCAGACCTTGCGCACCTGTAATTCGCCCACTGGCTCCTGGTATTGCCCATATGGCCTAGGTCAGTTTAGCGTTAGGTCCCAAGCTACTTGAGAAACCTTGGCACGGTGCTCGGGCTCAGACATGTCCTCATGTAGGACATGTTGGCTAATCTCTCAATTTTAACACCAGTTTGAGGGCTAAGTAAGACGTAAGAGTGTCCCTGTCTTTGTTTTTGTTATATTATTTTTACTATTTATCACATCCACACATTTGCTATCCTGTGTAGAATGTCCATTGTGGTACTTGTGGTCCGCTGCAGACATCCTCCATTGTATGCATTTTAGCTGGGGATTGCCATTAGCAGCGGACCACAAGTGCAGGATCTGCCCCCCCCTCCCCCGGTATAGATGCACCACATCATATGAGGTTGAGCACTTCCTGCTTTTTAATACCACGTCAATTTGTAGTTTGTATTTTGAATTTTTGGGAGGCGTAGAAACTCCTAGTCTGAATGTGCCTTTATTTCCATCCACAGGCAGCATTCTGGTGCACATGTGAGGCCCGGGCTATATCAGCCAGTCTTGGGTGGGGCTCAGAGCTCTCTGCCTCCTCCCATTGTATGCATGGTCACATGCTGGAGGTTACTGGGAGATTGCATTGAGTCGGACCTTGAGCTCCTGTAATTCGCCCACTGACTCCTGGTATTGCCCATACGGCCCAGGTAGGTTTAGCGTTAGGTCCCGAGCTACTTGAGAAACCTTGGAGCGGTGCTCGGGCTCAGACATGTCCTCACGTAGGACATGTTGGCTAATCTCTCAATTTTAACACCAGTTTAAGGGCTTAGTAAGACCGCAGAGTGCACCTGTACTTTGTTTATGTTATATTATTTTTACTGATAGGTTTTCACCAGAGCTCATCATGAGGCCGCTTGGACTTGGCTGCTAGGAACCTAGGTTATGTCTGCAAAGTAAGGCAGCACAAAAAAGGTGTGATCTCACAGGTAGCAGACCAATCAGATGCCAAGGAGTAGCAGGATAGAAGTACATGTCATAGACTAAACCAGAAAGGTCAGTTGAAGCCAAATCAGTACAAGTTAATGAAGAGACAAGCCAAAGTGAGTTCACCAGGATAGACAACTGAAGCCAAATCAGTAGACATGTGGTTACATCAATTGACAAGTCAAAGTCAGTATAGAGTACAAGAGGGTCGAATAGAAATCCAACACAGTTCTAAGCTCACAGAGCTAACAGGAGCCAGGAACAAAGACAAAGAAAAGACAAACAAACCATGCCAGACTTAAATCATCCACCTTGCTGTTAGATTAGACGTTGAACCATAAACCTGATTGGATCAACATCCAGGCTTACAAATAGGTTGATCAGCCATCGCTTGGCTGGTCAGCCTAGAAACCCTCCTAAAACAGCCTTGCACTGGATCATGACTAGGTAAGTTACTAAAACACTGATTTTATTAATAATTCAAATGTTCCTCGACTTGCAGTGTAAATTCTGTTTGGTAATCATTTTGTTTCAGGGGTATATTTAGAAGTTAATTTAGTGAGTATATTCAGCTAATTATTATGACAGTTTCCGACAAGCAAAAAAATTATTATGATCTATCAGTGGTTTAAAAAGGCAAATCGAAAAACTTCAAAATGGAAGCTTATGGGAAAAAAAACTGCCACAATAACAGAAAAGTAATATGTAGAGCAAAATGTGACAAATATTAAGAGGTGTATATCTTCAGTCCTTACGCTAGAAATGCAGACCTACACCAGCTTTGACCTGGTGTACATGTGTGTTATAATTTACACCAGCTTCTAGTGTAAATGATCTGTAAATGGTATGTTGCATTGTGGGAGGATCTGTTCCATTCAAATCGGCCCATCAACTTTAAAAAGCATCATAAAATATGACTTGTGCAAAAATATTCTACTTTTGTATGGCAGAAAACTGATACATTCCTTTCTGTCTACAGCTCACAGAAGTCCAGTTTTATAAAGTTGTTTTAGAGGGTATATATTTCTTCAAATGTATAGTATTAATAAAAGTTTACACGTTCATTTTAGCAACATCATGTTCATGAACAGTAAGATATATCTCTATATTATACGTTGACATAGAAGAAGCTCTGGAGTGAATCCCTCAGGCCTCTTCTAGATTGGAAATATCGACTCTCATACTTTCTGATTGCTGTACGTAATTGTTTACACTACATCCGTATTTCTTTTATCAAATATATCAGGTTCAATTTTAAAATTCTCCAGGCAATATATGTTTGTGACTGTAACTGTAGTTCCGTTGGATTTTAATATCCCTCGTCCCGTGCTATAGAAAACACAACCCTATAATTTTTCCAAGCCAATAGTGTATGTCTAGAAATCTACCCTAAGGATGGAAATGACCACGGAATGGAAGAGTGGAATGGCAACTCTCTTCGTGTAACATTGCACTAGACTGTTGGAGAATAAGTGGCTTTAAAAACCTGTATCCGCAGAATTCAAGCTGCAGATTTCTATGACAGTGCCTCTTTGTTTAAGACATCAGTATCCATTATGGCAAATTTACTTTGCTATTAAACGCCAGAACATTATTTGCATTGCTTAATGAAGCAAGTCCATGTCAATATAGCCTCCTCTGTACCTGTTCTGTGCCTCAAGCAGCAGAATTAGATTGATTTGGCAGAGACGTGTACCTGCACAACTTTATATCTCCAACCATGTACACTTGTACTCTCAAAAATCCTAATTAGTACCTCTAATTGCTACAAAGTCTTCCACTGATCCAGGAGATTTCCAAAATGTGTTTTTTTTTGTTTTTTTCCCCTTTGCTGGAAATATAACATAGCAGAACTATTCTCTGCAACAACAAATTGCTAATAGTCTCTTAATTTTCATTTGTTGTTTCCAACAGGCCACCTGGAAATTGAACGGCAGCTGAGAAGCCTTTTGTAGCCTTTGAAAGACATCAATAAATATGAAGCATTTTCGTCTTTAGGGCATTTTCGCTATTCCAGTTTCACAGAAAATATCTGATGGAGCATTTAACTTAAAATACCCTTATTTATCATTATCAAAGTCCTTGTTGTTTTGGAAAGCATCCATGGCAGTGTTGTGTGTGGATAAACCAACTTGATGTATGGATTCATTTCATGCTGTGGCCACATAATGTGCTCCTTTATACAATGTGGTTTCTGCTCTGCAATCATGTTCCCTTGTCGCTATGATGTACTGTAATGCTTGTGAAGTATGGTTTGTAGTGCAATGCCACTAGTCTGTTGCTCCTGGCTTGTGCATTTGAGCAGTATGTATTATCCAGCAAGGGTCTGAACCTCCCTTTCCCATTGTGCAGATACTTCATTTTTTAACATGTTTTATTTTTGAATCCATGGCGTCCTATCACCTAAAATATAGAGGACTGTAGAGATCTGCAGAACTTTATTTTCTTCTTCTTTAAACATATCATACACAGCCAATGTGTGCCCAAGAAAGTATGCCAACCTTCAGAATGATGGCACCTGTAGCTTACTACTCTGTCTAGCCAGAGGGGAGTCTGCATATTAAAATTAAGTGGCATTTGAAGTGTAAATATCATTTCAATTTATTTTTTAACATAGTGTAAAGACATGGATGATAAACATTTTTGTAACATACTTTAAATTTACACTTAATTGAGCATTGCTAAGGAAATTTTGTCTTTGGTCTTCAGTGTTTTATTTCCAGTGACCATGTGGTTCACTGCTAAATGGGTAAAATTGCACTTTATGCATGTTTGTGTAACAAGGGCTGTGTATGAAGAGCTCAGGTTTAAAGTCCTGGATCCTTAACTACAGTTGCTAGGTGTGTGCTAGTCCCACCCTTTTAGCTATGAGCTGTAGTATTGTGTACTTTCTGAAGGCTTCATAAAGATTTATGGCTGGGCCTTGTTTTAAAAAATTGAACAAAAAAAGTCCCAAAGCCACTCCAGTAGGAGGGTGGCATGGGAAATCTGGAGTTGCATTCTAGAAAAAAATGTTAGGTTTAAAGATCAGCCAAATTTAACAACATGTGACATGATAAATTTGGTGAGAAAAACGTATTCCAACGCAAAACTCAACGAAAACTTCAAAGAAGACTTCAAATACTACCCTCATGCTAAATTCCCACCAGTAATCCAGACATTACAGGCGGAATTTATCATTCCCCCATGTCAGTTTTCTGGTGTCAAAAAGTCATGAAACCCAGTTTTGGGACTTTGTAAATGCTATTGTGACTTTTTTTTTTTTTTTTTTTTAAGCTGCCCTCACCAGTTTCCAAAAACTAGATGTGACAAGGTGTGGGTGGGGTCATTGGTGTAAATAATGACTGAAATTTACGGCAGCTTTAAGTTGCCATAGATTTCAGTCTGCCACACAGACTGCCGGAGGAGGCATCTAATTTATGAGGCCTGTGCCTTGTCATAAATTAAATGCCTCCTCTGGCGGCACAGGCCCTAGCATACGCCGGTCTTAATAAATCAGCGTCTTCGTCTTTTCAAGCAGAATCTTTTACTTTAGCTGTCGCTTAATTGAAAATAAAGCACCCAAAAAGTTATTTCCCCCTCCTCATTGTAACCTTTATTGCACGCTACTTTCTGAAGCAAATGTGTTTTCAGATAGCGGCGGAAATGAAAAACAAGCAATTATCAGATATAATGTTATGCCAGCCAGAGGCTAAAAAACTATTGATTATCTTTTGTTAAAGAACATCTAGGTGAGACACTAAGTTAAAGGCTAAAAAACTGAAACAAAGTAATTAGATTGAAAAACGGAGATGTTGAAAAAATGCATATATTCCAAAACTGTCCGTTTACCTTGGGAAGAAGTTATAGCTAGAGGGATTTAAGAAATACATTTTTATCTAAAGACACAACAACCAACAAAGCCACAGAATCCAGAAATGACATTCATACAGCATGTTCTGCTCCAACTATTTCAGAGAACATATGTGCTATAGGGCAACAATATAAGTGCAATTTTAGCCAGAAAGTCTTAAAATCAAAAAGGTTAGTGCTCTAGGTGTGAATTAGCATATTCATGTTCATATATGTCATTCCTGAGAAAAATAATGTTGTAATATATGCAAATAAGCCTCAGCTCTCTCTGCAACTGCGCAACCCTCTGCATTCTGACTGACAGGGCTAGAAGTGATGCTGTTTACCCTGCCTGGTCCTGTCAATCCTGTGATCTCCCAAAGTCGACTGAAATATACAATTGTCACCACTGAAAAGTCTTCTGAAGGGAAACTGTAACGGGGAGCCGGTGATGCGCTTCCTCCATGCAGCACCGCTGGCATCCCGTCTGTGTGCAGGAGTGAGGACGTGGCCGGCAGCCTCATCTCCAAGGGATTTAGGGGGCAGGTAGGACACGGCTGCGCATGCCTCCTCAGCGTGGCCGGCATTCCCCTAGACTACGAGCAGCAGGGGAGCCGAGCGCCGATAATGATGATTCGGCACTCGACCATGTTGGGCTGTGTAATGTGAGTCATGTGATGCTGGCCACGTCATGTGACTCACCAGTCAGGGCTACTTAAACAGGCAGCCTGCTGGCCACAGGTTGCCTGTGACTGGTCTTTTGTTACCTTCACCAGCGTTCTCTTGGATTGTGTATCTCATGTGTGCTTTGACCTCTGCTCTGTTTGTGACCTTGACCTCGCTACCTCATTTTGTACTTGACGTGACCGTTTGGCTTCTGACATTGGCTTTGTTTGTGACCTCGACCTTGCTAGCTCCTTTTGGTATTTACGCGTCCTCCTGGCTTGACCGTTGCTTTGTCTTCGGTATTTGTATTTGCCTTTAGGCCCCTGGAGTTATCTAAGAAAGGGACTGTCGCCAAGTTGTACGCCATCAGTTAGGACGGGCCGTGCAAGTAGGTAGGGATTGTCATGCTGAGCACCACACTGTCTGGGTCCGCTTGTGCAGCCGCAAGGTCTAGGAGTTTCGGATTTCAAGGAGACGTGGGTGACTTTCTTAAAGGAGCAGTGCCGCTGTTTTCCTGTTGTTTTTGTCTCTCCACTATTCATGTAGGTATGTATGGACAGCAGAACCAGCTACACTATATCACTATCTAACCTACACTGACTATCTACCACTAACTATCTGTAGTATATATATATAAGCTAACTAACTGTCTAATGTAATGATACAGGAAAGCAGAGAGCACAGCAATAAGGCTACATTCACACGTCAGTATTTTCCTATATCCCGATTTTCGGTCCGTTTTTTGCGGATCCGTTGTTCCTGAAAATGTTTCCGTATGTCATCCGTTTTTTGCGGATCCGCAAAAAACGGAAACATGTATAAATTTCAATAATCAAATAAAGTTGTTTGGATTTCTTTGAAAAAAAAATTGAAAAAAATAAAATAAAAATTTGTTATGTGTTTCCAGGAACGGATTCCGCATAAAACGGATGACATACAGAATGACATCTGAATGTCTTCCGTTTTTTGCGGATCCATTGACTTTGTATTGTACCAGGATCCGAATTTTGCGGAAAAGAATAGGACATGTTTTATATTTAAACGGACATGCGGAACGGAACAACGGAAACGGACAGCACACATTGTGCTGTCCGATTTTTTCCAGGACCCATTGCAAATGAATGGGTCCAGATCTGGTCCTGATCTGTTCCGCAAAAAACGGAACAGATCAGGAAAGAAAAAACGGACATGTGAATGGACCCTAACACTGCTGTCTCTCTCAGATCTGCAAAATACTGCATACCAGGGCTGCTGGGGAGGTTCTTATATAGTAAGGGGTAGGCAACTTTCCTATTGGTTGCTAGGGATGTTGCTAAGCTCAGACAAAGACATTGCAGCCTTCTCATTGGCCCACAAGCAAGAAGGGAGGTTACTGATGGGGAAGAAAAATCGAGAATATTCAAATTTCCGAATATATATCCCTATATTCTAAATATTTGCAAATTCTCGAAGTGCCGTTATTCGCGATTAATATTTGCTTTCTGAATATTCGTGATCAACACTATTCATAAGAGGCTTCAAAGGCTATGATTAAGATTGCATGACGGAAATGTGTGACTTATTTTATGGAGGAAGATGTCTATTGATGTATGTTCTGAATAACCCTACAGAGTTTTAATTGATCGACTGGAATTTTCTCTTAGCAAGGCTACAAAGGCTACGGTATACAGGAGCTGCACATATGTTTCCTAATATCCATCCAACACAACAACAATTTATGCCATGATTGATGTAAAAAATGAAAATCAGACAATACCTTTCTAACAAAGCCAGAACCAGCCCTGTACCTCACATGGTCTAGAGGTCACATTCACTGTTCCAATTGCTCTTCTAAATTACCTTCAGCCTGGCAGCTCAGGGGTGTCTCCTTTCTGCTACAGCTTCTAACAGAACATATGGCTAGCTGAAGATTTAGGCTACATTCACACGTCAGTATTTTTCTATATCCCGAATTTCGTTCAATTTTTTTGCGGATCCGTTGTTCCTGAAAATGTTTCCGTATGTCATCCGTATGTCATTCGTTTTTTGCAGATCCGCAAAAAACGGAAACATGTATAAATTTCAATAAGCAAATAAAGTTGTTTGGATTTCTTTGAAAAAAATATTGACATTTTTTTTTTTTCGGTTTGCAGGATTTAATTTCCAGGAACAGAATCCGCATAAAACGGATGACATACGTAATGACATACGAATGTCTTCCGTTTTTTGTGGATCCGTTGACTTTGTATTGTACCAGGATCCGATTTTTGCGGAAAAGAATAGGACATGTTTTATATTTTTTCGGACATGCAGAACGGAACAACGGAAATGGACAGCACACATTGTGCTGTTCGATTTTTTTCAGGACCCATTGAGAATGAATGGGTCCAGATCTGGTCCAGATCTGTTCCGCAAAAAACGGAACAGATCAGAAAAGAAAAAACGGACGTGTGAATGGACCCTAAAACTGAGAAAGTTTGACCAGCTCAGTGAGATGGACGAACAAATAAGGATAAGAACAGACAGCAGTTGGCGCTATACTGGCAGATTTCAGTGAATAACTCACTGGCTATACTAAATTTTCAATTACATGCAATTTCAAAAGCATTCCGATCCAGGTGCTGGTTTTAAAAATGTAGAATTTGTTTTGTGTCACAACCGCTTTAAGGGGAACCTATCATGTGTGTCATAAACTAATGAGAAACAAACTGATTTCAGTGGTCTGTCATGTATCTGCTAAGAACTTACTGTAAAATGCTGGTATTGCAAACTAGAGAAAGGTCAGGTGCTGCTAGAGGGCCCAGCTTATTCATGAGCTCCCTCTCTCCAATGGACACCCACCAATTCTGGGATTTCTCTCTAGTCAAAAACTGTCAATCATGAGCAGGTGGGCCGGAATAGGGTAAGCTCTTGAATAACTGTTACTCTTCTCTGGCAGTACATGACTCTGGCAACCCTGCCGATCAGCTGTTTGAAGAGAAAGCAGTGCTCGTACAAGCGATGCCTTCCCTTCATTGCTTACTTCCTCACCATCACAACTGCAGCTGTGAGCAGGTGTAATTACAACTACGCCGTCCCATTCACTTCAATGGGACAGCTCTGAACAGGAAGGAGCTGTCCCATTGAAGTGAATGGGATGGCCATCAATATAGGTCATCAGTATGGAGTCAGGAAGGATTAATTTTTTTGCCCTAAAATTGGCTTTTACCTTTTTTGCCTTCCTCTCCTGGATGGACAGATGTCTTTGTCTTTTTTCAGTCTTACAAACCATGTAATATTGAATAGGTCATCAATATAAAAAAGACAGTCAACCCCTTTAATACTGTTAACTTGAGGTAACCCCATTATACTGGCAGATAAGTGAAAGACCATGGAAATCAGAACAAAGTTTAAAACAGGTTTTTTGTAAAGCACAGCTTCAACACCCCCCCCCCCCCCCATTGACAGGCAGTGATACACTCATAAAACATAAATCACGCAAAACTAAAATAAAACAAAATAATAGCCTGTAGAATATGTAGGAAGCTGAAATATTGGTGCACTTTGCTCATTGTGCTGCAGACAATCAGTTCAAGGATAAACGTTTGCTATACAATACTAACATAGAAAGCATAGATAGTAACATGCTGACCGTGACCAGGACATAATAACTGTAAGGAAAGTTACATGAAAAAAGGGGGTCATTTATTATCCTGAAATACGCAATCTGCGACTTTTTCCTGCTCACGGCAGGTCTAAAAAAGTAGGCATGGTGTGGGCGGGGAAGGGGACGGGCAGCAGGACCATCTCATTCAACATTTTCTGGCTTACATTTAGAACTGGCGCTGGATGCGCCAATGTTATGGAGAGGCCTGCGCCCCTTCATAACTTATAGGGGTCTAAAACGCTGATGTTAATAAATGACCCCTTCATTTCTTCCTGAATTCGGCTTTTAATCACTGTATTGGCTGATAACGTTGGATACATAACATTACTAATAGATGCCTCAACACTGTAATGAAGCTCCCATTTTCTGATGGGACATCAGTTTTATATAAGGTAAAAGTCATGCAGCTTACTCGAGGAATGGAGAAACCAATGCTTATTAATGGAAAGAAAGGGAACCCGTGGAAGTCCACAAAGAATAGTCCCGTCAGACAGACAGAGCCCCGGTAAGCCAGACTTTGTGCAAGAACTGAATCCCAAGGACTGGTGAACACTGCTTTGCATCTGAAGTAAAGCATTAGTAATAAATGATTACTAAGATGCTGCCGAGAAGTCTGTAGGGAGCTGCAGGGCTTTTGCAAAGTGCTAAAGTGCCTTCTAATAAGCAGTCACAGAACTAGTGTATAAATACAATTTAATGGCAAAATGAACGATGACAACGCTTTCAGTGAACAATCTCTCTAGTCTTAGGAATCTACTGCCAAAAATGTGACTAATTTAAAATGGTTTTCTGGTTTATCATCCTTTTAAAATATTCATTTAGGATGGTAGCCATCTTGTTATAATGTACTGTATTTATTTTACCTTTATTGCTCCTTTCATTCTGGGCTGTGATCACATGACTGTGTCCATGCCGCTCTTTCTTATTTCCTGTGATGTAATGTCCATGGGCGTGTCAAAGCATCAACAAGAGCAGTGATAGGCCACTGTCTATGTAACTAGCTGGTGGGAGGAGCTATGAACTAGCTGGGTGTTGTTAGGGTCAGTGATAGGGCAGTGTCTATATAGCTAGCTGGTGGGAGGAGCTATAAACTAGCTGGGTATTGCTAGGGGCAGTGATAGGGGATGTCTATGTAACTAGCTGGTGGGAGGAGCTATAAACTAGCAGGGTGTTGTTAGGGGCAGTGATAGAGCAGTGTCTATGTAACTAGCTGGTGGGAGGAGCTATAAACTAGCTGAGTGTTGTTAGGGTCAGTGATAGGGCAGTGTCTATATAGCTAGCTGGTGGGAGGAGCTATAAACTAGCTGGGTATTGCTAGGGGCAGTGATAGGGGATGTCTATGTAACTAGCTGGTGGGAGGAGCTATAAACTAGCAGGGTGTTGTTAGGGGCAGTGATAGAGCAGTGTCTATGTAACTAGCTGGTGGGAGGAGCTATAAACTAGCTGAGTGTTGTTAGGGTCAGTGATAGGGCAGTGTCTATATAGCTAGCTGGTGGGAGGAGCTATAAACTAGCTGGGTATTGCTAGGGGCAGTGATAGGGGATGTCTATGTAACTAGCTGGTGGGAGGAGCTATAAACTAGCAGGGTGTTGTTAGGGGCAGTGATAGGGCAGTGTCTATGTAACTAGCTGGTGGGAGGAGCTATAAACTAGCTGGGCGTTGTTAGGGGCAGTGATAGAGCAGTGTCTATGTAACTAGATGGTGGGAGGAGCTATAAACTAGCTGGGTGTTGTTAGGGGCAGTGATAGAGCAGTGTCTATGTAACTAGATGGTGGCAGGGAGCTATAAACTAGCTGGCTGTTGTTATGAGCAGTGATAGAGGTGTGTCTTTGTAATTAGCTGGGTGGGAGGAGCTATAAACTAGCTGGGTGATGTTAGGGGAAGTGATAGGGGAGTGTCTATGAAACTAGATAGTGGCGGGGAGCTATAAACTAGCTGGCCGTTGTTAGGGGCAGTGATAGGGGAGTGTCTATATAACTAGCTGGGTGGGAGGAGCTATAAACTAGCTGTGCATTGTTAGGGGCAGTGATAGGGGAGCGTCTATGCAACTAGCTGGGTGGGAGGAGCTATAAACTAACTGGGCATTGTTAGGGGCAGTGATAGGGGAGTGTCTATGTAACCAGCTTGTGGGAGGAGCTATAAACTAGCTGGGTGTTAATGGCAGTGATAGGGGAGTGTCTATGGAACTAGCTGGGTGGGAGGAGCTATACACTAGCTGGGCATTGTTAGGGGCAATTCTGGAGCTCTGGCAGATAAAGAAGAAGTGCATCATGGGTTTGGTTGGATACAGCAACAGGAAGTACTACATACAGGATGTATCAGAGTGGTTTGTATACATGGTAAAAATGGGTCAGGGGCAAGGTTTTGGAAATAATGGAAGCAGGAGAAGTGGCAGCTATGGGGCCCAAACTCAAAATGGGCCTGCACAGGAGGAAAACTGGAAGATTTTATTGTCAGGGAGCCCTCAACAGTATTATACAATGACATTATATACAGTGACAGTATATACAGTGACATGACATACAGTACAGTATATACAAGTAGAAAACGGATGGGGGCGGCTGCCTGGCCTGAGAGAGTTTACTTGATTAAACGTAGGAGTGAAGGTTGCACGGGAAAGGGGGGTTGGCTATTCAAAAATTGCTGTGGATCTAAGCCAGTTATAGTTACGCCAGAAGAGTCCAAAGTTAAAAAAAAAAGCATAAGGAGATGTACATGAGGTAAGGAACTACATGAGTATATCTGCTAAAAACCATAGTAATCCTGGTAAACCATTTATACCTGTCTGATACAGAGGTCGGATGGAGCTTAAGAGTCTGATACAGAGGTCTGACAGAGCTTGGGGGTCTGATACAGAGGTCTGATGGAACTTGGAGGTTTGATCTGAGGCCTGAGGAGCAATTGAGGTATGATGGATTCTGATCTGAGGTTTAAGGAGGAATGGGGGTCTGATACAAAGGTCTAATCAAGCTTGGGGGGTCTAATCTGAATTCTAAGGAGAAAATTGGTGTCTGATAGGGGCCTGATCTGAGGTATCATGGAGCTTGGGGGTATGACTGAAGTCTGATCTGAGGTCTCATGGAGCTTGGGGGTATGCCTGGGGTCTGATTTGGTCTAATGAAAAATATTTTTATCTTATTTTTCTCCTCAATATCCTAGATGTGTCTTATGGAGTGAAACATACAGTATACGTCTGCTCAGCTCCTCCAGCTCTATAATATGCTGCCTATAGAAAACATTTTTAGGTTCTCTTGTCATGAAACATAAAACCCCTTTGAAAACAAAACAAACTTTTCACAATGACCTTTTCTATGCAACTCTCTATTGTGAATGTTTTAAAACTAAAAATTAACTGAATAATTTTTTTTTATAAATATGTTTTTTTCCTGGTCTTTTGGGTAGATAGGGGTTAAATACTATCAGCCATTTGATGCCTGGGCTATAATTTGTTGCTTTTTTTCTCTCTACAAAGTATACGGTACTGTGAAATAATTGTTTCTGAAACACAGTAATGCCAGCATCCAACATTACAGACATCATAAGCCCTGATACAAAGAGATAAGTAAATGATTACATGACTACCTATTTCATTTCACTGCTCTTAAAGGAACGGATAAAGAGGCTTTCTGTGTGCAACAGCAGGGCCCAGATTAGTCCAGCGGAGTTCACAAAATATGGGGAAGCAAATATCTGCTGATTGTAATTGAACCAAGGCATCTCTGCTCAATATTGTTAGTGGTTCTCAGCTGAATACATTTACAAAAGCCTTTGCTAAATACAACTCTTCTGGGTGCATGGGAAACAAGCTGCATACACGGATATTAGCAAATATGATCCCAAATGAATAGAATTGATTTGAGCTGTGTTATAAATTGGTGGATGCTGCCTGTTTTCAGGCTTGCAGTTCTTTGTGGTTGTCAATCCACAAGGAATCTGGTTTACTACATTCCTAACCATGGTTTTCAAAAAGAATTTAAAAAATAATACCATATTTTAGAGCTAATAAAAACCTGGGAACAATGGGAAGTCTTACAGCATTCTTCTATAAACTAGTGTATTTACTGCTTGTAAAGGCCTTTGGGGTGCCTTCACATGAAGCAGATTTTGTCACAGAGATTCAGCTCCATTCACTGGAATGAGACTTGCAGAAAACCACGTGCATGCGGCCATACAACCCCATATTTCTGCAACATGTGAAGACACTCTTAGAATAGTGGAAGAAGCCATCTTGAACTAATACAAATGGAGGCGCGTTGTACACACTGCGGACGGGGTGCCATAGGAAATACTGAAATCGGGCTATCTAGCATAACATCACATTATCACAGGACAACCTCTGGATGTACCTGGATCACTCGATTGCTAATGCTATCACATATGTGGAGAGGAGAGGCTCTTCAAAAGTTGACACATAGGGACGCATTTATCAAAACTGTCTAACAGAGAAACTGGCTTGTTGCCCTTAGCAACCAATCAGGGCTCCGCTTTCATTACTTAAAGTGCTTTGGACAAATGAAAGCTGTACAGTGATTGGTTGCTATGGGCAACGAGGCCTGTTTCTATGTTAGACAGTTTTGTGTTTAAAAGTGAGGTGAATCACGAGCTGGAACCCCTCCTTTTACAGGCCTCATTGCAGCTGCATGGCCTTCCTCCGGTATGGCACCTTTAAATGCTATTATTTCCTTAGAAACCAGTGACTAGTCTTAGGTCATCATGAATATACATGATTATGTAGATGTAGCTTCTTCATAGTAATTTGCTGAATTCTAAATTTTCATTGAGCTTCCGCTGTATTTAGTCCATTCTTTGTCACTTGTCTAGTACTTATATTAGGAGTTGATTAAAGTGATTTTCCTGGTGATTAATATTGATAAACTATCCTGAAGATAGGTCATCAATATCAGATTGGTAGGGGGCTGATCAGCTGTTTGAAGAGGCCATGGTGAATGCCACGACCTCCATGCAGATTACCATGCACAGCGCCATCAATTGCATAGCGGCTGTGCTTGCTATTGCAGCTCAGTCCCATTCACTTGACCGGGAAGGAGCAACATCTAGGCCATGTTACTGATGAATGTGACGTCACTGGCCTAGGAAGAGGCTGAGGTGTTCACTACAGTTTCGAAGTCTGTTCAAACTCCCGATTGACATGGCTGCCGGGAGTTGGACCCTGGCCGATTGGTTATTGATGACCTATTCTGAGGATAGCACATCAATATCAAAATCTCTGCCAACCCATTTAATAGATACATTACAGGAGTTGTCCCAGAAACAAAACCATCCACAGCATAGGTTCTGACATAGAAACATAGAATGTGTCGGCAGATAAGAACCATTTGGCCCATCTAGTCTGCCCAATAGATCCACTCTGATCATAAGAACAGGGACCCTCCCTTTTAATGGAGCGGTGGTCAAGTATCTCTGCTGCCATTCCATTCAAAGTCTTTGGGACTAACACACATAGTCGAGCACTGTACTTCTGCATGTTCATCTGCTGCTCTATTTGAATGGGGGCACAAGACTCCTGTTCTTATACCTCTGGGACCCCCACTGATCAGACATGCATCACCTATCCTGCGGACAAGAAATAAGTTGCTATTCTGGGACAACCACTTAAAGAATGCTTTTAATTCACAAAGGTACTGAGTTTCCGGATAATACAGGAGTGGGCCTTCTACTGTAAGGACACAAAACAGCTAGCCGCTAGGAACTTTCATAGACATTATTAATGGACAACCAAAAAAGTCGCTTTGGCTAGAGATTTGTCCAGCCTGTGAAATCCCTCTAAAACAACCAAACTTTGCATAGTCTTACATAAGGTTAGATGAGCTGATTTCATGAGATGAAAATAATCCTTTCTTATAAACATTTCCCTTCCATGTTATTACATTAGATATATGAAGAGGAGCAAGAAACAAATATTTCTGTGAGATAAAAACATTATCAGATCTTAATATGTAGTAATAAAGTACTGGTACTAAAATGATTGCACTGCAAAGCTAAAGCCTGAAGCAGCGGGAACAATCACCATGCAGATAATGTAGGAAAAAGTAGATAGAATATGACGATAGAAATTTTAATCCTTTAGGATACCTTACATTTTTTCCCAAGTATTTAACAAATTCAATAGATAGATCAAAACGTGTCATTAAACAAGATATATGACAGCAGCAAACAAGCCCTGGCGTCATGAAGCCACAAACAACCTCTGTGAACAGCTTCAGGATAGAAGAGCTGGAAACGACTCTACTGAAGACAAATGCACTGTCCGGGAAGTCTGACAGCGGTAGTCTGAGAAGAGCGGTGGAAATAACCTAGTTGTCAGACTAAACTCTGAATAGTGGGAAGACAGAATTAACTAACTTATCCCCATTCTCTAGACTGTAGACACTAATAGGACATGAAAGGTCAATGTGCACTTGTGGTTGTAAATTAAAAAATGGAATCAAAAGCTTTTGACGTTTTACCATTACCATTGACTTACCTCTTTAAATACATCTGGGTGCAAATACCACCAGTAAAAACCCACACCCTAAAGTAAGGGGCATCACAAAGGCTAATAACTCCTCCATTCATGCTCCATTGTAGTGTTCCCATCAATCAGGCATAGTATGCCCAATGGATGTAAGAAGGACCTGTCATACTGCCAGGTAGGGTTGATCCTGCTAATTAAAATGATACACCTTCCCGTCTAAATCTACTTTGCTATTGCAGAGATTTCTTAGTTTTTATTAATATGCCAATTAGGGCTTCAGTACACCAAGGGGCATGCAATGCAACCCCTTCACTTTCCCTACTTAGGCTACTTTCACACTCGCGTTTTGGGCGGATCTGTCATGGATCTGTTACAATAATACAACCGCATGCATCCGTCATGAGCGGATCAGTTTGTATTATCTGTAACATAGCCAAGACAGATCCGTTATGAACTCCATTAAAGGTCAATGGGAGACGGATCCGTTTTCTATTGTGCCAGATTGTGTCAGTGAAAACGGATTCGTCCCCATTGGGCTCAGTTTCGTCAAGCGGACAGAAAAACGCTGCAAGCAGCGTTTTGGTGTCTGCCTCCAGAGCGGAATGGTGACTGATCGGAGGCAAACTGATGCATTCTGAGCGGATCCTTTTCCATTCAGAATGCATTAGGGCAAAACTGATCTGTTTTGGACCACTTGGGAGAGATCATGACGGATCTCACAAATGGAAACCAAAACGCGAGTGTGAAAGTAGCCTTAGCTATGCTCGATTCTCTAGACTGACATTGCTAAATATCTTCACTGTGCTCTTGCCTGGCCCTGTAATTCTGCGCACAGATTCTATGGTCGGCACATGCACAGTACATCTCCTTTGGGTTTCCTCACTGCCAAGATGAGGGCCAGGCAAGAGCACAATGATGATGCCTGGCTGTGTGGCTAAGATCAACCCTACCGGCAGCATGTCTGATTTAACAGGATCGCCAGAGTTATGAAGAGGTGTTTCCACTACTGCTTCTAAATGTAAGACAGCTTCCGAGCTGTCTTACATTTACACCATTTTGCATGCCTAAAACAGGCGTAGAAAATGGTAAATGAGACGGATCTGCTGGCCTGTCCCCACCCACACCACGCCCCCTTTTTTAGACCTTGTGGGAGTGGGTAAAAGTAGCAGATTACGGCGGAAAAGACCTTTATGCCGCAATCTGCGCAAGAAATGTCCCTAATTTTGGGGTATTTCAGTTTAATAAATTACCCCCTAAGTGTTTCCAAAATTTGTGACTATTAATTCTTTTTAGGCAAATTAACATTCCTTTTTGCATTACACAAGGTCTAGCAGTGGACTGGAGAAGAAATAGGTTCTGCTTACTTAAAATGGTGAGTTTGTTGCTGTTGTTTTTTATTTCGAACATGTTTTTGTGACCCATTTACAAAGTTCCAATGTCCTAGCCATTATGTAAGATGCAGAACAAACTTTCCGTGTCTAAATTCTGTCCATTATGTAATTCAGTGTCAAATCCGCAGCAAAATAAAGCATCATTACCAAAACACCAGCAGCTGTAACAAACAGGAAAGCGGGAGAGAGGGAAAGTGTATGTAGGCCATGCAGTATTTATTTGCATTTAATTGTCTAACTTTACATACTTTTGCAAGAAACTTACAAGAAAATTTTCATTTTTAAATGCAAAAATATGAAAACCAAGAATTTAGTGACTTTAGTGCATTGGGTATACGCAGTGTAATAGACCAAAATAAGTCTCATATATGCACATACAGATCCATCAACATGACTACCTCTACTCAATACCCTGTGAGAAAAAAAAATAACAGACACTCACTACTGTATATGACAAAAGAAAATGCTTATGCACCTGGAGGCTACGGAAAGCCAACCACTAGGGGAGGATGTAAAAGCAGAACATCAGAAAACTAGGATATGCACACTACTCTAAGATCTTCCTCAAAATATCCAATAGCTTCATAAGGCCCTGACAAATATCACTGAACACACCTATTTGTCACCAATCATCCTGTGAAAAACCTTTATGTACTAGATGACTGCATATGCTTCAGTCTCCTAAGGCTAGGTACCGTATTTTTTGCCCCATAAGATGCACTCCCCCCCCCCCCAAAAGTGGGGGAAAAATGCCCCTGCGTCTTATGGGGCGAATGCTGCCATTTTACATCGCAGTCTGCAATGTATCAGCTGGAGGGGGGAGGGAGGAGGGGCCGGTGCGGTCACTGTACTCCGGCCCCGCCGCTCACTCTTTCCTTAATGCCTAAACCTTTTATAATAATAACTCTAATTGAAGTTCCAATCCCCAGCCCCATATGTACTACTTACTAAATGTCCTGTAGCAGGCATAGCAGGGTGGGCGGCTGGCCGTAACTCACTGATGTCACGTGCCTGTGCCGCCTACTTCATTCATGAAGTAGGCGGCGCAGGCACGTGACGTCACTGAGTTACGGCCGGCCACCCGCCCAGCTCTGCCTGCTACAGGACATTTAGTAAGTAGTACAGATGGGGCTGGGGATCGGAACTTCAATTAAAGTTATTATTATAAAATGTTTAGGCAATAAAGCAGTGAGTGAGTAGCGGGGCTGAAGTACAGTGACCGCACCGGCCCCGCCGCATTTGCATGCCACCGGCCCCTCCCACAGGTTTAGCTCCGGAATATTAGGGCATCTGGGGATGCCACTATTATGGGGTGGGGTATATGTGGATGGCACTGTTATGGGGGGGGAGATCTGTGGATGGCACTGTTATGGGGGGGTGATCTGTGGATGGCACTGTTACGGGCGGGGGTGATCTGTGGATGCCACTATTATGGGGTGGGGGATATGTGGATGGCACTGTTATGGGGTGGGGGATCTGTGGGTGACACATATATAGCAGTGCCATCCACAGATCCACCCCCCCATAACAGTGCCATCCACAGATCCCCCTCCATAACAGTGCCATCCATAGATCACCCCCTCATAACAGTGCAATCCACAGATCACCCCCCATAACAGTGCCATCCACAGATCCCCCCCATAACAGTGCCATCCACAGATCACCCCCCATAACAGTGCCATCCACAGATCACCCCCATAACAGTGTCATCCACAGATCCCCCCCATAACAGTGCCCCCCTCAGATCCCCCCATAACAATGCCATCCACAGATCCCC
The DNA here is from genome assembly GCF_014858855.1 of Bufo gargarizans. Classification (NCBI taxonomy): domain Eukaryota; kingdom Metazoa; phylum Chordata; class Amphibia; order Anura; family Bufonidae; genus Bufo; species Bufo gargarizans. Next base: position 226,519,528 of record NC_058081.1, on the reverse strand, counting down.
CATAACAGTGCATCCACAGATCCCCCCATAACAGTGCCATCCAAAGATCCCCACATAACAGTGCCACCCACAGAACCCCCCCATAACAGTGCCATCCACAGATCCCTCATAGTAGTGTCATGCACAGACCACTATTAGTTCAAAACCCACCAAAAGCACACCTTTTGGTTCAACATTTTTTTTTCTTATTTTCCTCCTCCTCATTTTCGTCTTATAGGGAGAAAAATACGGTAACTTGTAACTCCGGTAGTTTGTTCTCAGGGGAGATAAGTTGCTGCCAGAGAAGCCCTACAGCAACCTACTCCATCCATTAAGAACACATCCAAATTTGGTTGAACCAAGCGTAGATGTTTATGGGAAGACCATAGTGTATGGGAGTGTATGGCCAGCTTAAAGGGGTTGTGCAAGAATGAGATGAGGGGTTTGCAAAACTCCCCACATGGCTGGACCTGTAATGGGAAGCTTACTTACCTGCTTCCCGATGCCAGTCAATATCCGGTTTGACATTGCCGCAGCCAGTCACTAGCCGGGAAGATGACCGACTCCTCTTACGTCATCACAAATGGTCACATGATGCAAGTTCATTAAACACCTCCATTCTTTCACAACCCCTTTAAGACTGCTGAAGAGTTGGTATGGAAGTTGAGTGAAATATGAATTGTTAGTGGTTTCTTCCATCCATTATGAGATCCCTCGAGCTTATAAAGGGAGTGATTCTGAATGCAGTATATTATGTACTAGTCTTTTATGATGCTGTAGGCAATTATTTTTGAGCTCTCATGTCATAATTGTCAGTCTTAGCAAATAATAACAAATATTCAAATTCATCACATTTTTGTCAGCTGAATGAAAAACACTTGTCAAAAACTTGCCATTGCACATGGCTTAGGAATCTCCTGAATCATTCCTAGGAGACTTCATATTCTATGATTCCAGTAAATACCTATTATTTGTAGGAAAGCCTGTCTATACAGTTTGAATACAGTTCTAAAGGAATGGAAAATATTACCAATATCTCTTCTCAATAAGAAGCAAGCAAAGCTTAGACATAATGAACATTGTGTTCACCTGTAATACTTTGCACTCAGGGTGGAAGAATGAAGACATTCAGAAAACCATTGGGATTGTATAAAAACTAATGGAAATAAGCACTGTAATAGGGCCTGCAGAACCAATCGAAATCTACCGTACTTGTCATTCCACAAGTGAAGGCTAAAAGATGAAACCCTGCATCAGATTCAACTTTTCCAGGTAATCTAGCTGTTTTTCCACCGGGTGTTTGGCACAGCTCTAGTAAGTTTGGGGTGAAGAGGAAGGTGGACAAGGACCTGAAAGGCATGATATCTGCCATGCATTTCTAGTTCAGATAAAATATTACTAGTCTTGGGTGACAAGTGCACAAGTGTTACCTGCAAACAGCTGGTAATAAAATCTAATAAAAATCTATCAGTATCAATAGATGGTTGTGTTTCCTGAAACAGATCTCTTGATTTAGATAGCACCTTAAAGGGGTTGTCTCATGACAGACAATGGTGAACAGAGCCCAGAAAGTGAAAGAGTGCGCACTGCGCATGTGCAGCCGCCCTCCATTCATTTTCTATGGGGCCAGCGAAAATAGCTGAGCGCTTGCTCGGCTATTTCCGTTAAGCTCATAGAAGTGAATGGGAGCGGTGGCCGGTCATGCGCAGTGCGCTCCCATTCACTTCTATGGGGAGCAGGATTGGTGATGGCCGGACCGGAGTTCTCCAGCCACCACCTTGTGGGGCTTCGTTCTTGATATAGTTGCGGGTCGCAGCGGTGGGACCCGCACCTATGAGACAATTGGAGCATATCCTAGCGATGAGACAACCCCTTTAAACCTGATCAATGTAGTGTCTATCCTAGAGTTGGGCTACACCACTGTAATGGTGGCCTGAGAGAGAGAGCACTTGGTTGAGCATTATTTGGGCACTAGAATACTAGACCTTCCCTCAGCAGACCTTCAGGACTTCACTAAGCCCTGGGACTAATGACAAATACTTCACTGACAAATCTAGGGACTGTAGCAAAATGTCATCCCATTAAAAATAACCATTACCATATATTAATTTCATCCCAACTCACAATCTGTATACCTACAGTAAAGCCATGTTCTATGAGTGCTGAAGTTCAATTTCTTGATGCGTATTTATGGTCTTATTATACTTATTATTGCAAAGAAAAATGATGAGTTATAATCACTGGAAGAGAATGAATGCCACTACTTGATCCAGGACTCAGATTGGCTATAATTACCCAAAGGGATTTCTTTTGACTTTCTGCGGGCCAAATACAAACTATCACATTGTCAAATGATTGCATTGCATCCATTTGCAAAAGAATGAAATGCAATGCAGCCATGGCTAATAACTACAAGCTGGGCATCCTTTGAACACCATCATTTTGTACGCCTAAGGCAGCTCACCTGATCAAGAGCGCGCTTTGATCTTTTGATTTAAGCACCTTAAATGCAGCATGATCTCTTCTAGATTGCTTTGAATGGAGTCTGTAACCTTGTAAAATCATTCTACAATATAGGGTAAGTGCCATAAAACATAACCATACCTTTCTTGTGAAAATCCAGTCCTCTTATACTGAGAAATGCTTATTTTTATAATTAGACAAATAAGGGTCTTAGTGCACCATTAGGTGCACCTGGCTTCCTTTTGTCATCCCTACTGACCATGAAATCTCAAGAACTAAAGGGAATTAAAGGGAATCTGCCACCGGTTTTCCGCTGCCCTCAATTTTAATTCCTAACAAGTCCAGCGCATGCTAATGAGTTTCGATATCCATGAGCTCACCGGTCACCCCACCCACCTACCTCTGTTTGATACTTTTTTTCTAACTGATTCAGCAGCAAGTGGACGGGGAAAACCAGGAGCTCATGAATATTCAGGACTCACCATTATGCACTGGAGCTGTTCTATACAAGATGTTAGCAAACCATCATGGTCAATTAGAGAAAGTGACCCAGCATTTTGCTAAGGGAATCTGTCACTAGTTTATGCTGCCCTTAGTGAGGACACCATAAAACTGCTGACAGTTTTTGCTTTAAGCAAAAGAGGAGGGGCCTGGGTGGAAATAATGTGAGAGATATGGTGCACCAAATGTAGTGGTCCTGTAGTGCATAACAATAAAAAAACATTTCTCAGGATTAGAGGACTGCATTTTCACCAAAAAAGGTACGGTTATGTTCACGGGCACCCACCTTACATGCAGGTATTTTTACTTTGAAGCCGATTTTGGAGGTGACAGACTCCCTTTAAGGTCATATATCACAGGAAATAATAGGATTATTACACTATTTGACCTTGGTTGAGTTATTATACTTTGAAGGGTTGTCTTTCTATTTATAAAGTGGCGTGTCTGTAAAAGTAATACCAAACATATAATTGTGCTAATGACAATAGACAAGTTACTGTATCCTGAATGACCACACTTTTGCTATGTGAGTGGTAATTTATTCTTGAAGCCCTTAACAAAGTCTGTCAGCCCGATGGAAAAATCTGACAAATTACTATTATATGTGGTCATGTTCATTAAAATGTAGTCAATCAATGCAAGCTGCCGGCCTCCGACTGAAGCAAGCATAGTAGTTGGAGATAAAAATAAAAAGTCCATTAAAATATTTGACTAATACTCTAACAAACAGTAAAAGTCTCCTGGGAACGCTGTCTGATTACTAATGGCAGCCTTCCAGCTTTTTAGTTGTGTAGAATTTGAGTGACTAGGAAAGACAAGGTTCAGTAACAAGAGCTAAATCAGCCTTCATGTGCTTTACTCTCCAATACAGCCATCAAATATTGCCATGAAACACAAAGCATGTGCGATGCACACCCTAAAAGCAACACATAAGACACCTCTCTAGAATCCTAGATTGTTTTATTTAATGATTAGAGATGGGAAAAGTTATGTAAACTTCGATTTGGTTTCTTCACCAAATTTCACAAAGAAATGTGCTTTGTGATGAGTTACTTAATCACTAATGCCTTTCTTTGTATGTAGTGGGTGCAATGACGGAGAACCCCGATTGCTCCCCCCCTCCTTGTCATTGAAACCCTCAGATGCCACGTTCATCACTGACTGCGGCATCTGAGGCTACCATTTAGGACTTTTTTAGAGGTTAATCGGGGTAAAAATTAAATAAATTCCATTTGATTGCATAGAGGCCATCGCGGCAATCTTGATTGAAGACACTGCGCGAAATCTCACGTGGTGACATGATGACGTCATCCCGCTGGCGTCTTACATCACCGTGCAAGAGATTTTTGTGCAGTATCTTCAATCAAGATGGCCACAACGACCTCTATGCATGCAAATGGATGAGGTGAGTATGTATTTTTTTGTTTTTGTTTTAACCGCCATTTCAAGGAACATTGATTCGTGACCACGAAATGCAAGGAAATTCGGCTTTGTGGTGAATCTAATTTTTCCTGAAATTCGGATCGAGGTCAATTCGTTTGACTTTGATTTGTTTAACGCTAATAGTGATGCTTAAAGGTTTGTGAACACACAGAATTTTCTATATTTCTGCATAAATTTGACCTAAAACTACATCAGATTTTCACACAAGTCTTAACTGTAGGTAGAGATGCATCTCTAAGTGTACCCTATTAGGGCTCTACAAAACAGACCCGTAATGTGACTGTGCATGAGGCATTAATCCCAGCAGGTTAAACCCACTTAAGAAAAACTGCATTTCTTTTTTTTACAGATCATTCACATCACTTCTGAAACAGTTTATAGCTTCAAACTGCAAGGTAAGCATAATACTCATACAGCAAAAAAATAGGAATTTATATAGTTGAAATGAGTATAAAATGGTTCTATCTAGAATTCTCTAGAGTTCAAACAATACAGTTATGTAGATACAGAACATAATTTGACATTAACCCAGATATCAAATGCTACTAAAAATGAATTGCTGTAGCTCAAAATATAAATTGGACTACAGTTCTGAATAAATGCTATCACACTGAATCTTCTGGAGAGGTGAAATGTATTAAAACAAGTGACATGGAATTAAATGAATCAAACATATTACACAAAATGCAGTTCGGTAAGCACAATTTTTCTGCGGCTTGGGAGCCAAGAACATTTTCTCAGAGATGGATTTCACTTACTTTCAAATAAATTACTTTAGCCATTGTTGTGATTTGAAACGCCAAATAGAAATTTAATACCCAAAATACGCCAAACCATTTTCTTTCTATGAAATATACAAGACATCATTTGGAATACAAAAAACTTCTCTAGTGGGAAATCAGATGGCAAGAGAAGGTTAAATAACCTTTTAACTATTTCATGTTACCACAGATATGCATGTCGGTTTTAGTAACTACCGCATTCCCCATGTAATAACAATTCTGGAACAACTATTCTTATGACTTTTTGTTGCCATTCCTTCATTATTCCTTCTAGAAGTTATGAATTGCTAGTTGTTTGCAAAGAAGGTCCCGCTGAGTGTTACCAATTGCGGTGCGTCCCTGCACAGTCTGACATTATCCACAATCAGTGCTGCCTCCTGCACACGACCGTAGGTGTCCCGTTGCCGTATTGCGGACCGCATTTGCAGATCCGCAATACATGGGCATCACGGATGCAAACTCATTCACTTCAATGGGACCGCAAATCCGGAGATGCGGAATGGTGTGGAACGGAGTGCTTCCGTGGGGTTTCGTCCTCTAATTCCGTTCCAGCAAAAAGATAGAACATGTCCTATCTTTTTGTGGAATGGGCGGATCGCGGAGCCATTAAAGTGAATGGGTCCGTGATCCGCTGTGGCTGCCCCACGGTCGGTGTTCGTGCATTGCGGCACGCTGTTCAGGAGGCCTTAGGCTAAATTCACAGTCTAAGGCCTCATGCACACGACCGTTGTGTGCATCCGCGGCCGTTGTTCCGTTTTCAGTTTTTTCCCACGGACCCATTGACTTTCAATGGGTCCGTGGAAAAATCTGAAAATGCACCGTTTGGCATCCGCGTTTCCAGTCCGTGAAAAAAAATGGACCTGTCCTATTTTTTTCACGGACAACGGTTCACGGACCCATTCAAGTCAATGGGTCCGTGAAAAATCACGGATGCACACAAGATTGTCATCCGCGTCCGTGATCCGTGTCCGTTTTTTCCTATCATTTCAAAGGCAAACTTGACTTAGATTTTTTTTCATTTTTCATGTCCGTGGATCCTCCAAAAATCAAGGAAGACCCACGGAAGAAAAAACGGACATGGATCACGGAACAACGGAAACCGTTTTTGCGGACCGCAAAAAAAAAACATCCGTGTGCATGAGGCCTAAGGCTGAATTTACAGTCCGTGGAACACGGCTTGTGAGATACCGGACTGGCATTCTTCTTAGTGCAGGAGCGCACGGTGTCATTGGTTGCTATGACGCCGTGCACTTCGTGCTGCCGCTGTAAAGTAATATACTCGTATAGATCATACGAGTGTATTACTGCACTGCGGTGGCGGCACAAAGCGCACAGTGTCATAGCAACCAATGATTCCGTGCGCTTCTGCACTAAACAGGATGCCAGTCCGGTATCTCACGGACCGTGTCCCACGGACGTGTAGATTCAGCCTTAGACTGTGCAGGGACACCACCCCCCATCTGTACCTTCTGCTAGTAATTAATTCATAGCTTTTAACAGGAATATGAATAGCCCATCATAGAGTCACATGAATAGATGTTTTGGAATTGTTATTACATGGAGGATGCAAGTAGTTGTTACAGCAGACATGTTAGCACTGGTGAAAGGTCCTCTTTAACAATAAAGCAATTTATTACTTTTTTACATTTAGTTTATGGTATTAAATGTCAGTGGTAAAAAAAATTACCACTTTGGCCCTGCTATTGATTAGTGTTGAGAGAAGCGCGCTTCAGATCATAGTTCCGAAGTCGCTTTGGTCAAAACTTCCTTTGAATGCTGTACAGAAATCTGTCTCAGTACAGCTTTCAAATGTATGGGCTCCTGCGAGCTGAAATTCGTCATCTTTGGACTTTGATTTTTAAACTTGAAAACCATTTTAAAACTTGAATCCAAAGATGCCTTCGGTACCGATGACCAGCCGATGCTGAAGCTGACTTCCGATTAAAGTTTTAAGGTGCTTTTAAAGTTTAAAAATCAAAGTCTGAAGTTATTCATCGAAGTTTTGCAAGACTTCGGTGATAATGAATTTCACCTTGCCAGAGCCCATACACTTGAGTTCTGTACGGAGACAGATCTTCTGTCACCGCCACTTCTGTGAGAAGATCTGACAGACGTCCTTTTCTACCACTTGCATGATGTTCTTTGTTTTGGTTTCACTTTGTCATCTCATTTCCTTCTCCCAGGTGTCACCTATTTAGAGTAATCCTCTTTCCTTTACATTCCCTCCCATACTGCCTCACTTTGCGATTTATACTACTTCCTGGATTGAAAGTGTTCACTGCTGGAGACTTCTGTTGCTGCTTGTTCAGATAAGTCCTTTCATGTATTGTGTTTTCTTGCTGGCTTGATTCTAGGTGACCCTGACTCCCTCCGTATTAAGTGCAGGGAGCCAGTGGTCGTGTCCCCTCACTATTATAGGGTTTTCAGGTGTCAGACAGTCTGGGTACGAGGGCATGCAATCGTCTACCTCTGAGACCCTTGTATGTGCTTAGCAGTCAGGGTGAGCTCTTAGGGTTTTATAGGGGTCACCTTTATGCTCCTTAGTTTGGGATCAAGCCAGTCAGATGTTTAGCTATAACTTTCAGCTATCTGCACCATCATCCGTGACCTCTTCATACAGCATTCAAAAGAAGTTTAGACCGTAGCGACTCTGGACCTATCATTCGAAGCTCCCTTCCCTCAACACTACTATTGATACTTGAAGAATAATAACCGTTATAGTCTTTTTTTAAATGGAGTTTGAGGTGCAGGCAACAAAGAACTAAACACAGTCTGACCATACAGCACCATTGATGATAAGAGTCTGGATTTATATTCATGACTTTAGACAAAATATTGAGTTTTGATACATAAACAGCCACAGTTTTATATTTTGTGAATTTCTAATTTGGAGAGAATTGAACCAATGTGACTTCCTAACAATCATGGTAACAGTAGAATATCACAGACTGTGACTTTCCTCATTTACACTAATATTCCATGAGTGAGAAAAGTTCTAATGTTTCTGTAAAATAAGGGATAATCTTAAAAAATGTTTTGTTTTATAATCTAGAACAAAAATCTATGAACTGGTAACCATGGATGCAAATTCTTCTCACTGGGTTTATGGAGAATTTAGCACTTCAACTTTCTTAATAAACCTGTTTACAATGCGTCGTTATAGAGGCAACTAAGTGGGTATATATGCACACATTAAATATCCCATTCCAATATGAAAAAATTCTATCAAGGAGGCCAAAATGTATTGACCTCTACACCATCTATAACTGAACCTTATCAGCCAGTTGAAAAATCTTAAGAAAGCAAGTTATCTCTCAAGATAACCAGTTGAAAAGGCTCGTTAAAGGGGATGTCTCACTTATACACTGCTTGTTTCCATGGTTACCACCGCCCTGTAATCCATCAGCCGTTGCCGTGTTTGCACACAATAGAAAAAAAGGGCTGGTCTCTCTGGTGGCCGGTACCATGGGAGTGCACATAGGCTAGTGCTTTTGCCTATAGTGTGCAAGCACGGCCAATGCTGCTGGATTCAAGGGTAGTCTGTAACCATGGAAACGAGCAGTGTATAATGTGAATGGAAAAATGAATCAAGCTGGCAAAGGAGGCAATATGGATAATAACAATACATTAGAAAGTGCCTTAAATTAACTTTCTCTACGAGATAATACAGTTTGCTGAAGTGAGACAATCCCTTTAAGGAATTTCTCTGTGTCACAGACAATTTGGGGGCCATTTAGTAGATTTAGATACACTTATTAGCCAAGGTCTTGGGCTTTTTACAATTTACAGATTGTCTCTGTTTTTACTTAGCATATACAGTACTTCCTTAAAGAGCATAAATCAATAGCACAATCAAATATAGAGAAAAATTTTGTAATATATCATATTACAGAAAAATACTTCTTTCACCAGTTATCAGACTCCTCTCCCCTGCACTTCTCACTCTGAATTTATTGAAAAAATCATAACAGAATTCTGCCCATAGAAGTCTATGCAGGGTGGAGGGGGATAAGGATGGAGTAGCTGTGGAGAGACAGACATGCTGCTGCTTTTACTGTCTCACCAGAGTGCTGGATTAAGAGCAACACTGATCGGTACAGCTGTATCATGTCCACCATGCTGCTGCTTCTGTGTATATGGCTAGCTAGAGATGGAGAGGAGGATCTCATATTCTCTATGTGCAGTGTATGGGAAATATCATAGCAGCTATCCTCTACCTACTTTTGGAACTAAGCTCGGAGAAAACTGCCAATTAGAGATGGAACCTCCAGAGGGGGGAATAGTGAAAAATGCAGGATACAAATCATATCATTGCTAGGAATACTGTACATACCACAGCTTATTCTGAAAAATCACCTGAAATGATGGGTATGCTAACTAGATCTAAAAGAATTTCTGAAAGAAAGGACAATTCATTACATTTTATTAAATATGTACTCATAGATAAATAGGAACACAGTGGGAATATTGGAAAGGGTAAGAAGTCTATTAGCTATACTATATCTGCCTGAAAGAAGCTTTGAAATTTCCTTGGGGCTTGTGATCATTTTATTTTAGGTGTCTGGGCAGACATGTAGAGGAACAATTATTCACAGTTCAGCCCTAGAGTAAGTTAAGGTAATATTAATATAAAGCAGAGGTAATTGATGCGAGGAAAATGTTAAAGTGTTTTATATTACAGTACTTCTCTTTGGTAAAATCATAGTAATTGAAAACCATGTTCTAGACTAGAAAATGCATTATAAATACTTGATGGACATGAGGGGTGAAAAGGACAGAAATAACTTTGGGATATCTGAATATATAAAACTTCACCTAATGGTAGCAAGGTATACAGTACACTGAATACAAAAATATTAAGAAAAATCATTTAATTTACCAAGCTACAAATATATACCTATTCACCTTACTTTACGCTTTAAAACGAGCAAACTATGTAGTCCAGCTTTTTTTTATTAAAAATGGATTTACACTATTCACTTTATGTATAATATATGTAAAATTGCCTTGTGCATATATTGAATTAGCCAACAGTGATCCATTTACTTAGTACCTTGTGCCACCAACTGCTTAGTTGTTTAAACCTCCCCTAGCCATTTAGACTTCTTGGGGGTCAGTTCCATGCTTTGCTGAGTTATCCTCCTATTCAGATTAATGAGCCATATGGATCTGAATAACAACTGGGTATCTTAAAGGAGGAACCACAAAGTCCACAATAGCCTCGTGCAGACTCTGATGTTTCCTGGTTTTGTAACTACAGAGGTGGCCTAGGCCTGTAGAACATGCTCACTTTAAAGAGCCCCCATTGTTGCTAAAGTATGTCTTATAGGGTATGCACACACGTGGCAGATTATTTAAAATAATTCTGTGATTAATATATGTTTCCTAAATTGCACTGAGAGTTGTTTCTGCAGCATGAATATGGATTTCGGAAATCCCCTTTCAGATGAATGGGACAGCAGCAGAAATTTCTTTCACAACATATACCATATTTTTTGCCCTATAAGACACTTTTTTTTCCTGAAAAAGTGGGGGGATAATGGTACTGTGTCTTATAGGATGAATACTAATGAGCACTTCCAGGGGCGGCATGACAACTCGTGGAGCTCCTGGGCATTAGGAGATTATGGGGCCCCTGTGTCCCCACCCACCCTCAAGCCACACCCACACATAGCCCCACCCACATATCGCGTCGGGTCCAGGCTTATGTGAGCCCTTGGGCAATAAAGTCTCAGTGGGCCCCCTTACACAGTGATAACTCTCTGAGTACAGATGATATAGTAGATGTCCCCTGCAGTCCTATGTAATAACACAGATAACACAGTGATGGCTATCTGAGTACAGAAAATGTAGTAGTGTTACCTGCAGTCCTATGTAAAAGGACAGATAACACTAGTGCTGATAATGTGGTAGCGTTAACTGCAGTCAGGGGCATTGCTAGGTTAAAACATTCGGGGCCTGGGCCCCTGATGTTTTGTCCCAGGCCCCGACTGTACTGCCTGCCTGCTAGATACAACTGTATTGCCATGCTCAGGAAGGCAATACAATTGAATCTAATGCCCTGCAAGAGCTGAAGGACCTGTGATGACATCACAGGTCATGTGATCAGTGCTAAATGCAGTAGCTGAAAAGGACCTGCGATGATGTCACGGTCATGTGATCAGTGCAGGAGAGGACGGCTTAGCAGTGAAGACAAGTCCTTGGAAGAAGCTGTGGTGAGGTCTGCCATATAAGAAGAGGTAAGTGAAGGGGTAGATTACTCAGTGTGAGAGGCAGAGCAATGTTGGGAGTTGTAGTTATTTAACTGGGACTGTATGTTAGGGCTGAAGGGAGGGAAGTTATTTACATGGGACAGTGGTCTGGAGTGATGTTATTCACATGGGACTGAAAGTTGAGGGAGTGATGTTTTTTATATGGGAATGCATTTTGGAGGTGGCGGGGGCAGGGTGATGTTATTTACATGGGACTATATGTTGAAGGTGGCTGTGGGAGGGAGGGATATTATTTACATGGGAATGAATGTTGAGGGGTAATGTGATTTACATGGGACTGCATGTTGGAGGTGGTTGGGGAGGGGGTAATTTTATTTTCATGGGACTGTATGTTGAAAGTGACTGGGGGAGAAAGTGATGTTATTTACATGGGACTGAATATTGAGGGGGTGATGTTATTTACATGGGACTGTATGTTGAAGGCACCTGGGGAGGGGTTATATTCTTTACATGAGACTGTATGTTGAAGGTGGCTGGGGAGGGGGTAATGTTATTTACGTGGGACTGTATATTGAGGGTGGCAGGAGAGATGGTGTGATTTTATTTACCGTATTTATCGGCGTATAACACGCACAGGCGTATAACACGCACCTTCATTTTAAGAGGGAAATTTCAGGAAAAAATGAAAAAAAGGGTAGCTCAGAACTTTTTTTTAATTAATATTATTACCACTTATAAGGTAAATAATGTAAAAGGATGACACTTATGGGGCTCTGTGGATGACACTTATGTCATCCACAGATCCCCATAAGTGTCATCTACAGATCCCCCATCAGATGGATCAGTGTGGAGAGAGGAGGCGGGGACACTCATGGCGGGGCCCGGTGCAGTGACTCTACTCTAATACACCGGGCCCCGCAACTGTTAAACATTTAATCTGATCTCTTGTAGACGCGCTGTACGGTACTTACTGTAGTACCGGAGTTATAACATTAAGACGGCGCAGACCGGCATCTCCCTCGGTCATGCGCCGCCTGTCTCAGCTCCCTCCTGATGCGCTGCCTGCCCCAGCTCCCTCCTCATGCGCCGCCTGCCCCAGCTCCCTCCTCATGCGCCGCCTGCCCCAGCTCCCTCCTCATGCGCCGCCTGCCTGCTTATCTCACTTTATGAATGAACAGGCAGGCGGCGCATGACAGAGTGAGCTGGGGCAGGCGCCGCATGACAGAGGGAGCTGGGACAGGCGGCGCATGAGGAGGGAGCTGCGGCAGGCGCTGCGCCGTCTTAATGTTATACCTCCGGTATGTAAAAACATGGCTTCTTAACATTATATCGGCGTATAACACGCAAACATCATTTTCCCCCTATTTTCAGGGGGAAAAAGTGCGTGTTATACGCCGATAAATACGGTACATGGGACTGTAGTTTAAAGGGGGCTGTAGATAGAAAGGGATGTTATTTACATGGGACTGTATATTGGAGGGGGCTGGAAAGTTGGTGTGATGGTATTTACATGGCACTCTATGGCAGAGAAGGGAAATAATGTTATTTATATAGGACTGTATGGTGGACGGGCTAAGGAATTACAATTTTTGAGTACAGTAAACAGAGAAATTTAACTAGAGATGGCCTTGCGGTCGTTTCGCGGGGAACTTTGCTCATTCGCGATTCGCCAAACATGCGAACATATGACGATATTCGCATGCGCCATATTTCTTTGCATTGCGCCGAACTTTGACCCATGACACATCCTTTAGGTGGGACAGGACAGCCAATTGAGACATTTCAGCACATGGACACGCCCCCTATCTTATAAATAAACCCAATCTAGCAGACATTTTACATTCTGTCTTTTGCCAGTGTAGGGAGAGGTTGCTATGTGGAGCAGGGACAGACTGTTAGGGACACCAAACGCTAGCTAATAGGGCCACAAAAGGCCACAAAATACTGCAGCTAGATAGAGGGACAAACACTATTGGAATAACTCATTGCAACTGGTGTGATATACCTGTTGCCCCCCCCCCCCCCCCCAAAAAAAAAAAAACGGATTGAAGGGTGTGATATACCAAGAATATACCTTCTAACATAAAAAGTATATTATAGTGCATTTGTATTGTGCAGCAGTTGTGTGCGGCTCTGCTGAGATACCGCAGCTAGATAGAGGGACAAACGCTATTGGAATAACTAATTGCAACTGGCCCCCTGTTGCCCCCCAAAAACTGATTAAGGGGTGCAATATGGCCCCTGATTAAAATACATATTTTTTGTGGGAATTTTTATAATTGATCCCCCTCTAGTATGTGACTGTCTGACCATGTTGTGCGACTATTTGAGCACTTCTAGTAAGTATTTCATGGCTGCAAATATGACCTGAAGGTTTTCCAGGTTCGTCTTCCATTAAAGTGAATGGCTCCCGCCGCGAACTTGCGGTTGGCGAACATTTGATCTCGCTCGCACGTCATCCATCACTAAATATAACTACAGGGGGCACTGAAGGGGGCATTATAAATACTTGGAGGGCTTTAGGGTGATCATTATAACAGTAGGGGGCGATATAAATACTGGGGCACTTCAGGGTCAGCATTATAACAGTAGGGGGAATAATAAATACTGGGGGCACTTTGTGGGCATTTTAAATCCAGGAGACATTAGGCATTCTTATTACTACTGGGGGCTCTATAGGAGGGACTTAAAGATCCACATTATTTCTACTAAGAACACTGTGGGGGTCTTATTATTACTGAGGAGTCAGTAGATGGCTTTATTACCACTGGGGGAACAATAGGTGGGCCTTGTTTCTACTAGGGGCTCTGTAAAGGCATTATTAATACTGGAGGGCTCTTCAACTAATGGAGGCACTCTTGGGGAGCATTATCACAGTTGGGAGCACTGTTGGGGGCAGTATTACTAATGAGGGCATTCTAGAAGGGAATTACTATTGGTGTGACTATGAGGAGCACTATTACTATGGGGGGCAGATTTTTCTACAGGATAGTATTTGGGGGTACAGAAAAATGAGGAACCTAAGATGTCTGTGTGTCACACTATGTAAAGACGAGGCGCGGCTGAGAGTAGTTGTCCGGACGGAATGGAGAAGATGATGACAAAGATCTACATCAGAGGAGACGTCACCTGGGAGAAACTGGAGGTGAGAGGTACTTGCTGCTGTATAGCTGTATAGCTATAGCGGGCTTAGGGGTCGGTTGGTCGACTTAGAAAATTGGGCCATATGCATTGGTATAAAGAGAAGGGGAGCAGTAACAATTTAAAACTTAACTTTTACTATGTCTATTCTCCCAGGGTGGGGAGTAAAAGACCCCTTACAAACAAAAAAATACACAAAAAGACAGATGTAACCCCTAAGAGGGGGGTATTGGGTTTGTGCAGTGTAGGTAGTGCTGCACACCAACACAGGTATCGCCCTTCCCAGGCCTATGGAGATTCTCACAGAGACCTATGATGGAAGGACCACGTGATCCCTGGTATCTGAATCCCTTAGAGTAGTCAAGGGATCAAACGTATAAAAAACTGAAAGTTCTTACCAGTTTTTAAGAGGGCCTCACTTGGTAACCGCGTGTTTACGGGTTATAACAGTAGGTGGTCACATGTAGCAGGTAGGTACTTCGTCCGCTATTCGTGCGGGGCAAGGAAGGACATCAGAGGTATCCATACAGTCTGGTACTAGAGTGGCCTCAGAGAAGAAACTCACCCTAGTGCCTCCCTGCTTGACCTATTCGGCCCTAGTGACCTAACACGGGGTCCGTGCCCCGCAAGGGGTGGCCCCGTCCGGGGGGGGCATTGGGGCTTGAGCCCCTGCCTGCAGTCCTATGTAAAACCACAGATAACATTAGTCCTGATAATGTGGTAGTTACCTGCAGTCCTATGTAAAACCACAGATAACACTAGTGTAGATCATGTGGTAGTGTTACCTACGTCCTTAGTGTGCCTGCCTGTGTCTCTCCCACAGACTCCATGCTGGTGGTGCTGCCTCCTCTTCCATCTTCTTCTTCTTGCCTTGCACAGAATGTCCTGATACAGCTGCGTCAAGCCATAGGAACACTGTGGGCATGGGGATGGTGACACACACACAGGGAGAGACACACACACACACACACACACACAGGGACAGACACAAACACACATGGACAGACACACAAACACAGGGACAGACACACACACAGGGAGAGACACAAACACACACACACACGGACAGACACACAAACACAGGGACAGACACACACAGGGAGAGACACACACACAGGGAGAGACACACACACACAGGGACAGACACACAGGGTCACTAATGGGGGGAGCAGGGTTACTTGTGGGGTGACAGGAGGAGGGGGGAGCAGGGTCACTAGTGGAGTGACAGAAGGTGGGAGCAGCAGAGTCACCATTGGGTGACAGGAGGAGTGGGGAGCAGGCTCACTAGTGGGGTGACAAGAGGAGGGGGAGCTGGGTCACTAGTGGGGTGACAGGCAGAGGTAAAGTAGGGGGGAGCAGGGTCACTAGTGGGGAGACAGGAGGAGGGGGGAGCAGGGTCACTAGTGGGGGGACAGGAGGAGGGGGGAGCAGGGTCACTAGTGGGGTGACAGGAGGAAGAGGGAGCAGGGTCACTAGTGGGGGACAAGAGAAGGGGCAGCAGGGTTACTAGTGGGGGGGACAGGGTTACTAGTGGGGTGACAGGAGGAGGGGGGCGCAGGGTCACTAGTGGGGTTACAGGAAGAGGGGGGATCACTAGTGGGGGATTAGGGTTACTAGTGCGGGGGAGAAGGGTTACTAGTAGGGTGACAGGAGGAGGGTGGCGCAGGGTTACTAGTGGGGTGACAGGAGGATGGGGGAGCAGGGTAACTAGTGGAATGACAGGAGGAGGGGGGAGCATGGTCACTAGTGGGGGGAGCAGGGTTACTAGTGGGGTGACACGAGGAGGGGGGAGGAGGGTCACTAGTCTCCCATCTCCCCATCAAAGAGGCTGAAAAGAAGCTTTTTATGGCGCATTACCAGTAACGCACACAGGAACCTGCTCCATGTACACAGGGCCCAGGCTTCAGGTGCCTCCTAGTGACAGATCGTAGCACGTTCACTTTCAGGCAGAAAATGGCACTTGGCAGCTGTACATGCAACAATAGCCTGCCGCGGGCCCTCGGTCCATGTCCAAGTGCTTGAATGGTCAGTCCGCCCCTAAAGCATTATGGAAGTGCTTATTAGTACAGTAGGACAGGGGAGTGGTATATACAGCGCTCCTTGTGCTGACAGTACTCACCGCTCCCTGGTGTTCTTCTGCTGGCGCAGCACGCTGTGCTGTGACCTGTGCACAACGTGAGGACGTAGGCATGCTGTGTGACATCACACTGTGCGACATTGTGTAACAGCACAGCTCGGCAGGAAGACCTCTGACATCTGGAGCAGGAGAGGCAAGTTGATTTTTTTTTTGTCTGATCTGAGGTCTGATTAACATTGGGAGTGTAAATAACATTGGGGTCTGATCGGAGCTCTGTTTGACATTAGGGGTCTGATCTGAGGTCTGATTAACATTAGGGGTCTGATCTGAGGTCTGATTAACATTGGAGGTCTGATCTGAGGTCTGATTAACATTGGGGGTCTGATCTGAAGTCTGATTACATTGGCGGTCTGAGCTGAGGTCTGATTAATGCTGGGGGTCTAATTGGAACTTTGAGCTGAGGTCTGATTAACATTAGGGGTCTGAATGGGGGTCTAATCTTAGGTCTGATGAAAAATGTTATTTTTTTTCCTCCTCTAAAACCTAGCTGTATTTCTGCCTTGAGTTGAAGAACTTAGTAATCTGAGATAGTTGATAAGTCTGAATTTTTCTGATAACAAAATCTGCAGTGGATTCTGCAGCAGAATCCCTTGCGCTTCTGGCTCAGTTTTGCAGTTTGAATGCAAGAAGACACTGGCTGTTAAGATAGTATATCAGTAGCAACAAGACATATCAGCCGGTCTGCCTACTGCCAGATTAGGACAGTGGTGCCAGCCTAAGGAGAGAAAAGCAGCTTGGCAGGACTCACGCCAGCCTAGTCATCATCAAAACCTATTGATAAGAGATTGAAATGTTGATAAAAGAAGTTATCCCTTGAAGACAACTCTTGTCCATATGCCCTATTAGGCTGCTGCAGGGGAAAATATCGGGCTCACCACAGATGTGATCACAGCAAGGGCTGTAAACTAAACAAATTAGTTGTCACCAATAAGAATGCCCCATTGAAACAACTTAAAGTCTTCTTACGACAGCACAGTACATGTTTGTACGTGTATATTTGCACTGACACACACCATCAGGTTTTTCAGTTTAACATTTTTGCAAGGTTATTTTTGCCTCCTTGTTGACTGACAAAACTGTGGAAATGTGATTTTGCCCGCTCCGAAGCAGTACCAGTTGTGACAACACCCATTCTCAGTAGCTCTAGGTGACTTCAGATCATGGAAACAGGTCCAGCCACATTTTGTGCTATCTTCCCAGCTTCCTGCTCTGGTATTCTTCTACGAGCATACACTATCAGTGGTATTATTTGTATCAATCACCATTCCTGTGTTTTGTGCATTTTACATTTGTGCTGATTTGCTTGCTGCCAGGAATGAATGTTGAATTTTAATGCTGACTTCTAATGAGCCGAATCTGGCGATTGAAGAAGTGAATAGGGTCAAGCCATCTTCCATTTTATCTCAGACACATGAAATTATAGGGCACATTCATTTCTCCCCTTCCTGCTCCTTAGGTTAAAATGGAAATAAGAAATAACAAGGTTAAGCCTGATCTAAGAACGATAACAGACCTTGTAAGTCTCATGAAAGTGAAATGGAAGATGTCAATATCTAAAGCATGCAGCTCTCCTAATCTCCTGGATAAACTAACAGGATGAAGAAGGGCCGTCATCCATGAGAAAGAGCATGCAGGTACTGCGGTCGGGAGACAAGATATCTTTCCATGTAAGCCCTCTTAGAGCTAAATCCAATTCCACTGGGTACCAAATATCTGTAAGACTTCCATCTTTATTGTAACCACTTTCAGGCCACTCACAGGCAGTTTGGCAATGAATGTGTTAAAGCTCATCACACTGTACGTGCCTTGTCTCTGTTCCTGTTTTCCTAACTCCGGACTAACACATGACTCCATCGTTACACAACAGACTGGAAGATGCACTGATCTGAACTCATATGAATACAGAATACAGACAAAGCTGAGAATGATATCTGCCGATACCCGCGGCTATAGATATTTGTATATAGAATCATCAATCTTGTGCTTTACAGTGTGATATCAAGTATTTTGGGACTCAAATTATTATGGTATCACAGTAAGTGATTTATGGTTTTGCATAAGACTGCATAAAGACTGAATAACTTTGGATGATGCATGATTAATATTGTGCGAAAAAACCCTAACATTACATAATTGCCTCTGCTGCATCTATACTTGTACATTAGATAATCCCAATGGACCTTAATAGGCATTAGAAATTATATATTCAATTTATCTCATCAAAATAGAGATCTAGAGTACAGATGAAGACAACGCGATCTACAATATCTTAAAGTGAATCTGTCTTCACATATAGAAACCCCAGACCCAATCATAGTGTTATACGGGAATAGGTGTCACTCTCTGAAATGCCCCTTACAGCATATACTGCCGGATTAAATAAAGTTGTAAAGTAATGCCCGCCACCTGTAAAGAATTTGGTAGGTGGCCCCAAACTCATCGGAAGTCATGCAGCTCTGCCCTGAGTGATGTCTCGCAAGCAGGGATACATCATGACAACTCAGCTCCAGACAAGTTCAGAGCATGCGCAGTGTGCAGATGAACTCAAGCATGGTACACCACTGCGCATGCACTGGATATGCCAAACCTGCATGACTTCTGAGGTAACCGGGACTGCCCACATGATTTTTCACAGGTTGTGAACGCTACTTTAGAACTTTTATTTGTCATGCTGGAAAGGGCATTTCAGAGAGTGAGGTCTTTAGAAACCTATTATCTTCCTATATAATGCTATGGCAGTGATTTAGTAGCTGTATACTGTATGTGATGACAGATCCCTATGCATTGGTTTTATGGACTGTATATGTGATGTGCCCTTCAATGGTATCTGCTTTCAAATAATTTTTTATTAAACCTTAAGGGGTTGTCCATCTTTTGAGATATTGACGACCTAGCCTCCAAACAGGTGATCAGCTATTTAAAACAGCTGCTGGTGCTGGAAACAATGGGTGGAATTGGAAGCAGAAAGTTGCTTCCACTGTGTAGTGGTTGCGCCTGGTAGTGTAACTCAACTTCAATTTAAGTGAATGGCACCCCCACCAATCTGATATTGATGACCTGTCCAGATACATAAGTTATCAATATCTAAAAGCTGGATATACGCTTTAAACAATATATTGTAATTAACCTTCTCCTTTCCAATTATATATTAGCATTTTTTTTATTGTATAAGGCCTCACACATAAAGCTGTAGTACAAGAACATTATAATATCCATATTATGGTCATAACAATTAGGCCTCCCAAAGTTCAACTGAGCCAAACTTAGGTTATAGGTGGTATGTCCTATGCAGTAGACCTATGGGAGATCAGGCATATTGCAGCCATAAAACAGCACTATATTAACATTATTTCTGGAATATTTGGTGATATAAGCATTTTTGTTAATATAAAAATGTTTATACCAATGGGCCTGTTTTAAACAACATTTTTGTTGGCATTACCTCTTTAACGTATCTACGAAACTTGAGACAGTTTAGCTAAATATAGTATTCTGATGGCAGTGGTGTTCAAAGAGGAGTGTTGCTTTGAAAGGAGATGCTCCCATAGCTTCATTATTTAAAAAATGGCAGCACAAGTCCACAATGTGGAACCTCTAAAACCGCAAATAAACCACAATACAAGATCTATAAAAATAACACATCCCTGACATCTACTTAGTGACACTAGAGCTAGAAAGAAAGCTAGAATATTCCAGATAAATATCTGTGACAAATAGTCTTTAGAACTTTAGTTTTCAGCTTCTGAATACTACAGACTTTGTCTATTGAAATGAAAATCTTAAAAGTTCTTTTGCTGGCAACCATTCCTTTTAAACTGTCACATGAAAAGTATTAAACTACATTACTCGGGAACAAAGAACAACAAAATCACAGTTTCAAGGCAGGATGACTACACTTTCTGCTATGATGCTCGCTCTTCTTTTTATACATACTCTTATAAGTACTTTACAGCACCTTTGTTTTTTTTTCCTACTCTATTTAGCTTATAAGACATCAACACCAAGAAATTAAGAAAAAAATACATCCTACAGCTCATAGGTGATGGTAGAACAAACAGTTAGCCACCACAAAGGTCTCCTCTTCCCTTTGTCACATTTCCATCAAACTCTATTTTCTAAAAATATAGCAGAAACAGAATATCAACTGCATTTGGTAACATCATATATCAATACCTTTGCTTTGGGGTGGATTCTGACTTCTGTCTCGCAGGACGTTGATTTGATAGACGGCTCCATAAGGCTCAAAAAGGTCTTTGAGTTCTTTTTCTGACCATGAACGCGGGATCTGACCAACAAACATCTTAATGGCATCTGGGTCTGGCTGGTCTGAGTGATCCAAAGCTCCATTCATCTTGTTGGTTGTTCCGTTGCTGTGGAAAAAGTAATATGAAAGCGTTATTAGAACTGACAGTGTAAATCAAAAGTCTGGCCAAAGCAGGTGCTTTCTGGAGAAAGGTCTTCATCAATAAATGAAGGTTACATCTTTTAGGCTCTGACTTACATCAGACTATAAACAGCAATGAAGTTGTCACAATATCACGGATGGTGGCCAAGTCTAGATTTCAATAACTACTTCTAGCAAACAATGCAGAAAGATAGCTCATCATGACTTTTCATTGCAATATACTGCTGTTTGAGCTTCGAGAAGTAAAATGATTTCTCCTTATTTTGTTTCTGAGGCAGGATAAAAGAAAAGCCGGTTTTGGTAATAAAGTCATATGAAAAGAATATGAAGCATTTGGCAATCTGTCAGGCGACTAATGAAAGATGCCAGTGATGAATCTGTAGATTGTGTGAAGCCTCCATGTGTGCATTAAATTAGTCTAACTTTCTCCAGAATGCTAGAAATGGCTTTATACTGCTGATCTGATCCCACTCTCGCTCTCTGTTCAAGGAATGAATGAGGTTGAGAAATTTAGCCCACTGTTTGTTGAACAAAGGCTTCAATTCACAAGAAGAAGTGTGGAAAGCAGAAAACTTTCAGGATCTCGTTTGAAATGTGATGTGTGAGAACCTTTCTGCTGTCTCAGAACTATTTTTAAAGCTATGTGCTATAAGATGAAAAATGTTTCATGTCAAGGAGGAACATAAGTTGTAACCAAGGCATATTGCTTTATCGCGGTTGGGCATATATCTACTCTATATGTATGAGTAAGAGAATGAAAGACAGGGGGGAACAGATGGGGACACACAGAGATGGAGCACATTAACTGTCCGGGATGAATTCTGGTATTGTCTGCTTATTAATACGGCCTAAATGCCATTTAACATTTCCAATACGCCCCCATTACGCCATATAAGACATTATGTGAAGAAAAACATGTAGGCAGATGGAAAGACAGGGAAATGTAGTTTAGCAAATTCAGTGTAGGAAGCACGTCATATTTTAGAGAATTAAGTGACCAGACACAGCAGTTACTAAAGTGTGAAAAAAATTGTAATTGATCATGGAAAGCAAATAGAGTATCAAAGTTAACCAAATGTGGCAATACTGTACTTCTAATGCAAGGGCATAGCTAGGGGTGCAACCAGGGCATTGGCTCTGGTCTCTACATAACTTTGTCTTATCCACCGCCTGTCTAAATCTAAGCCAGCTCCGTTGCTGGTGTAAATTTAGGCCATTTTCTACACCTAAAACAGGCACAGAAAATAATAAATCAGATGGGCCCACCAGCCCGCCCCATTCCCTGCCCATGCCCCCCCCTTTTTTAGACCTGATGTGAGCAGGGACAAGTCACAGATTGTGGTGCAAATAACCTTTGCGCTGCAATCTGCAACAGATATACACCAAAAAGTGGCATATATCTTAGTAAATCAACCCAAATACAATATACAGGCACAAGTACAACATATAATTATAAAAAGGGTCATTCCTATCATTTAGGCCCAATACCTCAGTCTTAATAATCCAAGATGATTTACATTGCAATAAACTGTTAGTCATAATCTGGACCTTGGTATCAATGGCTGATGAGATGTATTACATTTTTGCTTTCGACAATATGACCAGTTGGTTTCATTCCCATATGTATGGCCAGGCAAGCTATATGGTTATTGTAGGAGCAAAGCAAAAAACAAAGGGGCATAGTAATTAAGACTGGCATTTTAGACACCATTCTTAATATCCCCTATAGCTGGGGGTGGATCTGCCAGAGTTATGAAGAGGCGTCGGCCACTACATAACCTCAGCGCATCCACCGCCGATTCTAAATGTAAAACAGCTTCCTTGCTGCATTACATTTAGACCATTTTCTACACCTAAACAAGGCATAGAAAATGATGAATGAGATGGGCCTGCCAGCCCATACCCTTCCCCACCCACGGCACGCCGCATAAAGTGGCGTGTATCTGTTTGGAAATGACCCCCAAAGTGATTTTTTTCAAGCTTGACCTAGACTTCACCAGTCTTTTGGATAAATATCACCAATTGCAATCAATTGACTTTTAAAACAGGTGATAGAAAAGAGTAAAGGACCTATTCTCTGATATGTCATTGTATAAGTTGTCACATATCTATTGAAACAGGAAAATGAAAGTGGTTGTCCAGGATTAGAAAAAACGTGGCTGCTTTCTTCCAAAAACAGCACCAATCGGGCAGAACTGCAATACTGCACACAACCTATGGACAGGGGTGGTGCTGTTTTTGGACAACATCTTTAACTCAGACAGGTTCACAATATTTACTATATACAGTATACTGTACATTATTGTATCAAGTTTCTTCATTCCTCTTAGGAATGGCTGAATGAACTATAACTATGGCAGGGATCTGTAACTGGACTGTTACACATACTCTGTCCATGGATCCAGTAAATTAAATACCTGCATGGCTGACAGTTCCTGTTCCTCAATTTATATACATTAAATACAATATTGATTGCATGTGGACACCAATAATTGTAGTATATTAGCTGTCTGCATCGGCCAAGTTGCCTGTGTTGTCGGTATAATGCTACAGTCAGTACACTGTAATACTGGTAATTACTGTAGGTCCCTATTCTACTTTTAGATGTCAGCTTCTTGTCAGTTGATGAAGCTGACTTATGTTATGCATTATCTGTAGTAATACATCTTGTGTATTTTATGTCTGCCTTGAATACACTTCTCAAATACAATGACAAATGTCTTCTGCGAGCCTAAATCTCATCTATCATTGTACTTTAGGAAAAGTAATCACAGCATTGAGGTGTCCTCGTACCTACAGCAACACGCAGCTAATATCACCAGGAAGATATAATGATGGATATTGGGAGGCCACAAGTCAGGCCCTCACATTACAGTGAGTGATTTAAGATAAGAAAAAAATGTATGTTTTGAGTAGAATATTATTCCATTAACAAGGCATCATGTATTAAATATAGGCTATACCCTTAAGGCTATTTACTAAGTAAAAGCAGGCTACACGCTATCCCACCAACTGGAATGAGCCCCCTGTGGCTATGTTATAATTAGTACATAGATCTGAGTATCTGGTTGAGATAATTGAATAGAGTAGTTTTTTTAGAATGCTGATTCATTATTTACATCACCCTGGAGTCTTCTACCCCCCTCTATGGAATACATTTTCTTTGCCATGTCATTAGCTGGTCTTTGGGCAAGGTGGGCCACTCTAAGAAACTACTATAAAAATGACTTTTCCAGTATTTAACAATTGTAATACTACAATGAAATGATATTTGTATATGTAGGGACTGGAGTAATTTGGCTTTGGACCAGATTTTGGTCCTAATCCTTCCCCTAAAGTCTAACTTATCTTCTTTTATTATTACAG
The DNA here is from genome assembly GCF_014858855.1 of Bufo gargarizans. NCBI lineage: Eukaryota > Metazoa > Chordata > Amphibia > Anura > Bufonidae > Bufo > Bufo gargarizans. Next base: position 226,495,099 of record NC_058081.1, on the reverse strand, counting down.
AGCTGGCATTCCTTTGCTAGGTCTTATCATGTGCCACCCAGAAATCAGGAAATACTACCCCTGCTGGATCAAGGGCTATACTGCAGAGGAGTGAGGGGTACTGTATATCTTATGTAGACTTTCAGATTGCCCATGAGGAAACTCTCGTTTGCCATGCTCCAGCTTAGGAAAACCATAAGTCCCTAGCATAGCAGACTTCGAGGTGACCAAGGTTTTGGAGGGGGAATTAGGCAAAAAGACTGTAGATTTACAAAGTATCATTTTGATAAAATAGTATAAAACATTCACTGATGAGGTAGTTATCGATAATAATAACATTCAAAATTATTGCAATTCTTCGTCCAAATAGTAAATAGGAGCAACTTAAATGAGAAAATATTTTGTACAAAAAAAATGCATTAGAAGTTTGAACACAGACGAAGTTTCACATACTGTATAGTACAGAACAATAAAAAAATCAATAGGACAAGTAGCCTCTGTTTTCATAAGATTTGCTCTTTATTAGACAAGATCTAGGCAATTTAGACAATCTCTAGACTCCAGCTTTGTTTATCACAAAGATTTCCATTGGGGCTAAGGTTATTGAGACCATCGATCGGCTGCAAGAGCGAAAGTCCTACAAGCTTCCTATTTAGATGAATACTGGTTATTAGACACACAGAGAAAGAAGAAAACAAATAATAATCTCCACATTCAGCTTACTTTGTCATTTTACTGTGCAGAACCAGCTATTGTGAGAAGAAAAGCTAAGAACATAAGCCATAACATTTCAAAGACTCTCGCAGAGGGAGCATCTCGGCTCTATAAATGTCTTAATACTATGTGTGATCAGGCTTGTAACTGTGCTACATACACAGAGCACACTTTAATTTGCCAGTAACATATTACACAGTCAAGTCCCATTATTATGACCACTTCCTATTTTGATGTCAGCAGTGCGTAGTTCATGAAGGAAATCATGTGTGGTGAGATGGCTTGGTGAGTATATAAGGTGTGTGATAGGCTGTCTGCACACTTATCCCTCGTTACTGTCATGGGTCAAAGGCAAAATTTATGAGAGTTGCAGAAAGGAAGATTATTGGCTTTCACTCCAAGGGTGGTGGCATTTCTGAAACAATACAGTTTGTGAACTGTTCATGTGCTGCTGTGGTCAAAGTGTATGGTGAGTGGACAAATGGCAGCATTGTAAATAAGTGACGTGGTAACTGTGGAGCATCACGTACCATTGATGTGAGAGGTGGACGGAAGCTATGAAAATACATGAGGGAGGACCGACACACTATAGTGGAGCGGCTCACCATCAAAATGAACCATCAAATTCTAGCAAATAGTGTGTCTGGTACCACCAGCTACCATCCATTTACCCATAGCCATATATGTCACAGTCACTTTGACATTACTAATGCTGTCTTGGCATTAAGGAGTATGAAAAAGGTTGGATACAGTCCCATGGGATCTCAAAGTGTTATATGTAACTTTCCATTTGGGAAAAGCTGGTAAATGATTTGTGTGAATCGGATCTGAAACAAATTTCTAAAAATGTCCTCACCTCTAGTAAGGGGATAACTTTTCTTTGCCCAAGAACGGTAACATAATGGTATAATAAACATAGATGGCAATATACCTGCTCAGCATGTTACAGTTAGTAGGAAATAAACTAGAACATTCATAATTTGCCAATATAACGAACATGTTAATGGCACTTTATAAACTACAAATTGGACGGACACCTTACTAGGGTTAATCATTTACAGAGTAACGTCATGAATTAACATGGTGGTACCTTTTCCTCCATTTTTGTGCAGCTTTTTTAAATTTTTGTTGTCAAATTAAGAAACATAACAGAATATAAATTAAATTTGAAGGATCATTGGATTTGGTAATGCATGCTCTGATCTCAGTGTGAACTAATAGCTTGTGTATGCTTTCACCATACAAAATATTAACAGATATCTCAATATGTTGTTACTATTTTCAAGCAAAGATGTAATCATAAATGTGGGCTTGTAGTAGTCTGATGACAGTCAGCAGTAAAGCATGGGGAGCCTGCTCGCAGCATCTTGTACACATGGGCAAGTCACTTTATCTCCTTGTGCCTAAGGCAGAAACACACATATTGCAAACTTTGCAGGGTGGATTTATACACTCTATTCCCACTGCCAAACACAGTATGCCACTAACTATATTGTAATCGGGAAACTCATTCAGTCTCATAGGGGATAATGTGAAATCTTTTATATCATTAGTTAATATTGTCTTTTCTGTATTAAATGCATACACAACTTATGTACATGACAAGAAATAACCAAATTGGTCAGACTTTATTAGTAAAAATAGTAATAGTCAAATCTTACAGGAAAGATAAATGAGGATGACAAAGAGCACTAAAATGTGGATAGGAATATACTGACAAAAGTAGAAAGAGTGTACATATGTACAACCGAAAATAGATGTCATACAGAGATAAGGGATTAGGGGGATATACTACGGTATCCCCTGGCTTGATATGAAGTTGTTAAAGGGATTGTCCGCTTTTGCCATATTGATGACCTATCCTGGGTGACTGCCGACACCCCCACCGATCAGCTGTTCTAGGAGAATACTCGTACAAGCGATGTGATCTCTTTTATGTTTACCTGCTCGCTGTCAACACTGCAGCGGCAAACAACAGCTGTCCAATTCACTTCAATGGGATGACTCCTCACTTGAATAGGACAAAGCTGTCCTATTGAAGTGAATGGGACGACAGAGCTGCAATTACACTAAACAGAGAAGAGAGCACAGCGCTTGTCCGAGCATTGCATTCTCTTCAAAAGCTGATCAGTTCCAGCAGTTGGCCGTTACTGCCACTGTGAGTGGCTCTTAAATTGCATAATTAGATCTTCCTCAATACCTACCATGGCATCACTGTAACCCCTAAAATCATTCAACCCAACCAAAAATCATTTTTGATCTCAAGCTACTCCCCCTATCCATTCACTTTCACTTGCTACTGTTTACAGTTTGCTCATATATCTGGGGATCAGTAGTACCTTTACACGGGCCAATTATTGAGAATGATCGTTTCTATGAATGCTCCTTCCGGACAATGGCCCCAATTGTTAGCCCGTGTTAAGGGGCCATTAGGAGTAAAATTATGTTTTGCAATATGAAGTTCTCCTACTTATTGAATTTTACTGTATACAATGTGTACTTTGTATACAATTGCTCAATCTCATCTGCACACCAGCAACAACAATGTACACTTTTACAATATCTATTGTGTAATATAATTCTGAGCTGCTTGACAGTAAAATTAATGATATTTTTCTCTGTGTCAATTAAAGATATACTATTAAATAAATGAACCAGCAGGCAGTCCCCTTTATTTGCTCAGAAAATAAAGCCTTGCTCTGCACAGATGCTCATAAAGATGGAATCCCTTGGAAATGAATGTCAAAGCAGAGATTATTATTTATGGGGAAAGTGAAGCACTCTGTGTGAGTGGCAGTCTTGAGTCAATGTCCAATTTTGCTTACTGGACCTGCAAGTGACCTGCCACTTCATCTTAATCACCGACAGGGTATCATCTTTTTTATTAAAGAGGAGCCTGGGGCACAGATTAAGGTGCTGGAACGCTAGTTATTGCACTTAAAAAACCCATATTGCTGCATTATTTTATTAAAGAATAATGTAGTTTGTGAAGCATGCCTCACATTATAGTGTACTCTCATGACTCTAGACAGGACATTCAATATAGATTCTCCATGATATATATTACACTTTTCTAATACTTACCTAATGCATGTAGGTTTATGGAAAAATCACAGGTATGAATAGTAATATAAATTGTATCAAATGACTCCACGTCTTGACGATATCTGTATACATGATAAGAGGGGTATAGGGGCGATTTACTTTCTCCAAAAAGGTAAAAACCTGATGCGATTTAGTGTTGTTTACAGGAGGCCATACATATTCAATAGATGTCAATAGCTATTTTTCTAGACTATGGTTACCCATACACATGCATATTTGGCTGGGCCCTAACATGTCCTTTATATGTATTCAGTGGTGGCGGTGGCTTATCTCCCAGGAGAACAAAAGTATTGAACAAAAATATTCATTTCACCCAAACCTTCTCTACCCCGATATCATCTGGGAGATGCTTTATTTTTATATTCTTATTGCTTTTATTATATTATTATTGGAGTTGTATAATTTACTACACAATTATTATATCTATTTTTAAACTGATATTTATTAGCTCATTATATTGTATTTATTTTATTATTATCTATTTTATTTTTTGTTGAAAGTATTAAGTAGAAAACTGTATATTCCACCAAACATGTTTGTGTTTAAACGGTTTCTCTTGTTTTGATGCATTTACGCTTGTGGTTTTAAAAATGAGAAGTAGAACAATTTATGCTGAGCATGTAAAGTCAGATGACATGCCAGATGGCAATAATGGGAATCTAAAGGTTTAAAGCATGAATTCAGTAGTAATCACTGGTCGCAAGTTTAAGATGGACTTAAAAGTGGTGTTTCTAGTTGCCATTGCTGTTGTATACATAAAAATAGAATAATTTCGAGCTGCGAAGGGCATTTCAACGTAAAACATCACTGGGATTTCAAAAGATCTTTCAGAGGAGCTCAGGATAAGAACGTTACACTGATCATCATTTTGAAGTCTGCATAACAGACAGTTCTTTAATGCATGATGTTGATGAGATTTCCATCCAAACACTCTAATCATGAAAAAACATAAAAGTTGGCCATGTTCCAATAAAATCTTGATTTATCTTTGTGATAAGGATTTGCAATTCATAGTATTTTAACTATGATGTAAAAGTAATACAGCTTGTTGTATCAATAATGGGGGAGATTGATCTAGCCTCTTAATAATTTTGGCACATTTCACGCCACCAGTAAGCAGATCAAGACCGGCATTAGAAGTGCCAGTTTTGACAATTCTTCCTCATATTTTTTTCTAATCATCACACACAACACATAGTCAAAGGTGAGAACACCTGTTATATAAGTGGGGTCAAAATATGACTTTGAAATGAGTTAAAATGTCTTCTCGATGGAAAGGAGAGACTTAAATCTAAAAAACGGGTGAGCAGTTCCAAACTAAAACCCATAGTTTTGGACTGAGATGTTCAGACAAAAGAACACATGAACATGATTTTTGAATGTCCACAGACTTTTATAGTGTAGTTAAAGAAGTTTTCTGAGATTGGATCAAGAAAAGGGACAGTAAAGGCATAAAAAGGAAAAACTAAATACTTACCACTACATGCGCTTGGGTGCTCCAGCAGTGCATGACCCTAGATTACTGAGACAAGTGATTGCCTGCAGTGGTGATATATGCAGATTGGTGCACCATAACAAGAGCCAAGGAAATAAAGACCACCTCGAGAGAGGTCACCAGACCAGTGGTTCTGGAAAGGTAAGGGATTTACCAAGTATTGGATCTTTTATTATTTTATACTATCCCCCTCCTGATTTCAACTTGATTAATTTATAATTACTGCTGCTTGCCCCTAATCTTCACTTACATCTTCTTCTAATTCACAGTTCCCTAACCTGTACTTGAGACTCTACAGACTAATGAAACACTATATGAGCAATGAAAGAGGAATGCAATCTGACATAAATTATATTCTCAGATTTACAGATTTTAAATACCATGGTTTGATCTATCTGTGCAGATACATGGACATGAAAATATATAAAATGATGACTAGCTATTCATTATATGTGATTATATGTGCAGGCCACAATTCTCTTGTATAGATCTGCATAGGTATGCTTTTGCATTTCCTACTGCTATTGCATATTGAATTCTGAAAAACTATCAAAATGAATCTGTCTATTGAATACAGACAGTCAAACATAGAGCAAATTCAATAAGTGAGCCTTGGCAGCTACAAAGAAAGGTTTAGAGCTTGACACATGACATTTTCCGCACAAAGATAACATCTACAGGACTGACCGTAAAAATGGGGTTTTTATTAAGCTCCAGAGTAGACACCATCATTTCAGATCCATTGAGCGAGCTGAATCATTCCTACAGAATTCATTAATGGTTGGAAGGTCCTCCTAGCTAAGGCATCCTTTGGACACCATAAATGAGTGCTGTTTGGGGTCGAGCTCACAGACAATGTTGTGTCTTGAAGTCAGTAATTTTCTATTTGAATTACCAGATTATAAATGGTATAAATATGCAGTTAATAAATGACAGTTCATATAAGGGCTAATAAGAGCAGTGTTGGGGTCCGCAAAACATCCCTAACAGCCCTTCATGTGAGCCAGGGAAGCTAGCAAACAAAAGACCTGAATTTTTGCATCTGTAAAAGCTCTGTTTCAATAAGAAATGACAGGCTAATGCTCTGCCAAAGAAGACTCTTGAGCATTTTCCAAATTAAGGGGTGAGTATTTGGATACAGCCAATATTGTTCAAAGCTCTATCCATGTTTTACTGTCTGAATCCTTGCCCGATGGCAACTGGATGTTCAACTACAATTCAGAAATCATCTTTCGTTCGCAGGGTCTGGCATTATGGAACAATAGCCTGCCATGTCCTAATGATATATGGAGCATGGAATAAGCTTTAACAATACAGCTAATGGCAAAGTGAAGAACGCTGCTAACTAGCAGAGTGGTTTATGTGACAAATCATTCCAGAACTGCATTACTACATTGTGGATTCAATTGCAAAACAATAAAATGGCGCTAAGTGCTAAAATGTTAACATGCATGTGGGTTATGGTTTAAAGAAATCAACAGGCAGTTAAATACACCCCAGCGAGAACCCTCCTAGAAAGTCTTCACTTAATAGTCTATGGATTATTAAGCTTATGAATGAACTGAATTATTGTACTGTATGACATATTGATAATAATATATCTAATATACAATCTAATATCTAATCTATCTGCAAACACACAAAGGAAATTAGGTTTAGCAGAAATTAAAGGACATCACCTAGAGCTGCACCTGGATAAATGAGATACAATACAGTATTGCAACCAATGCCTCTCTGAAGAACCTGATAAAATTCTGTACTTGGTAGGAGTCAAAGTTGCAGCTAGATGATCCTGGCCAGAATGTGAAACCTGTAACAGACCCCACATCTATCATGTGCCTTTTAATACTGGTATCTTCTTGTGTGGCAGAGGGACATTTGGGCTCCTCAAGCATCAGAGCTCTGGTGTGACTGCTGTCTCTGTGAACCCTTTAGCTACTGTACATCCTGCAGAGGATTTGGGGGAGTTTTTGGGGCCTACAGAAGCCACCTAGAGTCTTGCTTTCAGCAAAAGTACAGAGGATTACAACATCATACAATCACAAGCTTTATTAATAAATTTAGTACTAAATAACTGTGCTACTTCTTAAGAAAGGCGTTAAATTGGTGCCTAGTATAGTCTACTTCGGGCTAGACAAATCTCATTAGGTAGCTTGCCAATGTCCCTAAAAATTGCTGCTAGAGCCAAACCTTTAGGGCTGTTCTGTAAAGATGTTTAAGAAAGTTATTTTTGCTTGCTTACTGAAAATAATCAAATGGGCTCCTAAAGTCTATATAAAGCAAAATATAATATACCTCTGTTCTACATTAAAACCTACATACAGTGATCAGCCATATAATACAACCACAGACAGGTGAAATTAATTTAGGGAAATGGCACCTGGCAGGGAGTGGGATAAGTTAGGCAGTAAGTGAACTATCAGTTCCTGAAGTTTAGGTGTAAGAAGCAGGATCTGAGTGACTTTGACAAGGACCAAGTTGTGATTGGACAACTGGGTCGGAGCATCTCCAAGAGCAGGTATTGCCAGGTATTCCGAGTACAGTACAGAGTGGTTAGTACTTATCAAAAATGGTCCAAAGAAGGACCAATGAGAAGGTAATAGGTGCCCCAAGGTTTTCTGATGAGCATGGGGAGCACATGGCTGAAAAAATAAAGGCTGGTGTCATGAACCAGCGAGGGTGAACTCACTGTGCCAACTAATTGGTTATTCTGGTCCTTCCACTGTATCAAATTTAGCCCTTATACAAGGATCTGGACTTTGCTCCGGGTTAGCAACCAAACTGCTATCTCCTGGGATAGTCATGGTGTAGATGGCAACTGACCCACTGTGGTCGGGGACCCCTAGAACAAGCTCCAGGAGCTCTGAATATAGACAATTCATCCAAAAATGCAGGAAAACCATAGGTACAGTATGAACAAGAACCAAAGCTAGAATGCTTATTTTAGAGATCCAGGTAGTGCATAGCTGGATGGCACAGGGTGGCACAGACAGACTAGACAGGCTGGTTTAAACTGAACTCAACTTTGACTTGAAAATGTAGGCACACACAGGCAAGATGGAATAGTACAGCAGGAACACAGACAGGAAATAATACCCTCACACTATTAATTAGACACATCTATGTGGGTTTGTGGAATTATACCTTTGAACATTTATATATGATTGTTCCAAAATAATGCTTGTCAAAGACTTTATGTTGATTTGGTACAAAATGGCAGCGGCTATTATAAATACAGAGATTTTTTTTCTCCTTCGCTTTTTTCTGCCTAATCACTTAACCTTCACAAATATGACAAAAACATATTTACCTATTTTTTTTGCCAGAAAATAATGAATAGTACTATTTTTGTATTTCTAGAATTCCAGCCTCTTCTGTCTAGATCACCTCTTTATGTCAGCATTCAATATATAGCTTTTAATTGCCTGTCACTATAAATACAGCCTATGGCTGCATTAAGCCTGATGCACAGCAGCACTTCAGCACAGACTAAAGTCAAATATGACCTTTTCTGCCTAGCAATTATGTGCATAGAACAGTTTTATGGAGAAATAAAGCAGGAAGATAATATATTGAAGAAATACTTTAGCACAAACTTGACTTTTTTAAACATATAAACCCTACTTTGATGTTCTATACCTCTTTAGCATAATGTAACAATTAAGTAGAGGAAAAGAGTATGCGACACACATGCAATCCTATAAACTGGATGTCTTCTTGTTCAGTTGACAATGAGGTTGACAATAGAATTTGTCACTTTATTTGAAAATTCAGTAGCTAATATGGTGAAAAACTTAAATAATTGGCCATGAATAAAGACAATCAACTGTGTTTCTACAAGTTCCATGTATGACATACACACAGAAGGCAACCAAGTCCAAAATGAGTGATGATCCTTACAGCTGCCAACGTACAAAAGGGGGCATTCAAAAATATGCCTTGCAAAATAGACTTCTTGTATTTCTTTCAAACTTTTGCAGAATGCAATGTATATCTTAAACTATCAGGAAAATGGAAAAAATGAAATGAGATAATACGCTATTACCATGATGGCTGACTTCCGGCACTCCAGCTGTGGTATAACTACAACTCCCAAGATGCACACTTACTTGGCTGTTTATCAGAACTCCATAGAAATGAATAGAGCATGCTGGGAGTCGTACTTTCACCACAGGTGGAGTGCCGAAGATTAGCCATCACCCTATTATATTCAGGGCCATACAAGACCCATGTCATGTATTATAAATATCTCAGATAAAATATCCTTTGCATTCCATTTATTCATCCTTGATTTTTTTTATGCACCCTCTGTTAATTTTGTTGTTTTAAGCAGCCATCCATCTGAATAAACAAAAGTCATATGTCCTTCCTAAAGATATCAGCAAATGTTTGAAAAGTAAAGTCCTCTTTAAACGGTACCCTAAAGCCATTCTTTTAGTGGGATTTTTATTTCATTGCTATTTGCTGCATCTGGTACACAGAATACATACCATAGCTTGTTTATATATCTGTCTTATTGCTTTGCCCAAACACAGCCAGATGGAAGCTTTCAAAATCAAATTAATTTCAGATTAATTCAGGTTTGGAGGCATGCCAGCTTTATTTCTTCTTATCATGTAATTTGGGTTGAGTCATGAACCTAAAGTTTTAATGTGAAAAGTATGACTGACCATCAAAGATGTCCTAGCATATCTAATTCTAAAACAGCAAGGTGACTTCTTTACTTTGTAAGTATTAAGGTGACCTTTATGGTGTCTAATAGTAAAATTAATATCATATTTGTGAGGGGGTGACTTACAATAACTAATTTATTCATATTACGAATATTTAAGTCTATTAAAAGATAATTGTATACGTCAAATGACTTTTAAATTTGTATTTGATTTTAGATAATTCCAGGACTCTTCACAGTAATTTACAGTGAATATATAATTCTTTTAAAAGGAACCTATCGGCAGTACTAACCATAAAAAACAAGTGAGAGCATTAAGCAGGAGCTCAGGGGAGCAGTACAAACATACCTTTAGTAGAGTTTTAACAGGAGTAATGTGAATATGAACTTTTATTCTGCCAGATTTTGCTCTTAAAGTGGATTGTAGGTGGAGCTCCACTGTAAAGTGCTTTCTGCTCTGAGTGACAGCTGTCATTCATCTATCTCCTGCTACAATTTCCATTTAAAACAGAGTGGGCTGTGTCAATGTAGAGAGCACTTTACAGTGAAGCTCCAAATCCTGGGCATTTGCAGAAGCATAATCTGGCAGAATAAAACTTCATAATCACAGTACTCCTAATAATTTAGGTTCCAAAAAATCTACATTTTGTGCTGTTCTACTCAGCCCATAGCTGGTGTTGACAGCAGTTTAGCATGGTCAAAACTGATGACAGACTCCCTTTAATTATGTATCCAGGAAAAGATCACAATTTGTACATATTATGTAAAATTATAACTGTATCACAACATCAAAAACAATTACATTGGTATGTGGAAATATACTGAGAAATTTAGAAGATACTTGAATTCAATAGATAAAGGTTCATTTTCCACTTTATTTCATATTTGTTAGTTTAGCACAGAACTGAATCATGTTTTGTTATTGAGAGCATTTTATCATCGAGTTGTATTTGAATTAGTCTTGTACATCCAGATATTGATGTACAACTTAAATAGAAGAGGTTTTTCCTTTTATGACAGATTTAGAAAAAGGTTTCCATTAGCTGAGATCTAAAAGCAGTTGCTTTATTGTAAGCCAAATGCTTTAGTTATTGTTAAAGTTGTTCACATACAATTCTTTGAAAACAGGAGCAAAATGCATCCAGACATGACAACTGATGACAATTGTCATCTTTGGCCAATGCGTCTGATGTTTAATATGTCTCTCAGACATTAACCATGTACCTTCCGAACGTGCCCCATGCACAAATGGTTTCATAAAACTTTACTTGATATTGGCTTTGCATCATTTGTGTAAAAAAAAACTAAAAATACATCAACACATTTTAGGAACAAATGGGTCATTTATAAAGATCAGCGTTTTAGACGCTGGCCTTAATAAAGACCCTGCTCTGGTGGTGGATCGCCGAAGTTATGAAGAGGCACTGGTCTCTACATAACTTCGTGCATCTAGAGCCACTTCTATATGTAAGCAAGCTTCCGAGACCATTTTCTATGCCTAAACCGGACGCAGAAAATGATGAATAAGACAGGCCTACCGGCCTGTCCCCTTCCTCGTCCACGCCACGCCCACTTTTTTGGACCTGGTGTGAGCTAAAGCTAACTGTTATGCCGCAATCTGAGCCAGAAATACACCTTATATCCAAAAACATCCAAAAAAGTGGTCACACGTGCTCAGTTCTGACACCTGTGCATAAATAGGAAAGTGGTGTTCTAGAAGTGAATTATGGTTAAAGGGGTATGCAATGAATAATGTAAAACATTAAAATCCAATTGTTCTCTTAGATTTCAAGCTGTCAGCTTAAGGGACACGTCCTTTTAGGTGCAGCTGGTGCCATTTTAATGGTGGAACTAAGCATGTGCTTCTGTCTCAGTGAGCAGGACAGAGAAATTAGAAAAAAGATCTCACAGCAGGTGGCGCTATACAGATAGATTTCTCTGCACAACTCAATAACTATAATATATTTGTAATTATATGCAATTACAAAAGTATTCAGATCCAGGTGCTGGTTTGAAAACTGTAGAATATTTTTCATAGGACAACCCCTAAAAGTTTATACTCTCTTCTCATAGATCTAGTAGAAGTTGCATCAGATCTAAGCATTAGTGTTCAGAAAAAATGATCATAAAATACTTTGGCCACTAGCTCATCTCATGATGCAAATGTCAGGCTTAAGAACTGTCAATCTCATAGGATGCCTTTATTATCTTACTTGTTTCCATTGCAATTTAGGTTGCCATGGAGATGCAACAGCTAGTTCCAGAAAATTATAAGATAAATGTCAGGCAGTGATAACAGTGTTAATGAAGCTTCATTGACAGGCAGCTCCATGCTCCAAATAATAAGCTTATTTTCATTAGCATATGCTAGCTATTTGGAAAGTAAATGAATTATGTCCACATGAATATATATATATATATATATATATACATATATATATATATATATACACATATATAGAGAGATAGATTATAGATATACACATATATATAGAGAGAGATAGAGAAAGAGATAGATTATAGATATACACACATATATATATATATATATATATATATTTATAGAGAGAGAGAGAGATATTAATAATATCACTTTTCACATGCTGTATTACATTTTTATGTTCCAAGCACAATTTATTATATGGTATGTTTAGAAATGTATCATGACTTTTTCTTTATTGGATGCTGAATGAATAGGAAATGTTCTTACTATTTCTACACCAGCAATGAACTTGCTTCTTTCAAGGTAGAGTTCTTTCATCAGACATACATTGTGGTGTCACAGACCTGCTAAAATTCTGAGGGCAAAGGGATTGCCGAAATCAAAATATGGAATTGATATTAAAGCATTGCCCTTTGAGATGTTCAAAGCAATAGGGGCATAAATCAGAAAATTCTGAATGTTGCTGTTTTCATGATTTTCCTTTACAAAAGAGGAAGGTCACAAAAGCACCAGACAGTGCTAGTGTATAACTTATTCATCATTTGCCTGCACTCTGACGTATGCTACTATATGCCTCTGCACTTGCTTGTATTTATTTTACATGAAATTTAAAAAAGACAAATACCCAGCCCCAGATCTACTAAAAAGCCTAGTCTAGAATTTGTCCAAAAATGTACACAATTAATTGGCACAACTAGGGTATCTACATTTGTTCCCCTGACTGAACTGTAACAGGAGGGGTTAGTGGAAATGGGTGGTGTTTCACAGGAAAAAGGGCGTACCCTAAGATTGTAGGGCAAAATCATGCCATAATTCTGGTGCAAAATTCTGTTAAAAGCTAAGCCAACCAATACCTAGCATAGAGTTAGACAAAATTGTCTAGCCCTGCACCATAGTTATCATCCAGCCGGAGCCCCTGTGATAAATAAGTCTATGGGCATGTTATATGCATATGCCATTTTTGAGCTTTCAGTACAAAAATAGCTCAATTACTACATATCACAATCAACTACCTTAAGTGTCACCCCTAATTCCTCATAGATTGTAAGCTCTTGCAAGCAGGGCCCTCACTCCTAGTGTTTCAGTTGTATATTAGCCAGTTATGTTGTGATGTCTTTTGTTTTGTACATGACCCCTCTGAATTGTAAAGCGCTGCGGAATATGGTGGCGCTATATAAATAAACATTATTATTATTATTATATATGCCCAGAAAATGCCCAAATGTGATATGTACCTAGCCTTAGACGGACAACACTGCTGATGATTAAGAACTTGGGATAAGTATAAACCCAATAAATTCTGTAAGTATAAGGCTATATGCACATGACCGTTATGTGTTTTGCGGTCTGCAAATTGCGGATCCGCAAAATACGGATGGCGTTCGTGTGCATTCCGCAATTTGAAGAATGGCAAGGACAGCCATTAATATAACTGCCTATTCTTGTCCGCCTGGCAAGCAGTGTTCAGCTGTCCGCCTGGCCGTGCGGAGGCGAGCGGAGCGGAGGCTGAACACTGCCAGACTGATGCAGTCTGAGCGGATCTGCATCCATTCAGACTGCATCAGGGCTGGACGGAAGCGTTCGGGTCCGCTCGTGAGCCCCTTCAAACGGAGCTCACGAGCGGACAGCAGAACGCTAGTGTGAAAGTAGCCTAAAGTAAATATTTCAAATAAATAATGGAAATATTTACATACACTGTTTCACTGTTTTAAACATGATCCTGCCTTAAAGGTACATGAAATGTGAATATTTTATTTTTACTATCCATTTAACAAAAGTGGTTTTACGACTATAAAGTGATGAAAGATGTGGGCCTGGCTATAAAGAATATTCTGCTCACTGTAAGATGGGTTATCTGTGTCCGTCCTTTACCACAACGGTGATGAATGACTTCCACCTGGAAAACAGATCACATTTGCACAGAGAGAATCTGGCTCTCGTCTTGAGCTATTCCTAATTAACGCAGGTGCTAGAAGGAGCTAAGATTCCATTATTGTAATGGCCAGTGTGATTGTGATTGATCCCCACTCCCTACATGTGGAGCGTATTAACTGCCCTGGTTTCATTGCACCCAGCTTCCTTTAATAGAACAGTATCCAATATAGCTCTACCGATGCAATGCAAATAGAGCAGAGTTTAGTTTGTCATGTCATTAATCATGCCGTGCAAATCAGCTTTAATCCTCAAAGGAAGTTGTCAAAATGCGATTCAGATTCTACACGGTTTTAGGCAGAGATTCTACACTTCAGCCGCCTGACAAAGCTCGCAAGTCTAAGGACCGTTGGACTGTGTATATATCCATTTATTCATAGTCTGATAGCTTCGAAAATATTATTTCAAATCTTTCTCCAACCCAACATTTATTATGATCACATTACACCCAGTGATGAGAAAAGTACCCTGCAATGTAAAACATGTCATCAAGCTGAAAGTATTGACACTTCAGATATCTGCTGGAATCATTTCAGTACATCCTGGCTGAAAAAAGCCAGATATCTTATAATCTAATCTTGTCATCAAGGCCTAGCTATGTGATGCAATAATAAAATAGGCAATTCATCAGAAGAGTGTGAGGAGCTTCTCGAGAAGCAGCAAATCGCCAGTTGACAATTGTATTACTGTGTATTAAGGAGCCACTTTAAAGATGCAATACAAACTGTATGCAGACATGCTGTGACTCTTTCTATAGGAAATTGCTATAGATACAAATTTATTTTTTCATATTTATTTGCCCTCCAGACTAACAGAATAATTTATAGAATAAACTAAAACTACATAGAAGTAGAGCTTATTTAAGGGTAAATCAACTTTCTCCATCTGTTAAATCACCCATGGACTACTGATGCTCAATGTCTTGAGACATATGATATTAGACAACACAGTAGTTCTCGTCTGCACTGGGTTTTTCTGTGCCCTATTCTTGCCCATCACATGCAGGAATAATAGCAAAGATAGTCTTATGTTGTCTTATGCACTGGTTATTTTTTTCATATTCACACCTCCCACCATTTATCAAACTGGTGTAAAGTAGAACTGGCTTAGTTGCCCAGACCAACCAATCAGATTCCACCTTTCATTTTCCAAAGGAGCTGTCAAAAATCTAAGGTGGAATCTAATTGGTTGCTATGGGCAACTAAGTCAGTTCTACTTTACACCAGTGTGATAAATGACCCCAACAGTGTACAAATGTCACACCATCCAGTGCCTAAATAACATTATCACAAGGTGTCTAAATAACACTGTCAGTTTCTTGAAGGGGTTTTCCGGGAGTACAATATTGATGGCCTATCCACAGGATAGGTCATCTATATCAGACTGCCGGAACCCCTGCTGATCAGCTGTTTGAAGAGACAGCAGCGCTCTAGTGATGTCACGTTCATTGGACACGAGTACCATTAAAAGGAATTGGACTGGGCTGTAATACTAAGCGCGGCCACCCTACAATGTATGACTGTGTTTGGTAAGCTGTGAGGAGTCCACAGTGTTCGTCCGGTTGCTGTGGCCATTTCAAACAGCTGATCTGTGGGGGTGCCAACAGTTGGACCTCCACCAATCTGATATTGATGAACTATCCCGAGGATAGGTCATCAACACTGTACTGCCAAAAAGCCCCATCCCACATGATAAACTAGAGAATGTAGTCTGGGATTGCGACTTCAGGCTCCAGGGGCCCCGGTCACTGCCATCCCATAGTGACAAAGGATGCAAAGGTCACAGGTCACATGCCACTACGGCCAGCCCTGACAGCCAGTTTACAATAGCTGTCACATCAGCCTATACCTTGTGAGCTTCCATTTATAATGGGAAATAATCATTGATACAATGGGATTTACAATATATTTTACCGCCATTACTAGTTTAACTACGGAAACGACGAATCATTACATTTAAATACACATTTTCCATTATTCTAATTGATGATACCTGCGCTTTCATTAACAATCAAGGGCCTTGATATATAATGTTCAAGCTATTGCTATACAATAATTGGCTTGTAAATCAGCGGCAATCACACACCACGGTATATTACTGGACCTTACTTATAGCTAAATATGGAAAGGGCACCCCGGAGAGATAGTTATCTTTAAACAGCAGCTTCTGGCTGTTAATTCTATGCTGCACAAGAGTGAATAATCTTTAACTGTACATGGTTATAAATGAGATTGCTCTTGCCATTCATAGATGAATGGAAGTGCTCTCTATACACTGGACTGTAATATTGACTAACATTTCTGCAAAGTTTTAATGGCCTTATTTACAAAACGTACGGCTAATATGTGCCATTTTTTATTTTTTGGGAGACGGAAGAAAACTTATGAAGCCAAACTGTCAAATTAAAATCTCAGTGCCCACAATATCTGTTGATAAATGGGCATTTTTAATTTTGTAGCCATCGTGCAGAAACAACACCAATTATTGTTTCCAGCATGCAGCAAAGCCATCCGAACATTATCTGCTGGCTTTTATAAATGATCTGTTGTGTTCACCTACAGAAACTAATGATCCAGGTTCATATTCCTCTGCCTTTTCAGAGCATGGATCAAACGTGACCCACTTTCCTCTCATATTTCCCTGTCAATGCCTTTCTATTAGTCATGAGCAACATAAAGAGAGATACTGCGCTATACGGAAAAAAAAAAAAAAGAATGAAAAAGGATAACGGGAGGGGAGAGGTGGTAGCAGAAATGTGAAGAACAGAAAGATATCATTAAAGAGACTATAGTTATAGCTTTCATTAGGGGAAAATTGAAAATTCTGTTAAATTTAAAAACGTATATGCAAACCTATGTCAGTGTATATGCAGATTAGTGAGGATCCCTTTCCTTGCTCCACTACCTTCTCTCTAATTAATATTTTTTTTAATTGCTTTCCAAACTACCATCATACAAACAGTGTGCAGTTTTTACCCCAGAACAGAGCTCACATAACATGATTCATCTACATGGAGCACACTTTGAAGATGAATTTGGAGTAGACTGAGCATACATGGTCTTCTTATATGAGTCAGTGTATATGCAGATTAGTGAGGCTCCCTTTCCTTGCTCCACTACCTTCTCCCTAATATTTTTATTGCTTTCCAAACTACCATCATATAAGCACTGTGCAGTTTTTACCCCAGTACTGAGCACTCGCGATTCATCTACATGGAGCACACTTTAAAGATGAATTTGGAGTAGACTGAGCTTACATGGTCTACTTATATGAGTCAATGTTTATGCAGATTAGTGAGGCTCCCTTTCCTTGCTCCACTACCTTCTCCCTAATATTTTTATTGCTATCTATATTATCAACATATGAGCAGTTACAGCCTTTCCACTAGTACACAGTGCACTATATTTGGCCAAAAGGAGTACACTCTAAATAAAATCTAGAGTAGACTGAGAATACAAGGTCTACGTGCAAAAACATTTCTAAATGGGTCACAACTCTGAAGACCCACTTACTTTTCCCAACCCATTTGTATGTGTAAGTGACTCAGGGTTTTTATAAATAAACCATTATTTTCCATTGTATTTATGCCAGAAAATGGCTGTAAATAAATTAATAACTCTGTCCCTCTGACTCACTAACATACTCCTGCCAATCAGTATGTACCTCTCAAATCCTCAAACCTCTAGAATCCAATGCAACCTGACTAGCAATAGGGACTTTATTTATACGTATAGGGGGAAAATATATTTTTTTCTGCTACGTTTGATTGCCAAAACAAGATATCTTCTCTGAATGGCCCAAGTGGGCAGAGGGAAAGGAGACAATGATTGCACCACAACAGACTGGACAAAATTGAAAGTTAACTTGCATCTATAAAGTCTGTGTTAGTTAATACACCAACACAAAAAAAAATGCATAAGAAACTGAGAAAATTCAAAGTAAAAAAGTTTAAAAAAACATAATAAATGCACATTTTCTCTGGCGAATAACTTTATAAGATCCTAATTTATTTACATTGTAAAGAACAAACAATAAATGTTTCTGAACACAAAATTTGCTCTTAAACAGTTTTTGAATGATGCCAAAGGCTACCAGGCCTTTCTAATATTCATATATCTCCCTTGTTCTTTCTTATGCAAATGTTTGTATACAGTAATGATTTTCATTTATTTTCCTTGTCTTGTTTTCAGGAAGGCTGCAAATGCAAAACAGTCTTTTTTAAGCACAATTCTCCTGCCAGGGAAGGGAATGATTAAATGTTTTTGCATTAGTTAGTCATTTTTATTTAACAATTTCCTAGTTTATCACCTAGGTCATACAGAATAACTACACAGCTCTGAGCTGTGTTCAGCCAAAAACAACTGGAACAACATAAATCATGACGCTATGTAAAGGATAAAGAATGGACATTTAATCATAGTATGTGCAAAATAAGGAAAATGCCCCTTTTCTGGAACCAACATGAATTATTCATGAACAGAAGTTATTCTTAATGAAGGTGTATAAAGTTAGGAAAAAAGCTCTTGTTCATTGACTGTGTCTGGTATTACAGTTCAGCTCCTTCTGGCAGTATTCTTTCTAGAGTACAGTCGGCACTCTGCATTTTCGTGGTACATATGTCTAGGGAAGCATCAGTAACAAAGGATATGCTTTGAATTCTTGATTTGTTATTCCATAAGCATCAAACACAACATAACACAGTTTGGCTCAACTTGAGTCTTTGTTTTAAGCTTGAACAATTCAAAAAAGCTCAGGTTGACTTAAATTCATCACATTGTGTTTGATGCCTATAGAATGATATAGTCAATGTTAGGTCAGCGGTCCATGCCTGCCGCTGCCATGCTATTCAGCATGCTGCCTGGCGTCCTTTGCATGCTGCTGTCTCCATTGCTCCAGTGTCTGTTCTCTTAGGGCACATGAGCACTCACCTGTAGCCTCTTAACGTGCCAGTGCGCACCTGCAAATCCTTTCCCAGCCAATGGCTAAGGGGTCCCTGGGTATATAAGGCACCCTCTCCAGGCAGAGGGTGCCTGAGCTTTAAGGTTTTCTGTTACCAGCAAAGGTTTTGTATAGCTTGTGCCTCAGCGATTCTCTTGAGTTATCAAGTCTGTGTTCCCTTCTGTGTTCCTACCATGTTCCCATCCTGCCTGTGTACTCTTGGCTTCACAGTTCAGCTTTCACTTCTAGTTTGTGTTTAAGTTCTCCTAGTCTGTCTGCTTGCTTACACTACAGTCTTGGTTCCTGCCTGCCTTGTTACTGCATCCATCACCACCCCGCCCGCAAGTTCTCCTAGTTTCTCCAGTCTTGTGTTTCAATTATCTGCAGTTACAATATTAGAGACTGTCCAGATTGCTTCTGCAATTGTGGTGGGGTTTCCCTGCATCTCAGCCATCCAGCCAAGCCCTACAGTCAAGTTTAGACTATACCTGTGGTTTTGGTACATTTTTGGCACGTTTTCTGTGCTCAGAGTTTCTCTTACTTGCACCATAGTCCCTGACCAGTGGGTCAGCTGCCAACTATACTAGGGAAGAAGCGGACCTTGCCTTCTTTACTCTTAAAACTCTTTTGGCTCTTCTTTAATCATATAAAAAATAAGCATCTCTGTAATGCCATCTATAAGTACCGTATATACACTATGAGTCAATGTCTGACCCATTATAGAGCTTTTAAATGGAATTTATTTGCCAAGCCAGAGTCCCCTATAAAGGGAAGAGACAACAATTTATAGATAGCTGTTTCGGGACTGTTGACTGGGTGAAAGACAATTGACATGGCCTTTGGGGTGGGGGGTAGTGTGTTGACCCTTGTAGAAATGCCAGCTGCCATAGAGGAATCTTTCAAACACCCTTTGATAACCGGGTGTCCAAAATAATAATAGGACAAGATGTTGCCCAGCTACCACCGTGAATTGGTGAAGGAGGATAGATAGCTTAAAGACAATAAAGGTATATCTAAATTCCCAGGGCGTTGGTAACTGTATATTGAGGTTGGGCCCCATCAGACATGGCAGATGGCAGTCCAGACCACAGGGGGACACATAACATGTGACATCCTCCTCTCTATAGGAAAAAACTTGTGAATCTTCTGTTTCTCCTATATGGCCTGCCCCATCATGGTATCGACCAGGACACAGTAAATATATATAATATTATCTGGTATATTATCTGTTTCTGTCATCTAATATGATGTTATATATTATGTTTTAAACCGACCCCCTGTTGAACCAAAACGTGGGGAAACGCGTCGGGGCTATTTTCAAATAAAGGGATAAAACACTGATACTAACCACACTATAAATTCCAAGGGCACAAGGCTATACAGGGCCAGACAGGGTAGGTACGGGGACAGGGTGACCCCACCATCAGGGATCATCCCTGGGCAGAGGATTATTATAGGGCGGGTACAGGGAGAGAACCATCCCTAATACCCTTATCTATGTGCCCCACTCTCCGCCCAATTCCCAACCTCAATATACAGTTACCAACGCCCTGGGAATTTAGATATACCTTTATTATCTTTAAGCTATCTATTCTCCTTCACCAATTCACGGTGGTAGCTGGGCAACATCTTGTCCTATTATTATTTTGGACATCCGGTTATCAAAGAGTGTTTATATTTATGCTTTTTAGACGAAAATCAATAAAAGCTATTTTTTAAAAAGGGTCCACTTCCAGGTTAAATATTCACTTATACGGACACTTATACTAATCGTATACTTAATTCTACTATAATTCTTCAGACGAATCTTTCAAACAACATATTGAAGGCATTGCAAGAAGAGTCCAAGACACTGCCAAGAGGAGTATACGTTTCTTTATATGGAGCTCATAAGCCCTCAGCTTACAAGCCTTTCTCAAGCTCTTTAAAACCTGTGAGCCTGAATGCTGCCATTTTGCATAAAGCAGCTTATATTTTATTTGGTGGTACTTTCTTGCAAGTTGGATTTCCTGGGCAGATTTAGGTGAAACCCACTCTCCAATACAGTGCAAAACAAACAAAACTGGTGCACACATTACCCATTTATCAGGTATTAGGGAGACAGTTTTCTTCCTTCTTGAGGAGAGCTAATTTGGATAGCTATTACCAGAAAGCATTCCCTGCATAATGAAGATGGAAAAACAGTACCCACCCCCAAGGTCTGCTTTTTGCTGTAGTCCTAAACTTCGCACATAACACTTGGAGAACATAAAAAGGCCACAAATTCAGTAAATTATTCATTTATCCCATTAAGCGCCCTGTGTTAAAACCAAAAAATCCTAAAATTGTTCTAATCTTATAAGACTTGGTACACTACCATAGCCTATGGCGTATATTACACACACTGCAGAACTGGGTAATGAAGAATATTTGGTACAAATTAGATGTACATGTTTGCTGCTTTATATATTAGTGACAATTCAGTAAACTTGGTTTACTAGTTACTCATTAGTGACTTGGTAACACATCTGGATACAGTACCGAAGAGCTTATTTACAGCTTGTTCCTGTCAATCTACAAATTGAATAGATGAAGCAAAAACCACAAGATCCATCAGAAGACACAGCAGACTTTGGTTTATGTGTGTCTGAAAAGCAGCGTATGAAAAATAAAACAGACTGTGGAGACCTGACAGTGAAATTGGGAAATCAAAGTGTTTACTTAAGTCAGCATCTACAAAAACATCTTACAGAAGCACAACCTCCTTTCCTGGTGCGTATTGTGTCTGAACAAATTAGTTACTGATTCACTCATTGCTACACATGGCCACTGCCTGAAGGCCATAGTCATCCTTCAGTCCTTTTTTCATGTTGTCTCATCTTTACTTAGGTAACCTCTGCAAAAGCCGAGTTTTAACCATTTGATAAAATTCACTTAGCAGTTTTGAATAAATGTTCACATAAACAATTTGGCCCTTCAGGAACAGTTACAAGTAGGTGCATTTAAAAAGTGTTGCCAAGGTCACTTACTCAGCTTCTACATTTTTAGAATTGCTTCTATTAATTCAGAACGAGCTTACTTAAGCAGAGCTAAGGCATCAGTGGTAAAAGCACAAGTTAAATATGTAGAAATCACAATTCCTTCTTAAAGAGGACCTTTCATCGGTCCAAACATTGTGAACTAAGTATCATGACATATACAGCGGCGCCCAGGGATCTCACTGCACTTACTATTATCCCTGGGTGCCGCTCCGTTCTCCCGCTATCTCCTCCGGTATGTTCGGTCACTTGGTTATAGTAGACGGAGACTTAGGGGACTTGGTTATAGTAGGCGGAGTCTGCCCTCGTTCTGCTGGGCGTCTCCTTCTCCTAGGCTGTAGCGCTGGTCAATCGCTTCACAGAGCTCACAGCCTGGGAGAAAAAACCTCCCAGGCTGTGAGCTGTGCACTGCGATTGGCCAGCGCTACAGCCTAGGAGAAGGAGACGCCCAGCAGAACAAGGGCAGACTCCGCCTACTATAACCAAGTCCCCGAACCTACCGGAGGACATAGCGGGAGAACGGAGCGGCGCCCAGGGATAATAGTAAGTGAAGTGAGATCCCTGGGTGCCGCTGTATATGTCATGATACTTAGTTCACAATGTTTGGACCGATGAAAGGTCCTCTTTAAAGCGTTTAATACAACGTGTAACTATAAATCCTTGAGTAGTAATTTTTTATAAGCTCGTATACATTTACATTGAATGTTTCCTAGATTTGGTTTCTAGGAAAGCTAGATGATCAATACAGTCACCATTAGGGTACATGCACACGACATTGTAGTTTATGCAGATTTTTCGTGTGTATTTTCGTGCATTTTATGCTGTGTTACTGCACCAAATTTGTATCAAAATCTGCATGTGTTACTTGAAGATGTTGACGTGGATTTTGGCGCATATTTGCCCAAGATTTCTCTCTTTGCAGGGTGATATCTACACTGAAAATCCACACAAACAACTGACATGCCGCAGATTTCAAAATCTGCACTGCGGGTCAATTTTTGCAAGGAAAATGTCCGCACACTGTACATGATATTTTGAGAATCTCATCTACTTAGCTGATAATTTATTACATAGTGGATTTTCCGCATCCAAATCCATGATACGACCCGTAATACTCACTTTCGCTCTTCCATCCATAGTTCAGAACAGCTTGCCGGAGCTCTCTGTATTTGGCAGTGCCAGATGTTACCGGAGTGTCCGCCGGTCCCATTGACTATAATGGGTTCCAGTGGAGGTCCAGCCACTTCCCTGCAAATATGCTGGGATTCAGCTGAACAAAAACCACTGAACACATTATAATCAATGGGGCCGGTGGGCATTCAGAAACAGCCTGCTGGAACTATGAGCGGAAGTGTAAATCTAGCCTTACAGTTCTCACTAAGGTCAGCATACAGTTTCCCAGTTTTTCTGAACCGGACGACTATTTATGTAGCAGTGTTGCAGCTGTATCACTACATAATTAGATAGAAATACAATAGAGAAAAAACTGAATATGTTAAAGGTGAATATTGGTCATTTTATTATTTTACAGATAAAGCCTGTGTTTGTAACACTCTGGTAATAAATGTCACCTTCCCTCTGCTTTAGGTGGCTTAAAGCTGATTCTCCATGGAGTTTGTTATCCTGTCTACAGTTGACAAAAGAACATTTTCTAATACATTCATCCATGTTATACTTTCTTTAGTCCATGCCGCTTCTTCCAATTATTGTGCTGCATTACTGCTTCCACTGACCTACAAACACTTGTCATAGAAAGAACAACACTGTCTATCCTCCAACAGGTTTGGACACACTCCAATTTGGCTTCAGTCTGTTACATTCTGCAGACACAACCCTAGCACATGCCCTGAATAATCCTCCCTAAAGCTGCCAATTCCTCTGCTTCAGACATGGCTGGCTGTGTCCTGGGATTGTGAACTCTTGCACAGGGCAGACTTTAAATGCTACAATCATTTACCACCATTTATGCATTTCTCTGACTTATGTAGTGCTAACCTCTCTTTACAATTTACATTCACTATCAGTATCAGTATGTCTTTGGCCTGTGAGAAGAAAATAGAGTACCAACATAATGCAAATAGGGAGAACATTCAAACTCCTTTCAGATGTAAGCCTTAGAGCTCATACACATACACATATTGCGGACCGCAAACCCATTGACTTGAATAGGTCTGTGATCTGCAAGATACGGCCAAAGATAGGACATGTCCTATCTTTTGCGTAGCGGAGGCACGGATCGGAAGCCCACAGAAACACTACGAAGACATGTCCTATCTTTTGCGATCAAGTCAATGGGTCCACATCTGCAGGACAGAGTGCAGACGGCCGGTGCCCGTGCACTGCAGACCAGTATTTGCCATCCGCAGCACATACACAGAACTTTCACGTTTGTGTGCCCTTACCCTGGACCCCACCACTAAGGCACTGTGCTGATTACTATGATGATTGCATACGACTGTAAAGAGTATCTACAATGTAGAAGACAATAGTAGGCCATATGCTGATACTTTAAAATAACTGTTCACTCAGTGATGGGGCCTGACTAATTTCACTTGATGCCATCAATTGTGGACAACTTTAAACAACTGCTGTAAGTCACTTCCAGGGTCACTAGATGTGTCATATGTGAACTAGTTGAATCACACAAAAATTGCAGCATGTTATTTTCTATATCTTCAACTTGTCTTCTCTCAGCCGCCTCAAGTATTTTCTTATCACTACTTTAGAGACATCACAAGACACAAGATTGGCCTTCCTGATATTTCTTTATTTCCTCTCTTTGCACAGTCGCTTGATATGCTGTTTTATCAGCATATATCCTGTGGCATAATGTATAGCAAAGTAGAGAATACATTTGTGCCTCTGCTGTACACACTTCAGTCATCGTTCCATTGAGGGATGGGGAATTGGACATTATTTTCTAGGCTCTAGGAGCCAGTTAGATTAATGAGCTCAATGAGCATTTTTGGAATTTTTTGATAGTCTAGCAATAGAACTAAAACCAAAACCAGAATCTGGCAAGTACATATACCCCCACATATGCACACATACACGTCTATGTATCTATTATCTATCTATATATATATTAGCTTGAGCATGCTTTGAGCTTCTGCTTTGACACTTCTACTGCAGGGAGTGGAAATAGAATGAGTGGATAGATTTCTATATGCCAAATTCTTTGTAGCCACCTATGATAAGCACCACCAGTGGCATCTGTCAGACACTTTATACCCTCTGGCAAAAAAAACTAAGACATTTGTATGAGATGTTTATGGGATCAAACACTGATGTTATTTAAAATGTATGGTCAGTTTCAAAGTGGTTGTGATTTTTTGAACCTCTCCCTTCAGGCAATGAAGAAACTGCATGTTTTTGTACATATCGTGTCATATACATGATCAAATGACTCTAGTACAGACTGTTGTAACTAGTACAACAGATAGCTCTTTATTATTTTCTTGGTGTAAAAGTAATTGACAACTAATTTAATTAACAATGTATTAAACTAATAGTAAGGACAGAAAATAACGTTACTATTCTCAGTTGCAGTCTTCGAATTGCTTACTATAGACTCAATTTATATTCTTGAGGGAGCCACTTACAATTAATATTTCATTGTTTTGTACAAATTGCATTTTAAGGAATTTATCTGGAATTTATTACATATTTTATTTTTTTAATGTTTTTTTTTTTTTAATGCCCACAAAGTTCAGACATTGTGTTAAAATAAACATGCAGAAAGAACGCTTGCTCAGCCTTCAACTGAAGTACATAGTACAGTAATTCCCAGACTGAGCATTGAAGTCCATTGTCAGTGACATCTATTCCCTTTACATTTCTTTATCTGGTCCTCTGGTTTCCAGTTTTCTTGAGCAGTCATCGAGGTGACAGTTTTTAGTCAATGCTATTTTGGAATGATTTCTACACAAGTAATTCTTCCTTGTAGAGTCATAAAATCACCCTAGTTTTTCTATACGAATATATAACATATACGCCTAAAACTCTGGTGCCCAATACCTCCAAACTGCACATATTTTATTAAAACTCTGGCGTCTGTTTGTTGAAAATATGGGATGAAATTCAGTTAAGCGTAAAGAAGAGCCTTCAACCCTACATGACTTGTGTGCAGAACACTGAATGACTGCAGGGTAAGGAGCAGGACATAAATCCCTGGGGTACAAGTAGTTTACATTATGTGTTGAGACATGAATGATCCTCTAGCAAAAATGTACAGTATAGTAGTATTTGACGGCTGGCTTGAAAATCTATATAATGAACGGCAAACTAATGGTTGCTGCTGAGTCTAATTTCTACTCTAATTATCTATAAAATTAGTATAATAATTGCTTCAAATGACTCGGCTGTAAAATTGTACATACAATTTAACGAGTGGCAAGTCTTCTTTGTTCTGAGACTCGGTGAACAGCCCAGCTCATAGACCCCCACCATGTCACAGAGATATGGCATAAAGTAATTACAAGCCAGATTCCCCTTATATTAAATCACTAATAACTTAAGCAAAGGACAATAACAAAGAAGGGCTGCTGCTACAAGAGAAGGGCCATGCAGAGGTACAGTATATTATTATCTGTTAATGTAGCAATACGGTTTAAGAAATGTTCTCCCAACGAAAACACATTTTGTTATATTTTTATTTAAAATAAGTGCTTAAATAAAGTTTCTTTTGAAACAAGCACATTATCGTGTACAGCACATCAAGGATGGGGTGTGTATACACTTAGGGTGGCATTTATCAAAACTGGTGCTAAGGAAAACTGGCTTAGGCTTGATCTTTTCATTTTCCAAAGGTGCTTTGAACAATGAAACATGGAATCTGATTGGTTTCTATGGACAGCAGTGCAAATTTTCCTTTGCACTAATGCTGACAAATGTCCTCCTTAACTGTATGTAGCCGCACTTTGTGCTCTCCCAGAGATTTGCATTTAAGAGCTGAATTACTACCGCTAAAGATAAATCACAATGTCTGAGCACACGATGTGCCTCATTCTTAAACTTTATTGGTACAGACTGATAATGCACAGTAAATATTGGCAGTAGAGATGAGCGAAGTTATGAAAACTTTGATTCCGCTGCTTCACCGTATTACAAAAAGAAATTCACTTTGTGACGAATTACGCATTACTTTGTAAGTAGCGGGCACAATGATGGGGAATGACGATTGTGATGCCACCCGTTATTGAACCCCTCAGATGCTGCATTCATCACTGATTGTGGCATCTGATGTAAGAATGGAGGCCTTTTTAGGGGTTAAAAAAATAATAATACTCACCTCATCCGTTTCAGCGCAAAGAGGCCATTTTGATTGAAGATCCCATGCTAAATCTCACAAGTTGCGCGATGACGTTATCACGCTGGCCAGCATGGTAACATCAAACATCACCACGCTCGAGATTTTCTCGCTGGATCTTCAATCAATATGGTCGCAGCAGACTCTTCGCGCTCAAACGGATGAGGTATGTGTGTTTTTTTACACCATTTCAGGAAAATTTGATTAGTTACCACGAAGCATGAGCAAATTCAGCTTCATGGCGAATCAAATTTTGCCTGAAATTCGGATCGACGTCCACTTCGGATACTTTGGTTTGTTCAACACTAATTGCCAGTATTTTGGCTATCTGTTAACGGTTATAATGATGAACTATAATATGCAATGTTTCAAAGGTGGTTGGCATTAGAGAAACGGAAATGTTTACATGATTTCTAATGCCCTAAATGAGAGCACGATAAGATCAAGGCAGAGAAGCTTGTGAAGTGCAGGATTACAGGAGTTGTAGCAGGATTTCTAAGTAAAAAGCAGAATAAATCCTAACAGGACTCATAGGAGAGAGAGTGTAAGAGTCCTGTTAGCCCTGCCCACACTGGATGATTGACAACTGTCTCTCCTAGGAGTCCTGCTAGGATTTACTCTGCTTTTTACTCACAAATCCCGCTCCACATCATATAAATCTATATATCACAGAGCTTAGCTTCTCTTGGGTTCGCTTTAAATCCCAGAACAATTCTAGGGGAAAATAAAATAAAAATAACCATATTATAGCTTTATACAACCTCTGAATTTGAAGTCTGTAGGGCCCTATTGTACTGTTGCCTCCAATTTTACACAGAAGAGTTTTGTGATATTTTGCTTCATATTATGGTTAGAGGTATTGGACTATACAGCAGCATGGAGGCTACCATACTAACACATTACAGCACTGACTATAAGACACACCGTCTAGTCTCCTGTAATTTTAGGCTACCAGTGCTTCTGCTGCTACGACTTTCCCACTTGCCCCAATTGCTGATAATCATTCTCTTTATTCTACTAGCTGAAATCTTTAGTTTAAATTGTAGGGCCTTAGATCATGGGTTAATAGCCTTCACTAAACTAATAAGGTTTCATGTGGGTTCTATATTTATCTAGTACGCATGGCTACATACTATTGATTGCAGCGTATTGATAAATTATTCAGAGCATTGTCTGGCTTACTTGAGGTGTTCTTAATTGGTTACATTCATACTGCTTTGAAACATAAAATTTGTCTTAAGAAATTATTTATATGGAGCAAGTTGGAGGTACAGCTTACCCAAGGAATATTACCAAGAAGATTTTTTTTTAAGATTTAGAATTCATGTCAAAGTGTGATTAAAAATATACTTCAAGTTTAATTGCTAGGAATAAGAAAGTGATACATAAAAAAAATACCAATGGCTCTATTCAGCAATTTTTTTTTTTTGCACGCAGGTAGTGCTCTTTTTACACTGTCATTTAAGACCATATTTCGTGCTTCCACTGGCAGTGTCAAAAGATTTGACAGCAAGAAAAGTGCAACTTGCAGTGCTATTCTTGCTGTCAAAAGAGAACTACGTCAGAACCACAACTGAACTTATTGTAAGTCATTTTGGTCCACTGGGTGCCATATGGATCCATCATATGCCATATCTGACACAGCACTGTGCCTTAAATTATTAAAGGCATTATCCGGGAATTTATATTGATTACTGTGAGGAATATGGATTATTATTTAATGTCAGCCATGTTCTTACACAGCCATCTGCTGTCTAATGGCAGAGGGAGGAACACAGCAGGGGGTCCTGGCTTCAAACAAGCCACTCATTTACACATAGCACCTACTCCAGCCAGCCAGGAACACAGCTAATGGAACAGGAAAAACCTCTCTGCAGGGAATCTAAGCCATTCACCACTTCAATCAAATTTATCAGACATTATGGAACCAGCGATTCATAAGGAATTATGAATCGCCCGTCCATCACAGACATAAACCAGATACATATTTGTGTCCATATGGCCACGATGAACAGGCCCTTGGTCATAGTTTAGTGGTTGGATGCCAAAGAGGGGAAATATACATATCTAGCCACAGAAACCAAATAACGTTACCATGCTTGGACTCTACTGGTAGCCGGAACCCAGGCGGATCCATTGGTCCCAGAACCACCTCCCTGAGACCTAATCGGTTTTGTGGCTCATTCGCTTGTCTTATATCTTGATCACGAATCCCGACGTTTGTGTTTTCGATTAGTTATAAGCTACTGCGGGTTGGTTTCTCACCCTATATAATCCCGTTAGCAGACCGGGTTTATATCAAACTATATCTTCCCGGGCTGAAGAAGCGCTGTTTCACTGGGGCAGTGAAACGGCTGCCTTAGCATGTTGCCTTTCTGTGCCCGTGTGGACAGGAGGAGTCTGTGAACATTGTACCAAGCTAACCTTACCTGCTCCTCAGGGACGGCATAACCTCACACCTTGGTAACAAGTGACTAGACCGTATCTCGCTGGCTCTACGTATTTGACATCCGGCAGAAGCGAGGTGCAGTATTCATCACATGACCTTTCCTATGGAGAGGTCATCGATGTGGGTCCAATGCACATCCCTGCTGATCAGCTGTTAGACGAGACCAGCACTCATGGTGCTCTTCCTAGGCCATGTGATGTCACTGTACATCGCTCATATGCATCTAGGCCCCACTCAATTCAATGCAGCTGAGCTGCAATACCAAGCGCACAGCTGATAAACAATGTATGGCGATGTGCGTGGTAGAGATGCCAGGAGCTGGCTGCGCTCATCTGAGCACCGTGTGGTGGCTCCCTGAAACATCTGATTGATGGGAGTTCTGGGACTCGGTCCCCAGCCGATGTGATAATGATGACCTATCCTGAGGATAGGTCATCCTTATAAATTCCTGGAAGCCTCTGAGTATGTGTCAGCTGATTGTATCTTAAAAAGAGGTATTAACAGTTTATAGGATGCTCCCGGATATTAAAATATTTTAATGGTGTAGTCTCATGTATAGTTTGTTGGAGTAGTCTCTTGTAAATTCCAGTAAACCAACACTATACTAAGTCTGACCACTGACTGTCAGTTATTGATTGTGATCTTTAACTAAGAGGAACTGCAAGTAAATAATGATCCAGTAGACAAATATAGCAAACTTGATACTCGGACAGAAGAAGAGAAAAACATCTAGCATAGGATCTTAATTTGAAAGTTTTCATTTTTGAAAATCAAGAGTGGCACGAAAGAGTGGAACTCAGTTTCAATGTGAGCGCCAAAGTTTGCATTACTACAGTAACATTTATTGTAGCAATGTGTTTGGCAGTAAGTAATTATTTATCTGAGGAAAGCCACCTTGCTACGAAAGAAGTACGTGCTAATATAGATTTGTTGATTGCTTAGAGATGTCACTTGAAAATTAACAAGTAATTTGTGTTCCTTTTACATGTAGCTATCAAGGCAGGGGTGCAGCTGGATGGAATCAGCACAAAAAGAATGCAATTTATTTAGTATTAATTCGTACTTTGTTTAACAGGCAATTTCAGAGCATCATAAAAGCCTCTTTAATTTGTCTCCATGTAATATAAAGCAGATGTACTCTGTTAATAAACTGATTTGTTAAGCAGTATACATTATTGCAGTGATTTTCTTCATTAGAGGAGACATGTCAGGGAAGCTTATGCTCTGTTCAGACTTACCTAAATAACTGCCGTTTTGCCATTAAAACACATATGGCCATACTTAACACCATAGTGCCATTAGCTGTGCTTACTTTAATGAGTTGTGTCAAGTTTTCAAGGTATCCCCAATCCATAAGATAGGAGATAACTAACTAATCACTGGGAGTCCGAATGCTGGGACACCCACAGATCCTGAGGATGAGGATCCCCTTCCCCTGATCTGATGAAATGGCAGGTTGAGCACGCGCCCTACCACTCCATTCATTCTCTATAGGCCCTCCGATGGGAAACAGGCAAGCGATGTACTTGGCTACAGCATCTTGGGTAGTCCAATAGAAAATAAATGGTGCATGCTCGACCTGCTGCTTCATCAGATCAGGAAAACAGGACCCTCGTTCTCTGTATTGGTGGGGGTTCCAGCAGTCAGACTTGATGCGATCAGTTAGTTATCCCCTATTCTGTGGATAGAGGATAACTTGCAAATTTGACAAATCTTGACCGGTAACCCATACAATAGTCCTTTACTCTTCTTTTCTTTCACGTTGTCAAAAATTCTATTCAGCTGTTTTCGAGCTATTGTATATCTGTTTCTGAGAATGCTGGTTGACAGCCCCATTGGTCACCATTAATAGGGTTTTCCAGGATTTGATGAGTTATCCTTAAAGGCTATGTACATTTTCTTTATGATTGCATTTTACTTATTTTGGGCTAAAAATCCTTTTTTCAATTGGTCTTTATTAAAAATATAGAGCTATTCTGTCTCAAGGGGTTAACTATTTGTCTAGCTGTGTGAATTCCTGCTTTTTACTTTCACTTAGTTCTGGTCATCTAATAATCCTTATCTCTAAACTACTGAGAGGTCATAAACAAACACTTATCTAAGCTACATTACTATCAGTAAGATAAGAACTGAGCTATAATGTCACAGATCAGAGATAAGGAGCCTTTCAGGTGAGCTGTCTGACAGAGCTGTGATAAAACTCAGATCTTGCTACTAGAGACACTCAGCAATGTGCAGGGAAAGGGGCTCAACATTTTGAATACAGACCAGATGATTTGAACTCAAAATGAGTACAATACAATAATAAAAAAATTGCCCCCAAAGGTATACATAGCCTTTAAGAAAATTCATCAATATCAGATCAGTGGTGTTCAACTTCCAGTTTCTCACCAATTAGGTGTTTGCAGAAGCCATGTTGCCAGAACCAGGCACCGGAGCAACACAGCTATGTACACTATATAGTAGCGGTTGCTAGGGGCAACAAAGAGTTGTTCTTTAAGAAAGCATTTTATACTTGGGAAACTCAAATATATGACACTTTAGTTTCACCTGGAGCAAGGGCATTTCTCTTACTGCACCAGTTCTTACTGGCCCATTCCAGCAATCTAACAGCATCTTCTTGTTCACGTAGGTAGGCCATCTGTCTACACTGATCACAGAAAGTCTTATGGAATCATGAACCCCCTTTTGTTCTGCAACTCAGGTCTGCATAAACAAGAAAATGCCTTAAGAGTGCCAGAACGGGGCAAATGGGGTCTTTGGGATCACTAAGGTAGGAGAGGGGTGGAGGGAGCAACATTGCTCCAGGATAAGCTCTTTTAGTCCTATGAATTCAACGTATAAATTTAAGAACTACGGACATCCCTGAGTGTATATGAATGAAAGAGAATGAAGGAATAGAAAATGCTAATTGATTTATGTTTCTTTCAGTAAATATTTGGAACTAAATTATATATGATCTTGTTTTCCAATTTTTTAGGCCGTGAGTGACAGACAGCCTCCCAGTGAGGCTTGTTACAAATATCATCAAACTGTGTGCTTTGTCATGGTCTTCTAGGGAGATGCTTACATCTGAAACATCAGCATCAGTCATATTTGGTCTTTATTATGCATGTATCTTGTGATATATGTAGAATATCGGGTTTCAAAAATTAACAAACAGCAGATGTGCTCAATTTCAATTTTTGCAGGCCACAGGCAGTCCTTCTGCTGAATCTTACAGTTGATGCTATGGTATATACACAAAATAAAATATCTAATATTTTACCACCTGTGACTAAGTTAATAAATCTGATAAACGGACAGGGTTCTGGAAAAAGGAGACCTTTTCTTAACCTCATATAACTCAATTAAACCTCCTGTTGTACTATTAATGATGTCATAGTGACAACTATCAAGAAATGTGGAAAAGCCTCTGAAAAACTTTCATATTTTGTATATTGAACACTCAGTTGGGGGGGGGGGGGGGGCTTTGATCTAACTTATACTGATTAATCTTAATCTAGATCTGTGAGATCTAATTAGGGTATATGCGCACGGGGGAGATTGATCAAAACTGGTGCAAAGGAAAATTGACAGTTGCCCACAGCAACCGATCAGAATTGACATTTCATTTTTCAGAGCTGCTTTGGAAAATGAAAGGATCAGTCTGATTGCTTGCAATTTTCCTTTGCACCAATTTTGATAAATCTTCCTCACAGTGTGTACTGCATGCAAATTTTCTGCATGGATTCTTGTGCAGAAAATCTGCTGCTGATGATGATGATGATGATGATGATGTATAGTCTTGTGTGCACGCAGTCTTACCCTTAGGGCTTCGATGCGCTTAGCTGGCTGAGAAGAAGGCATGACACTTTGCCATGGGCCACAAAGGCCTAGAGAATAAGGCACCTATTCCAGAGACCAATATCCTAGCACTTTTCAAATGGAAAATCAAGAAAAAGAGAAGGTAGGGAAGGGAGGGAAGGTAGGGGGATCTCAAGGTTCAAAGGGTTCGGACGAGATATAGAAAATGTGAACAGAACAATACAGTAACAGTACCAGTGCTGCCTAATACAGTAACAGTACTATTTTCAAAATCTCATCTATATGATGTGGACAAATTAGTGTGGAAAATGATTGCAGCATGTCAATTGTTTGTGCAGATTCCACCCTTTGTAATGCAAAAGGTCAAATCTTGGACAAATACATGTCAAAATCTGCGACAAAATCTTCAAATAACAAACATGGATTTTTGGTGTAGAAATGTAGCAAAAAAACTCACAAAAATCCATGTGGAGAATATTATAAACTACACTCCAGTTTGCATAAGGCTTGTCTAACCAGTACATTTTAAGAAAGGATTAGAATAGCATAAAAGACACAAAAAAGTTATACTTACCTCAAGATCTCCAGAACCTCCTGTTCTGATGCTGCCTGGGTCATCACTGGTCTCCAATCCCAGTCCCTCTTGGAACACAGCACAGGACTGCTCAGCTAATCACTGGTCACAGTGGTTTGATTTCCTGTGTGTCAAGAGGGACCAGGACATGGACACCAGTGAGGATTCGGGAAGCAATGGAAAACGAGTGGTAGGGGATTGTTGAGGTTTTCTATTTTAGCACTCTGATCCTTTTTTGCAAATTAAAATAAATTACCAGCCGCACAATCTCTATAATAGTCAAGCAGTTTGTGAATTTTGTGAGCAAATATATGCAAATGCAACCGTAGTGGAATTCTGCAGCAATTTTCCCAGATTAGTTGATATACTGCATATAGAAGCTTTTTTTTTAAGACTGTGACCTGATTTCAAGCACTACTGCTCATTTACAAGACAAACAGGTGAACCGTGAAAAGAAATCATTCTTTAGGCATCATAATAATAGCCATGCTCTAACCTAGACAAACTCAGTAATACAGACATGGAAAGCACCATTACATTTTATATCATCATTGACTATTAGATATTATTTGAAAATGACCAGATGTGGTTGTGAAGATCTTAATGTAAAACGAATCAACCATTTACTGCATTTCATCATTAGCAAATTATTTAGTCAGGAGCCATCAATGATCAATGTGACTAAATTGTCTACATACAGTATTTATGGCGTAAAAAATTCTTTCTGCTCGCCGTCCAGTCTGAGCTGATTGTGGTAACCTTCTAGTATAGAACCTCATGGGCATTGCTGATACACTAAACAATCTTTTAAACCTTCTATCTATAATATTGTCTCCAGGGGAATACGCACAGAGATGAAGGAAAGCTCAAAGCCCTACCCTTTGACTTTGCAATAGGTGTTGGAAGTAGAGACTGACATATAACACCAACATACTGTCAGAGTGTACAATGAATCAGAATATTAATGACAAATACTAAGGCGTTAAATATGAGTACAATGACCGATTTATTAACCTCAAATACAACTCAGTTCTAGTATAGCTATGTTGTTTATAGAGTGTATAGAAAAGTATTTTGATAGATTGGAAAGCCCTGGAGAGCACAATATATCTCTCAGTCCATTATGTATTGCTATATCATGATAGGACACTTGACTCCTCAACTTTGGACTTGACCCACTCAAAAGAGGTCATAATGAGGAGGTGAGTAGGCCTATGCATTTTCTACATTATGCCTCGTGTACAGTTTATAAATGGTGCTGAGAAGCAATAGATCAATGTACGGCATGTGGATGTGCGATCCGTATCTTTTTCTCCATAGTTTGGTATTTTTGTAGTCTGTCCCCTCATTTTGTTACATGGTATCAGCACTCCTCCCATTTGACCAAGGTGTTTTTAATTACCAGGAGACTCCCTAAGGGTTAATAAACTCCACCTCAGCCTGAGTCTGGTTTCTCTGAACACATGGAGAGGTGAGCTGTTGTGACCTGTTCACGCTGGGCAGTACTGCGTAATGGCAGTTGCTGCTGAGATACAGTGCCTGTGGGTTGGTGGGGCCTTGGCCTGATAGCAGGGGCGTTGTTGGGCTGCTGGGTCTTGCCACCAGTGGGTTCTGCGTTGCTGCGGTGGTGATGTCAGGGTTGCCAACTGTCCAGAAATTTCTGGACAGTCTTCAAAAACAGGCAACTTTTTTTCCTGTGTTTGTGAAAAAAATAGATGTCTGTGATTTTTTGGGAGGCTGGTGGTACTTGACTAGATTATTTGGGTGGTAATCATTTTACAGCTCACAGTGAATGCTGGTAATGAATTCTTATCAGTATATTGAGCTATAGACCTGTATTACTTATTATCTATTCAAATTGTCTGTAAAAAAAATCTCCCTATTAAACTGTTTCCATAGACACAAAGCTTGACTTAAACATATTCTCTGCTGCACCAACATGGATGTGCAGACAAACATAGCAAGCTAATACATTCCAAGATCTCCGCTTGGTAACCGAATGTAAGCAATATACACACAAAGATATATAATTATAAAGTGTCTTAGTACTATATGAAGACAAGCTAAAACCTAAAACCCTTGCATACAAGTAAAGCAATATTTTGACACTCTCACATCCTGTTCTGAATTTACCACGGAATTCAACGTGGAAGCAGAATTCCCCGTATGAAGATATATAACGCACTCAGCTACGTAAAGGGATATATATAGGCTCCCCATTACTAAGCTTGGTTCTGCTCAGTATATATGTGTCAGTTACCAGATGTCCATCTTTTTATCACTGGTGGTTTAGCAGTCTACACTGTAACTATTCTGCCCTTGTTGTAACAGAAATCAGCTCTCCATACACTGACGTCCCAGTGAGCCTGTGATAGGCTTGTGTTCATACATGCTGCAAAGCCAGAAGCAGCAAGAAAGGAGCAATATGAACCAATGATAAGGCAGGAATGGTGTCTCAGACTACCTTAGACTCCCTGTAGATACTGTCGCTGAGCTGTAGTCACAGATCGCAGCTCTGGCCTAATGGAGCCAACACTGTAGAGGCTGACATATTCACAATTTTTCATAACTGGACTGTTGCTTTAATAGTAGTGTATTGCATGCATTACGAACAGACACACACAGTATGGCATTTTGAAAGTATCTGCATTGCATTTAATGTGCCATAATTCCATAAATAGTACATGAGCAGTACTTCCTATGGCAAACAGCAGATGGGTAATTAAATGGATGGGGCTTAGCTGTAATAACAATCACTGCCAAAGTGGTGCTGATTTGGGAAAAAGAAGGCAGATTTGTTTTTCTTGTCCCATGCAACCCCTTTTAAGGCTATAAATTACACTAATATCATGTCTGCTACTTAACTGCAAAGAATTGCATACACATTTTTCCTTCAGTTCTGTATTCCCTTAAGGTATAATTAAAATAATAAATACTAAATAACCTATTTTAATGTACGCAATGCAGAGAGGGATGCATAAGTGTAAACTTTTTGCATCACTAAGGTCTTTCACTAAGCTTTGCAGAATACATGCAGGATCTTACATACCTCAACACCTCCAGATACATGGGTTAAATCTTCTCATACAGTTTGCCTAATTATCAGGTAAACACATCGGTGGGCTGCACAAGAGATGCAGTAGGTAGCAGTGAGTCACACTCGCCCACATCCTGTTGTTACATCCTGTTCAACGGCATGACAACACTTTGCGGAATTTACAAGGCCAATAATTGTTGTCGGTAACATTCAGTGTGGGAGCCCAGACAAAGTGCTGCTAAGCATCAAGTCAAAGAGCTTTGTACTTTCTCTCTATTACTATGCTGAAGGACGACCAAGCTTTCAATGAATGGGAAATGGATTTTTTATTAGTAACACCACAAAAATATATGATTAATTGAATGAGAGCTGTGCATTGAAAGAAAAAATGATTAGTTCTGGAAAGTTCATTTTATATACTGATACTTAAGTCTACAAATGTGTTTTTCAATAAGTTGGCCTTCACCAATATACATTCTCTGTGCACATGCCTGTATAGTCTCAGAAGCATTTTATTATGCCACATGTTCAGTTGCTAGGAATCTATATTATGGTCTTCTTGTTTGTGATGGAGGTTTCTGGTTTATACAATGCATGCACAAGGGTCTACTGGACCCACAAGAAATTAAGGTCATGGGCCTCTCTCCAGACACAATAGTTATAATAACACAATGCTTTCAAGAAGCAGTTATCTTATATAATTATGATTTTTTTTTTTTCTATTAAACAGGCGCAGAATGCTATTAAAAATTAAAACAGTCATATTCACTTCATTGCCCCCACTCTGAGACTTTCCTTACCCATAATCAGTTGTTCCTGGTCCCTCTTGACCCCCAAGAAATGACAACTCAGGCAATCACTGACTGAGGCAGGTCACTTCTGCAGCCAGTGATTGGCAGAGTGGTCATTTCCTGTGAGCCAAGAAGGACCAGGAAACAGATGCCTTAACATTCAGTTGGAAAAGGCTGGCCAAGGGCCATGGTGAGGTGTTTTCAAGAGGGAAAATGGGTGAGGAGTAGTGTTGAGCAAACTCTTGTGTTAAGTTCAGCGTCTAAAGTTCGGGTTCGGGTTATCGAAGAATCGCGTTATGGATTATAATTTCCGTTATGGTCTGTGGTAGCGGAATACATAACGCAATTCTTCGATAACCTGAACCCGAACTTTAGAGGCCGAACTTAAAACACAAGTTCGCTCAACACTAGTGAGGAGCCTTCAGCAGAGACAATGGGTGAGGCGTCTTCAGAAGGGACAATGGCTGGGGTGTTTTCAGAAGGGACAATGGCAGAGGAGTCTTCATGAGGGATGGGTGAGGTGTCTTCCTACTGTTCTAATCTTTGCTTTATGTTCGCTGCAATTGGTTCACAGGAAACAGAAAGGTTCAATGTGTTAGTAGAAATGAGATGTCCAGTCCTGTCACGGACGTACCGAGACATACGGACGTCCCCGTGACAGTGGGTGACAGAAGATCTGTGAAACTGACAACAGTGCTTCGATCTGACAGGTTTACTTGTGGATCAATTGACATCTGTTTTGTTTCTGATACTGGACACACCTCTAACCTCCAGGTGTTGCTATTGTGGTCATTTAACTTTCCTTATTTATAGCTTCTTATCCCACAATGCTGTGCGGTTTATAGCTTCAGAGGTATCTGTGGTCTGCTGGTGTTTGGTTCTCGGCTGAGTTCCTGTTACTGCCATAGCTACTGGACAGTTAAGTGTTTCCTTTCCCTTTTGCATTTTGTTTTGGTTTATCTGTGTGTTGTTTTTCACCTGCCCTTTGTTGAAGGCCTGGGGTAGACTCCTGGTCGTCCTTCCTATCTGGAAGAACAGGTAGTCTTAGTCCTGTCACTATCGCCAGGGTCTTATAGGGTGAGTTATGACTCTAGGTACTCCTGCGTATGAACTCACCTAGCCGTGGGGTGTGTTCATACTGATAGCCAGTCAGGACTGTGACTAGGGATCTGACAAGGAGCTGTCCTTCTTTCTTCCCTTGCTTTCAGGCCTTGTTCCTTGTTCCCTCTCCTTCTTCGTCTGGTGTGGTGTCTCCCTCCCACACACGGGCGTGACAAGTCCATGTAGACCCTGACGTTTTTATTAAAAATTATGAACAAGAAACAGGCTTCAGGGTGACAATTATCTTTTGCTTTTGTGAAATCTAAGGGTAACTAGATATTATCAGAGACATTCCTTACTATGCTTTCAGTACCAAATATGATCTACTTCATAAGCTGAGCTATTTAGGTACCCTGAGCTAGCAACCAAAACTCTCCCAATTGCCCATCCCTTGCCAACTACAGAATTCTGGCAGCTATTTATGGAAGCCTGTACTGTGTCTAGAGTCAGTGGAGGATGGGAAGCCACATGGACTAATGAACTTCTGTTGGTAGTAAGCTACAGTAAAGCATAGTAACTCAAATACTCCTATGTACTTAAAGAAAGCAAATCAGGGAATGGCACTATAAGCACATTTTTGATATTGTGAGCAGAATGTAATCCCAAAAAGTTTACTGCCA
Source organism: Bufo gargarizans (assembly GCF_014858855.1). Taxonomy (NCBI): domain Eukaryota; kingdom Metazoa; phylum Chordata; class Amphibia; order Anura; family Bufonidae; genus Bufo; species Bufo gargarizans. The sequence goes on along the minus strand of NC_058081.1, from coordinate 226,455,117 downwards.
ATAAATGTGAGATATCATAAGAAGTAACTACAGCTATAGTGGTTCTTAAACCATTGGGGAATGAAAGGATATGTAATAACATCCCAAGTAACAATCTGATTGCAAATGTAACAGCCTGTGATTGACACAAGTGCACATCTCATGCCAGCATATGCTCTCGGCCTCCTATCATCTTGTAAAGGAGTGGAACAATGTAATATATTTGTGCATTCACACATGATTTGATGGATGTCAGTAATTAATCATAATCTGTTGTCTTTTAGACAAGAGCATTTTTCACCTTAATGCTTTAGGTTGATTGATTTCTGCGTTAAAATAAGTGATTTATCAGCCAATGATTATTTTTCATATTCTAAATAAATTACAGATCACAAATAATCTTATATTTTTTCTTTGTGAGACTGTTTCCTTCATAAATATGTAGTGCTTGCTTTGAGTGTGGTTCGGTAATGGGATAGACTAATGGTCTGTGCTTGGAGAAATTTCATATTGCTCTTTCCTCTAAAAATAGCTGTGACTGACACCAGAAACTATCACTGGTGATAAATGGCAAGGGGGTCAAGTAGCTCTCTCTTAAATTACTTGAATTTACTAGTTCCCTACTTGTATTTATATTCTGTGTATGTCTGAACATATGTGGAGGATGGGGTGTGTGCATCTATATACACAACACACACACGCTATATATATATATATATATATATATATAGTGACACAGTGAGAGGTTTGGTCTGGGAAAACTGGTATTTTCCACCCAGCATGTGCTGCTAGGCTGATTTACAGCCAGATGAGGTCAAATACCGGACCAGATTTTAAGTGCCGGTCCGGGTTTTGGCAGCACCTGGCTGTCCTTAAATAGGCAGCTGGGCTCAGTAGCCAGGTCTCTGTGTTGGGATCTGGGAGCCTTGTGTGTGGATGAAGGCTTTCTACCTGTTTGGCGTGAAAACAGGTTTGTGCTGCTATGGTCAAGGACTCTTTGAGGCAGAATTGCTGCATGGTGTGAATTACCACCAACACCGCAAGGTGACTTTTTGCTTGACTATGACTGCTTGCCTAAAGTGTGAATAAACACTGAACTGTTTGATCCAAAGAACTTGTTGTTGCCTCTATACTGCGTCCGCTAATCCTGTCTACCAGAGTGAAACCCCACAATATATATATATATAAATATTTGTTCACCAACCTACACACAGATCATGAGGGTTAACAAGGGTATGACGCATAATGGCTCATATTACTATCTTACTGTATATGTGTTTCCAGCTGCATTTCTAAATATTGGATTCAGAAGTGCATTGCTTTCCCATTAAAAATGTAAACCCGCTCCCCCGTACTACACAGTGTTTCTGCCATGCCCCCTACTAATACTAGAAATAACTTTGACAGCTTTAATTCATTGCATCTGCTTCCTTATCATTTGCTGTGTATGTTTTATCCTATGGTTATTGAATCGTCTATTTGTGTCACAAAGTGTAGCCTAAGCCTACAATGTAGAGAATAATCTGACAACTTTCGTCTATGTAGCTAGATGTGCACAATATTGGCCACCTAAACAGGAAAAAAGAAGTGGCTGACAGCTTGTAGAATGCATACAAACAGAATAAATAGATTAAGCAAGTCTGCAATACATATACCTGTGCAGTTAGTGCAGCGGAGTTAAGTTTCGAGCTCTATGATCCTCTCTATTCAGGACCCTCATCTATTAGCCAGAAGAGAGAGTGGCTACAAGCATGCCTTTTTCTCTGGTGGACCAGACATGTTTGTGCATTGCATGCACAGTCCATTGATTTTAACGGGAGCTGTATAATACTTAATTTCCCATGTGGTTCTAATGCAAGCATATTAAACGCTTGCTGGAGTGCTCACCCACAGATTACAGCTGATTGCAAGGGTCTAATATTTTAGGGAACATTCAACACAAAAATAATTATCAAGCAAAGCAGCAACACTCAACAAATAATAACTGTAAATAGTCACATGTCTAAAATGACCATTAATCTGAAACTTAAAGGGTCACTAATTTAAAAAAAAACTTTTGATATGTCATAGAGATATACTAAAAGTTTAAATCAGTGGGGGTCTGAGTTCTGAGACCACCACTGATCTCTAGAACGAGGGGAGAGAAGTGCACATAGCATGTTCTCTCTTCGCTACATGAGATGGGCACCATAGAACTCTATGGTAAATCATTTCCTCTGGTGGGCCCAAGGGACTTAGTCCGACACTGCACTGCATCCGGTCCCATCGAAAACTGCAAATTTGGACTGATACACTGTAATGTGTATGGGGCCTTTAGACTACAAACAGATATAGCAGATAATGGATACAGATACAGATACAGCAGAGCTGAATGTATCATTTCGAACAAGTCATGTTGATAGCTACATATAACTGAAGACTAAATCTACTGCAAAGAATCAAAGGACCCGCTCTGCTCTGCTACATCTGCAGCTTAGGCAGCCCGGCCTTATCATACATGTAAATGACTATAAAACTAATTATGTGACCCTCACTTCCTCATTATTCTTTCAAGCTGACTATAGTGGTGAGACCATGAAATAAAAGATGTTTTAATTCATGTTATTTTTAGAAAAGGCAAACGAGTGCCATGGTAACTAAGAAGATGAGTGGAGATAACATAATATATTCTATGTAATAATCACAGTACCTTGAACACTGTGAATAATTTTTGTAGTCATCATGATCATCTCAATTAAAGTTACATATTATTCATTGTAATAAAGGGGGAACAATCATAAAACAAGGACAACACTTTGAGCCAAGAACAATACACACTAAGAATGGAATATTTCTTTCTTTGCATAATCATTATAGATTTAAAGGGATTGTTTCTGCCATTAGCTGCTTTTCACACGAAAGCATATTTTCATCATTTACACTTCCCATTCCTTCTTGATTATTATTATTTTTTGTTTAATTTACCTCATTTGCAGTTCCCTGTGGGAGCAGCTATAGGTGCCACAGCAGTCGCAATTGCAGTGGTGCACTGTCAATTACCGTATTTTTCGCTTTATAAGACGCAGTGCTGGAAGTGCTCAGTAGTATGCAGGAGGTGCAGGGAGCGGTGAGTGAAGCTCTGTACTCACTCCTCCTCCCTGGTCTTCTCTAGGCCTGCGCTGCACTGCCCTGACTGCGTACAGCATTAGGATGTATTGACCGCACTGTGATCTTACGTTGTACATAGGTCACAGTATTGCTCGGGCCCAGACAAACCAGGGAGCGTGACTGCAGGAGAGACCGGCAGGGCAGGAGATGTAAGTTAATTTATTTATTTTGGGTCTGATTTGAGGTCTGACATGAAAGTCTAACATGGAGGTCTAAAGGGGCTCAGATCTGAGATCAGACATGGGGTGTCTAACATTGGGGTGTAATGAGGGTCTCATCTGAGTTTTGATATGGAGGTCTAATTTGAGGCTCTTATATGGGGGTCTGATCTGAGGTGTGATATGGGGTCTGAATTGAGGTCTGATATGGGGGTTCTGGTTTGAGGTCTGATATAGGGTCTGACCTGAGATGTAATATGAGGGTCTGGTACTGGAGCACATTATAAGAGGGCATTTTTGAACTGGCACATATTATGAGGTGGTATTTTTTGTACTGGCACAATCCTAAGTTTTTTTTGTACTGCTACACATTATAAAAGGGTACTTTTTGTACTGGTACACATTATACAGTGTTTTTTTTGTACTGGTACACATTATACAGTCGGTTTTTTTGTACTGGTACACATTATACAGTGGTTTTTTGTACTGGTACATATTATACAGTTTTTTTTGTACTGGTACACATTATAAGAAGGTATTTTTGTACTGCTGCACATTATAAGGGGGTACTTTTTCTACTGGCACACATTAAGATGAAGTATTTTTCGTACTGGCACATGTTACAAAGGAGTATTTTTTTGTACTGGCACACATTATAAGGGGGTATTTTTTGTATTGTTGCAAATTATTAGGGGGTATTTTTGTACTGGTGCACATTATAATGGGGTATTTTTGTACTGGCACATTTTATAAAGGAGTATTTTTCTACTGGCACACATTATAAGGTGTTTTGTACTGGCGCACATTAGAAGACATTTTTCTACTGGCACACTGGTTCTAGCTTTGTTAGAAACAGTTTGCCATGTACTATATGATGTCTGATGTTCATTTTTTACATTAATCATGAGATAATCCGTTTAACAATTTCTACAGAAAGTCGTTACGTGGAAAGTTATCTGTTTCAGAGATGTCTCTTACCTTAATTCCTAGTGAGAAGGACAGACATTTGGCAGCACTGATTGCAAGTTAAAATTCCACAACATGTTTCTGCGCTAAATAAATGTTCTAAATACTGGTCTTCCTACATTTATTCATGGTCAGGAAGAAAAATGAATCTTCCAGACGCTCCTTCTTCTACAATGTCTTCACATGGAGTATGCCCCAGCTGTCTTCAGCCACACAGTAAATGACTTGCTGAAACAAACTGAATGTGTGCCTGAATGAAAGCTGATGCTGGAAATGGCATTGTGTTAAGATGGGTATTGACTGACACATTTTATAGATGAGTGGCTCTAGCTGTGAATACCAGCCTGTACAAAGAGAAATGCCTCAGATAATGGCACAAGGTCTAAACACCCTCTAGGTGGCACTTTTTGGCCCAAGAAGCAAATTGAACTTTAAACAAGAATAGGTATATTTTGACCTTCTTACATTTTCAAGGTCAATGGGTACATACGGTGTCAGAGCCATGAATATCAATCATAGTCCCTGCAGTTAGTGTGGATTGCTTCTACATACTAGGCTTTATAATATGTGACATAAATGACACCCTATTGGCATTTAGGAATTAATTTGGCCATAGAAAATTAGGATAAATAATGACAATACAAGAGTTCTAGTTCATGATGCATGGCAAACATTACAGCACATTATTAAGAAACTCACTCCCTTGTAGCTTCCTGTAAAGAGGTACCATAGGACACCATAACTAAAACGTACTGTCACAAACGTGTTCACAATCTGCAATGACATACTCAGATGCCTCTGTATGTTTTCCTACTCCATGGGTGTACTCTATGTGGCCAGATACAGAAGTACTCCTATCAGTTGTCTTTCAAAAGGTTGTCCAACTTCAATTCTAATTTTAGTTAGGCCCTGGACAGTGCTGTAACTAACATAAGAAAGACACTAAACTGCTCCCTGATGCTTCACTCCAGTACCAAGGGTCTAGTCCAGCTCCTTCTAGTCCCAACCATTAGGGACGGATTATAATTAGGGAAATATGGGCTACTGAACTGGCCCCGGGGGCCAGGCAAAGGAAGTAATTGCGCTATTATTATCTGTATCATTTCTTTAGCGTTGTGCTGCGTTTGTGCCAGCCGCTCCTGCCATGAATGCTACTGTTGCAGGCTTACATACTAGGATAATGATAGTATACAGTAGTTCATCTTTGAAGGTGCTCATATCAGACTCAGTTTCTATCCTCAGCTCATTTCCACAGTCATTGGCGTACACAGACAAGAGCAGGCCAATAGAACAGCTTGTTTTAATCTATTGTTTTACGCTCCACCTCCCTCTTTGGACCACCCTCCGGCAATATAGTTCAACATTCTGTTTGCCCCATCCAACCACTGCAGGTCCTACAGGCTCAGGCTGACAGGGTCCACACTAGAAATGGCCTTGCGGTTCGTCCGGCGAACTTTGCTCGTTCGCGGTTCGCCGACCAGGCGAACATATGGCGATGTCCGCTGGTGGCATATTCTTTTGCATTGCGCTGAACTTTGACCCATGACACATCCAACAGGTGGGACAGGACAGCCAATTTAGACGTTTCAGAACATGAACATACCCCCACCCTATAATTGAACCCAATCTGGCAGCCATTTTACATTCTGTGTTTTGCCAGTGTAGGGAGAGGTTGCTGTGTCGAGCAGGGACAGGCTGTTGGGGACACCAAACGCTAGCTAATAGGGCCGCAAAAGTCCTTTCAAGGACTGGTATAGGTGTGCTATCGATAGCTGTGACTTACTGAGGGGTGTGATATACTTATAATATACTTTTTTAACATAGAAAATATATTATAGTGCATTTGTATTGTGCAGCAGTTGTGTGCGGTTCTGCTGCGAAACCAAAGCTATAAAAAAACTGATTGAGGGGTGTGATATACCTATAACATTCTTTCTAACATAGAACGTATATATAGTGAATTTGTATTGTGCAGCAGTTGTGTGCGGTTCTGCTGCGATACCACAGCTATAAAGAGGGACAAGCGCTATATCCAGTGACCGTCTAATGTACCTCCAGCCACATAATCACTTGTTCTTTTCTGTCAGGTGAATGCCTAACTTTTGGGGCCTGTACTCCACTGGCCTACAGTAAAATTGTTATCCAGTGACCGTCTAATGTACCTCCAGCCACACAATCGCTTGTTCTTTTCTGTCAGGTGAATGCCTAATTTTTGGGGCCTGTACTCCACTGGCCTACAGTAAAATTGTTATCCAGTGACCGTCTAATGTACCTCCAGCCACACAATCGCTTGTTCTTTTCTGTCAGGTTAATTCCTAAGTTTTGGGGCCTGTACTCCTGTGACCTAAAATAAAAACGTCTAGGCTCCAGCAGGGCACATTTTTGAGAGTTTCCTTTTAAGACGCATAAAAATAGCCCCTGAGTAACATACATATTTTTTGTGGAAATTTTTGCCAATGATCCCCCTCTGGTATGTCACTGTCCATGTTGTGCGACGATTTGTGCACTTCTAGTAAGTATTTGGCTGAAAATATGACCTGAAAGTTTTTCGGGTTCGCCTGTTATTAAAATAAATGGGGCCTGCTGCGATAGCGAGGTTTGCGAACCTTTGATCGTGAACACGCATTTGCGAAACGTCCCGGCCGATGTTCGTCCATCACTAGTCCACACCAGTGCCATTCCCAGTCAGACAGTCTGGCCATACAGCTACAGCCCCAGTGCCTTATTTTCATCACAGGAACCAGTTAGATAGCATGCAGGAGTATATATACCCTTTCATTGTAATAAGCCCCTCTTGGCGGAGCAATCAATTACAATAAGCCTGCTTTTGTCTAAGGATGCTGACAGCCTCATATTCCCTACTGTGGGGCTGTTTCCCTCTCTTCCCTACAAAGGACTTGCCTGTAAATATGCCAGGAGGAGCTGTGTATCTCTCATAGATATCACAGGAGGCACATCCTAGAGAAGAAAGGACTGTTCACATGTGTACAGCAGCCTCTGGCCTAAGTCATGACTGAGGTCAAATGTGTGAGATGTTTACATCTCCTTCTGGCCTATCCTATGTAGGGAGAAGAAAAAAATAGCCCCACCCTATATACATATATATATATATATATATATATATATATATATAGCTGTGTCTGACATTTAGAAATAAATAGTAAGGCTATGTAATGTGCATTAACAGTGTGGCTCCCCCTCTCTGTCTTAGTATATGCAGTGATGGTCAATGAAACACTTGCTACCGATCCACTTGGAGTTATGGTCCAGTCATACGTACACTGGAGATATATGTCGAGAGCATTTTCTGATGCATACCACATCACCAACAGAAGACCCAGGTATACCACGGTATAAGCATTTATTGACAGTTAGGCCCTATGTAAAATAAAGCTTATATCTGTACAGTGACATATGTTGCTTTCTAAACAGCCTGGGGCCCATGGTACCCTTCTTCCACCCCTGCCTAGCATGTAAACACCCAGATGGGGTCACATATACTGCTCCAACTAATCTCTGGCCTCAACAGTGACATGCCCCAAGAGACACATCATTGCTGGATCAGATGCTGTTTTGGGACACCTTACAGCTGAGGCCACTGATTGGCTGCGTGGGTGCACATGACCCTGTCGTTAGGTTTACACATTAGGGACCGAAGATAACTGGACAGAACCCTCAGCACTGGAAGGAAGAGTCAGGTGGTGCAGGTGTATATTAGGTACAGTACCGTCTAGGGCCTACATATAATTGCTGTTGAAGCAGGACAACCCCGTTGAGATATGCTTACAGAGCTTAAACTACTACTGTCTGTGTTGCCCATACCAACCAGTCAGATTCCATCTTACACTTTTCAGTGCTCCTTTAGAAAATGAAAGACGGAATCTGATTGGTTGCTATGGGCAACTAAGCTAATTCTACTTTACACCAGTTTTAATAAATCTCTCCCAATCGGGCCTCATTTGTCAAAACCGTCTACAAGAAAAACTTGCCCAAAGCAACCACTTAGAGCCCAGCTTCTATTTCTCAAACTGCTCTGGTAAAATGAAAGCTGTGCTGTGATTGGTTGTTATTGGCAACAAAGTAAGTTCCATAATTCTGCCTCAAACTGCTTTCCCCATAGATCAGGTATTCAGGTTTGCCAGTGGTAAAACGGTCAACGCTGGCTAAGTAAACATTTCTCAAATAACGAGATTGGCTGTTTTTACCTCTCCTACAGAAGTAGAAAACATAAATGTTACAGTACTTGAGTTTTCAAGGCCAGACGTCCAACAAACCACTAGAGAACCCTTGATTACAATCAATATCTACCCGCTTAGAGTTCAGATTTAGGAGTAAACATATTTCTTAATGCAATTATGTGGCCGCACATGTTCAAGCTTATGATTTCTTTTGCTTAGCAAATCTGAAGTGATTCACTGTTTTGTGAGGCATTATTTTCTTGTATTCTAAAGAGTTCATTTTATGCAGCCGTATATTCCTTGTATACAGAGGGAGACATAGATAACAGTAGATATCATTAGTTGTGCGGCTTCAATGATCAGAAGTAAAAGAGGGTAAAGTCTCTCTCAGCTTTGCTGAGATATGGGACATTTACTCAATGCTCTCTTTACTTTCCATTAATTTCCACCTTAGAATAGCTACCAGTAGGTAAGGAACATCAGACGCCAAGATTAATGGCACTGTAAAGCGTGCATAATAAAATAAGCAAATGGGATCCCCTATAAATACATTCACCTAGGAGACAGCATCTTCAGAGGAGCTAAAAGGCTCAGCACAGGCAGAACACCATGTTGTTTGTGAACGGAAGCCTTTTGCCCTTAGACATATATTGTCAAGTAATACGCTATACATCCATAGAGAGCTATGGAGCACTGCGTAAACATATCATCCCTATGGCCTACTATGTGGACTATATGCTAAGTCACTTGAGACATATTCATTTGACACCACATATACCTGTTACAGAGGATCAGTCACCAGTGACCTCACTATCCAGCCGTTTACATAGACACATAGCTGTGGTTCACCTGATTAAACGCTGTTTTTCTTTTGTTGATCCCAAGCTCCATTGCTGGGGAAAGATTCCCATTAGGGTCCATTCAGACGTCCGTAACAGATACCGGCCCTAAGATAGAAATGCCTATTCTTGTCCGCGACTGTGTACAAGAATAGGACACGCTCTATCTTTTTTTTGCGGGGCCACGGAACGGATCTACGCCTGTGTGCTGTCCGCATCTTATGCGGCCCCATTAAAATGAATGGGCCCACACCCGTTCCACAAAATTGCTTAACGGATGCAGAGCCAGAAATACGGACATGGAAGTGGACCATTAAAAAGGTTCTTCGCCCAAATGTATTATTTGTAAAACTCTAATAATCACATTGGAATAGAAGGCAAGACAGGCAGTTACTTTTCTCTGCTTTCCCTTTGAACCCTCAAAACTGCTGATAGCACCTTATGGGTGACAGGGACAGCAGTGTAGGCATACTATGAGTAACAGTCATGCATGAGATATCAAAGTTTTCATCCCCCTTTCCTGGTGATGCAAGTGTCCACGAGGCAGTCCTTTCATGTTCAATGCTCTGGGCTATATCTAACCCTTCCCCTCTCTTCTGAGTGACAGCCATCCATTCAGGAGACTGAAAATACTGTCTCAAGGCACTTGCACACATGCAACCTGCGGACAGACTCCATATAATACTGATCAATCAATGTTTAGGTTTAAATGGGTTGTACGGTATGCACTGGTGACATGTCACTAATGACCTGCTATGGTCCTCCCATAGTGTACATTCATTTGCCCCAGAGGGTTTGGACATTTCCATGTAATGGAAGCTCATTAGTATCCATATTATCTTACAATTAGAATTATCCTGTAAGACTTAAAGGGGTTCTGCAGTTTGTTTATCCCCCGGATAGATCATCAGCATCTGATCAGCGGGGGTCTGATCCCCGCTGATCAGCGGTTTGAGAAGGCAGCTGCGCTCCAGGAGTGCCGCGGCCTTCTCACTGTTTACCGCAGGCCCAGTGACGTCACGACTAGTATCACTGTTCTGGGCGGGGCTAAGCTCTGTTCACTTCAGGATAGATCATCAGTTTAAACAAAGTGCAGAACCCCTTTAAGTATTTTGATCTACAAATACCAGTAAAATGGTTAACTTGCTGTTTAGGGACATCTGTTACACAGCACAGGCTAGAGGCAGGGTGATGAGGTAGAATATGATGGATTCGTTTTGCCATTGACAGTAGAGGATTATAATGGCTTTCAGTGCAGGAAATGCAATAATGCAAATGTGGAAGGCAAGAATGTTAACTCTTTGCATGCCGACACACAATGATCCCCTGGTGGAGCATCTAAACACAGATGTAGCTTCCAAATACTTTGTTGGCAGTGACAGTTAAGATCAATATTGGAGACCAAATGCCAGCCGTAAAAGGGCAATGTCCGTCACTATTCCTCTGACTAACTGCGCTTATCACAGGTTCTCATGCTTCACTGAGTGAAAATACTGCCATTGATCTTACTGTCACCGCTCACATTCCTTTTACATCAAACAAAATTTTTTCACCATCGAGTTTCAAAGCGTCCAATTTTTTTCCCTTTTCAAATAATCACCATCTTGTAACTCTCACATGAATGGATTTACAAAGCCACTGTTTTACCACAAAAGGTCTGCAGCTTCATACGACACGCAGCCTTTAGCTGAGGCATAGGTAAAATTATATCAAAGCCTTGTTGTACACCGTAGTCGGATGCAATCAATGACAATAACCAACTTTAAGAATGGACCTTAACATACAATGTCCTATTTTAAATGACAAAGGGATATCTTGTTCCAGACATTAAAAACGGATGCACTTTTTGACATCTCTGGTGCCAAACCATCAAGCATGGCCAAGATTAGTCTCAACAGGAGATTCCCATACAATCCTTTGGTAATAAAAGGCTAACAGGGCAAACGTGTTTTATTTTTCATTTAAAGGTAAATTCATCATCTTACCAAACAAGCACCAATTCCATTCATATGTTAGATTTGTTGAACCACTTCGAAACCACCAATCTGGTAGCTGTTGTGGCGACCAGGTGATCACCGTGGTTTCCAAGATTTGTCTGGTCATGCATTTTCCTTCAGAAGAAATATACTGTAGCATTACATGGTAGGCATCTAGATAAATGTTGGTCCAAGTTATATAAGGATGGTATTACATGGTAGACATTTAGATAAATGGCTGTTCAAGTTTTGTCTGTGAAGGTTCTCATTTATCCAGGTCATGGTATATATCTGTAAAGAATAAATCAAGGCAACTGGACGTACTGTAGATTTCTTGAAAACGTTTTACTCGTTTTTATTTATTCCTAGAGAATTTTTGTACAGTCACTCAGAATTGAGAAAGCTTGTTGGAAGAACGAGTGAAACGTTTTCAAGAAATCTACATTACGTCCAGTTGCCTTGATTTATTCTTTACAGATATACTGTCCAAGTTTTGGTAATCTCCGACATAAAATCACAGCAAAGAGCAAAACCAGTATAGATAATCTCTTTTCACTTATTAAAGACTTCTACAAGAGAGCTGTCTTGGCGATCAAGTGATCATTGTGGTTTCCAACTACTTTCCCATCTGCACTTTTCCTTACCACTATTGGGATCCGACATAGGGTCTCATCAGCGGAGGAAAGCGCTTCAATTTTGCGCCCATTCATTGTCAATGGGGACAAAACTGAACTGAAGGGAACATTGCCTCAAAATGCATTCCTTTCCGTTTCATTGCATTCCCATGAAGCACACACAAGTACTGCAAGCAGCGTTTTTAAGTGCGACCTGGGATGCGGAGCAAGACAGATCCATCATGACTCACAATGTAAGGGCTTGTTCACACAAACGTGTGAATCCTGTGCCCGTGCTGTGGACTGAAAATTGCGGTCCACAGTGCACGGGCACCTTCCACAGGGCAGGCGCATGGGGATCGCAGACCCATTCAATTGAATGGGTCCACGATCCCTCCGTTCCGCAAAAAGATAGAGCAGGTTCTATCTTTTTGCGGCGCGAAAGCACAGAACGGAACCCCAGAAAGCACTCCGTAGTGATTCCGTAGTGCTCCGTTCCGTGCTTCCGTTCTGCACCGTTCCGCATCTCCGGATTTGCAGACCCATTAAAATAAATGGGTCCACATCTGTGATGCGGAATGACAATGAAACAGTGCCCGTGTATTGCGGATCCGCAAATGCAGTCCGCAATACGGGAAGGGGACACCAACGGTCGTGTGAACAAGCCCTAAGTCCACGGAGATGGATCCGTTTTCTCTGACACAAAAGGAAACGGATCTGTCCCCCATTTGTTTTAGAGACAAATCCGTTATGGCTATGTTAGAGATAATACGACCAGATCTGTTCATAACGGATGCAGGCGGCTGTATTATCATGACGGAAACGTTTTTGCTGATCCATCCAGCAAAAACGCAGATGTGAAAGTAGCCTTAGGTATTTTTTTTATATATTTCATTTTGGAAAATAATAAAAAAAAAGGTATGTATTATTTCATTGCCTCCAATACATAGATACACTCAGTGGAAAGACAGCATTACATCGCCTGAATTATCTGGGCGCCTGTCACTGTTTCGGAAGGGTAAAATCATGGGGAACAATACTTGCACTATGGGGAATTCTTACCATTGAGATACTGAATGCATCCCTGTCTCTTAGCAACACGAAATGCACGGCTAACGCAGCAAAGAATGCTATTCCTTTATATGCTGTGATATGAAAATGGTTTGTAGCACATACATGTTTGACCTGTGTATAGCTCCCAGTTGCGTTAGAGGAACATAATGCACTCAGTATTTCAATGTTTATTTTCCAAACCGTTCAATTTTGACTATTAAAAAATGATTGACTGTAAATATATTAATCCATTGTTACATTCATTATTACTTTTCCTGCAAGATTTATCCATCAAACAAAAGATCCCTTTCATCCTTGTATGGCAGATTTCAACAATGGATTGCTCCCTTTGTTTATTAAACGCACTTGAAATTGCAGAGCGAGGAGCCAGATCTCTCCCCCAGGAAACGATTCCTTTCAAGGAGGACTCAGCAATGATGAGATTTTTTTTTTTTTTCTTAACAATTATCCAAATTGTTGAGGCTAGTGAGCATCATTATATCTGTATGGGAAGTAGTAAAAGTGTAATAGTAAACTAGATTGGATCCCTGAAGGATTGTACTCAGCAAAATTATTCCAGGCAAGGGAAAACTTAGGCTGCATGGGTATGTAAAGCGGAATAGACTCTATTTCCTCTCTGTGACTCTGAAAAGAGAGTGGAAGAGGAACATTAGCTAATGCAGCTCTGTACACATTGCTCCCTTGATAGCACCTTGATTTGTTATTGCCCAGACAGACTTTCCCTGGTTAGCTAAAGGTCCATTCATTTCCAGTGCCGGTGAAGCAGGAGATCTGTGCTCAGTATAAAGCGATTTTTGGCTCGTGCAATCTTTGACAGCCGACAACAGATCTCGTAAAGGAGTGTCCAACATTTTATTGTATTGACCGCTAATGCTAGGATTACTCCTAGACATTTTGGTGTAAAGTAGAACTGGCTTAGTTGACAATCAGATTCCACCTTTCATTTTCCAATGGAGCTGTGAAAGATGAAAGGTGGAATCTGATTGGTTGCTATGGGCAACTAAGCCAGTTCTACTTTACACCAGTTTGATAAATCTTCCTCTGGCTACAAAAAGTTGTGTTATCGCTGTCCATAGGAATGTACTGAAGATCTTTTCAAAATCATTCCAGTTAAGTAAGTTGCTGGTTATTTCTTTTTTAAATAGATCTGCTGGGATTTTTGAGAAGTTTTACAAAGAAGATGCTACCTTTTTTACCCAAAGGGGAACATGAAAAATGTAAATAATGGAGACCACTTTTTTGACCACTCTATAGAAAAAAAGTCTCACTACAAAAAGGTGTTGCCCCAGTCGAAGTCTACTTTCACATCTGTGTTTTCCTCTACAGTTGTGAGATCCGGCAGAGGACCTCAAAACCACAGGAAAACACATCTGTTTGAATAATACAACCGGCTGCATCGGTTCAGAATGGATCCGGTTGTATTATATCGGTCTTTCGTGTCCGAAAAAAAGAGTCCAGCACCATTGACTTACAAGGTTTTTTATGTCATGTTCAGTTTCCCGTGCCTCACACAAAAATGTTGCTTGGTTTCCCATGCCTCACACAAAAACGTTGCTTGCAGTGGAACGCATTATGGTGCACTCCGTTACCTTCAGTTCAGTTTTTTCCCTATTGACAATGAATGGGGACAAAACTGAAAGTGTAACTGCCATTTCACTACCAAAAATGAAATTCCTAACATATGTGATGCTGAAGGGAAGATATTCATGAAGCTTTATATTTCAGTTAATTGTGCCTTTTTTATGTCTGTATTCAGCCCTTAGCAACCCTATTTCTCTGTGCCTCTATTTCAGCATCTTCCTAAGATGGCCTATGCTGTACTTCCTGTGATGATGTTTGCCATGTCCTGGAGGCCATCCTCTATTTCCCTCACTTCCCATAACACATTACTCTCCTTACATAAACTAGCAGGACCAATCAGAATGCAGATAACTTCCCCCATTACCCCAGAGCAGTGTGTATCCTCTCACATACAGCTAACCGGAGACAGACAAGACCAATCAGAATGCAGAAAACTTCCCCACTACCCCAAAGCAGTGTGTATCATCTCACATACAGCTAACCAGAAACAGACAAGACCAATCAGAATGCAGATAACCTCCCTCACTACTCCAGGGCAGTGTGTATCCTCTCACATACAGCTAACCAGAGACAAGTCCTGCAATTACATGAAATCAAGAAGCATTTGTTTCAGCCTCTTAATAGTCACATTAAAAGGTTTTTAGGAACCATTTTGGGGTATATATAGTGTATTAAATAATTTTATTTTTAGGGAGAAAGATAAAAAACTGAAATTTTTACATTATTTTATGGAATTTTTTTATGGTGTTCACTGTGTGGTAAAAATAACAATTTTATTATGTGGGTCACTACAATGATGACAATCTTTTTTTTTACCATCTTTTTCTCCTCCTGTCAGCTCTGTAGCTGCTCCCTCTTTCTCCTCCACACTGATAGGGAGGGGGCTGCTTTAACTGCTCATATCTCTGGTTTGGTAATTGCTAGAGATATATTTGCATTGTTTGAAAGCTGACATTCAGAGAATACCAGAATGACAGCAATATGTTCAGTACAGGGGAAGATATCTCTGATAGAAATCGGGATGCAGTGAATGCAGTGAAAGTGAAAGTAAAAGCAGGTTTTACCCATGATTATTCCCAACCCGATTTCTCGACAGTGATATCTCTTCTGTTGCTTGGACTTTAGCTGTCATTCTGGTATGAAAGTCTGGAATGTCAGCTCTTAAAGAAGACCAGTTGCATATTTCTAGCCGCTACCATTCAGGAGATAGCAGCATCTAAAACAGCCCTCCCCCATCCACTTCTGCCCGAGTCCAGGCACTCAGAGCTGAGCTCCTTCTCCCAGTGCTCTCCCGGTCTCATGTTTATATCAGAGAGGAGACGGCCTGCACATGACAACACTGTGGAAATAGGCCTGCTCAATGTCAACGTGACACACATTTCTGGGTGTTATTGTGAGGTGAAACTGAAAAATATTAAATTACAAAGCACAAAAGCATTTATACAACAGGGTGTACTATAACAGGGTATATAAAACGGCAGTTACACTTCTGATCTTCTGCCGGATCTCAAAACCAGAAAGGAAAACGCAGTTGTGAAAGTAGCCTAAAACTGACTTGCAACATTAAATTAAAAATAAAAATTAAGCAACTTTATCACATGAGGGAATATATCATAATCTGGATGAATGCCTGTAAGTCAGAGCCATTAAAGTACATATGGCCAGCATATATACTGGAAATATGTTATCAATAACCCAGCAGTGTTTTCCCTTCTTTCTGCGTAAAGTTCATTTGGCTCACATTGTTCTAATGTACATAAGAATTTTTTCACCATTTTTAGCTAATACATATGGAAGACAAATGTTAAACATTTGGACGACAATCATAAAAATCCCTAATGTTTTCTAAGTAGTGTTGATCGAGCACCAAAGTCAATGGGAGAATCCGAGCATTAAACCAGGCACCCCCTGCTCTGAAGAGGGGAGGGTGTCTGGTTCAAATGAAAAGGTCAAAAATTGATGGAAACCCCACTAAAATGGTTCGGGAACAGCAATGGGAGGGGGGGGGTTGGATGCATCTTGGACTTCCAGGTCGCTGCTGTAAACAATGTTGTCCGAGTAGTACGCCACTTTTACAGACTGGCAATAATACGCACCAAACCGAATATAAAATCAATTTTAGAGGAAAAATTGTTAGGAAACATTCTTTCCAGTATATTTACTTGTATATAAAGTGCAAGTGCTGCCAAAAATTACAAGCAAGAGGCACTCCGATACAAACTGTATATCACATAAAAGAGAGCCTCATTCACATTGTGGTACAATTGTTCAGGTAGTGGGACTCCTAAACTCATAAATCCTATGCATTAAGTGAAAGGGCTGCCAAAAATTACAAGGAACCGGCACTACAATACACCCTTTATTACATATAAAGGAGGGCATCATACACACCCTTGAAAAATTATGATTGATGGCCTGCTTGTGACCCTCAAAAACATTAGGAGCAAGGGCCTGCTGGTGACCCTCTAAAACATTAGGGGCGAGGGCCTTCTGCTGATCCTACCATCTAAAACATTAGGGGTGAGGGTCTGCTGCTGAGCTGACCATCTAAAACATTAGGGCGAGGGCCTGCTGTTGATCTGACCATGGAAAAAATGATGGGTGAGGGCCTGCTGCTGAGCTGACCATCTAAAACATTAAGAGTGAGGATCTTCTGCTGAGCTGACTCTCTAAAACATTAGGGGCGAGTGCCTGCTGCTGATCTGACCATCTAAAACATTAGGGGCGAGGGCCTGCTGCTGAGCTGACTGATTTAAAACATTAGGGGCGAGGGCCTGCTGTTGATCTGACCATGGAAAAAATGATGGGCGAGGGCCTGCTGCTGAGCTGACCATCTAAAACATTATGGTTGAGGGCCTGCTGCTGAGCTGACCCTCTAAAACATTAGGAGCGAGGGCAGCCAAATAAGCATGTTGATATGATAGAGGAGGAGGGCGAGAAAAGGAAGGATTGAACAATATACCTTTTTTTGTGGTGGAAGGGGTGAATGGGAATACAGTGTATTCAATACACCTATAAAAGCCACATTTAAAGTGCCTTTATGTTTAGCCGCTTTCCTCTGGTGGAGTAGAGAAGTCAGTGGCAATTCAGGCCTTGTTCATTTTGATAAGAGTCAACCTGTCGGCATTTTCAGTTGCCAGGCGGATGCACTTATCAGTCATTATGCCCCCAGCAGCACTAAATACTCACTCTGACAAAACACTGGCGGCAGGGCAGGCCAGCACCTGCAAGGCGTAGGGCGCAAGTTTGTGCCACGTGTCCAGCTTGAACACCCAATAGTTGTAAGGCACAGGGGGATCATTGAGGACGCTGACACAGTCTGCTACATACTCCTTCACCATCTTCCAAAACTTTTCTCTCCTTGTGATACTAGGCCGCGCATCAGGGTGAGGTTGCTGGTGGGGTGTCATGAAACTGGCCCAGGCTTTGGAGAGTGTTGCCTTGCCTCTGTTGGAACTGCTGTGTGTTCCTCTCGTCTCCCCTCCTTGGTTGCCCAAGAAACTATGTACTCTGCTGCCAGCGTTGTCAGCTGGAAATTTTTGGAGCAATTTTTCCACAAGGACCTTCTGGTATTGCACCATTTTGCTAGTCCTCTCCACCACAGGAATGAGAGATGAGATGTTCTCTGCAGGGGTCGAGAAGGGTGAACCAGTAATTGGTGTTGGCCAAAATGCGTACAGTTATAGACTGTGGACTACAAAAGCAGTTATGGACCACAGACTAATAGGAGCCAGTTACAGACTGTAGACTTCAGAAGACAGTTATAGACTTCAGGCTATAAGAGCAAGTTAAAAATGATATACTATAAGAGCCAGATATATACCATAGACTATATGAACTAGTTGTAGATTCTAGACAGTAACAGCCATAAAGCCAGCTGGAGCGAGTTCAATACTGGTTATGTATTGGCATGGATAATAGTACCTATCATACAAAGTCAGGCTTTGGTAGCAAATTCTAGACATATCACTTATCTGGCTTAAGGGATATATCCAGCCCTGATACATTTAGTCTGTTATTTCCTCTTTTTGTTACTAATAAAATGTTTTCTTTTTCAGCAAGTGACAGGAACTGTAGTAGTATCTAGTAATAGATCAATTTACTGTACAGCAAATATTGTGAAAGTAACAGAAATCAGGAAAACAAGAAGTAGGTAGTAAGGCATCATTCAGCAACTTCTCATATTTAATAAAAACCCTATTATTTAGTTTTGTACACTCCTCCCTCTTTAGGATATCCTCTTTTAGTGGTAGTCTGCCTATGTATCCATATTCCACGCACATGGAGTTGGACTGCTGGTCGGAGTAGAACACCTAATTGTCATACACAACTTTTCAGGGCAATCTGAGCACACTCTGCCCTCGATTTGTTAGATTCAAGAACTTCACTCATCTCTAGTTATAAGCATTTATTGTTCAGATAAAATTGTCGCACCTTATAGTTTCCGATAAAAACAGAAGAAAAAGAGAATACTAGCTTATGATTCAGGGTAAAGGCAAGTCAATATCTATCAAGGACAAGTCGTAGAAGCATTCTTCAGAAAACTGCCAGCGTAACACAGGCCCGTGCTGAGCCCTCTATACCCCTTTCAGTAACAGATCACCTAAATGCCATTACCCTTCACAATAGTCAAAAATCCCACAAGTTAATTACAAATCTATCTGTTTAATAAATCATTTTTTTCGGACTTAAGCTGGTTATGCTTGTTTTTTACCCATGACAGTGCCTGTCAAAGTTGTCAGATTGATACTGGCATGCAGTGGGCTGAGATAAGCAGCTGCTCTAAACCCCTCCGGCTAGCTGGAGATAGGGAAACTTGCAAGTGGTTCTGAGGAGGAAGGGAAATGTGGACTTCTCGTTTTTAACAAGATTACAATCTTTCTGCTTTTTAAGTGTGGCCAGCAATACTACCAATTTCACAGCAGCCTGTTTACATTGTTTGAGATACATAGTAATCATACATAGTACATCTGTCCTGTATTGATACATTAGACAGCAGATGGGGTCAACTTTAGTGTGTTTTCTGATGCACTTCCATACACCATAACTATTAATGCCTTTGCCTGCACTGAAAAAGCAAAGCGTGATAAAAATGTAACTATAATAATTGGGAAGCCCGATGAACCATATAGGCTGCAAAATGTCGCCTCATCCATATTAAGGATTTGTAAGACGTTCCTCAAAATATGTCTTCTTCAGGGAGTATGTAGCTGCTTGACTTTGACATCCAAGTCACATAGCTCCCTCATACTGAAGAGTGCTGACACCAGAGTCTTAGGGATTTTGTAAGGCACATTCTTCAAACGCTCAGCCACACAGCTACTTAGGTTAGGTCATTTACTGCTACTTGCATGTTAATGCAACCATTCTGTTCTTCCACTGACTTTAAATTCATTCATTTTATTTCTTTTGGGCCAATGCTTCCTGTTACTGTCTTCAACTTGATATAGTAGAAATGCGAAAGTTGAAGCAGTTTCACTAAGTTTGAAACAGGATATGCACCACAGCATAAAGGTGAAAATAAATATTCAGCTTCATTTGACCTTATTCCTATTTGTAAAACATCAAAAAGTGTGGGAAGACTTGAAAAAATAAAATTTGCTTTCATAGCTATCATTTATCAAAACTGTCTAAACAAAAATGCCCATAGAAACCAATCAGAGCTCAGCTTTTATTTCTTTAACTGATGTGCCAAATTGAAAGCTGCGCCAAATACAGTCACATTCCTGTGTGGTCTCAAATTCCCTGACCGCTAGATAACAGGTGCACTCTATTCTGGGACTTCAATTAGTGCTGAGTGAATGAAGTTATCAAAAATTTGATTCGGCTAATTCGTCGAATTACACAAAGAAATTCGCTTTGTGACGAATTACTTCATCATGAAGCGCATTTCCTAGTATGTAGTGGGCACAATGACAGGGAACCGCGATGGCGCCGCCCCATGATTGAACCCCTCAGATGCCGTGTTCATCGCTGATCGCGGCATCTGAGATTAACATTGAGGGCTTTCACAGGCTAATCTGGTAAAAAAATAAAAAAAATACTCACATCCATCTGTCACGGCAATCTTGTTTGAAGATACCGCATGTGAGATTTTAAGAGTTATCTTCAATTGAGATGGCAGTGGCGGCATCTTCACGCCCAAATTAATGAGGTGAGTATGTTTTTTTTTGGGCATTTCACAGAAAATGTATTCATTACGAAGCGCGTGGAAATTTGAATAGAAGTTAATTAGTTTGACTTCGATTTGCTCATCACTCACCCCAATGATTGAGTATTATTGATGGGAAATTATTGAATTTGGCTGAATTCAGAGGACTATCCTTTGAAAGCAATGGACTCAGTGGGCGAGAGTTATCAAAACTGATGTAAAGGAAAACTGGCTTAGTTGCCCATAGCAACCAATCAGATTCCATCTTTCATTTTCCAAAGAAAATGAAAGGTAAAATCTGATTGGTGTCTATGGGGAGCTAAGTCAGTTTCCTTTACCCAGCTTTGATAAATCTTCCTCAGTGAGTCCTTCTCACTAAGTACCCTTTGAGGAATTGTCTGCCCCCTATTCAACAGGTATGTTCAGATTTAGTGTCTCTACCCTCTAAAGGAACAATTTTTAGCAAATGAGGCAATGGAAAAATGGCCCAAGGGTTATTGAAAAGGGTTTAGGCAGAAACCATTCTGTCCTGTGTGTGTGGGGGGGGGGGCAGGGGGGTGAAGGGGGGGCAGTTTGATCTTTGCTATGGGGCCCTTACTTCTCTATAAATGCCACTGATTGTAGCCCACTCCCCCCGACAAGAACTGAACGGAGGTCTGACGTGTGCTGTGGATGCCATAGATAGCTGAGCACAGCTTATGGCTATATACAGATTATCCATTTCATTAAGATGTTGTTTTGTTTATTACGTCACCCTTAAATAAAGGGTTGTAAATGTGCTAGCATACATGACTGGATTTATCGATGCATTTCCAGCCTCCTTTCAGCAGTTACATCAAGTGGCCCCTGGCATCAAGTGGGTCCCACAGTCTGCCGTTTGGATAGTAAGCAGTTTCTCTAGTCATTGATGTCAGTCTCACAGAACTGGACCGACTAAGTGAGACTAACTTCGTGTCCACACAGCAGATGATATGGGATCCAAGGAACTTTGTCAAATGTCATATGATCGAACCGGCCAAAGCAGCAGAGGCTGCAAATACGTTCATGACTCAATGTGCAGTTTTAAAGCCCCTTCAATAATATCCAGGAAACCGATCCAGTATCCATCCGGTGAGATGGAGAAAACATCGGGGGCAAACTGAAGCTAGAACTGATCCCATTGTTTTCTATGAGATTGTTCACATTCACCCAGTACATCAGTCGCAATGCTAGATGTAAAACAGCACAGTGTTACGTTTTTGTGTCCGGCACTATCAGTCTATAGACGTTGGATCTTTGCACTACATACACATGCTTCATTTGTGTTCGGCTCCACAAAAAAAACCTGGCCAGACACAATAATGTATGTGCACCCATCGTTAAAGAAAAAATGGTGTATTCCAGCTCACCTACCGTACAAATGAGGGGACAATTAATACAATAAAGATATAAAGTCCAATTTCATTATTGAATATTATTAATAAAATATATGCAGTATTAAAATAGCTTAGAGCATGGTTATCTATCGAGTATCTATCTCTCTATCTACATATCCGTCATATACTACTATACTATACTAATATGTAAGAATGGAGAGTGGTTCAATGTAAGGAAAACAACCAACAATCAATGATGCCACTGCTTACGTGTTGTTCTACATGTCATACAGTATATCTATAGAAGACAGTAAGTCTACCAAGTAAGAATTACCTATATGTACCATTAATAGTCCTGTTCATTGATTCAGAAAACCAGAATGGGTATTTGTAAGAAACAGAGAAGCGAGTAAAACATAACGTACCTTTCCAACTGTCTCCAATGTTAAATTTGGAACAGGTTCTGCCCTATAGCACGCAGCTTCCTTTCTGTACAAGTTTCTCCTTTAAAGATAGAAACACTTTCAAGGCTTTCTAATACGATTTGTCAGTTTCGGCCCAATTAGTTGGATTTCCAACCACAGCCACTGTGTCTACTAATTAGAAAAAATGGCATTGCTCTCTGCAAAGTGCAGGACTGTAGGAAGACTCTAAATAGCCCGGCAGTGAGAAATGATGAAATGAGCAGATCCGGTTGAATGAAATGAGATGTGGTTTTGAAATCGTCTTGCACAACGGATGTCCTTTGTTAAACTTTATATATTTTTTTCTTCTTGGTTACTGTTATCTTCTCCAGCCTGTAGCTCATTCGAGCAGATACCTTTTAACCCCTGTCATATTGAATGCATATCTTTAGTTCTAAAACTTTACTGCAAAAAGGCACATTTTTATAATTTCCTTAAGGGTCTTTTATTTTTTTGTCGCTGCGGTATTTTGTCCAGAGTATTATTTAGCCTGCTACGTTTTTGTAGATGCACTTAGAAAATGTACCTGCTGTAGAAACTGGATTTTATGTATAAAGACCGGATAATGAGAACAAATGGATAATAATAATCCGTAGCAGCCAAATTACAGAGATAATGTGATACTTACCCTCAATCAAAATATAATATAGGTACTTGTCCAACATAGAAAATGCATAAGTGTACCCTAAGAAACCTTTGACCCTTACTTTATCAGAAGAACAGATGTGCTATTGCCCTCCTCTGCAACTTTATAGTCCTATATACAAACTACAAATTGGCGTGGTGATGAAAAGCAGGAAGTGCTTAACCTCATATGCAGTGGCGCATCTATACCGGGGGGGGGGGTGGCAGATCCTGCACTTGTGGTCCGCTGCTAATGGCAATCCCCAGCAAAAATGCATACAATGGAGGATGCCCGCAGCGGACCACAAGTACCACAATAGACATCCTACACACGATAGCAAATATGTGGATGTGATAAACAATAAACAAAATAATAACTTTTACAACTTTATAGTCCTCCACAATTATAGTGCTTACATATACAGTATCTCACAAAAGTGAGTATACCCCTAATATTTTTGTAAATATTTTATTATAGCTTTTCATGGGACAACACTGACAATATTATCCTTTGATACAATGTAAAGTAGTCAGTGTACAGCTTGTATAACAGTGTAAATTGTGTGTGCCCTCAAAATAACATACAGCCTCTAAACCACTGCCAACAAAAGTGAGTACATCCCTAAGTGAAATTGGTCAAATTGTGCCCAAAGTGTCAATATTTTGTGTGGCTACCATTATTTGCCAGTGCTGCCTTAACTCATTTGGGTATGGAGTTTATTAGAGATTTATAGGTTGCCACTGGAGTCCTCTTCCACTCCTCCAAGATGACATCACAGAGCTGGTGGATGTTAGAAACCTTGAGCTCTTCCACCTTCCGCTTGAAGATGCTCCACAGATGCTCAATAGGGTTTAGGTCTGAGACATGCTTGGCCAGTCCAGCACCTTTACCCTCAGTTTCTGGTGACGGATTATGTGATGGACCATGTGATGAGCGCAGTGACGTTATCAAAGGTCCTTTTCCTCCTGTCATCAAAGTAGAAGACAGAAGAGAAGCCGGGATGCGCAAACAAGTGGATAAGGTGAGTTTAATTTTAATTTTTTATTTTTTAACACCTCCATCCCTATTTTACTAATAATTCTGTATTAAGAATGCTATTATTTTCCCTTATAACCATGTTATAAGGGAAAATAATAAAATCTACACAACACCTAACCCAAGCCCGAACTTCTGTGAAGAAGTTTGGGTTCGGGTTTGGGTACTAAACATGCAGATTTTTCTCACGCATGTGCAAAACGCATTAAAGCGCTTTGCACTCGCGGTGAAAAATCGTGCATTTTCCCGCAATGCACCCACATCTTTTCCAACACGTGACCCACAACGCCCGTGTGAACCCAGCCTTAGGCTGCTTTCACATTAGCGTTTTCAATTCCGCTATTGAGATCCATCATAGGATCTCAATAAAGTAAGTAAACACCAGTTTTA
This sequence comes from Bufo gargarizans, assembly GCF_014858855.1. Taxonomy (NCBI): domain Eukaryota; kingdom Metazoa; phylum Chordata; class Amphibia; order Anura; family Bufonidae; genus Bufo; species Bufo gargarizans. The sequence goes on along the minus strand of NC_058081.1, from coordinate 226,430,585 downwards.
CAGTATTCCCATTCATTGTCAATGGAGACAAAACTGAACTGAACGAAAAGGAATGCACCAAAATGCATTGTGTTCCATTTGTTTGCATCCCTGCAAGCATTGTTTTTCTGTCCACGATGTGGTGTGGAGCTAGACGTTCTGACACACAATGTAAGATCTGTTTTCTCTGAGACAATAGAAAACAGATTTTTTTTCCCTAAAATGAGGAAAATTGTCTTCTACTTTACTTTTTTTTTTTTTTTTGCCTTCCTCTGGATCAACTTGCAGGATAACAGACTGATACAGGTGTCTTTTTTCAGTCTTACAAACTATGTTACTATGAGGGTACCATGTATGTGCACTGTCAGTCTCCCAGTTAATGTGATTTTTTTTTTTCTTGAAACAGGGGGTAGCTTTAAACAACCATGCACATATTTATCTCCTCAGCTGGAGTAGAAGACTGCTATCAAAGTTAACCACCTCCCATCTGCCCATTGAATAAAAACATCCGGGAGGTGGTTGTCTATCTCCTAATGGACGTTTTAAAATGTCCTTTCAGAGATCGCAGCTGCATGCTAATCGTGCAGCTGCTGATTGGGTTGCCCGCTGTCAGTGACAGCAAGGGCAATCCTTAGAGAAGGCAGGGACAGCCATTTTTGTCACCTTACATCATAAAAAGTGCAACACCAAGTGATCAAAAAGGCGTATGTCCCACAAAATGGTACCAATAAAACTGTCACCTCATCCCGCAAAAAAATGAGCCCCTACATAAGAAAATCACCTCAAAAAATAAAAAAAACTATAGCTCTCAGAACATGGACACATTAAAATATATTTTTTTGTTTCAAAAATGCTATTATTGTGTAAAACTTAAAGAAATAAGAAAAAGTATACATATTAGGTATCGCCACATCCGTAACGATCTGCTCCATATAAATGTCACTTGACTGAGCCCCTCAGATGAATGCTGTAAAAATAAATAAATAAATAAATAAAAACTGTGCTAAAACAACCAATTTTTGTCACCTTGCCTCATAAAGTGTTATAATGAATAATAAAAAAATCATATGTACCCAAAAATAGTACCAATAAAACTGGCACCTTATCCCCTAGTTTCCAAAATGGGATCACTTATTGGGAGTTTCTACTGTAAGGGTGCATCAGGGGGGCTTCAAATGGGACATGGCATCTAAAAACCATGTGGCCCTCCTTTTCTTCTGCTCCCTGCCGTGTGCCCATACAGCAGTTTATGACCACATGTGGGGTGTTTCTGTAAACCGCAGAATCTGGGTAATAAATATTGAGTTTTGTTTGGCTGTTAACCATTGATATGTTAAAGAAAAAATTGGATTAAAATGGAAAATCTGCCCAAAAAAGTGAAATTTCAAAATTTGATCTCCATTTTCTTTTAATTCTTGTGGAACGTCTAAAGGGTTAACAAAGTTTGTAAAATCGGTTTTAAGTAACTTAAGGGGTGTCGTTTCTACAATGGGATCATTTATGGGGGATATCCACTATGTAGGCCCTACAAAGTGACTTCAGACGTGAACTGGTCCTTAAAAAGTGGGTTTTGGCAATTTTCTTAAGAATTTGAAGAATTGCTTCTAAACTTCTAAGCCTGCTAATGTCCCCAAAAAATAAAATGACATTTCCAAAATGATGCCAACATAAAGTAGACTTATGGGGAATGTTAAGTAATAAATATTTTATGAGGTATCACTTTCTGTTTTAAAAGCAGAGAAATTAAAATGTAGAAAATGTTGAATTTTTTTAACTTTTTGGTAAATTTGGGATTTTTTCACAAAGGTGAAATATATTGACTCAAATTTATGACTAGCATGAAGTCCAATGTGTCACGAGAAGACAATCTCTGAATGGCTTGGATAAGAAAAAAGCGTTCCAAAGTTCATACAAAATAAAGTGAGATAGGTCAGATTTGCAAAATTAGGCCTGGTCAGGAAGGGGGCAAATGGCCCAGATGTGAAGTGGTTAAAGAATCATAAAGTCAGGCCACAAACATGCAGAACAAATAACCTTCTCTAACAGATACAACGCAGAATGGTTTAGCATTTTGCTAGCCTTTTTCTGTAGTTTTCTAACGCACAGTATGCACATCTAGTTATTAACAAGCAAAACCATTATTTCAATGTTATTTCCCAAGAGAAGAATTAGAGAAATGCGAACGGTTGTCTCAGGAGGGGATCTGCCATGAAAAAGAAAGAAAAAGGGAAGAATATAAAAAAGGTTGTTAAAATGTGGAAGAGGCAATAAAGCGCTTTCCTGTCCTACACAATGTATTCCCGATCAAGACAGTAACTGAAGAGGCACAAACCATAACTATCAACAGGAAAATAAACTGTGGATCTAAACTAATGGAGTGAAACCTTATTATTGATAACACAGGAGAAGGAGGAGGCTTTGTATTATAAAGGTGGCTTAAAAAGACTTTCTGATCTCATAAAGTGATGACATATCTCTAGGATATGGAATCAATTTATTACTGATGGGGGACCCCAACTGATACTGAGAATATTTATTTATTGCATCAGTTTAATCTTCCTTTACTGTTTTTCCTGTGTAGCAGCGATTGAATTGAATGTGGTCACAGTACGACAGTAAGAGTCACAAAAATCACAAAAACTCATTGTTCGATTTTTTGTGTGATTCTGGGGTCACAGTCATGCCAACTTGTAAGTTGCACTACAACACCGTTCAGTACAACGGCTGTACTGCTACACAGAAATTTTTGGTTGTGCCACAGGGCTTTGTGCCAACAGTGTTGGGCCAAAATTATAATGAAGCCTCAGTCTTAAGATTGCTGTAGCCCAAATTAGCATTCACCCAACAGCTATTCCTCTCTACTCCAACATAAACACCTGAGAGAGGAATAAGCCGCTGCCAGATAGTACAGAGTATCATAAGATAATGGGTTGCATCAAAAGGGGCACAGATGCCCGTGATGAGAACATAGTCCTACCACTTTACAAATCATTAGTGAGACCAAACATGGAGTACTGTGTACAGTTCTGGGCTCCAGTGAACAAAGCAGACATAGCAGAGCTGGAGAGGGTACAGAGGGGGGCAACTAAAGTAATAACTGGAATGGGGCAACTACAGAACCTGAGACGACTGAGGGGAGATCTAATGACTATGTATAAATATATCAGGGGTCAGTACAGAGATCTATCCCATCATCTATTTATCCCCAGGACGGTGACTGTGACGAGGGGACATCCTCTGCGTCTGGAGGAAAGAAGGTTTGTACACAAACATAGAAGAGGATTGAGACCATGAGACCATGGAACGCTCTGCCTGAGGAGGTGGTGATGGTGAGTACAATAAAGGAATTCAAGAGGGGCCTGGATGTATTTCTGGAGCGTAATAATATTACAGGATATAGCTACTAGAGAGGGGCCGTGGATCCAGGGAGTTATTCTGATTGCCTGATTGGAGTCGGGAAGGAATTTTTTATTCCCCTAAAGTGGGGGAAATTGGCTTCTACCTCACAGGGTTTTTTGCCTTCCTCTGGATCAACTTGCAGGATAACAGGCCGAACTGGATAGACAAATGTATTTTTTCGGCCTTATGTACTATGTTACTATATGTGTTGATGTCCGGGGACAGGTAGGACATCCACACATTAGATTGTTGGCTGATCCTGCCCTAATCAATATCATATTCTGATTCAAATCTAGGAGTCATGCTGCACTATAGACACACTAAGCACTGAGCCACCATGTTGTTTTAAGTTCCCATTTAACTTATTTTAACTTTTTGTGAATGTTAATGGGAAATGTCATAATTTTGATTTAAAAAAGTCAAAAAATAAAATATATATTAACAACTTAGCGGAGATGCACAGATGACAAGAAATTGAATGTGATTTTCTGAATGGGTTATGTTTTAACTCTATCTTCCAGTGAGAGAAAAACTTCAAACATATAGATTTCCTTTGTTGCGGTAGCATTAATGAGCAGGACATATGTAAACCATCTTCAGTACAGACCAGAGACGCTGTGTTGAGTTTAGCCTATGGCTTTAATATTTATGTGGTGGTATAGTGCACTTTACACCTGAGATGTACACAGGCGCATTTCAAAGAAGCATTGATTTCTTGGGCTACACAAGAAGCCAATTGGCTTGGTCACAAGTGATATGAACAAAGTGCATACATATATGGCTGAATACATTTATTCTATGAATCATGTTATTTGTTGACTGGCTACTTGGACTCTGAGGACCAGGCTTTCTTATTTCTCCTACTTGTGCTTCCAGACCTATCACCCTGCAGGTTGTTTGTTCATCTGTTTGTAAGAATGCAATTATTGAAGCACATCCACCAAAACGGGAGCATCTAGACAGCCTAATATTCTTTTCTCCTGCTCCTCTACTCTATCCCTCCTCCCCTGATGAAAATCACTCTTAATCAGCTTGTCATTCTTTATAACAACAGTTTTTATAATCTGAGGATGGCACAGAACAGCTCTTTTATTGCATCTTGTGATTTTAAAGACAACTGGATTTAATTTACTCTGTGAAAAGATGCAGACAGCTGCTGCCTCCGATTCTTAGCCTCATATGCAAGTCTTCAATCTGTGTCTTATTGAAGCAGTGGAATGAGCTCCAGGTAAGGAATGAATACATAGGTTCACAGACTGCTCACAGGGAGAAAAAGAAGTTCAATAGGGATGCCGTTTCTCATCTATCAATGTGGAGGAACCTGGTTTGTCATTTGGCACACCTCACTGTGATATCACAACAGTGTTATCAGTAGGTGAAACCTTGGCATTACAAGAGCTGCAGTGAATACCAGATGTACATCTCAGGAGCTTGTATGAACAGACGGGTGCCATAAACTCTGCCCATCGAGTAGGGCATACTTTAAGTGATGGGTGGCTTTGAAATGAAACAGAAAATTGGGTTAACAATTTCTGCGGGATATCAAGGCTTCATGGGAATTCAAATAATAATCTGTCATCTGCACAAAAACGGAAATAACCACTAAGGCTACTTTCAAAACTAGCAATTTTTGCAGATCCGTCATGGATCTGCAAAAACGCTTCCGTTACAATAATACAATCGCATGCATCCGTCATGAACGGATCCGGTTGTATTATGTCTTCTATAGCCAAGACGGATCCGTCATGAACTCCATTGAAAGTCAATGGGGGATGGATCCGTTTTCTATTGTGTCAGAGAAAACTGATCCGTCCCCATTGACTTACATTGTGTGTCCATCACCATGGTGATGTATCATGTGACAGACCATGTGATGAGCACAGTGACGTCACCACAGGTCCTTTTCCTCCTGTCATCAAAGAAGAAGACAGAAGAGAAGCCGGGCTGCGTGAACAAGTGGATGAGGTGAGTCAAATTATTTTTAATTTTTGCTCCGCATCCCAGGACGGACAAAAAAAAAGCTGCAGGCAGCGTTTTGGTGTGCGCCTCCAGAGCGGAATAGTGGCAGAACGGAGGCAAACTGGTGAATTCTGAGCGGATCCTTTTCCATTCAGAATGCATTAGGGCAAAACTGATCCGTTTTGGACCGCTTGTGAGAGCTCTGAACGGATCTCAGAAACAGAAAGCCAAAAAGCTAGTGTGAAAGTAGCCTAAGAAATCTATATGCAGGCTCCTAGGCCCTATACATAATCCTACATTATATTGCAAAAGTAGCTCATTCTACAGACCAACATGACTCAACCTGCATTCTACAGACCATAACCACCATCTATCTTTGTAGATAGATTTTTAGTATTAAACAAATAATGCTGTTAAATTATCTTCTGGATGATCAAGGCATAAATCTATTCTTAATTTGAATGCTGTTGAAAATAATTGCTTGACGTTTTAAGAGACAAGACACGTCAGAAAATATACTCTACTTCTCACATCTTGAATAATTGCCAAGATTTGTGAACCACCTCACATAAATTATATGGATAAATATACTTACAAAGAAACTACATTCTGTTCCACTTTTTTTGCCATAAATTACATATTTTTTTAGAATTATTCATATGTGCATGAATGTACTCATTGACTTCAGGGACCAATGGTGGACAAGTTAGTGCATCCTGTTGTATGGGTTGACTTATGTGCAACCAATAGGTGTCAACATTGCAAATGTAGGAAAGTCAAAGCCAGTTGACCTGAAAGGAGTGGTCAATGAGCCCTACTTGGCACTGGGAAAAATAACTAACAGGCGTTAGAGTTGGTTAAGTATGGCTGCCCGTATTCGTAGAGGACTGGTACTGTTACAGGGTTAAACCTGCTGTTGCTATGTGGGCATGGTTGGTCTATGCGGTTGGTTTACATATAAAAACTGTTTTTATGGCATGATTCTCATCCTACGCCTTCATGATTACTTTTCTTTGTTAATTAGTTGTTAAATATGCCCACATTTCGTGACTGACTAATACACAAATACTCCTAATTAAATCTTAAAAAACAGGCAGTAGCATTGGAAATGGAGCTAGGTTTTTTCATTTGCTTTGTGTAACCTGGAATACCCATCGTAAACCGTTACAATTGCCATTTCTTCTATTTCATGTTTGTTTCCTATTTTCTCACTGTCAGAGGCACGATAGAATCAATTCTTACTTTCAGTGACGCTCAGTTCAACATAATAATGTCAATTTTCATAAGACCCGAGAATTGTTTTAAGGAAGAGACTCTATGATTTTGAGTGATTGCTGCTCTGGAGGGGCCGCAAACTGCTGCGTGGATCTGAAGAGAGCCTGACACAGGTGTTGACAGTTTGAGAAGGGTTTTGCTGTGCAGGTAAGCAGGTGTCGGAAGCGTCCTTTGTTAAGTATAACCTTGGATTTAAGCCGAGTTTCTTGCTGCTGCCACCATAAAAGAAGTAAAGCTTTAATTTACAACAGACAAAGACCTACAAGATTTTTGGACCTTCTTTTTAAGATTACGCCAATGACAGATGCACTTAGTTAAAACTTCAAAGAAAATGATTAGTGGATATAACAGATGGAAATAAACCTGACTCAGTGTGCAACGATTTCTGCATTGTGCTTATCGCCATTGCCAAATAGAAAATTGCTAAATACAGTGAAGCAACTTGGAGAGTTGTATCCTGAAAACCTGTCACTGGATCTATACATTAAGATGGATTTAGTGTAAGAAAATATAACTATATATTAAATATTTTACTGGGTAAATTCTATGTACTGTATATTGCATTTTCTTAACATCATGTCATCTTTTATGACAGGCTGGGGTCTAGATTATAAATGTAAGCTAAATGCAGAAAAATAGTTACCATATCACTGCATGGTTTCCATTGATATCCACATCTTTTGCCAATACTACACGTACTTGCTCTTTAGAAAAAAATGTGACGGGAATGGCCTATTGTTGAAATCAGTTTTTATGTTAGGGCAGGTTCACATCACCGTTATGGATTCAGTTTTTTTGTTTTCCATTATAACATGGTTATAACGGAAAATAACGGAATCCATAAGACAGAAATCAAACGGAAGCCTTTAAGAGGCATTCCGTTTTGCTTTCCGTCATAATCGAAGTCTATCGGCAATAACAATGGATCCGTCTGGTTTCCTTTATGCAGAACGTAAAAAAAGTCCTGTCGACTGGACTTTGTTTTCCGTCTTGCATAACTGGAACCAGACGGATCTGGTATAAATCCTATAGACTTCTATTATGACGGATAAAAATGGAATGCCTCTTAAAGACTTCCGTTTTGACTTCTGTATTATGAATTTCGTTATTTTCTGTTATAACCATGTTATAATGGAAAACAAAAACGGAATCCTTAATGGTGATGTGAACCCGCCCTTAAACATATTTTGAAAGAATTTTTGATGATATTACTTTTTAATTTTCCATTTCACTTAGTGTTCGTTGAACACCAAAGTGCTCGGGTGCTCGAGTAGAGCACCTCGGGACGCTCGAGTGCACTCGAGCACAATGGAAATCAATGGAAGAACCAGAGCATTAAACCAAGCACCCCCTGCTCTGAAGAGGGGAAGGGTGTCTGGTTCACAGGAAAAAATGAAATGTATGGGAAATTTATGGAAACACCACTGAAATGGTTCGGGAACAGCATGGGGAGGATGTTTGGATGCATCTTGGACTCCCAGGTCGCTGCTGGGAACGATGTTGTCCGAGTAGTACGCCACTTTTACGGACTGACAATATTACGCACAAAACCAAAGATAAAATCAGTTTTAGAGGAAAAATTGTTAGGAAAAATGATTTCCTTTATATTTACTTGTATATAAAGTGCAGGTGCTGGCGGGGTGTTATAAAACTGTCCAAGGCCTTGGAGAGTGTTGCCCTGCCTCTGTTGGAACTGCTGTGTGTTCCCCTCGTATCCTCTCCTAGGCTGGCCAAGGAACTACGTACTCTGCAGCCAGCTTTGTCAGCTGGAAATTTTTGGAGCAATTTTTCCACAAGGACCTTCTGGTATTGCACCATTTTGCTCGTCCTCTCCACCAAAGGGATGAGAGATGAGTTCTTTTTGTAGCGGGGGTAAAGAAGGGTGAACAACCAGAAATCTGTGTTGGCCAAAATGCATACAACACTAGGGTCACGGGAAAGGCAGCCTAACATAAAGTCAGCCATGTGTGCCAGAGTCCCAACAGACAAGACATCGCTCTCCTCATCAGGAGGATGACTCTCAATCTCTTCATCCTCTTCCTCCTCTTCTACCCATCCACTCTGAACAGATGGAATAAAACTTCCATGGGTACTACCCTCTGTAGCGGAGGCAACCACTCCTCCTCCTCATCATCCAATTCGCGCTGAGAAGACGAACTGAGGGTGGTCTGGCTATCACCATGTGTACTGTCTTCCCCCATTTCCACCACTTCCACATGTAAAGTGTCCACCTTAATTGTGAGCAGCGAGCGTTTGAGTAGACACAGAAGTGGGATGGTTACGCTGATAATAGCGTTATCACCGCTCACTATCTGTGTTATTTCCTCAAAAAAATCATACTTACCTGATCCATTTGCTCACGACGGGCCAACCCCCAACATCTTTCTTGAAGAGCTTGCATGAAATCCCATGCCCAGTGACGATGTCACCATGCCGGTGTGATGACTATCTCGGGCAACGAGAGATTGTTCACCAGATGTTCCACCAAGATGGCGGCAGCCAGCCCATCATAAGCAAATAAATCAGGTAAGTATTATTATGTTTTTTGTTTTACACTCAGTTATCTATATCAGATTCCACCATCATTTATGAACGCAGCATGTTTTTGGTACAGTGACAGGGAGAGGAGCAATCGTTCCTCCCTGTCATTATACCCACTACTTACAAAGAAATGCACTTTGTGACAAAGTAATTTGTCACAAAGAAAACATTTTTGCAAAATTTTACCAAGCAGCGAATCAAATTTTCCAATAATTCACTCATCTCTAATGATAACCAAACCTGGTTTGAACATAGACTAACATGAATATATATATATATATATATATATATATATATACAGTATATATTTACAAGAATGGATGGCATCATTTATGCAGGTCACACCAGATTGTTACTTTGGCACCAGACAGAAAAAACCTTTTGTAGAATGAAGCTGCATTGCCAGTCAATCAATCAACACAGGTCTGACTCCTCTAAACTTGCATGTGGCCAGCAAATGGGTGATCATATAGCACATAGTCATATCTGAAGTAACTCTTTTATGTGAAATATGTTATATATTACATAACAAGTAAGTTTCCACTTCTGATTTATTATAGAATACTTAAAGGGGTTGTGTCACTTCAGCAAATGGCATTTATCATGTAGAGAAAGTTAATACAAGGCACTTACTAATGTATTGTCATTGTCCATTTTTTCTCCTTTGTTGGCTTGATTCATTTTTCCGTCACATTATACAGGTCTGTTTACATTGTTACGACCACACTGAAATCCAGCAGTGGTGGTCGTGCTTGCACGCTATAGGAAAAAGCGCCAGCCTCTGTGGTGGCCGGGAGCATGGCAGCATGCATAGGCTAGTGTTTTTTTCTATAATGTGCAAGCACGACCACCACTGCTGGATTGCAGGGTGGTCATAGTCCCTGGAAACGAGCAGTGTATAATGTGATGGAAAAATGAATCCAGCCTGCAAAGGAAGCAATATGGACAATCACAATACATTAGCTTTGTATTAAATTTCTCTACATGATAAATTCTATTTACTAAAATGAGAGAACCCCTTTAATTATTTCTCTAATAGGTGTTCAGAAATACGTGTATAGCATGAGACATAATGCCTATGTTTGCCATGACCAAGTCAAACAATTTAAAGTTCGCCCAATATGCAAATAGTCCATAAAGAGTTAAAATTAAAATGAATAATAACTGCACACAATAAGGAAAGCAATCAATCGCCATGTATTAAAGGCAATTAAGCTTACTTTTCATGAGTTTAGTACCAATTAAAATTGTTAATGTCAGTTAACTACCTATCGTGGCACAATATACTGCACTGGCATTTCAGCACACAATTTAATTGGTGTCTAGGTGAAGAACAGTATGCACTTTGATTAAATGTATTCATGTAGCTCATTTTATTGTACATAATGTAAATTAAGCAACTTGCATTCTGAAAAACATGAATATAAATATGAAATAAATGGCTATAGCCCAGGTTAATTATTAGCACTAAAAGGAAACCAAATATATCTGTAATAATAACATTTTGAATGATAATTATACAAGTTAGGGTCTATTCACACGTCCGCAACTGTTTTGCGGTCCGTGAAATTGAGGATCCGCAAAACACGGGCACTGGCCATGTGCATTCCGCAAAATGGCCGGCACTATAATAGAAATGCTTTTTCTTGTCCATGGATGTGGACAAGAATAGGACATGTTCTATTTTTTGTGGGGCCGTGGAATGAAAGTGCGGATGCGGACAGCACACAGTGTGTTGTCCGCATCTTTTGCGGCCCCATTGAAATTTAATGGGTCCGCATAATGCTGGACGGATGCAGACCCATTTTGCGGACGTGTGAATGGACCCTTATTTTGTGGAAAAAGCTTGAAGGATTGATGGTGTCACTAGATAGCGACTGAGCCAGCAATGTTATACAAAGGGAACCCTTCAAGGTGACCAAGTTGTCGAATCTGTGTGCAGCATGTTATATATGAAGAAGAAGGGCTGAGATTACACTTGGGTAGCATTAAAAAGTCGCAAACTTGTGTTGGTGGCTTTTTAAATGTGTCTTTTTAAACAGTCACAAAGAGCAGTTTTTACGCCACCTTCGCCACCTTTCAGAAAGGGGTCTGGTAAGGACAGGAAAGGGGTGCGATCATCTTCAGTTACGTGAGTTTTCTGGCACAAATGAAGTCAGAAATCTACAGCAGGTCAGAGCCTCGTCATAAATAAGTGCCGATCTTGATTAATCTCCTCCATAGTTTTGTTGAAAAGGATTCATTATAATTCTTTGTAACTTGTAAGCTATTGATTGAAATTCCTGCTCATTCTGGACATACCAGTTGGTCTCACTAAATGACTGACCACTATCTCCGTATACTCATCTAGGCAATTATGTCAATCACTGAATCTCTCAGTCCATTGGACTCAAAAATATTGTATAATAGTATATCATACTTTCCCATCAAAAACATAATAGGTTTTTACAATAAAACTCTATGGTGACAGTTGCCCTGATATGAGTTATCTGTTAAAAGTATATGTCATATGTATACATTAAACAAGGGACAAAAACCTGACGTGAACACAACCTAAGCAATATGCTATCTACTTGTATTATCAAAAGGTTCCTTACAGGGACCATCACCTGTGAAATGATGTTATGTAGCTAAAGCTAAAAACTGTTAAAGCCATTGTAGCTTTCTATACCTACCAATTCTTTCAGTGAAGATTCCTGATCACTGAAGAGGCCCTTCGCTGTTGTACCCAACAAAGTGGCACTCTTGTCCATATAACTGTGTCATTACATTTCTGTTCTATCATCAGGATATTTCATATATTTCATACGTCTTGGAAGATCAGATACTACAGTTTTCACATACTATCCTCATGCACCTGCTCATTTTGTTTTGACCTTTTTTTTGACAATTTTGGTATGCTTAGAGTTGATAACATTGTGCTCTGCATGACTATTGGTTGACCGTTTTCTCCATCTAGATGACTTCCAAGTCACCATTCCCTTATATCTTTTTTGGAACCTGGCCTGTGATGTTTTTAGACTACCACTGTGTGATTTGAGCACATCGATATCCTTGCAAGTCTTAACTAACGTAAAGGAGGAGAAAACAAATGTAAAATTTGACCTATAGATGGCAACACTGGTGTTTTACGCCTAAAGAAGGGGGATGTTTCTTTAAGGCTTGCACCCTATATGCCGAGCAAAATCAAAGTCAACTTTTCAGTAGAATGTTTGTTGATTTATGTATTAAAATGCTGTCTTGTGTGGTAAGGACCTATAATGTGCCATCTACAGCCTTCAATAGTCCACAATTTACTTCTTTGTTCTACAAATTTATATGAAGATTACCAGTTTTATTCCTCAGGGATTTCACATGAATACATTAGAAAAATAAATTCTGTATGTGTTGCAACATCTACTGTACTAAAGAGACACTGTTGCTGTGTAAAGTAGTAGGAAGGCACATGTATATTTGTCTACATGGGTTCGCACATAGACATGGTCCATCATATCCTCACATTTACTGCAGGTCTCTATATTGCTGAACCACCAGCCAAAACCATATTAACCATATTTAAATTATATTTTCTGCATATGTCAATTTGGTTGCCAAGTGTATGAGTGCTCGCTCATTTTTCCATTGTTATATTTAAATTATTGTTGTATATGAAGAGCAAATCCATAAATGAATCTTTGAGTCACCTGCTGCATTCAAGGACAGCTTGGCGATGCTGCCATCAGGCCATCTAGTCAGAACATTGTGATCAGAACCTTTCATTATACAATGATGTTCATGTAGCATACCCGGCACAAAGAATCAATTAAGGGATCCAGGCATCTCACATGAAATTTGAAAAGCATCATTTTCACCAAATACAATAGATTTCTAACAAGCAATATGTTCAAAATGATCCTCGCGAAGAAAGTGGTTTAGGCGAGAGGCACGAGAAGCACCAGGGTTTTAGCTGAGTATAATTTCTCCTACAGTTATGTTTATGAGCTAACAAATTACTCATTGGACACAATGAACTTCCCACTACTGTTTCATTAGACGGCACAGGAAGTGTTTTAAAGTGCCATTTAGGCACTGACTGTGTGGAGCACGGTTTGATAGCAGTTCTCTTATGTCTTCTCTAATAGTGCAGCAAATAAAGCTGACGTGTTGTTTTTGTAGTTAGGCTGTATTGTACTGTATTAAATGTGGCATCAACTCAACCATGGCATCATCCTATATATCAGGCACATTATACATTCATAATAGACAGAAACCTTTAATTAAACAACAAAGATTTGAAGGGATTTAAAGGGTCCTTTGATATGTATTGTCTATCCTTAGAATAAGGCTATGCATATTAGATCTCTGGGAGGCCGAGAATCCCACCAATCAGCTCTGATGCTAGAATGACACAGCTCTGTCCATAGTGTGTAGTGGATGGAGCTACTTACTGTAGTGCTACTCTGATAGAAGTGGATAGGAACGCCTCTGCAGACACCAGCTCCATCCACTACTCATAATCTACATAGCTTTCTAGTTCTGATGCTGTCTTGTGGTAACAGAGCTAGTCCCAAGTGGCTGACCGATGCGGTGCAGGGTGTTGCATCACAGACAATAAGATAAGCCATCAATATCAAAGGATTGAAAACCCCCTTTGAAGGAAAACTGACTATTATTGAGTTATGCCTAATGCAGGTCCTCAGAGAGTACTGTATGATAATGAGTCAAACACTACTCTTTCAGATCCAGACCAGGCTCAACATAATGTTTATGTTTGGCCTAGAGTGTACCTTTAAGATATTCAGATTCAAGAACACGTCAAGAAACACTTTTCAAACACCTAGTATTAAGCAAAGGACAGAAACAATCTCTCAAGTCTGCAGGGTGAAGTCCCAAAAGCAACATGCTTATCTATAATGCAATAATATATGGCCAAAGGCATTAAGATCAGAGACAAAACAGAACATGTACCATATTCTGTGCCAAAATGCCAACATGGTATCAAAGCTAAACAGAAAATTCCATGTTCAGATCCCCTTCTCAAACAGGGGATTGGTGGGGGTCCCGGGAGTAGGACCCCCACGATCAGATACTGATGACTTATCCAAAGGATAGGTCATCAGTAGTAAAGTCTCAGAAATCCCCTTTAAGATGTTAGTGCTAAGATTATATGTTATTTTTCTTTACATGACTTTCATGCAATGAACAGTCACAAATATTGGATATTAGGTACTGTAGATAGCTTGGCCAGTACATGGGAAAAACATATAAACTTACTAACATCAATTTAATATATTTAATATATTTTTAGTCTGACATCATTTGTAATCCTGCAAAACTGCTGACAGCGCTAGGTATGGTCCACAGAGACAGGAGCCGCTCTGCAAGTCTTCTAAAGGCGGCGATTCACTGTGTAGCGCTCTCCACTCTACGCATTGAGCTACTTCGCGGTCCCTATGCTTTGAGTGATGGAAGTAGCAGCCTCTTGGTTGGACACCCTAGCATCTATGGCCTCTAAGTAGCCCTGTCAGCAGTTTTTCAGGGTCAATACTGCTGACAGATTCCCTTTAGGAGCAATATCCAGTGCAGATCTCAGCTCCTGGACCATTGATTTTAATGGGTGACATGTTATTTTTTATTTTTCTTGCTCTATCATGTATACAGTATACAGTAAATACAGTATAATATAATGTGAATATCAATAATGGAGACAATGGACCAGGAGATCTTAATTTCCGTCACATGCAATTAATACTTTACTACATGTGTCAGAGGGAGAAAAAGGATTTCTCACTCCCTAGCAAGTGGATGTCACAATATATTTGATGAAGCAGGACATGAAATGGTGTTTGGAGCACAAGCCAGGTAAGAAACGTGTCAAAGCCTTCAGGGCACAAGGTTAAAAAAAGCAAATTTGTACATGAAAAAACACCTGCTTTTCTCTTTCTACCACACGGAGGTGTGAACCTTCCTTTGGGATTCACACATTATCTCAGCCTGAAAGAGCAAAATAGCTGTGATATATTTTAATCAACACTTTGTGGAAGAATAAAATGGCAATGGGGAGGCAGATTTCATCCAAATGACTGACAGTGACCATAACAGGCTTTCAAAGTCAGTCTGCCATTCCCAATGCAGCATTTCCCGCGCACAATTGATGCATAGCAACTGAAGGACAATTACAAGTGACTGCATATCACTTTGCATCTATTGGCAATGGCACGTTAATTCCCTGACAGATTAAGAAATTACTGCTAATGCCATTCACTGCCTCTGAGTTCAACAACACAGTCTGGGACTGGAAATAACCATCCCACAGTAAATTGTGCTTCTTTCTAATCCACCATACCGGCTGGATTGCCTGTGAAGAAAATGAGATTATCAGTAGTTTATGTATTTTGGTGAAGTGTTTAATTATTTAATGCTTTTTTACTTCCTTTCCTCTCAAGTTTCATTTAAAAATAACCATCCTTAGCAGATTTCTTTTTTAATGTCCGCTACTGCAGAATATGCTGTTTCATCACTTAATGGGACACTGGCGCGCTCAGATTACACATTCTACAAATACTACATATAGTGATGTGCGAATTATGAAAAATTTGATTCGGCTGCTTCTCGGAATTTCACAAAGATATTCGATTCATTACGAATTATTTAGTCACAAATCGCATTCCTTTGTAAGTAGTGGGTGCAATGACGGGAAACGGCGATCAAGCCACCCCCCCTACAAATACTACAGATAGTGATGTGCGAATTATGAAAAATTCTATTCGGCTGCTTCGCGGAATTTCACAAAGATATTCGATTCATTACGAATTATTTAGTCACAAATCGCATTCCTTTGTAAGTAGTGGGTGCAATGACGGGGAACGACGATCACACCGTCCCCCTCCCCCCCGTCATTGAACCCCTGAGATGCCGTGTTCATCGCTGATTGCGGCATTTGATCTTAAAATAAAGGCCTCGCAGAGATGCCGTTGTGGACATCTTGATTGAAGAAACCGCTTGGTGACATGACGACGTCATCACATCATCACGCTGGAAAAAATACAGAGCGTGTCCTATTCTTGTTTGCAATCACGGAGAAGAATAGACAAAACACAAAGACAAAAATATTTCTAGTTCAACCTATTCTCAGAGGATCTATAATGAAACAAGAATAATAGTGATGGACCAAAGAAAAGCCTATTCGCTGGACTAAACAACTACAGGAATAGGAGTTTCATCAATGCATTAAAGGGGTATTCTGGTTGTTAAAAGTTATGTCTTCAAGGTAGGGGATAACTATTAGGCTGGTGGGTCCCACACTGATCACAAGAGCTAGTACCTCATACTCCTTGGAGCCTCCCAAAAAGAATGGAGCTGCCACTCTATTCACCTCTATGGGAGTTCTGGAAATAGCCTAAAGCTTGTACTGAAAAAAATACTGGCAAATTAAAAAGCATGACCTTGTTTTTTGCCCACTTTGCCAAAGAATAAGTGGCACTGGTCAATAAGAAGGTTGCATCATAGTACCCAACAAGTGGTTCGGGAATGTTCGGGAATACAGGACACAATGTACTGCTGTTTCAGACTTCTGTATAGGGTTGTGGTACAATGATGTTGATAAATGGCCCCATTATTTGTTTTACTGTCAATACTTATTTATGGAACTAATCCAAATCTCAGTAGCCGATCCAAAAACAACAATGAACCTTGGAAGAAACAGATTGTATCCTACAAATTAATGTTCATTATATATTTAGTGCTCACTCTGAATATCACTGTGCACTACTATGTAGTCCTCACACAGTTTCATGAGATCCAGTAGCTTACTGCACCGCCATAGGGCAACTTTGCTTCAGACATTTCTGCAACTGAAAATCTGTTCTATTAATTTAAATGGGGCTTGCAGAAATCCATGCGCTTGCCATCAAGACAACCTCATTCAAATAAGTGAAAATGATATCCAGTTGCAGAAGTTTCTGCAACAAAATTTGACACATGTGAAGGCACCCTAAGAGTATAAAGCCAAAAAAGACCCTAGCAGGGAATAGGTATATTTACATAACTAGCAAAAAAAAGCCTGACGGGTCAAATACCTGCTTTACCCAGGTAATGGTATTGATTAAATATAACTTTTAATCAACTACTATATAAACACATGTATGTTGAGCACTATACATGTGCTTTTTTTAATAGTAGTTGATTAAAAGTTATATTTTATCAATACCATTACCTGGGTAAAGCTGGTATTTGGCCCGTCAGGCTTTTTTTTGTTAGTGTGAAGGCACCCTAACGGTGTCTCTCACTACGGTGGGCCCTCTCTCACTACGGTGGGCCAAGACTATTTCAGTATTACATATGGCCAGCTGAAGCCTCTCTGCTCATAACAGGTAGACATGTAACATTCATCTGAACATTTACCAACATCAGTATCAAATGGCATGTCAAGACAAAGAATCTCTTTAAGAAAAAAATCTAAATATGATCCTTATTCTAAATATGATTCTAAACAGATTTATTGGTCAAAAGGTTCTCAGGGGTCATATAAAAAGGTATACCTTTAAAGCGAAATTATTTTAATTAAGAACCTTTTTTAAAATTACTGGCTCATTAAGGCATACACAAGTATTACTACTTTATAGCTTCTTTATATATGCTTACATATGGCTTTTTCTGTATGATTCCCCATAAAAAACATATTACACAATTCCTTCTAAATATGTGTCCTGTGTTGTATGATACGTCTTTCTTTTAGTTTCCCAAGACAGGTTATTAGATGTCTGTTATCTTTATCTGCACAGCTGGGTATAGAAGATGATTTGTAAAGGTATGTATTATCTGAAATAATCAAGATTAATGAGTTCTTCATCACTTGCTGAACACCTTAATAACTGTTTTGATAAAGATTATCTTCTTGTTGGTTTGGTGTAAAATGAGCTAGCATGAAAAAAACATCAGTGGAGATTTTCTTTAAAAAAAAAACAATAACTTAACAAAAGTATTCGATTCACATAATTGAGTTTTATTGACAATGAAGTCCCCCTCTGGTTCTAACTTTCAATATGTTATATAAACATTTTGGATAGTTACCTCGATCAGGTGATCAATGAACTAAGGCCCCCATCAATGAGAATAAAGGGGCTTGCAAGGTTCTAAAGAGCACTTTGAACCTTTGCCTTTCTCAGAATATTTCCAATATTTTGTGAATTTTGATGAGGAAGGAACACTTAAATATTCCAGAAGGTTTCAAGGCATTGATGGTCATGTTTTATGTGACCTGAAATAAAAACTAAACCGGAATCTTGAAATCTAATTAATATACCTATCCCGGGAACAAGTGTATGCAGCAAACATCTCATAAAAAAAAATAAGCTATAATCTTCTAACACATGTTTTGACATCATTTAACATTTTTGATATTCCTGATTTCAGATAAACGGTACCAAACTATCATTTATTCAAAAATACATTTATCACATGCATTTTATATATATGTAACTGTAATCACAGTAGGCAGAAATACATAGACAGTGAGCCCTAACTGGAACCCACCCCCTTTCCCTTCCTACTTTAAGTGCAAGCCCTAGGCAGCAAGTCCGCCACTGGTCAACGTTCCCTACTCTGCTAAAGTGCAAGACAGAAACACACAGAGACAGAACAACACAGAGATGGAGTAATACGGAAATGGGTGGGACCGAGCAGACAATACAGTACCAAACTGCAGGATGGGTGTAGTCAAATAGCCAAGCCGAAGTAAGAACCATATAAGAAACACAATACCAAAACATGAGACAGAGAGTGGTCAAAGGCAACCTGAGGTCAATAACAGAAGCAATCCAAACACACACAGAACTAGAACCAGAAGCACAAACTATCACTGGCAAAGGTGTATTGCCAGCAGGGGATTCAAATAGAGCGCCGAGTCCCTGGATAAGAACCTCATAAGTCCAAAGACTTGGTGTTCCTTTTACGTAGAACACAAGCTGCATATCCATAGGATGGCTGAGCTATCACCTAGAACTAATCCCCTACTAATCTCCCTCAGCATACATATGCTGTGGGGAGAAACAGAGCATTGTGCTTCTTTGCTATGGACGTGACCACGTCACAAGAGGGAGTAACCAGTCAACACGGGGGATGGCCCAGCAGCGCATCTCACCCGTCACAACCATGGACCGCAGCACTGGAGCCAGACAGGTACGTTTGTGACAGTAACTCTAATCTTTCTCTCTTATTCCTGGTATAGATCATAAAAAATGAATCTTATTGCTTATTGGAATAGCCTTCTTATGCCTCTACACAATAAGTATAACACATACTTGATAATATTCATTACATGATATTATTTTCATGAGTAATATAAAAAAAAAATACACTGTGGCAACCATAGGAGTCAATAGAAAAATAATTTATCAAAGATTTTAGATGGAGGAGTATATGGGGTAGAAAAACATTTTCAATATTCAAACACAGGCTTAGGAACATTTGATCGCTGGTCCAAAATCTTTAAAAGCTACAAAACATTGATATTTCTCTTTAGAACAATAAAGTCCAGGGAAGACATATTCAATTGAATCTGAAATGCATTATTTTTCCTTCTATACAAAGAAAACCTGAAAAGAAAAGACAAGAAAGCGAAGCAACAGGGCAGTGTGATGGAGAGTGAAGACTCTGGCGGTACCATTGTTATTTATCGAAAATGTTGGCTGAGTGAACAATATCAGTAAACCTACTGTGAAATTCATCTTATGGCACAAACTAGCTTTGATTCTTATTATAAATCTCATATACTTCAGAATCTGAAAAAGGATTGTAAAGAATTAATTTGTGCTGTCAGTTCTTTTTAATGAATCATTCTGATTCTTCTGGAAACTTCACACATCTCTTCACACTGATGCCACTGTACCAACAAGTCATTCTTTTACCCTTCTCAAAGGGTCAATGACAAGATCAGTCATATGTGCATTCTGCATTCAGTGCTTTGTGCCTATTATTACTTGTTGACTTTTTGTGTCTCTTGCAACCTATAATTTAAATTTCATTTTGCACTGCAGTGTAAAGACGTAAACAGCTTTAAGTCCGTCATTCCATGTGTCATGTCCTCTGCAAACCGGAATTTTTTTTATTTTCATTTTTACCATTACACTAATGGTGTCAATAACTTTTAACCTCATGAAATTGCTTTACAAAGCCCCACCGGTTATTCTCCCCGAGGTAACAAGCAATCCACCCATCAATCTTGGGCATAAGAATAATTTGATAAATTATTGAAAGAGTAGTACTATACTCTGGGTTGCCTGGGGGTACTCTTCCCAATCACTGATGGAAATTAATGACAAAATAATGACATGTGAATTAGGCCTTAGACCCCTTTTATGGGTCACTGATTGGGGAGGAGCATTTCTAGAAAGAGCCGTTCCTGATAATTGCCCTGTTTAAAGGGGCTGCTGGTCACCTGATGAACAACCAAACGGGTGAAAGCATTGCTGGTATGGTTAAAGGATTGTTTCTGTACAGCATATTGTGCTGTCTAAACGGCAATCTGCTGCCCAGAAACAACTAATGTGTATGGGATAAGCGATCCCTGCAATGATCACTCGTCTCCATACAGCGAAGGTGATCGCAGCACATGAATGGAGAGCTCACCTCCTCGGTCAAGCAGGCAATTATCAGGAATGAACAGCACATTCCAAATCATTGCCTGCTGCTCCGGCCTGTGTGAAAGGGTTTTTACAATCCCTAAAGCCTTAAGCACAAAGCAGAGCCATGTGGAAAAAGCCTATATAAAGGCACAGAAAGTTCCTTTGGATTCATACTATAGAGCATTAGGCACACATTTGCTGCCGTATTATGCTAAGGGACAATAATCTCATAATATGGTATGGTATCTGCTGGAACACAGCACAATCTTTTTTCTGATTGATCCCATCTGATGGAGGAATACTGAGGTATAGTAGGGCACATATATATTTCTATGGGTACTGTATTATGGCTCTACACAATATACAGATTGTATGGACTGCAATAGGCAAGAGCCCATTGGGTTCACAATCTAAGGTCCATATAACCCAACAGACTCATAATAGGGCTAGTATCATCACAGGTCCATTAACTAGAAATAGTTTTTTCCATGCAGGAGAAAAGCAGTACCCAGAGGAAACCTATGCAAACAATATACAATTTGGTACAGATTTTGCCCTTAGTATATTGTGGGCTGCAAGGCAACAGTACTAAGCCTTGTGCTACTTTGTTGTCCACTCATCATAGAGGTCTCCAATAGTAGGATTGAAAGCATACAAATCTGGACCATTTTCTGTGGATAAGCAAGTCCATCAGGCACACTCATCCATATGTAGATATTCTCAAGTTTATTTGAACTGAAGTGGAATTATATAACACCTCAGGAAAGCTATTTTTCCAGATTAATTTCTTAACTTGGCATTGAACCTCCATCTTTGAGGTCTGATCATTTGTGCAAGGAATTGCATTAGAGATAAGTTTACTCATCAGTGAAAAGACTTTCTGGTTTGCCTTCCCTTGCTAAGTTCTGTTTGTCTGCCGCTTCTAGTGAATCAAATCCTTCTCTTATATAGCAGATTAGCACCTATCCCATAATAGACAGAATCAATTTAATTTAATCTCACAAGAGATATTATGTTGCTCATGCATTTGAAGTTTGGTATATCTGAAATCCTTAGAGGGAACACAGATTTACTCTGCACCAATGGTCATGATGATATCACAGACCAAGGTTCGCAAACTTTGTCTGCTAAGGACATTAACGTGAAAACATTGACATAATGGATTAGCGCACCAGGGATGTGTATGCATTATACTCTTATGTGACACCATGAAGTTTAAGATGTTGCTTTTCAAAACAAGAGGATGAAAGGGATTATGCTTGCATTTATGCCAGTTGCCTATATAATAAAGGACGAAAGAAGAGGATCTTCAAGAGCTTGTGTAGTAGACTTAGAAATTGCATACAACATGTATTCATAAATATATATATGTCTGCGTATTCCAGGTACTAAAGCAATGTACATTACGTATTAATGAATGTTTACATGCGCTGATCATTCCTACATACAGACTGTATATACTTCTGTAGATGAGCTTTTTATCAGTATTAATCAGCAAAAGGCATCTTTTAGGTTTAGTTAATAGGTCGCATCCCTAGATTTGCAAATATATTTGGAACTGGAAATACAGAAAGTGTATATCTTACGTTCCACCCCAGAAATGAGGACATTTAATGCAAATATATATATATATATATATATATATATATGAACACTTAAAAACTTAAAGGAGTTGGCCACTATTTAAGTACTTTCCACTATATAGTGGAAGGTAGGGTAAAAAAGAGTTTCCTAATATACTTTATTAAAAAAATCTGAATGGTAATGTTTATATAATGAGCCCCGTCCCCTCAGCCCCGCTCTGCGTGCGGCCAGTTCGTCCATGGCTGCACGCGACATGGAGGAGTTTTAGAGAAAGCTTGTCCATGGCATTATTCTAACTGCACATGCGCTGCTTTTCCTAATAAGCTTGTCTGATCCCCGACGCACTCTTACTTTTCTTCCCGCTCCGAACTCTGACAGGAATAAGCCGGTTGTAGAAACAAAGTCGGAGCAGGGAGCGCGCCAGTGGCAGCGGCAGACAGGGCATGCACTGCTCTTATTAGGAAAAGCAGCGCATGTGCAGTTAGAATAAAGCCATGGACGAGCTTTATCTATAGCACCTCTATGTCGCGTGCAGCCATGGACGAACTGGCTGTACGCAGAGCGGGTCTGAGGGGGCGGGGCTCATTATAAAACCATTACCATTAGGATTTTTTTTATAAAGTATATTAGGAAACTCTTTTTTACCCTACCTCCCACTATATAGTGGAAAGTACTTATATAGTGGCCAACCCCTTTAACACTAACCACAGTTACCATATACATGCACGCAGGGGTGTGGAATTCCTATCGCCCGACGCCCGGGACATGCAGTTCCGGGCGCCGGGCAGGTAGTTTGTGCAGGCAGCTTAGCCCTGCGGGCAAGTAGCAGGGCTAGGGTTGCGCCGTGTTTTCCTTTAATACACAGCCCAGTGCAGCAAGTCCGGGCTGCTTACCGCAGTGTTCACAGACAATGCAGACAGAGCAGCTCACCTCACGCTGGCAGCAGGGAGGAGCCTGAGGGAGGGAGGAGTGTAATATGATCTTAGAGTGGAAGCTGGCTTCTGCCAGCCCCACCCCTCCCCGCCCACCAACCAATCACCGACCAGAGCTGAGGGGGCGGGGCAAGCACACTAGCAGCTCTGACTCCAGTCGTCTGAGTCACACAAGTGCAGGGAGTCTAAGAATAGAAATGAATGAGTCACAAGTAAAAGAATCTAAAGATCCAACTTAGTTTGTGACTCATTCGATTCATTGAGTTAAAAGAGCCGTGAGTCAGAGTGTAGAACAGGTTACATTACACTGAGGCTGAGGCTGCTTTTGTTGCAACAGTGATAAGATTAAGGGACAAGAGAAGTGACAGATGACACAAGAGTTTAGATTACAGGTTGAATTAAATTAACCCTTTAGAATCAAATTGGCTACTCAGGAGATATACATGTTAGGCTGAGTTCACACCAGCGTTCAGCCTTTCCGTTCTCCTGCTCCGTTATAGGAGCAGGAGAACGGAAAGGACGGATTGGGCACATAACTGAGGCGAGCGGAGCCTACGGACCCCATAGACTATAATGGGGTCCGTTAGGTTTACGCTCAGAAAATGATTTGGGAGAGGACACAATAGTTGTACATGCAGGACTTTTGTCTCCGCTCCAAAATCATTTTCTGAGCGTAAACCTAACGGACCCCATTATAGTCTATGGGGTCCGTAGGCTCCGCTCGCCTCAGTTATGAGCCCAATCCGTCCTTTCCGTTCTCCTGCTTCTATAACGGAGCAGGAGAACGGAAAGGCTGAACGCTGATGTGAACGAGGCCTTAAAGGCATCTCATTCAGTAGCTATATAACCAAGGGTGGGTTCACATCACCTTTATGGATTCCGTTATGGCTTTCCGTTATAAAAGGGTTATAACAGAAAATAACGTAATCCATAAAATGGAATGCAAAACGGAAACCTTTAAGAGGCATTCCGTTTTGCTTTCCGTCATCGTAAAAGTCTATGGAAATCATAACAGATCCGTCTGGGTCCTGTTGTGTCGACAGGACTTAGTTTCCGTCTTGCATAACGGGACCCAGACGGATCCATTTTGATTTGCATAGACTTCTATTAGGACGGAAAGCAAATGGAATGCCTTTTAAAGCCTTCCGTTTTGCTTTACGCCATAAGTCTATTGTCCTCCTGTCCAGCGTCAGCCTCAGCTTCCCTTTACTATACTAAATCACTCTTCCTGACTCA
The DNA here is from genome assembly GCF_014858855.1 of Bufo gargarizans. Lineage (NCBI taxonomy): Eukaryota > Metazoa > Chordata > Amphibia > Anura > Bufonidae > Bufo > Bufo gargarizans. Next base: position 226,406,077 of record NC_058081.1, on the reverse strand, counting down.
CTCAATACTAATCAGAGTTCAGAGAGCTGAAGAGCCGACTGCACTGAGTCAGCAGCAGCAAGTGAATCGAATGTGTATAGCATCTGCACATGCGCACCGGCACCTAGAGTCTGCGGTTCACTTGCGAGTCAGCTCAGCAGTCTAACTCACCAAGTGAACCGAAGATCCGATTCATGAATCGGTTCATTTGCATGAGCTGATTCAAACGAACCGATTCACCTAAAAGATCCGAACTTCCCATCACTAGTTATCAGCGCTCCTGTGCAGGCCGGAAGTCGGGCGCCACGGGCCGGAAGTCAGCTCCCAGCTGAGGCACACGTTAGTCAGCGGCTGTAGTAGGAGATTCTGACATGCCGTGATAGATAGCCCAGCAGGTAGTGTGTGTGGTGACTGCTCTGGGTCAGCTATGCTCTGCTGTCAGGCTGCCGCTCTGCTTCTTCTCCCTGGCATTGAAGTGTCAATAGGAGTGCGGCCAGGTTCCAACTTCCAGCCACTCACCCTCCATGAATAGGGGGGGACGGGGACTTCCCCATACTGGCATGTACATTAAAGGGATTCACTGCCCCAGTATGGCATGTATATTAAAGGGATTCACTGGCCCAGTATGGCATGTATATTAAAGGGATTCACTGGCCCAGTATGGCATGTACATTAAAGGGATTCACTGGCCCAGTATGGCATGTACATTAAAGGGATTCACTGGCCCAGTATGGCATGTATATTAAAGGGATTCACTGGCCCAGTATGGCATGTACATTAAAGGGATTCACTGCCCCAGTATGGCATGTATATTAAAGGGATTCACTGGCCCAGTATGGCATGTATATTAAAGGGATTCACTGGCCCAGTATGGCATGTACATTAAAGGGATTCACTGGCCCAGTATGGCATGTACATTAAAGGGATTCACTGCCCCAGTATGGCATGTACATTAAAGGGATTCACTGCCCCAGTATGGCATGTACATTAAAGGGATTCACTTAAAGGGTTTCTACCACTTGCAGATCACATATTTGGTGATCAGACACTAGCGATCCGCTAGTGTCTGATGTAGCTTACAAGCTAATTATTACCTTAATCCGTTCGGCCCATACCTCAAAAAAAGCACTTATATCTTTATGCAAATGAGCCTCTAGGTGCTATGCAGGCGTTTTTCCAGCACCTAGAGGCTCCGTCTACCTTGCAGTTTGCCGCCCAGCGCCTCGCTCCAGCACGCCCATCTTCAACTCTATTCGATCCTCCCCCTGCTTCTGCCTTCCGAAATCTCGCGCCTGCGCCGTTCGTCGCGGCATTCGGCGCAGGCGCAGTCAATGTCTGACCGCTCCGTGCTCAGACATTTCCACTGCGCCTGCGCCGATGACATCGGCGCAGGCGCAGTGGAAATGTCTGAGCACGGAGCGGTCAGACATTGACTGCGCCTGCGCCGAATGCCTCCGAATGCCGCGACGAACGGCGCAGGCGCGGGATTTCTGAAGGCTGAAGCAGGGGGAGGATCGAATACGGTAAGAGATGGGCGTGCTGGAGCGAGGCGATGGGCGGCAAACTGCAAGGTAGACGGAGCCTCTAGGTGCTGGAAAAACGCCTGCATAGCACCTAGAGGCTCATTTGCATAAAGATATAAGTGCTTTTTTTGAGGTATGGGCCGAACGGATTAAGGTAATAATTAGCTTGTAAGCTACATCAGACACTAGCGGATCGCTAGTGTCTGATCACCAAATATGTGATATGCAAGTGGTAGAAACCCTTTAAATATGGTTTTGATTTAAAATTACTTTTTGTATCAGGACAAGTAGATTGTCATAAGGGGCAAGTAGATTGAGACCCCGCTTTAGTCCTTCGACAAGTAGCTTTTTTTTAAATTTCCACACCCCTGTGCACGTTTCCCAGTGAAGAATATCAGACATTGCTTTTTATCAGTAGAGATGAGCAAGGTTTTGGAAATTTCAAATTGGCTGCTTTGCCGAATTTTTGAAAAAAAATCTTTGTTACGAATTACTTTGCAACGAAGTGCATTTTTTGTAAGTAGCGGGTTCAATGACAAGGAGCTGCGATAGCGCCGCTCCACACCATTGTACCCCTCAGATGCCGCGTACATTCAATGTAAAGTTAACATTAAAAAAAAAACATTAAATCATACTTACCACCTCCATTTGCCCAGGACGGGCTGGCCAACGCCATCTTTGCTTGAAGATCTTGCACAAAATCTTGCGCGGCCCGAGATGATGTCATCACGCAGGCTAGCTGGGTGACATCATACGTCACAACGCATGGCATTTCGGGCGAGATCTTCAATCAAGATGGCGGAGGCACGCCCATCACAAGCAAATGGAGGAGTAAGTATGATTTATTTTATTTACACTATTTCAGGTTAAATCAATTCACTTACACGAAGCAAGAGGAAATTCGGCTTCGCGGCTAATCGAATTCATCCTGAAATTCGGATGGAATTCCACTAAAAATAGTATAGTTCAGCTTTTTCATAGCTTTTAATCCAGTTTAATAAAAATCACTCTTTATGGACTCTGATGTATATAACAAAATCGTCTAATTTACTGTAAATAACAAATAGAGAAATGCTGAGGTATAAAACAGCACACAACGTTTCACCTTTATTTTGGTGTCTTCATCAAGCCTGAAGTTTGTGCTATGGCATGAAGTCAATACCTTATCAGTTCCTAAAGTCATATTCTGTGATGTATACTGCGGGATAGGATTGGTTGCCACTGAACACCATAATTGCTGATCTGCATTGCTTCCATTGTCTACATCATGAATTTAATGTTGATGCTCATGATAATATTCCCGGGATAATGCATGAATAATTCATATTTATTTATGTAATTAAGTCTATTGGGCTTCACATATAAAAACACAAATATAGAGCATTTGGCCTTAACAATCAATCAGAACTCTTGTATAATTGTGTGACCTGCACCTGAAAAATGAAAGCCGAAATCTGATTAGTTGGTCCAGATTTAGCCTTGATGCTAGTAGGGAGTAATGTTTCCATTTCAACATAAAACAAATGTAATTTATTATTCATGCAATTATTAATTTAAAATCTAATTAAAATAATCGACACATTAAATGTGTAATGAAAAAATGGCGCAATGATTTATCTCAAGATAAACAGAAGACAATAGACAAACTGATAGATACTGAAGGCTTCATGCAAGTGCTTGGTATTTCCCCTCTATGCAGCTAATACCCTATTATTCTTTATTATATCATGTCGGTTGCGTGTTACATGATACGCAAAAACTGATCCAAAAAGTTTCAAAGTTGTTAATAACCAATCAGATCACTTCAATCACTGTGTAAGTGCTAGAATCTGATTGGCTGGAGTCAGACTAACACTATTTGTAGGGTCTATGCACAAAGCATATTGCTTCCATGGGTGTGCTACAGAAGCCTGTAAAGGCTGATCAGGGGGTTACAAGGTGTTGGACCCCCACAGGGCTTATATTGATGGCCTATCCTGAGGCTAGACATCAATTTCTAAGCACAGGAAAATATCTTTAATGCTGATTTCTGGTGGAACATTCCACCACCTAATGTGTATAAGGATGTCCCAACCTCCCCTAGTGGTGGATGGAAATAATGATCTGGCTGTTGGATTTTAACATGCCCATTCTTTTGGAGATAAGCAGTTTCTAGGGGTTTCTGGCAGTGACATGCTCCCCTCTCCCTATTGAGTACACATGCACACTCAGTTGAACCTAGCACCCATGAGTATGGGGGTTCAGGAGGAATAGCTATTGGCCAGACAGATATCCAAAGCGTATGGCCAGCCACAGTTAACAGCTGTCGGACGATGGCTATCTCTCCTGACTCCCTTCTGAGAGTAAATGAACACGTTCAGGATTTATGTGCGGACAATCCGCACTGAAATCCACAGGTGTTCGCAGGGAAATCGGTGCGGTCAATCCGCATCAAATGGTGCGGATTTGCATGCGGATTTGGTGAGGATTTTCCACGTGCAGATTTTACTATCCCCTTTTAATGGAGAAAATCGGGTCAGAAAAAATAAATAAATGTACATGCTGCGGAGTTTAAAATCCGCACTGTAGGTCAAAATCCGCACAGAAAAAAATCTGCATCGTGTGCATGAGCATTTCAAATTCTTATAAAATACAATGTACATGACCCACGGTGCGGATTCTCCACACGCAAATCTGTTCGGAAAATTTGCACGCAATCCTGATCGTGTGCATTTACCCTGACTTTCTTTTAAGCAAACATGTTCGCTTTGGCGAAGCATGTACTATTTGTGTTGTTAATGTGGAGAGAGCAGAGAGCCACTACCAGACACTTTTGGGGCTGATTTATTCCCTTGGAAAAATAAGATCAGATTTAAAAAATTCAGTTCACCCAACCCTTCTCTCCCCCCGACATCATATGTCAAGGAAGAGTCTGGAAGTCCCGTGTTCTCAGTGGGTTCGGCCAACAATACACTAATGTGTATGAAAGCCTTTACAGTAGGAAAAGCAGCACTGTGAGAGTCAATCAAAGAATCTGAAAGAAAGCCTTTACTCTGGCAGAACACTACAGGCTGGAAATGTGTTAGGTCAATTACGTCTCTAACTGCAAGCCTGAGCTGAAGCAAAGTTTGCGGCTTCCCCCAGACTTGCCACTTGTTTTACAATTTGAGAGGTATGGCTTCTCTAAGTGACTGGTCTATTATAATCTAATGGCATTTAGATCTCTCTCTAGCGTAAACAGATAATAAGCCATAAAAATAATTGCAGGCATGCATTTTTGTCTGATCTATGTCCCATGTCAGAATGTATCCATTCAATGCTAACATTAATATGAATTACCAGGATTAATGTAAGTTTTATAAACAATATGCTTCATTGTCACACTGAAGTTCTGCCGCACATTTATAGAGCTCTCCAGAAGTACAATGAAAGCTACTGACATTTAAAGGCCCTCTTGGCAACTGCCTTATTGTTATCTTTATGCACAAGGCACATTTTCAATTAAACAATTACACAGAGGAATTTTGGTTTCAGATTTTATATACCAAATGGGACTTGAAACTCAGCAAATTTTATCTTTAGCCCATTCTATGTCAAATAGAGATGAGCAAATTTCTCAAAAATTCGATTCAGCCTGTTCGCTGAATTCTCAGAAAACATTTGCTTCGATCCGAATATATTTGCGACGAATCGCAATAAAAAAACTGCTATTTCCGGGCTTCATAGAGCCTTTATATGGGTGTAGAACACTGTGCCTTGCAGTTATACGCATAGGGAGTGTGCTGGGGTAGTGAAATAATACTGTCAGTCAGTATGACATGCAGATGATAGGCATCACTATTAGAATCACTGCACACTTCACTTATTTGGGCCATCACGGGGCCAAAATTGACCAAATAACTCAAGTATTAACTCAGCCTTACAGATCCATCTTAGCGTCAAGAAGAATCACATTCCTTTTACACCCTCGTCAGCTGATTCCACATAGATGTCTATGGAACCTGTTCTATTAAACGCTTATACAAGTAGAGCCCCCCTGACAGAGTAGGAGAGGGTGTCAGCAGTAAGTTTGTGTTGAAGTCACTGATTATTTTGCCCTTCCTCTGATCCGTTAGAACAATAACCCACAAAAAACTGATCCAGTCTGGGGAGCATACGGCTTTACTGGGTCAGCATTTGCTGAGTAATCCATGAGTATTGGTAATGGCAAAAAAAAACAGGAGTGGAACTAAAACAGACATTACACATGAAGGTAATATTTGCATGTCTTCTGTGTTTTGTACACACTCCTTCTTTTGGCTACCAAATCATAAGCCAATTCTGATGCAACCATACAGGCCTTACAGCTGCTACAGAGACAGGATCTGTTATGGGTCTCATTTTTCGTCCTTCTGACTGATCAGAAGAAAGGTCAAATAAATGGTGATTTCAAGAAGGCCAAACAAGGACAATAGCGACCCCATCATATAGTGGGAGGGTGGTAACAGCATGAGAAGTCCACAGAGTTGCCCTATGACATAATGGTGAGGTGGAAGCAGCATGAGGAGACCACAGAGTGGAACAATGACAAAGTGTGGAGGTGACAACAGCAGTATGATTAGGCCACAGAGTGGCAAGGTGACATAGTATGGAGATGGCAGCATCAGGAGGCCATAGAGTGGCAAGGTGACATAGTGTGGAGATGGCAGCAACAGCAGCAGCCTGATACCACAAAGTGGCAAGGTGACATAGTGTGGACATGGCAGCATCAGGAGGCCACAAAGTGGCAAGGTGACATAGTGTGGAGATGGCAGCAACAGCAGCATGATACCACAGAGTAGCATGGTGACATAGTGTGGACATGGCAGCAACAGCATGATACCACAGAGTGGTACGGTGACATAGTGTACAGATGGATGATCTAATTTGATGCATCAGGCATTGGTGGGTGGAAATCCTGGCTGATCCACGCCTGATTCATCTTGACAAAAGTAAGTCTCTACACATTTTGGGTAGACAGGCGAGTTCTTCTTGGGGTAACTATGGCCCCCGTCACACTAAACACCCACTCTGATACCACACTACTGGCCGGGCAGGACAGCTTTTCCAGGGCAAACTCGGCCAATTGCGGCCACAAATCCAGTTTGGCTGCCCAGTAGTCCAGCGGATCTTCTATGGCGGCTGGCAGGGTGCTGTCAAAGTATGCCACCACCTGCTGGTTCAGGTACTGCTCCAGGTCTACCTGCTGGTGAGTAGTTTCTTCACTATGCGGGTGAAGAAAGCTGCTCATCAGCGACTTCAGACTCAGGCTGTTGGTGCTGCTGTCACATGCGACTAAGTCGAAGATCCAGTCAACCAATCAAGAACCACTGGGTTGCTGGTCAAGACACGACCGCTAGCTGACAAATGGACCTGAGGCCTCGGGAAGAAACCCCTGCTGCCATGCCCCCTTGCTCTGCTGTGACCTGTGCCTGCATCAGAATCATTTAACAGTAAAAGTGAACTGCTTATATATTTCTCGTATTGGACTAAAATAGGCCACTAAACAATTTCTAAGTAAATAACAGAAAAAGTGAACTGCAAATATTTTTCTCTTTTCTCTAGAAATATGACAATAAACGCTTTTAGCGTAAATAACACCAAATAAGAACTGATCTATTTTTCTCATATTGTAGTGAAATATGACAATAAACGCTTTTAGGTCAAATAACAGTAAATATGAAATTAGTCTATTTTTCTATTTTTCTCTAGAAATATGGCAATAAACACTTTTACCGCAAATAACACCAAATGTAAACTGCGTCTATTTTTCTCGTATTGTAGTGAAATATGACAAGAAACACTTTTACCGCAAATAACAGCAAATATGAACTATGTCTCTTTTTCTCTTTTTCTCTAGAAATATGGCAATAAACGCTTTCAGCACAAATAACACCAAATGTGAACTGCGTCTATATTTCTCCTATTGTAGGTAAAATATGACAAGAAACGCTTTTAGCACAAATAACAGCAAATATGAACTTAGTCTATTTTTCTCTAGAAATATGGCAATAAACGCTTTTAGCACAAATAACAACAAAAGTTACCTGCGTAAATATTTCTCGTATTGTATTGAAATAGGCCACTAAATGATATCAGCGCAGTTAACAGCAAAAGTGACCTGCTATATATTTATCTTTTCCCACAGATAAAAGCTACTAAAGGCTTATGAACATAGCACTTACACACCAATAACTAATTGCTGGAATAACAGAGCTGTACTATGAGACTATATGGATCCCCATGTAATGTTTCACTGCCCTTGTAAATCGCTTTTTTTCACAATGAGGATTTTCTTTTGACTCTCTCTAGCATCTGCACACGTCTCTCCCTGCCTATAAAATGATTCCACTCACTATCCTTTCCCTGCACTAGTAAATTGCTTCTTTTTTTTTAACAATTAGTTTTTCTTTCACTCTCCCTAGCGCCTGCATACACGTCTGTCCCTGAACAAAGTATGATAGTGAATGGCAGACTCTAAGATGGCCGCTGTATTTATAGTGCTGTGACATCATCGGGCTGACTGGCTGCTGATTGGCTGCATGCATGGCATTATGGGTCATCCCATCCTTACACTTGTAGCCGCCATTTTAGCAGCCATTGTATCCGGCTAGCCGCCATGTTAGGAACCATGAAGTGCGAGGAAATTTGCATTTGTTCAGAATCAAATTTATCCTGAAATTCAAAACGAATTTGACTTTGTCAGCTTCAATTCGCTCATCTCTAATGTCAAAGTAAAAATGGACTTCCTAAAGGTAGAATGATAAATTAATTTATTGAAAGAATGTTAATATGGTACATTGTAATATTCTGGGAAGGGTAAGGCTCTGTTCATACTCGGAAAGCTCCTGACGCATGCGAGGAACATATACATAGGGCCCCATTCATAAATTGTATGTCAATGTACCTGGCATGTCTTTTACATAACGCACTATGGTAAAAATGCAAAAAATAAATACTTTTACTAGGGAGTCCTATTGGTGACATAAGTCTATACAGTGGCATACATCACAGCCTACCATCAAGGCTATAGATTGGGAAATGCTTCCAATCTATACCTTTGACAGAACACTCCAATGAGGTGGGAGTTTATTTTTAAAAAAAGGATGTACAGGAGCCTTTCAAATAATTATTAGCCCTCACACACATTGCCATATGGCTCCATACAACTTGTAAACTGTATTTATTGGAGGACGTTAAAATGAGGGAGGAGGACAAAGGTGGTGGGGATGTTTCCTATTGCCCTGTACAGGGAATCACAAAGGTAGAATATAAAAATATATGTCTCCTTTTAATATGCAGTACATTTTCTGGTTTTCAAAATGAGAACATATTGGGAATATTTTCAATTTTCTGCCTAAAACAACTCACTTTCACTAAAAGTACTAATTCAGTTTGTTTTTATTGGTTGCAATGGCATTTCTTGACAGCAATCAACATCCCTGTGTGAACTCAGCCTGACTCATGAAGTCCTGAATACATGAAAGCAGGCATACATTTCATAGTAATGGTAATCATTACTGCTGGAAACGCACAGATCTTACTAAGAGACTGGACTGATAAGGGATCCACTACAGGCCTTTAAACATCCATGACTATCTTGCAAACACAGCTGTATCTACCATGTAGGACTAAAAGAGAACATTTCAGAAAGAACTAATTACAGAGTTATAGAGACACGTCTGCATGTTAATAACTTTTTTTTTTCTTGGCAAGGATGAAAGAAAGTATTGCTTTCATTTACGAAACAAGAACATATGGACAAGCAGTAGGTGAAGTTGGCACAAGCAGTGGTCTAGTCAAGAGCAGTAGATAACATCTCACCCAACTAATTCCACCACCTACCGTGAGTAGACAAAAAGGAAGAACTACGAATGAGAGAAAGCAAAAACTAGGACGTTTTACAACACTATAGTATAGTTCAGGGAATATAACATTATTCCTATATTTCCTTTGTTTTCACAATGACCCCTGAAGTAACCTGCTCAATCACCTAGCTTAAACTTTAAAGCACAGAACAGGGCGTTAGGGCACAAATGCCAGTAATTTTGTAATGTATAGTAAGAAAGATGGTTTGCGGACAGTTTCGAGCAGAATGCAGGCACCACTCCAGACAGCTCAGCAGCCTCAAGCGAAGCACTAAATAGAAAGGCAGTCTAAAGGACTTATGAGCCACATCATGACCCGGGGCTTCTGGCTAAGCGGCACTGCTGATTTTAAATAGCCCCTCATTACGCAACAAATGTTATATTCATTATTTTAATACTAAACTACTTCTTCTCTGTCAGAATGCCAATCCTAGTCACATTGAAAATACATTCTCTCGAGGCAAAAAAATAATTCCATATTTAATTTTTATGAATAAAACTAGTTATTTTGTCATTTCAGTTCATACAGGAGAGACCGACGTTAGAGGGGCCTGGGAAGTAAATCTCCATGTAATTTCATTTCAGGTCAAGGAGGAAAGAAGGGCATATTGGAGTTTTACTTCCCTGTTTGTAAAATGAATTAAAATTAAATGAGCAACGATAAAATGTCTAACCAGGTCATTTGAGCTAGCAGTAAAATTTAGTGGCCATCTTTGCTGTAACATGTTGGATTGATGACGGGTAATCTGGTCAGTGTTTCTAGACTTGCGTCTATCTTATATCATAGATAAATGGCATCACAGCCTCAGATAGTAGAGCAGTTAAGTAAAGATCATGTCTACCATCTACCAGTAGAGCACAAAAGTTGAAATGATTGAGATATCATTGTCCCTTCAAGTTTGCTGCATTCCCGTTGCTTGCTTTTACTATAATACATCTACATTGGAATGATTCAAAGGCAAGGCATGTTCCTTTGCAATGTTCCCATCAAAACGGCCAGTCTGAATGGCTGTCTTTTTCCTTCGTCTGGATCAACACCACATTATAATAAATACTAGATGGACTTTTCACAGTCTGATTGTTCTGCGCAGAGATGCTGGTTTGAAAAAATGGAAAAAGCCATCCTGGCTTCTTTTTATCATACAATGCAGTTCACTTAGTCAGAAGCCTAGCGAGAAGATAATGAGCTGCATTATTAGATATAAGCTGATCCAACTGAAATTACCTTCACCTTTACATCTAAAATAATCCTCCCCCAACTGAGGTTAATTCCAATAGTATGGCTGACACAGGGAAGAAAAAGGAAGCAAGTCATTGTAGTAAATAGAAATCTGAGCTAGGGTGAAACAGGAAAATCAACGGTATATCATGGCAAACGTCAGAGCAACCTCAATATATATTACTTTGTCATTTAAATGTAAGTCATTTTCATCATAATGTCATCATCCCTAGTATCATCTGAGATCATTGGTAGGCCTAACAATAGATTTAGCACCAGGTCCCAGGAACCTGAGGTTATACATCTGAGCCAGGCTACTGCTGCCAGTTATACGCTGCCAGTGTTTCTGGAAATGCACTGTTCTATAGACATAGATTGGAAATCCTACCTTACTACATCCAATAAGTCTGAAATGGTCAGCCTAGAATCAAGATGAGGTCACTATCTGTAATCACTTTTACAGGTGTCTTTGTATTAGAACATGTGTGTATACTTAAAGGGGTAGTCCCGTAATAACAGCTCATTCCTTTTCCACAGGACAGGGGATAAAGTTTCTGATTGGCAGGGATTCCACTGCTGGGGTCCAAGCTGATCACTAGAATGTGGGTCCATATTCCTTCATTTGAATAGGGCAACCTTACTCCATTTAGAAGGGGGAACGCAGACACTTATCATGGGACAAAACCTTTAAATCAGTTCTCTGAGAATGCTTGAAAATGGCCACCAGCAACCTGTCCTAGAATGTGAGCTGGACTGGTTCCTCCACTTGCAGAGCTGCCCACGGGGGGTGAGGTGATGTGGCCTTACTACACACTACGCTCTGGCACTTGCCTATATTAGACACTGTCAGGCTGCTCAGCCATGGTGGCATATCATAGACAGGATCACATCATTACCATCTATTGCAGAGCAGTGTAATGTGTAGTGAGCTCCCACCCCCTCACTCCTAGGCAGCTCTGCATGTGGTGGCAACCAGCCCTGTTACATTTTAGGACTGGTTGCTGGTGGCCATTTTAAATCATCCTCATAGAACCCCTTTAAGGTTGGTTTCACACAACCTTAACATGTCATATTTTAGTGTCCACATTACAGCCACAAGAACCGGACATCTTGTAACTCTACTGACCCAAATATAGATCACCACTGGATGTGTTTTTCGATGTGCCGTAAAACTGAGGTAGTGCAAGTGTTGTAGCTATACAATACTAAAATGCCTTCATATGGGTTTGCATAAAACCAGCCTTAGAGAATTAAGCTGTATATAGACATAATTGTAGAACGTGTTTGGTATTGTCACCGTTGTTTATACATGAGGAGCTGATTATTTTTTAAATCAAGTATAAAAAAATGGACCAGACTACTTTGTACTGTAGGAAAATTCCAGACTTGCAAATCAGAGAACAGGAATATTCAAAATGCATACTGGATCTCAACTGGCATTTTACCATAAGCCTTTGATTGTCAGATGCATGCTACCAATATATCTTCTTTCTCAGTAATCAACAATCTAATGAGGTAGTTTGAATATTTATGAGGTTATCTTAATAACTGTGATTTTTTATTTTTTTTACATTGTATAATAATATATTACAACTAGAAAAGGTACAATTTCTGGGGAAATTGTGTGATGTGTTCTTGCCTCCACCAGTAGCTTACAACTGGAGTGGGCGGAGTAACTGGGTGGAGTGTAGACTCCGCCCACTTTTATAAATTTTGACCTTTGTCTCACACTGACCCACCCTGCCGAGTTTGGGTGCTGTGAGAATGACAGCTGTTTAAAGGTTTCTTATTGAAGTCAATAGGGAAAATCTGATTGGTTGTTTGTGGCTCCGCCCACTTTTTAGCATCCCCAAAATGAGATATACATTGGCACAGTCCTCCAGTGACCAACTGTGCCAAGTTTCGGGAACCCTGCCATTAACAGTCTAAGAGCAGCGGCAGTTTGAATTTTTCCCATTTAAACAAATGGCTGAAATTTGATTGGCCGTTGTAGACCCCGCCCACTTTTTAATTTTTTTTGACCCCAGTCACCCAATGACCTACGGTGCCTAGTTTGGGTATTCTGGCTTAAATACTGTGAGAATGACAGCAATTTAAAAGTTTCTCATTGAAGTCAATAGGGAAAATCTGATTGGTGGTTTGTAGCTCCGCCCACTTTTTAATGTCCCCCAAAATGTGACAGAAATTTTCAGGTTGACCCCATGACTAAGTGACCCAAGTTTGGTGACTTTAGTTTAAAATCTGTGCGACTGGGAGAGATTTGAAAATTGTCCCTGTCAAAGTCAATGGGAAAAACGTGGATTTTGGGGGCCCTGTCCCAGGGGCCCGGAGGGTGGGATCGGGTAACAAAGCAAAAGCAAGGTACTTGGGTGGGTGCCGACCAAGTCTGCAAAGTTTGGAATTTGTACTCCTAAAAATGTGGGAGAAGTAGCAATTTGAAGGTCTCATTAAAGTCAATGGGGAGATTTTGATTGGTTCTGTGTGGCCCCGCCCACTTTTTGGGGTCCCCGAAATGTGCCCAAAATTTTCGGGTTGACTCCATGACTAAGTGACCCAAGTTTGGTGACTTTAGCGTCAAAGCCTGGCGAGTGGGAGCGATTTGAAAATTTACCCTGTCAAAGTCTATGGGAAAAAAGGGGGCTTCCGGGGCCCGCCACGGGGGCCCCGGGGGTGGGATCGCTCCACAAAGTAATAGCAATCCGATCGGGTACAATCTGCACGTTTTGGTAAATTTTTGTCTATGTAGTGTAAAAACTGTGGGAGGAGTTAGGGTGGCAAATTTGGCTATAATAATAATAATAATAACTAGAAAAGGTACAATTTCTGGGGAAATTGTGTGATGTGTTCTTGCCTCCACCAGTAGCTTACAACTGGAGTGGGCGGAGTAACTGGGTGGAGTGTAGACTCCGCCCACTTTTATAAATTTTGACCTTTGTCTCACACTGACCCACCCTGCCGAGTTTGGGTGCTGTGAGAATGACAGCTGTTTAAAGGTTTCTTATTGAAGTCAATAGGGAAAATCTGATTGGTTGTTTGTGGCTCCGCCCACTTTTTAGCATCCCCAAAATGAGATATACATTGGCACAGTCCTCCAGTGACCAACTGTGCCAAGTTTCGGAACCCTGCCATTAACAGTCTAAGAGCAGCGGCAGTTTGAATTTTTCCCATTTAAACAAATGGCTGAAATTTGATTGGCCGTTGTAGACCCCGCCCACTTTTTAATATTTTTTTGACCCCAGTCACCCAATGACCTACGGTGCCAAGTTTGGGTATTCTGACTTAAATATTGTGAGAATGACAGCAATTTAAAGGTTTCTCATTGAAGTCAATAGGGAAAATCTGATTTGTTGTTGTTGGCTCCGCCCACTTTTTAAATTTTTGAATCCAAATTAATCTATCACCTGATTTCAGAGATTTGAAGCCCCTGACATCAATCATGGAAGCATTTTTCAATTTTCTGCATTTTTTTTTTCCACATTGAAATCAATGAAAGAAATCTGATTGGTTGTTTTTGGCCCCGCCCACTTTTCAAAATTTTAATCCTAATCCTAAATTGTCCAACTGTACCAAGTTTCGGGAACCTGCCATTAACAGTCTAAGAGCAGCGGCAGTTTGAATTTTTCCCATTTAAACAAATGGCTGAAATTTGATTGGCCGTTGTAGACTCCGCCCACTTTTTTATAAATTTTTGAATCCAGTCACCCAATGACCTACGGTGCCAAGTTTGGGTATTCTGGCTTAAATACTGTGAGAATGACAGCAATTTAAAGGTTTCTCATTAAAGTTAATAGGGAAAATCTGATTTGTTGTTGTTGGCTCCGCCCACTTTTAAATTTTTTGAATCCAAAGTAATCTATGACCTGATCTCAGCGATTTGAAGCCCCTGACATCAATCATGGCAGCATTTTTCAATTTTCTGAATTTTTTTTTTTCCATATTGAAATCAATGAAAAGAATCTGATTGGTTGTTTTTGGCCCCGCCCACTTTTCAAAATTTTAATCCTAATCCTAAATTGTCCAACTGTACCAAGTTTGGGAAACCTGCCATTAACAGTCTAAGAGCAGCGGCAGTTTGAATTTTTCCCATTTAAACAAATGGCTGAAATTTGATTGGCCGTTGTAGACTCCGCCCACTTTTTCATTATTTTTTGAATCCAGTCACCCAATGACCTACGGTGCCAAGTTTGGGTATCCTGGCTTAAATACTGTGAGAATGACAGCAATTTAAAAGTTTCTCATTGAAGTCAATAGGGAAAATCTGATTTGTTGTTGTTGGCTCTGCCCACTTTTTAAATTTTTGAATCCAAAGTAATCTATCACCTGATTTCAGCGATTTGAAGCCCCTGACATCAATCATGGCAGCATTTTTCAATTTTCTGAAATTTTTTTTTTCCATATTGAAATCAATGAAAGAAATCTGATTGGTTGTTTTTGGCCCCGCCCACTTTTCAAAATTTTAATCCTAATCCTAAATTGTCCAACTGTACCAAGTTTGGGAAACCTGCCATTAACAGTCTAAGAGCAGCGGCAGTTTGAATTTTTCCCATTTAAACAAATGGCTGAAATTTGATTGGCCGTTGTAGACTCCGCCCACTTTTTCATTATTTTTTGAATCCAGTCACCCAATGACCTACGGTGCCTAGTTTGGGTATTCTGGCTTAAATACTGTGAGAATGACAGCAATTTAAAGGTTTCTTATTGAAGTCAATAGGGAAAATCTGATTGGTTGTTTGTAGCTCCGCCCACTTTTTAATGTCCCCAAAATGTGACAGAAATTTCCAGGTTGACCCCATGACTGAGTGACCCAAGTTTGGTGAGTTTCACTCCGAAGCTGTATGAGTGACAAACATTTGCATTTTTCCAATAAAACTCTATGGGAGAAAAAAAGAGGTTTTCGGGGGCCCGCCCCAGGGGCCCGGAGGGTGGGATCGGTTAACAAAGCACAAGCAAGATACTCGGGTATGTGCCGACCAAGAGTGCAAAGTTCGGTATTTATACTCCTAAATCTGTGGGAGGAGTAGCAATTTGAACGTCTCATTGTAGTCAATGGGGAGAATTTGATTGGTTCTGTGTGGCCCCGCCCAAATTTTCGGGTCTCCGAAATGTGCTAACAAATTGCGCGTTGACCCCATGACTAAGTGACCCAAGTTTGGTGACTTTAGTTTAAAATCTGTGCGACTGGGAGCGATTTGAAAATTGTCCCTGTCAAAGTCAATGGGAAAAACATTGGATTTTGGGGGCCCTGTCCCAGGGGCCCGGAGGGTGGGATCGGGTAACAAAGCACAAGCAAGGTACTCGGGTGGGTGCCGACCAAGTCTGCAAAGTTGGAATTTGTACTCCTAAAAATGTGGGAGGAGTAGCGATTTGAAGGTCTCATTATAGTCAATGGGGAGATTTTGATTGGTTCTGTGTGGCCCCGCCTACATTTTGGGGTCCCCGAAATGTGCCCAAAATTTCGGGTTGACTCCATGACTAAGTGACCCAAGTTTGGTGACTTTAGCGTCAAAGCCTGGCGAGTGGGAGCGATTTGAAAATTTACCCTGTCAAAGTCTATGGGAAAAAAGGGGGCTTCCGGGGCCCGCCACGGGGGCCCCGGGGGTGGGATCGCTCCACAAAGTAATAGCAATCCGATCGGGTACAATCTGCACGTTTTGGTAAATTTTGTCTATGTAGTGTAAAACTGTGGGAGGAGTTAGGGTGGCAAATTTGGCTATAATAATAATAATAATAATATATATGTGAGATAACAATATGTGGTCTTGCTATGCAAGAACACATAATAATATATATGTGAGATAACAGTATGTGGTCTTGCTATGCAAGAACACATAATAACTAGAAAAGGTACAATTTCTGGGGAAATTGTGTGATGTGTTCTTGCCTCCACCAGTAGCTTACAACTGGAGTGGGCGGAGTAACTGGGTGGAGTGTAGACTCCGTCCACTTTTATAAATTTTGACCTTTTTCTCACACTGACCCACCCTGCCGAGTTTGGGTGCTGTGGCTTAAATACTGTGAGAATGACAGCTGTTTAAAGGTTTCTTATTGAAGTCAATAGGGAAAATCTGATTGGTTGTTTGTGGCTCCGCCCACTTTTTAGCATCCCCAAAATGAGATATACATTGGCACAGTCCTCTAGTGACCAACTGCGCCAAGTTTCAGAACCCTGCCATTAACAGTCTAAGAGCAGCGGCAGTTTGAATTTTTCCCATTTAAACAAATGGCTGAAATTTGATTGGCCGTTGTAGACTCCGCCCACTTTTTCATTATTTTTTGAATCCAGTCACCCAATGACCTACGGTGCCAAGTTTGGGTATTCTGGCTTAAATTACTGTGAGAATGACAGCAATTTAAAGGTTTCTTATTGAAGTCAATAGGGAAAATCTGGTTGTTTGTAGCTCCGCCCACTTTTTAATGTCCCCAAAATGTGACCGAAATTTTCAGGTTGACCCCATGACTGAGTGACCCAAGTTTGGTGAGTTTCACTCCGAAGCTGTATGAGTGACAAGCATTTGCATTTTTCCAATAAAACTCTATGGGAGAAAAAAAGAGGTTTTCGGGGGCCCGCCCCAGGGGCCCGGAGGGTGGGATCGGTTAACAAAGCACAAGCAAGATACTCGGGTATGTGCCGACCAAGAGTGCAAAGTTCGGTATTTATACTCCTAAATCTGTGGGAGGAGTAGCAATTTGAACGTCTCATTGTAGTCAATGGGGAGAATTTGATTGGTTCTGTGTGGCCCCGCCCACATTTTCGGGTCTCCGAAATGTGCTAACAAATTGCGCGTTGACCCCATGACTAAGTGACCCAAGTTTGGTGACTTTAGTTTAAAATCTGTGCGACTGGGAGCGATTTGAAAATTGTCCCTGTCAAAGTCAATGGGAAAAACATGGATTTTGGGGGCCCTGTCCCAGGGGCCCGGAGGGTGGGATCGGGTAACAAAGCAAAAGCAAGGTACTCGGGTGGGTGCCGACCAAGTCTGCAAAGTCTGGAATTTGTACTCCTAAAAATGTGGGAGGAGTAGCAATTTGAAGTTCTCATTAAAGTCAATGGGGAGATTTTGATTGGTTCTGTATGGCCCCGCCCACTTTTTGGGGTCCCCGAAATGTGCCCAAAATTTTCGGGTTGACTCCATGACTAAGTGACCCAAGTTTGGTGACTTTAGCGTCAAAGCCTGGCGAGTGGGAGCGATTTGAAAATTTACCCTGTCAAAGTCTATGGGAAAAAAGGGGGCTTCCGGGGCCCGCCACGGGGGCCCCGGGGGTGGGATCGCTCCACAAAGTAATAGCAATCCGATCGGGTACAATCTGCACGTTTTGGTAAATTTTTGTCTATGTAGTGTAAAAACTGTGGGAGGAGTTAGGGTGGCAAATTTGGCTATAATAATAATAATAATAACTAGAAAAGGTACAATTTCTGGGGAAATTGTGTGATGTGTTCTTGCCTCCACCAGTAGCTTACAACTGGAGTGGGCGGAGTAACTGGGTGGAGTGTAGACTCCGCCCACTTTTATAAATTTTGACCTTTGTCTCACACTGACCCACCCTGCCGAGTTTGGGTGCTGTGAGAATGACAGCTGTTTAAAGGTTTCTTATTGAAGTCAATAGGGAAAATCTGATTGGTTGTTTGTGGCTCCGCCCACTTTTTAGCATCCCCAAAATGAGATATACATTGGCACAGTCCTCCAGTGACCAACTGTGCCAAGTTTCGGAACCCTGCCATTAACAGTCTAAGAGCAGCGGCAGTTTGAATTTTTCCCATTTAAACAAATGGCTGAAATTTGATTGGCCGTTGTAGACCCCGCCCACTTTTTAATTTTTTTTTGACCCCAGTCACCCAATGACCTACGGTGCCAAGTTTGGGTATTCTGACTTAAATATTGTGAGAATGACAGCAATTTAAAGGTTTCTCATTGAAGTCAATAGGGAAAATCTGATTTGTTGTTGTTGGCTCCGCCCACTTTTTAAATTTTTGAATCCAAATTAATCTATCACCTGATTTCAGAGATTTGAAGCCCCTGACATCAATCATGGAAGCATTTTTCAATTTTCTGCATTTTTTTTTTTCCACATTGAAATCAATGAAAGAAATCTGATTGGTTGTTTTTGGCCCCGCCCACTTTTCAAAATTTTAATCCTAATCCTAAATTGTCCAACTGTACCAAGTTTGGGAACCTGCCATTAACAGTCTAAGAGCAGCGGCAGTTAGAATTTTTCCCATTTAAACAAATGGCTGAAATTTGATTGGCCGTTGTAGACTCCGCCCACTTTTTTATACATTTTTGAATCCAGTCACCCAATGACCTACGGTGCCAAGTTTGGGTATTCTGGCTTAAATACTGTGAGAATGACAGCAATTTAAAAGTTTCTCATTGAAGTCAATAGGGAAAATCTGATTGGTGGTTTGTAGCTCCGCCCACTTTTTAATGTCCCCCAAAATGTGACAGAAATTTTCAGGTTGACCCCATGACTAAGTGACCCAAGTTTGGTGACTTTAGTTTAAAATCTGTGCGACTGGGAGCGATTTGAAAATTGTCCCTGTCAAAGTCAATGGGAAAAACATGGATTTTGGGGGCCCTGTCCCAGGGGCCCGGAGGGTGGGATCGGGTAACAAAGCAAAAGCAAGGTACTCGGGTGGGTGCCGACCAAGTCTGCAAAGTCTGGAATTTGTACTCCTAAAAATGTGGGAGGAGTAGCAATTTGAAGTTCTCATTAAAGTCAATGGGGAGATTTTGATTGGTTCTGTATGGCCCCGCCCACTTTTTGGGGTCCCCGAAATGTGCCCAAAATTTTCGGGTTGACTCCATGACTAAGTGACCCAAGTTTGGTGACTTTAGCGTCAAAGCCTGGCGAGTGGGAGCGATTTGAAAATTTACCCTGTCAAAGTCTATGGGAAAAAAGGGGGCTTCCGGGGCCCGCCACGGGGGCCCCGGGGGTGGGATCGCTCCACAAAGTAATAGCAATCCGATCGGGTACAATCTGCACGTTTTGGTAAATTTTTGTCTATGTAGTGTAAAAACTGTGGGAGGAGTTAGGGTGGCAAATTTGGCTATAATAATAATAATAATAATAATAATAATAATAATAATAATAATATATATGTGAGATAATAGTATGTGGTCTTGCTATGCAAGAACACATAATAATAACTAGAAAAGGTACAATTTCTGGGGAAATTGTGTGATGTGTTCTTGCCTCCACCAGTAGCTTACAACTGGAGTGGGCGGAGTAACTGGGTGGAGTGTAGACTCCGCCCACTTTTATAAATTTTGACCTTTGTCTCACACTGACCCACCCTGCCGAGTTTGGGTGCTGTGAGAATGACAGCTGTTTAAAGGTTTCTTATTGAAGTCAATAGGGAAAATCTGATTGGTTGTTTGTGGCTCCGCCCACTTTTTAGCATCCCCAAAATGAGATATACATTGGCACAGTCCTCCAGTGACCAACTGTGCCAAGTTTCGGGAACCCTGCCATTAACAGTCTAAGAGCAGCGGCAGTTTGAATTTTTCCCATTTAAACAAATGGCTGAAATTTGATTGGCCGTTGTAGACCCCGCCCACTTTTTAATTTTTTTTGACCCCAGTCACCCAATGACCTACGGTGCCTAGTTTGGGTATTCTGGCTTAAATACTGTGAGAATGACAGCAATTTAAAAGTTTCTCATTGAAGTCAATAGGGAAAATCTGATTGGTGGTTTGTAGCTCCGCCCACTTTTTAATGTCCCCCAAAATGTGACAGAAATTTTCAGGTTGACCCCATGACTAAGTGACCCAAGTTTGGTGACTTTAGTTTAAAATCTGTGCGACTGGGAGAGATTTGAAAATTGTCCCTGTCAAAGTCAATGGGAAAAACGTGGATTTTGGGGGCCCTGTCCCAGGGGCCCGGAGGGTGGGATCGGGTAACAAAGCACAAGCAAGGTACTCGGGTGGGTGCCGACCAAGTCTGCAAAGTTTGGAATTTGTACTCCTAAAAATGTGGGAGAAGTAGCAATTTGAAGGTCTCATTAAAGTCAATGGGGAGATTTTGATTGGTTCTGTGTGGCCCCGCCCACTTTTTGGGGTCCCCGAAATGTGCCCAAAATTTTCGGGTTGACTCCATGACTAAGTGACCCAAGTTTGGTGACTTTAGCGTCAAAGCCTGGCGAGTGGGAGCGATTTGAAAATTTACCCTGTCAAAGTCTATGGGAAAAAAGGGGGCTTCCGGGGCCCGCCACGGGGGCCCCGGGGGTGGGATCGCTCCACAAAGTAATAGCAATCCGATCGGGTACAATCTGCACGTTTTGGTAAATTTTTGTCTATGTAGTGTAAAAACTGTGGGAGGAGTTAGGGTGGCAAATTTGGCTATAATAAGAATAATAAGAACTAGAAAAGGTACAATTTCTGGGGAAATTGTGTGATGTGTTCTTGCCTCCACCAGTAGCTTACAACTGGAGTGGGCGGAGTAACTGGGTGGAGTGTAGACTCCGCCCACTTTTATAAATTTTGACCTTTGTCTCACACTGACCCACCCTGCCGAGTTTGGGTGCTGTGAGAATGACAGCTGTTTAAAGGTTTCTTATTGAAGTCAATAGGGAAAATCTGATTGGTTGTTTGTGGCTCCGCCCACTTTTTAGCAGTCCCCAAAATGAGATATACATTGGCACAGTCCTCCAGTGACCAACTGTGCCAAGTTTCGGAACCCTGCCATTAACAGTCTAAGAGCAGCGGCAGTTTGAATTTTTCCCATTTAAACAAATGGCTGAAATTTGATTGGCCGTTGTAGACCCCGCCCACTTTTTAATTTTTTTTGACCCCAGTCACCCAATGACCTACGGTGCCTAGTTTGGGTATTCTGGCTTAAATACTGTGAGAATGACAGCAATTTAAAAGTTTCTCATTGAAGTCAATAGGGAAAATCTGATTGGTGGTTTGTAGCTCCGCCCACTTTTTAATGTCCCCCAAAATGTGACAGAAATTTTCAGGTTGACCCCATGACTAAGTGACCCAAGTTTGGTGACTTTAGTTTAAAATCTGTGCGACTGGGAGAGATTTGAAAATTGTCCCTGTCAAAGTCAATGGGAAAAACGTGGATTTTGGGGGCCCTGTCCCAGGGGCCCGGAGGGTGGGATCGGGTAACAAAGCAAAAGCAAGGTACTTGGGTGGGTGCCGACCAAGTCTGCAAAGTTTGGAATTTGTACTCCTAAAAATGTGGGAGAAGTAGCAATTTGAAGGTCTCATTAAAGTCAATGGGGAGATTTTGATTGGTTCTGTGTGGCCCCGCCCACTTTTTGGGGTCCCCGAAATGTGCCCAAAATTTTCGGGTTGACTCCATGACTAAGTGACCCAAGTTTGGTGACTTTAGCGTCAAAGCCTGGCGAGTGGGAGCGATTTGAAAATTTACCCTGTCAAAGTCTATGGGAAAAAAGGGGGCTTCCGGGGCCCGCCACGGGGGCCCCGGGGGTGGGATCGCTCCACAAAGTAATAGCAATCCGATCGGGCACAATCTGCACGTTTTGGTAAATTTTTGTCTATGTAGTGTAAAAACTGTGGGAGGAGTTAGGGTGGCAAATTTGGCTATAATAATAATAATAATAATAATAACTAGAAAAGGTACAATTTCTGGGGAAATTGTGTGATGTGTTCTTGCCTCCACCAGTAGCTTACAACTGGAGTGGGCGGAGTAACTGGGTGGAGTGTAGACTCCGCCCACTTTTATAAATTTTGACCTTTGTCTCACACTGACCCACCCTGCCGAGTTTGGGTGCTGTGAGAATGACAGCTGTTTAAAGGTTTCTTATTGAAGTCAATAGGGAAAATCTGATTGGTTGTTTGTGGCTCCGCCCACTTTTTAGCATCCCCAAAATGAGATATACATTGGCACAGTCCTCCAGTGACCAACTGTGCCAAGTTTCGGAACCCTGCCATTAACAGTCTAAGAGCAGCGGCAGTTTGAATTTTTCCCATTTAAACAAATGGCTGAAATTTGATTGGCCGTTGTAGACCCCGCCCACTTTTTAATTTTTTTTTGACCCCAGTCACCCAATGACCTACGGTGCCAAGTTTGGGTATTCTGACTTAAATATTGTGAGAATGACAGCAATTTAAAGGTTTCTCATTGAAGTCAATAGGGAAAATCTGATTTGTTGTTGTTGGCTCCGCCCACTTTTTAAATTTTTGAATCCAAATTAATCTATCACCTGATTTCAGAGATTTGAAGCCCCTGACATCAATCATGGAAGCATTTTTCAATTTTCTGCATTTTTTTTTTTCCACATTGAAATCAATGAAAGAAATCTGATTGGTTGTTTTTGGCCCCGCCCACTTTTCAAAATTTTAATCCTAATCCTAAATTGTCCAACTGTACCAAGTTTGGGGAACCTGCCATTAACAGTCTAAGAGCAGCGGCAGTTAGAATTTTTCCCATTTAAACAAATGGCTGAAATTTGATTGGCCGTTGTAGACTCCGCCCACTTTTTTATACATTTTTGAATCCAGTCACCCAATGACCTACGGTGCCAAGTTTGGGTATTCTGGCTTAAATACTGTGAGAATGACAGCAATTTAAAAGTTTCTCATTGAAGTCAATAGGGAAAATCTGATTGGTGGTTTGTAGCTCCGCCCACTTTTTAATGTCCCCCAAAATGTGACAGAAATTTTCAGGTTGACCCCATGACTAAGTGACCCAAGTTTGGTGACTTTAGTTTAAAATCTGTGCGACTGGGAGCGATTTGAAAATTGTCCCTGTCAAAGTCAATGGGAAAAACATGGATTTTGGGGGCCCTGTCCCAGGGGCCCGGAGGGTGGGATCGGGTAACAAAGCAAAAGCAAGGTACTCGGGTGGGTGCCGACCAAGTCTGCAAAGTCTGGAATTTGTACTCCTAAAAATGTGGGAGGAGTAGCAATTTGAAGTTCTCATTAAAGTCAATGGGGAGATTTTGATTGGTTCTGTATGGCCCCGCCCACTTTTTGGGGTCCCCGAAATGTGCCCAAAATTTTCGGGTTGACTCCATGACTAAGTGACCCAAGTTTGGTGACTTTAGCGTCAAAGCCTGGCGAGTGGGAGCGATTTGAAAATTTACCCTGTCAAAGTCTATGGGAAAAAAGGGGGCTTCCGGGGCCCGCCACGGGGGCCCCGGGGGTGGGATCGCTCCACAAAGTAATAGCAATCCGATCGGGTACAATCTGCACGTTTTGGTAAATTTTTGTCTATGTAGTGTAAAAACTGTGGGAGGAGTTAGGGTGGCAAATTTGGCTATAATAATAATAATAATAATAATAATAATAACTAGAAAAGGTACAATTTCTGGGGAAATTGTGTGATGTGTTCTTGCCTCCACCAGTAGCTTACAACTGGAGTGGGCGGAGTAACTGGGTGGAGTGTAGACTCCGCCCACTTTTATAAATTTTGACCTTTGTCTCACACTGACCCACCCTGCCGAGTTTGGGTGCTGTGAGAATGACAGCTGTTTAAAGGTTTCTTATTGAAGTCAATAGGGAAAATCTGATTGGTTGTTTGTGGCTCCGCCCACTTTTTAGCATCCCCAAAATGAGATATACATTGGCACAGTCCTCCAGTGACCAACTGTGCCAAGTTTCGGGAACCCTGCCATTAACAGTCTAAGAGCAGCGGCAGTTTGAATTTTTCCCATTTAAACAAATGGCTGAAATTTGATTGGCCGTTGTAGACCCCGCCCACTTTTTAATTTTTTTTGACCCCAGTCACCCAATGACCTACGGTGCCTAGTTTGGGTATTCTGGCTTAAATACTGTGAGAATGACAGCAATTTAAAAGTTTCTCATTGAAGTCAATAGGGAAAATCTGATTGGTGGTTTGTAGCTCCGCCCACTTTTTAATGTCCCCCAAAATGTGACAGAAATTTTCAGGTTGACCCCATGACTAAGTGACCCAAGTTTGGTGACTTTAGTTTAAAATCTGTGCGACTGGGAGAGATTTGAAAATTGTCCCTGTCAAAGTCAATGGGAAAAACGTGGATTTTGGGGGCCCTGTCCCAGGGGCCCGGAGGGTGGGATCGGGTAACAAAGCAAAAGCAAGGTACTTGGGTGGGTGCCGACCAAGTCTGCAAAGTTTGGAATTTGTACTCCTAAAAATGTGGGAGAAGTAGCAATTTGAAGGTCTCATTAAAGTCAATGGGGAGATTTTGATTGGTTCTGTGTGGCCCCGCCCACTTTTTGGGGTCCCCGAAATGTGCCCAAAGTTTTCGGGTTGACTCCATGACTAAGTGACCCAAGTTTGGTGACTTTAGCGTCAAAGCCTGGCGAGTGGGAGCGATTTGAAAATTTACCCTGTCAAAGTCTATGGGAAAAAAGGGGGCTTCCGGGGCCCGCCACGGGGGCCCCGGGGGTGGGATCGCTCCACAAAGTAATAGCAATCCGATCGGGTACAATCTGCACGTTTTGGTAAATTTTTGTCTATGTAGTGTAAAAACTGTGGGAGGAGTTAGGGTGGCAAATTTGGCTATAATAATAATAATAATAACTAGAAAAGGTACAATTTCTGGGGAAATTGTGTGATGTGTTCTTGCCTCCACCAGTAGCTTACAACTGGAGTGGGCGGAGTAACTGGGTGGAGTGTAGACTCCGCCCACTTTTATAAATTTTGACCTTTGTCTCACACTGACCCACCCTGCCGAGTTTGGGTGCTGTGAGAATGACAGCTGTTTAAAGGTTTCTTATTGAAGTCAATAGGGAAAATCTGATTGGTTGTTTGTGGCTCCGCCCACTTTTTAGCATCCCCAAAATGAGATATACATTGGCACAGTCCTCCAGTGACCAACTGTGCCAAGTTTCGGGAACCCTGCCATTAACAGTCTAAGAGCAGCGGCAGTTTGAATTTTTCCCATTTAAACAAATGGCTGAAATTTGATTGGCTGTTGTAGACCCCGCCCACTTTTTAATTTTTTTTGACCCCAGTCACCCAATGACCTACGGTGCCTAGTTTGGGTATTCTGGCTTAAATACTGTGAGAATGACAGCAATTTAAAAGTTTCTCATTGAAGTCAATAGGGAAAATCTGATTGGTGGTTTGTAGCTCCGCCCACTTTTTAATGTCCCCCAAAATGTGACAGAAATTTTCAGGTTGACCCCATGACTAAGTGACCCAAGTTTGGTGACTTTAGTTTAAAATCTGTGCGACTGGGAGAGATTTGAAAATTGTCCCTGTCAAAGTCAATGGGAAAAACGTGGATTTTGGGGGCCCTGTCCCAGGGGCCCGGAGGGTGGGATCGGGTAACAAAGCAAAAGCAAGGTACTCGGGTGGGTGCCGACCAAGTCTGCAAAGTTTGGAATTTGTACTCCTAAAAATGTGGGAGAAGTAGCAATTTGAAGGTCTCATTAAAGTCAATGGGGAGATTTTGATTGGTTCTGTGTGGCCCCGCCCACTTTTTGGGGTCCCCGAAATGTGCCCAAAGTTTTCGGGTTGACTCCATGACTAAGTGACCCAAGTTTGGTGACTTTAGCGTCAAAGCCTGGCGAGTGGGAGCGATTTGAAAATTTACCCTGTCAAAGTCTATGGGAAAAAAGGGGGCTTCCGGGGCCCGCCACGGGGGCCCCGGGGGTGGGATCGCTCCACAAAGTAATAGCAATCCGATCGGGCACAATCTGCACGTTTTGGTAAATTTTTGTCTATGTAGTGTAAAAACTGTGGGAGGAGTTAGGGTGGCAAATTTGGCTATAATAAGAATAAGAAGAATAAGAATAATAATATATATGTGAGATAACATTATGTGGTCTTGCTATGCAAGAACACATAATAATATATATGTGAGATAATAGTATGTGGTCTTGCTATGCAAGAACACATAATAATAATATATATGTGAGATAATAGTATGTGGTCTTGCTATGCAAGAACACATAATAATAATAATAATAATATATATGTGAGATAATAGTATGTGGTCTTGCTATGCAAGAACACATAATAATAATAATATATATGTGAGATAATAGTATGTGGTCTTGCTATGCAAGAACACATAATAATTGGCTTATCTCAAAACAACACCGTTATCATGCTTTCTGTCCTACTGATGTAACACACTGTGAGCAGTCTCACCACTGAGAAGGTTGGAAAGCAAATGGTACAATTATAAAAGTGTCAGATCACACCAGTCAAGGAGGTTGATAACTTGCAAAACACTCAAGACTATAAATATGAAACAATGCTTCCGCAATGATTAGTTCCACCAAATCAACGTTCGCAAGTTTGACTGCACCGGGGTCTCTTGCTATTTATTATGCAAGTCTTCTTAAATCAGGTGGGACAATAGGTCAAAACTTACTGCTTCCATCATAATGTATTACTGTTATGTTTTGTATTGTTAGAGTCATTTTTTTATCACTTCTCAGTACTCAGCCAATGTCTGGCTGAGGAGGGTCACTGTTTTGGACAGTGATTGGCTGAGCAGGCATTCCTAGCCATTTCCTGTGTGTCAAACCAGAATCAGATGGTCCTTTTTGTAAAAAAAAAAAAAAATGTACTTCCCTGGAAAAATTTTTAGACCTATATTCTTCAGAATCTCTAAAAGTAGCATTATAGCGATAAACTATGTTATGTACATTACATATAATTTATGCAGGTGCAGGATTACTGGCCAAGATGAGAGGACGCTGATTATGGTGGTCCTGCCAATCACAGAGTTGGGGAGTGGCCAACTGAATATAGTGGCGGAGATAAGGTATAACTGATAACTGGATAACTGATATGCAGTCCTTTCGCTGCCATATTTAACAAGCCCTTCTGTGTATACACAGCAAAATAGCTTAACGATAGTAAAGATGAAGAAGGAGGATCACATGACACCAGGCATTGTGTGTGCATACAATGGCAGGCATTTGTTGCCCCCCAAAAAATTTCTGACCATTTAATAAAATAAAAAAAAATTCCTACATTGCAGTGTTAATGCCAGCAGCCATTTATTTACCCCTAGCCACACAGTATATGTCACTTTGACAATACTTATGATAGTCTTGGTGTTAAAGAGCTCCATACAGTCCCAGGAGACCTCAGAGAGTCATTTACAACTTTTCAGGGCACCTGGAGCATTCTTGATTTGGGCTGAATTACTAGTGATGGTTTCAGCTCACCTCCTCCCCTCCCTGCACAATGACCTCTGCACACTCTCCTATAGAAGTCTGTTTCCTATAGATTATAGGAGTGATGTAACGCAAACCTCTGAACTTCAGAGCAGCGTCTCAGGAAAGACGGCTGCCCCTGAAATCATACTATTAAAAAATACATTCAAAAAATGAAAACAGATTTGAAGTAAACAGAATTGTATCAGTATATGGCTTTCAATGTTAATTAAAAAAAACAAAAAAAAAACATAGGCGATTAAATACTTTTAAAAAGAAGCTGACATTCGTAGGCACCATTTATACTACAACCCGGACTAGGGATGTTAAGCCACTTGGTGACTGTGGCGGGTAGTTACTGTAAATGGGCCCCCATTTAGTGCACTTCCTAGCACTTCATAAGGACATGATCTAGCGGTCTACATAACTGCAAGTTTATCATTCCTGACACAGACTACTGTACTAAAATAAAGTGACCAGAAATCATTACTGGCCAGAACGCCATTCATCAAACTTCAAACAGCAAAATGACACCAAGGTTATAGCAACATTAACGTGTGGATGGCGCCATGGATGTCATTTGTTTCACAGGTGGCAGCCTAATGTTAAATGCTGTATTCAACTAGTGACATTTTACCCACCAACAGCGTTACAAATAGATTGGTGTCAGAAAGTCTATTCCAGGAACTTTGAAGAATGCAATTCCTCTAAGAGTGTCACAAAAAAGGGGGCCTAGTTAACCCTGGAAATTCCATTTGCTGAAAAATCGCTTTGCATGGAATGAAAATGATAACTTTCATTTTTAAACATGAAAACATGCTATGGTAACCAGGGAGCAGGTGAAAAATGTTAAAATTCAGAATGGTGGTGTTCAGGTTGCAGGTGTAACACTGAACACATTGCATACTTCCATATTCCAATTTCTGGAATTCTCTAATACTGTCTCCAGAACAGTCCCACTCAGCTATTAGTGATGCAGTCCTGACAGAGGATGTCATTACCGTCTTCTGTGTTGAACCATCTAGGTCCTGTTACCCAAACTGATCATTTTTTAAGTCACCACATTACTAGTGTTGATCGAGCACCATAGTGCTCGGGTGCTCGAGGGGCTCGGGCCGAATACATCGGGATGCTCAGGTGCTCTACGGAGCACCCGAGTATAATGAAAGTCAATGGGAGAACCCGATCATTAAACAAGGCACCCCCTGCTCTGAATAGGGCAGAGTGTCTGGTTCATAGTAAAAGGACAGAAATTGATGGAAACACCACTGAAATGGTTCGGCAACAGCATGGGGAGGATGTCTGGATGCATCTTGGACTCCCAGGTCGCTGCTGGAAACGATGTTGCCCGAGCAGTACGTCACTTTTACAGACTGACAATAATACGCACAAAACTGAAGATAAAATCGATTTTAGATAAAAAATTCTTAGGAAACATTCTTTCCTGTATATTTACTTGTATATAAAGTTCAAGTAGTGCCAAAAAATAACAAGGAAGAGGCACTCCGATACAACCTGTATATCACATAACGGAGGGCCTCATTCAAATTGTGGTACAATTGCTCATGTAGTAGGGCTCCTACACTCATAAAGCCGATGCACTAAGTAAAAAGGCTGCCAAAAATTACAAGTAACCGGAACTACAATACACCCTTTGTTACACATAAAGGAGGGCATCATACACAGCCTTGAAAAATTATGATTGATGGCCTGCTGGTGACCCTCAAAAACATTAGGAGCAAGGGCCTGCTGCCGCTTTGGTGACTCTAGATAACCTGGGGCCGATTGCACGTCCCCGTGAAAGCGACGATCCATTCGGATGTCTGGCCTATTAACTTTCGATGTTATTGTCAGCGCAAACCATGGTGACTACGGGTAACAGGGAATTAGGGTTTGATTACCTATTAGGTATAATTAGGTGACGGCCTGAAGATGATCTGACCCTGTAAAAGATTTTAGGTGCGGGCCTGCAGGTGAGCTGACCCTGTAAAAGATTGTAGGTAAAGGCCCTCCGGTTGAGCTGACCCTGCAAAAAATTATATGTGAGGGCCTGCTGGTGAGCTGACCCTGTAAAAGATTGTAGGTAAAGGCCCTCCGGTTGAGCTGACCCTGTAAAAAATTATATGTGAGGGCCTGCTGGTGAGCTGACCCTGTAAAACATTATATGCGAGGGCCTGCTGGTGAGCTGACCCTGTAAAAAATTATATGCAAAGGCCTGCTGGTGAGCTGACCATCTAAAAGGTTGTAGGTGAGGGCCTGCAGATGAGCTGACCCTCTAAAACATTATATGCGAGGGCCTTCAAGTGAGCTGACCCTGTAAAAGATTTGAGGTGCGGGCCTGCTGGTGAGCTGACCCTGTAAAAGATTTTAGGTGCGGGCCTGCTAGTGAGCTGACCCTCTAATAGGTTGTAGGTGAGGGCCTGCAGGTGAGCTGACCCTCTAAAACATTATATGTTAAGGCCTTCAGGTGAGCTGACCCTATAAAAGATTGTAGGTGAAGGCCTGCTTGTGAGCTGACCCTGTAAAACATAATATGCGAGAGCCTGCTGGTGAGCTGACCCTGTAAAACATTATATGCAAAGGCCTGCTGGTGACCTGCCCCTTTGAAAAAAATATATGCGAGGGCCTGCTGGTGAGCGGACCCTTTAAGAAATTATATGCGAGGGCCTGCATCTGAGCTGACGCTGTAAAACATTATATGCAAAGGGAATATATGCGACGGCATTAAATGCAGTGATGTGTTGATATGATGGAAGAGGAGAAGG
This sequence comes from Bufo gargarizans, assembly GCF_014858855.1. NCBI lineage: Eukaryota > Metazoa > Chordata > Amphibia > Anura > Bufonidae > Bufo > Bufo gargarizans. The sequence goes on along the minus strand of NC_058081.1, from coordinate 226,375,657 downwards.
AGGATGAGAAAAGGAAGATTCAACCATATACCCTTGTACAGATTCAGTACATTACAAACAACACATTTAAAGTGCCTTTATGTTCATCAAAAAATCTGATTTAATACAAAAGGTACAGTTAGGCCCATGGATCAGACCAAATACAAAGGTACGAGAAAAAGAAGAGAACGGAGACTCCAATGCGCACCTCTACCTCCAGAGGACAGTCAGGATACAGTGAAGGTTCAGTAGATGCTTTTATTCGTTATTTTGCAACACGTTTTGGGTCCACAATGGACTCTTTGTCAGGCATTAACGTACATAAACAGTAAAAATATTTTGGTTGCTATTGTTATATATTTGCTCCAGACCCAAAACAATTGCAAATTAACTTGTAAAAGCATTTACTGAACCTTTACTGTATCATGACTGTTCTCCACAGGTAGCGCTGTCCAATGAAGTCCTCGTTCTTATCCTCGGTACCTTTGTGTCTACCCAGAGACTTATAGTAGGGCTGTCTCCAGCAGTCCCATGAAAAATGAATAGAGCAGCAAGGCGCTCGGTCTGGCACCCAATTCTTCTGATCCGTGGCAGTCCCAGTGGTTCAACTCCCCACAATCAGTTATTTATTCTCTATTCTGTGGATAGGGATAACTTTAATACTTGGCACAATCTCTTAAAAAGAACTGAAGTGAATTCTAAAGAAAGGCATGTAAGAAAAAAACTGCATGCTAAAAACATAGGAACTGAACACTGAAACAAATCCTGACTGTGTAAGGAAGGCTGAACTGTTCTCTCACTGTTCCAAAAATGAAGTCATGACATCCAGAAGAATGAAAATTAGTAAAACTACTTGGGCCAAAATATTTGGCAACTTTATCTTAAGCATTTCCTGATGCATGTGAGCATTACAGGGATTTTCTAATACTGTAATACATTATACCAGGAGGAGAAAATGGTATAAAATAACAAATTCTCAGCTGTTAAATCTCGCCAACTCAGGTGCTGGTCTTTGTTTACTTGGCTGCGGGGATGACAACGTAATCTAGCCACATGACTGCTGTAACCAATCACTGTCTTTAACGGTTTCATTCTGTCCACCACTGAGGCCAGTAATTGGCAGCAGTGGTCATCGAAGAACGCGAGAACACAGAATATACTAAAATATGAAGGGAATAAAGATAACACAATTAGGAGATACGTAGATAGTGCGTATCATTAAAGACTCATCACAAATATGCTAAACAGTGTGTGGAATACATGAAATGGAACATAAGAAATAATCACATCTAACAGGCTGACCTTGATGGGCAAATCCTTTGTTTCCAACGTTACAACCTATGCAACATTGTAATTCACAATTTTCTGTAGAATAAATTGTCTAATTTTAGAGAGACAAGCAGCATGGATTCCGCAGTGCGCACAGGCAGCTCAGCTCAATCAGCTGACTTTTATCTCTGTGACTGCAGGTCGCATTATCTCATGAATGAACTGCTATGTAGGTCAGTTTGAATCTTCTTCTAATTGAATGCACATTTTAGTCATGGCATTCATGCTCTAAATATCAAGATCCTTGATAATTGGTAGACAAAATATATGCTTAACATAGAAAAGGCAGAATTGCAAACCCTCATTTCATACATTTATTGTTTTCGTGTTTTTAATGTAGCTGGAGATGTTTATTAAGGTTCAGCATCTCTAATAAGCAAAATCTATGCCGAGGAAACACAGGCGACATTCAGGGTATCATATCTACATAGTTGCAAAGAAAAATGTCCTTGCAAATAAGGAAAATGGTTGTCCCACTTCAGTTTTTTAAATAACTGCTGCCAGTGGGATGTGTCAAGAGAAGCATACTTACCTGCCTTTCCAGCTCTGTTGATCCACTGCTCTCGTCACTACGCTTTGATTCATGCATGTAAACTTCTGCCGTGGATGGGCATCACGTGCACTGCTGCAGCCTATGGATGGTTGAAATGCTGACAAATCCTTCAAACGACTGTGGCCAGTCATTGGTTGCAGTAGTATACGTGATCCTGTCCAAGCTGGATGTTTACCTGCGGTGCTGGAATTTCGGAGATGGCAGTGGTGGAGCCTAAGAACCAGAGCCGAGCTTCAAGGAGCACGTAAGTATGATTGCAAATTGATATAGGGGCTTATAAAGTAACATGTGGAAAATTATATGAAACGGCATAAAAAGCAGCAAAAATGTTGATGTGAATTCAGTTTAAAGGGGTTGATTTATCACAGATGTACGAGATCCACTTCTAAATACAATTTTGCCAAAGGTTTTGTCACCAGCTGGCGAGGTCCCATGCAGTGACCAATGCCAATTCCATAAGGTTCTTTCAATATTTAGATAAGGAATCAGCAGTTATTATTTAGATACTTTGACCCAGATCTATGAATAGGGGACATTTTGAAATGAATCCTTACATGTGTCTATTTATGTAAAGGTCTGTGACCCATTTTATGAAAGTGGCACACGGCACTTGTTGAATTTAGCACACTATCACATTGTGACTTAGTTTCATCTGATGCATCTAAGCCAGGTCAGGAGAGAAGAGGAGATGAGGAAATGTATTAGACAACACCTGTGATAAATAAGGCCAAATACAATAAAAATGTCTAATTTAATATATAGAACAGGATTGTTTTTTATCATGTGCTGTAATCAGAAAAGCCAGGTATGGATTGGCCATAGACCTTACAGGGAAATTTCCTGGTGGGCCGATGCCCTGGGTGCCGCTTGGGCCCTCCTCACGGCTGGTTAGTGGAAGTTTTGGGGATGTATTTTGTGCTGTTGGCAGTATTTTGAGATAGACTGTGGTATTTGGCTCTGGTGGGGAGGTATGATGTGCCACAATATGGTATTACTGGCCCTGCTTTCCATCAGTTTAGGCCCAACTACAAAATGGGGCCACTTTTATTTTTATTTTTCCAGGGCCACAGTTCCCAGTCTGCCCCAGAGAAAAGCCTTTCACCCAAAAACAAGCTTTGAGAAGGATTTTCCTGAATAGTATTTTTCGCCCCATAAGTATTTTTCCCCCCACTTGCTTCCATTTTACATTGCAGTCTGTGCCGCTGCAGCATCGCAGACTGCGATGTATGAGCCAGGAGAATGGAGTCCGAAACTAGGGGCGGGGCCCGGTGCAGTCATGGTACTCTTACACCGGGCCCCGATGCTCACCGAAGTATTTATAAACATAAATCCTTATCCTGTTATTAAGTTTAACTAACACTGCGCTCTCCCATGTTCCCCTGTATCCCCACAGCACTTACGAACAAGCTTCAATAGCAGGCAGAGCGGACAGCAGCAGTAACGTCACTCACTGTCGTCGAGCGCCTGCTCCGCCCTCTTTATGAATGAAGCAGGTGGAGCAGGCGCGCAACGTCAGTGAGTGACGTTACTGCTGCCGTCCACTCTGCCTGCTATGGAAGCTTTTTCGTAAGTGCTGTGGGGATACAGGGGAACATGGGAGAGCGCAGTGTTAGTTAAACTTAATAACAAGATAAGGATTCATGTTTATAAATACTTCGGTGAGCAGAGGGCTGGTGTATTGGGGGACACTGTTATGAGGGGGATCTGTGGATGACATATAGCAGTGTCACCCACAGATCCCCCCATAACAGTTCCATCCACAGATCCCCCACCCCATAACAATGCCATCCACAGATCCCCCACCCCATAACAATGCCATCCACAGATCTCCCACCCCATAGCAGTACCATCCACAGATCCCCCATAACAGTGCCATCCACAGATCCCCCATAATAGTGCCATCCACAGGTCCCCCATAACAGTGCCATCCACAGATCCCCCACAGGACAGTGCGTCATCCAAAGATCCCCCATAATAGTGCACAGACCACCATTAATTCAAAACCCACCAAACGCGCACCTTTTGGTTAAACAATTTTTTTTTTCTTATTTTTCGCCTCAAAAACCTAGGCCGGCGCGTCTTATAGGGTGAAAAATACAGTATATAGCAAGAGGGGCTTATGAGTCCGTTTCAGCACCACGAAAAATTTCATGACAATCTTTGCATCTTTTTAGCTGGGAGTCAGGAAATGGATACAATGCTATTTGAATAGGTTTGTTTTGGATGGAAAAAAGTTAAGACTTTCCTCTAAAAAATAATGGATGTTACCACTTAAGCACAGTGCATTACTAGCCATGCTGGATTTGTATTTGAGCTATCCATCTAACCACTCATCCATATACTTCACCATAAGGACCGCAGCATGTGGGCTTCTGATTAACAACATTTTTTTTTCTATTTTCCATAAACAACATTAACGCACTAGCTTGGAAGTAACTGATTGTGTGTTTCCCTGACAAATAATACTTAATATTTCAATTGCACTTTATTAATCTCCATCCATCTTTCTTTCAGAAAGCATTTAGAGGTGAAAATTTAATAAAGGAAAAACAATAATGCTACAATGTGAAATAGAAGAAATCTGAACGGCATTAATATTTAAAGTAAACAAGAGAGGCAGAACAGTAGAAGTATGTGCAGGCTAATGTACTCTGCCAGCATAACTGCAATTCACAGGATGCTAGATAAAATGTTCAAGTTTGACCCACATGCGTTTCTATATTAACCCTCTCACGGGAGTCATTGAAAAGGGACTAGTCCTAGTTAAAGAAAAAGCAAGGTGTCTAAATAACTATGTATTACAATAGGGCAGTGGCATAGATTATCCCAGTACTGGATGACCTGTATAACCCATAATCTGCAAGCCCTTGTCGTGTACATTTATTCTTTATGTATTGAGCATCTTTCACTATTATGATGGCCCCGGAGTTAATTACACTGAATCAGTATGTTTATTACCAACAGAAAACTGTAAAGACTTTTTTAGTTCTGAAAAAAGAAAAAAAAAACAGAGAGACGGACGTTACATAGTGTGGTACAATCAAGAGGCACATTTCAAGATGTTACACAAGGCTTGTGTGGTAATGTTCTCACCTTGTGAGGTTGTGATGAGCCATAACCCCTAGTATTGCACAGAGAAAGGATGAATGACCCAGGTGACGGTTAGCAGCAGGTGACCATAACACGGCACGGCATATAACCAGACATGAAGAAGGATGAACAGTGAACTCTGGTGGACCTCAAGGTACCACAGTGAAAAATAAGGACTCCAGCGCTTAACTAATGGAAGATAATCCAAGCTTTATTTATTATAAAACCATAACGGTTTTGGGGGATGCAGTCCCTTCTTCAGATAGTAAATGTAGAGTCACTTTGTATAGATTTTTATAGACTTTTTTTTAGGCAAGGAGAACATCAAGTTGGCATGAACTTATTTGGACCTGATTTGAATTGGATGGTCAATTTGGCCAAATCAGACAAAAATAATTTTTTAACATTCACTAATCTCTACTGTGGACCCCTAAGAGATCCCTGCATAAGTGCCATGTTTACTGCTCTGTAAATCCAGCCCTAAATATAGTGCACTTTGAAAGGAAAAATTACTATTTTCTATCTTTGCATATGCACAATGGTTCTATGAACATGTCCAATAGTGTGTTCACTAGAGGTCTACGCAGACATTTCTTTTTAAAGGGAACCTGTCACCTGGATTTTGGGTATATAGCTGAGGACATGGGTTGCTAGATGGTCGCTAGCACATCCGCAATATCCATTCCCCATAGCTCTGTGTACTTTTATTGTGTATAAAAAACGATTTGATACATATGCAAATTAACCTCAGAGCTTGAAAATATGACTCTTCTCTGGTCACACAAGTAAGATATGACTCTTTTATGTTAATTTGCATATGTATCAAATTAGTTTTTTTACACAATAAAAGCACACAGAGCTATGGGGACTGGGTATTGCAGATGTGCTAGTGGCCATCTAGTGGCAACCTATGTCCTCAGCTCTATACCCAAAATCCCGGTGACAGGTTCCCTTTAAGATATCAAAGTATGCTGTCTAAGACATGGGATCCCTCATACGTAAAATAGTGCAGTCCAAACAGAGGCATGCCTATGGCATCCAATAAGGCATTGGGATACATGTCAAGGGCAACTTTGTCCCACTGTTCTCTATACATATCTCCTAAAAGTATTATGGTTGCAATCTTTAAAACGAAGACCTTTGATCTTACTCCTAGCAATCTACTGTATGTGTGGGTATAACAGAGGCTGTCTAACATTAACATAGTCTAAGATGATAAGATATTAGAACCATTCCAGTCCAGTAAGTTTAGTGGGGTGAACTGGTCATCCCATATGTTGCTCTTAGTCTGGGGAGTCTTGAATTACATCACTACATACACGCCTATCTACCCACAGCAGAAAGACTGCATTTTCGCTTACCGCAAAACATTTTATAGACACATAGGGTTAATGTAAATAGAAAGAATAATATGGTAATGGATTTTTCCGAGATCCTGCGCTAATAAGGCTCCATTTAAATAATGTAGAAGGCAAACATGCCTATACTTCCAGCTTGAACATCGGTTAAAGAGAAGGAAGCCATGAACAGCAGGTGAGTAACTGATCAGCATATTCATATAGCAGAAATGTCGCGCATAGTGCTCTTAAATGTGAAGCACTGTGCTCTGAATAACTTCACCATCAAAATGATTGGCAGAAAGAAAGCTGCAATGTGTACCAAGAAACATGCACAGGAAAATAAAAACTGAAGCGGGTGCTAGATCATCTTTGATTGCACATAGGGGAAATCACAAATGTGAAAATTGGAAACCAGAGAGTATGGTATTGTTCCTCTTCATGGTCAGGATCCTGCAATCCCAAAGAGCAATCTGACATGCTAGCAGCTGTAAGCAATTATACAATTAAGCATTCAATCTTACTTTAAAAGCTCAGAGTACTTGTGCATTTTTCTCTGCAGGTAAAATTATACCTTTTTTCTTCCGTACAAGAACATTGTGTGGAGGCTTTTATTTTACATGATTTTGAATGCTCTGTCATCTGTAAAGTAAATTAGGCATGCTCCGAAGATCACCTAGAATATTCCACCATAGTGCTAGATATCATTTATAGTTTTATTTTTTTATTGACTATTAGACTTATCTTTGGTGGCTAATCTGCCTCAGAAATACATATTGGATTATTATCCAACATGGGACCATAGCCTTAGTGTCTCATCTGGATGCTGGATCAACTGGAACACTGCTCAGTACTTTTCTATAATGTCCTCCGTGCTGTTGTTTCTGGGTATGTGAGAAATAGAGGAGCAGGATCTCCTTCTCTCTCTTTGTGCTGTGTATGGGAGGCATCATGGCAGCAAGTCTCCACTCAGCTAGGCGCTGAGCTCAGTGTGACAAATAGAGATGGAACCAGCAAATATGAAACTGGTGGTAAATGTAGGATACAAGTCATTTAATTGCCAGATATTCCTCATGTACATACAGCTTGTTCTTAAAGGTCACCTTAAAGGGGTTGTCCCATGAAAAATATTCTACAGTGTTCAAACCGGATCAGAATTCTGTTATAATTGCATGCAATTACAAATTTAGCATAGCCACTGAGTTATTCAATAAAATATATCCGTATAGTGCCACCTGGTCTTTGTTTTTTCTTATTTCGTTGTTCTGCTCACTGAGATGGCCACACATGCTCAGTTTTCTACTTTCCCCTGAGCTGTGATAGGGAGAGAGCTGTAGAGAAAAGACACGCCCCTGAGCTACAGCAGAAAAGACACTCCCCTTGAGCTGTCAGCTTGATATAAATCCAGCAGAGCAATGAATGGGGAGATCTCTGTATCCATGTGGGGTACAAGATTAGTTCTAGCTTTGTTGGAAATAGGTTTTCACATATCATATGATCTCTGATTTTCATTGTTTATATTAGTCATCATGGGATAAACCCTTTAAATGGCAGGTAGTCTTTGCTATAACTTTGCATGATTGTATATTATTACTATTATATTAGATCCCTGTACACATACATACTGTTGAGGATATATACTATAAATAAAGGTTCTGGCCTTACAACTGGACATACTACACTGGAGGTTGAGGCGAAAAGTCTTTGGTGACTAATTAAAAAAAGCCTTTGCTACTTGATAGCTGTTTCTCTCTCTCATAGACAGAAAATCACCAGAGCTTATTGGTAATAAAATGTAATGCTGAGCTGAGCCGCAGAAGTAAAGAGTGGGTTACACTTAATCCTTGATAAAACTGCCTTGCTGTTACATTTCAGAAGACACTTTATAACCAGTGCTGTCACTGGATTGTCATTTGAAGCAAACTGAGAGAAAACCCTGAAGCTAGCCAGTAGCCAGTCCTTACATGATTGGGACTGCCCTTCATAGTCTTGTCCAAAAATGACAATTAGAAGACACAAATGGGAAAATGGGGAAAAAAAGAGCAGTGAATGTATTCAGGCAATTCAGAGTATGGTTCCAATTTGAAAAACAATAAACTGTGATTTTTTTAAAATAAATATATATATATATATATATATATATATATACATATAAAAAGATGAAAAAAGTCGGACTGCACTCCTGAGTAGTAAAAGTGGAAAACTTTTATTCACCCATATTGTGGCAAACTTGCGACGTTTCGGCTCACAAGAGCCTTCCTCAAGCTTGAGGAAGGCTCTTGTGAGCCGAAACGTCGCATGTTTGCCACAATATGGGTGAATAAAAGTTTTCCACTTTTACTACTCAGGAGTGCAGTCCGACTTTTTTAATCTTTATACTTATTGGGTATTGCCGCTACCTCTTGTTGGACCTTGCAACCATACCTTGGATGGTGCTCCCGCTGGATTTTCTTTTATTTATATATATATATATATATATATACAGGGAGTGCAGAATTATTAGGCAAGTTGTATTTTTGAGGATTAATTTTATTATTGAACAACAACCATGTTCTCAATGAACCCAAAAAACTCATTGATATCAAAGCTGAATATTTTTGGAAGTAGTTTTTAGTTTGTTTTTAGTTTTAGCTATTTTAGGGGGATATCTGTGTGTGCAGGTGACTATTACTGTACATAATTATTAGGCAACTTAACAAAAAACAAATATATACCCATTTCAATTATTTATTTTTACCAGTGAAACCAATATAACATCTCAACATTCACAAATATACATTTCTGACATTCAAAAACAAAACAAAAACAAATCAGTGACCAATATAGCCACCTTTCTTTGCAAGGACACTCAAAAGCCTGCCATCCATGGATTCTGTCAGTGTTTTGATCTGTTCACCATCAACATTGCGTGCAGCAGCAACCACAGCCTCCCAGACACTGTTCAGAGAGGTGTACTGTTTTCCCTCCTTGTAAATCTCACATTTGATGATGGACCACAGGTTCTCAATGGGGTTCAGATCAGGTGAACAAGGAGGCCATGTCATTAGATTTTCTTCTTTTATACCCTTTCTTGCCAGCCACGTTGTGGAGTACTTGGACGCGTGTGATGGAGTATTGTCCTGCATGAAAATCATGTTTTTCTTACCTTGCAGACTTCTTCCTGTACCACTGCTTGAAGAAGGTGTCTTCCAGAAACTGGCAGTAGGACTGAGAGTTGAGCTTGACTCCATCCTCAACCCAAAAAGGCCCCACAAGCTCATCTTTGATGATACCAGCCCAAACCAGTACTCCACCTCCACCTTGCTGGCGTTTGAGTCGGACTGGAGCTCTCTGCCCTTTACCAATACAGCCATCTGGCCCATCAAGACTCACTCTCATTTCATCAGTCCATAAAACCTTAGAAAAATCAGTCTTGAGATATTTCTTGGCCCAGTCTTGACGTTTCAGCTTGTGTGTCTTGTTCAGTGGTGGTCGTCTTTCAGCCTTTCTTACCTTGGCCATGTCTCTGAGTATTGCACACCTTGTGCTTTTGGGCACTCCAGTGATGTTGCAGCTCTGAAATATGGCCAAACTGGTGGCAAGTGGCATCTTGGCAGCTGCACGCTTGACTTTTCTCAGTTCATGGGCAGTTATTTTGCGCCTTGGTTTTTCCACACGCTTCTTGCGACCCTGTTGACTATTTTGAATGAAACGCTTGATTGTTCGATGATCACGCTTCGGAAGCTTTGCAATTTTAAGAGTGCTGCATCCCTCTGCAAGATATCTCACTATTTTTGACTTTTCTGAGCCTGTCAAGTCCTTCTTTTAACCCATTTTGCCAAAGGAAAGGAAGTTGCCTAATAATTATGCACACCTGATATAGGGTGTTGATGTCATTAGACCACACCCCTTCTCATTACAGAGATGCACATCACCTAATATGCTTAATTGGTAGTAGGCTTTTGAGCCTATACAGCTTGGAGTAAGACAACATGCATAAAGAGGATGATGTGGTCAAAATACTAATTTGCCTAATAATTCTGCACGTAGTGTATATAAAATGATAGAGTAAAAGGATATGTTTATTGGAGAAAACTGCACATATGAAAGGAAGCTCTAGTACCCTGATGGGCCACCTCTAGCCTGGATACAAGATGAGACATGATTGGGCATGGAGGCATACAGGTTCTATATGGTATCCTGTGACACATTTTCCCACAGATGTTACAGCCAGGCCTATAAATCCTGAACACTCATAGGTTGCTGAAGCTGGAGTCCCTGCTGGTCCCATATGTGCTCTATTGGCGAAAAATCTGAAAACTGGGTAGGCCAAGGAAATGTTGCAATCTGGAGGAGACATTACTGGGAAACCCTTGCTGTGTGTGGACGAGCATTATACTACAAAAAAATACCAATTGAAAGCTCTGCCATGAGTAGAAACACATGTGGCCAAAGGATGTCCTGCATATATCAATGAGATGTTAGTGCTCCTCATATCACTACTGGGTTGACTAACAATCTATGCGATCATCACACCAGCAGTATCGCTCCAGAGAAAGGCAGGATTTAAGCGCTTACCATGAGGCCTCCATACTCGAACCCGACCATTATGGGATCCCAAACAGAACCTGGATTTAATACGGTTTCAGTCCATAACAGTCTAGGTTTCTTATTCACGACACTACTGTAAATGAAGGAGACGGTGACTGGCTGTCAATGGCTGGTCACATAAAGGGAGCCATAACACCAAATTCCTACTGCTAGGTGCCCGGAAATGGTCCTGCCAGAGATAGGGGTGGTTTATGAAGGTGCAACCTGTGGCTGGGTGGTGGACAACAATACTGTGAGAGCTACTCATACTTTCAGTGGTTCAAACCATCTTTTATACTGGTGGTTTGTTTCAGCTGTCTGGAGCCTGTTCACTGTGTGCGTTTTTCCTCATGTAACTACTGACACAACACCTACTAACAGCTAGGTCAAAAAGGCCTAGATGGTAGGTAATTCATCAAAATTACTATTCTATTTCTCTTAGTCCAATGAAACACCACATCTCAAAGTCTCTCAATTGAGTAAAATATGTTCAAGTGTCTTGTAAAAGAATGTCTATCAGTCAACAATATCTTGCGGAACCCAAAGTTAGGCCTCTGAGGGCCTTTTTATAGTTCATCAGTGTCTAATTAAATGATATATTGTTTGTCAATTAGTCTATCTATCTATCTCTAGTTACAAGTTCTACCTCTGAACATATGCAACTCATAACTGTACTTAGTTTTAGTATTCTACAACATGTTTCCTTCTAGTGCTTCATCTAATATAAATGTTATTTGAAACAGTTGGAAGCCGATACAACCTAATTTCCTCTAGCAAGGCCTTGATTTAGTGTAGTCTATTAAAAAGCTATATAAAGTATATAAAAATAGTGCAAAGTAGCTGAGCAACACAATCCTTTGCTACAAGAGGCATTTACAGGAAGGGGTCTGTGGGATAAACCAAAACACAGAAGTAAAAATTTCACCTGTGAGGCAAATACCCTAAAAATAGAAACCATTAAGGAGCCTGGTTCTCAATCACTTCTCCCTGAAGTATGTATTATGACCTTGGGTGACTTAGTGTGCATCATAAACCCCATATTAAAAGTGAAATCTATATATGTTTTCTCCCTTAAAGGCTATGTACGCCTTAGAAGGCATTTTTTTTTAAATAATTGCATTTTTGGCTAAAAATAATTTTTTTCAATTGGCCTTTATTAAAAATATTGAGCTGTTCTGTTTTTCCAGCTGTGTGGTAATTTCTGGTCATCTAATAAACCTTATCTCTAAACTACAGAGAGGTCATAAACACTTATTTAAGCCACATTCTCATCAGTAAGATAAGGATTGAGCTAGGGTTGCAGCTATCAATAATTTTAGTAATCAAGTATTCTATCGATTAATCCAATGATTAATCGAGTACTCTAATAAGAAAAAAAATTAAAGAACGTTTTCCTTTAAAAAAAATATATCAGACCCCCTGTGCCATCAGTCCTCAGCGCCATCAGCTCCCCTCAGTGCCATCATTCATCCGTGCCTTCAGCTCCCAAAGTGCCCTGTGTCCTGACAATGTGTCAGGATACAGTACAGCGCAGTGCGGGCAAGAGGGAAACCATGGAGCGTGAGTAATAGCAAGCTCTTCACTCATGCTCTGTGGTCACATGACACAAACGAATTCTCGATACAAAAAATTTGCATCAAGGATTTTTTGTGTCGAGTTACTCGATCGATTCAAGTAATCGTTGCAGCCCTAGATTGAGATTTAATGAGTGTTTATAATATCAAAGAGCAGATATAAGGAGTCTGTCTGCTCTCCAGATGACTGAAAAGACAGAGCATTTCAGAAAAAAAGGACGCCAAATGAGTACAATGCAATTATAAACAAATTGCCCAAAAAGGTGTACATAGTCTTTACTTTATTACAAATTTTGGAAAGCTCACCGATTTCTCAAGATGCAAATTCAATACATTCCATATAACAACATGCTAACAAAACCCTTAACGGGCTACAATTAAAGGGGCATTCCAGTTATATAATGTTATCCACTATCCAGAGGATTGTGGTCAACTATTAAAGAGGGTAGAGTCCAAATGCTGGGACCCCCACCAATTATTCATGAGAATGGGGGCGCTGTACTATGTAGGGTCCTGTCCTCAAAATGAATAGAGCATGTAGAACTGCCAGTGCTCAACTTTTCCAGCGGTCCCCTGTAGAGAGGAATGGAGCCACAGGGTGCATGCCTGACCTGCCTCTCTATTCATTTTGGAGGTCCCTGTTGGATACAAGGCTCCTGTTCTCATGAATGGTGTTAAGAATATGAGACATGGATAAAGAGTTAATGCCTTGATAGCCTACTATAATTATCTATGCAGGATTAAACTGTTAACATTGAGATTTAAACAAAAAGACCATGCTGTCTGACAGTGAAATAATGGTAAAAGGTGTGAGAGAACCCAAATACAACTTTAATGTGACATGCTTTTAGCGAGAAAGCTACGTACCGCTATATTTCAATGACAAAAACCAGATAAGAGCCTTCACCCCTTGTTGATATATTGTACAGATCTAGACAATGTATTATCAGAAGACTATTTGGAATCTTTTTTTCATGCAGTTCCATTGTCTGACTTCCATAAATAGCTATCTGTGATCAGGAGGCTGAGAGGGTCTAATCAATGGCACAATGTTGGCATCTACCTGTGTTATGAATCGGTAGAATGTGAAGAAATGTGTCTCATTAGTGACGAGCCTTTACAGACTGTGAGATAATACTAGGCTAATGGGTTATTGTGATACATTTTTACTTCTAGCCTTATCGTGTAGTATTATGTATCAATGATTGGGCTGTGCAATACACATGCCTGAAAACATGCAGTTGAGGTTTCACCCCGTGTAAATAATATGCCAATTCACGAGAATACAATCACTACTAACCAGGAAGAAATAAAAGAATAGCTACATTATACAGATCATAAGGAGCATACACATCTCTAAGGCAAGGCTCACATCTTTCACATCTATTGAAAATCCCATTAAAAAAAATGGAAAATATTGTGAATTATGCTGTGTTCTTCTTGATACCATGGCAGACACCTGATGGACCCCATTACAATCAATGTAGTCCGTTGGGCACTGTTGGTGTCCATCATGAAAAGGATCTGATAATGCCATTATTTTCATTTTTCTGGTCCTGTGATAGACCCAAAAAACTGAAATACTAGTGCAGATGTGAACCTAGCCTAACCATTCAAAAACTTCTAGAATCCTAGTTTTTAATATTAACTTCTATGCAAGCCATGCTATATATATATATATTTTTTTTTTTTATGACCATGCTTACATAGTAGGGTTGTAAACAGATGCATGTCGATCAAGTTCAACCAGCGGAAAGGAGAAGATGTGGGTAGAGCGCCTTGATAGTACAGCATCCACAGAGTTGCCAATTTCAAGAGAGAAGGTGTTTAATGGAGCAAATTAATTACAGGAGTTGTCCACTTTTTACTATCCCTGTTTGTTAGGCTACTTTCCCACAGGCGTTTTGTCTTTCCATTTGTGAGATCCGTTCAGGGCTCTCACAAGCGGTCCAAAACGGATCCGTTTTGCCCTAATGCACTCTGAATGGAAAAGGATCCGCTCAGAATGCATCAGTTTGCCTCCGTTCCGTCTCTATTCTGCTTTGGAGGCGGACACCAAAACGCTGCTTGCAGCGTCTTGGTGTCCGTCTGACGAAACTGAGCCACAATGTAAGTCAATTGGGTCGAATCTGTTTTCTATGACACAATCTGGCACAATAGAAAACTGATCCGTCCTCCATTGACTTTCAATGGTGTTCATGACGGATCTGTCTTGGCTATGTTAAAGATAATACAAACGGATGCAGACGGTTGTATTATCTGAATGGATCCATCTGTTCAGATCCAGGACTGATCCGCACCAAACACGAGTGTGAAAGTAGCCTAAGAAATGTCACCTGATGAGAAGCTGATCACATAATGGACCTAATAGCAATCAGATTTAATATGTGATGAACCCCGAAGTCAGTGTTAAATTCTTCTGCAATGCCAACATTGGGAAAACAATGACATCAATGGGCTGCTCATATACTCTTCTATAGGGAGATATTCTTCATTCATGCTAACAAATGTTCATATTTCAGATGTTCGGAGCCACACAGAAAACTCAAAAGTTCATGTAGCCGATAAAAATCTCTATATGTGTGTTTGTCTATGCTTCCTTAACAATAAACCTGCGTTGATATAAACTATGATAAATCCCCTAATACTGCTAATCAGATTAGATCAGCTTTGTGCACTTTCCATAAACAAGCTGCAACAAGACTCGCATACCTCGAAAAAGCAATCACATCGCAAATGGTTACACAAAATGGAGGGGAAAGGACCGAGGAATGTCATTGTAATATAAGAGATAATGCCCGAGGCCTTGCTTTCTTTAATCTTAGACTCCCTTGTATTTTCATCTTCTCGGCCCTGACAGCTGTTCCATCGTTGAGTGTTCCCTTCTTAGAGTTGTTCAAATTTTCTTCATTTCTAAACCTCTTACTAAAGCTTATCAGAAAAATGTAGTGGCAGACCAGAAAGCACTGTTCACATATTGTTCCCATTCCTGCTCCATAAAACCAGTGCGACTACATATTTCTGAATAGCATGTTTGCCTCAAAATTCATTGCTTTTTGAAACTATGCATCGTGGACTGCAAATCTACATACACAGTCCATAGTCCAAAGAGCTGTTAGGCACTGTGTTCTGGGGGTATTGCAGCCTTCGGTGTCATTGGGTCAGGATACCATCTTTTCGGTGCTTATACACAGTACTTAATCAGGAAGATTAAGGAAGAACGTGGTATAATACTTTGCTTCCTATAAAAATATGTATTTATGATTGAGGCAGTAAATGAAAATTAGGCCTTGTGCCACTGCACCATATAATGGAGGTATTTTTCTTAGAAGCTCTGAAGAAAACCTCTGTAATCCGATGAAGCCATGCTTTTGTTCTGATGTATATAAAACGCTGTACGCCTCCGTATGAAATATGGGACACACTGAGGTATATTAGGTGGCAGTAGGTCTCCAGAGATTTCGGCGAGTGCCATAATACAGCTTTGTACAACTGTCTTTAGTCTTGCTCATTGGCTAATACACAAGAGACAGCACTAAAGCTCAGCATTTAGCAATGCTGCTTTACAGTAATGGGGTCCTGGGGTCTGCTAAAAGTCAAAATCTACAATGAGTTTATATGGGGGTCGATTATTAAACAGAAATATGCCTATATTAGGTGTATTTCTGGCACAGACTGCAGCGCAAAAGTCCTCTGCACCACAATCTGCGAACTTTCCCCACTCACACCAAGTCTAAAAAAGTGGTTGTGGCGTGGATGGGGAAGGATTAAAAAATGGTCTAAATGTAAATGTAAGAAGCGGCGGTGGATCTGCCAAAGTTATATAGGGGTTCCAGCCTCTACATAACTTCGGCGGATCCACTGCCAGTGCAGGGTCTTATTAATCGTCTAAAATGTGCTCCTATGTTTTTCTCTGGCTTATTTCCCCAAAAACTGCTTGCAGGTTAATCTGGATTTCATTAAGATTGTGAGACCCAACAGCTACGTAAGTGTTGTCGGTCTCTGTATGTGGAACTACATAAATTAAATAAATAAAATATCTGGACAATAGATATTATCCCTCTTTATATAAATATCCACTATTCCCTACTATAAACAAATGCTGTGGACAAGTGACTGTGTACACGTCCGTGTCCATGCTCAAATCCGTTAGCAGGTGGTCAGTGATGCATCCGTGACGCTGTCCATGAAAGATCCCTGTTGGGTCCGTTTTTTGGTGTCCATGTTGCATTCGTGTTTCACTGACACTGAACAGCTAAAATATTATTTTCAAAGCATCTCTTCTTAATGATCTGTGAAACATGGATGCAACAGGGATGGCATCCGTGGTTTTCAAGGACCCATAGACTATAATGGATGTGATGGATCCGTGAACACGGACAAAATAGAGCATGCATCCATGCTACAAACACGGACCATGCTAAAACGCTGACATTAAAATGAATGGGGACGTGTGCTGTCCGTGGAGAACACATACAGCACACGTCCGTGAAACACTGACGCGTGAATGAGGCTTTATACTTAACATTACTGTCTTTCCAAACTCAAACAATTTCCTAGTAATTCCTAGTAATTCCCAACCAGCAGAGCCTGTATTGTCCTGGGAGAGTGGTGGCACAGGCTGCTGTAAAGGGGCCATTTATTGTCATAACATTATATTAGGGGATTGTCATTTAAAGGGAACCTGTCACCAGTTTTATGGTGTCTTACCAAGGGCAACATAAATAAGTGACTGATTCTCTTAGCAAAATGCTGGGTCACTTTCTTTAATTGACCCAGTCAATCTGCCAACATCTTGTATTGAAAAGCTCCAGCTGATAATGATGAGTCATGAATATTCATGAGCTCCTGACTCTCCCCGCCCACCTGCTGCTGAATGACAGTTATTTTCCATAGGAATCAGCAGCAGGTGGGCAGGGGAGTGGCTATAGCTCTGAATTAAATATACGCTGGACTCAATGACATCACGCTGGACTCCAATCAGCTCATTAGCATGCGGCATGCAGCATCTTTGTGTGTATATTATGAGGTAACCATCTGTCACACCAGTAAGTGAATACATCTAAGGCACTTTTTAGTAGTTAATGATTGTATATAATTAGTTAGATTATAATCAAATATCCACATGACAGGTTCCCTTTAAGCACTGACCCAACAGTCTTTAAAGATGCCCCATACCAGAGCTCTCTTCTTGCTCTCTTAGTAAGGTGAGTACTGACTGTTTACCATTTTATCCCACTCTGACCCAATTTTTTATTAAAATTACCCCTTAAAATGTTTGAAATCAGAAAACAAAGAAATGAGATGCTGCTTCCCATGTGCTAAAAATGCTGCTTTCAGAAAAAAAAAATATATATAGTTAAAAATTGTGCCATTAACAAACAAAATCTGAAATAAATTAAATCAGGTCCTATGTGCCAACTCTGAAAAACAATATGCTGCACTCTGAATCCTATTTATCCTCTTACATAATTTGCAATTCTCCATTTTTCATATTTTTCAAAGTCTGACAACATACGCAGCTGCATGGAAAATGTTTCTTGGCTTCAGGGGATGAGAACTAGCTATATTTTTTGTCTAATGATCACAGTCATTCTGACAACTCTTTGGAAGTCCAGATTATACATCCCTGCTTTTCTATTGCACTGGTTTCCAAGCAGCATTTTTCCTCACTAACATAAAGAAATACATTCACAGTTGTCCTTGCTGAATTAAAAACACATTGGCTGAAGTGTTAATCATTCTGCTAGGGGCTAGATCTGCATTTTTTTCACATTTCCCAAAGAGCTCTCTTGTAAACAAGGGCAGAGACATACATGGTAACCAGAAAACTCGAAACTCCAAAAATGCTTTCATTCAGTGCCTGACATTCAGAAGAGCCATGTTTGGCAAATTTACCATAGACATTACAATTTTCTAGATGCATGTGTACACATTAAAGGGGTTGTCCGGGCTTTTACTATTGATGACCTATCTTCGGGATAGGTCATCAATATCAGATCGGCAAGGGTCCGACACCCGACACGCCGATCTGTAAGAGAAGATGATGCCATGCAGTGCGCATGTGATGTCTCCCTTCTCTCTTCCTGTTCTTCTCTCCTCTTACAGCTGATCAGCGGAGATAATCAATAGTAAAGGTCCGGATAACCCCTTTAAAGGAGTTCAATGGGAATAATTGATAAAAAAAGGGTTTTAAAAAAGGGTATATCAAAAAAATTAAGAAAAGCAATACTCACATTACAGTCCAAATGCTTACAAGGTCCTTAACTCCAGGTTATCTCAACACTTAGGAAATGCCAGGAGATGGCTTCTCAGCCAATCGCTGCCCACAGTAGTCACCTGCCTCTAACAGTGTGAACCTTGGTGTACCAATGGAACACCCCATAAACTCACAGGTCCGCTGGGATAACATTTGATTCTGCCCTGTCCTTCAAGCCATACATCCAAACACTTAACACCACCTACCACCTTCAACTCAAGAACATCTCTCGTATTTACGCCCTTCTCACCCCTGAGTAAACTAAAATGACAGTGCATGCTCTCATCATCTCTTGCCTGGACTAGAGCAACATTCTCTTCTGTCGCCTCCAATCTTGCACTCTCCATATCCTCCAATCTATTCTCAGCAATGCCACCCAGCTAATCCACCTCTCCGCTTGTTTCTCATGTGCGTTTCCCCTCTGCCAATCCCTTCACTGGCTCCCCATTGCCCAGTGAATTCAGTTTAAAATACTAACACCTATGTATAAGGCCTTCTACAATCTTGTGTCCTTCTTATATCACTGACCTGTTTTTTTTATTTTTTTATACACCCCGACACGTAATCTTCGATCCTCAAAGGATCTTCTTCTTTGTTCACCTGACTGTTCCTCACACAACTGTCTAGAAGATTTCTCACATACATTGCCCCTACTCTGGAATGCTCTACCACAGCACATCAGACTCTCCCCTAGTTTCCAAACCTTCAAAAGCAACCTGACAACCACCTCTTTATGAAAGCCTACCACCTGCAATAAGTATGTTGCCACCATACATCCAGATAAGCAGCTTTTACCCTCTCTTACTATTCCAATTCCGTATTCCCTCGTAGATTGTAAGCTCTCGTGGTAAGGGTCTTCTCCCCCTCTGTATCAGCCTGTTAATAGTTGCATGCTCATTGTATTTGTATTTTGTATTATGTATGTGTAACCCCCTTCTTGATGTACAACACCATGGAACTAATAGCACTTTCAAATGAGTAATAATAATAAACGTATATGTCAGATTCAGATGATTCTGTCCATGGACAGTTTGATGTAGGTCACTCCCAGGCTTTCTGAACTTGAATTCCAAAAGTCCTAAGAAGGTAGGATCAAATTTATGTTGACCTTAAGTCTGTAGCACATGAGTTTATTTGTAAACTATGTTATGCAGATTATGTATATACTGATTATACTAGGAGTTTTGTCATAAATTCCATAAGAGTTGATGGGAGATTTAAAAAAAAGTTGGCACATGCAATATTATGAAGATATTCTGCATAAAGGAGCTACTTCTATAGGTGAATATGGTGGCAAGTAAGGGAACGGACTACAATATACTTTACTGTGGACTATTATTCAGCCTATGTGCTCCTGTGGGCCTCTGCCCTTCGCATTCATAAGGACTAGGTATTTGAAGTATGAGGGGGTAACAACAAACTAGTTAGTAAAAAAAAGTAATTTTAGTAAACCACGGATAAATTTAGTTAAAAAAAAGTCAGTAATGATAGTCAACAGTAGGATACAAACAAGAATATTTATAATATCAAATAGCCACTGATACAGCAATGACATTTGGTCATCCGTACTGAAAGCACAATATCCTCTGGCTAAAGTTGTATCTGCTTTCGGATCTTAGCATCAGAAGGATATGATTGTCAGTGTGCCACTTTGAAAATTAGCCAAAAACACATGTACCAAATATAACCTCTATGTCTTCATCCAGCTGCTCTGTGCATCTCCCCTGATGAGCATGCTGTTTCTCACTTGCAGAGGCTGATTTAATTTCTAAATTGAAAAATGATCTTTCTTTACCAAAAGATATTATAATACTACATGTGTATAATACATCTATGGTATAGATGTACTATGAGTCACAATACTTTCAAGGACAAATGGAGATGGTATAAAAAAAAGGTTGAACCAGGAAATTGCTCAGAATGACCCTTTAACAGTCAAAGATTAATTTGTGAAGCTTCAAAATTGCAATGACAAGTGGCATGAAATAGGTATAATTACTTCTATGAGGTAACCTACATGCCAGCCAACTGCTGTGACATCTTTAGTGAGAAAGCAATTAGATTTAAATTAATCTATAATATCTGAGAACCAAATTTATTTTAAAAAACGTATGTTACCTCAAGGAGAAATTAATAAAAAGAGAAGCAATTTAGTTACAGGGGGTGACCTGGAGTTCAATATTGTTGGCCTATCCTCAGAGTAGGTCATCTATATCTGATCGGCGATGGTCCGACTGCTGACACTGTCATTGATCAGATGGTTGAAGAGTACTCCTGTACATTATATAGTAGCTATATTTGGTAATGCAGCCCAAACCCATTCACTTAAAATGGACTGAGCTGCACACAGGCCATGTGACCAATGAACATGAGCCTCTTCTAATAATTCCTCTGTGGGAGTGCCAGGAATCAGATCCCCATCAATCAGATATTGATGACCTACCCTGTAGATAGGCCATTGATATTGAATTCCTGAAAAACCCATTTAACTCTTTGATAAATATGACTGGTAAGCAATTGCTAGGCCACACATGCACTTTCCAGGCCACACCTGTACATGAGGAACCTAACCGGGTTTAGCAAGTCCCAAAATAGAACTGCTTATGTGCAGTCTACAGTTTCAGTCTACTGCATATGCTTATTTGGTGGGAAAAGTAGATCCAACCTGAAGAGTGGAAAATCACAAATGAAGGGGGAGTGGATTATTGAACCAGAGCCATGTGATTAACCTCTTACGGACACAGGGCAGCGGGCGGTGATCAGAACAGGGTGCCTACTGAAATCATCATCCTGTGACCCCCCTGTATCGGTGATAGCTGCAAACCGCAGGTCAATTCAGACCTGCGGTTTGCAGTATTTCTGGGTCATTCAGGTCTCCTGTGACCCGATGACCCAGAATAGGAGGGTGATCGGTGCCTCCCACGCGATACGAAAGTGCCATAAACATTTATGGAGAGCTTTAGTTAGGCAGGGAGGGTGAAAAAAAATTTGGTTTTTTTGTGTGCAGCACCCGGATCTGAGGGTGTCTGAGGACCACAGAACCCTCAGCAGTGCGACCCCCCAGGTGTGCTGCAGTTTGACCTTTTTTTTTTCTTTTTGTAGGTGCGCTGACTGTGGCCGGCACACTTAGCCGTAAAAGAGCATCCGGCCACTGTTAGCGCATCGCCCACCGCATCACTGATCAGCTTGGTACTGCTGATCAGCGAGTTTTTGGGTTGTGAGCAATTTTTCGGGTATTGAATCTTTTTTTATTTTTTTACCACTTTTTGGGGTTTGTGTTTTTTTAAATTTAGCTTTATAAATAAATATATATATATATATATACAGTGGGGTGCGAAAGTTTGGGCAACCTTGTTAATCGTCATGATTTTCCTGTATAAATCGTTGGTTGTTACGATAAAAAATGTCAGTTAAATATATCATATAGGAGACACACACAGTGATATTTGAGAAGTGAAATGAAGTTTATTGGATTTACAGAAAGTGCGCTATAATTGTTTAAACAAAATTAGGCAGGTGCATAAATTTGGGCACCACAAAAAAGAAATGAAATCAATATTTAGTAGATCCTCCTTTTGCAGAAATTACAGCCTCTAAACGCTTCCTGTAGGTTCCAATGAGAGTCTGGATTCTGGTTGAAGGTATTTTGGACCATTCCTCTTTACAAAACATCTTTAGTTCATTCAGGTTTGATGGCTTCTGAGCATGGACAGCTCTCTTTAAGTCACACCGCAGATTTTCAATTATATTCAGGTCTGGGGGCTGAGGTGGCCATTCCAGAATGTTGTACTTGTTCCTCTGCATAAATGCCTTAGTGGATTTTGAGCAGTGTTTAGGGTCGTTGTCTTGTTGAAAGATGCAGCCCCGGGTCAGCTTCAGCTTTGTCACTGATTCCTGGACATTAGTCTCCAGAATCTGCTGAAACTGAGTGGAATCCATGCGTCCTTCAACTTTGACAAGATTCCCAGTCCCTGCACTGGCCACACAGCCCCACAGCATGATGGAACCACCACCATATTTTACTGTAGGTAGCAGGTGTTTTTCTTGGAATGCTGTGTTCTTTTTCCTCCATGCATAATACCCCTTGTTATGGCCAAATAACTCAATTTTAGTTTCATCAGTCCACAGCTCCTTATTCCAAAATGCAGCTGGCTTGTCCTAATGTGCTTTAGCCCACCTCAAGCGGCACTTTTTGTGCTGTGGGCGGAGAAAAGGCTTCCTCTGCATCACTCTCGCATACAGCATCTCCTTGTGTAAAGTGCGCCAAATGGTTGAATGATGCACAGTGACTCCATCTGCAGCAAGATGATGTTGTAGGTCTTTGGTGCTGGTCTGTGGGTTGACTCTGACTGTTCTCACCATTCGTCGCTTCTGTCTATCCGAGATTTTTCTTGGTCTGCCACTTCGAGCCTTAACTTGAACTGAGCCTGTGGTCTTCCATTTCCTCAATATGTTCCTAACTGTGGAAACAGACAGCTGAAATCTCTGAGACAGCTTTCTGTATCCTTCCCCTAAACCATGATGGTGAACAATCTTTGTCTTCAGGTCATTTGAGAGTTGTTTTGAGACCCCCATGTTGCTACTCTTAAGAGAAAATTAAAAGAGGAGGGAAACTTACAATTGACCCCCTTAAATACTCTTTCTCATAATTGTATTCACCTGTGTATGTAGGTCAGGGGTCACTGAGCTTACCAAGCCAATTTGAGTTCCAATAATTAGTTCTAAAGGTTTTGGTATCAATAAAATGACAACAGTGCCCAAATTTATGCACCTGCCTAATTTTGTTTAAACAATTATAGCACACTTTCTGTAAATCCAATAAACTTCATTTCACTTCTCAAATATCACTGTGTGTCTCTCCTATATGATATATTTAACTGACATTTTTTATCGTAACAACCAACGATTTATACAGGAAAATCATGACGATTAACAAGGTTGCCCAAACTTTCGCATCCCACTGTATATATATTATTATTATTTTTTCTGTTAGGTTAGGGTGGGTTAGGGTAGGGTATATATAAAAACACACCGTCCCCCTACACACACACTAAATAAAGTTTTACATACACACACTCCCCTTTAGCATTCTCCGACTCCGAGAGCCGCAGTGAGGACGAGGATGAACCCACTTTCCTGTTGTCATCCTCGTTCTCCTCATCATCTAGTTCACCTTACATAACAAAAAGTGTAATAGTAATCAAACTGTCATTTCATCCCGCAAAAAATCATGCCCTACCTAAGATAACCGCCCAAAAACTGAAAAAACTATGGCTCTCAGACTATTTTGGGGTGCGTATGACTTTTTGATCGCTTTCTATTTCACTTTTTGTGATGTAAGACACTAAAACATGATTTTTTTTGTTTCAAAAATGAAATCATTGTGTAAAACTTACATAAATAAAATAAAGTAGACATATTATGTATCACTGCGTCCAAAATAACCTGCTCTATAAAAATATCACATGACCTCACGTAAATACAGTAAAAAAATTAAAAATAAAAACAGTGTGAAAAAAGCCATTTTTTGTCACCTTACATCACAAAAAGTGTAATAGCAAGCGATCAAAAAGTCATACGCACCCCAAAATAGTGCCAATCAAACCGTCATCTCGTCGAAAATAATGAGCCCCTACACAAGACAGTCGCCCAAAAATTCAATAAAACTACAGCTTTCAGAATGTGGAGACACTAAAAAATATTTTTTTTCATATTTGGTATTGTTGCGTCCGTAACATGTCAGATGAATGTTGTAAATAATAGAAAATAAAAACATTGCCAAAACAGCTATTTCTTGTTATCTTGCCTCACAAAAAGTGTAATATAGAGCAACCAAAGATCATATGTACCCTAAAATAGTACCAAAAAAACTGCCACCTTATACCATAGTTTCCAAAATGAGGCCAGTTTTTTTTGGAGTTTCTACTCTAGGGGTGCATCAGGGGGGCTTCACATGGGACATGGTTTCAAACAAATAGTACAGCAATATCTGCCTTCCAAAAACCGTATGGCGTTCCTTTTCTTCTGCGCATTGCCGTGTGCCCGTACAGCAGTTTATGACCACATATGGGGTGTTTCTGTAATCTACGGAATCAGGGCCATAAATATTGAGATATGTTTGGCTGTTAACCCTTGCTTTATAACTGGAAAGAATGGATTTAAATAGAAAATCTACCAAAAAGGTGAAATTCTGAAATGTTATCTCTATTTTTCATTAATTCTTGTGGAACAGCTAAAGGGTTAACAAAGTTTGTAAAAATCAATTCTGAATACCTTGAGGAGTGTAGTTTGTAAAATGGGGTCATTTTTGGGTGGTTTCTATTATGTAAGCCTCACAAAGTAACTTCAGACCTGAACTGGTCCTGAAAAAGTGGGTTTTAGAAATTTTCAGAAAAATGTCAAGATTTGCTTCTAAACTTCTAAGCCTTCTAACGTCCCCAAAAAATAAAATGGCATTTACAAAATGATCCAAACATGAAGTAGACATATGGGGAATGTAAAGTAATAACTATATTTGGAGGTATCACTATCTATTATAAAAGTAGAGAAATAGAAATTTGGAAATTTGCTAATTTTTGCAGTTTTTTTGTAATTTTGTTATTTTTTATAAATAAAATAAAAATGTTTTACTCAATTTTTCATGAAGTACAATATGTGACAAAAAAAAACAATTTCAGAATTGCCTAAATAAGTAATAGTGTTTTAAAGTTATCACTACATAAAGTGACACATGTCAGATTTGCAAAAAATGGCCTGGTCCTTAAGGTGAAAAATGGCTGGGGCCTTAAGGAGTTAATGTACAGAACTTCATCAGTTCCTGTCAAAATACAGTGCCACTGCGGTCATATGAGCTATCAAAAATAATTTTGAGCGAGAGAGTTACCAATTTTCTTTTTAGAATATAATACTGATGACATATCCTCTGCATACGTCATCAGTATCTGATCACTGGAGGTCCGACACACAAGACCCCTGCTAATCAACTGTTTCAGAAGGTACTAGCGCTACTGTAAGCACCTCAGCCTTCTCCGTGTTCACCAACCACAGTGCTGTTTATTGTACAGCAGCTGTGCTTGGTATCACAGCTCAGTCCCATTCACTTGATTTGATCAATAAATGTCAAACAGCCTAGGAAAAGCTGGAGAAGGCTGTGGTGCTACCGCGAGCGCCATTGCCTTGTCAAACAGCTGATTGGTGAGGGTCCTAGATGTCAGATCCCCGATGATACTGATGACCTGTCAGGAGGATAATGTACAAAAGGAAGAAACGGCAGCATCTTCAGTGAATTCTTTATTGGACTAGCTTCATAGAATGTGCGTCATAAAACCAGACAGCAACGTTTCGGCTACATGGTAGCCTTTATCAAGCTTAGTGCAGAGTGGTAAAATCCACCCTTCTAAAGTGCATGTAACTCCGCCCCCTTGACTGGGGAGCCAATACAACATATGTCACCACCTCCAAATTAATAATATAACCACCCATAAATGTAGCATAAGAGTCATCAACACAATTGTAAGTAAGTGTCAATAGCTAACATGTGTTTACCCTAACCCAAATGAAAGCACACAGTGGCCATCATCCGTGATCATAAGGACTCAACCCGCGCGTCTCCAGAGACACAGTGCGCATGTCGGTGATAACATAAGCAGTCGTTTCGGAACAGGGGAGCGCACACTCGCGCATCATCTACCCCAATCACATGATGAACATATGATCATCGCAGAAGCATCCAGGTCCTGCCTCCTCATTCATTCACAAACCAACAGTAGATGTCCGTGATTCCTGTGCAAAGAGCTGTGCACCACTCAATACACAGCATGCACCACTCTCAATACGCAGCAGCCCCATCCACACCCAGCCGTCCGTCCACCACCCCCACATGGCACCCCACCAAACGCCACATGCCCCTCACCAACCGGTGTCTCGCCCAAGCACATGACCAAAAATAAAAACTGACACAAAGGAGCATATAACTACTCTCAGAAACTGTAGGGGAACGAGGAGCTGCAATATGATATAATGAGGCAATCAAATATTACCAAGGGACCATTAATCATATCCTACCACATGTGGAGAATGTTGGTAGAGTCCCGATGCCACGGATCAACCCATGTGCTCTGCATACAGACACTACATAATACAAAAAATAAACCATTGTTATTATTTGACAGTATAAAAACAAAGTTAAAAACATCTAACATACACAAATACTGAATAGGATATATCACATCAATCCATAAGAGTCCACCATTGGCACAAAATTAAACAACATTGTTCACATTGAACTCAATATTGCGGTTGCATAGATTTTAATGCAAAGATCCATTGTAATTCCTTTTTTCTGAGGATGCGTTCTCTGTCCCCACCTCTTCTGAGGGTACCCACTGAGTCTATCACCCGGAATCTGAGTTGGTTGACAGAGTGACCACACTCCACAAAATGTTTAGCGACCGGTTTATCCACTGCCTTTTTTCTAATCGTACTCTTATGTTTGTTGATCCTTTCCCTAATCTCCATCGTAGTCTCTCCCACATAGCTTAAACTGCACGGACACTGTAGCATATAGACCACATATCTAGATCTGCAAGTGTAAAACTGTTTAATCTTATAGCTTTTTCCACTATAAGAATGGACAAAGGTATCCCCCCGATCAGATTGCCACAGCTACAGAAACCCAAGCAAGGGAAATTGTCCATTTTTCTTGGTGCCAGATAACACTGTCCATCCCCACGTGTGTCTCCTACATCTGATTTTACCAGTTTATCACCTAAATCGGCGTTCCTTTTGCGTTCCATTAGTGGCGGGTTATTGAATCCATGTACCACTGGCAAACCTCTCTGTAAAATGTGCCATTCCTTCCTTAGAATATGAGATATAGTTCTACTATGTGCGCCAAATGTTGAGACAAAAGTAATATGATCACTAGTCCTTGCAGCCGGTCTAGTGTGAAGCGTGGTCTCCCTGTCAACCAAAGCAACTCTTTCTCTGGTCCTCTGTAACAGTCTTCGTGGATATCCTCTCTCTAGAATTTATTTGCTCATCTCATTAATTCTCACCTCAAATGTATCATCCTCAGAAGCCACCTTCCTCACCCGTAGCATTTGGCTCCAAGGGAGAGAGTCAAGCATACGTCATGGATGATTACTATAAAATCTTAGCAAATTGTTCCTATCAGTTGGTTTCTGAAATAAATCCGTCTTCAACCTCCCCTCATCTACATATACCTTGACATCCAGAAACTGTAATTCCTCCTGAGAGGCTGTCACAGTAAACTGCAGGCCAGGGACCCCATTATTCAGATGCTGATGAAAATCATCGAGTGCTTCTTTAGTACCGCTGCATATCATGAAAATGTCGTCAATGTAACGCCACCAGCACTGGACTCCCCCCTGGTGTACAGACTGGTAAATCAGCCCATCCTCCACCTCTGCCATAAAGATGTTGGCATAAGTTGGGGCTACATTAGATCCCATGGCCACACCCCTGTCAGGAGGAGTTACTTCTTGATGTCAGGGTATATGCAGATGAGGGGAGGTTGAAGACGGATTTATTTCAGAAACCAACAAATGGGAACAATTTGCTAAGATTTGACAGTAATCATCCACGACATACGCTTGACTCGCTCCTTTGGAGCCAAATGCTATAGGTGAGGAGGGTGGCTTCTGAGGATGATACATTTGAGGTGAGAATTAATAAGATAAGCAAAAAATTTCTAGAGAAAGGATATTCACGAAGACTGTTACAGAGGACCTGAGAAAGATTTGCTTTGGTTGACATGGAGACCATGCTTCACACTAGACCGGCTGCAAGGATTAGTGATCGTATTCCTTTTGTCTGGAATGGCACATTTTACAGAGAGGTTTGCCAGCGGTACATGAATCCAATAACCCGCCACTAATGGCATACAAAAGGAACGCCAGTTTAGGTGATAAACTGGTGAAATCAGATGTAGGGGACACACATGGGGATGGATAGCGTTATCTGGCGCCAAGAAAAATGGGCAATTTCCCTTGCTTGGGTTTCTGTAGCTGTGACAATCTGATCAGGGGGGATACCTTTGTCCATCCTTATAGTGGAAAAAGCTATAAGATTAAACAGTTTTACACTTGCAGATCTAGATATGTGGTCTATATGCTACAGTGTCCGTGCAGTTTGAGCTATGTGGGAGAAACTACAATAGAGATTAGGGAAAGGATCAACAAACATAAGAGTACGATTAGAAAAAAGGCAGTGGATAAACCAGTCGCTAAACATTTTGTGGAGTGTGGTCACTCTGTCAACCAACTCAGATTCCGGGTGATAGACTCAGTGGGTACCCTCAGAAGAGGTGGGGACAGAGAACGCATCCTCAGAAAAAAGAAATTACAATGGATCTTTGCATTAAAATCTATGCAACCTCATGGACTCAATATTGAGTTTAATGTGAACAATGTTGGTTAATTTTGTGCCAATTTTGGACTTTTATGGATTGATGTGATATATCCTATTCAGTATTTGTGTATGTTAGATGTTTTTAACTCTGTTTTTACACTGTAAAATTATAACAATGGTTTATTTTTTGTATTATGTAGTGTCTGTATGCGGAGCACATGGGTTGATCCGTGGCATCGGGATTCTACCAGCGTTCTCCACATGTGGTAGGGTATGATTAATGGTCCCTTGGTAATATTTGATTGCCTCATTATATCATATTGCAGCTCCGCGGACCCCTATAGTTTCTGAGAGTAGTTATATGCTCCTTTGTGTCAGTTTTTATTTTTGGTCATGTGCTTGGGTGAGACACCGGTTGGTGCGGGTTATGTGGCCTCTGGTGGGGTGCCATGTGGGGCTGGGGGTGGTGGCGGACTGCAGGGTGTGGATGGGGCTCTTCATGCCGCGTATTAAGAGGGGTGCACAGCTCTATGCACAGGAGTCACGGACATCTACTGTTGGTTTGTGAATGAATGAGGAGGCAGTACATGGATACTTCTGCGATGATCATATGTTCGTCATGTTATTGGGGTTGATGACGCGCGAGTGCGCGCTCCCCTTATCCGGGACGACTGCTTATGTGATCACCAACGTGCGCACTGTGTCCCTGGAGACGCGTGGGTTGAGTCCTTTTAATCATGGATGATGGCCACTGTGTGCTTTCATTTGGGTTAAGGTAAGCACATGTTAGCTATTGCTACTTAATTACAATTGTGTTGATGACTCTTATGCTACATTTATGGGTGGTTATATTATTAATTTGGAGGTGGTGACATATGTTGTATTGGCTCCCTAGTCAAGGGGGCGGAGTTACATGCACTTTAGAAGGGTGGATTTTACCACTCTGCACTAAGCTTGATAAAGGCTACCATGTAGCCGAAACGTTGCTGTCTGGTTTTATGGCACACATTCTATGAAGCTTTTCCAATACAGAATTCACTGAAGATGCTGCCGTTGCCTCCTTTTGTATACTATTCGTTGGACTGCTGAGGATCTGCGGTCGTGGCTCGGCTGTTGCATTCCAGTGTGGTCACGAAGTCCGTGAGTGCTGCTCCACTACTGTAATTGACACTGTCAGGAGGATAAGTCATCAGTATTAAAGTCTCGGAAAACCCTTTTAACTATAGTTCCCTCAACTACCATAAGTACTCAGAAAAAAGCTACAGTACAGACAAAAATACACCTACAGCTAATAAAATTCAATATTCCATGTCAACTGAAAAGTTATTCTTTGTATTACTTACTGGCTGACTATATGCAAAAAACTAAACAAATTAGTGGTTCCCAAAGAAAATACGCTTCAGTTTGTAAATGATCCAGTAAGGGGATATGTCACACTGATGATAGGAATTAACACAAGGGGGGTTTAGACATCACAGCACGCTTTGAAAGCGTTAGTACAGATTAGAAATAGGAGATGGTATTTATGGACCATGTGAGTGGCATATGGGATAACATTCATGTGTTATGGAGAAGAACAAGTAAGACGTCAGGGACTGGAGCTCCAAAAAGAGTCCAAAGTCATACCAAAATAGTAATAAAGAAACAAAGTATGAAACTTAATCGTAAGTAACCTTATTCACTAGTGAATAAAAGTGTTTATGGAAGATATTGGAATACAATGTGATTTTCTGATTCTACAGGCCTGTTATACACGCTAAGCGTATTCAGTAATGATCCCTTTACCTCTTGTTGTACTGTTGTATGTCTTTGAGCCCCTCTATCATGCTGTATATACCAGGGCTGTGTAAATAAAGGATAATAATAATTAGGGAAAAGTACAAAATAAACAATGTAATAAAAGTAGTAGAAGACATTAAAGAAGAAGACAAGGAGGAGCAGAACAAGAGAGTAGAACAAGATGTTTGTTGAACTGTAATTAACCTATTCATCTTTAAATATACAACCATAAACAACAATTGTTCAAAATATATGTAGCTACTAACAAAACTACTGCCCTACTGCCGGTAAGTTTAACATCTGTTGTGGGTAAACTGTTTAAAGGTTTTCTAAGAGATGCTATCACCTCAATGAAAATAAGCAAATAACGCCATATCAGCATGGCTTCATGAGGGATCGGTCATGTCAAACTAATTTAATCAGTTTCTATGAGGAGGTAAGTTCTAGACACGACAGCAGTGAATCAATGGATGTCGTATATCTGGACTTCTCCAAAGCATTTGACACTGTACCACATAAAAGGTTAGTATATAAAATGAGAATGCTCGGACTGGGAGAAAACGTCTGTAAGTGGGTAAGTAACTGGCTCAGTGATAGAAAACAGAGAGTGGTTATTAGTGGTACACACTCAGATTGGGTCACTGTCACTAGTGGGGTACCTCAGGGTTCAGTACCGGGCCATATCCTCTTCAATATATTTATTAATGATCTTGTAGAAGGCTTGCACAGTAAAATAAACATTTTTGCAGATGACACTAAACTGTGTAAAGTAATTGACACAGAAGAGGGCAGTATACTACTACAGAGCGATCTGGATAGACTGGAGGCTTGGCCAAAGAAGTGGCAGATGAGGTTTAACACTGACAAAGGTTATGCACATGGGAAGGAATAATGCAAGTCACCCGTACATACTAAATGGTAAAACACTCGGTAACACTGACATGGAAAAGGATCTAGGAATTTTAATAAACAGCAAACTAAGCTGCAAAAAACAGTGTCAGGCAGCTGCTGCCAAGGCAACTAAGATAATGGGTTGCAACAAAAGGGGGATAGATGCCCGTGATGAGGACATAGTCCTACCACTTTACAAATCATTAGGCAGACCACACATGGAGTACTGTGTACCGTTCTGGGCTCCTGTGAACAAGGCAGACATAGCAGAGCTGGAGAGGGTACAGAGGAGAGCAACTAAAGTAATAACTGGAATGAGGGAACTACAGTACCCTGAAAGATTATCAACATTAGAGTTATTCACTTTAGAAAAAAGACGACTGAGTGGAGATCTAATTACTGTGTATAAATATATCAGGGGTCAGTACAAAGATCTATCCCATCATCTATTTATCCCCAGGACTGTGACAAGGGGACATCCTCTGCATCTGGAGGAAAGAAGGTTTGTATACAAACATAGAAAAGGATTCTTTACAGTAAGAGCAGTGAGACTATGGAGCTCTCTGCCTGAGGAGGAGGTGATGGTGAGTACAATAAAGGAATTCAAGAGGGGCCTGGATGTATTTCTGGATGTAGCTACTAGAGAGGGGTCGTTGATACAAGGAGTTATTCTGATTACCTGATTGGAGTCGGGAATGAATTCTTTCCCCCTTAAGTGGGGAAAATTGGCTTCTACCTCACAGGTTGTTTTTTTTGCCTTCCTGTAGATCAACTTGCAGGATAACAGGCCGAACTGGGTGGACAAATGTCATTTTTTGCCCTTATACACTATGTTACTATGTTAAATGGAGTGATTCACTCAACAAGTAGAGAATCGGCTAGAATATCTCATTCTTGAATCAGCTGGCAAAATAACTGAATAAAGGCAGACATTTATGTCATTTAGCTATGGAGAACCCATCATAGACTGCTGTAAAACAATCTTCGTTTACTCATGGGAGTTGCACAGAGCTTGATTTTATGTGCATACATCACAAAGGGAATCACTCCCACTTTTTAGGTGCAACCCTAATGCAGTAGTAGTAGTATATGAAAGAATAGCTGTTGCTACTGTCAAGCACTAATGAGGTCATGGATACAAATCTAACCAGGTTTAGGGTATGGCTACACTGATCATAGCCAGAATTGCAGGGTAATGGTGATTCCACAGAAATGGAAGGGGTGCAAGTTGTACATTTGCCATGACTATGACTCCTGAATTACAAAAAAATCAGCACACCACAAATGCGATTTGAACTGCGTCTCTTTTCTTTTCTATGGGATCACCGCTACACTGTGATAACCCTGCGGACCAGTCTGGGACAGGTATGCAGCTCTACTCTAATATCTGTATGTAATATGTTCTTTCAGTGGTCCTTCTGAGTTGTGCAGAGCAATAATATGGTGCTCCTAAAAGTGTATGGACCCATACAGTAACTCATTATGGCTTTGACCAAGGAACAAGGAATTTTGGTTTGTCAAAGTCCAACAGAACAAACATTTTGATATGTTCAACTGGACTCTGTACAAAGGTATTCTCCCCTAGAAGCACTGGCACCAGAGGATAAGCACCTAACAGAGCATGTACAAGGGAGCGATCCACTCTCCATTTACTGCCATACAGGCTGCACATGCAATGTACAGGAAGCCTGAGATATTGTCATATATCAGTATTTTCTCTGTACTGTGGTTCAGTTTACGTAAGAAATACATGGGAAATAAGAAATGTAGAGTCACAAAAAGTAAATATAACTTTAACTGGTACTTATGGAATGAATATGTGTTTGCCTTTATTAAAATAAGAATGAAAAGCTATCATATTTAAACATAATAGTTTTTTTTTACTGTCTAGTCACAATTGTTATATTTGTTTCTCTAAACCTTCATTATTCTGGCAGTATTTTTTAAATGCACTACGTATTAATGAAAGTCCATTCCAGCAGCACTGTATAAACCATTAAAGCCATTAAAAATCATCACAAAGCAATCAGTACAAAAAAACTAAAAGCACATAAAAGATACAGCCTCAAAATAGTGCATGATTAAGGACAAGTCACGCATCCACACAATGATACATAATATTTCACAGAACTCAGCCAACCTATAAAACCAGATATTGAAATAGAGCTAATGGGAAATAAACATTGAGATGCTTCTCTGGAAGAAAATTGAAGAACAAAATGAACAGAAAATTCAACTACAACTTAATAAATAACAGAAAGCAAAATATGCCAACATAGAAGCATACTGAATAGAGTCTCTCACTAATACCATTAATACCTATATACTAAATATAAATATCAGCCAGGGTGATTTTATTTGCAAAACTAAGATTGGAGAAGATGAACAGGAACAAGTGACAGAAACAGAACCTCCTAACTTTACTACCTATATTGCTGATAATATAAAATACCAATACAACACCCCCCAAAGTGTAATTTAGTTTTAAGCCCAATGCTTGCTACATGCATGTTGAGTCTCTGAGTTTCCTTCTCTCCTTGGATATCTATAATCGAATGCTTTTCTCGTCCTACTATTTACCAAATACAATGCTATAGCCAAACTTGTTTGAATTTTGTCGCTGTTCAAAGAAAGCGTTTTAAAATCATTGTTTGACTTTTCTCATTGTGAAAGGTTAAAAGGCATTCAGGGGAATTGTTTCCTCTCTCGATGCCACAGCAAAGTTAAGTAAACAGTCAAAAGTACAAGGGGGAAATTTGCTCTAATGTATAAAAGAGCAATGGCTATGGCATACAATATTTAGCTTCCGTTTTAGAAGACCTATTTAACTTTGTCAAGGACATTTTTTATTTGGACGGGTGCTAGATTACAGTAATGATTACATGAGTATCATAGAGGTAAACATATTATTGCAATATACATGTAGTACAGTTCTGGAGTTGTGGCTAATTCTATTGTTCTTCTATGACAAATTTATAGTCATCTGCAACGTCACCTTGTCTACATGGCATTTGTGGAAACATGGCTCAACCTTTGAATGAGGAGACAACATGCGGTTTCTCGATCCAGCAGTAAAAAAGCACGAGATATAGACACTAGGGCTACACCTGTAAAATGTAACATTTAGACACCACATAAAGAAATTTGCACCCCAGTGGTTCTTCTTCCACCCTACACGATTTATGGAGTTGTGTGTTTTTAGGAGCAGCTGGATCCCCTATAATGTTTGATTTCCTCTTGACACCAAACAACTCCTTTAATCCCTACCCCTTTTTTATTGAGAATGTAGCATTCTTTATTTCACTTAGTTTAAAATAGTTCTACCCAAAATTCCATGGGGTCACACTGTTTTCCAGAACCTGTTTTAAATATTGTTTTGAAGAAGTTCTCCATCAAATAGGTTTAATCATCACATAATCAAAAGTTAAATATTGTCTTATTTCCAGATAACTATCAGGATCACTGCTTGCAGCTATCCTAATCAAGTGGTAGTCCACATGTCCTCCCGCCACTAGTTCACTTCTATGTGGGTGATGTAGACAGTAGTTCGTCAGTCCCATAGAATAGGATGGAGCATGTGAACTATTGCTCCATTCAGAGAAGGGACTTGGTGACCCCTTGTTCTCAAGGGTTAGTGTAGATGACAAATAAATTTGTGCAATAACCGCTTTAAAAAGAGATCTCTTGCATGGCAAGTAGGCTTATACAGTTTAAATAAAGTATGTCCTAAGAACCTCACATTCATTCATTCCTTGGGTTAAGGTTTTGCTTAGCAGCAAAAGATTACTAGAACATTCTTCTACAGTTTTAGACATATCCCTGTAATATCTTTTCCCTTCCAATGGGTACTAGTAGTAATAGACATTTTAAAAACAGTATTAGGTATTCAAAAACAAAATATACTAAAAAGTTGATCTTTTTTTTACTGCGTATGGAAATGAGAGTATATGATTTGGTTCAACTGAATTTTTTATTTATTTTGCTTTAAATTAAAAGCCCTTTGGACAGAAGAAAACTTCTATACTATAGTTTTAGATTTGAGACTCTAAATTAAGCATTTTATTTACTCAAATTAATGATCACCACCTTTGCTCCCAATTAAATAAATCATATCCTCCTTGTACTACCCTCATTACCGGTAGGTGTGGTTGCAAAATGTGACTGTTAATTATACCAGACTACTATTACCACCAAGATTTGTTTCATGTTTTCTTCCCTTATTTTAGAGGCACTAGATAAAATGTATTGGCTATATCCAATATCATAGTAATTTATGGTGAAAAAATCTATTAAATATTTTATATCACAATTAATATGGATTGATTGAGGAAATGGTATTTTGTTTTCCTATCTTTAATGAAGTTGCTTAAATAAAAGATCTCAAATTTAGCCATTATTAAAACAATAAAAGTGGTGATCACTGGCTGTAAAATTCCTTATCCCTTAATTAAACAGCTCATTAATGCATTTGGAAAAGATAGCGGTCATGACCAGTCTGTAAACTGTTGACTTGTAATGGTCTGTGCACAGATTTAATGGCGTTCATTTCAAACATGAACTTCCCTAAAGTAATTCATTGTTAATTGCATCAAGCAATGTGAATAATACTGATCTTTCTAAAATCAAGATGAAGACATACTGCTGAACACATTCGCATATAGAGAACATTGGCACCAGGTCTAAGAACTATATACAAAGCTGTCAAGGTCCACTGACTTTAATAAGTATGGTTTGATGTTTACTGCCTGGATACTCTAAATGTAACAGTTAAATGCATAATGGTCTATCAATGTTAAGAGACCCAACAAACATTAAGAAAAGATATAATCTAAAAACAGTCTATTATAAATAGGCCACATTTTTAAAGATCAGTATTTCATATGCTAGTCTAAAATGTATTAAAAGATGTATACCTCCTAATAAATGTAGTGCATTTTGACTCTCCTAAAGTCATAAACTTAGATCTAAAATTTGGTCCAAAACGTGTGCCATTTATGTCTTTAATATAAATAAATCTGTCTAAAAATGTAACACACACCCTTACTCAGTATGGCACACCTACTGTTTCAAGTTTTGTTGAGAAGAGGATAAAAAGTTAAAATTTTAGACTTTTGTGAACTTTTGACCAATTTATGACTTTTTAAAAGTAGTGTTTATATTTTTCCCTTAAAGGGATTGTGTTATCATAAGAAAACTATTATTTAAATCAGGTTTTTAAAGTAAACATTATTTTTAAAGAATTTTTATCGATCTCATTTTTATTTTTTCATAACCCTATCTATATTTTAAAAAAATCCCAAATTCTTGCAGATTTTTCATTGGCCACTAAGCCAATAGGCGCCACTTCTTGGTCTCTACAGTATACTTTTTAGCAGTCATCTTTGTCAAGATCCCAATAACATATATCATCTATATACAGATAACACAGGCTCCACCATTCACAATAGTCATACTTGCTTATGACCTATGCACAGGTCATAGTGCATGTCTACAAAACTCTCCCATAGAAGGCAATGAGTCCCCTCCAGTCTATTGTGTCTATGGCCCATGGTGGCTGCTGTAAAGTATACCTCTAAATGCTGTTAACAACAGCTCAGGCAAGATGGCCGCCCTCATAATCATGTTCAAGAAATAGAATAAAAACGGATTAGAAAAAAGGATATGTGTCACTCTCTGATTTCAATTACCAAATGAAAATGTTAGGGAACACATTCTCTATAGCTAAGTGGGGTACAGGCACTGTGCATACCTGTTTGCTGTTACAGTATGGTTTCTACACAGTATAAACAATTGGCTATTATTTCTAGGACACCCAGTTTTCTAGACAAACGAGGGAAGTTCAATTCCCACATGCATGTATTATTGGACTAATGAACGGTGATATTCCAGATAAATTCTGCCAAAGGCAGAATAACAATGTTTGAAAAAAGAGAAAAAAATTTTATGTTCGAACTCTACATTTTGTCTTTGTAGGCCACATGGGAAGAAGAGGTTGTTCTTAAACACTCTTGTAAAGGAACAATTTCTGTAAAAGTCTAGAGAATAAAATAAAGGAACAGTACATTTTGCCTACAAAGGACCAGATGCCTATACTATAAGATACGGCAGCGATTTAAAATTTCACATTCATTTATTTATGTCACAGCGTGAATTTCAGAATGTTGGTATTTTCTGTGGGTGACACCAGTCTGAAGATTTCTGTGCACTTAGAAGGTTACTTGGCTGACAACTGCTTATTCGTGAACTTGATGGCAGTCCTGGCATACGTCTTTCCTGGTCCTACATGATTTCCCTGTCTTCTGGCAAACAATAAAGTGCACTGCACAGTCAGATAATAGCAGGTCCTCTGTCAAATGGAGGGCAAACATCTCTCAGCCAAGCACTTGTGGTCTCTAGTGCTCTAAACACTGCATTCAACACCGAACATCCTAAAAAGACAAACAGCTAGGACGACTGGTAGGAATTAGCGTGTACACTTGAACGAATATTGCTGTATGTATTATAACAGCTTTGTGGAGTAGAGGCATACCTGAACAGGTCTGCTATGCCCCTTAAAGAAAATGTGTCACCAGAAAGTTTATCTGCTAGTTAAAACCGGATAGCAGCTTTTTGCAATCTGATTTTATTTTCTAATTACATATTTATTTTGTTCTGTTTTATGAACATGATTATAGGGGCGGCCATCTTGCCTGAGCTGTTCTTAACAGCATTTTAGAAGGCTTTAAGAAAACTGCTTCACGATAGCCCCATGGTCCATAGACACAATGGTCAGGAGGGGACCTCATTGACTTCTATGGGAGAGTTTTCTAGGCATGCTGTGTGCCCTGTGCAGAGGTCATTGTACAAAGAAAGAATAGATAAACTTTGACAATCACCTGTTGTGAATGGTGGATCCTGTCTTATTTGTCATTCTAATCCTGTCTGTACTGATATCACCACTGTGTATAGATAAGCAGATAACTGCAGTACAGACAAAAACGTGGCGCCTATTATTAGGCTTATTGGTCAGTGCGAAAACTGCAGGAGTTTATGTTTTTGTTTAAACATACTGACACGGAAAATTAAAAATAACATACAAATTTCTTTAAAAATGTGCTAAACATAAAAACATGATTTAAACAATAGGTCAATATCTGATGACACATTCCTTTTAATTCTTACTTTTACATCTAGAAGTATGCCGTGGCACTGCTGTTTTATCCTATGTCCTATGTATACACTTTGATGCTCAACTGCTGAACATTGCCTAGTTTTCCCAAGACAAAGTCAATATAGGAAGCATTGTTATCAGTATGTTTAGACTGTCTTTCCTAGCTCCGAACAGAAGCTTTTAGAAAAGGGAAGTGCTACAGTCAGATCCGGCTGCCTATTTCATGGTCTATGGAGACACATGCGTTCGTGGCTGAACTGCAGAAGAACCAGTTAAGCGCAAACATTAAGAATTCATTTAAAGTTTCTATGACTGTTAAAGCATCAAGCTGCTTCCAGTGAAAAATACAATGCGAATATACTCATACATTACTAAAATAATGCTGTGAAGTTTAACTTTATGTTTTTATTTATGAAAGAGCTGCTCAATTCTGCCTCATCCCACAGTAATACAGCTATAACTTATCACAATTATGCCTGCAATTGTAGTACTGAGATGACAGCCCTCAGCGTGTCTGCTTCCTAATCAAAACTGAGCAAGGTAAAGACCCTAGATTTTTCAACTTTATCTCTATGTACAACACATTTTAGAAGAACCAGATGTATTGTTTTAAACTAGTTCTAAACACAGTCTACCAAAAAAGGTGTTGTATGAAAACTCCCTTCCTGAGCCACTTTTCATTTTTGCATTTTCATTTATTACCCTCTGCCTTCCTGGAGCCATAACTTTTTTACTTTTCCGATCACCTGTATGGCGTTTGTATTTTGTGGTATAAATAGTACTTGGTAACGGCACCATTTAATACTGCATACGATGTAGTGGGAAGCTGTAAAAAAAAAAAAACAAATGGGGAGGAATTGGAAGTCCATCAACGCCACTGACCTGTTACCCTAATTCTGCAGATCAGTTTTTCTTTATAAAATAAACTGGAAAAAATAAATTTTTCCATTGTATCGCCATATTCTGACCCCCATATCCTTTTGATATTTATATCTACTGCACTGTGTGAGGACTTCTCCCATAGACTGTAATGGGTTACAATTGCAGTGTAAGAGGGGCTTGCTATGTTCCTATGGAACCCTGCCACAGGCAGTGGCAAATGATTCCCTCAATCTCAGCGCTCCTGGGGTTTTACTACTCAGATGTCGTGGTCTCAATTGACCATGGCACCTGAGGGTCTAAAAGTACGGTTTTCACAGGCTTTGACTTTGGGCGGCAACATGCGGAAGCGGTCTGGAAGGGGTTAAATATAATTTCATATCATATCATATATATACCATAGACACAACATATTATGTTATGTACTGCCAAAGGCCGATAGACAATACACTACTCCTGTACAGAACAGGATACAGGTGAGTTCCCATCTTTCCAACTGCTAATTTGATACAAGTCAGGAAATAATCATAAAGTACCTTTTAAATAAAGCTGGTCATACATGTTAGATGGCTGTTGGCCCAGTGCTAACATGTATCTCTCCCAAACCGCACACCTCCTTACAGAAAACTCTGATAGTGGCTTATTTCTCTCAGAACAAAATGATCAGGTATGTTGAGATCCAAGTGTCTATCTCTTCCTATACATCTGCTGTCAGAGGATAATTGGGAGGCCCCCATATACATTAAATGGTTGGCCAGTTCTGCTGAAATCTGTCCAGCTTAAGTCTACAGACATTCCCTCACCATCCTGCCTATCCACTAGTAACTTTGAGCCATGGATGAAAATCATTAAAGTAGTCCCTTTAATACAATACAATGGATAGAAGCAAGCACTTTTCTCATTCTTTGAAAAGTAGAAGTGGTGCCCATAACCTCCTAGTCCTCTTTGCAGCCGCACAGGTTGCACATATGGTATGAATATCATATTAGAAAAGCAGGCAATGTTTCATTGTAGTAAGATGCCATCTGGTTAGTATTTTGCACCCAGTTTCTTAAATCCTAATGAATTTAGATAACCCTAGCTGTTGGAGATATAAACAAGAAATGACCTCATACCTTCACCTGTTATGGTCTTGCACCCTAATAAGATCATACTGGCTTGAAATTATTTAGCACACCATCAGGATCATCAGATTTATACTTCCTCTAACAACACAAAAAAATATTTTTCACTTTTAGTTTTTATTCACCAAACACAGGCTTGTGTCAAGAAGGATTCTTATCTCTGTCTACTGGAAGTGAAGATTGCCACCAACAATCAGCCAGTGGATACACAAAGTTGATCATGTCTACTAGATATAGCTTGTATTACACTGCCCGACTTTTCAGTAGATAATCCCTAACGAGCGTTTGTCAGCATTTATCTGGCAGGGTAGTACTGCTGCCGATTGCCCCGTGAATGAGCAAATGCTCGGTAATCGGGCAATCCACATCTTTTGATATGTTACAAAAATGATTGTTTGCAGACGGCAGACCGTGGTTTCTAATAACGATCTGCTGCTGGCAAACCACTATACAGCATGGGGTTGAGAGATGGCATAGCGATCAATCCTCCCCATGCTGTGGAGGATATCACTGCATATAATAGCAGCGGTCTCCTCCGCTAGCGAGCAGGCGATTGCCAGGAGGGAACCTTTCCCTCCCGACAATCGTCTGCCACATCGGGCTATGTAATACAGCCTTAAAAGAAGTAGCCTGATGGGAAAGCAGAGACCATGAAGGATTTAGACCTATCTAGTCCTCATGGCCTTTATACAGGAAATTCCAACTATCGATCACCAAAGTCTGGGCTTTGTCCACCCACCCTCTGCTATTACACAGCTCATCTGGACATAAACAAGGGGTACTGCTCATATACTTCTTCATTCCTTTTACTTTGCAAAACATGCAAAGTTGGAACAAATGAACACTGGAGCAAAGGAGCTTTGAAATATATGGATACTTTTCTTTTTTTCATTTATACCTAAAATGTAAGTTAATTTTTTACAGGAGTACCTATCCTTAAGGTATGTCATCAATATTTGTTCAGTGGGGGTCTGACTCCTGGCACCCCTGCCAATCACCTAAAGAGCTCACAGCCTACTCGTAGCATACCAAGCACAGCACCATACATTGTATGTGGCTATGCTTGGTACTGCAGCCCAGGTTCAATCACTTGAATGTGACTGAGCTGCACAAAGGCAATGCAACTAATGAAGGTCACTGGCCTTTATGAACAAGGAATATAATACTTTCAATTTATAATGCTTGTATTACTGTATACTACATTGTCCATATACCTCA
This sequence comes from Bufo gargarizans, assembly GCF_014858855.1. NCBI lineage: Eukaryota > Metazoa > Chordata > Amphibia > Anura > Bufonidae > Bufo > Bufo gargarizans. Next base: position 226,333,555 of record NC_058081.1, on the reverse strand, counting down.
TAGTTGATACTTGACTTTACGATTTAGTAGAAAAACTGTAAAGGAAAGAAATGCAGTCGCTGTTGTCTTCGAGGGTACTCTGGATTGGGGCCGTATTGACTATTTATTAGGGAATACTATTATGAGCTTTTGCCTAATATGATGTTATTTTTGGAATTGCTTCTTTCACATGCTGGAATGGTTCTTCTAATATCCTTTAAGTGCTGCATAGGAATTCAATGCTATGAGGCTCTCCTATAGGTGCTTTTATGGGGCTGTTCCAAAGTCAATCAACAATAATCTAGCCTGTATTCTGATGGTTCCTGGTGGAACGTATCAGGATAATTAACTTCTCTGAATACAATGAGGCCTATTATCGGAATCATCCCAGCTTGTGGAAGGAGCAGTTTCAATGGTAACAAGATTCCAAACCCAAACTTCACTCAAACATTCCTAATTAATACTGGGAAAAGGACATTTGAAACAGCGGTTTATAATCTACCTATGTTACAAAGTAGGTGTTGCTCGTCTAGACTTCCCTGCCAACTGGTTGTAACAGATACCCACTTTATCACTGAATCCTTACTGTTTTATCATAAAACATCTTAGCACTTCCTGTAATTAGGCCACACGCTGAGTACATTAATTATAAGGTGGTTATCAGACATATACTAGATTAACAGGTTGATTTTGGGACAATATAAGGAGTTAAAACGGAAGAAATGCAATTACTGCACAGTAAACAGCCATAGGAAACCTAAGTTGGTTTTTCACATTATATAAATGTTAGTCAAACCCGCCAATGATTGGCAAAACATCTGACCATCTATTGTATATCGAGGCCTTCTGACTCTCCCCCAACAGCAGATCTCATGGGAAATAAGAATCAGGCAGTTGAATTTCAAATGCCCAACCATTTTTCGGGATATACATAGTAAGCCACTGTTAAAGGTGTCTAGCAGGGGCTCTCCGCTACCCATTTAGAACGTATGCATGCTCGGCTAAGGGATTGGAGAGATAGTTAGCTAATACTAATGTGTATCAGCAGCCAGAAGAATATAATTCATGTTTTCTAACCCAAAGACACCTTTACACCTTAATCCTCCACAACACTCTAGAAACATGGATGTCGATAATCTTAAAGTATGAAAGTACGTAAAGTAGCTTTCCTCCAAAAGGAATAAAACTACCACATCCCAGCCAAACCAGAGACTTCTCCAAAAGTAAGAGACACCAGGAAGGAGGCTATTCGGTTCTTTACACTCATTGCTTATACTCACACTCTGTAGTTTATGAAGAAGTGGAATATGGGGAAACACAGAAGCACAATTATGAGCTATGAGAACTAGAAAGTACACATAATAAACGGATGCATCTCAGGATGACTGTCCATATGCCCTGTGCAATTTAAATGGCAATTTAAATGGCCGCCATGTAAAACTACTTTTCCCGTCCAGCAGATAAGGCTTCATCCACTTCTAACTCATCACGCTGATCGCTGCATCGCCTTGTCTGCTTTTCATGCAATATTCTCTGCAAAGATTTCTGAACAGGGTAACATTACACATCTGTAAGGGGGCTCCACATTGTACATGTGCAATTTATAATACTGAAGTCACTGACAACTCGGCACCCCTTACAGTTACATCCCCCTGTATTAGAAAATGTCATTTACTAGGCACAGTTCATTACGTTGTAAATGAGATGACTCTCTTTGACAGTTGTCTTCTTTACATATATCTCATACAGGCTTAGTTGAGTGTTTATGAAATTTTCAGGGAGTATAATATTGATGGACTATCCTCAGGAAAGGTCATCAATATCAGAACGGTGCATGTGTGACCAATGGCACCCCTGCCAGTTAGCTGTATGAAGAGGCTGCAGTGCTCCAGTGAGTGCTGTGGCCTCTTCCGAGTCCATTTTGGTGTCACCTTCATCGGTCACATGACCTGTGTACACCAAGTAAGGCCACAATGTATGGCACTGTGCCTGGTACCCTATGAGGACGGCTCTTCAGCACTCTTTAAACAACTGATCGGCAGAAGTGCCAGGAGTCGGGCCTCCACTGATCAGCTATTGGGGGACAGGCCATTGGGGGACAGGCCATCAAGACTGTACTTTAGGAAAACCCCTTTAATGTTAGGAAATTATATTCACTATAATATAAAAAAAATGATAGCCGTCTGAATGTTCGTCTTAGGGCAACTCAAATGTTAGTAGGATTGAAGGCTGTTCATAAAAAGTAAAGAAAATGTTACTTCCCGAATACACCTAAAAATTAAAATATGATGCAAAAGTGGGTATATCATTAGTCATTGTAACCGGGTAATGATCAGATCTCTGTCATCTATACATGCTGTCGGAACATGCCCAATAATAGAGAGGTATCATTACTGTAATATGTAATGCATATGAAATGACAAAAACATGGCCGCTGGGAGGGAAGGGAAGGCATTTTGATGAGGAATTGGGACGTGAACACATACATATTGTATAATTCGAGCAATTGCATTCCATTATGTATATTTTTTTCCCACAAAGCCTACTATTTGTACTGGCTTGAAAATGTAATTATAGATAATACGTGCATGACTAGCGAGAAAACAATGTACAAATGGGGCATGGAAAATTCACTCCAATCGCACCTTAAACAACAAAGCTTATGTTCTGGCTAAAGTGAAGGCAATTCAAGCAGATAATATTCTGCATGTAGCACTAGGTTAGTTCTGATAAACAGCACGTGAAAAGGCAGCAAATTCAACCATTAGAAAAGGGGGAAAAACTAGCAACATTATAATATGGAAGAAATCCTGTCCATTGCATTTTTACGATTGTTATTCTCTGTGTTTCATGAAATAACCTTTGCAAACAGGGAAAATGACCGTAATCTTCATGAATAGAAAAACGATACCTTAAATAAGAATATTATACTGCAAGAGTCAATGGGAAGAAATAAACCTTGATTTGCAGTTCACAATAAAAAATAAATAAATAAAGTAATTCAAGTACCCAAACAATAGGATTTATTTAGACTTTTTTTTTGTTTTTTTTTATCACTGAAGCAACTAACATTAAATCGGAAATGTTTGTTTCCATAGCAGCAGGCTGAATGCCAGGCTATCTCAAGTTTGCTATATTTCATGTATGGCAAGTGATACTCATTATTTAACAAAATGCATGTGAGAGCATATGACTAGGATGTGTAGGAACACGTGTGACCAGTGTGCTCATGAGAACAAGTGCTCTGCATGCACATGAGAACACTCAGAGCTAACAAGACCTTCAGAAAGAAGAGCCTATTGTTTAGACTTATCCAATAAATGAGACATAACTTCAAGTGGAAAGGCCTTCCAAGCTCCAGAGAAGTGGCCATGACCAAACCAATAACTGCTGTCTCTGTATACTACTACTACTACTACTAATAGGCAACGTTTAGATGTGTTGGAGGGTGGCCTACATAACAAACAGTGTAGCAGGAAGAGCCCTGGTGACTGTCATAAGACAGATCTGGCTGTGTCCTAAACTTGCTAATATGAGCCATATGTCCAACCATGCTATGTTATATTAACTGATCCAACTCATTGATTTATATTGCCATAAACTTAAAACATTTCTTAGAAATCTGACCATAAAGGATGAACTTTAAAGGGGTCTTCTGAGAGTTATTTTCTTACGGACGACCTATCCTCCGGATAGGTCATCAGTATCTAATCGGTGGGGGTCTGACACCCAGGATCCCTCTGATCAGCTATTTGAGAGGCCCCCAGTGCTCACAGTAGTGTTGCGGCCTTATAGGAATCTGCCTAAGCCATGCATACAATGTACAGGACTGCGCTTGGTGGGCTGAGAGAAGGCGGCAGAGCTACTTTGAGTCTCGTTGCCTTTTTCAAACAGCTGATCAGCTGGGGTCCCAAGTGTCAGGATCAGATATCCACAATAAAAAAAAACTCTTGGAAAACCCTTTTAACTATCATACCATAGTTAAAATTTCCATATGAAAGAGATCCTCAAAGTCATTTACATATTTGATGACCCAAATGCATAATCTTTACTGATATTCCACTGTGGAAATTTCCAGTATATTATCAATTATACTTAGGAAATAACACTTTAGTGATTAAAAACAATTAAAAATCTGTATACAAGTTATTATGGCATGCCATAATACAGTTAAACATGGCTGGACATCCATAAAGTTATAGCTGGGACCAGACTGAAAGATACCTGAATATTTGTATAGCTGGAGGGATACATGCACATACAAAATCAAACTACAGAAAAGTAGCCAAGTATAAATGCTCTGAAATAAAGCTGAACAACAATAGCTTACCAGCAAAGAGTCCACAATAGAGACGAAAATACAAAAGCAAAATCTGGCCTCAACCCTGCCCTATCTGTATCACTGGGAATTCCAGCTAACTCAGAATTTTCAGAAGCATGTGCACTTGGCTACCTTTCTATATTTGATTTGGTATTTGCATGTATCCCTCCAGCTGTACATATATTTAAGGATCTTTCAATCTGGTCCTAGTTATAACTTTTTGGATACCTGGCCATGTGTATAATCTTATTATGGGTTACCACCATGTCTGTGTTCTTGTGTGAGAGAATGAAAAAATCTGAAAAAAATAACTTTTCAAGGCAATCTGAGCACTTTTTATCTGGGTCGAATTTATTTATACCTGAATTGAGATAGCCGGCCAATTCAGCCAAATTGAACATGAATCAAATTTTAAAACATTAGCTTATCTCTATTGGTAACTTATATGTTTCCCTCATTGGGGGCATTGGTTTTGATTTGCACTCTTTAGACTATCTGCTAAGGTCCCCACTGCCAGTTAAAAATCTCATATAATACATAGAACAGTTCAATTATGAATGTTGTACACTTCATCACAATAAAATCTAGCTGTAGTAAAGGCTCTAGTGAGGTACTCACACAATTTAGAGCACAGTACCATCAATAAATAAATGTAAGCGATATGATACACAGTTTATTTTATAGTGAAATAATACAAGTGTCCACGTTTAACCTTCTATATCCGTCCATGCACACGCGGTGCTGCTCTGTCTAACATCCCCCATGTGTCATGTTTCTCAAGTTTTGCTTCAACTTCATTAGAGAGAAACAATTACTTCATCCCATGTGCCAAAACACAGACATTATTGTCCCAGTGGAAGTATCGAAGACTTCTATAGCGGTAAAGTCGCTGTAATACCTCAGGGAGCTCCGTCTACTCGTGTAATGTTACAGAACACAGCAACTGGTTTAGACTTGTAACATAACCTGACCTCCACGGTACAATTAGCATGTGCTTAGATAAGGAGGATTTAGAAAGTAACATCATACAACGATAAATAACTGTTTAAATGCAACATTTATATAAACTCAGCCAGTTATGGATGGCTCTCGATCCAATACCGATGGTCCATTCCAGGATGCTTCATATATTATAGATCATCTATTATTTTGTATTATTCAATTGAAAAAATGGTTATTAGACATTCTATAAAATGCCGGAAAATCTCTATGTATGATATTATGCACTTCTAGTCATCAAAAACTCTCACTATCTCAGCTTCCATGATTTCTTTTTGTTGCATCAGCTGAAAAATCCATGTACTTTGTGGACACTTTTTTTGTCCTAAAGACTTTTTCTTTCCTTTTTTTAAAAACAATTCTGTTTATATAGCAGTAATAAACATCAAACAAGGGGTATATTAAGGTTTAACAGAACTTCATTATTGCTGACCTATTCTCAGGTCATCAATATCTCATTAGTGGGGCTTCAACTCCTGACACTCCTGCTGAACAGCTGTTGGAAAGGGCAGTGGTGCTCGGGCAAGCTCTGTAGTCTCTTCTTTGGCCGATGACATCATGCCCATTGGTTACATCGGTCATGTGGCCTTTTTGCAGCTCACTACCATTTAAGTGGATTGGACTGAGCTGCAATACCAAATGCTGCTGCTATACAATGTACGGCACTAAGCTTGGTAGATTATGTAGAGCGCCATGGCCCTATCAAACAGCCAAAAACATCCAGAAAATGCCTACAAATGCCTATAGGTTACACATTTACTTTTTCTAAGGCTCTGTTCACAGTAAAACCATGACTTCCTGTCAGGATCCGGTCAGGAGAAGAAGAATAGAACTACACTACTTGCCATCAAAAAAGAAAAACTGGAAAGGGCAATACAGACCATACAAAGTAGTTATCTAATAAGTTAGTAAGGAAAAAAAATGCATTACTTTTTGTCTACACAAGACTCCGATTTGGGGGAACTCATGAGTACTGCCTGAGGCAACACAATGGATGGATCCATCTCTGTCAACTAACATCTGTACCCTGTTTGAGGCTGTGACATTAAGGTTATGTCAGAAGTATTACTTTACTGAGAGAGTAGTGGATGCATGGAATAGCCTTCCTGCAGAAGTGGTAGCTGCAAATACAGTGAAGGAGTTTAAGCATGCATGGGATAGGCATAAGGCTATCCTTCATATAAGATAGGACCAGGGACTATTCATAGGATTCAGATATATTGGACAGACTAGATGGGCCAAATGGTTCTTATCTGCCGACACATTCTATGTTTCTATATGTTTCTATGTTATTAAAGTTCATCCTCACGAATTCTAACACTTTAGCAGCTGTAGGCGAACAAATACCACGTGAACTTGGAACCTGTGCCATGTTGTAAAGTGAAGTGCAAATATTAGAAGTTCATCTATTTATTCAAAGCAGCTAAAGGAACACTGATCACAACCAACCCTAGTTTAGAAAACATGACTTCCTTCAGAGAAGTAGGAGATGAATTCTTGGTGTTCAAACTAAATCATTTGAAGAAGACCTGTCACCACTTCTGGCATGTCTTAGTAAATAATTGTATTCCCTATGAAATAATTCTGGAGCATCTGTTCTTTTGAGTCCATGTTGTGGTGTTCCACTGTTATTCCTACTAAATTTTCGGAATAAATTGGCAACTAAATGTTACCAGTTGGGAAAGTGTCTCTGTACATTCTTCTGAAACTGTCTGATCGGTACAGTGGCACTAGGGACACACACCCTTAACAAGAGGAAATGTAAATTTTTTAATAAATATTCAGGAAGTATAACAGAGCAATAGCATAAAGTAGAATTTTGAGAAAACATGCCGCAGAATTATTATTTCATGGGGAAGTACATACTAAACGAGACATGTCAGAAGAGGGGGCAGGTGCTCTTTGACTTGCACAACCTAACAACCAGACAAGGCCTTCAATGAACTTGCGCTCAGAAGACTGGGGACTAATTAAACTGAAAAGGATATTTTTACAGAGTGCTTTAAAGTATATTGGTACATACCATAGTTACATTCTTTGCATTGTTGTTTCTCAACTCCAGTACTCAAGTAACCCTAACTAGTCATGCTGCATTGCTTATTTAATTGGTGTCAATTCATCAGTAACTGCCATAGGTATTCTCTCCTTAGGAAACCCTTAAACATGAGTTGTTGGGGGTATTTTAGAACTGAAGTTAGAGAGCATATACACAGTTGCGGTGCAACATTATTAGCTATTTTTGACGAGTAATTGATTTTAATTGCTCAATATAGTAATTAACATTTATTATCCATAACTTTGTACTTGTGCAAACATCATTATAGAATATGGTTATGCAAACATTACAAAATACAGCGTGATGAGATTATATATTGTGTAGTCAAAAAAGTGGAATATAATAATATTATTGATTGAACCTAACTGTTGATATGGAGTTATTTGGAAGTCAATTATATAAAAAGGAATCAATTAGACTAATTTATGGTGGGCACATCAGAGCTGGCCTCACATGTGCCCACCACCTGTTGTATATCTATTAGACAGTAAATGTAATGCTGTGACAACTTGGCATTTGGGCTCAGATATATGCCAATCAAAGTCTGCTCAGCGAAGGTGCAAATTAAAAAGAAGATGAAGCTGGCACATCCCTAGTAATTTGTCAAATAATAAAAGTAAAAATATAAAATGAAAACCAAAAGCATAAAACTTTAGTGCCCATATGTACCAGTTTGCATTGGTCTTTTTAATCCCTACAGATCTCATGACAGACCCTGTAATAAAACTGTTCACAAAAAAACTAATTATGACAGATGTAAAGTGATGAACAGAAGTAATAGAATCTGTCACGAAATCTGGCACAATCAGATTTTAAAATAAAAACAATAGATATAACCCAATTTTTATGAATAAAAAGAAAAAAACATTCAAATAAACATTCCTGTTAGTGTCTCCGGTCCTTCCTAATCCTACTTTTACGCTTTCATATCAGCAGTACAATGTCTTGTACTCGGCAGATATGTACTTGAGTTGGTTAAGAACCATCATCACTGTTCTATAACATGTTATCTAGAAATAAAGACAGAACTATCTCTACGAATGAAAGGAAACTGCAACCGTTTTCCTCGAGTGAAGAATTACATATAAGACCTCTGTTTGTGAGCACCGTTAGATGATAATTTCTCTTCTCAATGAGATGTAACATGAAGAATGGGAAGTATCTAAGATGGTACAAGGATTTCTACTGTATGTCAGTCATTCCTAGTGAAATCTGTAGGCCCTACTCTGACTTTTTAGAGCCCCGTTGCCTTTCTTACTTTATTTGTTCGTGTTTCGGGGACCAATACCTAAGCTTGACTTTAGCAGCCTAAAAAAAATGCTACGTGTACGGGAAAAAAGGAAATCATACATTACACTCAAAAAAGGATCTAATCTAAATGACTGTTGCTGGCCCAAAAAGGCAGTTTGCTGGAGAAAGTACAAGCTCTCTTGGTGCCCAAGGAAGGGGTTCAGTATGCACTCCCCCAACCCCTAAGATTTACCATGAAGGCTGTAAAGATGCATTTGAATGTCTCCTGTAATTATTCCCACTACCTACACCATTATCGGAAGTTTGGACACAACCTCCAATTGGACTGTGTCAATGAATGACTGAGCAGGAATTTTCTGGCATATCCTTTGAGTTGAGACGGGACAAGGAAGAAGAGACCTGCTAGGATACGGTAAGCATCCAGAGAAGCAAGGGATCAAGGAGGTAAGCATCGCTCACTCAAAATTTATCATCTGCTGGGCAACCCCATAAGAGGCTGAACTTTACTTTGTCTTTGGTTCTTTATGAATTGAACCCTCTTCGTTAGGGTGTCCTAAGTGGCCAATTACTCTGCCTATCCTTCATGCCAAACCCGGCCATTGTCAATGTGAAATGTAGTACATGCAATAACAACTATCATCTATGGTTTATGTATTTGATCGGTTGATTATTTCCTCAATATGTCTCCCTTACTATAATAAAACTATTGCGCTGTGTCTACAGACTAGTACATAAGTACCAAGAACAGCTGGCCATTAAAAACATCCGTTGTTCCCACAACTTGCCAGGCTGTTGTGCTGTAAATCAAAGCTCGGATGATGACATTTATCTGCGAACCTGCCCATCATAAATATAAGCTTGAAAATCAGCAAGGGGGGGATATAATTTGTGGCTTTTATTTCGGAAAGGAACAGCTGTATGCAATACCACAGAATTTACTACGCTTCGTATGGGAAAGCGCTTTAACATCCCATGTTCTTTCCTGAGAAATGGTGGTGAAAGGCCCTAGAAATAAACTAAAGGTTCACAATTCTTAATACATACGTAAACACCTGCACAAGCTCAAAGCAACGTCTTCTAATGCCGAGCAAGCAATTTAAGCAGAATCTACCAAATCATATAACACAGAGCATCAGCTGCATTGCGTTACTTGGTCAGCAGTGGCTATTTTAAGTCTACCGTCAATTCAATAGCCCTTTATAATGTTTTCGCAGATGTCGATATATTGGGTAGAAATAACACAATATGACATGATTAGTTTGGACCACATTGACATATATTTCCAATACAAATAGATTTGTATGAGCTGAGTTGGTCATTTGGTCCGGCCGATCATAATATCACTGTCCTATCGGTGGAGTTGCAGAGGGCTTCAGCTAAACCTACAGAATTTGGTGCATATGTGAAGTAATGATACAACTCATCTGCAAATAAAATAAAAGCACTTAGTTAATCAAGAAAACGACATAAATAATAATTATAATAATCTGATCATTGATCGTAAAGTATTTAATGCCCCTTTTTCCGGCAGCATGGATATTGTGCCATAGCGAAAGGTTTTCAACTTCTGTTTTGTCGCAATGTATGTTGGAAGTAATAAGGAAACAAAGAAACAACGTCAAGCGAAATCATCTATCAGTAACCCAATGCAAATCAGACAATAACGTAATTGATGCTCTATTTAGGGTAATGTGAATAAATACGGGCTTTTGTGATACTATGAATGCTCAGTGGAAGTCGTAATACTGCAATAGTCTTGTAGCAAAATACATCATCATTTGATAGGCTTTTATGACTGTTTCTACTCAATATTACACAATGCGGCTTTATAGAGGAATAAGTAAGACACAAACCGTCATATTTCTTGTATTTGGTCAACACATTCTAAAAGTAATTACTTATAATATATTGCTTGCTAACAATATCAAAAAGGTCATATCCAAAGGCCAAAGCGGCGCTATCTAATGATCCATACCACTGTCTACCAAGTACAAATGACATTTATCTAGATGACAACTACTGTCAACAATGCTCATCCCAGTGATGCCGCCATTAATCCCTAAAACCTTTCGCTCATCACCGGATACAGAGGACGCTTACAATACAACAGCTTATTAAGATGTATTCTGCTGCCACTTTATGAATGGGAATCGGTACAAACAGGCAGGTAACAAGTATGGGAAAGACCGCAGACAAACTAAAGAGAATAGAAATCTACCCATACATATTTACTAGGACGATACAGACAAATGGTCCCAGCTTCCAAGGCTGTCAGCACAGTTATGCGCCCCGATGACAAATGAAGCCTGCCTTCAAGCCATATATCTTCTCAGCTATTCGGATCATCAGCAAAGTGTAATGTTCACATTAGTGCCGGGACAACGTCTTTAGAGGGGTTTATTTTAGGTGACCACTGCAGTTTAAAGGCCATGAGTGTGAAGTCTACAGCATTAAGTATGTAATCCAATTATTCCTAAACTAATCATGCTAGAAAAAAGTCCTCACAGGAGATAGCCTGGCGAGGGAAACTTTCTACTCGGCATTATCATGGGAACAAGTGGCATTCTGAAACCTTGAAGGATTTTTCTTTATGTGTGTTTTACTAATGTGCAAGCAATCAATAAAATAATGAAAAATCTATATCGATTTAGTAGCTAAACATATAGACTGATATGAGATGATAGATAGCTAGATATGAGATAGATAGATATTAGATAAATAGATAATACATAGAAATAGGATAGATAGATAGATAGTCATATATGTAGATAGATAGATAGATAGATAGATAGTCATATATGTAGATAGTCATAGATAGATAGATAGATAGATAGATATGAGATAGATAGATATTAGATAAATAGATAATACATCGAAATAGGATAGATAGATAGAATAGTTAGAAAATAGATAGATAGATAGATAGATAGATAGATAATAGATAGATGGGTAGATATGAGACAGATTGATAGATAATGTAGATAGATAGATAGATATGAGATAGATAATAAATAGATAGATAGATAGATAGATAGATAGGTAGGTAGATAATACATAGATAATAGATAGTTAAATAGATAGATAGATAGATAGATAGATATGAGACAGATTGATAGATAATGTAGATAGATAGATATGAGACAGATTGATAGATAGATAGATAGATATGAGACAGATTGATAGATAATGTAGATAGATATGAGATAGATCGATAATAGATAGATAGATAAATAGATATGAGACAGATTGATAGATAATGTAGATAGATAGATATGAGACAGATTGATAGATAGATAGATAGATAGATAGATAGATATGGAGACAGATTGATAGATAATGTAGATAGATAGATCGATAGATATAAGATAGATAGGTAGAGATGAGACAGAGTGATAGATAATTGTAGACAGATGATAGATAGATAGATAGATAGATATGAGACAGATTGATAAGATAATGTAGATAGATAGTAGATATAGATAATAGTAGATAGGTAGATATGAGACCAGATTTTTGATAGATACTGTAGATGAGATATGGAGATAGATCGATAATAGATAGAATAGATAAAATAGATATGAGACAGATTGATAGATAATGTAGATAGATATGAGATAGATCGATAATAGATAGATAGATAAATAGATATGAGACAGATTGATAGATAATGTAGATAGATAGATAGATAGATAGATAATAGATAGATAGGTAGATATGAGACAGATTGATAGATAATGTAGATAGATAGGGTTGCATTACTTGTTTATTTAATGTAGGTTTACGTATAGTTGCGCCAAATGACAATCTCAGCCCTGCTACATCCGCGTACGTTACATACACGACGTCACACATTTCACATAAAAAGTATTAATTTCCTTCCTACCACTGCATGTCTCCCACATCCACCCTACCGCATTTTATAGAAAGCATGATATCCTGTACACAGAGCTAATCCCATTGATTATTGCCCTTCTGACAGACCCCCTTTAAGACCAGTATGAGCGGCAAGTCTATTGATACCATGAACACCAAGGTAACTTCAACAAGCTTTAGATTTACTTTTATCGCCTTTCTTTACTGCAGGAAAAAACATTCCAATTTTGTCACAACAGCGCGTAAATGTCACTGGAAGCTCATTAATCTTAGTGCTGGTGCCAACAATAACATGGTTGTACCAAGGCACAAGTGGAAGAAAAAACCTTGCCATAAACAACATTAGAAATAAGTCGGCACAGAAAAGGGCTGTTACTAATAATAATACTCGTGGCGCCTGACGTAGACATTAAAGCACTGCGGCTCTAAAGAACAGAAAGAAATCTAACGGTTTGGAGGCTGATAACTGTCCTTAGGAGCTGGAAGGCGCGGACAACACTTGTCTCACCGGTTCAGTAAGTCTGGGATGACGCCGCCTTTTATTCTCTTTATTTTAATGGCAGATTTCCCACAGTCATTTGCTAACGCGAAATTTGGGATAATATTCTGAAACAATCCAAAGATTGATTCGGATACTTTGTTAGATATCATTTCCAGTCATCATAGTCAAAGATAGCGAACTATAAGCTACAACGTCTAAGAACGTGCTTGGATCTAAGGGAAGGTGTTACCGCCAGGTGACCCTCATGGAGAACTTTGAACTTCAGGCGCTTGTACTTGTACGGTATTTGTTTCACCTGTGTAAGACCAGATGAGGAACACACAATGAAGTGTTACGGTGGAATACGATACCCAGCGTGACCTCATGGTCACCTCCATGTACCTCATGGGAGGGAGGGGGCAATTATTTATTCATATAACCCTTCCATTGATGGGCGTCACCGTCAGGTGCCTACAGTGGACTGACTGCCCATAATGCTGTCTACTAAAGCTTCCATCGATGCCCATCAGGCAAACGTCCTATCAGATCAGCAAGTTTTGAACTCCTCGCCCTTACATGTGAACTCTTTTTTTTTTTTTTTTTTTTCCTTTTAAACAGGCGTTTTAGTTGACTGCATTACTAACCGGAGGAACTGCATGATCCAAGCTGGCCAGCACATGAAAGGCTCCCGCTCCCCCACCCCCTCCAACAATAGGCTAGTATCGAATCTCTCCTCTCCGAGGGTCCTCTTCTAATGTGCTTAGGAAAGCAGCTTTACCAGTGGGGAAAGTTTGCTGCCAGTAAAATTGATCATAAAACTCTGAATGGTTCTTCTTAGGCGTTGCACATAGGACATAAAGATGAATCATTGCTGGCAGTTAGGAGGACGTATTCTTGCTTTTATTTATAGTCGCACTTTAACCCTACAAAGCTTATCCGATTTTTATTTTTTTGTTATTCTGTATAGATCTATGGTAACATAACAGTAAACCGCAGTCTAAAACTTAACGGAGAGGCGGCTTTCTACCTTTCTCCTGGCATTGAGTAACTATTTCTCCTAAAGTAAATTAATACTTGTCCTGCTGCAGGAAACCATTACATCTAACTGAGGGCCGCCACATTCCAGCAGAAATCCCTGTTTAGCGGATCAGATCCCATAGCACAGCCCTCGGTGTCACTCCCAGTACAGTCACATATCCCATTCAAGGAGAACGGTGGGGAACTAGCTGAAAGGACTTCATGGCTGGAGTTGTCCTACTCTCCAGGGCCAATCACAGGGTGGGAGAAGCCTCTCCTCAAACTGCATTAGTGCCATCCACAAGAAGCATCATGGAGCAAGACAATGAGGAAGGCATTAGCTCATTAATGGCAGAGAGCACATTGTATCCAGGGCTGGTCACTGCCTGCAGCCTTATCACACAGACCAGGGGAGAAGGAAGGAAGGGGGGATCACAGGAGGAGTGACCCCTAGGAAGAAGTGCAGGCTCAGGTACTTACATTCTGTCAGAAACTAGCAGCCGGCTATCGACCATCATGTCGGGCAGGAAATCCAGCTTGAAGGAAGAAGTCATGGTGCTGCTCGGGCGAATAACAAGGGCTCTGCTCGTCTGCTTCAGGAACAGTGCTGGCCACAAGACAAGCAGGGACAGGTGCGGGAGGCCTCCCCAAGGCAGCAGCAGCCAGAGCCGGCACTTGTCACATTCTCTCCCCCTCTTGTTTTCCTCCAATCCCTTCTGAAATCTACTGCTGAGGCAACTGTCTATAGAGGACCAGGTGCTGAAAGGGGGGCGGAGCCCGCGCCTGCTGCAGCTCCGCTTAACCCCTGCACGCCCGAGAAGAAGGGGGCTCGTGTCTCCTCAGCTCACACACTGGGGGCACAGAGGGGGGGGCAGGGGAACCACATCAATGCCAGATGATAGCAGGGTTCCCAGAACAGAATGGATAGATTAGATAGATAGATGGCTGGAGATAGATAGGAGATCGATTATAGATAGATAGATAGATAGATAGATAATAGCTACCAGATAGGTAGATAAAGATAGAACATATAGAATAGCTAGATATGGAATAGATAGCTAATACCTATGAGATAGATCGATATAAGAGAGAGAAAGAGACAGATGGATAGATAGATATTATATAGATAATGGATAGATAGATAGATAGATAGATAGATAGATAGATAGATAATGAGATAGATAGATATATAGAATAGATAGAACAGATAGATAATAGATAGATAATAGTTATGAGAGAGTTAGATAGATAGATAGATAGATAGATAGATAGATAGGAGATATATATATAGATATATAGATAGCTAGAGATAGATAGATAGATAGATAGATAGATAGATAGATAGATAGATAGATAGGAGATAGGATAGATAGATAGATAGATAGAATAGATAGATAGATAGATAGATAGATAGATAGATAGATAGATAGATAGGAGATACATAGATAGATAGATAATAGTTATGAGAAATATAGATATATATATATAGGAGAGAGATAGATAGATAGATAGATAGATAGATAGATAGATAGATAGATAGGAGATAGGATAGATAGATAGATAGATAGATAGGAGATAGGATAGATAGATAGATAGATAGATAGATAGATAGATAGAATAGATAGATAGATAGATAGATAGATAGAATAGATAGATAGATAGATAGATAGATAGGAGATACATAGATAGATAGATAATAGTTATGAGAAATATAGATAGATATATATAGGAGAGAGATAGATAGATAGATAGATAGATAGATAGATAGATAGATAGATAGGAGATAGGATAGATAGATAGATAGATAGATAGATAGATAGATAGATAGGAGATAGGATAGATAGATAGATAGATAGATAGATAGGAGATACATAGATAGATAGATAATAGTTATGAGAAATATAGATATATATATATAGGAGAGAGATAGATAGATAGGATATATATATAGATAGATAATAGATGATAGATAGATAGATAGACAGATAGATAGATAGATGATAGATAGATAGATAGATAGATAGATGATAGATAGATAGATAGATAGATAGATAGATAGATAGATAGAAAGATAGATAATAGATAGATAGATAGATAGATAATAGATAGATAGATAGATAGATAATAGATAGATAGATAGATAGATAGATAGATAGATAATAGCTAGATAATAGATAGATAGATAGATAGATAGATAGACATACTGCACTGAAAACTGTAGATTAAACTAACCAAGTAGTATAGCCAAGAGGATACCTAAACACTAGATAGACTGATAGATCATTGATAGATGGCTGTTAGATAGCTAGACAGACAGACAGACATATGAATAGGTAGAGATAACAGATACATTGTAGATAGATAGATATATGGATACAAGATAGGTTAGATAGACATGATAAATCAATAGATACAGGTAGACAAATAGATAAAGGGATAGATAGACTGATAGATTGCGATGACATAGCTACATAGATGGTAAAGAGTTAGATATGAGATAGATAGATGCATATGATATAGATAGGAGATGGATAGATATGACATAGAGAGATAATAGATAGAGAGGAGATAGATATAGATAGATATGAGATATATAGATAGATATGATATAGATAGATATGATATAGATAGATAATATATAGATATGAGATAGATATGATATAGATAGATAATATATATATGAGATAGATAGATATATAGATAGATAGACTAGTTTTATACCTGCGGTGTGAATTCTGGCAGGCAGTTCCGGCAGAGAACAGCCTGCCGGATGTAGATGGAGTATAATGGGGCCCAGCCGAGATCAGGGGGCCTTTCAACAGACAATGCGGAGAATCGGATGGCCACCAACCGCTGCATGCTGTGGTTTGTGTCCGGCACAGCCTGCCGGAGCTCACACCGGTACCTAGCAGCTAGGTATGAGATGAGTGATATACATATTGATGTTAGATGCTTATAAAGATTCGATAAGCACATTAATCATCTGTTACCCAAGGTTTATATAATAGCTGCAGTATCAAATATCTTGAACTATATATATATGACACACTCTCACATTACACAGCAAAGCATCTGAGTATATAAAGTAGGTTCTCTCCTCTCTATATTAGCGCCAGGTTTTGTGTGTATACCGTACATATCCGTGGTTCTCTCCTCTCTATATTAGCGCCAGGTTTTGTGTGTTTGCTGTACATATCCGTGGTTCTCTCCTCTCTATATTAGCGCCAGGTTTTGTGTGTATACCATACATATCCGTGGTTCTCTCCTTCTCTCTGTATTAGCATCAGGTTGCTGTCTGACGTGGATCGTTTCTATGTATACATTATACTCAGCCTTGTCATCCTCCGTACTAGGTAGATGGATGCCTTTGGGTTATCAACCTATATTTCTGTGTGCTTTTAAGTTCCAGCACACAGGAGATGATCCTCGTCCCATGTTCTAGAAAGAAGCGCCATGTTTATTCCAGTGCATACATTCATGGCCAAATGTCCTGCCAGGGCTTCACATGCTGTTCTCTTAGGTCACCGCCACACAATTAGATTTCCTGATAAAGCCAAAATCAGGTGTCAATCATAAAAGGAGAGAAAGTATAAAGGACAGATATGACTTCTCCTCCTTTATTAATTCACTCCTGGTTTTGACTTCCAAAACTACATTAGGAAATCGTACCCTAAGAGATACTCTTCCAACATACAGCAGCTGTATGAAGCCCTATGAGCGCATTTCATCAATGTCTTGATCAGGAATGGACTACAGTGCTTGTCTTGGGTTAGCTATCACAGGTGATACACCTTCTACCATGTGTGGACTTTTAAGTGGAGGAGCAGATGATCTGAAAAACCTTATTCGATGGCCCTATTACTGTGGTGATGAGGGTCCAGTATTCAGTGCTGGTGTTGCTCTAATGATAATTCCAAAGGGTAGCTATTATGGCATATGGATGCCAGGACACTCCTTTATAAGCCAGAATGGAAAGCCACTTTGGTGGATCCGTGTCCATCTATAATTTCTGGAATGCAATGCTGCATTTCCCCTCCAGCAGTTACTGCAGGAGAAATCTGTGAAGTCCTCAAAATGGACTGTATTCATGAGACAGCTTCTTCATGAGAAACACATGTGCTGTAGAAGAACTTTTGCAGTGACACCTCCTCTTCCCCCGTTTTGCTTAGTGCTGTTATTATCCAACCACTAAATCACTATTTCCCAACCAATTTACTACTAATTTACTACACCATCCTTACTGCAAAAGTGATAGCTTGTGTTGCTATCTTTGAGGAACCTCTAATCAAGTGTGATGGAACCCTAGAGTTCCATGAAATCCTAGTTGGGAATTATTGTCTTAGATCATTGTCATCACTCTCATAGAATGCAACGTCTATTGGCATTGGAGGCATAGTTCAGCGACTATTCTTGATGGAAAAAGAACAGTAGATCATAGTTTTCCTCATTGATCACTAAGAGGTAAGAGCCATGTAGATCAAAGATTATTGGACTCACAGCCAGCTACAGCTTCCCTATCAAGATAAAATCTGTTCTTTTTTTGACAAATCAAGTGACCTATTTATCCATGAAGTACTAAGGCTGTGCATTTACATCTGTTGAGTCCGGCCACTTGTTTTTTTTTTCATATATGTGTATGTGACTGCACAGGTTCAACATGCATAGACAGATGCTCCGTTATCTGTCTGGTGCTACAGTACTTGACATCCAGCATCATAAGTGATGTGCCAGATGAATATGAATGATCTCATAGAAAGCTGTGAGACCAGCTCTGGCTTCATTTTACTTCTGGTGTTTTCTGAACCATGTCAAAGGGAATCTGAGTAGGATCGGTAGATATATGTGAAGGAGACCTTTACCTGAAGGCGTGCCTTGCATATGCCTTCAATAGCCATTGGCTACTGTTTCCACCCTTAGCTTAATTTGATTTTGGATAAGAACTCCAATTTCCCATGAAAAAGCTCAACACTCGAAAAAAGTTCATTGCGATCCCCACATCTTGGGATTAGTGATGAGCAGCAGGGGCAATATTCAAATTCGTGGTATTTCGCAAATATTTGGGCGAATATTCACCATATATTCAGCAAATTCGAGAATTCGTTATCTCCAGTTATTATTTTCTTGTTTGCGGAAATCGGCAATTGAAAAATTTGCGATAAAAATTCACATTACGAAAATTCGCAATCAACACTACTCCTAAAGTCAAAGATATTGCAGCCTTCTCATTCGCCCACAAGCTAGAAGCAGGGAGGGATCATGTGTACTTATTAAAAAGAAATCGCGAATTCTCAAAGTGCCGATATTCGCGATTAAAATTCGCAATTCGAATATTCGTGATCAACACTACTTGAGATATGTGAATCCAAGAGTGAAAGTATGGAAGCTCACATTTCTATGTACATAGGCACCTTTTGTTTTATAGTATCGAAGTTTTAGCAATAATACTTCTACCAAATATCAGAGCTACCCATTGCCTTCCATAGTAAATATTGCTCATAATAATTGTGACGGAGCATCTGTATAGAAATGGCAGTGGTTACCCTTGTCCTTTGTAAACGTACTATCCACATTTCACATAATGTGTGATTACAATGAATCTCGTGTGTCTGGGAGTTCCCCGGCAAACTTCCATTTTACCGTTGAAGGTGAATGATGAATAGATTTGGGATGGGACTCAAGACATGACTTGTCGAAATATCTGAAACTAATTCAATAAACTTAACACATAGCGACATTTCCACACAGACCTTCCTGGTGAACGCTGGACACAGAATTTTGGAGCTGTTTAGTGTAAATTCGCAGTTGAAAGCATAGCTGACATAGTTGATTGCTGTTGGGTATAAGACTGCTCATTTATACGGTGTGTTCTGCCTTAAAAAAAAATCCAATGTAAAACATTCATGTCCATGCATTATCTACTTAAATTATGGGTTTCTGATTGAATTTAGTTTAGACTGGAAATTTGCACAATTCCCTCCTTTCCCAAGACCTTTGTTGGGTGTTCCCTGCTTCATTAATTAGAAGGAAGGGTTTGATATTGCCCTCTTGTTAGTGGCATCTGTTGAAGATGTGTCCCATATGATACCTCATGCCTTCTACATAAAATATCACTTCTTCTCCATGTGAATTTTTATTTCATAGACAAGATTATCCAAGCCCCTCAGTTTTAGACTGCGGTAGTTTTATCCGCCATAGAGATTGATTCTGAGGTCTACGTTATACACTTTTCTGTCAAGAGAATAACCAAAATTCAGAAGTTATGCAATGGCTTAAAGGGGTTGTCCGAGTTATGAAAACAAAATAAATAAATAGCACTGTAAATCTGATGGACAGCAATATATAACTAAGCTAAGCAAGTTTTAGGTAAAAAACAAACAAACATTTTTTCCTCATTTCCCTGGTTCTCTTCTGGCTCTTTGTTTCCCTGCAATAACAACAATCTCTGCCCCTCCTCCTGCTCTGCAAAGGGAGTGAATAAGTCTGCCTCTAATGACATGTCTGCCTGCTGAGAGACTTAGCAGCATGTTGTATGTGTAGGACTACAGGTCCCAGCTGTACAGTGACACTGCTGATACACACAGGATCTTCCCCCTACCTGCAATGCTCTGCATGGCTTCTCTTTTAGCTCCTGTACCCAGCATTTGTCTCCTCACTGCCTGCAGCTACACAGTAAACACTTAAGCACTGAGTCTGTGCTGCTGAAGGGGTTAAGAATCCAGGGAGAGAGCAATAAGCAGCAGCTGGCAGTGCAGGGGGGTGTGGCCAGCACAGTGACGTCTGGTGTACAGGCACACATCTGCTCTCTCAGGCTTGTGCACTAATCATTATCAGAGCAGGGAGAGAAGTTGACATCACAGGTCATGTGACCCTCAGTGAAATCTGAGTAAGGAGCAGCTACAGATGCAGTAAGTGCATGGCAAAGCTGTTATATTTGATTAGTTAGAAACATAAAGAACAAAAAAATTACTCAGACAACCTCTTTAAGTTTATTCTAATTGTTAATGACTCAACCTATGTCCTTGTGCTTTGGACAATATACTTAAAGGTTGCTACTAAGTACAGTAGATTATTATAATATAGATAGGTATACTGTAGATGGATAGGTGATAGATAGATAATATATAGATATAGATAAGATTAGATAGATAGGAAATAGAAACATAGGAAGACATACTGATATGATATAGATAGATAGATAGATAGATAGATAGATAGATAGATAGATAGAAACATGTATTGTAATATATTACAAGGATCCATTAAAAATAATCATATGTTTAATGAAGATCTTGAACAGTTAAAAATTAAAATATGTACAGTACATGCATGAATAGGCAAATTACAATAATCACATAGTCAGAAAATATTATATTTGAGACCCCGCTAAAACACGCATTTTGCTAAAGGCATTTAATATGCTGTAAGTTATAAAAATTCCATTCCCATTCGTCTTTCCACGACATACCTGCAGTTAATACAATGAAAAACATTTTCCTCCAGGGCTATTATCTAGGTACTGCATGTCTAAACATAATGCACACCTAAGCATCTCACACTGGGTCCACAAGAAATGCATGCTTCATGTTGTGCTGTGGTCTGGCTAATTATAATACAAATAATGAATAACTATGATAACAGGTAACTAACAGATCACAATTGCATTCAGAGTTACTGTTGTATAGGTAAGGTATAGTGTTGAGCACGAATATTCGAATAGCAAATTTTTATCGCGAATATCGCCACTTTGAGAATTCGCGAATATTTAGAATATAGTGCTATATATTCGTTTTATTGAATATTCTGCTTTTTTTTTTTCCATCTGAACACATGATTCCTCCCTGCTTCTCACAACAATACTTAGTGCACCAATCAGTAATCTGCAGTCAGACCTGCTCAAATGTGAAGTCGCACGTAGGGCGAAAAAAATATTCTAATCACTGCCGATTAGCGCAATCGCGAATATATTGGAGCGCTCTATCTGCATATAAAGCTATTCTAATGTTCTGCCGTGCCAACCATTTTCTCCAGTCTCAGGAAACTTCTAGCAGCTTGAAAAATGTAGCCAAAGTGACCCTCGCCCGCGTTACAAATTCGCATTACGTGATTTTTACATTGCCGATCTTTCGCATTCGATAAAATTATCTCAAATTCTCAAAATTCGGGAATATATGACGAATACTCTATAAAATATTCATGAAATATCGCAAATTCGAATATAGCCCCTGCCGCTCATCACTAGCAAGGTATATAAAAACCAAAAAAAGCCATCGTCCATCACCACCTTTTGTCAAGCATGCAGATGAGACCACAGATGATGGTTATGTTGGGAGGCATGTGGTATGATCCATATTGTAATATGCTCTAGGAGGTATTCATTTATTGGTGTAGGTTGCTCTAGAATTTTGTTTAGGTGACCAATCACTTTTAAAAATGTTAATTTAAATGTTTTACTTGTATAATGCTCTTCTAGAAGATTCAGTCATTTTATATCTCAGATATCATTAAAGGTTATCAGAAAATCACCTATTGTTTTTTTCCATCTCACTATTTATAGTTTAAAAAATGAATATAATCCTGCCGTTTCACACTGGCCACTAGGCCTACAATATGTCTTTTTAGAGCAGCTACATGGGCCATAGACACAATGGAAAGGAGTTGATCCCATTGACTTGAATGAGAGAGTTTTCTAGGCTTGACCTGTGGAGAGGTCAGTAGGGAGCAGTTAAAGGCTACTTTCCCACAGGCGTTTTGGCTTTCCGTTTGTGAGATCCGTACAGGGCTCTCACAAGCGGTCCAAAACGGATCAGTTTGCATTCTGAATGGAAAAGGATCCACTCAGAACGCATCAGTTTGCCTCCGATCAGTCTCCATTCTGCTCTGGAGGCGGACACTGCTTGCAGCGTTTTGGTGTCCGTCTGATGAAACTGTCAATGGGAACGGATCGGTTTTCTATGACACAATCTGGCACAATAGTAAACGGATCCGTCCCCCATTGACTTTCAATGGTGTTCAAGACGGATCCGTCTTGGCTATGTTAAAGATAATACAAACGGATCCGTTCTGAACGGATGCAGACTGTTGTAATATCCGAATGGATCCGTCTGTGCAGATCCATGACGGATCCGCACCAAACGCGAGTGTGAAAGTAGCCTAAACTGTAATATTCCCTATTATGAATTATTATGAGTAGTGGATCCTGTGTTATCGGAATAAAGGTGTTATTTGTAATTGTGCTGACAATTATAATAGCTATTGAGAAGTTTTCTGTGCGGTACAGGAAATCATGACACTAGATTAGACCTAGTGGTCAGTGTGAAAATTTTAGGATTACATAATTTTTTTTTAAAAGATTGATAGATACACAGATAGATAAGAAAAAAAACTCACCAAAAATGTTATATGTTATAGTGGGATCCAAATGTTATAGTGGGAGCCATATGCCTACGTAGGGCACAGACCTTGTGACTGCCAAGGACAATTGGTACCAGCGTCTTCAAGGTCCATGAGGCATAGACAAAGTAGTGCTTGCTGTAGGTGTCTCGGCATGGACCCTTAGTCCATGTGGGAAGACAGAGGTGTGCATAGCACCAATTACTTCTATGGATCCTTTTGATGTCCCTTGTGCCCAACAGACAACGCATAGATGAAAAATCTGGCCGTCTGAATCAGCCTTAATTCAGGATTTTCTTTAAAATGGTGTAAACCAGGTTTTGCACCATGAGGTAGCTGAGCTATTGTTGAAAACGTTATCTGATACTTATGTTGATATTTTAGTGACAAAACTACTTTTTTTATGCAAGATGAACTATATTTTTTACATTGGGAACCTCTAAACTTCTAAAAAACAGGGCTTTGTAAATAGGTAGTTTTAGATCTGTAAAGTCCCTTACTGTAGGCTACAAGGCTCGAGTTTTCATGAAGATATTAGATAAATCTGGAGAATTTCAGTAAATTACTTTTTAGTGTAGAATCAAATGGAAATGGGTGCTTCTGTGCGATTTCCTAAATGGCCGACTAAATTCTATTGGAAGCAATTTATGCTGTATGTGGCCATAGGATGATCATATTCTATTGTCAGTAGTTCGTACAATTATGGTGGTGAGGTCATTACTTTACCAGTGCATGCATATTGTGGTACGCAAGTCTAATATGGTTCACAGTTACGCCTCATGCACACTAACGGATTTTGTTTCCATGTCCTTTCAGTTGTTTTTTTTTGGCGGCTAGGATGCAGACTTATTCATTTCAATGGGTCCGCAAAAAATGCGGACAGCACACCGTGTGCTGTCCGCGTCAGTATGTCCGTTCCGTAGCCCCGCAAAAAAAAATAATAGAACATGTCCCATTCTTGTCCGTTTTAGGCATTGTTACAATGGATCAGCAAAAAAATGGATGGCATACAGATGTCATCCGTTTTTTTGCGGATCCGCAATTTGCGGACCGCAAAACACATACGGTCGTGTGCATGTAGCCTTACCAATAAGACCAATAACAACTGGATTATGCATCTGATTTTCCAAGTAGACTACCAAGGAACACCTGCCATGGGATCACTAGGACTTACACATGGCTTGAACAACAAGGCTTCTTTTTGCCACTATAACGCTAGGGTCCTAGTATTGATTCTAAAATAAATGTAGACTCAATATAAATTCCCATCCCCACAGGGCAATAATTTCTTCCCATTATTAATTTCTACAATCATTAGGCAGGTACTTGATGTTGCCCAAAGACATGGGTGTAAGCAGTACCATAAATAAATGAATATATCTAGAATACTAAAAGATACCATATATATGGTACAACATAGAGATAAAAGATTAGATGCTCCGGAATTGTTATTACATGGGGAGTGTATGTCGTTACTAAAACAGACATGTCAGGAGTGGTCCTCTTAAAGTGAGTATAAATTAAATTTATATTAGACTACATTTATACACTTTTGATAACCACTGGGTTATTCCATATTTTAGTTTGTTTTCATACAGTGTTTACTTCATATGTGTGCTTTATTGTATTTTTACGCTTCAGTACTGAAGCAATAGGCCTTTACTTCGCATGCTACAAGAAGTGAATAAATGTAATAATGGCAGGTACAGCTGTAATATATGGAGTGTGTTCAGCCAATAAACTATATTAGCTGAAAGCCTTTCCTAAGGAATGATTTTGATAGGATAGAAGGAATATGAGTTTATGGACACTGGAAGGAATCAATAACCCAACATATATATTGGACTTGCTTCCAATGATCCTTAAGCACATTATATTTTCTAACTCTCAAAAATATAATGTTAAATACAATTTTGCAGGAAATATGACAGGGATAACCTTAAACTCTTGGGCGTAGCACAAGGAAAATACTCCAGAAATATCAACAATCTTTCATCAGACCATCCATGTGATCTTGTGATCAGATTTTTCTATTACAGATTTTGAAGTCCCTTAGATCACATATTGGCTTTCTGCCCCAGCTAAGAAAACCATTTGTCCTGTGATTTGGGTGGATGTCTAAAAAAAAATATATATATATATTTTTGTACTTGCATGGATTTCCTCTGGTTCCTCTGGATTTCTCTCACACTCCAAAGACATACTGATAAGGAACTTAGATTATAAGCTCCATTGGAGACAGCGAGTGATGATTATGTCTATAAAATGCTGTGAAATGTGTCAGTGCTATATAAGCGTGTAAAAACTATATAGAAAAAATATATATATATACATATATAACATGCTTACTGTAAAACTTTGGTTTAATTATCCCTTCTTGGAAACCTGGTTTACAAGATGCTAAGAACACAGAGATTTCACCAAAAGTGATGACGTTCCATGCAGGATCTGTATTCCAGTGACCTGGGAGTCAGAATGGCATCAATGTAAAGGGGTACAGGATCCAATTTTTTTTTACTGAGCATGTGTAGCGAGTGTCATCATCAAAGTCCAGTCTCGGACATGCTCAGTAGTCTCAGTGTGCATGTGGGAAGAAGGGAAAGAACTGCAATGAGAGTGTGGGGGCAATGGGCAAAGTTACAGGAAAGGAGCTAGTGAGGTCATGGGCGAAGGTTGTATTGCAGAGAGAACTATGGATTGTGGGAAATGTTTAGACGATGAAGCTCTCTGCGCCTGGAAAAGCAGCCAGAAGTTGCAGGTTGTACTGCGAGGGGTGGGGTGAAGGGGTTGCTGAAACCGCCCTTAAGAACCAAGGCCTTTCTAATAAATATCTATGGGCTAGAAACTATACATCACTAGATCAATAATGAACATGAATTTCACATCGCAGTTTACATTTTCTGCTTTGCCAGGGTTACCTTATTAGAGATTAATTAACGTTTGCTATTCTGTTAAGTAAGAAGGTGAAATAAGGGAACTAGCCGGACAGAACGGCTCCTCCAGCAATGAAGAACGAAGCAGGCTTGCCAATAAGAACACCTGAAATCATTACCGTTCTGAAATAGATACGCACATTTAAAATACTACATTAAAACATGAGTTTCTTTGAAAAATGTATTTTATTTTTAATTACATGTGAATTAGCTGGAAGAAGCTGCAGGGAAGCCCAGGCTCTTACTGACTTAAGCCTTCTCAGCAGTTTGTTAAATTCTAGCCTCAAATCCCTTGAGGGAATGGTGGATTCAAAGCAGCTTTTAATCATACCACAGGGAGGGTGAAGTAGTATGTAAGTAGGTCATATAGAAAGCACTGCGAGTGCATAGGTTACTGTTTTATTTAACAACTAGTGTGTCACATTTTCAATTCACCTTTGCTATTAACATTTGAAGGAGATGCTATGACTAGGGTCAAATACAATGGGATATGATTTATGGAATGGAAATGCTTGGTTTAAAAGGTACATTTGATTCACTTTTCTAACAAAGCGACGAATACTCTTTAAATCTGGCAAAACGATTCCCTGTTACAATACACAGTAGGCCCCTATATATATGCAAATGTATTGCAATGGATACAAATCTAACCACAAGATGCGTACGCAGGGACCCTTCACATTTATACAAATACACACACAGATCAATGTACTGAGTATCATTTATTTGCATCCTCACTCTAACATATTCCCTTCAATTTCCAAACCATTGTAAATTTGTGTCAGGTTCAGCTATACGGCACCAGACAACTTTAAAAGGTCTCTGATCAAATGCGGTTATTAACTTAAAGAGAACAAAAAATGCTATATTTTGTTCTTTTCACCATCTCAGACTGTAGAAGCTGTAATGCAAAAGGATTTTAAAAAGAAAAATTCCTTGACTTTCCAATACAAGAGAAATATATTCTTTAGAAATAATATTCTGAAGAGCGATTCTAGACATGAATAGGCTCTTGTACATTGAACAATGTATAAGGAATCAGAATTTCTGCAAAGCTACGGTTCTCTGTTGCAGCAAATGTTTGTTTCAGTCGGTGTAGTCATTCAGAAGCATATCTTAATGTAGGGAAATGAATTTAAAAAAAGATTATAACCCAGGCCAAAAAATAAAGTTGTTTTTTTACCCCATGTGTTCTAATATTGATGGTGAATTCCATTTCTTTCCCGATCATCTCAATGGAAAGAAACCAGCGTTTTCCTTGAATGATATGTTCTCCTTCCACATACAGTAGATGCCATTCTGATTATCAATCATCTGTTAATTATTTAGCTGAAAAGCAAGTGGAGTCACTTCAGAGAAGTGTGTCAGAAGAAGCTTATTCTACAAGAAGCCTGTAAGGCAGTGCATCAAGAGTTCACATTACTGCTTGAATTTACCATCAAAAACCAATCAGTGTTAGGAAAACTATATGTTGCCTTTGGCATTGCAATGGGTCTAAAAAAAATTGAGCTTCGCAGTATAAAAAGGATGAAAGATGTACGTTGAGCCTACACAAAGCAGGTTCAACCTTCCGGACTCATGTGTGGCTAGTTACATTGTCATCCTACTTTGATTTCCTATAATGAAACTACCACACAGAGTGGCAAGAAATGATGGACTAGATTGGTCTCACTACAAAATAGTAGCTAGCCGGGACAAGATCACGTGTATGATCTTTACTGGATGATATACTTCACATGGACAAGGCGTTTTGGGGTACTGAGGACTCCTTTTTCAAGTCTGAGAATTGAAGGCCTAGACACTGCTAGTAATAGTGGCAGTGATAGCGAGTGGCTGCCACCTACAATTCCATCGCAGTGGCTAGGTCTGCAAATATTCTGCTTTCAATTCCCAGACTTGAAAATGGGCTCCTAAGTACCCCAAAAATGCATTTTCCATGTGACAAAGGTCGTGATCCTGCGCCATACTCATCTTATCCATTTGCAACGGAGAGGACGTCGTGACCATCTTGATTGAAGACACTGCATGAAATCTCGCATTGTGGCCTAATGACAATATGACATTGGCCGGGTGTGGTGACATGTCACAAGTCACCCCGTGCAAGATTTTACATGGTATCTTCAATTATGAAGGCCGCGATGGCCTCTTTTTTACCGCCATTTCAGGAGAAATTGATAGGTCACCATGCAGTGTGAGCAAATTCAGCTTCATGGCAAATAAAATGGCCAATTACATTTAATCCTCTACCTCATAGTGCTCTGCACAAACAAACAAACAAAAAAAAATAATACTCTCCTGATTCTCACCACGGCCCCTTCCTGGCTCCACCTGCTTTGCCAGCATCCCAGCGCAGGTGGTGCTCAATGACATCATCCTGCCAACTGCATCCTGGCCTGAGAGCTGGAGCAGGCAACCACAATGACGTTTCCCCATCTATTTTGCCAACTAGAATCTATCTATTTATCTATCTATCTTTATATATATTAGCAATAGTTAGCAATAGTGAAAGACAAAAAAAATGACAAAATGTGCAGTGATTAAATACCATACATTCTCAGAAAGATTTTCTGAAATAAGATAGACCAAGCCGATAAAAGACTGTGAACAACACTCAAGTTTAGAGGCGATATAATATCTTCACTCATATAATCTAAATTTAATATGTACTGTAATTTTGTTAGATATAAAAAAAGGTGAGTGGATGAGGTCTGGATGTGTTCTTTCCATCTTGAAACATAGGTGGCATGCTCTGAGGTGTGGTTTTTGGTGATACTGTTGGTGCCACCATACCCACTTAAACCTAACAAATGGTTTGTGGTAATTTGGACATGATTGTAAATGAAAAGCAACCAACAAGTGCTTAGCAGTAGTGATGAGCGGCAGGGGCAATATTCGAATTCACAATATTTCGTGTATATTTGGTAGAATATTCATCATATATTCCAGAATTCGCGAATTCGAGATTATTTTTTTGATCGCGAAAAATCGGCAATGTAATATTCATGTAATGCGCTCAAAATACAGGCGTGGGTCACTATAGCTACATTTTTCAAGCTGCTAGAAGTTTCCTGAGACTGTAGGAAATAGTTGGCAAGGCAGAACATTACAATAGCTTTATATGCAGATAGAGTGCTCCAATATATGTGCGATTGCGAAATCGGCACCAATGATGCAAATATTTAGGCGCAATACGTGCAACTTCACATTTTAACAGGTCTGACTAGTCATTAGTGATTGGTGCACTCAAGTATTGTTGTGAACTTGTGACATCACAGCACTATGTCTGTATATAGAATGTATGTATGGACAGCAGAACGGTGTATGGTCAGCTACACTCTATCACTATCTAACCTACACTGACTATCTCGCACTAACTCTCTGTATAATATGTATAAGCTAACTAACTGTCTAATGCAATGACACAGGAAATCAGAGAACACAGCAATAACACTGCTCTCTCTCAGATCTGCAAAATACTGCATAAAAGGGCTGCTGGGGAGGTTCATATATAGTAAGGGGTAGGCAACTTTCCTATTGGTTGCTAGGGATGTTGCTAAGCTCAGACAAATACATTGCAGCCTTCCCATTGGCCCACAAGCAAGAAGGGAGGTTACCGTTGGAAAAAAAATCTAGAATATTTGAAATTACGAATATATATCACTATATTGTAAATATTTGCAAATTCTCGAAGTGCCGATATTCGCAAATAAAATTCACTATTCGAATATTTGAGCCCAACACTACTGAGCAGATATGGGAATTCCTTCAAACCTTTTGGGAAATTTGCCATTGGCTGAGATAATGGCAAGAGTGAGCAAAGCTGTGTCTAAGAAAAATAGTGTTATTTTTGGCTACTGCTGCATTCTATTTTTGTTGAACTAATTATCAATAATGTAGTGCTTGAAATACTGTACAACCATTCATTAAAAAATTGGATTTCTGTCAGAATGAATTTAGTTACTAATTTTCAGGTCACGAATACACATCTGGAAAGAGCACAGCCTACATGGGAGCAATACTTGCATTCCACTAAAAGAGAACTAGCGGAAATATCAAATAAAACCTAGTCTACATTGAAAACTGGGTTATCAGAATATTTAGAATATTAGAATAGTTTTGCTTAAGAAAGTGTTCGTAAAGCCCATTCAGATGTTGGCTTCTTCTTTTCATTTCTCAAGTTTTTAAACTGCCCATTGCCAGCCACAAGCACATATGTGGATTCTAGCATATCACTGAAAGACAAAGGTATTTTTGCAAATGAGCTCTTAACAAGCTCTGCCTCTAATGCCACCAGATGTAAGGCAGCTATCCTATAAGTCAATGTTCGAAGCCTTTAAATAGGTCTTGAGACCTGAATCTCGATATTAAATAAGCCAGCATATCGTCTGCAGACAGCTATTTTGGGGTGATCACATCAGAGAGTACTGGCTTAACTGTGTGAGAGACCTAAGTCAGGAATTGGGGGGTACTATCTCTCTTTGGGAAGAGAGCGCCTTAGTCAGCATGAGGCAGAGATTGTTAAGAGATCATTTACATCCCTTTCTTCCCAGAATTCCAGAGGAGCATGTACAGCCTATAAGTCTCCTCAGGCTGACTAAGGTGCTTTCCCCCCAATGAGAGATACTACACAAAAAGATATTTTGAGCACGGAGCACATGGAATAGGTTCGACCTTATTAATTTTTCTCTGAAATTAGGTTAACATTTGGTAATTTAGTGTTTCAGTTACTAGAATGAGAACTTTAAGGTATTATAACAATTTTTAAAGATGTACATGTTAAAGTGTAAAATAGTACAGTAAAATAATAACAAAAACTTGCTGAGCTTTGCTTGTAAACTATTCTTTACTAGTGGTCTAAGAACCATGAGTCTTCAACAAACATATTAAATATTTAATTAAAACATTCAATATTTAAAAACGATACTGTAATAATTTTAATGAATACAATGGGTATTGGAGATTTAGTCTTTGGAAATTGGTGACTTTGTCTTTACCTGCTACGTTACATATATTGTACTAGTCGTTGCAGCTAACCAATCTAATCCTTTCACTACCAAAGGGGACAGCAACTCATTTGAAATGGATAGGCTAAAATAATTCAGCCACATACGAAGTCCTTTTGCGAATGCCATGAATGGATTTTATAGCTACTGCTTTATCCAAGTTGCTAGTGAACGTTCAATGATATCAATGCATATTCTCACATATTAAAAATCTCAATTAAGTGACAACTATTTATGAGAACTTATAACTAGAGCATATTACAAAATACACTAAATACTTCTCAGCAGTGGGTTATGGCATCTATTATTATAATATGTTGTCTTACAATGGTGGCTGTCAAATGCAAGAGATTTATAAAGAACTAGGAGAAGATATTCTGATCAGAATATTTTTTTCTCGCTGTTGCCTAGCAGCAAAACCACCTTGGAAATAACACATATAGAATATTGTTAACCAATTATGTGGTCCTACTGCACAATGTCGCAAAGAGGTGATAACTTTACAAAACAATGGCGGCTACTGCTTTGAAGAATATTTTTAGATGATTTTCTTTAGTTTTAGATAAAAATAAAAATGTCTTTAGATGTGACAGATGTATAAACTTGGGTGCAAATGTACCTATTATAATAAACGTTACGCTATAATACTGTATTTTAGGATACAATACAAAATAATGTGAAAATACCAATATATTGTAGTCAAATATTAACCATGAACTTTGCTAATTCTTTTAGACACTACGTGGGCGATATACTAATCAAAATTGGTAGATACCAGGCACAATTTTTGCCAAACATGCCATACATAACTTATACCACAGTTATTATGTTTTTTTAGACACTTTTAAAGCTTTTTTTACAACTTGTATGACAAGGGAGTGTGATTTAGTAGGAAGGGTTGTGGCCTTTGCAAAGGGGGCATGGCTTAAGTTGCGTTCAAAAAGTGCAGCAAAATTCTGGTGCACTATTCTGGTGTAAAGTTGGACTAGATATTCTAAATTTGCAACATATTTACAATCTATTATAAGCCTAGTAAAAAAATGACCATGTGATAGACTGTTTTGAATGTCAGTCACCATTTTCAGAACAATGACAGTCTATGGTTATATTGTATATTTTTTTTTTTGCAATTTTTTTTTATTGAAATACGGCATATACAATCAGAGATCATTTGCCATTACAGGAAAAAGAAGAAAATAATCCATAATAAAAAAGCAATCCATAATATTGAAGTGATGAATAATAGCAGAAGCAAAAATCCCCCACATTATTATTATTTTTTTTATGGAGCGTGAATACCAGCTGTATAGGACATGTCCTATTTTGTCAATTTTGATGGACCGACAGCCCCATAAAATTCAAGGGGGTTGTTTTTAATGGCCATTTTTTAAAAAAAGGAATCCATGAAAAACATTTTGCAATTTTTACATTTTTTTTTCATCACTGTTGTGTGAATATAGTCTTAGACAGTATTATTAAATCTGCCCCTATAACTAGATGCAGTAAATAGTTGACATTGCTCATTGCCCTTTAAACAGGCGGAACTGTAGGAACATTCTCCCTTTGAATGTTCCCTTGAGATCTATTAAGACCTACACATATTCAACATAAAGTAATTTTACATAATGATTTGTGATTTATTGTGCAGCTTGAGAAATGCACTGTATTTCATGGTAGTAAAATGAATTTTATCATTGGAGCGTTCCTCAGGTGGAACAAATTTTGTCTCGCGAATCATGTGAGTGATGATCATGAAGATGAGTTCGGAAGTAAAACATAGAGTTTTAGCTATCTAATATTCATGCCAATATGAGTGCACCAAACCCATTGCTTTAACAGTTGTAATAAATAATGCAGTTTAGAAAACACCAGCTTAGAACCAAAGATACATTATACGATCAAAATCACTAATAAAATCATTTGCATTGCAGCTTTAATAAGACTTTTTATGCCACATCAATTACAGATATAGACTTGTTATCGACATAATTGTAATTACTATACATATTTAATGTTTCCAATGGTTTAAGATAAGATACTTTGTATCTTTTTATAAAGCAAAATATAGCAAAGAAAATAAAAATTAAAATGCTTTTCCCATGAACAACTCTGTGACCTTCTCCACAGGATATGGTATAAATGTCTAATTGATGGGGGACTGTCAGCTTGGACAGTGGGGAAACTGGGACAGAGTACAGCAGTCCAGTAGTCCCATCCTGTTATATCTACTAGTCCCAAAGAGTTGTATGTGGGTTATCAGTATCTGATTGGTCAGAGCCTGACACCCAGGACCGCTGCCAATCAATTGTTTGAGAAGGCACCAACGCTCACAGTAGTGCAGCTGTCTTCTTGCAGCTTTGCTTAGGCCATGTGATGTTACATTCATCGGTCACATGGCCTAGAAGCAATGTACGGCGCTGTGTTTGGTGAACTGAGAGAAGGCCATGGCACTCCAAGGGTCGGTGCCTTCTCAAACAGCTGATTAGTGGGAGTCCCGGGTATTGGATCCCCACCAATCAGATACTGATGACCTATCCAGAGGATAAAATATCTCAGAAAACCTCCTTAAAAAACAAGTTCTTCATTTTATACTTTTGGTGTATAAAAAGAATGTCCCAAGACACAATCACAATTACTGCAATACAAATAAAAGAGTATATAGGATTCATGTGAAACTGAAAAGTAATGCAAGCTCAAATACTAAAATGATGTTCAATTCATAGAATAAATATTCAAGAAAAGAATCAACTTTACTCAAATCCTATACATTTAGAGATATCCAATGCTCATAGTTATATTCATCTTTTTCCATGAAACTGAGATACAGTAAAATCTCAATATAAGACTGCCTCTTGGAGAAGATCATCCCTTTGTCCAGACTAGATTTCAGTTACATCATACAGTAGGCTTTCTGGCCATCTTCCTTGAGAAGACCACCTCTCTAGAAGATCCTTTTTCAGGGCACTATGCCATCCCTTTGATTTCAAATGCAACTATAAAAAATCCACCCTGGTCCAATCTATAAGTAACATCAAATGATTGATATTAACACAGAAAAACAAGCAAGGTGTCAAATACTTTCATTACTAGAGGAAAACAATTAACCAGTGTAACCCAGCCTAAGTGGTAGAAAAGTCAATGCACCTGTGCACAATGTAATGAATGTTGTGATGAGCTAAGCCATTGATTACACAAGGTATAAAATAAGAAAGTTGGTTTTGATTTTCTACCACAACCTTTTCTTTCCTTGTTAACATGTATAGATTCCTACATCTTCCCCTGAAATCCATTGCTCTAGGTGATATCTTTAAAGTAATGAGCATTTAAAGAATTTGTGGTAATGAAGTAATTAATTACATATTGGATGCTATGGATGCTAGAACCTGTCCCTAAAGGGGGACAGTTGTTCATACAAATATGAGCTTTCTCTAGATCATTAGTATCATGAAGTTTAAGTCACACAGGCTTCACTAACCCAAATCACCCTTTTGATTGGTGCAGGTCCAGGGGAAATCTCCCGGTGGGCCGATGCCCAGAGGGCCACCCAAGCACTCCTCTTGCCCACCATCCCGGTATGTAAAGATCTGATGCTCTCAACATTAATTAATTTAGGCATCAATTTTTTTTTTACTGCACTGTGGTATTGCTGACCATGCCTTTTTGTGTTGCCCCAACTTGTGTCAATTTGGACCCTGGGTGCAGGGTACTAATTTATAATGTTGACAACATGAAAGAAACTATTTTCAAAGGTCTGGCAACCATGGATCTCCTCCCCTAACATGGACTGTTATCTTATGTTACAATTGTTCCTGTGACTAAATGTCCTGTACTTCAGCTTTTCTAAGCATCATCATATAAAAATAATGGGGGACATTTATTAAGTCATTTACGTCATTTACCTGAAAAAAGGGGGTGGGGTGTTTCAGCAGGTCCACCACATTTATCTTTATTAACGCCAGTGAATAAAGACAGAAATCTATGCCTATTAAGAAGCTGACATAGATTTTAGACTGTTGTCTTCTGGAGGATGCAATAAGTCTATGAGAGGACCGCACCTGTGGAAAACACTGGTCTTGATAAATGTCCCCTAATGTGTCCATATTAGTATCTGGGCTATAAACATAAATGGAATCATTTATCAAGTACAACTGGCTTAGTTGCTCATAGCAACAAATCAGATTCCACTTTTTATTTTTGATAGCTCCTTTGGAAAATGAAGGGTGGAATCTGATTGGATCCTACGAGCAATTAGGCCAGTTGTACTTTACACCAGTTTGATAAATTACCCCAAAACTTTATTTGAAATTTCTTGATTTGGTCCATAAAAAATAAAAGTAAGCTGACATCCTGGTTTGGAGCTGACACAGCCACGAAATGTTGGAGCACCTGAGCATTTATTAATTCATGAAGTACCATGCAAGGTTGAATTAGTCAAATGTTATAATTAGGCCTCATTGAATGGATAATGGGTGTTGGCACCAGTCTTTAAAAGATTTTTAAAAACTAATGATATCAGGATTCAGCAATGATTCTAAAGCCATATATTTTTCTATAATTTTTTTTTATTATGCACATTGCTTTATAAATTGCCCTATAAATTGCATTTATACATTTACAATTGCTGTTACATTTTATGTTTCTTGCAATAATTATAAATTCTGTATTTGATAAGTAAGAAGAAAATTTTGTAATAGTAATTTATAAATCATATTATTGGGTGCAGATTATGAATAAAAAAAGAGCATCTGTAATCTGTTCACTGTCTGAAAAAAGATAAGAACCTTTGTTAAAATCAAGTTGCAAAGACAATAAAATTGTCTGTTGCCATTTTTTCATTATAATTAATTGACATTTTTGCATTCTTGTCACTGTCTCTCACTTCTCCTTTGTCTTTATATTCTTTTCTACTCTCATCATTGTTACATTGTCAATTATTTCACCATAATGACTTAAAAAAAACTGAAAAAAATCTGTCCAGAACTGCATAGCATATTAGATGTTCACATATACACTCAACGTGTGGTACATAGAAGAAGATTTCTTTCTTTAATAGGCCTACAATTATCATTTATAGACAATGTAAGGAAATGGTATAAGGGAATGTTACATAGCCTACACAAACATATCATAGGTTACCAAAAAACAGGGACCTTAGATCACCTCATTGATTAATTTCCTTTGTACATTTCTTAATACTTGTTGAATGAGTGAATCTTGATGTACACTAATATCTCCTTTAGAAATGTATCATGGCAATACTAATATTCTTGGTATGCAAATACCCACAAGTATCAAAAATAAGAAAATGTTTCATATTGCTTTGTAGTGAAGTAACTAGACAATAAGTTGCTTCAGCAGAGTATGGTAAAAATTACATTAGCGTGAGATTTCTGATAGCATGATGTCATAATCTTTAATTCCAAACAAATTGGACTTCATTGATAGAGAAAAAGTGGCTTTGTTTCCCATAGCAATTTGAGTTTACTTTTCCCTTTCAAGTACAATTTAAAAAAGAAAAGTAGAACTCTTACAGGTTTCTGTGTAAACCCATTCTTTTATGGAAGGACCCCTGTAATAAACCTTCTTGACCAGTTAACCAAGTTGTGAAGATACTGTTGCTATGTCCCCCTGCACCCCACTTCATCCACATTGAAATGTATGGCTTTTTGGGGTAATTGAAACAGCCACTGATTTGGCAAAGCTAAGATATGTTGAGTGCATTTACAAAGAGGTCCTTAAAATGCTAATCCCTTTAAAACATTTTCACCATTGTTCCTTCACCATCTAAATCTATTTGTGACACAGTGTGCCATAGGAATTCATGCTATTGGGATTGTACATCACTTTTTCTATCACCTTGGAGCTGGTATCGTTTTTGTCCAAAATATACCCTCAAAAAATTCTAAGACAGACCAAACAAGGTGCAAAATAGGACTAGATAAAATGTTGTCATAAAAGTAGTCTAAAAAAACTTAGGTTATGGCCACACTGTTAGGTTACCTGAAGCCCAAACCAGGAGTGACCAGGACAGAAAGTATAAAGGACAGATATGTCTTCTCCTCTTTTTTGAATTCACCGCTGGTTTGGTTTCCAAAACTGTGTAAGGAAACTTGACAGTGTGGTTGTATGCCTATTTTTCATGTCATAACTGAAACAGAATTGTGGAGCCCACACTTCATATGTTCAGTGCAGCAAGCATGCACCACAAATTCTAGTGCAAAATGGCACTTTCCTTATTTGAAGCTTATGCGACAAACTCAACATGTACACAGTTTAAATGTACACAACATAAAGAGAGTGAGAGAATAATGGCTTACAGAAAATAAAGATTTTGGCTAGTTTATTTTTTATCTAACTAGGAAATAAATTGATTTATTCACATTCGTTCATAATTTGAAGAATTATAACTACATGATATATGAAAGAAATGAAATCCCGATTCCCCCATTCCTTATCATGTGAGCGTTACTCTCCAAGACAAGCTTTCACACTGCAGTCCAAATCATATATCTATCTACTGCATCATGTCTACAAGACAGAGAGAAAATATATTCATGGGCCATGTATGTGTTTCTGCCAATTCAGACAAGTACCTTATCTTTTGCATCCAGAAACTGAAGCAAGTGCATTTCAGACATATTGCAAAGGCTTCCAGGGTTTAGCTTTTTGTATAGTTGCCAGCACAGACATATAAGCTGTAATGATTTTTTCACAGCCTTATGTAGCCCATCATTGTACAGGTCAAGGACAGCTGGGCCTAGGTGCCAGAAGCCCATGCTGGCCTGATAATACAATACATGTCTTTCCAAGCATGGTGACATGCTTCCTCACTCAATGCCATTTTCAGTTACCTATTATAAGACTGACACACAAATAAATACGTGTAAACAGCAAGCACATTGCGCAGAAAGAAACACCTGCAGCTGATAATCTGTCATGACAGCATGGGGATGGGTGATATCAATTTCAAAGGTAGTTTCTCTCACATGTAAACCAAATAAAAAAACTATTTTACAACTGCCTTAACACCAGCTATATCTGCACCCACTGGTAACGGTAACGTGCACCATACAGTTCTCTTTTTTGCCTTATACCATATATCAGCTATAAACCATATCGTCATCTGATCACGTTTCCAGGGATTATTAAAAAATATGACAAGGTTCATGTGTGTCAACCTCCATTGATGTCCTAATGAATTGCAGGTATTTTTGAAAAACATTTCTAGGAGGAGCCAGAAGCACAGTGGAGATACTTATCATTAAAACTATGATCTGGAAGTCTGTGAATTGTCCTCTTAGGCCACTTTGACACAGTCAGTGTCTGATTAGTGATTTCCATCAGTGATTGTGAGCCAAAGCCAGGTGCAATCAAAAACATGGAACTGGTGCAAATCTTTCCATTATACCTTATATCTATGTAGCCACCACTCCTGGTTTTGACTCACAATAACTGATGGAAATCAGTGATCAAACACTGACTAAGCACTGATTGTATGATCCGCAGATACAAGAAGAAGGATTGAGACAGCCCGTCCTTTTGTTGGAATTATTTCCAGATGCAACGTTTTGGCTGGAGAGCCTTTGTCAGACAAAGGCACTCCAGCCGAAATGTTGCATCTGGAATAAATTCCAACAAAAGAACGTGCTGTCTCCATCCTTCTTCTTGTATATGCGGATCATTTGATCAGTACGGGGAAGCTTATCACTTTCCCTGGAGACGTGCACATACTGCTTAGAAAAATAGGTGTGCTAATCGCCTTACTTTTTCTAAGCACTTAAATGACTTTCATGTTTTATTAAACTATATATGAGTTATCTTGGTATTTCATATTTTGGCAACCATAATAACGGCCATTAAAGTACCCATAGACAATGTGAGCTCAACCTTCCTGCTCTCTCATACTTTTTTGGAATTCCTCTATTTCAGTTGATGATGTATCAAGATGAGCAATGTTCTGCAATAGGTTCTGCAAAGATAAAAGATTGATTGCTACTATGCTGTAGAGCTTGGGTTTGTGGAAGAACATGGAAAAAAGACTCTAGATGTTGACATTTTCTTTCTAAAGTGTCAAGCAATATCAAGCTATATTGCAAATGTATCTGCAACCTATGGAGGCTTCTTCGAGTACCTCTTAAATGAATAAAAAAAAAGCAATCACTTCTATTTGGTCATTTAGCTTAAAAATTCACTATCGATTGGTAACATTTTTGACATGTGACGATGATGTGTCAAATTATTGATCGGTGAGGTACTGGTCACCCAGAGCAATGATTTGAAAGAAGGAGCAGAAGTACTCAGCTGAACACAGTGCCCTTCCGCTCTAATGGCTTTTTCTGGCTCTAACATGATTGGATAAATGGTGTATGGACTATATATCTTTCATAAGCTTGTACACTGATCGACTTGACTTTCTCTAGAAAATAAAAAAAACTGATCCGAGGTCATCATCATCTCAGTAGAGACGTTCTACCTCTTCATTCTGGTGAATGGATGGGTCTTATACTACTAAAAACTTTTGACATGTTACTAAAATAATTAAAGACTAACATATAATATTGGCATGGAAACAATATGTACCTTACTTAAAAAATTCTCATTGCAAACACAACCTTCTGTAAAGATGATCATGTTAAGAAACTGAGACATATTGTACATTCACAGACATGGAGCTGTACATGTGTATAGCAGGGAACCTCTTGGCATCTGCTGAGATAATAAACTAAGAATTTAATCTATCAAATCCTACGTTGACTGCTTTATGGCGATCACTTATAAACAAAGTAGGAATGTATTATCTGAGTTTTGTGAAAGAATTACTGGTTTATATCATGTCAAGTCATAATGTACAGAAAGCAGACATTTCCAGTAATAAGAAAATGGCACGACACAATAAATTGGAAATGACAGAGCTCATGTTGTTTACATGTTTGCACCATTGTTGCACATAACCAAAGTGGTACTTATCTTTTAGACCTCCTTTTGTATTTCAATATTGTGCCAACCCCATTAGCAATGTAGGACTGGTGAAAAATATGAGCAGAGGCAACAGGCATAAATCTGGAATGGATCAATGCGAGGCATCCAAAGAACTATTTCTGTGCCTACAATTTATTATTTTATCAGCAAAAGTTTTCAATGTTCCAGAATTCTCTTTAAACTTTTATTGTTCCACCCTATGAATCTGTGTGTGATTAGATACAGTACAATGTTCCTCATGTCTCATATTTTTCAGCATATGTGTTGAAATCTTTTAAAAGAAAAAAATCTGACTCAATGACTCAAGATCCTAATAATACTTGAAATTATTTCCATCAGTGTGCATACATAATGGTGGTGGTATTTCCTTCCTGTCTGCCTACATGGATTCTAATGGACTTAAGGCTTTTAACTAAACACTGTTTTGTGACAGTCATTGAAAATTCACAGTGAGGCTTTCTCCCACTAGAACAAAAAACTGGGATAGTGAAAGGGTTCCTTACTGAATGAGCGCACAATGATGCTTTGTCGTCTAGAGACATCACAAAATGTTTTACACAGCCCAGTTTTACTTTTGTGGCTTCTCCCATGGGAACTATGGCTATACATATTTATTTGGCATTACTTGTAGAAATCGGTTTACCAGGTCATGACATGTACCTCGATGCAAACAAGATCAATAATTCTGACACCATTATTTGTTTTCACTCTTTAAGGAAAC
Organism: Bufo gargarizans; assembly: GCF_014858855.1. Taxonomy (NCBI): domain Eukaryota; kingdom Metazoa; phylum Chordata; class Amphibia; order Anura; family Bufonidae; genus Bufo; species Bufo gargarizans. Next base: position 226,292,552 of record NC_058081.1, on the reverse strand, counting down.
AGGATCCCTGGTGAATTCTAAAAGGTACATTTCACTGAGTATTCTGTGGAGTATATGAGGGTTGCAGGTTGTTTTTATTGTTCAGTAAACCGAGATATTGCTGAATTACTCCAGAGTTGTAGCTAATGGAACAAATGGGTGAGAATTGGAATAGGAACAGAAATTTGTCCTTACAACAAAGGGTTAATACAGCCGTAGGTCAGAGAGAAAGCTACTTAGAAATTCAACAGGATGTCACAGCAATGGCGTGACTGCCACACTTGTATGTTGACATCTGTGGGTACAGCTGGCAAGAACCAAAGCAGATATCAGTATGTGCAAGGCATGGCATGGCTTTTGTTTCCTTCAGCTATAACTCCTTTATGATATACTTTTTTTTTATTCAAGCCTTTTCTTAATGAAATTTAGCACATCAGTGACACATCTACAGTAACCTGCCAGCAGCATATTTGTTTGATATTTTATGCATCAAGGGCTCCAGTGTTTCAAGTGGCGCCTACAACATTTAAGAAAAATAAGGGGAGTAAATCATTGGCAGTGGATCATACATCACTATGTACCTGTGGAGCAAAATAATCAGATATTTTCAATTTTGGCCATCGACATTTTATATATTTTTTTCATTTGGTAATGTTACCTGCCGTTATATTTGAGGTTTCATCAAGTTATGCGATTTCGGGCTATAAGCAATGAACTTTCCATCAGCGGCATCTTCAGCTAATTAACCCCGCTGATTACAATAATTAGTATTGATTCACTCCTGAATGACTTCCTAAGCACCCGAGCCCAATCTACTCTGGCTGCAAAGTTCTGGGTATGAATATTAATTTGATGTTCCTCTTTGTTTTGGGGCCCCAAAGGTATAGTTTGCAATCTTATACACTTCAATTTGATAACAGACGCACTTGAGTTTTATTGTAATTTAACAATGAGTGTGTGAATACATTATAGCATGATGATAATAACTATGGACGATAAAAACAAAAACTGCTAGTATGATGCAATGGAGACTATTAAGACTTGAGACAAAACCATTCAAGATATCATAGGGTTAACCGTATTTATTTTCGAATATCAAGGACTTTGATATTTTGAAGATCACTGGAGTTAAAATAGGTTAAATCTGTCATTTCTTATCAATTGCCATAGCACCACCTGGACAGATAGGTCCCATTGTTCCTTTTTTATGAACTCTTGGAGGACTATAGTCAGTGCTTAAGCACATTTCTATAGTTAACTTTATGACTGGTTTATTATATACATGTTAAATCCCTTACAACTCCAGAACCGTCTGTTACCTAAGAGGTTAAAAAGCTACTGAGGCTTGCCAAATTGCCTTGGCTTTCCTCCTTGGTATATGCTAGAGGCAACATGTAAAGCAACTGCTTATTCAGATTTAGTCCACTATTAACCACAAGAGATCAAGAGCTCACAGAGAGGGCAACCTTAAATAAAAAGAAGGGACAGAGAAAAGGATGTGGACACCTCAGTTTAACTAGTGCCATGGTGGATTCTTCTGTTATGGCTTGAGGGTGCAGGCGCCCAAATCTCAGTTTAACACCAGATGATTTCTCCTCTCTTCCAGACACAGGTAGGTTGTGTTATTTTCACTTTTCATCGCTTCTAATCATTGAAGGATCAACCACTGCACTTCCAGCAATTTCTGAACTGGATAACTCATTGCCTTCATAACAAGAGGTATTGACAAGCTTACTAGGATCCGACCAGCACCTTGCTCTTCAATTTCTGCTATTCACGCCTTATGGCCGGAAAGGTCATTTTGTTATTGCAGAAGGGTACACGTCTCTGCTTAGCAATAAAAACTGTACTTTCTATGAACCGATATGTGTTAGGAGCCTCATGGAACAATTTTACATTCAAGACAGTAAGAGCAGAAAAAAAAAAAGAATAATAGAGACACCTAGTCCTCTAAAAACTGACCATTCATTGCATTATCATCCTGGGGAATACTCACTTTTATGAGAACACATCAACGCAAACAATCACACAGGCCTTACGGAAATCATTCCTGACTTAAGACAGATTTGCTTGCAAGGACCTTTACGATAAGGCTAAAGAGATGTTCAATGCAATGGGAAAGCTGTTAGGTTTGGGCTGAGGTCCAGGTTATTCCGAATGGGTAAGACAAGGCATGGGGGTACAGGTGACACTTTGGTCTTTAGCAGAGATCTGCAGCTGTCTCGCTTCCTCAGCAGTATCTTTTGACTGATTCATGAAGTGGCATTTGCATTGGCTTCAAAATGAGCCACCTTGCACGCCCTCTCAGTAGGTGGCAATAGAATGGTGCATGAATGATAGCAGCTGCTAGCTAGCAATAAATGAGGTACTGTCTGTGCAAGGGGAACACAGGCATTTACAGCAGTCTAGATCACAGCGATTGAATATGGGAAAGGCATATGTTATGTAGAAAGAAACGCTAAAATAACATTTACAAAATGGTTTAATACATTTAATCAATGTATTATTATTTTTCGCTTCTTTACGAGCCACGTGCATGACGAAGACATAGAACTGTGATGTGCAAATCAACACATACATGATAAGAGCTATGCATGCAAACAGAATAGTGGATGATAATATATGCATGGCCAGTATGAGAAGCATTTATATGGCTTGCATCCGATTAGGAGCTAGAACTAGATGGATAAACAGATGGGTAGATAGATATTAGATATATAATAGATATAATAGAGATATAGATAATAGATATAATAGATAGATAGATAAATAGATAGATAGATAGATATGCCTGAGTCTGATTTCAAGGGAGCTGTCATTTCAATGACAACACCATGAACGGTTTTGGGGTCATACAGGGACAGAATGGTTTTAAGCTCCCCTGCTTCCCTCTGTCAAATCTTTCAAACTGCACACAATACTAAGCTTCAAAAAGCTCTTTAGAAATAATGCTACAAGATGCCTGACAAATCAAATAGGAAATGTATAGTGCTCAAATATATCACAGCTAATGAATATATTCAATACCCATTATGCCACTGTATACCCTATTGTCAGAAGCCCAGCCCCATTTCTGCAGGAGATATTATTTATCTGTAGATAGTATTTATAGTAGATAGTAATTATTTATGCCTGTATTTATTTTATGGATAAGTGACATTTTAGGAGTTTTTAGACACATTTTATTTCCCAGGCCCATACATTGTGTCTAGCAATTCTTGCAATGAAAGCTTAAATGAATGCAAAACTCTCTGGGTTATCCAGTTGGACTGGAAGGAAGGACTTGTCATCACGCGGCTTTCATCTATATTTCTTGTGTTTTATGTATATGGTCGGTCTCCTTGCGCTGTGGAGATGCGCAGATTAGAAAAAAACGGAAGCTTAAATAACGCTCCACATTCTTCACAAAGCATTTTATTTTTTATTTTTTTAGTTAAATACGTACAGGATGCCTAAATGATCATCTCCCTTAACTATTACCCAACCAAAATAACTTTTACCAGGGCCATGCTAAATTAGCCTTGCCCAGCGACGATAGGACTTGACATATTGCAAGCTATAAAATGCATGACCCGTGCATTAGGCTGGCCAATATATTAGTCATAAAGACCCCCATGTCATTCTTAACAGCATGGAAAACTTCAAATCATGGCTATGGGAAATGGCAGAGAACAGGCTAATTGTCAGATTAATACCCCCTTTTACAGACCTTTGAAATCGATAAGTTTTCCTGCGTAGTTAATGAAGAGGTAAGCAATAAATCTGTGGTGTAATCCACAAGACATGCATATATGCGACACAGAAAGTAGGGTTTAACAGAGGAAAGCAAATTAGAAAAAAAATAAATAAATAACAAGAAGCAGCCAATACTTAATAGCCCGTGCTGACATTTAGTCTGCACAAACAAGATTATAGTAGTGGAGAGATAATGAAAAGAGGGTTGAGGGGAGAAAAAGCTCCCCCAGACATGCATTAAGCTACTTTGACAGCTCCATTGTTTGACTGTCCCATTGTTAGCCCCAAAGATGCATTCACGATACGTCTAGTTACAAACAAACAAAAGACTGGTTTATTTCCGCAGCCTGCTGCCACATCACATCCAGTTTAGAGTCAATTAAATATGAAATTCCAGAATCCATCTATTTTTCCTCTTGCTGAACTCCAGTCCTGGCGTAGACCTAATAGTGCCGTATACCAGGCAGGACCCAAATGACTGTGTTTAGGTAGGCTAAGCCCAGCTTATAGCAGTATTTAAAGCTCTCTATTATGAAGCCTTAGCTTTATTTATTTATTTGGATTATTTCTGCCTATAACAAACAACAAACAGATATTAATGGAAAGGTACGGGCAGGAGAAGCTGGTCTTTTAATGCTGCCCTCTGTGCCCCTGCTATAAAATCAGCTCTTGCTGTGGAGGCAAGCAGTACAATTTAGCCCTCAACAGCATCCAGAGCTACTTATTACCCAGCGTGTCGTGGACAAGACCATCCAGGACAAGTGAAAAGCAACGGTTAAAACAAAGGAGTGTACAACATACCTTAAAAGCAGCTCTTCATTTCTCATAGTAACAGCAGATTTGGGACAGCGCATGCTTTCTGCACAGATATTCTCAACAAAAGCCGGTTCAGAAGTGCGCTCAAACATCAATGCCACTGTAGCTACTAATGGCTATGGCTAGTCCCTCTCCCCTCTTTCTCTCTCTCGCTCTCTCTCGTCAATGCTGAGTGGTGAAGCAAAGGGGCCCCTGCAGACTCACTAAGCAGAAATAATCCTCTGTGACAAGTTATGTTGTCTGGCCATAATTTACATTAGTGCAGTGCACTGCCTATAGGGGCCTTCCTTCCTTTTGGTATTTATTGTTTTTTACATGTCCTAATTTTCCCAATACCCGTCAGGGAATAGATATAAATGATAACGAGTTATCTAGATGATTGCTCCAATAGAAGGCAGAATATGTACTTGTAATTGGGGCATGCTTCTAGGTATACATGTATTGTGAGAAGCATTGGGGGGGAGGGGGGTTCTTGAAGAAACAATATATATATTTTTTGCTATGGAATCGTGTGTAGTGTTTGTTCTAATAATAAGCAACATTTGCTTTTCTCTTTTAGATGCGTGACACATAGGAGAAAAAAAATGAGGTCATGTTGCAGAAATTGGAATCTACGATCACGGACTTGATATGTGTTAATTATGTTAACGAGAATCTCTCCTAATAAGCCTCATGATGTATTGGCTCTTGCAACGTGATACATTCTTCTTGTGTTGTGTTCAGCATGGGCCGTTTATAATCTGTTTTTATATATAATTGCTATCCTAGAGCAGGAGCAGTAAACTGTAATTCATATATACCATGCCTCACAATTTTTCTGAACTCAGACATTTGACTAGACAGACATTTGAATCGATCACAATGTCGGGATCATAGCTGTGTCATATCTTCTACTGTAATTCCATTATTTCTGTCTGCCAGGCATTATAGACCTTTGCCTGATACCAGCTGGGGGAGCTATTTGGAGAACTCAGAGGCACTAACATTTTATCTCCCCCCCAAGCAAGAAATCATATCCTGGGGTCTGTATGCTATTTATGAAGGAGCAGAGGACCAGGATAGGAAAATTGGACTATTTCAAGCTATTTTAAGCATAAGGCTGGTTCAAAAAAACGGCATCTGACATGGTCATACCCCACCAGGCACCACCAGATCCCCATTGACTTTAATTCATGCAGTTGTATTTTTCCAGCAGAAAGCTTGCATTTATGGTGGAAACTTGCTGGATCCCATTATAGTGAATGGGAATCCAGCGGTGTCTTGCCTTGCCGGATATGGTAAACTACGATAGTCTCTTCCTCTCCTGGAACAGACTAACAAAGTACAAAACGGAGATGTGATCAAACCCTAAAGCCTTAGGATATATGCACACGACCGTTGTGTGTTTTGTGGTCTGCAAATTGCGGATACGCAAAACACGGATGGCGTCCGTGTGCGTTCCGCAATTAGCGAAACGGCATGGGCAGCCATTAATATAACTGAAAAACTGACAAAAATAGGACAGGTTATATTTTTTTTGCGGACCATGGAACGGAGTGCTGTCCGCATCTTTTGCAGCCCCATTGAAGTGAGTGGGTCCGCATCCAAGCCGCAAAAACTGCGGCTTGGATGTAGACCAAAACAATGGCCATGTGCATGTAGCCTTATTTGCATGTCAGTGTTTTGGTCAGTGACTGATTTCTATCAGTGATTGTGAGCAAAAACCAAGATTGGAGGCCATACAGGTGAAACTCGAAAAATTAGACTATCATTTATTTCAGTAATGCAACTTAAAAGGTGAAACTAACATATGAGAGACTCATTACATGCAAAGCGAGATATTTCAAGACTGTATTTGTTATCATTTGGATGATTATGGCTTACAGCTTATGAAAACCCCAAAGTCACAATCTCGGGTACCCTTTGCTCAGGGGGTATGGATTAATTAGCTGACTAGAGTGTGACACTGAGCCTAGAATATTGAACCTTTTCACAAAATTCTAATTTTAAGTTGTATTAATGCAATTCCTTTTAATTTGCATTACTGAAATAAATGGACTTTTGCACGAGATTCTAATTTTTCGAATTTCACCTGTACACACGTAAGGTATAAGGGAACGGTCTGCATCTTTTCTGTTTTGGTTCAAAATCACGTATGAAAATCACTGACCAAAAACTGATGTGTGAAAGAGGCATAAGATTGGATAACATAACGCAAGCTCTACGCAAGGTCAAAAGTCCATCTTTTATTGTGTTTTAAGGTATATTCACCTTTTTTTATAATTTTTTTTTTTGGTATTATTTATTATTACATAACAACATCAGGGTACGCAGACCCTAAAATATTATTATTGAGAAATAGGATATATAGAATCCAAAACAGAGTCACTAAACAATGTCACTTACAAAAGAGATCTACTGACCTCTAAACAATGTCACATATTAATGGGGTACACTTCAGCACATCAATAGAGCACCAATAGAGTCAAAAGTCAGCTTAAAAATCTAGTGAAAAAAAAAGAAAATACATGAATTCCAAGATCATTCCCCCCCCACCTGAATAGTCATGCAATTGCTCATCCAATTACCCACTAGGGGGCATCCTTTTCAGGGATCTCTCTGTCCATTTGTGATATCAATATCCTGTAGGAACAACCTACCCAGTCTCCCCCTCATCTGCCCGCTCAGATACCACTCTGTCAAAGAGAAAGGCTGCATTATATGTAGCAATAAAACTTCTCCATGTCTGGAAAAGCCTCTTTGTACAGATGAAACTCAAAAAATTAGAATATCGTGCAAAGTTCATTTATTTCAGTAATGCAACTTAACAGGTGAAGCTAACATATGAGATAGACTCATTACATGCAAAGTGAGATATTTCAAGCCTTTATTTGTTATAATTTGGATGATTATGGCTTACAGCTTATGAAAACCCCAAAGTCACAATCTCGGGTACCCTTTGCTCAGGGGTTATGGATTAATTAGCTGACTAGAGTGTGACACTTTGAGCCTAGAATATTGAACCTTTTCACAAAATTCTAATTTTAAGCTGCATTAATGCAATTCCTTTTCATTTGCATTAATGAAATAAATGGACTTTTGCACGATATTCAAATTTTTCAAGTTTCACCTGTATGTCTATCTTTGGATCACATTGTATCTGAGCGCTCAATATGCAACAATTTTTTTAGTTGTTCCACAATAGTCGATATTATAGGCATCTCCGTTTGCAGCCACCTCTGCAATATACATCCTTTGGTCACCATGCAGATCGAGTGGAACAGACGGGGCAGAGACCTCCCTGATCCCTCCCCCTCCTCAAAATGAAATAGAAAAAGTTGGGGAAGTAATTGTACCCTCTTATCCCCATATCTCTCTAACCATCCTCGCCACTCCTCCCCAGAGCTGCTTGCTCTTCAGGCATGTCCAGAGCCCATGATATAGGTCAGTGTAACTTTGCCACATTTAGGGCAATTTATTATACGGTCAGGTCTAGCTGGATGTGGGGGTATATTAAAACCAAATATGGCTCTGTGTATAATTGAGTATCTCTCCAAGCTTCATTTAGAATATGACTTCTTACCCGCATCCATCCTTTTTGTATTTTCTGATCTATATTTTCATCTCCTATTTGTTCAGTCCAAGTTTTGAATTCCTACTGCATTTCACTTTGGGTTCTTTCCTTTTGCATTCTATTATAAATAGAAGAGACTGACACATTACCCCCTCCCAGTTCCAGAATTTTATCTAAGATGTTTTGGTTCACTTCTTTGTGCACTTCCTCACTTTTGCCATATCCTTAATAGGGTCCTCCATGAGTAATACTTTATCATCAGCAAATAGTGCTAGCCGTATAGTCTGCTTACCCACTGTCAGTCCTTCAAAGATATCTGACGAGTCCAAGTATCTGGCCAGTGGCTCTATTGCCAGATCAAACAGCATTGGGGACATAAGGCATCCTGGTCTGGTACCCTTCTGTAAGGGAAAAGAGTCAGATAGACACCCCGCAGTACATATCCTAGTCTTAGGGTTCATGTATAATCCTTTAAGAAAGATTCGAAATAGACCTTTAAAACCTATGGCGTCCAAGACCAGATTTAACCATTTCCAACTGACATTGCCAAACGCCTTTTCGGTATCTAATGTTACAATAGCTGAGTTTCTCCCCAGATAGGCCGGTAATCTTGCGACCGACAGCGCCAGCAGTATCTTGCGAATATTAGTGACTGCCGATCTACCCTTAACAAACCTGTCTAGAGGAGACCAGCATGGGAAGAATATCTGCTAGCTTATTGGCCAGTAATTTGCAAAGTTTTTTCAGATCCTGATTTATCAGTGAGATTGGCCTATTTTTTTTTCTTTTTACAACGCCACTTTTAATTGTGGAATTACAATATAAAAATACATTTCGATTCCTTACGCAAGAGCTATTTCACATATATGCAGTGGTTTTCACAGGTTTTTAACAGCTCTCTTCAGTTTGAAAAGGTGTCTTATAATGGACTCTCTTACTAAACTGCAGTTCACAATTTTGTCTTTCAACAAGTAAAGAAAGCTTCTATTGCAATTGATATTTATTTTTTTCTACATAAGAACAACCCATCAGCATCTAAACCGTGGATCAATGGTATAAGAGATATAAATGTAAGTCTGATGAAAAGTTATTAGCTGTCAATATCCCCATAGCATCATTTGTCATAAGAATCACAGTCTTAGGCTACTTTCACACTTGTGTTTACATTTTCGACTATTGAGATCCTTCATAGGAAAAACGCTTCAGTTTTGTCCCCAATTATTATCAATGGGGAAAAAACGCAACTGAACAGAATGGAATGCTCCAAAATGCATTCTGTTCCATTTGGTTGCATTCCCATACCGGAGAGCAAACCTTTTTTTTTTTTCCTTTCCGTCATGGGATGCGGAGCAAAACTATTGTGTCCGAGAAAACGGATCCGGCATTCATCATGGCTATTTTAAAAATAATACAACCTGATCTGTTCATAACGGATGCAGCCAGTTGTATTATCACAAATGGAAGTGTTTTAGCTGATCCCTGCCGGATCAGGCAAAAATGCAAGTGTGAAAGTAGCTTAATTCAAATGTAAACTGTATTATCTTATTATGAGATCTCAAACATTAATATTTTAATGCAAACAATGTTTATCGTTGGTTAAAGAAGTTTTCTGCGACTTAGGGATTGATGGCCATTTCTTAGGATAGGTTATCAATATCGCAATATCAGATTGGTAAAGGTCCAACACTCGACATCTTCACTAGTCAGCAGTGTTAGGTAGCTGCTGTTGCCAGAAACTGAACAGTTGTTTCTGGTGCCACCATACTTCAGCACAGCTCCAATACAGCTGAATGGGAGCTAAGCTGCAGTACCCCAGCATGACCACTACACAGTGGATAGAACCTTGTCCAGTTTTGTACTACATAGTTTCTGACACTGGTGGCTGCAAAAAATATCTGATCGGTGTCGGGTTCTGGGAGTCAGACGTCCATCAATTTAATGTTGATGACCTATCTTGAAGAGAGGTCATCAATATTGAAGTACCTGAAACCCATTTTAAATTTCAAAGGGCACATGTTGATGTAATGCACCGTGCAATTTTAATGTATAGAACAACCAATTAGGGGTTCTCCAGGAATTATAAATACTTCTCATTGGATGGCTCATTTCAACATTCATACATTTGCTGTAATTCTGTAGAATTACTGTGTGTATGTTAATATGAAAACACACACATAATGTTGTACAGTGAATTACTGATGTCTCATATTTTTAACCTACCTATATGTAGAATGTAGAAATCCCTCCAATTTAGAGTCAAACTGGCTCATCAGTAGGCTCATGTGCTGTCACAGTAATGGTATCCTAATTAAGCCAGCCCCAAAGTTCAGAACGTTATTTAGGAGTCAACCACTTGTTACTGCTATTCACCAGTATCCTATTTGTCCCTATTGGTGACATGTCCCTGGCCACAGTACTGTTTATCGATGACAACTTCACTGCCCTCATAACTGTGATAGTCTAAGTACCCTCATAAAGTGACAACTGTCATGGTCCAGTGACAACAGCGACAACAGTGGCCCATAGAATAAAACCTCATGCCTTCATGAAGGTGAAAGCTAGAGCTTTTCTATAAGAGTATAATTATAAATCATATTGTGTACAGCAATATTAATGGTGCCAGACATAGAACCACAATAATTGTGTCAGAGGCACAATACTGATAATGGAGACTTGGTTGATGGAGAAGGTGGAATGGGTCTAGACATCAGTTAACCTTAAAGGGTTTCTACCATCAGATTTTGCCATATGTAGCTGACTGACACTAGCGATGTGCTAGTGTCAGTAGTACATACAGTCTTCTTTGTTCACTTCTGTCTGCGGCCGTTCACCTAAAAAACATACTTTTATCCATATGCTAATGAGCCTCTAGGTGCTATGTGGGCGTCGATTCAGCACCTAGAGGCTCCGTCTACTGACCATTTTCGCCGCCCATGTAGTTCTTCTAGCCCGCTCCACTCCTCTTGATTGACGTCCGATTTTCCTGCATCTGTCTAAATCCCGCCCTGTGCTGTGCGCTTCTGGATTCGGCGCAGGCGCAGTAAGTGAATGCCGCACCCCTGGTGCCGGCTTCCTCACTGTAAATACTTCCAGTTCTGAAGACTCCAGCGGCTCAGGATCAGTGCTCTGGGCAGCTGGGCTCAGGCTTGAAGTGGGCACCGCTCTGCAGGAAGGAGACCAGGGCTCGGCTCACCCTAGTGTTACAGTGCACCCCAGCACCCCACAGTATGCAGTATAACACCCTATAGTATACAGCAACCCACAGTATGCAGTATAGCACCCTATAGTATACAGTACCACACAGTATACAGTACCACACAGTATATAGTAGAGCAGTATAGCACCCCACACTATACAGTACCCAACAGTATATAGTAGAGCAGTATAGCAGCCCACAGTATACAGCACCTCACAGTATACAGTAGAGCAGTATAGCACCTCACCGTATACAGCACCCCAAACTATACACGATACAGCACCCCACACTATACAGTACAGCAGTATAGCACTCCACAATATACAGCACCCACAGTATACAGTGTACAGCCCCCACAGTATACAGTACAGCAGTATAGCACACCACAATATACAGCCCCCACAGTATACAGTACAGCAGTATAGCACTCTATAATATACAGCACCCACAGTATTCAGTATACATCCCCCCACAGTATACAGTACAGTGGTATAGCACTCCAGAATATACAGCACCCACAGTATACAGTACACAGCCCCCCACACTATACAGTACAGCAGTATAGCACTCCACAATATACAGTACCCACAGTATACAGTATACAGCCCCCCACAGTATAGCACTCCACAATATACAGCACCCACAGTATACAGCCCCCCACAGTATACAGTACAGCAGTATAGCACTCCACAATATACAGCACCCACAGTATACAGCCCCCAACAGTATACAGGCCCCCCACAGTATACAGCCTCCCACAGTATACAGGCCCCTACACTATACAGCACCCCACTATACAGTATTTTACAGTATATTAGCATAACAGCCCCTGTCACCTTTTTCTGATGTAATATTAACAAAAAAAGCTCCACAGTTAAGGCAAACTTCTCCTGCAACACCCCTGGTAGAAACTAAAGGACCTTGATTACCTCATAGCCATGTGACCAGTAATATTGCTAGGTTAGTGGTCACATGGTGATGATGTCATCTAAGGTCCTAGAGAATCACTGCTCTCACAGTACGGTGCCTGGAGTGCCGGCAGGCATGGCATGGCAGCACCCCCTGTGTAGCTGACAGCCTGACACCCGGGGCAGTGGCTAGCAGGGCTCAAGAGGCAGCTGCCTTGGGCCCCTCAAGAGCAACTGGGCCCGGGGCAGCTGCCCCTTTTGCCCCTTGTTAAAGACAGCCCTGATAACTACTACTTTTTTTGTATTTTATAGAATTTTACAATAATAAAATCCAGGATCAGCAGCATAATATGTATCCCCCATGAAGACAAAACAGCCTCCAGTGACTCCCATAAACCCACCAGCAGTACATGTTGCTGCTAGAAGGGGATACTTAGAGAATGGATATTGACAATACGAATGTAGAAGCTAAAAAATTAATTCAGAACAGGGACATAATAAAATAAATTGAGAAAGCTATTAGAAGAAGGAAAAGAACCAATTTTGTTAAGCAAATCTGTTATACAATCATTAAAAGATATAGAAAGAAATAAAATACAATAAAAATAAATATAAGTAAATTTGCTGAAGAACAAAATACTCTTTTTTCAGTGAAAATATTCAGAAATGTATTCTGTATTATGAACTATATAAGGTATCTTATATAAATGACTCTTTATACAGCATCTACCCTCCCAGCCAGGTGATAATAAAGGTAATGGACCTTGTATAGAAATGCTTCATACTTTTGTCTTCAGTGTTTGTATACACGCGGTATAATGTGTTGCCCCCAAAATCATGGCTATGCACATTACATCTGTGCACAGCAGGGACAGACACCTACAACAGAAGATGGACTCCTGGATTTTCAGCTACATGCACGATATGCCAGCTACCTGACCACAACTAGCGATAGCTTACACAACAGTAAATTGTGATGTCTTACCGGTTACTTGACAGAGTCGTAATATTAGCAGATCTTATTGCATCAGTTGTGTTATAACCTGGTATCTGTCTGAAACCTCCTCACAACATTTAACTTCTGTACACTTGGAAATGTCACTGAAGCTGATCACCATTTAATAGACTAAAAACATTGGTGATGTCACAGAAATATGATTATGATGTCACAGAGGCCTCTAAAGCTAGAGTATGTTTTAAAAAACAACAACAACAAAAAAAACTAAATTGGGAATTTCTAGATGTGGAATAACCCTAAACTTTATCTGTTCATTCACACAGGACGATGTTATCTTCTAATGATCTAAGGTATATGATTCTGCTATTAGGATTCTGTTGTCCATTTCCCCTAGCTGTTGAAACCTCCTTTACATACTTATGCAGGGTAGGCTACTTTCACACTTGTGTTTTTGCCTGATCCGGCAGGGATCAGCAAAAATGCTTCCACTACTGATAATACAACCAACCGCATCCGTTATGAACTGATCCGGTTATGTTATTATCTTTAAAATAGCAACAAAGGATCCTTCAAGAACACCATTCAAAGTCAGTGGGAGACGGATCCGTTTTCTATTGTGTCTGAGAAAACTGATCCGTCCCCATTGACTTGCATTGTGGATCATGCCGGACCCATTTTGCTCTGCATCCCATGACGGAAAGAAAACTGCAGCATGCTGCGGTTTGTTCTCCGATATGTGAACACAAACAAATGGAACAGAATGCATTTTGGAGCACTCTGTTCTGTTCAGTATTGTTTTGTCCCCATTGACAATAAATGGGAACAAAACTAAAGCATTTTTCTCCAGAATGAGACCCTATGGCGGATCTGAATACTGGAAAATGTAAATGCAAGTGCGAAAGTAGCCTTAAGCTGAGTTCACATAACCGTTTAACTTTCTGTTCTTCTGATCCATCAGAAGAAGAGAAAAAAAAACAAGATCCTGTAAAAAAAAATGATGCTTTCTGTAAAAAAAATAATAAATAAATAAACAAATAAATAAATTTGGAATTTCTAGATGTGGAATAACCCTAAACCTTATCTTTTCATTTACACAGGACAATGTTATCTTCCAATGATCTAAGGTGTATGATTCTGCTATTAGGATTCTGTTGTCCATTTCCCCTAGCAAGGCAAAAAGATCCTATAAAAAAGCGGTTGCCTTCCGTTTGAGCCATTTCCGTGTTAAATCTGTTTTTTTAAGACGCAAAAAAAAGTACGGAAATGGCTCAAACAGATGCCAACTGATGCCGTTGCTTTACAGGATCATGTTTTTGAACTCAGCTTTAAAAAAAGACAATGCCCATCAAGTAAACCCTTCTTAATCTATTATACATGATAAACTGTTAATTAATTATATTTGTCATTTAATAAACATCTAGCCCTAAATTAAATACTGACAAAGTATCTGTTATTAGTACCTCTTAAGGCCCCATACACATCAGTTGGGAGAGACATTCCTTAGTTTTACTAACTGTAAAGAACCCTTTACTCTGTTGATGTCCAAATTAATTGACTTTTATCCACACATTAAGAATGTCCCTTGGTTCTTTGTATGTATGTTTGGCTTGAAAATATATGTTTGGAGTTGAAAATGTATACCTATAAGGTTTATATGCATGATGCCAAGTGTCTGACCATGCAGGAAATAAAAAGAATCACCACTGCCACCTATAGGCAGAGCTCTGCACTGAAGTGACTCAGACTACCCTTATGCAAGCAAATGAGGTGTGCTTGGTGTAGATGGGATTTTAGGTGCACGGCAAGAGAGCAAGATGGTAGGAACCAATGGGTGGATGGTGGAGGCAATGACTAGGCCCGTTTGGTTGGAATAAATAAAATCTTTCAATACTGAATAATGAATGATAATAGGAGTAGTTGTACATACAACAACAGGCACAGTTATGAGGTATATCACAGAGTAGGGTTTTCCCAGTAGCTATTGTGACACAGTGAGGGGAATGGTCTGGGAAAACAGTTATTTTCCTCCAAGCGTGTGCTGCTGGGCTAATTTGCAGCCAGATGGGGTAAAATACCGGACTGGATTTTAATTGCCGGTCCGTTATTTTGGCAGCACCTGGCTGTCCTTAAATAGGCAGCTGGGCTCAGCAGAGATGTCTCTGTGTTGGGATCTCAGGTTGGAGGGCTGAGACCCATGGGCCGAGGAAATAGGCCCCATAAAGCCTACCATGGACTGCTGGAGGCAGAACTGACATCAAGGTGACTTGTCGTATATGAACTTTGCAATTTGTGTTAAGTAACACCAAGATGTACTTTCCATTGTGTGTGAAGTAAACACTAAGACTGCAAAGTAACACATTGTTTTGTGCATTTGTCTGAAGTGTGAATAAACACTGAAGTTTTTCATTAAGAACTTGTCTTTTGCCTCTGTACTGCGTCCGCTTAGCCTATCTACCAGAGCAAAATCCCACAATTGGTGGAGGATGTGGGCAAATGCAGTGAGTCAGGCGTGATCGCCGAAGTATTGTTATTGTTCATTTTTGCTCTGGGCACGGTTGTATGTCTTACATTAAACCCGCTAAATTTCAACCCGTGACCCTCGACAAAATGCCCAGATGGCAGCCCGCGGCCAAGTTTTCTAGGGGAAGACGTTCCGGCTCCTCGGTCTGATGCAAGGGAAGCGGTTGCCACAATGAAGATTGCTTACAGCCTCTCCTGCCGTTCGTCAGCAGGAACATGGATGTGTTCTCAGACCTCCCAGTATGCACTTCCACAATTCAGCATGATATTGTCACTGAGCCTCAGGCAAAAGTCCGTTTAAAACCATACCGGGTACTCGAGGCTCGGCAACAAGCCATCTCGGAGGAAGTGCAGCTAATACTGCAACTAGACGTTATTGAGGAGTCTAAAAGTGAGTGGGCCAGTCCTATAGTTTTAATACCCAAACCGGACGGGACGTTACGGTTCTGTAATGATTATCGTAGACTAAACGAGATTTGCAAATTCGATGATTATCCCATGTCTTGGGTGGATGAGCTTATCGAGAGGTTAGTACAAGCCAGGTATTTTTCTGTTTTGGACCTCACCAAAGGGTACTGGCAGGTACCCTTGACAGAGGCTGCCAAAGAGAAAACTGCCTTCATCACACCAGAAGGGCTGTACCAATATAAGATGTTACCCTTTGGTCTGCATGGCACCCCTGCCATTTTTCAATGACTTATGGACATTGTGCTTCGTCCACATTGTCGGTACACTTTATCTTACCTGGACGATATTGTCATCCACAGTAAGGACTGGGAAAGTCGCCTACCCAAAGTGTAGGCCTTTTGATAAATGTGCTCATCACTAGAAATGATGGTTAAGTCAGCGGTTTATGCCTGCCTCCTGCTGTGGACCCTGCGCCTCTCCCTCACCATGCCATCCGATATCTCGGTCGCCGGTGTCCTCTCTATGCTGCAGCCTCCATGCTCCTGCCTGATACTCCTTTGGGGTAACTCCGGCCTCTCAAAGGGCAGGTTTGTGCTCCCAAATCCTTCCCCAATCAATGGCTTAAGGTCCCTGGGCATTTAAGACAACCTCTCCAGGCATAGGTTGCTTAATATTTAGATTCCCTGGTGACCAGCTAAGGTGTTTGATAGTCTAGTGCTATTGAGATTTACTTGCCTTTATCCTGCATTATTTCCTGTATGTGTTCCTGCTGTGCTCCAAGTTCTGGTTCCATCCTGCCTGTGTGCTCCTACACTTTCAAGTCCAAGTTCAGTTCAGTTTGTGTTTAAGTTAACCCTTCTTTGCACTCCAGTCATGTTTCACGCCTGCATTGTGTTTGCCTCCCCACTACCCCTCCTGCATGTCTTTCTTCTGTCTATGTTAACTGTGCACTGCCTGGATCTCTAAAACTTGCATTCAAGTCTTGGTGCCTGTTCAGACTGCAGCTGAATTTTTTCTGTGTTTTTGCAGTTATTTCTATATCCAGAGTTCCTGGTTCTTGCACTGGAATCTTTGACCCCAGTGGGTCAGCTGCCAACTATACTGGGAATATCGCAGGAAGAAGCAGTCTGGTTGCTAACCTGCAGCAAAGTTCATATCCCTGTATAAGGGTTAAAGGGTGAAAACTGGGGATGTGCCAAAATTACTCTCTTAGGGTTAGCACTACGCTTACTTGGCAGAGTAGGTTCACACATTTGCTGATCCGCAACAATAATGGTAATAATCCTCAGAGTTTATCTCTAGATACACTTTGCAATTTTCCCATAGAACCTCAGGTGTGTGATACTGTTCTTATTAACAATTTCTGCAATTCCCAGGTCGCAGGATGCAGATCTTAGATACGGATGGCAAGCCCATCTCCAAGTGTGTTGGCTTCAGAAGCAGTATACCCTTTCCACAAGCAACTCTCACACAACTTGATTTTATAGTAAATTTTTCAAAATATAAAAACAGTTTGTAAAATTTAATCAACAACATCAATATCACTACATTTCCCTACTCCTCCCTCCCCTTCACCGAGGGTCAGTCCTGACCTCCTTCGTCATTCCTACTAACCATATAGCTAACTCCTCTATTGTGGAAATTACTACAAACACTCTTTATTCCTTTAAGTCAGCATGTTCCCTATATAAACACCTCAGTGGGCATTATAGCTCCCTACAGCTAAACCACAAACTTGCGTTGTATCCTATTTTTCAAGAAGCCCCAGATACTTCATCTTTTCCAAGAACATTTGGCAACATTGGTTATTGTGTACAACCCATTGTTAAAAAATACATTTTTGACTACTAAAAAAACTGAATAGACAACCTCAGGTTGGAATTTTCCTTGGCAACCTGTTGTTGCTTTTATGAAATAAACACAACCAAGGATCTTGCCTAAAATACTTGCCCATTAATAAAGTGATAACACCTGTGATCTCTGCCTAGAAAAGGATTTTGTGCGGACACTGCCAGAAGCCATGAAATAAGATTGCCTTAGGCCCCTTTCACACAGGCGTTGCGGATTGGGGCCGGATGCGTTCAGGGTGCGTCAAGGAAAATGGCGCGATTTTGACACTAAAACAAGTCAGTTTTCACTGCGCTTGTGTTCCATGTTTGTGTTTTTTCCGCACGGGTACAAAACATTGTAATGCATTTTGCACGCTAGTGAGAAAAATCGGCATGTTTGGTATCCAGACCCCGAACCCGGACTTCTTCACAGATGTTCGGGTTTGGGTTAGGTTTTGTGTAGATTCTATTATTTTCCCTTATAACATGGTTATAAGGGAAAATAATAGCATTCTTAGTACAGAATGCATAGTACAATAGGGCTAGAGTGGTTAAAAAAAAAAAAAAAATATAACTCACCTTAATCCACTTGCTCGCGCAGCCCGGCTTCTCTTCTGTCTTCTTTTTTGCTGTGCACAGGAATAGGACCTTTGATGACGTCACTGCGATCATCACATGGTCCATCACATGATCTTTTACCATGGTGGTGTATCATGTGATGGACCATGTGATGAGCGCAGTGACGCCATCGAAGGTCCTATTCCTGTGCACAGCAAAGATGAAGACAGAAGAGAAGCCGGGCTGCGCGATCAAGTGGATTAAGGTGAGTTATATTATTTTTATTTTTTTTTAACCCCTCCAGCCCTATTGTACTATGAATTCTGTATTAAGAATGCTATTATTTTCCCTTATACCCATGTTATAAGGGAAAATAATAATGATCGGGTCTCCATCCCGATCGTCTCCTAGCAACCGTGCGAGAAAATCGCACCACATCCGCACTTGCTTGCAGATGCTTGCGATTTTCACATAGCCCCATTCACTTCTATGGGGCCTGCATTGCGTGAAAAATGCAGAATATAGAACATGCTGCGATTTTCAATCAACGCACAAGTGATGCGTGAAAATCACTGCTCGTGTGCACAGCCTCATAGAAATGAATGGGTCCGGATTCAGTGTCGGTGCGATGCGTTCACGTCACGCATTGCACCCGCGCGGAAAACTCGCTCGTGTGAAAGGGGCCTTACTCAGACCATATTTTGGCCATTGCCTTTTATAAAACAACATCACAAAAATGTGGACCGCGCTGGCGTCCTCCTTTGTATGCATTACTTGCTCGGGATGGTCGTTTGCTGCGGTCCACATGCGGTGGGATTGCTCCCCCAATGATGCATACGCTACAGTGTTTGGGGTTTGAGCAGCTCCCCCATACTTGCCACGGTATTTTGTGGTTCGCATGCGGTGGGACTGCTCGCCCAATGAAAGACACGCTACAGTGTTTGTGGTTGAGACAGTTCCCCCATATTGGCCACTATATTTTTGTGATGTTGTTTTATATGTATTGAATGGGCCTCTATCTGGCAATTGAACATTCTGTTGCACCTGGAGACCTCCATCACATGGTCTGATATGGGTGTGGCTTACAGTCTGGCTGTGTTCACATTGCATTAGCTGACCTGCTATGCGGTTGTGTGGAAGCTTGGCTGTGAGCTGGATTTCATCACCTTCAGACCGTGTTCACACCATAGTTAGTGCAGTGGTAGGACCCCTTGCCATGCTGAGTGACCGTGACGTGGTGCATGATGGGCTCCGATATCTTCCTGACAGGAATATATTGGCAAAAGTCTCAGCTTTTATTATCTGCTTGTATGACCAGCTAGTATAGTCAGTGGTATATCTGTTTGGTGTTTTTTCAGTGATTTATATCATTGCCTTTTATACCCCAAAATATATTTTTGAAATGGCTAATCAAAGGCATAATATGACCCATGAATTAATGGACAGATAACTTCCCTCCATATATCTAACTATTAACCCAGTGGATACCTCACTAGCTGTTAGTTTGGATCCAAGAAGTTTTTTTTTTACACTTACAGTAGCTACATATCCCATGATTGTGTCTGTTTCTTTTCTGGACTGTATCAAATGGCGAACCGCTGAAATTGGCAAAGTTGGGACAGGCAAAAACAGCTTGTGAAAAGATGATACTGATATGGGTCTCTGTTTATCGGTCACCAAACTATCCAGACATGATAGCATCTGGTTATGAAAAAAATAATGTGCAACAGAAATTCCAAATAAGGATCTAATCACCTCAAACTTAATAGGGGAGGCCAAAAGATTAAAAAATTGTGCTGTATACTTATGACCTTGTCCAAAATAGAGAAGTGTATATTTCCTTGCAGGACTGGACAGTTTTTTTAATTATAGTATTTTATTGAAATAAATAGGAAGACCCCAGTACTTACACAATGCCCTCCAAGTTGTCACAATGTCCTTGAAAAGTATCATTCTGTAGATATCAATTTGAAGTTCGGAAACTTTGCCATGTACCATAGTCCAAAGTGTATACGGAGATGATAGGGTTCTAACTGAATATTATATCCTAGAGACCATTCACAAATGTGCCTCCAAATACATGACAGATTATATACACATACAATATATCTGGCAAATCCAACACCCACTCTGATAAATGAGACATCAATCTATGACTACTTATAAGAAAATGTCTACCCCTTCTACAAAAATCTTTAACATGTATGCCAAAAAACTGGTGCACCTTACACATGGTGGACAGACCGCAGAAGATGCAACAAATCTATTAAGTGGTGTCCGCCTATTAATAAATTGGTTGGATCTTTCTCCGCTGGTTATTTATTAAGACTGGTGTGTGAAATGATAACTTTCGGTTAATGACTTGGTGTTTTCCTTTCCTGAAATGTTCCTTTAGTATCTCACATAAGGCCCTTTTACAAAGGCGAAAGATCAAACAAATTATTGGGAATGAAGATATCTTCGAATGCTCATTCCCGATAACTGACCTGTGTTAATGTGCCACCGCTCACCTGACTCATTTGTCAGGTGACCTGATTGTTTATGAGGCGCATAAAATTATCGTTTATCAGCGGCAGTTGGACCCTGTATAAATAGGGCTGTGCTGATGACAAACAATGAATCTACAAATTAATTTAGTAATATTAACACAGATATGATTCCTGTGGACAATGATTAGGTATTCCACATGTAATAACAATTCTGGGGCATCTTGGTAGAGCCATGTTTTGCCATTCTTCTATTATTTCTACTAAAAGTTCATGAATACATTACCAGCAGTCTGCAATGAAGGTCCATCTTGGTGTTACTATTTGGAGATGTGTCCTTGCACAGTCTGCCACTGGCAGCACTGATTGGATAGACTGTGCACCAACACACCCTTAACTGGTAACACGCAGATGGACTTTCATCGCAGACTTCTGGCAATTCATTCCTAAACTTCTAGCAGGACTAATTCAGGAATGGCAAGTGAGAATGGAATCCATTACATCATTCGTTTAAACCCTGAACTCGATCCTGCTAAAAGGCAGGTTCGCACAACTCTAATTGTAGCGGTAGTAGTAGTGGTAGGCTGCAGTAGTCCCTGCTGGCTTCGAAAAGGCGCAACATTATCATTGAGGAGAAATAGGACGAGATTGTTGATTGGATGGCTCACTCCTCTTCTCAGTCACAGCAGGATGGTGTGGAGGTGACGTCTGAGTCTGACATTGTGCTGTAGAGCCAGGGGTCATAGCGTTCCTCCTGCTCCTCCTCCCTGCAGTCCCAGAGAAGGCTTTCAGTGGAGTCCTCTCTGTCCCCGGCCTTACTTGTGGGGCTCTTTCCTTTTTTCTAAGAAGTGGCAAGACAACCCAACCATGCCCTACCGCAGACAGTCAAGAAAGTCTCCCTGATAATGAATAAACCTGCAAAAAGTTGCCAGTCCGCATGATTATCATCAACATACTTTAAACAATTCATAAGGAAATTAAAAAAAACATTAAAAACAACAGTGCAGGTAAGATGGCAACATCACTGGAGGGTACACAAGGGCAAAATTAAATAGCAATAGTCATCAAATAGGCCAGAAGAAAATGCAAAGTGCAAATACTGGCTACAGTGGTGTAAGAAAATATCATACAAATACCCATAATGTATCTCTGTCCAGGATGGCGCCAACCCCGACATTTCGGTGATCCTTCGTCTGAAATGACTTGTGTGAGAGCAGTCACTGTTTGGGCTGCCCTGAGGAGAAGGTTCAGGAGACCCTATGCATAGTTGTGTTGGTGGTGGTAATAAAGACACCCGTAGCCATGGCAGTGGCAGTCGGAGCAAATGCAGAGAAGAAGAGGAAGCCAAGGAGCTCACCATAATGTCTCACAGTTTGATAAAAGTGGCAGGGAGGGTGAGAACTCTGATGACAATTGTGTTGTGGAAACTGAACTGGAAGTCGGATAGGGATGCTGAGGAGGAGGCAACATCATAGGAGGAGGGTGATGGCGGCTGCATTAAGGAGCAGTGGTGACACACCTTCCAATAAACAGTCAGGGCCATGTTTGCTTTGGAATTTGGTGATGCGCTGAAACTGTTAATAGTTTAGGCCCAAAACATGCCAGAGTTAAGCCAAGCTCAGCTGCCTGTAGCTCTGTGTGAGCAACTGCTGTATGGTGTTCTTTCTCTGCAAGGCGGGCACACAGAACTATAGCCGTGTGCAAGATGTGCAGGAGTAAAATAAGCCGTGGCCGTTTAAACACAATCATAGGTACCAGAGATCTATTGCAGCACATGGCATTACCGGATACTTTGGGAAAATACAACTAGCCAGCATTCCCAATCAGGACGAGTCTGTCTTCCTTCTCCTGGTTCTCTTTGTGGCAGCCAACCTGCATCCCCAAGCAAGACTGTGTCTTTATCACCATCATCATCATCACCCTCATCTTCTCCTGCTAAGACTCCTCCTTGTCCTCTGCTCCATCGTGAGACATCTGTATAAGGATACCTGGAGCATCTGTTATGGGCAAGGAACAGTACATGTCTTTCACAGCCCACTGGGTCAATGTTTTTTGCAGCATTGGAGAGACAGTACCCCAGCAACATGGCCAGGTCCTTTTGACCCCCCTCCCCCACGATTGCTGGCTACCACAGCAGGCACCTATCTGGCTCCTCCACCTCCTCCTCCATGGACACGTTCCAATCTCCAACATCAGCAGGGTACAGCGTCGCTCGCACTCTTCCTCCTTCCTATAACTTGTGCCAAGTCAAGCATTGCCTTGTCGTGTTGGAGATGATCGGCCTGGGGGAGAGTAACCACACAGATGAGTAGTTGCTAAAGTACATCCAACAGCTATCATCCCACTGGCTGTCACACTCGTCAACTCCAACTAGGCAAGGTGGTCAGCGACAATGGCTGCAACATCATGACTGCCCTGAACCTAGGGAAAATAACTCATGCTTCTTGAATGGCTTTTTAAATGCGAACTCAGGCTTGGTACTGGCAATGTCAAGGAGACTGTCCCTCTTTTCAGCCATTCTCACATGGTGAGGAACCCTCTCCTGTACTTGCAGTGACAGAATGTTCTGCAGCTACACTGCTTAATCCATGAAGCTCCAATTAGGTGGAATTCCACATTGCACACGATAGGGCATCTGTATGAGCAGTGGAAAGCCGTGAACAATTTTGTCATGCACCAGACTGCCTCGTGTTATGTTTCCAGGTCAGGTAGTAGCAACTCTTGCCATTCATGCTGCAGTTGACACAACACCCAAAGTAATCGTTAGGACACAGCGGAGCAGCTCAGCAGAGAGAGGAGGCTGCCATGTACTGTATGCTATATTACAGAGGACTGACACCGCACAGCCTGTTCCTCGTGTGACAAGATAACACTGCCATACAGGGACCACATAACACCTCCATACAGGGACTGGATAACACCACCATACTGTGACAGGATAACACTGCCATACAGTAACCACATAACATTTCCATACAGTGACTGGACAATATCTCCGTACAGTGATTGGATAACACTGCAATGCAGTGACCAGATAATGCTACCATACAGTTACTGGATAACACCAGCATACAGTGATTGGATAACACCACCATACAGTGACCGGATAATGCTGCCATACAGTGACTGGATAACAGGATATAATGGGGCACAGAATAGTGTATAAGAGGGCACAGTACAGGGTATGACTAGGGGCACTGTAAAGGGTTTGGTAGGGGGGCACAATTCCGGGTATAAGGGGGAATAGTACAGGGTAGAGGGGTACAGACAGGTGACCATGTGTCGTTAGAAGGTGCATGCAATTTAGATACTACCATAATAAAAGGCAGAGGAGTGAGACAGGTGACCAGTGCCCTGGATGGACAAGAGGGGTGCACACAAAAAGTAGTTGGAAGGGGCTCTGAGGGGAATTCATACAAGAGGTAGGTGGCAGGAGGTCTGTGAAGGGCAGCAGAAATGGGGTGGAACAGGAGCTCTGGATAAATGAGGGAGGAAGGGAGACAGCAGGGGCTTGGTGAAGATGAGTGAGATAAGAGAAGGATGGGATATGTAGGGCACAGGTAGGTGTCAGTGAGTCTATGGAGGTAAACAAAGTACTTAAAATGGTTATCCAACTTCTAAAGCAGACCCCCCCATGTGTTGGGACCCTCACAGGTAAAATACTTACCCCGCTCCCCACTCCCTGCGCCGCTCCTGGTCCCCGCACCGCCGCCGCTTCTTCTTCTTGTACATGGATAAAAACATCCGGTAACCTCCCTCCACAGAGAAAAGACAATGCAGATCCACTTACAGGCTGTCTGCATCTCTTCACTGCTGCGGTCTCACTCTCCTACTCAGAAAGACGCCCTCCTCTGCAGAATGGAGAGAAAAGAGGGGCATGTTTAAGAGGCTCTGCAGCACATTAGCTTGTAAGGGGACAGCAGCCGGCCTCTGCATCTTGAGTGAAATAGGCTGGCATGCTACTGCTCCTGGACCGCTTTTGAGCACGGGCCCAAAAGCAGTGGCGTTCCCTGCTTCCCCTATAGCTACACCCCTGGTTCCAAGCTATTAGGTGTTCCACAAGAATTAATGGAAAATAGAGATAACATTTCAGAATTTCACTTTTTGGGCAGATTTTCCATTTTAATCTATTTTTTCCAGTTACAAAGCAAGGGTTAACAGCCAAACAAAACTCAATATTTATGGCCCTGATTCTGTAGTTTACAGAAACACCCCATATCTGGTCGTAAACTGCTGTACGGGAACACGGTAGTGCGCAGAAGGAAAGGAACGCCATATGGTGTTTGGAAAGCAGATTTCACTGGGATAATTTTAAGCTGCCATGTCACATTTGAAGACCCCCTGATGCACCCTTAGAGTAGAAACTCCCAAAAAGTGACCCCATTTTAGAAACTACACCCCTCAAGGTATACAAAACTGATTTTACAAACTTTGTTAACCCTTTAGGTGTTCCACAAGAATTGATGGAAAAAAGAGATGACATTTCTGAATTTCACTTTTTTGGATGATTTTCCATTTCTATTTATTATTTTCTACTAACAAAGCAAGGATTAACATCAAAACAAAACTTTAGAATGTAGAAGAAAATCTTGAAATTTTTCAGAAAATTTCCCAAAGCCACTTTTTAAGGACCAGTTCAAGTCTGAAGTCACTTTGTGAGGCTTACATAATAGAAACCACCCAAAAATGAAGCTACACCCCTCAAGGTATTCAAAACTGATTTTTACTAACAATGTTAACCATTTAGGTGTTCCAGAAGAATTAATGGAAAATAGAAATAACATTTCTGAATTTCACTTTTCTGGCAGATTTTTCATTTTAATCCATCTTTTGATGGAACCGCCAAACAAAACTCAATATTTATGGCCGTTATTCTGTAGTTTACAGAAACATCCCATATGTGGTCGTAAACTGCTGTACAGGCACACAACATTGCGCAGAAGGAAAGGAATGCCATATCGTTTTTGGGAGGCAGATTTTCCTGGACTGTTTTTTGACCCCATGTCCCATTTGAAGCCCCCCTGATGCACCCCTAGAGTAGAAACTCCAAAAAAGTGACCCGATTTTGGAACTACGGGATAAGGTGGCAGTTTTGTTGGTACTATTTTAGGGTACATATGATTTTTGGTTGCTCTATATTACACTTTTTGTGAGGCAAGGTGTTTTGGCACTTTTTATTTTAGTTATTTACAACGTTCATCTGGCAGGTTAAATCATGTGGTATTTATTATAGAGCAGGTTGTTACGGACGCGACAATACCAAATATGACTTTTCAAGTGACTGTCTTGTGTAGGGATTCATTTTTTTCGGGATGAAATGATGGTTTGATTGGTACTATTTTAGAGTGTATATGACTTTCTGAATGCTTGCTATTACACTTTTTGTGATGTAAGGTGACAAAAATGGCTTTTTTGACACGGTTTTTATTTTATTTTTTACGGTGTTCACCTGAGGGGTTAGGTCATATGATATTTTTATAGAGCAGGTTCTTTCAGATGCAGTGATACCTAATATGTCTTTTTTTAATGCAAGTTTTACACAATTATATCATTTTTTAAACAAAAAAAATGATTTTTGTGTCTCCATAGTCTGATAGCCATAGTTTTTTTCAGTTTTGTCTTAGGTAGGATACCATTTTTGCAGGATGAGATGACAGTTTGATTGGCACTATTTTGGGGTGCATATTATTTTTTTATCGCTTACTATTACACTTTTTGTGATGTAAGGTGCCAAAAAATTGCTTTTTTGACAGATTTTATTACATTTTTTTACGGTGTTTACCTGAGGTTTAGGTCATGTGATATTTTTATAGAGCAGGTTATTACGGACGTGGAGATTCCCAATATCTCGACTTTTTTTGTTTATGTAAGTTTTACACAATAATATTGTTTTTGAAACAAAAAAAAAACAATCATGTTTTAGTTTCTCCATATTCTGAGAGCTAAATTTTTTTTTTAGGCGATTGCCTTAGTTAGGTTAGCATTTTTTGCAGGATGAGGTGATGGTTAGATTGGTACTATTCGGGGGGGCATACGACTTTTTGATCGCTTGGTGTTCCACTTTAAGTGATGCAAGGTGACAAAAAAATGTTTTTTTAGTAGCACAGTTTTATAAAAAATTTTGGACAGTGTTCATTTGAGGAGTTAGGTTGATATTTTTATAGAGCCCGTCGATACGGACGTGGCGATACCTAATTTGTCTACTTTTCTTTTATCCCTATTTTTTTTTAAATTAAACTTTATTTTGAGAAAAGGATGCTTTTTTTTTTTACTTGAAACTTTTCATTTTTTTGTAAAACTTTTTTTTTTTTAACTTTCTTTAACTTTATTTTTTGTCCCACTCTGGGACTTTAACTTTTGGGGGTCTGATCCCCTTTACAATGCATCACTACATTGTGGTGAAGTAACTTGTCCTCCTGTGTGATTGGGACAGTTTTGTGTGTACTGATAGGAAGGCACCATTTTATTTATACATTTATAGAACCAAAATACACGTTACTATATAAACATGATTTATAAATCATTTACACACATACATATGAATTTAGTTGAATTAAAAGAATATTAATCAATAGAGATGGCCTGGCGGTCGTTTCGCGGCGAACTTTGAATGTTCGCGATTCACCGAACATGCGAATATATGGAGAAATTCGCACCCGCCATATTCTTTTACATTGTGAAGAACTTTGACCCATGACACATCCATCAGGTGGTACAGGACAGCCAATTGAGACGTTTTAGCACATGGACATAGCCCCTACCTTATAAATAAACCTGATCTGGCTGCCATTTTACATTCAGTGTTTTGCCAGTGTTGGGAGAGGCTGCGGAGTGGAGCAGGGACAGGCTGTTAGGGACACCAAACGCTAGCTAATAGGCCCACAAAAGTTATTTTAAGGACTGTTATAGGTGTGCTATTATTAGGTGTGATACACAGAGGGGTGCGATATACTTATAATATACTTTTATAAATGAGTCAAAAACACATAGATCTATATAGTGATCACCTGGAAGTCAGGGGCCTAGGGGCTAGGGGCTTACTAGGGCCATTTTTATATAGGGTAAGGTTCCAGATGGGGTCGCTCTTATCAGGGCAGGTGGTCTGTGGTTAGGCTATCAGGGCCAGAATAGCACCCCCCTGTAGGGCAATATCAGGGACAGTTATTTGCCCACCCTGTCTTTCAATACCACATCATCATCTAGCCCAGGGATGGATGTTCTTTGCTTTCCCTCTCGGATTCATCCATGCGTACTGGAACCCCCCGGATTGTGGTAGGACATATGGTTTCTGATTTGGTGCCGCTGAGCACCTGATTTAGTGCCGCCGAGCACTTGTTATTACCTACCACATCTATGTTTTTTGCTTAACTTTAATAATTTAATTTATTTACATTTTGAGGGATATCTTTTCCATTCACACGTTCGTAAAATGGGTCCGCATCCGTTACGCACTTTTGCGGAATGGGTGCAGAGCCATTCATTTTCAATGGGACCGGAATGTGCTGTCCGCATTTGCGGATCCGCATCCGCATTTGCGCATCCACACTTCCGCATCTGTGCTCCCGTTTCCGCAAAAAAATAGAACATGTCCTATTCTTGTACACAATTGCAGACAAGATTAGGCATTTTCTATTATAGTGCCGTCCGCAAATTGCGGAATGCACTTTGCTGGTGTCCGTGTTTGGCGCATCCCAACGCAGGCAACATGCAGCCCGGACAAAGGCCGTGATCAAGGTCCAATACAAGGACCGAAACGTTAAACGTTGGCCAAGTCTATGCATTCCTGGATGCTTACAAATAATGAAATTATGAATAATGAAATAAGATATAAATATCATGGAATGAAAATAATGAAAATATAAAATAATTTTCATATATACGAAAAACGAGTGCCGTGGTCTCTTTTACTATACGTGTTTGGCGGAACACTTACGGACGTGTGAATGGACCCTCATAGTAACATTATTAAAGGTTACGTTTTATCTTTATGTATATTCTAATGGATTGCCTTCCTTGTACAATGTTATAATATACTTTCTATGTTAGAAAGTATATTATAGTGTATTTGTAATGTGCGGCAGTTGTGTGCGGTTTTGCTGCGATACTGCAGATATATAGAGGGACAAGCGTTATTGGAACAAATAATTTCTACTGGTGTGATATACCAGTCACCCCCCAAAAAACTGATTGATGAGGGGTGTTATATACCATTATACTTTCTTTATAGTGCATTTGGGTACTGTAAAGTGCATTTGCGCATGCGCATATACAAAAATTATATTACCGATATTTTGCATTGAAAAAAATAATGAATGGAGATCGCAAATTCGAATAATACATCTGGAAAGTCACTGTCCATGTTGTGGGACTATTTGTGCACTTCTAGTAATTATTTCTTGGCTGCAAATATGACCTGAAGGTTTTTCAGGTTCGCCTGCAATTAAAATGAATGGGACCCGGCGCGAACTTGCGGTTCGCAAGCATTTGATCGCGTTCGCGAACCGTCCCGGCAGATATTCGTCTATCACTATTAACCAATAGAATGACTTTATTCGACATTTGTCAATTCGTTATACATATCTTGCAAATAAACTTCCAAACAATTAACATTAATATCCATTATGCACAAAATAGTCTAGACAATACAGACGTAGTTTAGTGACATGACACATGCAATGATAGTTGTTAGTATTTAATAATGATACCAACTAGTACTTTCTTAATTCTGATGGTGATACTGGCATACATTTAATAATAGTGCTTAAATTTATCTTTACAGTAATGAGGTGTTAGTACATATTTCACATACCCTGTTTAACCCCTTAAGGACACAGGGCGTACAGGTACGCCCTTGTGCCCTGGTACTTAAGGACACAGGGCGTACATGTACGCCCTGTGCATTTTCGATCACTGCCGTGCGGCTGGCAGTGATCGGAACCCGGTGCCTGCTCAAATCATTGAGCAGGCACCTAGGCTAAATGCGCGGGGGGGGTCCCGTGACCCCCCCATATCGGCGATCGCGGCAAACCGCAGGTCAATTCAGACCTGCGGTTTGCTGCGATTTCTGCAGTTTCTGATCCCCGCGGTCCCTGACCGCGGGGATCAGAAACTTTAGGATTAAAAATTGTTTCCAGTATCCCTCCCCCCTGCACCCCTGAGTTATTTGAGCACGGTGGGAGGTGCAGGGGGAGGGTTGCGGGCGGTGCGGGAGGCGGGCGGTGCGGTAGGCGGGATCGCGATCCCCCGCCCGCCTCCCATTGCGTAATCGTTGGTGTCTAGTGGGTATACCAGGGTGCCAGCACATTGCTGGCACCCTGGTATAAACGGCTGACATCGGTGATGCGATGTCAGCCGTTTAACCCTTTCCATACAGCGGTCCGTACGGACCGCTGTATGGAAAAGGTTAACAGCTCAGGGAGCTCCCTCCCTCTCCCATCGGGGGGCTGCTGTGCCTTTGCAGTCCCCCGAATGGAGAGGGAGAGAGCTTCCAGGCAGCCCCCCAAGCCCCGTCCTTACCCTTCCCCGTCTGCGAAGTTCTGGTAACTACTGAGCAGACGGGGAAGGTTCCCATGGCAACAGGACGCCTTCTCAGGCGTCCTGCTGTCCATGGTTCTGAACAGATCTGTGCTGAAAGCATAGATCTGTTCAGACAAAGTGTAAGTAAAATACAGTACAGTACAATATATATTGTACTGTACTGTATTATGCAGACATCAGACCCACTGGATCTTCAAGAACAAAGTGGGTCTGGGTCAAAAAAAAGTGAAAAAAGTGAAAATAAAGTAAAAATCAAAAAACACATTTATCACTGATTAAAAATGAAAAAAATAAAATTCCATATACATGTTTGGTATCGCCGCGTCCGTAACGACCTGATATATAAAACTGTAATGTTACTTTACCCGAACGGTGAACGCCATAAAAATAAAAAATTAAAAACTATGATGAAATTGGAATTTTGCCCACCTTACTTCCCAAAAAAGGTAATAAAAGTGATAAAAAAAGTCGCATCTACGCCAAACTTGTAACAATCAAACCGTTATCTCATCCCGCAAAAATCATACCCTACCCAAGATAATCGCCCAAAAACTGAAAAAGTTATGGCTCTTAGACTATGGAAACACTAAAACATGATTTCTTTTGTTTCAAAAATGAAATCATTGTGTAAAACTTACATAAATAAAAAAAAAGTATACATATTAGGTATCGCCGCGTCCGTATTGACAGGCTCTATAAAAATATCAAATGACCTAACCCCTCAGATGACCACCGTAAAAAAATAAAAATAGAAACGGTGTAAAAAAAGCCATTTTTTGTCATCTTCCGTCACAAAAAGTGTAATAGCAAGCAATCAAAAAAGTCATGTGCACCCCAAAATAGTGCCAATCAAACCGTCATCTCATCCCACAAAAAATGAGACCCTACTTAAGATAATCGCCCAAAAATTGAAAAAAACTATGGCTCTTAGACTATGGAGACACTAAAACATTTTTTTTGTTTTAAAAATGAAATTATTGTGTAAAACGTACATAAATAAAAAAATTGTATACATATTGGGTATCACCGCGTTCGTGACAACCTGCTCTATAAATTACCACATGATCTAACCTGTCAGATGAATGGTGTAAATAACAAAAAAAAAACGGTGCCAAAAAAGCAATTTCTTGTTACCTTGCCGCACAAAAAGTAATATAGAGCAACCAAAAATCATATGTACCCTAAACTTGTACCAACAAAACTGCCACCCTATCCCGTAGTTTCTAAAATGGGGTAACTTTTTTGGAGTTTCTACTCTAGGGGTGCATCAGGGGGGCTTCAAATGGGACATGGTGTCAAAAAAAACAGTCCAGCAAAATCTGCCTTCCAAAAACCGTATGGCATTCCTTTCCTTCTGCGCCCTGCCGTGTGCCCGTACAGCGGTTTACGACCACATATGAGGTGTTTCTGTAAACTACAGAATCAGGGCCATAAATAATGAGTTTTGTTTGGCTGTTAACCCTTGCTTTGTAACTGAAAAAAAATATTAAAATGGAAAATCTGCCCAAAAAGCGAAATTTTGAAATTGTATCTCTATTTTCCATTAAATCTTGTGCAACACCTAAAGGGTTAACAAAGTTTGTAAAATCAGTTTTGTATACCTTGAGGGGTGTAGTTTCTTA
Organism: Bufo gargarizans; assembly: GCF_014858855.1. Lineage (NCBI taxonomy): Eukaryota > Metazoa > Chordata > Amphibia > Anura > Bufonidae > Bufo > Bufo gargarizans. Next base: position 226,260,447 of record NC_058081.1, on the reverse strand, counting down.
GATGGGGTCACTTTTCTGGAGTTTCTACTCTAGGGGTGCATCAGGGGGCTTCAAAAGGGACATGGTGTCAAAAAAACCAGTCCAGCAAAATCTGCCTTACAAAAACCGGATGGCATTCCTTTCCTTCTGCGCCCTGCCGTGTGCCCGTACAGCAGTTTATGACCACATATGAGGTGTTTCTGTAAACTACAGAATCAGGGCCATAAATAATGAGTTTTGTTTGGCTGTTAACCCTTGCTTTGTAACTGGAAAAAAAAATATTAAAATGGAAAATCTGCCAAAAAAGTGAAATTTTGAAATTGTATCTCTATTTTCCATTAAATCTTGTGCAACACCTAAAGGGTTAACAAAGTTTGTAAAATCAGTTTTGTATACCTTGAGGGGTGTAGTTTCTTAGATGGGGTAACTTTTATGGAGTTTCTACTCTAGGGGTGCATCAGGGGGGCTTCAAATGGGACATGGTGTCAAAAAACCAGTCCAGCAAAACATGCCTTCCAAAAACCAAACGGCGCACCTTTCACTCTACGCCCTGCTGTGTGGCCGTACAGTAGTTTACGGCCACATATGGGGTGTTTCTGTAAACGGCAGAGTCAGGGCAATAAAGATACAGTCTTGTTTGGCTGTTAACCCTTGCTTTGTTAGTGGAAAAAATGGGTTAAAATGGAAAATTAGGCAAAAAAATGAAATTCTCAAATTTCATCCCCATTTGCCAATAACTCTTGTGCAACACCTAAAGGGTTAACAAAGTTTGTAAAATCAGTTTTGAATACCTTGAGGGGTGTAGTTTCTTAGATGGGGTCACTTTTATGGACTTTCTACTCTAGGGGTGCACCAGGGGGCTTCAAATGGGACATGGTGTGAAAAAACCAGTCCAGCAAAACCTGCCTTCCAAAAACCAAACAGCGCACCTTTCACTCTACGCCCCGCTGTGTGGCCGTACAGTAGTTTACGGCCACATATGGGGTGTTTCTGTAAACGGCAGAGTCAGGGCAATAAAGATACAGTCTTGTTTGGCTGTTAACCCTTGCTTTGTTAGTGGAAAAAATTGGTTAAAATGGAAAATTAGGCAATAAAATGAAATTCTCAAATTTCATCCCCATTTGCCAATAACTCTTGTGCAACACCTAAAGGGTTAACAAAGTTTGTAAAATCAGTTTTGAATACCTTGAGGGGTGTAGTTTATAGAATGGGGTCATTTTTGGGTGGTTTCTATTATGTAAGCCTCGCAAAGTGACTTCAGAGCTGTAGTGGTCCCTAAAAATTGGGTTTTTGTAAATTTCTGAAAAATTTCAAGATTTGCTTCTAAACTTCTAAGCCTTGTAACATCCCCAAAAAATAAAATATCATTCCCAAAATAATTCAAACATGAAGTAGACATATGGGGAATGTAAAGTCATCACAATTTTTAGGGGTATTACTATGTATTACAGAAGTAGAGAAACTGAAACTTTGAAATTTGCTAATTTTTCCCAATTTTTGGTAAATTTGACATTTTTTTATGCAAAAAAAAAATTTTCTTTTTAACTTTATTTTACCAGTGTCATGAAGTACAATATGTGACGAAAAAACAATCTCAAAATGGCCTGGATAAGTCAAAGCGTTTTAAAGTTATCATCACTTAAAGTGACACTGGTCAGATTTGCAAAAAATGGCCTGGTCCTAAGGTGTAAAAAGGCTGTGTCCCTAAGGGGTTAAAATGTAATTTATTCCTATAAAATGAAAACCTATCACCCAACACACTAACCAACCACACAGCCAAAACTCGGCCACAAATGTACCTTTCCACTAATATAATGTATGCTTGGGGTTTTGATATATGTTGGCAGTAAAGTTGAATGTAGAGGATGAATCTTTTTTTTTCACGCGCGTGAAAAACGCATGTAATCCACATGTCACACGCGTGGGAAAACCGCAATTCACACGGGCGAGTTCACATGGGTAAGATTTCCGTGCGGGTGCAATGCGTGAGGTGAACGCATTGCACCCGCACTGAATCCAGACCCATTCACTTCTATGGGGCTGTGCACATGAGAGGTGATTTTCACGCATCACTTGTGCGTTGCGTGAAAATCGCAGCATGCTCTATATTATGCGTTTATCACGCAACGCAGGCCCCATAGAAGTGAATGGGGCTGCGTGAAAATCGCAAGCATCCGCAAGCAAGTGCGGAAGCGGTGCGATTTTCACGCATGGTTGCTAAGATGAAAGTCTATTCACTGTATTATTTTCCCTTATAACATGTTTATAAGGGAGAATAATAGCATTCTTTAATACAGAATGCATAGTAGAAGGTCAATTGAGGATTAAAAAATCAAAAAAATGTACTCACCTCCTCCTCGCGTAGTTGCCGATCTCTTCTTACCTCTTTAATCATGAGCCGCCGGCTAAAGGAGCTGTGGTGACCTTACATCAAATGGTCCAATTACATGGTCCATCACCGTGGTGATGGACCATGTGATTGGACCATGTGATGAGCTCAGTGACGTCACCACAGGTCCTGAAGAAAGTACAGGAGACTGGCAGCTACGCGATCAATTGGAGGAAGTGAGTTATTTTCTAACCCTCAATTGACCTTGTACTAGGCATTCTGTATTAAAGAATACTATTATTTCCTTACCATGTGATAAGGGAAAATAATTACATCTACACAATACCGAACCCACACCTGAACTTCAGTGAAGAAGTTAGGGTCTGGGTACCACATTCAGTGTTTTATCACGCGCGTGCAAAACGCATTGCACCCACGTGATAAAGACTGAACTACGGAACGCAATCGCAGTCAAAACTGACTGCAATTGGGTACCTACTCGCGCGGCTTTGCCGCAATGCAGCCGGAACGAATCCTGAGCCAAAACATGACGCCCGTGTGAACCCAGCCTAACGCGACGCAATCGCATACAAAAATGACAACACTCGCAAGCAAAATCGCACAATTTTCTCGCGACATACCCGCATCTTATCCGGACCAAATCCATGACACCCGTGTGAAAGAGGCCTAAGTGTTTGCTTTAGATAACCTCTCATGAAAATTCCATGCCTTTACTATGGGGATAATTAAGAATCTAGGTAGAAATGTTGGGTTAACCACACAATAGAGATCAGAGGATTTATTCAGACCGGCGCCTACTCATGATCCTGGAAACTAATAAAGGAGAACTATTGTTGATGTGCTTGTAGCTAAAGGAGTCTCATACAGTAAGTGCCAAGTGAGCCCTGGTAAAGGTATATCATGTTGCATAGTTACTCTATGTCTTTAAGCCACTTGCTTTGAATAATATATAATCAAGTGACCTAAGAACATGTTAACCTGAGAGGCATTATTTGGGTGTTTTTTCTATCCGGTTTCAAATACTTGTATTAACGCAGTATTCTTGTATTAACGCAGTATTCTTGTATTAACATTAATATACCTTATACTGTACCACTCTGGGACTTTTTATGTCTCCTGACATGTCTGTTTTAAAAAATATATTCCTCATGAAATAACACTGCTGGAGAACATTTTCTTATAAATCTGCATTGTGCAGTTACTATGCTATACCTTCTAGAAACGTATGATTAAGGCTAGGGCTAAACGGTGACGTGAACGCATTGCACCCACATTAAATCCTGACCCATTCATTTCAATGAGTCTGTGTGCTATATTCTGCGTTTTTCACGCAACCCTAGTCTCATAGAAGTGACTGGGTCTTCAGTGAAAAACACATTGCATCTGGAAGCGGATGCAATGCATTTTTCACTGATGGAAGAAATGTTGTTTGGAAACCTTCAGTTTTTTATCATGTGCGTGAAAAATGCATAAAAAAAGTATTGCACCCGCACGGAAAAAACTGAACCACTGAACGCGATCGCAGACAAAACTGACTGAACTTGTTTGCAAAATGGTGCGAGTTTCACTGAACGCACCCTGAACGCATCCGGACCTAATCCGTCACATGTTAAAGTGGCTCGTGTTAAAGTGGTCTTGTGTTAAAGAGGCCTAAGGCTGGGTTCACACGGGCGTTGCGAGTGTTTTGCGGGAAAAGATGCGGGTGCAAAGTGCAAAGCGTTTTAATGCGTTTTGCACGCGCGTGAGAAAAATCTGCATGTTTGGTACCCAGACCCGAACCTGGATTTCTTCACAGAAGTTCCGGTTTGGGTTCAGTATTCTGTAAATTTTATTATTTTCCCTTATAACATGGTTATAAGAGGGCTTATTTTTTGTGGAACGAACTTTAGTTTTTATTTGTACCATTTTTGTGGTACGTATGACTTTTTGATCACTGTCATCATAAAAAATATTTGGGCGGAAAGGTGATATAAATAGTGAATAATGTGTTTTTCATTTTTTTCCCTGTTCCGTTAAAAAAAAATTATAGTTCAGACATTTTTGGACGAAGCAGTACCTGATATATTTAGTTTTTTATTTGTAAAAATGGGGGGGTGAATTAATGTTTATTTATTTTTAAACTTTTTATTCAATATCTATTAACCCCCTTAAGGGGCTAGAACCTGGTATCTTTTGCTCCCTTGTCCTATTCACCCTAATAGAGATCTATAAGGGCTCATGCACATGACTGTTCCATCTGCATCCGATGCGCATATTTTGAGGCTCGATTGCGGACCCATTCACTTCAATGAGGCTGCAAAAGATGCGGACATAACTCCATGTGCTGTCCACATGTGTTGCTCAAAATCCGTTGCTCTGTGGCCTCGCAAAAAAAATTAAAATAGTCAGTTTTGTAGACAAGAATAGGCATTTTCATTATGGCCTCCTGTTCCAAACCTAAAAAGACAGCGCGGTCGTGTGCATGAGCCCTTAGGGGGAATAGGATTTTCACATGCTCCCTGCTGTTGTGTGCTTTGTGCACACAGGAGCAGGGAGTTTATCATAGCAGGCCTGTGTCCCGGTTGTCATGGTAACCGATCGGAGCTCCGTATCCCTCTGCCTTGCCTCACAGGTGCCGCAATCAGCGTTAATTGCGGCACCTGACGAAATTAACAGCAAGGAGCAGAAGCAGCTGAAGCAGCATTGGCAGAAAGGCAGCAGCATGATGGATGCAGCAGCAGCCTTATAAAAGATGATGGTCGCAAATCGCAGCATTGACATGAAGACAGCAGTGGCACGATGGAAGCGGTGGCAGCAACTGCACAGAATGTGATGGTTAGAAAGTGGCATAAGTGGCATGATGCAGGCCACAGCAGCAGTTGTACAGAACGTGATGATCAGAAAGTGGCATTAGTGGTACTATGCAGGCCATAGCAGCAGCCATGCAGAACGTGATGGTAGGCAGACAGACAGCAACAGTGGCAAGATGGGACACCGCCATTCATCGAAATCAGCTGGAATGTAACATAACCTCCTGGATACAATCTTGGTTCATTTTGACAAAAGTGATGTTTTAGACACTTGCAGAGGACAACTTGGCCTGTTTGGGTGTTATCACTCCCCCTGCGGTGCTGAAAACCCTCTCTGAGATGAGACTGGCGGTTAGACAAGAAAGAAGATAGAGAGTGTGCTGTGCCAGTTCGGACCAATGTTCTAGTCTGCCTGCCCAGAAATCCATGGGGTGAGGGAACAGGGTATATGACTGGCCAAAGAGTAGGTAGGCCTAAACCTGGGCATTGAAGCAGGGGCTGTCGGCTGCTGACTAGCCTCTGCCTGGGTTGGCACATGGAAAAATTGCTCCATCATGTTGAAGAGACTAAACTGGCTGCTGCAGTTTCTGCTACTCATGGCGGCAGGAGAGGGGTGACTCTGTGGGGGTGGAGATGGGCCTCTCTTTCAGACATGCCTTTCTGTGAGAGGAAAACATTTCCTCATTTTGCCCTGGTAGCGAGGGTCTGAAGCATGGCTATCCAGTAATCATCATCAGAATGCTTGATGTCAATTATATGCATGTCACTGTGTAACCAAGCCAGGGTGCCCAAGAAGCCACTTCTTTCCGGCTCTACCCCTCACTGAGACAATTGGGTGTCTTGACCAGTGGTATCCTCATCATTGTCCTCTTACTCCTCCTCCTCTTGCAGTAGCAGCTCCTCATCTTCATCTTCTTCATCCTCCTCTTTGTCATCCTACTCCTCCATGGCATATTCCCTTTGTGTGTCCCCAACAGCTATAGGGCAGACAGCAAGATATGTAAGCTGCTCTTCTTCCGCTGTGGTCCCCTGCTGCTTGATCATCAGCGTCTGATTATTCTAAGATAAATATGAGAGGGATTAAGTCATTCATGCCGCAGTTGTCCCTGCTTATAAAATTTGTGGCCTCTTTGAAGGACTTCAGCACCTGACAGGCATTTCGGATGAGCTGTCACTGCTTGACCTTAAAATAATACATGCTCCGTGCTGCTGAGGCTTTCAGGTGCATGACAAAATCGTTCTCGGCTTTCCGGTACTCATACAGAAGCTTGAGAATATTTAATGTTGAATTCCAACGAGTTGGCAGATTGCGGATTAAGCCGTGTAGAAGCAGGCTGTTCTGTCACTGCAGGTCCAGGAGAGCATTCCTTGACACACAAGAGTGGCTGAAGTGCTTGGAAATTCTCCTGCACTTTTCCAGCATCTTACACAAGCCAGTGTACTTATTTAGAAAGCACTGCACCACTAGGTTGATGACGTGTGCTATGCAGAGAGCATATGTTATTTCGTCCAGGAACTGTGCGGCCAAGATATTGCGTCCATTGTCAGCTGCCTGATGTACTTAAGCAATTGCTCACAGTTGTGGCTACTCTCTCCCAGGTTGATCAGCTCCAACACAGCGTGGCAACGCTTGACCTGAAACATGTGATAGTGAAGAGGGGTAATGCGAGTCACTCTGTGCCCAGCTGCTCTTGGGGACAGGAATGTGTCCATGGAGGAGGAGGCGGATAAGTGCCTGGTGTGGGATCCAGGCCAACAAAATTGTGGGGGGATCAAAAGGACCTGGCCTCGTTACTGGGGTGCTGCCTCTTCACTGCTAGAAAAAACATTGACCCCCCAGTGGGCTGTGAAAGACATGAACTGTCTCTGCCTGTAAGAGCTGTTCCAGGTGACCACCATGACATGAACCTTGCACAAGGATATGTATAAACTATCTGTGATTCTCTAGTTTATGTTATGTCCACTTGATGTTTTCCCTGTTATGTTTTGCACCTATGGATCTGGGTTCCTGTGTGTTTGTGTGTGTGCTGTGTCCACTGGTGCTTGGGTGTGGACACTTGCTGTATCGCACGGGATCCAGTCTGTGTGTCTGTGGCAGGTAGGTGTGGAAGTACTTTTCAGCCTCCTGCCATATCCATAGGCGGTTCATGTTCGTTTCCCAGCAGCTTGGCCATTGAGACCCCTGTCCGTCCGTATCCAGGAGGAACAGGGTGTCTACTCAGCTCCTAGCTCAGGGATCTGCGGAGGGTAAGTCAGGGCTCCGAGGTTCCTGAGCATGGGTCCTCCTACCATCAAGGTCGGCCCATGCAGGTAGGAGTTAGGGTCAGGTCAGGGATGCTGTAGGAGGTGACCTGCTCCCTAATCCTGTTCTCCTGGCCTAGCAACCTAGCATCATTTGGCATCGCACAGCTGAGGGTTTCCCCCATCCTCAGCCGTGACAGTATGTGGCCTCTGTTCTTTATTGCTGCCACCATCACACTCCTCCTCTGATGTTGCCTCCTCCTCAGCACCCTGGTGCAGCTCCCAGGTCCTGTCCAGCACAAAATCGTTATCACCCTCTATCAGTCCTCACCCTCCATTTCTCTTTTATCTGTGGGATATCATGGTGGCCAACTATTACTACTAAATGTCGGTATTGATGCAGTAATCACGTACATATGCAGCTTAAATTTACATCCCCCCAATTTTTTTTTTATTGCAACCATGTTGAAATTTAATAAACGGAAATAAACGATTAAGGCTTGAAGGTGAATTTCTCATTAACACGCATAGGTAGATTGCTACCACACCCTAAGTATTCAGGCAGTAATCATGTATATTTGCTGCTTAATTAAATTGACCCCCCCCCCCCCAAATGTTTTTATTACAACCATGTTAAAACAATATATGTAAATGGATGATTGAGACTTGACGCTAAATTTCTTGTTAATACACACAGGTAGTTTGCTGCTTCACCTTGGGTATTGATGCAGTAATCATTTATATATTCTGCTTAATTAAACTGTACCCCACAAAAAGAGGATTTCTGTAAAAATGGGGGAAAAATATGAAAGTATTTGCTTGCAGGCAGCTGCTTTTGAAGTCTGCACTGCAACACCTGCACTTATGATAGCCAATACAACCGGCCACACTCCTGTCATCTCTCTCCCTGTCAGCTGCCCTGCTTGTCCCTATTCTACACAACACACACAATTATTCTTTGGAATTAAACCCTTTCCCTTCACTCTCCCTGGCAATAAGCTTGATTGATTTCTGACTGTCCCTGCTCATTCTGCTCGGGCACCCCTCTGCCTGATCTAACAGTGACTGGCTCCCAAGCTGACTGACAGCCTGGATGAGCCAATCAGGGCAAACTTTGGGCTCGTCTGCCTTCCGAAGACTTGAGTTTGTCTGACGTCCGAAAAATAGCAAAGTTCAGACTAAACTTGGTTCAGTCCGAACTGATTAGCTCATCCTTAGTCAATATCTAACTTAACCTCCTAATCTTGGGTTACAGAAGTAATGTATTTAGCCGCCTCCGGACCGCCTAACGCAGGATTGCGGTCCAGAGGCGGTCGATTCATTCCTCCTAGACGCATCCGTGCATCATCTCGCGAGACGCGAGATTACGCACACAGCCGGCCCACGCATGCGCAATGCGGGCCGGCAAAAGTTCAAGGAGTATTTCGTCACCAGCCTGCCAGCCAATAATCATCGCTAGCAGGCTGGTGATTTAAAAAAAAAAACGAATCAAGAGCCATTTAACACTTTATATTTATAAATATAAGGTGTTAAATGGCTTCTGTGCTCCTCTGCTGGTCCTTTTCGTCGGTTGGTCCCAGCAGAGGAGCACAGATCACTGTAAGTACACAAGACACCACACACTTAGCCCCAGATCACCTCCCATCACCCCAATTAACCCCTTGATCACCCCTGTCAATCACTAGTGAAAGGGAAAAAAGTGATCAGTGTAAACTGTCACTTTTTTTTTCACTAGTATTGACGGTTAGGTTTTAGGATAGTTTAGGCCCCTTTGTTAGGTAGTTAGCGTCAGTTAGCGCCCAGCCCACCGCACCGCAGTCACTGATTCGCTGATTAGCGTATCAGCAGATCACAGTCAGATCTATAATAGTATTAGTGTCACCAGTGTTTGCCCGATCAGGCCTGAGCAGTCGCCCACACGTGCGTTCACCCACGCCCACCCCGCTGCAGTGACCAAAATTGTTATTTTTTATCACTGCACAATCACTCCACAAGCGCTGCGGCGATAAAAAAAACTGTTTTGATAATTTTTATCAATCACAGCGGCTTCCGGTACTTCGCTAGCCTCCCATTTGTAAGACAGGCTTGCTTTTTTTCTTGGGTAGTCTCAGGGAATATCCCCTAAATTTAGTTGACCAAATGGCAAATAAGGGGTATTCTTCTGAAGAGGCCTACAGGCTTCTGACCCAGTCGGATGAGGAATGGGAACCCTCATCTGACGAATCCAGCAGGTCAGAATACGAACCTGTATAAAGCAGTGGCAGTCTGACCCAAAGTTCGGACGATGAGGTTGAGGTCCCTGATACCACCAGGCGTACCCGGCCCCGTGTTGCTAGACCACAGGTTGCGCAGGATCCGCTTCAAGGGCAGCAGAGTGGGGCTGGCGCTGTCGGATTACGTGGTGAGGCATACACCAGCAGCGCAGCCCATCCTGGACCTAGTACCAGCACTGCCGTACAACATGGTGAAGTGGCGAGCACCAGAAGGGCAGTTGAAGCTGGTACGGTGGCACGTGCAGTAGTTCCCCCATCGCAGCCACTGCACAGACAGGCCCATAGAGCCCCTAGAGTCCCTGAGGTGCTGGCAAACCCTGATTGGCAGCCCCCAACTTCAGCCACACCATTAGTTCTCCCTTTCACCGCCCAGTCTGGAGTTCGGGTTGAGACAGCTCAGATCAGATCGGCACTGTTTTTTTTTAGCTGTTCTTGACTGCGGAGCTCTTGGACTTAGTTGTGGCAGAAATAAATCGGTATGCCACTCAATTTATAGCCGCCAACCTGGGAAGCTTTTATGCCCAGTCTTTCCGGTGGAAACCCGTCCAAGGTTTCTGAATTTAAAACTTTTCTGGGCCTTCTCCTCAACATGGGCCTAACAAAAAGCATGAATTGCGGTCATATTGGTCCACAAACCCAATTCATCACATGCCCATGTTCTCTGCTGCCATGTCCAGGACACGATTTGAGACCATCCTGCTTTTCTTGCACTTTAGTGACAACGGCACCTCTCGTCCCAGAGGCCACCCAGCTTTTGACCAGCTCCACAAAATTCGGGCCCTCATAGACCACCTTAACACCAAATTTGCAGATTTGTATACCCCTGAGAAAAACATCTGCATAGATGAATCCCTTATACATTTTACCGGGCGCCTTGGCTTCAAACAATACATCCCAAGCAAGCGCGCCCGGTATGGGGTCAAATTGTATAAGCTCTGTGAAAGGGCCACAGGCTATACGCACAAATTTCATGTCTATGAGGGTAAAGATCTGACCCTGGAGCCGGTCGGTTGCGCTGACTACCTGGGGAGCAGTGGGAAGACAGTCTGGGACTTGGTGTCACCCTTATTCGGCAAGGGGTACCATCTTTATGTGGACAATTCTTACACAAGTGTGCCCCTCTTCAGGCATTTGTTTTTAGAACAGATTGGCTGCTGTGGCACCGCGCGACCTAGTCGCCGGGGCTTCCCCCAACAGCTCGTTACCACCCATCTTGCAAGGGGGGAGAGGGCTGCCTTGTGGAACGAAGAACTGCTCGCGGTGAAATGGAGAGACAAGCGTGACGTTTACATGCTCTCCTCCATTCACGCAGACACGACAATACAAATTGAACGAGCAACCAGTGTCATTGAAAAGCCCCTCTCGGTCCACGACTATAATTTGCTCATGGGAGGGGTGGACTTCAATTACCAGATGTTGGCTCCTTATTTAGTGTCCCACCGCACCAGATGCTGGTATAAGAAGGTGTCTGTATATTTAATTCAATTGGCACTGAATAATAGTTTTGTTCTTTACAGTAAGGCTGGGAGAACAGGATCCTTCCTCAAATTTCAGGAAGAGATTATCGCGAACCTCCTGTATCCACCAGGGTAGTGATCCATCTACACGAGCGACATTTCCCCAATGTCGTTGCTGGTACCTCAACCCAAGCGTCACCCCGAAAAAGATGTCGTGCCTGTAGCAGGAGTGGAATAAGGCGTGACACCCGCTATTTCTGTCCTGACTGCCCGTACCACCCTGCCCTATGCTTAGGGGAGTGTTTCCGGAAGTACCACACACAGGTACACTATTCGCATAGGGATTGCATCACACAGGACAGGCACACAGGGCTCTTAGGGCCCTTTCACACAGAGCTGCTGCAAACCTCTCCTTTCACCTGGGACAAAGTGCATAATGTACTTCGCCACATCTCCGGGCGCTTTGCGCTTTGCACATTGTCCCATGGGGAAGGAGAGGTTTGTCCTATAAAGGTAAAAAAAGCAAAACCCAAAAAAAAAATCACTGGTAAGCAAAAAAGTTAATGTTCTGTTCCAAAAGTTCAATAAAGTTTATAAAAGTTAATGTTCTGTTCAAATGTTATTATAAAGTTCATGTTAATAAATTTATTGCGTTGCGGCCTGGTTTTTTCATTTATTTATTTTTTTACCTTCTAGGTGGACCAACCGATTAACCAGCTGCAGCACTGATGTGCATTCTGACAGAAGCATTGCGCTGCTGTCAGATTACACAAAAGTCGGTGTATGCGGCGCTGCAAGACGAGATTTCTCCTCTGCAGTAAAAAAGATATGTTTGCCGAGGCTTATGAGCTGAGGGGCGGTGTTCATATGCTTTGGCAAACACTTTGTATATAAAAAACAAAACAAAAAAACCTGGCAATGATTTATTCATCCACATCGATTGATGTGAATGGAGAAATCAGGGCATACGGGCTGAGTGGGTTTGGATGTTGGGCGGAGCTCTTATGTCCTGGGAAGCTTTTATGCCCTTTTTTTTTCTTGGCAGAGATTTTTTCATCCACATTGATCGATGCGAATGAAGAAATCTGTGCCGTTCATTTTTTCTTTCAGCCCAGAGGCTGAACGAAAAAAAAAAAATCTCATTACCCGTATGCTCAATAGCAGAAACTCCTAATGCTGGCCATACAGGTAATGATTGCGGAGACCCTCAAATGCCAGGGCAGTACAAACACCCCACAAATGACCCCATTTTGGAAAGAAGACACCCTAAGGTATTTGCTAATGGGCATAGTGAGTTCATAGAAGTTTTATTTTTTGTCACAAGTTAGCGGAAAATGATGTTTTTTTTTTCTTACAGTATAAATTCCACTAACTTGTGACAAAAAATAAAAACTTCCATGAACTTACTATGCCCATCACAAAATACCTTGGGTGTTGTCTTCTTTCCAAAATGGGGTCACATGTCGGGTATTTATACTGCCCTGGCATTTTAGGGGCCCTAAAGCATGAGAAGAAGTCTGGAATCCAAATGTCTAAAAATGCCCTCCTAAAAGGAATTTGGGCCCCTTTCCCACCTAGGCTGCAAAAAAGTGTCACATATGTGGTATCGCCGTACTCAGGAAAAGTTTGGCAATGTGTTTTGGCGTGTCTTTTTACATATATCCATGCTGGTGAGATAAATATCTCTCTAAAATGACAACTTTGTATAAAAAAAAAATAGGAAAAGTTGAATTTTAGAGAGATATTTCTCTCATCTAGCATGGGTATATGTAAAATTACACCCCAAAACATATTGCCCTGCTTCTTCTGAGGAAGGCGATACCACACGTGTGACACTTTTTTGCAGCCTAGGTGGGCAAAGGGGCCCAAATTCTAAAGAGCACCTTTAGGATTTCACAGGGCATTTTTTACACATTTGGATTTAAAACTACTTCTCACACATTAGGGCCCCTAAAATGCCAAGGCAGTATAAATACCTCACAAGTGACCCAATTTTGGAAAGAAGACACCCCAAGGTATTTCGTGATGGGCATAGTGAGTTCATGGAAGTTTTTATTTTTTGTCACAAGTTAGTGGAATATAAGACTTTGTAAGAAAAAAAATAAAAAATAATCTTTTTCCGCTAACTTGTGACAAAAAATAAAAACTTCTATGAACTCACTATGCCCATCAGCGAATACCTTAGGGTGTCTTCTTTCCAAAATGGGGTCACTTGTGGGGTATTTATACTGCCCTGGCATTTTAGGGGCCCTAAAGCATGAGAAGAAGTCTGGAATCCAAATGTCTAAAAATGCCCTCCTAAAAGGAATTTGGGCCCCTTTTCCCACCTAGGCTGCAAAAAAGTGTCACACATGTGGTATCGCCGTACTCAGGAAAAGTTTGGCAATGTGTTTTGGGGTGTCTTTTTACATATATCCATGCTGGTGAGAAAAATATCTCTCTAAAATGACAACTTTGTATAAAAAAAAATAGGAAAAGTTGAATTTTAGAGAGATATTTCTCTCACCTAGCATGGGTATATGTAAAATTACACCCCAAAACATATTGCCCTGCTTCTTCTGAGTACGGCAATACCACACGTGTGACACTTTTTTGCAGCCTAGGTGGGCAAAGGGGCCCAAATTCTAAAGAGCACCTTTAGGATTTCACAGGGCATTTTTTACACATTTGGATTTAAAACTACTTCTCACACATTAGGGCCCCTAAAATGCCAAGGCAGTATGAATACCCGACAAGTGACCCCATTTTGGAAAGAAGACACCCCAAGGTATTTCGTGATGGGCATAGTGAGTTCATGGAAGTTTTTATTTTTTGTCACAAGTTAGTGGAATATAAAACTTTGTAAGAAGAAAAAAAAAATAATCTTTTTCCGCTAACTTGTGACAAAAAATAAAAACTTCTATGAACTCACTATGCCCATCAGCGAATACCTTAGGGTGTCTTCTTTCCAAAATGGGGTCACTTGTGGGGTATTTATACTGCCCTGGCATTTTAGGGGCCCTAATGCGTGAGAAGTAGTTTGAAATCCAAATGTGTAAAAAATGCCCTGTGAAATCCAAAAGGTGCTCTTTAGAATTTTGGCCCCTTTGCCCACCTAGGCTGCAAAAAAGTGTCACACATGTGGTATCGCCGTACTCAGGAGAAGTTGGGCAATGTGTTTTGGGGTGTCTTTTTACATATACCCATGCTGGGTGAGAGAAATATCTCTCTAAAATGACAACTTTGTATAAAAAAAATGGGAAAATTTGACTTTTAGAGATATATTTCTCTCACCCAGCATGGGTATATGTAAAAATACACCCCAATGTAATATTTGCGTAATGCGTGCAAAATACAGACGTGGGTCACTGTAGCTAAATTTTCAAGCTGCTAGAAGTTTCCTGAGACTGGAGAAAATGGTTGGCACAGCAGAACATTACAATAGCTTTATATGCAGATAGAGTGCCCCAATATATTTGCGATTGCGAAATCGGCACTATGTATGTAGCATGTATGTATGGACAGCTACGCTATATCACTTTCTAACCTACACTGACTATCTCCCACTAACTATCTGTATTATATACATAAGCTAACTAACTAACTATCTAATGTAATGACACAGGAAAGCAGAGAGCACAGCAATAACACTGCTGTCTGTAATGGTGCAGAACCCCAAACAACCAGACAGAGTTTAAACAATAGTGGATTTATTAAATTACGGAAGTGCAGTCCAGACCAGAAATCATATGCAGGTTATCAATCCAAATAATAACTTTTGCAGGAAAACTTACAAGGGACAGCTAGACCAGGCCAAAGTTCATATGCACAGAAATAGTCCATGTAACGTAGTACCTAGGGATGAGACATTTCCAGGGTCCGATCCGAGGTCCAACATGAGACAAACTGTTCCGCATAGAAGTTTTCCACAGGCAGTCTCTAGAGATGGATGGAGGAAGTCAGAGGTCATGCACAGGTAGTCTGGAAGAATGTGAACAGCAACATACACCTGGGTTGTCAAAACAGTGGGCACTGACCAGCCAGGGAGATCACCTCTTAAACACCTGCTAGCCAATCATAGAGTGCCATGTGTCTATTCCTCATAGGCCAATTGAATATCCTAATCCCTGACACTTGTGTGGCCTTGGATGGTCATTGACCACTTAACCCATGCCTGCCCTCTAATCTACTAGAGTTTATGTACAGGTATATTTCCCGTCAGCGGCGGGATGCGAATAAGATGCGCGTACGTTCGGCCGCATAAACCTTTGCAAACCTCCTCTCAAGCGTGCACGCAGACGCTCAAGCGGCACAGCATGGATACGCGATTGCATTGGCGTGGACGCTGGAAACCAGATCCGCCCACAAGGAGTCGGAACCAAAGATTCCACAGGCACATGCATGACCTGTCCCGCTACTCCAATGGAGTCCCCTGCTGGCCGATCCCCATGAGAATTACTGGCCCTAGTGGACCGCAAAACAGGAGAGTGTCTTACATTACCCCCCCCCTCGAGGAGGCGGCTCAGAAGACTCCAAACAGCTTTCCCTGGATTCTCACGGTTGAAAGCTGCCACTAATTCATCCGCATGAACCTGGTGGGCCATCTCTCCTCTGGACCAAATTCTTTCCAGTCCACTAAATACTGGAGGGGCCTCTGTACAAAACGGGAGTCCAAAATCTTATTATCTTCGAATTCAGGCTCCCCTCAAACCTCCACTGGAGATGAAGTTTGAATGAAGGGAGCTGACTTGGCTGCCGATTTGAGCAGTGAAACATGAAAGATGTTCACTCCTCGAATCAATGGAGGAAAAGCAACCTTGCAAGTCACCCGATTTATCTTCTGTGTCACCGGATATGGACCAATGAATCTAGGCCCCAGTTTGGCAGACGGTTGGCGCAAGGGAATGTTCCGGGTGGAGACCCACACTGGATCTCCTACCTTAGACTCTTGCTCCACAGTGCGATGACGATCAGCAAATGTTTTCTGTTGTGCCACCGCGCTACAAAGATTCTGCCGTGCCAACAACCAAATGGGTTGCCTATCCTGGAACCATTGGTCCGCCACCGGTGAGTCAGTGGAGGCCCCTAACAAAGGGGAGAGTCTTGGATTCCTGCCCCCCATGCACCTGAACAGAGACATCTTGGTAGAGGCATGTTCGAAGTTGTTATAAGCCACCTCCGCAAAGGGGAGGTGATCTGCCCATTCCTCCATGGGTCCATGGGGCCGAAAGAATAGGAAGCGGAAGCAAAGTACCAGAGGGAGCGGACCGGGCCGGTTTACATCGAGCACAAATACTACATACCTGAATATAGGCTTTAATATAAAAAAAACATCTTAGGCCACCAGACATGATGCTTACAAAGAGACATGTTCTTTTTTATTCCCAGATGCCAGGCCGACTTAGAATCTTGCAACTGTTGTATGACTCTGAGCCTGAAGCTTACAGGCACAAACAGTTGACCTTCAGGTTTGTTAGGAGGGCTCTCTGCATGCAAAAGGCAGAAGAAGAGAAGACAAATCCTCCATTATATCTGGTGTGTTCAAAGCGGCTATGACGCACCTCACAGGAATAATTGGCTCAGGCTCAGAGTCACGTACCGAAATGACCTCTGGGAAACAACAGGAGAGGGCATCTGCTTTGACATTTTTGGGTCCCAGTTTGTAAGTTAAACGGAAATCAAAGCGAGTGAAAAATAATGCCCAATGAGCTTGACGAGAATTTAACCTCTTGGCACCTTCAATGTATTCAAGGTTTTTGTGGTCGGTGTAAACCGTAATGGGATGTTCCGCACCCTCTAGCGATATCATAATTGCATTCGGCTGGTGAGAGTTTCTGGGAGAAAATGGCACAAAAATGAAGCCTCTCAGGATTTCCAGAATACTGGGAGAGAACTGCCCCCACACCAACCTCAGAGGCGTCAACCTCAAAGAAAAAAGGTCGAGAAGTATCTGGATGAATGAGGATTGGAGCGGAGCAGAAAGCCTGCTTCAGAAACTCAAAGGGTTCGCTGGCCTCTATCGTCCACTTAGATGGGTTCGCCCCCTTCTTAGTGAAGTTCGTGAGGGGCACTACCACCGCAGAAAAATTCTTAATAAATTTGCGTTAGAAGTTGACGAAACCTAAGCAACGCTGTAATCCCTTCAGGTCTTGAGGTGGAGGCCAATCCAGAACTAGTGATGAGCGGCAGGGGCAATATTCGAATTTGCGATATTTTGTAAATATGTGGTAGAATATTCATCATATATTCACGAATATTCGTAGTCGAAATTAAATCTTTTGTGATTCCGAAAAATCTGCTATGTAAAAAATCAAGTAATGCAAAGTGGGTTAAAAATGAATAAATAGCACTATACAATATAGTGCTATATATTAGTTTTTTAGAATATTCAGCATTTTTTTCCATCTGAAGTGAACAGTCATTGGCCCACAAGCAACTTAAGCAGGGAGTAATCATGACTTCAGATGGAAAAAAAATGACGAATATTCTAAAAAGCAAATATATAGCACTATATTCAATATGTGCTATATATTAGTTTTTTTGAATATTCGTCAATGCCAATATTCTAAAAAATGAATATATAGCACTATAGAATATAGTGCTATATATTTGTTTTTAGAATATTCGTCATTTTTTTCCATCTAAAAAAATGATTCCTCCCGGCTTCTTGCTTGTGGGCCAATGAGTCATTGGCCCACCAGCAACTTAAGCAGGGAGGAATCCTGACTTCAGATGGAAAAAAAATTTGAATATTCTAAAAAACTAATATATAGCACTTGTGAGGATTTGCTCTGGTAGGCAGGGTAAACGGATGCAGTACAGAGGCAAAACAAGTTTGTAAATCAAAATGTCAGTTATTCACACAAAAGGCAAAAGAAAAACGACTTATTAAGGTTTTGGTGTTAATTCACACAATGAAAAGTCAATTGAACAGAAATGTCACCTTTCTAGCTGTTTTATCCCCGGCTGTTCACAGCAGGCTTTAGGGGCCTGTTTCACAGCATACAGCCCTCATGTGGCTCTGAACCCTTCAGCACAGCACCATGCTTCAGATCCCAAGACAGAGACTCAGATTCTGAGCCCAGCTGCCTATTTGAAGGACAGCCAGGTGCTGCCAAAACCCAGACTGGCACTTAAACTCCGGGCCGGTATTTGATCTCACCTGGCTGTAAATCACCCCAGCCGCCCATGTTGGAAGAAAAATACCTGCCTTCCCAAACAAAACCCCTTGCTATGTCACACACTATATTCAATATAGTGCTATATATTAGTTTCTTAGAATATTCATAATTTTCTTTTCTATCTGAAGTTTTGATTCCTCCCTGCCTAAGTTGCTTCTGGGCCAATGGCTCATTGGCCCACAGGCAAGAAGCAGGGAGGAATCATGTTTTCAGATGGAAAAAAATGATGAATATTCGACATAACGAATATATAGCACTATATTCTAAATATTCGCGAATTCTCAAAGCTGCGATATTCGCGATAAATATTAGTAATTTAAATATTCGCGCTCAACACTATTCAGAGCCAAACCTCGTTCAGAGACAATATACCCTAGGAAGGGCAATTCTCTCACCTCAAACAGGCACTTATCAAGTTTGGCGTATAGGTGATTTTCCCTCAGCTTATGGAAAACCTGACACACATGATCCCGGTGAGTCTGCGGGTCTGATCAGTAGATTAGTATATTGTCTAAATAGACGACCACAAATCTACCCAAGAAATCCCGGAGGACATCATTAATGAACTCCTGGAAGACCGCAGGGGCATTACAGAGACCGAAAGGCATTACTAGATACATGCAATACCCATCCCTGGTGTTAAATGTGGTCTTCTACTCGTCACCCTTACAAATGCGTACCAAATTATATGCACCCCGCAAATCGAGTTTGGTGAAGACTCGGGTCCCCGCCACCTGAGAGAATAAGTCCTCAATAACTGGAAGAGGGTAGCGATTTTTCACCGTAATTCGATTGAGGCCATGGAAATCTATACAGGGTTTCAATCTGCCGTCTTTCTTCCCCACAAAGAAGAATCCCACTCCTGCAGCAGAAGTAGATGGTCAAATGAAACCTTTATCAAGGTTCTCTTTTATATAATCCCGCTGGGTCTGAATCTCAGGCCCAGTGAGATTATACAGATGTCCTCTGGGTGGCATGGTACCTGGCAACAAATCAATAGGACAATCATATGGCCTATGAGGAGGTAACACGTCCTGGAAGTGATGATAATGTTTAGGCAACACAATCAGAACTTCCTTTGATGCCAGTGGCAACTCCATACAAATGCACCTAGTAAGGCAATCAAAACTCCACTCGCAAATTTGTCCGTAGCACCAGACCACTACTGGATTATGAAGTCTCAACCAGGGGAGACCCAAAATCCCAGGAGTGGATGGCATGTCCAGGGTTTAAAGGTTTAAGACCTCCCAGTGACCTGCCCACACCGTTACCTGCAACCCGGGTGTCATCCGGCCTTCTTGAAGGGGAGACCCATCCACAGCAGTGACGAAAATGGCTGCTTCCAGCTTAACGACTGGAATCTGTAACTGTCGAACCAGGGAAGAGTCGATAACATTTCCGGAAGCTCCCGAGTCAAGTAAGGCAGAAAAGGAATGGTCCTTCCCTTGCCTTTCAATAGAAAAGGGTATGAGAAGCCGACTTCTTTTAAGAGGAGGCAGCAGAGCACCT
Organism: Bufo gargarizans; assembly: GCF_014858855.1. NCBI lineage: Eukaryota > Metazoa > Chordata > Amphibia > Anura > Bufonidae > Bufo > Bufo gargarizans. The sequence goes on along the minus strand of NC_058081.1, from coordinate 226,240,689 downwards.
AGTTGGTTCTCCTCAATTCCCACTAGGTTTTGTCGTTTCCCGGCAGGAGTAATGGGCATCTCTTTAGCTGGTGACCAACTCTTCCACAATATAGGAAAAGACCCTAGTTTTGGCGATGCACCCTCTTAGTAGGGGTAAGACCCCAGTTCCATGGGTTCCTCAGCCGGTTTAGTGAGTTTTGGAGATGGACTGGATGAGGCTGGGCAAGAAGCCTGCTCCAGACAATGTTCCCGAATTTGACAATCAAAGTCGATTGCCTGCTGGATTGCCACATCTAGTGATGGTCGGGATGGTAGAGATAATAACAAGTCTCTCACAGGGTCAGATAGTCCCAACCGGAATCGGTGCCAGAGAGCGGCATCCCCCCAGTTGGTAAAAGTGCCGCAGTGACGGAGCTCTGCGGCAAATTTCTCCGCTGGGCATCATTGGTAGACTTAGAGTTGTTGATAGAAGACATGTCCCACACTCTGTGGCTCTCCATAATTCATTTGCAGCACTTTTAGAGTGCAAGAGCAACATAGAGGATGGCTCAGGCACAGTGGTGAGGAACAATCATCTCCCATGCCTAAAGTATGCAAGACTGTAGCCAAAGACAAAAAGGATAAGGTAATGAGCAGCTGTTGGTGGGCGATTCTATAATAAGAGGTGTGAAGTTTGAGGAAAATGGTGTTGTGCTACCGCTAGCAGGGATAGATGACGTATTCTTAATATTGTTAGGCAAGAAAAGCAGGAAAGGGAGGTGGATGTTATTGTCCATCTGGCTTGCAATGAGGTTTCAAAGGTGAAGGAAGCTTTTCACACACTTGGAAATGATATACGGGAGATTGCATCAACTGTTTCATTCTCAGCAGTTTTGCCTGTGCATAACCTTCAGCATGACAGGAAGATGCGCATTAAGGAATTCAATGTATGGCATGGTGAATGGTGTCTGAACTAAGGGTTTGGCTTTGTGTCTTATGTTAGCACTCGTTGGAATGGTAAAGAACTGTACAAGAAAGATGGTTTGCATCTTTCGTTCAAGGGAACGAATGTCCTCAGTGAACAGTTCAAAGTATTTACTAAGGAGCATTTAAACTAGGAAAGGGGGGCAAAAGGGAAGATGCCAGAAGATGCTAATAGCACATAGGTTAAGAAATGAGACGCTCAGAGTCTTGTCTACAAATGCTCGCAATTTAGGGAATAAGATTAATGAACTTGAGTTTATAATGGCATCTGAAAATATAGATTTAGTGGCTGTTACTGAGACATGGTTCAATTGGAGTAATGACTGGGATATAACAATACCAGGGTTCTCTCTATATAGGAAAGACAAAGAAGGAAAGAAAGGGGGAGTGGCCCTGTATGTGAAAGATAGCATAAAATCTAATTTAATACAAGTTAGCAAGACCAATTTAGAGTCAGTTTGGGTTACTTTGCAGCTTGATAATCATAAGGTAACTCGTGTAGGTGTGATATATAGACCACCTAGCCAAGTCAACGAATTAGATGATCTACTAGTTGAGTAAATAGTTAAAATTACATTGAAAGGGGAAGTCATCATTATGGGAAACTTTAATCTTCTTGATGTAAACTGGAAAAACAAAATAGCTAGTTCTGCCAGGAGTAAAAATATTCTAAATTCCCTACTGTGATTATCTCTACAGCAAGCAGTTGAGGAGCCAACCCGGAAGGAGGCCATTTTAGATTTAGTATTCACAAATGGGAGTTTGGTATCTGATATTACTGTAGGGGAAAGCTTGGGATCTAGTGATCACCAGTCAGTGTGGTTTACTATAAGTACAGTGACTGAGTCACACCACACAAAAACAAAAGTTTTAGATTTTAGAAAAACTGACTTTTCTAAAATTAGATTCGTGGTATACGAGTCCCTATCAGATTGGAACAGTTTCAATGGAGTCCAGGAGAAATGGGACTACTGAAAAGTGGCATTAGTGAAGGCCACAGATAATTGCATTAGGCATGTCAGTAAAAGCAAAAAAAAGGAAGAGACCACTGTGGTACTCAACAGAAGTGGTCAAAATCATTAAAAACAAAAAGATAGCATTTAGTAATTATAAAAAATAAAAAAAAGAGGGTGACAGGCAAATTTATAAGATTATTCAGAGAGAGGCCAAACAAGTTATAAGAGCTGGCAGAAGTACAGGCAGAAGAAAAATTAGCTCAGTCAGTGAAAAAAGGCGATACGACATTCTTCAGATATATAAATGAAAAAAGGAAACTAAAACAAGGAGTTAACAAATTAAAAACAAAAGAAGGAAGGTATATGGAAGAAGATAAAGAACTAGCTGACTGCCTCAATGAATACTTCTGTTCAGTTTTTACAAAGGAAAATGAAGGAAAAGGACCTCAGTTAGGAAGAAAGACTAATGAATCTTTTGATGCATGTGTCTTTACAAAGGAAGAGGTTCTAAGTCAGCTGTCTAAAATTAATACAAATAAGTCACAGGGGCCTGATGGGATACACCCAAAGCTATTAAAAGAGCTTAGCGATGAACTAGCAAAACCATTAACAGATTTATTTAACCAATCACTGAAAATTGGAAATTAGCAAATATTGTGCCCATTCACAAGAAAGGTAGTAGGGAGGAATCGGGCAACTATAGGCCAGTAAGCCTGACATCAATAGTGGGGAAATTAACAGAAACCATACTTAAGGAGAGGATTGTGGAACATCTAAAATCCCATGGATTGAAAGATGAAAAACAGCATGGGTTTACTTCAGGGAGATCATGTCAAACTAATCTTATTGATTTTTTTGATTGGGTGACTAAAATAATTGATATCGGAGGTGCAGTAGACATCGCTTATCTAGACTTTAGTAAGGCTTTTGATACTGTCCCACGTAGAAGGCTTATGAATAAAGTGCAGTCATTGGGCTTGGACTCCCATATTGTTGAATGGATTAGGCAGTGGCTGAAGGACAGACAACAGAGGGTTGTAGTAAATGGAGAATATTCAGACCATGGTCTTGTTACCAGTGTGGTACCTCAGGGATCTGTTATGGGACTTATATTGTTTAATATCTTTATCAGCGAAATTGCAGAAGGCCTCAATGGTAAGGTGTGTCTTTTTGCTGATGACACAAAGATTTGTAACACGGTTGATGTTCCTGGAGGGATACACCAAATGGAAAAGGATTTAGGAAAACTAGAGGAATGGTCAAAAATCTGGCAACTAAAATTTTATATTGATAAGTGCAAGATAGTGCACCTGGGGCGTAAAAACCCAAGAGCAGAATATAAAATCAGTGATACAGTCCTAACCTCAGTATCTGAGGAAAGGGATTTAGGGGTCATTATTTCAGAAGACTTAAACGTGGGCAGACAATGTCATAGAGCAGCAGGAAATTCTAGCAGAATGCTTGGGTGTATAGGGAGAGGAATTACCAGTAGAAAGAGGGAGGTGCTCATGCCGCTCTACAGAGCACTAGTAAGACCTCATTTGTAGTATTGTGCTTAATACTGGAGACCATATCTCCAGAAGGATATTGATACTTTGGAGACAGTTCAGAGAAGAGCTACTAAACTGGTACATGGATTGCAGGAAAAAACTTACCAGGAAAGATTAGAGGACCTTAACATGTATAGCTTGGAAGAAAGACGAGACAGAGGGGATATGATAGAAACGTTTAAATACATAAAGGGAATCAACAAGGTAAAAGAGGATAGAATATTTAAAAGAAGAAAAACTGCTACAAGAGGACATAGTTTTAAATTAGAGGGGCAAAGGTTTAAAAGTAATATCAGGAAGTATTACTTTACTGAGAGTGTAGTGGATGCGTGGAAAAGCCTTCCTGCAGAAGTGGTAGCTGCAAATACAGTGAAGGAGTTTAAGCATGCATGGGATAGGCATAAAGCTATCCTTCATATAAAATAGGGCCAAGGGCTATTCATAGTATTCAGTATATTGGGCAGACTAGATGGGCCAAATGGTTCTTATCTGCTGACACATTCTATGTTTCTATGTTTCTATGTTTTTGTTGGAGATGTTCCAGCTGGGTCTCAGCAATACGAATGTGGTCCAGATCATCATATAATACACTCATGGCATGAAGGAAGGTGTCTACTGAGCCAAATACTGGATCTCCCGCAGTGAGATTAAAGGCCCAATGTTGCGGATCCTTCCTCAATAGGGACATAACAATGCTGAATTTCTGTTTGGTGTTCCACGAAGATGTAGGACGTAATTCAAAATATAAATAGCAGGAATCACGGAAGTTGAGAAACTCCCGCCTATTTCCCGAAATAACCTTAGGTAGCGGTATCTTGGGTTCCACTCTGGGTTCTGCTGGAGTCGGGTTGGGCAAACTCTAATCTCCCTCCCTCGACTGTTGCCAGTTGTGCATGGATCTTGTTGAGATTTACAGCAGAGATCTTCATCCTCTGTTGGACCAAGAGATTGGCTGCTCCGGTCAATTCCACTAATTGCTGCTGGATATGATCCATGATAACTGGAGGTTGGGGCCCACTGTTCTGTAGTGGTGCAGAACCCCAAACAACCAGACGGTGGCTTTATTAAATGACGGCAGTACAGTCCAGACCAGAAATCATATGCAGGTAGCGAATAGGATGCGAGTACGTTCGGCCATGTAAATCTTTGCGAACCTCCTCACAAGAGTGCAAGCGGATGCTCAAGCGGCCCAGCATGGATTTGCGATCATGTCGGCACGGACACCGGAACTGTGTCCGCCCACAAAGGAGCCATAACCGAAAATTCCTTGGCACATGCGTGACCTGTCCCGCTACTCCAATGGGGTCCCCCGCAGGCTGAGCCCCACAAGAATTCCTGGGGGCCCCAGTGGACCGCGAAACAGGAGAGTGTCTTACACGGTCTCTTTCAGATCTGCAAAATACTGCATACAAGGGGTGCTGGGGAGGTTCTTATATAGTAAGGGGGAAGGCAGCTTTCCTATTGGTTGCTAGGGATGTTGCTAAACTCAGACAAAGACATTGCAGCCTTCTCATTGGCCCGCAAGCTAGAAGGGAGGTTACTAATTTAAAAAAATCTAGAATATTCGAAATTTCAAATATATATCACTATATTCTAAATATTAGCGAATTTACAAAGTGCTGAGATTCGCGATTAATTTTCGCTATTCAAAAATTCACGCCCAACACTAATAATGATATGACTATGGATCACAACTGTGGACAAAAGAAAAAGGTGTACTGGTAGATAGCAAGCTAAGCAGAAGCAACTATAAAATAAAATACACTTTTATTGTGCATAACAATAAATACAAAAAATACAAGCAAGCATTAATATTACCTTTTTATAAGGTATCTGTGAGAATATGTAGTGCAGTTTTGATATTATAGATATACTGGAAAAGAGTTGAAGTGTGTTCAAAGGTGATTAATAAACTTTAGTAGATTAATAAACAGAATGTGTAATCTTTTATAATAAATGTTGGAAAAACTGGACTATAGGTCATCAGTATCAGATCAGTGCGATCAGCTGCTAGCAAGAGCCACAGCCACCAAAGCAAACACAGTGCACGGAGCCAGATACAGACAGCTCCACACACTGAATAGTGGCTGTGCCCAGGTATTGCAGCTCAGTTTCAATTCACTAGAATAGGGGCTGAGCTGTAGTAACCCAGCTACAGCTGTCTGCTTCCAGCTCTGTTTGTTCCAGTTGCTATGGCTCCTTCTACCAGCTGATTGATGAGGGATGCCATGTATCAGATACCCCACAAACCTAATATTGATGACCTATCCTAAGAAAAAGTCATCAATAGCAAAGTTCTGTCGAACACATTTAAGTTTGTGAAAAAAAACATCACATCACTCACATGAGGGAAAAAACGTTAGATCTGAAGTCTGCACCCTCCTATATTCCCTGTGGACATGGATCGCTAAAAATCAGCATTTTAGTATTGGTGACTGTTCCTGAGCTTTTGGTGCATTCTCTGTACCCTGAGCTTCTGGTGCTGGCAGTATAGTCCTTGATCCCAGTGGACCAGCTGCCAACTACACAGGACTATGCCAGGAGGTAGCAGTCTGATTGCTTCCCTCATGCAATGTCCAGATACCTGCATAGGGGGTTTAAGGTTGGATACAAAGGAAGTTTCAGAATAACATCCTTAAGTTTTACTTTTTAGATATAGACAGGCACACTACACTTGGAACAATTCAGACCAGAAGGCTGGCGATATCCATGCGTTCATTTATTGATCAATAGGATATTAAAAACTGGTATAAAAACTAAAAGAAATGGTCATATAAAAACAAAAAACGAAGTTGCATATATTTAAAACTTTGATCATATAGTCATAGTTCCCTCTCTGTGTACTATATATGAGGTAGATTCCCAGGATCGTCTTCTCCTCCCACAAAGCAAACAGTAGGGAAATTCCATATATAATCCCAATCTAATGCATATGTTTCCTGCGATCCAGTTAGATCCAATCCTACTAACATGTATTGTACTGATGTTGAGATACCGTCTATAGATTAGGATGGAACTTTCCTGGCTGATAAGAAAATTATTGTCACTGTGTAAACAAATAGTCACTTCCAGTAGACACTTTGTATTGCTTTGCTGCTATATTATTAATATGCCAATTTCTGATCTCCTTTATGATGATAACCATGTATATGCAATAATGATCGAGAGTGTGTACTCACTGTTTGGAGTAATGTGCTGCTGTCCTCCGTTGCATCCCACATGGTAGCTGCAGCGCTCACCCTAGGTTCATCCTCTCTCACAACAATCTCTCTAGCACGGGCAGCGATACTTGTTTTGTAGCAGTTGTATCCCGGCGTCCCATGTGGTAATCAGTGCTCTATTTCCTGACTGCACAGACTTCCATTATACAGGATATCTCACGTGCTGTCCGTGGAGTACTCCACACTGTATTTGTTCTTATTCCAAAGTCTGTTTATTTCATCAATAGGTCTATTGGATCTTGAATTTTTGCAAGTTGTGCCAGACGCGTTTCAAAATTATGCTAACTTCTTCTTCAGTGGCCATAATTGTTGCAAAAGTCCTTCCCACTTTTAAACCCACTTTCCGATCCCATCTAAAACGCCCATTGGATTTGTTCTCTCTTCAATGTTGTTTTATCTCCATAGTTATCCATAATTTTAAGGCAGACTGCGTTATATATCACTTCAAGGCATAATAATATGATCTTTCTTTAATTGTTGGCAGTAAATTGTATATTACTGTCCAAATCATATGTATAAAACTGATTGAGGTTTTGATGCGTTTCCAATGGTTTTTTTAAAATCTATATATGCATTTTTGTCTATAGTTGCACTTCTTCTTCTATAATGACAATCAACATTTATTTATTTTTCAAAAATTTATATAAATATAAAAAATACATAAAAAACTATGAAAAAAGACTAAATTACACAGGAAAACATAAATAAGGCATATGACAACTCTTTTGAAGATAGCGAACATAGCAGACTTATTATTTATAACTTCTATCATTTAATTTTTTATAACTTTCTTCTCTCTTCCCATTATTTTCAGATACTTCCTATCAAGTTAGGAAAATATGGAAGGATGTGAGGGGTGCTGGTAAAACAGCCTGACTCCGATGTCCCGTCATTGAAGGGCACCCATCCAATTACCTACAAAAAACAAAGAGTTCTAAATCTGCATTGAGCATTCCAGGTAATAATGTATCAAAATCAAAAATTCTTCTGGGTTTTAATCGGGACATTCATGAGATGTGGTCTCCTCCTCTCCAATGTTCCTCTGCTTTTTTCAAAAAACACAAAGATTAACCCCCTTGGGTCCTTATTGTGATACTGTTTGACATGCTTGGATAAAAAGTATTCTTCAAATCCATTTCTAATGTTCGTAATGTGTTCAGATATCCTCTACATGTCAAAAAATCCCTTATTTCATAGGTGAAAGTGTTTCGTGTTGAACTTATTTTTGTTAGTTTTTCTAGAATGCGGTATTTTTGAAATTATTACTTTTCCTTCATCTATACACTACGTGCAGAATTATTAGGCAAATGAGTATTTTGACCACATCATCCTCTTTATGCATGTTGTCTTACTCCAAGCTGTATAAGCTCGAAAGCCTACTACCAATTAAGCATATTAGGTGATGTGCATCTCTGTAATGAGAAGGGGTGTGGTCTAATGACATCAACACCCTATATCAGGTGTGCATAATTATTAGGCAACTTCCTTTCCTTTGGCAAAATGGGTCAAAAGAAGGACTTGACAGGCTCAGAAAAGTCAAAAATAGTGAGATATCTTGCAGAGGGATGCAGCACTCTTAAAATTGCAAAGCTTCTGAAGCGTGATCATCGAACAATCAAGCGTTTCATTCAAAATAGTCAACAGGGTCGCAAGAAGCGTGTGGAAAAACCAAGGCGCAAAATAACTGCCCATGAACTGAGAAAAGTCAAGCGTGCAGCTGCCAAGATGCCACTTGCCAGCAGTTTGGCCATATTTCAGAGCTGCAACATCACTGGAGTGCCCAAAAGCACAAGGTGTGCAATACTCAGAGATATGGCCAAGGTAAGAAAGGCTGAAAGACGACCACCACTGAACAAGACACACAAGCTGAAAAGTCAATACTGGGCCAAGAAATATCTCAAGACTGATTTTTCTAAGGTTTTATGGACTGATGAAATGAGAGTGAGTCTTGATGGGCCAGATGGCTGGATTGGTAAAGGGCAGAGAGCTCCAGTCCGACTCAGACGCCAGCAAGGTGGAGGTGGAGTACTGGTTTGGGCTGGTATCATCAAAGATGAGCTTGTGGGGCCTTTTTGGGTTGAGGATGGAGTCAAGCTCAACTCCCAGTCCTACTGCCAGTTTCTGGAAGACACCTTCTTCAAGCAGTGGTACAGGAAGAAGTCTGCAAGGTAAGAAAAACATGATTTTCATGCAGGACAATGCTCCATCACACGCGTCCAAGTACTCCACAACGTGGCTGGCAAGAAAGGGTATAAAAGAAGAAAATCTAATGACATGGCCTCCTTGTTCACCTGATCTGCACCCCATTGAGAACCTGTGGTCCATCATCAAATGTGAGATTTACAAGGAGGGAAAACAGTACACCTCTCTGAACAGTGTCTGGGAGGCTGTGGTTGCTGCTGCACGCAATGTTGATGGTGAACAGATCAAAACACTGACAGAATCCATGGATGGCAGGCTTTTGAGTGTCCTTGCAAAGAAAGGTGGCTATATTGGTCACTGATTTGTTTTTGTTTTGTTTTTGAATGTCAGAAATGTATATTTGTGAATGTTGAGATGTTATATTGGTTTCACTGGTAAAAATAAATAATTGAAATGGGTATATATTTGTTTTTTGTTAAGTTGCCTAATAATTATGTACAGTAATAGTCACCTGCACACACAGATATCCCCCTAAAATAGCTAAAACTAAAAACAAACTAAAAACTACTTCCAAAAATATTCAGCTTTGATATTAATGAGTTTTTTGGGTTCATTGAGAACATGGTTGTTGTTCAATAATAAAATTAATCCTCAAAAATACAACTTGCCTAATAATTCTGCACTCCCTGTAGAAGCCCTTTATATTAAGCCAATTATGCATAGAGGTTTCTCCCCTTTTTTTTCAGTTTAATCAATGGTGCAATTTTCGAGCCTAAATTTGGGGCCTTTGTATAGGTTATTTGAGGTATAGTTGTTAATGAGGGGCCAATTATTTTGTCTAGGGCAGCGCTAAAGCACGCCTATCAGTGCGGGTGATGTCACCTAGCTCACTGCTGGGCGAAAGCCTCCGCCTGGGAGCCCGAAGGAGAGCCCGGTACATCCCCGGAACTCCACAAAATGCGTGATTAAGTGCAGGGCAAAGGTGAGCATCAGAGTATGAAAGGCTCCAATGCTCTTGTCAGGGGGGCTGCTTGGGTGAAATTCTGGGTATGTCTGGGTTCAGCTCTGAACATACGGTATCTATCTCTCTGGATACCTTTGCAACCCATGCCATCTGAATTGATATACAGTTCAGGAAACAAGCCAAAGAGATAGGGAGGGAAAGGTGATCCATCCATATGGCACATACATTTCAATAATCTCTGTCTCCTTCTCCATTTTCTGTAGAAGAAAATTTGGGTAAGCAGCAGCGCAACCAGGAAGGTCCAGACTTGAAGGGAGGTTTATAGCTTTTATTTATTCATAGTTTCCACAGATCACACATTTCTGGGCCGGAACGCTCCCTATCAAGAAACATAATACAAAAAGGTACAAGTGCACAGTTTAAATAGCCAGTTTTTTGGTGGAAGTGTATAAATTGTATAGATTACAGAGTCCTAAAATAAAATCACCATCAAGAATAAACATCCTCTACCATTAATTTCTGAATTATTTGACTGACTGCGTGGAGCTAAACGTTTAACTAAATTAAACTTACGTAGGACCTATAATTTGATTCAAGGCAACAAACAAAAAACTGCCTTTAACAATGTTGGGGGCCACTATGAATGAATGGAGGGCAGCCACGCATGCGTGGTGCGGCCTCTGGTCTAGGTATAGCAGGGGGGACCTGCACCTATCACTCCTTGGGACATATACTAGTGATATACGCCCAATGTCTGCAATGGGAATAACTCTTTAACCTCTGTCAAGCCAAATGGTCCTTGTTTTTTGCTCAGTTTAATTTTCTCCTTCATTTTCGTGCTGAAGACAAAAATGTTAAAATTTATGCTGTTTCAAGATCATTTGACCCTTCTGACTATGAATAAAAAACACAACATATCATAGACCCAGCAAGGTTTGTAACAGTGGCTTGTAACAGTAAAAGTGAGAGTAATTTCTTCCGGCAAAACCTACGTGCCAGAGTTTCAGAGAAAACAGTCTTGGCCTTGGGACAAAAATAGCCAGACATCCTGGACAGCATAAAACTTTTAAACTAAGTTTTTAGTAATATTGTTGGCCAAACATGCTCAAGGATGACCAAGACTACATTTCAGATGTGCCGAAAACAAAATGCAAAGACAAAAACCTGCTGGTCTTCTTCTAGTTGCTATGGATTTATTACAGACTTGCCACCATCTTCTGGTTGCACAGTTATATGGGTCGTGGTTGATTGTTTTTCCAAAATGGCACACTTGGAGGAAGTATTTTTCTTCCATTCCAAATGATCAGATGGAACATTTCCATACAATCAATAAAGTGTTAAATGGATAATGTTTAAATGTTATGGATTCTGGGACTATGATACACTATAGATTATACTATATTGTTCAAAATACACTAGGAAACATGTAAAAACAGCGAGTAATGGCTGTTGCATGGATAAATATGAATTGAATGCATGGCTATGCATGAATTTGGTATTGGATATATATGAATATGATGCAGGGATGTATATTAATTAAATGTATGGCTATACACTCATTGACAAAAATAAATAAAATAATGCACCCGGATAGAAATGCCAGATGGCTGCAAAACTCAGCATGCAGTTATGTATCAGTCAGATCTGTAAAATGATTACAGATTTTCGCTGATTAGACACTGGGTTGTGCGACAAAAGGATGTCCAAGTGCTTCAACTGCTTACCTATAAAAAGGCTCTCTGAGGCTAATTTTGGGTAGTGTACCTCTTGGTGAGAGATAGTTGACTGTTAAATATGCCTCTATGACACACTCAAAGGTATTTTGCCCAGTTGACAGACTGAGGGGTGCATCATTGGACTGAGAGATGCAGGATGATTTCTTTGGAAAATTGACTATTTAGGCTGTTCTTGGGTGCAGTGGTTTTGTGAGGACACACAGTGAACAGGCTTCAGATGGGCTATTGTAAACACATCTGTCTCTGCCCAGCCCTGGACAACTTCTAGGCATTTAAAATAATGAAATTTGGTGTGGCAGTGCCCATTACATGGCCTGCCATTGTCCTGCCTTCATTTAAAGTTGTGTCAAGAATGTGAAATATGGACTGCTATGGAATGGAACGGTACTATCTTTAGCGACAAATCCCAGTTTTGTATGGGGCCTGATGATGGTTGGTTTTGAGTATGGAGGCCTTTTACTTTGATGTGGAGCAGCACACTGCCCCTATCAATCCTAGTATAATAGCAGGGACAGTAAAAGCTTATCGATATGAGCAGGTCATTTATTGCTGGTCATTAGGGCTTCAAACTGACATTTTTCAGCAGGGCAATGCTAACCCACACACAGCAAGGGTTTCCTAGAAAGATCTCTACCAGATTGCAAGAACTTCCTTGGCCTGCCCGGGCAGTCACCAGATTTATTGTCAATTGAGTATTTATGGGACAAGTTGTTATATCAGCTTCGGCAACCTTTGAGTGTGTATGATCGACAGGCCGAGCTACAACATCTGTAGTCAAATGTGCCGCAGGATACCATACTGAACCTGTATGTCTCCATGTCCAATCATATTTCCTCTTGTGTCCAGGCTATAGCCAGCCTGGTACTAAAGCCTTCTTTTAATTGTACAGTTTTTCTCAATAAATGTATCCTTTCGCTCTCATATTGTAATCACTTACATATATTGTTATTACATTCAGTCCTATAAAGTTTCATTCAATTCCAACAACTCTTTTTGGTGCATTATTTTTTTTGCCAAAGATTGTATGTGGATTTGATGCATTGGTGTACAGTATATAGATTTGATACATGGATATATGAATTTAATGCATGAATATATATATATATATATATATATATATATATATATATATATCTATATATATATTTTGATTTGATGCATAGATATACATGAATATGATACCTGGATATGTATGCTGAATTTGATGCATGGATAGATTTGATTTTGAAATAACAAGGTTAGTCAGCACATCTTATGAAATTAAATAAATGCGCTTGTGTGCATAAATAAAGCAATAATAAAATAAATTAAGGCACCCAGACAGAAATGTCAGATGGCTACAAAACTCGACACTGGGAAATATGATTAGTCCAAGCTTATTTCAAGATACCTCTGTAACTTAACCTGTGTGGCTCTCCTGCAAGGGCAGTTATAAATGGGGCCATGGCAGACATATATGCTGTAACCACATGAGGGTGAACAAGCATTTTAAATCTACAGCAAATGGCAAAAGTTACGAGATTAAGACCTATCTTAATTGCAATACGGAATTTGCTATTTACCTTATTACTTGTGAAGAGTGTTTGCTCCAAAATGTAGGTTGTACCACAAAAAAAAAAAAAAAATAGAATACGTAAACACATCTCAGATGTACCACATTACAGGACTCGCAACGTTTCAGCAGCCAGTTTACACTTTGTGTTAATTCACAAAGGCGATACATCAGCATTGACGGTACAAGGAATTGAAAGAGTTACTGCGCCTATAAGGGGTGGAGATCATAGGAAAAAGCTCCTCAACAGAGAAGCTTTTTGGATGTTTCAGTTGGGAACTTGTTCCCCCACAGGTCTAAATAAAAGGTATGACCTGATTTTGCAATATCACTGACAAATAGTTTCCTGCACTAAGAGAAAAAGGTTTTTCATGTATGTTTTAATTATATGCTTTTTGGAATTTCTCTTAATGAGAATCATGTGTTCAGATTTTAATTAGCTTTGTACTCCGATCATGTGATACCGTAATCCTTAGGTATAGGTGGAATGGGGGTATATAGGAAAACGACTAATGTTAGTTATGTATGTCATGAGTAAGGACCAAAATACAAGGGTCCGAAACGCGTAGATCAACTATCATGCATTTGTTGTTGGAATTTTTTAACCGCTTGGAATAAAGAATCCTTTGTTATAAGGAGCCGGATCACGCACTTCTTTTCATTGGTGCACAGTATATAAATTTGATACATGGATATATGAATTTAATGCTTGAATATATATATATATATATATATATATATATATATATTGATTTGCTGCATAAATATAAATGAATAGGATACCTGGATATACTGTATATGCTGAATTTGGTGCATGGATAGATATGATTTTGAAATAACAAGGTTAGTCAGCACATGTTATAAAATTAAATAAATGCGCTTGTGTGCATAAATAAAACAATAATAAAATAAAATAAGGCACCCAGACTGAAATGTCAGATGGCTTCAAAACTCGACACAGTTATATATCAGTCAGATCTATAAACACACTGTGGCTGAAATACAAAAGCCTGCACTTTGTAAATGTTGAATATATGGATTATATAATTTACTAATGCTATAATCACTATTCAGCAAGCCCAGATGAGGTCAAGAGGAGAGAAGTGCAGCAGCTAGAATGATGGTTGTTGTCATTACTTAGATGCTCTCTTGGGCGCTGCAGTGATTGCAAGGGCAGACTTTTCTTTCCTTTGGCCATACCCTAGTTCTGGGGTTTCTCCTGCCTGATGGTGGTTTGGGTTGCCCTTGATGGTGATGAATTGTAAGGTGCAAGGCAGGGTCCCCTGCAGCATAAGAGCAATGATGAAGCAGATTCAAAAGTAGAAGAGTTCTTTACTGGAAAATCAACATCAAGCACATCAATCACAATTGTCAGCATGCATGGACTGGCAGTTTTTACACAATGCAAATTTCCAAAGTTCCCACACGTTACATGGCGGAAGAGGTAGTTAATAGGCCAAGATGTTTCTTTAAAGCAATTTTATTCACACTTCACTTCTCTAGCTAACTTTAGCACAAGCATTCAGAAATAGGGGTTCTAACAGCTGATGGCCACAGCACTTGTCTTTAAGGCTTGCGTTGGGTGCGTGTCCGTAGTTAAACCTTCTGCACCCAAGGATTCGTTTCTTCAATATAGTAAAGTTTCAGACAGCACACCAGGGTGATTTTTAAATATGCATGTTTATTAATTCATTATATTCAGACATTTAAAAAGGAGGCATCAGAAAAGTGCAACATTTCAGTCCCCATGGCAGAAAGTTCTTTATCACACGGTCCCAATGTGCCCATATTTTCTAAATGGCAGATGTGCAACACTCTTTATGTAATAAAAGGGTCAGCCCCCAAAGTCAGACTAAGTTCTGCACTTTTTTTTTTGCAGATTGCTGTTCTCACAGTTACTGGTAGTGCAAGTTTCCCCAGCAGCATGTAGTATAGTGGGCAAATCCAGATTCTACCTTTTTAGGTCTATCCAGGGAGCAGAAAAGGTTGGCTGTAGAGCCTATAAGCTTCTTCCTAAGCAGTTTATCTGCAAAGAGTATCTACATGCACCTCCTTTCAACACTGAAATGCTTTTCAAAATTCTCTTTCTCCACTAGTTATTTTTTTAAGCTTTCTTTCTGTCTAGCGTTTTTAGGGCTGTGTTCTCTTGCCTCAGTACACTTCACTGTCTAGACATCTACTGTCTCTACACTGACTGTTCTGACTTAACTGCTCCTCCTTATGGGGAGAGGAATCCAGCCCGAACTACCTACTGCTTGTTGCAGGCTGTTAACCTTTAACAACTGCATCTTACACAAAATGTATATATATACGCCATATAACTTTTAGCAGCATACATACAGTGAGGAACAGAAGTATTTGAACACCCTGCGATTCTGCAAGTTCTTCAACTTAGAAATCATGGAGGGGTCTGAAATTCACATTGTAGGTGCATTCCCACTCTGAGAGACAGAATAAAAAAAATAAGGAAATCACATTGTATGATTTTTAAAGAATTTAATTTTCTTGCACTGCTGAACATAAGCATTTGAACACCTGAGAAAATCAGTGTTGATATTTGATACAGAAGCCTTTGTTTGCAATTACAGAGGTCAAACGTTTCCTGTAGTTCTTGACCAGGTTTGCACACACTGCAACAGGGATTTTAGCCCACTCCTCAACACATATCTCCTCTAGATCTGTCAGGTTTCGGGGCTGTCGCTGAGCAACACAGAGTTTCAGCTCCCTCCAAAGATGTTCTATTGGATCTTGGTCTGGAGAATGGTGTTCTTGGAATGCAACTCATCCTTTTTCCTCCAAAAACGTTGAGTGAAGTTTAGACCAAAAAGTTCTACTTTGGCCTCATCTGACCACATGACTTTCTCCCATGCCTCCCCTCCATCATCCAGATGGTCATTGGCAAACTTCAGACGAGGCCTGGACATGTGATGACTTGAGCAGGGGAACCTTCCATGCAATGCATGATTTTAAACCATGACGGCGTAGTGTTCTACCGACAGTGACCTTTCAAACTGTGGTCCCAGCTCTCTTCATGTCATTGACCAGCTCCTCCCTTGTAGTTCTGGGCTGATTCCTCACCTTTCTTATCATCAGTGATACCCCACGATGTGAGATCTTGCATAGAGCCTCAGTCCGAGGGAGACTGACAGTCGTCTTTAGCCTCTTCCATTTTTTAACAATTGCTCCAAAAGTTGATCTAATTTCACAGAGCTGCTTGGCAATTGCCCCGTAGCCCTTTCCAGCCTAGTGGAGGTCCACAATTCTGTCTCTGGTGTCTTTTGACAGCTCTTTGGTCTTGCCCATAGTAGTAGTTGGCATCTGACTGATTGTGGGGTGGACAGGGGTCTTTAAAGAGCTCAGACAGGTGCTACTAAGTTAGATTAATGAGTGGAGTAGAGGTGTACCTTTTAAAGGCACTGTAACAGGTCTTTGAGAGACAGAATTCTTGTTTTTCAGGTGTTCAAATACTTATTTTCAGCAGTGCAAGACAAATAAATTCTTAAAAAATCATACAATGTGATTTCCTGAATTATTTTTTTTTAGAGTGGGAATGCACCTACAATGTGAATTTCAGACCCCTCCATGATTTCTAAGCGGGAAAACGTGCAAAATCGCAGGGTGTTCAAATACTTCTGTTCCTCACTGTATAAGAAAATGCATATAAGACCGCTTTTTGCAGTAGAACACTTCTGTAGCAATGAAGCACTGCAACTATACAAATGAATAATAGCAAATATTCTGATTAAAAACAGATTTCATATAAATCTAAAAAGTCAGCATAACATTAGTACAATTATTATGCTGTTGCGCTGCATTTGCTTATATGTGATTCTGATGCATGGATATATATATTGAATTGATTCATACATATACACTATTTGGATTTGATGCATGGATAAATATATGAACTGTATATATGAATGCATATGAATTAGAAGTTCTGAAAAATTAGAAAAAACAGACATCCCTTGAACTGCAGTTTTATCATTGACATCTAGGATATGGCAAATCCATTTGATTCTATATCACACACCCAAACTGGAAACAACAGATTCTGTCACAAAACACTATAAATATGTCCCAACAGCACGTACCATTCCTAATGTGCAGTTATGACAGCCACCTGTTTAAGCCAACTTGTGTATACAGTGTATATGCCCCAATGTTTTGATGTTACATAAAACATCAAAATTAAATTTAAACAAAAGGAACAATAAAGAAAATATAATTCTATTTTCATCATGATAAGCTTGCTATTAGAACAGTGACCTTCAGAAAACTATTTTAATATAATATCTGAGTTCTCAGAACGATCATGGGTCTTCTTTTGCAGAAAATGTTATGTCACATTCTATTACATTAGATCTGAGGTTGCTGTCATATAAATTATTTCCTTGCAGTTGGACCCTGCCAACAATTCACTTTTTCGGTGCTGCTGAAGCATTATGTCATATTCTCTACAACAATATCAACATTGTATCTTGTCATTATTGAATAAAATATTTCTATCTGAAGCCAATGCTGTGTTTGAACTCTTTTGCCCTACAGTAGGTTGAATTTGCAGTATTTGTTTATTTGGTTGATTGTATTTACAGTACATATATTTCAGTGCAAGCATCAATATTTTAAGCATATGGAAAGATAGATAGATAGATTGTGAGATAGATAGATAGATAGATAGATAGATAGATAGATAGATAGACAGCGAAACATTATTTTGTTAAAAGGTTATCCAGTATTAGAAAAACATGGCTACTTTCTTCCAAAAACATCTCCATCACCTGTCCATGGGTTGTGTTTGGTACTGCAGCTTAGCTTCTTTGGGCATTAATAATGGCTTGAAATATTGATGTCATTGGTAGTGTTGCAATATATACTTTGGTAAATCTTGTTTTTCAATTAAATATTTTATTGAGTGGTTTTCCCCTTCCCCCTGGTGTGGAAGTGCTTGATTGATTGTTTCTTCAACAGGTGTAATAATTACACTCCCACTATGCGGAGGGTGGAACGATATACAAGTGAATGTTACTCCATTGCATTTATGTCATGATTAAGAATGCTTGATGATTGAAACGCGTTGACTCTCAAGCTGCTATGCTATGGTGAAACAAAGTCTTTGTACTAGTCCTGTACCACCTGCTGGCTTAAGTCTATATTTCAGTATGTAACTCTTCCATGGAAAGCTGGATGATATATAAGGAATCTAGGAAAGCTGAGCATTCCTGGAATAGAGTAGTTTGCTAAGTCTTTGGTAAGCCCAGTTTCTGGGCCTGGATTTTTATGGAATGTTGGGCAGGTTGGTACTGGGGATTATCATTCCTTTTCTGGCCAGTACAATTTTTTTATATTTTTTTTGTAAAACGAATCCTGCTCATTACTGGGCCTGTTTAGGTGCAAGGTGTGCACTAGAGCCATATGAGGAGACATACCCTGTCTTTGATTGCTAGTCTCAAAGTGAACATTTACTCACAGTGTAAGGCAACACATGCTAATATAATTTTGTTCAAGTTGTACATAGTAAGAAACTTTTGTAGTCAGGGAAACAGATATGATTATTTGGTGCTCAGCTGAGCAATGGTTGATTTATGTTTTTGGGCCTGAATGTAAAGACTACTGTGGTCATTTATTAAGACTGGCATTTTAGACGCTGATCTTAATCCCCCTTGCACTGGTGGTAGATGCACTGAAGTTATGCAGAGGCACTGGCCTCTATATAACTTAGGCGCATCCTCACCCTTTCTAAATCTACACCAGCTCCCTTGATGGAGTATATTTTGACAATTTTCTAGGCTTAAAAGAGTAGCAGAAAATGATAAGTGACCATATTTTTCAGACTATGAGTGAGTGAAAAGTGGCAAGACATCTTATAGACAAAATTTCATTTCAGACAGGGCTTTATCTGTTGATTTTGCGCAACAAACATATAACAGTTAAAGCCCTGTCTGAAATGAACTTCTGTGTCATTGATCCCATTTTGTCTATTGCTGCAGAGCTAATTCTCACTATATATTTATTTATTCTTTTAACATCTAATCTGGGGTCTGATGGGGTCTGATCTAAGGCTGAAGGAGTTGGATCTGAGGCTGATGGGGTTTGATCTGAGTGTAGTGGGGGTCTGATATGATGCTGATGGGGGTCTGATCTGAGGCTGGGGGGGGGGTCTGAAGGGCTGATCTGAGGCTGATGGAGGTGGAGGGCTCTGATCTGAGGTTGATGGAACTTGTGGGTCTAAGGGTCTGATCTGAGGTCTGAAAATATATATTTTTTTTATTTCATCCTAGGTGCATCTTATAGTCCGGTCTGTCTTATAGTCTGAAAAATGTAGATATATATAACATAAAAATGATTTTTAACATCCATTAATTTCAGTTTACTGGTCATCACATAGCATATTCAATTTGGTACTGCAACATCAAGCTAAAGCTGTATTCACACAACTGTGCTGCCGCTGTGCCCGTGTTTTGGACTTCAAACCTCAGGTCAGCAAAACATGAGCACTGGACGTATGAACTCCACATCATGGTGTGAACCCATTGACTTCAAAGGGTCTACGATCTACGAGATGTGGCGAAAGAAAGCACATGTCCTGTTTTTTGAGGCGCGGAAGGCATGGAGCTGGAAGCCCATAGAAATGCATGAAAGCATGTCTTATTTTTTGCTGAATCTGCAAAAGGATATCTATTGTGCAGCATGGGCGTCCGCAGAAATTTTTCCGGGGAGGAGCATAATTTTATTGACATCAATGCTCTGCTTGTTTCTGAGAATGTAATGAAGGGGAGGGGCATATTCATTATCACAAAGTATAATAACGCATGAGCTGTGCAGTGGCAAACCCAGAGCCTGGTCTCGGGAGGGGCACTCCCAGATTATTTTCTGTCCGCCGCCACAAAACAATGGTGCTTATAGAACAGACTACACAGTGTAGCGGTATACTGTATATTGTGTGGCACAGTGTAGGCTATATGTGTATAACATAAACATATTTCACATGAAAACTTACAATTACTTGGCTTGGCCCTTGGGGATCTTGGACACCACTTCAACACTTGGCTGGGGGGCTCGGTGGAGCTGATGTTGTGTTTTATACTAATGAGAAAGATTTCATAATAAGGATTTGGAGAAGGGGCAGAGGAATAGCATAGCAGGGAGAGGATGGTGCTGCTACTAGGGGGTCATACCATGTGGGAGTAATAAAGCCCACCATAATGCCCCCCCAGTAGAAATAATTCTCCTTATAATGTGACAGTGCAAAAAATAGCCCCTTGTAATGCCCCCAGTTGAGCTAATGTCCCCATAGTGCCCCCATAATGTGCCAGTATAAAATACCCCTATATAGTGCGCCAAGTAAATGCCTCCATAGTGCTCCTCTCCTGCCTTCCTCCTAGTGCCCCCCATAATGTACCAGTATAAAATGCCCCAGTAGATGCCCTCAGTGTCCCCCATAATTTACAAGTATAAAATACCCCTTCTTAGTGCCCCCCGTAGATGACCCCATAGTACTTCTCTCCCCCTTCCTCATAGTACCCACCATAATGTATCCCAGTATAAAATTCTACTGTACAGAGCCCCCCATATAAAACACCCCTTCTTTGTGTCCTCAGTAGATGCCCTATAGTGCCCCCAATAATGTGCCAGTAATAACAACCCCCCATCATGTGCCAGTAATAACAGCCCCATCATGTGCCAGTAATAACAGTCCCCCATCATGTGCCAGTAATAACAGCCCCCCATCATGTGCCAGTAATGACAGCCCCCCATCATGTGCCAGTCATGACAGACCCCCTTGTGAAAGTAATGACAGCCCCCATTATGTGCCATTAATGACAGCCCCCCCATTATGTGCCAGTAATGACAGCCCCCATTATGTGCCAGTAGCCAGAGACCCCCATTATGTGCCAGTAGCCAGAGACCCCCATTATGTGCCAGTAGCCAGAGACCCCCATTATGTGCCAGTAGCCACCAGTATTGTACACAAAAAAAAGAAACACTTATACTAACTTCCTTGGCAGCAATGCAATGCAGGCCTCTTCTGGCCTGTATCCCTCACTGTACGGCTCAGCGCCTGCAGCCTATCAGAGGAAGGGAAAGGGACACGCCTCTCCCTCCCCTGCTTCAGCACAGTCATCTGTATCGCTGTCCTGAGGACGGCGATACAGATGACTATGAAGATGAACGCTTCTACAATGGAAGCGTTCATCTCCCTGTGCCCCGCCGCCACTCCCCCACTTCGGAGCAGCTCGGGGGGGGGAGGGCAAATGCCCCGTTGCCCCCCCCTGGATCTGCCAGTGCTGCGGCCCCAGGGGGGGGGGCACTTGCCCCTCCCTGCGGACGCCCATGTTGTGCAGAAAGTTCACATTAGAGGTCATCTTGAAAATGCAGTGTAATCTACCAGCAGCATGTTATAGAGCAAAAGGAGCTGAGTAGACATATAGTTTTATGAGGGGAAAAAATTCAGTAAAACTTGTGATTTATACACTAACATTTCTGCTTATTGAGGGCTTTGACATCAAGGAGACGGTCCTATCGGTGATTGACAGCCTTCCCTCTATGACTGTGTATACTGATATAGCTGTCAATCACTGATAGGACCGCCTCCTGGACTTCACAGTCCAGAATGAGCAGGAATTTAAATGAGTGAAATAAAAATACTAATGGGGTAATTTATCAAGCTGGTGTAATGTAGAACTGACTTAGTTGCTAATAGTAACCAATTATATTCCACCTTTCATTTTTCACAGGTCTATTTTAAAATGAAAGGTGAAATCTGATTGGTTGCTATGGGCAACTAAGCCAGTTCTACTTTACACCAGTTTGATAAAGGACCCCAAATATCTTTCCCTATAAAACTATATCAATTTTCTCAGCTGCTCCTGCTCTATATCATGCTGTAGATTGCACTGCACTTTCACGATGACAGGATCCATTTAAAGTATAAATTCAATGTCCAAGCATACTCTCTTGATGTGGAAGAGTCTTGGGACCAAGGAATTTTAATGAACAAAGACCAAAATACTTCTTTATTTGTACTGGTAACAATACAGTTTTTCCTGTGTGAATAAAGCTGCTATTATGTTCACATTATATGTTTAAATGAATATACTGTATAATGTTATATCAGTTTGGGACACTTTGGACTAAATGTTTTTTTATCTTCTATATTGTTAGGTCCTCATGCCCCTACACAAAAATATAGGTGAAACTAGAAATATTATTGTGCAAAGTTCATTTATTTCAGTAATGCAACTTAAAAGGTGAAACTAACATATGAGATAGACTCATTACATGCAAAGCGAGATATTTTCAAGCTTTTATTTGTTATAATTTGGATGATTATGGCTTACCGCTTATGAAACCCCAAAGTCTCTATTTTGAGGTACCCTTTGCTTAGGGGGATTGAATTAATTAGCTGACTAGAGTGTGACACTTTGAGCCTAGAATATTGAACCTTTTCACAAAATTCTAAGTTTAAGCTGCATTAATGCAATTCCTTTTAATTTGCATTACTGAAATAAATGGACTTTTGCACGATATTCTAATTTTTCGAGTTTCACCTGTAGAAGGGGTATCACATCAACTGTCTAGACAGCATATAGAAAATCTGTTGTTATTCATTTTTGGCTTAGTTTACTGTATTAAAGGGAATATGTCATCAAAGAGTGACCTATTGTCAAACAACTAGATAGCATGAGGAGGAGGGATGGCATAACGATCGCTTGTCCCCATGCTGTGGAGGAGATAGCTGCATGTAATAGCAGTGGTCTCCTCTGCTAGCCAGCAGGCACTTATTGGGAAGGAGCGCCTCCTTCCTGACAATTACGTGTAGAAAAAGGCTGTGTAATACAGCCTTACATCATCAACAAGTAGCAGATGAGTATGTATTCTTTAATTATAAATCTCCATTAGGGCATGGCAACCCTAATTTCATACAAGACACAAGAATGGTTTCTGTGTGGTGTCAGGAACAGTTTAAGCAGCGGTCCCAAAAATTGGAGTAAGTCCCTTCTCCAGAAAAACAGCCAAAGTACATATATAAGGGTCCGCGCTGGGCTTCAAAAGGCAGGTGTTTAACTAACAGGAAGATTCCATGGAGATTCCACAATGTCACCGGTACATCCCTAATGTCACTCTCGATACCGACCAGCAAAGTTTTTCTCAAACATCGACTTGTACACAGCGTGTAAAAATGCCCGACCTGGGTTTCGTCTTTGCTTCGGCGCAAGGGCGCAACCCGGGGCCGGGCATTTTTACACGCTGTGTACAAGTCGATGTTTGAGAAAAACTTTGCTGGACGGTATCGAGAGTGACATTAGGGATGTACCGGTGACATTGTAGAATCTCCATGGAATCTTCCTGTTAGTGAAACGCCTGCCTTTCGAAGTCCAGTGCGGACCCATATATATGTACTTTAACCCTAATTTCATGCAGTGTTAAAAAAAATCTATAAAAAATGCATCATAATAAAGGGCAACAACTTTAAAAGAATTCAATAAAATTAATCATAATAATCGTTAAATAAAGAAACAACCCTCATGCAATCATATGTAAATGCAGCATGTTCTAAAAACCATCTGGCAATGGCAGAAAAAATATAATTTCTATATTTATTTTATTAATTGAAGCCATCTATCTGGCCTACTGATCCGTTATGCTAGCCATAGACTTCTATTATGACAGAATGCATAATGTAATGCCTCTAAAGGCATTCCATTATGCATTCCGTCATGGGATTGCTCTATGGTCCGTGGTAACGGAATCCATAACGTAATTCAGCATATACCCGAACTTGATCTTCCAAACTTGAAGTTCGCTCATCCCTATACATCATGTCTGAAAAGAGTAAAAGAGTGATAATAGTGCAAAAGCATATGACACTTTACATGTCTTTTTTAAGGAAGGAAGTTGTCAACCTAGTACATGGGTTGGAATCAGATCTGTGCAATAGTCAGCTTGCAGCCAGTCAGCTCATACTCAAGCTAAGGTGATGTCTGATTGGAGATCTTTTCTTTCCTAATCTTCTGCATCCAATCTGCAGACTATTCCCAACCTCTACAGCAATATAAATTCAAACCTCAGACAAAACTTCTAAATAAATTCAGACTCCAAAACAGATCCTTAAATTAATCAGACCAGAGACTAAACCCCTAAATTAATCCAGCCCCACCTCAGACCCCTGAATTAATTTAAACCCTAGATCAGACCAATAAATAAATTCATAGCCTACATCTGGCCTCCAAATTAAGACCCCAAACCAAAAAAGAAAAAAACATTAAGTCCCCAGACCACACTCCTCCATATCTTTACTCTCCCTGGAGTGAGCAGTTTAAAGGTTATCCATTGAATTATAAAAACTGAATAAAAAATGTGCAGTCTCAAAAGATTAGATGGTGAGCACTTTATGGTCATGGGACCTCTGGGAACCTTAGGCCCTGGGCAGCATCCCAAGCCACCAACATTATTAACTGCCACTTTCTGGAAGCCCCATTTCAGATGTAATGAACGGTTTCTGAAATTTCTGCTACTATTCTGCTGCATGTGAAGTCATCTGTAAAATAATTTAGGCCTCTAGCAGCTAGCCAGTATTTAGCTAAAGTCTACTAAGTCTAATCTGCCTGGTCAAGCATCTAACAGTTGTCTGGTCCACACACTCCCCCTCTCTCCCCCACCCAATTTTTTTTTTAAATAAATAAATAAATGTTTCTTAGGTAAATTATGATTTTTTATAGTTTATCATATATTATAAGCAATGTAATGCACATCACTTTTTAATAAAAGTTTTAATAAAGTCAAAAGCAAACCAGGACTGCAGTATATTTTCATTTTTTTTAGAAGAAAAATAATCAATTCAAATACGCTTTACTTTGAACAGCAGAAAATGTTAACAAATGTGAAGTGCAATGTTTAGCAGTGTTAACTTTATCAGGATGATATTTTTTTTAAAGATAATGATTTTTAGCGAGCAGACCATTTTTCAGCCAATGATTTAAAGCAAATTAAAATGATTGTACTATTGATATTTTGCTTGAATTTTTGTAACTAATAAATGGAGTTTTCTTTTTGTAGCATCATGTTTTAGATGCATTAAAGGAATAAGGGCTCATTCAGATGGCCGTTTGAATGAGTCCATATCTGTTCCACAATTTTTCAGAACGGGTGCAGACCCTTAATTTCAATAGGGCCGCATAAGATGCAGACAGCACACGTGGTTCCGTTCCGCGGCTCTGCAGAAAAGATAGAACATGTCCTATTCTTGTCCGCAATCTCGGACAAGAATAGGCATTTTCTATTATGGCTGTGAGTGCGACCATGTGGGGTCCACATTTGCGGAACACACACGGCTGGTATCAGTGTTTTGCGGATACGCGAATTGCACTACGGCCGTCTGAATAGGCCCTAATATAAATGTACACAGTCCCACAGATGCCCAATTGGCTTCAAGTCTGGGGAATTAGGGGGCCAGGGTAGTGTTTGGAAGTCTTGGTCATGCTCTTCCAACCAATGTCAGGCATTTCTAGGCGTGTGGCCTCAGGCAGCATCAGGTAGGGGCAAGAGGGGGGCAGAGGAAGGGCCATGGGCAATGAGCACTTTCTTTGTTGCAAAGGGGTTAGGTTAAGAAATTGGAATGCGGTGGGGGGCGCCATTTCAGTTTTCACCTCAGGCAGAAGAAAGGTTATGTACACCCCTGTCTGCAACAGTGGATTAATACCGAAGTCAGTTGACAGTGCCTTCCACATGGATGAGGGGACCCAGAGAATGTCACAAAAACAGTCCCCAGAGTATAATGCTGCCACCATCACCTTGTGTTCTTCCAGCAATGGGTGCAGAGTGCTTGTTCTCTGAAGTTTCTCACCAGACAAGCCAATGTCCATCCATTCAGAAGAAAATGGGACTCATAGGAGAAGACAACATTTTGAAAATCAGTGGAGGTCCAATTCTGATACTGTGCGAAAATTGAAGCCTTTTCTGCAAAAGCCACTTTGTTACAGAGGTCCAGTGACCATCTGTTTGCTTCAGAGCCCCATACACAGTAAGGTTCGCTGAATTGCTGCTTTAGACACGTCTGGTAGCCTCTGGTTCATTTTGGTGATGAGCTGCTCCACTGTTTGTAGTGTGTTGCGCTCTTGCGCACTTTCGCGCTTTTGTATCCAACATTTTCACCACAGCAGCTTGTGAACAGTTCACAAACAGCACAGTTTTAGAAATACTGACATCCTTGGGCCGAAAGCCAATAATAATCCCTTTTTGCAACTCTGATAAACCCCCTTTTATCCATGACAACAATGAGGGATATGCGTGCAGACAGCCTATCATATACCTTATATACCCACTAAGCCAGCTCATAATACATGACTTCACTTATGAGCTATGTACTGCACGTAGAAAGTGGTCATAATAATGTGACTTGCCTGTGTATAACGAGACATACAACATAAGATTTCTTTTAAATCCGTCCTTTATATGGTAATTAAATTAATTACCTTAACCCCTTTCTACAAATGGGCATGCTACTACATCCTAATTGCAATATAACCTAATAGTATACCCTGGAAATAATATAAGCACAGGGATAGCATGAATTTCCACATTAGGCCCTTCCACCCCATAGTATTTTAGTCAGCATTTTAAATTAGTATTTGCAAGCCGAAACCAGAAGTCGAACCTGCAAAAAGACAAACTATAATGGAAATATTTGCACTTCTCATGTGATTTTCACTAATTACTAGTTTCAGTCTGCAAATAGTCATGCAAAATGCTGACCATAATATTGCTATGGTCAAAATCTATGAAACCATCTGGCTTGATGCTGGTTGATGACTGGCTGCAGTGGTGACCTATCACCATGTGTCATGTGACCCAATAACATGATACATGGGGGACATATCACTGCTATGGGCAGTCATCGGCTGCAGCAGCCACATGGACTGAGTCAAACCGTATGTTGACAGGCCAAAATGAGGGAGTAAAGTAGCTGGAACCCAGCAGGGGGTTCAGGTAAGTCTAACTCCCTCAGTGGGTCCAGCCACTCTGGGGTGTCTTTCTGAAAGGCCCCAGGGGTAAACAACTCCAAAGCATTATAAACATGATCAAACAATCACAGCTTCAAATACCTCTGTGGGCCAAAAAAAAAAAAAAGTATGTGGAAGGTTAAAACAGTCCCCCATAATAATTACCCATAGAACAGTTTTCTCCTGGAAAAATAAATAAATAAAGGTACCATAGACCTAATACAGAACTTGAAGCTGTTGATTGCACATACATACAGTGCTGCCCATAATTATTCATACCCCAGGCAAATTTTGACTTAAAGTTACTTTTATTCAACCAGCGAGTAATTTTTGGACGGGAAATGACATAGGTGTCTCCAAAAAGATAATAAGACGATGTACAAGAGGCATTATTGTGGGGAAAAAACATTCTCAGCTTTGATTTACGTTTGAGCAAAAAATACAAGATGTTCCGCACTGTGGAAAATCTCAGAGGACGTGGTCGGAAGCCAAAAGTGACACCTGTGCTGGCCAGGAGGATAGTTAGAGTGGTGAAAAAGAATCCAAGGATCACCAACAAGGCCATCCTGGTGAATCTGGGCTCTGCTGGTGGCAATGTCTCAAGGCAGACAATCCAACGACACTGCACACTGCTGGGTTCCACTTCTCCAGAAAAGGCACACAAAAGCTTGCTTGGCCTTTGCAAAAGCTCATCTGAACAAAGAAAAAGACTTATGGTCTTCTGTATTATGGTCAGATGAAACAAAAATTGAATTGTTTGGTCACAATGATGTTTCCTTCATTTGGCGTAATAAAGGAGAAGCCTTCAACCCAAAGAACACCATCCCCACTGTCAAACATGGTGGTGGGAACCTAATGCTTTGGGGTGTTTTTCAGCCAATGGACCAGTGAACCTAATCACAGTAAACGGCACCATGACAAAAGAGCAATACATGAGGATTCTCAACAACATCAGGCAGTCTGCAGAGAAACTTGGCCTTGGGCACCAGTGGACATTTTAGCATGACAATGACCCAAAACACACAGCAAAAGTGGTGAAGAAATGGTTAGCAGACAACAACATTAACGTTTTGGAGTAGCCCAGCCAGAGTCCAGACTTGAATCCAATTGAGAATCTGTGGAGGGAGCTAAAGATCGGGGTGATGGCAAGAAGACCCTCCAACCTGAAAGATTTGGAGCTCATTGCTAAAGATGAATGGGCAAAAATACCTGTGGAGACATGCAAAAAGCTGGTCTGCGATTATAGGAAGCGTTTAATTGCTGTAATAGCCAATAAGGGTTTTTCTATTGATTATTGAGAAGGATATGAATAATTTTGGACTGGACACTTTTTGCTCAAATGTAAATAAAATCTGAATTTTTTTTTTCCACAATAATGCCTCTTGTACATCGTCTAATTATCTTTTGGGAGACTCCAATGTCATTTCCCGTCAAAAAATTACTTGCTGGTTGAATAAAAGTAACTTTAAGTAAAAATTTGCCTGGGGTATGAATAATTATGGGCAGCACTGTATATAGCAGATATAAACGTAACTGTGATAACACGTCACAATGATATCTCATGACAAAAGCCAATGAAAGCCATTGAAAAAGTCCTTTAAACTTTTCTTGTTTACTTAACTCATTAACAGTCAAGATGAGGATCGCTACATGTATTTTATGCTTCGTACTGGCGTAAGAGACAATCTATTAGGCCATCATCATGGTACATTTACATCACTTATCTAATACACAGTGGCAGTGCCTATTGACCTCTTGCTTGAGGGTATATGACCCAAACAGGTGTATCTCCATAGCAACCTGAAAGTCACCACTAACACTATACAGCTTATACATATCTAATATATACAGGTAGTAAGACCCACAGTAGTGCACATATTCAATACCTTGTTGACATCTTATAGTGGCACATCACCGGAATATATCAATAACAGGGTCAACAGTAATCCACGGCTATGGAACATTATAGTGGTTCATAGGTACAAAGGGTGATTTCTTGTAACAGGGATGCAGTTATTTTCCACCCTGTAGCAATGTCACCAAAACTGCATTGGTGATTCCCATTGCATTGCTATCTGTTGAGGGTGGAGCACCGAGATAGAATACAGTCAGTTCTTCTGATCACTGATGAGGCATTTATAGGCAGTGAACTATATATTAAACATGTAATGACTGATAACCAGAAGTCATCCTATTAATTGGCATTATATTTAAAAAAAAAAAACACCACATTTGGTAACATAGAAAATGGTGTTGATAATCTCCAGGCCTGAATGGTAATCCCTAGGATCTAAATGTGTTTAGTTCTAAATCATTTTAGTTAACCTACAGCAATAAATACATGTCTAGTTTGATGAAACTTCCATTAATTTATAACACTTCCCCAACTAAAATTGCACAATTACCTGGAAAAATCTTTCACTCTCACCTTCTTCCTCGATTGTTCCTAACCTAACCTAGAATCAGAAACTTAGAAATTTTGGGTTGAATTTTAGATTTTTTAGAATCAATTAAAGGGGTTCATTTCAGCAAATTGCATTTATCATGTAGATAAAATAAATAAAAGGGACTTACTGATGTATTGTGATTGTTCAAATTGCCTCCTTTACTAGCTTGATTCACATTATACACTGCTTGTACAAAGGGGTTTCGACCACCCTGCAATCCAGCAGTGGTGAACGTGCATGTACACTATAGAAAAATGCTTTTTAGTATATTATGCCAGCAATTGTGGCAGAGGCTCTGATCAGCCCTGGCTCAACACATTTAAAAAAAGTCTTAAAGTAAAACTTACAGGGGGCTGTATACCGTTTACCACTCCCTTACATATGTCCACCTGAATGTAAGCAGTATGCTCTTAGTGCTTATCTTTTGCTTTATATAAACCAATGGTGTCTACATATTTGAGATCTTCAATCTTTGATACATGTAATAGATATTTTATATTTTAGGGCATTATTTTGAGGTAATTAAATTCTGAATGGTTTAATTATTTTGTAGACATGATTGTCTAAAACTATATAAAAAAAACTTTTTTCTTCTTCAGACAACGGTGTAGAGTGCTAACATTAACCATAGTACAAAGCACATAAAATGATACATTGTTAAAAATTGTTTGGCGTTCAAGTCAGTGCTACTAAGTTAATTTTAGGTTTGACCGCACTGTGTGATTTCAGATGATACAGTACATTCACACATCACTTGTGTTCTTCAGGATGACATTACATTACTTGGTGCGTTAAACTCCTCTACCACTACACTAAAAAGATTATAATTTTTCAGGACAAAGAGACCATAAGTTTTTTCAGCTAACAAACAAAATCACTTGAAAAATGTATAGGAGTAACCAAGTAAAATTGTAGTCATAGTGGGGCACACCCAGGATGATTTTTAGGATGCCAATTCAAGCCCATGCTTGGCCAGAACAGAGGGAAAAGCTTCAATAGCTATACAACTGATTTACTTCAAATAAAGGTATAATCATTAATATGTTTATTTATCTGGTGCTTAAAAGGGATTTTCTGGTGATAATTGTATTTTATGTAATGCCCCCAGTCTGCTTCCTGAAAAGGAAGATTCACACTTACCTACTCATGCCGCTCTGGTCTTCCGCTGTCTCCATCTTCTGGTCCCTGCACAGATTATATCCAGCTGGCGATGGCCTGGCAGTGCTAGGTTGCTGAGGCAACTGATGCTTTCAGATGATGTTGTTCTTTATGTTGCACCTTGTCTCAAGATTAAAAGGGTTGACCTTGATAATTATAAATCTGAGACAAAGTGATATCTAGTGATATGATTCAAAATTTAGATTCAGTACATCACTTCTGCAGCCAATCACTGTCCTTAGTTATAGACTGTTGAGGACAGTGATTGGCTGTCATGGCACATCTAGGGATGTCATACCAGACCAGCACTGCAGAGAACGGAGCTGGGGAAATGTATATATATATATATATATATATATATATATATATATTTTTTAATTTTACAACATTGTAAGGGTTGTCTGAGATTTTATATTGTCTTGGACAACCTCCTTAAAGTATTTGCTTTACTTGTTCCTATGCCATTTGACACTGTTCCTGATTACTGAACCTTGACCTTGACACGTTGAGCTGATTTTGCTCCTGACTACTATTCCATAACAACTCTTGGCTATGTTTCTGGGTTTGCTACAGCACACCTGCCACTAATCGATGACTACTCTTGGGACAGCAACCTGGAAATTAAACCAGGATAGTCCATATTTTTTTGCAGGGTTTAATTGTGAAGAAAGGATAGATTCCAGTTAGCATCAAAATTATTAGGTCATCCACTTGAGAAATGTAACAATTGCATCTGTAGTTATTAGCAGAGGCTACAGCCAGGTCCATTAATATTGGGACATTAACAAAATGCTAACATTTTTGGCTCTATACACCACCACAATGGATTTTAAATGAAACGAAAAAGATGTGCTTTAACTGCAGACTGCCAGCTTTAATTCAAGGGTATTTACATCCAAACCAGTTGAACGGTGTAGGAATTACAACAGTTTGCATATGTGCATTTGTTAAGGGACCAAAAGTAATGGGACAGAATAATAATCATAAATCAAACTTTCACATTTTAATACTTGGTTGCAAATCCTTTGCAGTCAATTACAGCCTGAAGTCTGGAACGCATAGACATCACCAGACACTGGGTTTCATCCCTGGTGATGTTCTGCCAGGCCTCTAAAGCAACTGTCTTCAGTTCCTGCTTGTTCTTTAGGGACTTTCCCTTCAGTTTTGTCTTCAGCAAGTGAAATGCATGCTCAATCGGATTCAGGTCAGGTGATTGGCTTGGCCATTGCATAACATTCCACTTCTTTCCCTTAAAAAACTCTTTGGTTGCTTTTGCAGTATGCTTTGGGTCATTGTCCATCAGCACTGTGAAGCGCCGTCCAATGAGTTCTGAAGCATTTGGCTGAATATGATCAGATAATATTGCCCAAAACACTTCATAATTCATCCTGCTGCTTTTGTCAGCAGTCACATAATCAATAAATACAAGGGAACCAGTTGCATTGGCAGCCATACATGCCCACGCCATGACAGATATTCGAAATACCCTACTGGGATTATCTCTAGAGCAAGTAGTTGAGGAGCCAACATGGAAGGAGGCTATTTTAGATTTAGTATTCAGAAATGGGAATTTGGTGTCTGATATTACTGTAGGGGAAAGCTTGGGATCTAGTGATCACCAGTCAGTGTGGTTTACTATAAGTACAGTGACTGAGTCACACCACACAAAAACAAAAGTTTTAGATTTGAGAAAAACTGACTTTTCTAAAATTAGATTAGTGGTACACGAGTTCCTATCAGTTTAGAACAGTTTCATTGGAGTCCAGGAGAAATGGGACTATTGAAGGCAGCAGAAAATTGCATTAGGCTGGTCAGTAAAAGAAAAAAAAGGAAGAGACCACTGTGGTACTCAGCAGAAGTGGCCAAAATCATTAAAAACAAAAAGATAGAATTTAGGAATTATAAAAAAAAAACTAAACGAGGATGGCAGGCAAATTTATAAGATTAGGCAGAGAGAGGCCAAACAAGTTATAAGAGCTTCTAAAGCACAGGCAGAAGAGAAATTAGCTCAGTCAGGGAAAAAAGGCGATAAGGCATTCTTCAGATACATAAATGAAAAAAGGAAAGTAAAACAAGGAATTACAAAATTAAAAAGAAGGAAGGTATATGGAAGAAGATAAAGAACTAGCTGACTGCCTCAATGAATACTTCTGTTCAGTTTTTACAAAGGAAAATGAAGGAAAAGGACCTCAGTTAGGAAAGAAGACTCATGAATCTTTTGATACATGTGTCTTTACAGAGGAAGAGGTTAAAAATAAGTCACAGGGGCTTGATGGGATACACCCAAAGCTATTAAAAGAGCTCAGCGGTGAACTAGCTAAACCATTAACAGATTTTTTTAACCAATCACTGGCAACAGGAGTCATCCAAGAAGATTGGAAATTAGCAAATGTTGTGCCCATTCACAAGAAAGGAAGGGAAGAATCGGGTAACTATAGGCCAGTAAGCCTGACATCAATAGTGGGGAAATTAACAGAAACTATACTTAGGGAGAGGATTGTGGAACATCTAAAATCCCATGGATTGAAAGATGAAAAACAGCATGGGTTTACTTCAGGGAGATCATGTCAAACTAATCTTATTGATTTTTTTGATTGGGTGACTAAAATAATTGATATCGGAGGTGCAGTAGACATCGCTTATCTAGACTTTAGTAAGGCGTTTGATACTGTCCCACATAGAAGGCTTATCAATAATAAATTGCAGTCTTTGGGCTTGGACTCCCATATTGTTGAATGGATTAGGCAGTGGCTGAAGCACAGACAACAGAGGGTTGTAGTAAATGGAGAATATTCAGACCATGGTCTTGTTACCAGTGGGGTACCTCAGGGTTATGTTCTGGGACCCATATTGTTTAATATCTTTATCAGCGAAATTGCAGAAGGCCTCAATGGTAAAGTGTGTCTTTTTGCTGATGACACAAAGATTTGTAACACGGTTGATGTTCCTGGAGGGATACACCAAATGGAAAAGGATTTAGGAAAACTAGAGGAATGGTCAAAAATCTGGCAACTAAAATTTAATATTGATAAGTGCAAGATAATGCACCTGGGGCGTAAAAACCCAAGAGCAGAATATAAAATCAGTGATACAGTCCTAACCTTAGTATCTGAGGAAAGGGATTTAGGGGTCATTATTTCAGAAGATTAAAGGTAGGCAGACAATGTCATAGAGCAGCAGGAAATTCTAGCAGAATGCTTGGGTGTATAGGGAGAGGAATTACCAGTAGAAAGAGGGAGTTGTTCATGCCGCTCTACAGAGCACTAGTGAGACCTCATTTGTACTATTGTGCTCAGTACTGGAGACCATATCTCCAGAAGGATATTGATACTTTGGAGAGAGTTCAGAGAAGAGCTACTAAACTGGTACATGGATTGCAGGAAAAAACTTACCAGGAAAGATTAGAGGACCTTAATATGTATAGCTTGGGAGAAAGACGAGACAGAGGGGATATGATAGAAACTTTTAAATACATAAAGGGAATCAA
Organism: Bufo gargarizans; assembly: GCF_014858855.1. Taxonomy (NCBI): domain Eukaryota; kingdom Metazoa; phylum Chordata; class Amphibia; order Anura; family Bufonidae; genus Bufo; species Bufo gargarizans. The sequence continues at coordinate 226,206,529 of NC_058081.1, read as the reverse complement.
CAAGGTAAAAGAGGAGAGAATATTTAAAAGAAGAAAAACTGCTACAAGAGGACATAATTTTAAATTAGATGGGCAAAGGTTTAAAAGTAATATCAGGAAGTATTACTTTACTGAGAGAGTAGTGGATGCATGGAATAACCTTCCTACAGAAGTGGTAGCTGCAAATACAGTGAAGGAGTTTAAGCATGCATGGATAGGCATAAGGCCATTTTTCATATAAGATAGGGCCAGGGGCTATTCGACATAATTTTAAATTAGATGGGCAAAGGTTTAAAAGTAATATCAGGAAGTATTACTTTACTGAGAGAGTAGTGGATGCATGGAATAACCTTCCTACAGAAGTGGTAGCTGCAAATACAGTGAAGGAGTTTAAGCATGCATGGATAGGCATAAGGCCATTTTTCATATAAGATAGGGCCAGGGGCTATTCATAGTATTCAGTATATTGTGCAGACTAGATGGGCCAAAAGGTTCTTATCTGCCGACACATTCTATGTTTCTATGACACTACCACCACCATTCTTCACTGATGAAGTGGTATACTTAGGATCATGAGCAGTTCCTTTCCTTCTCTATACTCTTCTCTTCCCATCACTCTGGTACAAGTTGATCTTGGTCTCATCTGTCCATAGGATGTTGTTCCAGAACTGTAAAGTCTTTTTCAGATGTTGTTTGGCAAACTCTAATCTGGCCTTCCTGTTTTTGAGGCTCACCAAGGGTTTACATCTTGTGGTCAACAATCAAGAGAAGACTGCACCAGAGTGAATACAAAGGGGTATTCACTCTGGCAAAGTCTTCTCTTGATTGTTGACTTTGACACACATACACTTACCTCCTGGAGAGTGTTCTTGATCTGGCCAACTGTTGTGAAGGGTGTTTTCTTCACCAGGGAAAGAATTCTTCAGTCATCCACCACATTTTTTTTCCTGTGGTCTTCCGGGTCTTTTGGTGTTGCTGAGCTCACCGGAGCATTCCTTCTTTTTAAGAATGTTCCAAACAGTTGTTTTGGCCAGGACTAATGTTTTTGCTATCTCTCTGATGGGTTTGTTTTTTCAGCCTAACGATGGCTTGCTTTACTGATAGTGACAGCTCTTTGGATCTCATCTTGAGAGTTGACAGCAACAGATTCCAAATGCAAATAGCACACTTGAAATTAACTCTGGACCTTTTATCTGTTCATTGTAATTGGGATAATGAGGGAAGAACACACACCTGGCCATGGAACAGCTGATAAGCCAATTGTCCCATTACTTTTGGTCCCTTAACAAGTGGGAGGCACATATGAAAACTGTTGTAATTCCTACACTGTTCACCTGATTTGGATGTAAATACCCTCAAATTAAAGCTGACAGTCTGCAGTTAAAGCACATCATGTTCGTTTAATTTCAAATCCATTGCGGTGCATAGAGCCCAAAATGTTAGAATTGTGTCAATGTCCCAATATTTATGGACCTGGCTGTATATGGAGACTAGGAGGGTATTAATCCTAGCAACATGGTAGCATCACTACCTAACGTGGTAGAGATACTTTATATATTTAAGGCACTTGATTACATTCTCCATTTGATTTCCCTACTAAAATAACATTACTTTTCAGTATTAAATTTTGGTGTAGTAAAGCTGAATTAAAGTCCATATAAATCAGCGATCAATTATCTCCAGTGGAAATGTTAAATTCCCACTCAATATTGTAACTAATAAAGAGTTCTCATGCTATACTGTATTTTAATTCAACTGCTCTACATGTAATAATTTATTGCAGAATCAAGAACTGCTATTGCATTGATTCTTCATGAACGTCAGCTACTCATTTTACTGGAAAAGCACAAAAATCTGTCAGTTGAAGTTTCCAAATAATCTTGTGACGATGACCTCATGGTTTAATTAAATTGACCTTGCATTTCAAAAATTGTTGTGTATTCACTAAAAGAACAAAATGAACAGTAGAACACTTGATTCCATTAAAATAATGGAAACCAGTTTAAATACCAATGAAATTACATTTATGGGTGTTGTGGCTAATGTTCCTGTTAAATAATAATCTGTAGTAGACATGTAGGTAAGTTAGGGTACAATTCATATTGTACCATTTACTGTACTTCATTCTCACTTCAAAGCATACTGCCATAAATATAGTAGTTAACACAAAACTTGTATTTGAAGCTCTGGGCAGTCACTACATATCTTATTGATGTGCTGGACTGAGTTTATGTTATAGTAATTAATAAGACTGAATAAATTATGTATTTGCCTAGCTAAGCATTTGTATTTGTCAATAGAGGCTCACCTGTATATTAGTAATGGTAAGGTGCTCATGTCGTGGTAATTGATACACCCAATCAAATATATATAAATTAGAAATTTTAGTCACTGTACGACAGGCACTCAATATCTTAGGACCATCAAGAAAAAATGCTAAAAAAATAAAAAAAAATCGCAAATTGTATCAAATATACAGAAAATAATACGGTGTATAAAAATATAAAAATATAAAATGATATAATAGCATACAAGCAGAATTCAATTGGGCAGCACTTCACAGTAGGTGGCGGTTCACATTAAACACAGGTAATTTCATCTGTTTTGATGCGTATAGTTGGTTAACCCTCATTATGTATAGCATATAGGCAATAAATATGGTAAGTATGCAAAAAATGGGTATGCAACAAAATATGCTCTCTATTCATATGAGCACCTTCAACTTCTTGTATATATATTTTCTTTGCAGTTTATAGTTTGTTCCTCAGGACTTACTTTATATGTTAGTACTGCCTTCCATCACTTTAAAGTAACCTTAATGTCAATCCAGCATGCAGGTAATTAATAATAGTTGGTAGTCACTTATTAGTCTCTCCAATGTTAGTATTAGTATCAATAGCAATAGAGAGTCAGGAAATCACTTACATACATCTCCAGTGTTAGTAGTGGGTATAGTAATCCCTCCCCGCCAGTATGCTGTGTCATCTCACAAAACAGGTCGGGTGCGTATTTGTATTACCTCTGTCTTGTCTAATTGATTGTGACTGTAGCATTACCTTCCAGCTGGATTAGCTTCAGCGTCTCACGTGACACATCCGGCGATAGGTATATCTGGCCACGTGTAGCGGCACTGATGCCCTCAATGCAAGGCTCTCTCTTGTCGAGTTGATTGTGACTGTAGCGTTACCTTTTGGCCGGGTAAGTTTCAGCGTCTCACGTGACACATCCGGCGATAGCTCTAGCTGGCCATGTGTAGTGGTACTGATGCCCTTAATGCAAGCCTGGGGAGGAAAAAACAATCCTTGTGGTAATGTGCAAGCTAGCTGTGACTTATATTCAGAATTCATCCATTAGAGTTCATTGGTAGTCCAGGGAAGCAGGTACACACGCCAGATGCGTTTCGGGGACTAATTTTGCCCCTTCATCAGTGGCTACCTGCTTATGTTTGAATGCCGTCTTTTATACCCTTTTGAATTATGGGCAGTATCCTGCAAAACCTGGATAAATGGCAGTTATAAAATCCTGGGATGGATTTTTGGACATTGTTCTTCTTTATCCAATATCTCAATAATTAAGTGAGATATAGAAAAAATCTTTATAGAGTATATGTATCTTACGATTCTGCACTTTCTCCCCAAAAAAACGCATATCCATTTTTGACACATTTTTTAAGCGTTTTTGATGCGTTTTTAATGCGCTTCTCATATTTTAATTAGAAATTAGGTTAAACATAACATAAATTAAAAATCACATGATATATATTAATATTTCAGTCTCTTATAGTAAAATCAAGTGTTTTCTTTTCTGTATGGTGAACCAAACATTGAGTCTTATAGTTCTGCACTTTCTTCCCAACAAACGTGTTTTTTGTGCATTTCTATAACAAATAACATATTTTGACAAAAAAATGAAGAACTCATGGTATATGTTAATATTTCCATCTCTTATAATAGGATGAAGTAAACTAATGTACAATGAGATAGACTAAAATACAGCTGGTATGCAATTATAACTTCTTCTTCAAGGTTTGTACGTCTAATGATTGAATTGAGGCTTCAATGTTTCTTATCTATTGTAGGAGAATGGGAGCCACCCATGAAGGGGAGATCGGGGGGCTGGTAAAAACAGCCTGGCACCGATTTCCCATCAACGAGGGGCATCCTCAGCCATTTCATTCAAGAAAGCCAAATAATTCTAATTTGGCGTTCAGTCCACCTAGTACTAGGGTGTCGAATTCAAAAATTCTCCTTGACTCTAAACGTGACATTGCTTTAATATGATCACCACCTCTCCAATGTCTCTTCACTTGTTCTATGGCGGCAAATATAAGACTTTGCGGATTTTGGTTGTGATGGCATCTAAAGTGGTCTGATAATGTATGATTTTTATAGCCTTTTTTTTATGTTTGTTATGTGTTCGGCAATTCGCTTCTTAAGGGTTCTCTTAGTCCGTCCCATATATTGTTTCCCACACGGGCATTGGATAATATATATTACATTGGTGGAGTTACGCGTTAAAAATTCCCTGATGTCATATGTGAAGTTATTTTGTGTGGAGATTAATTTATTGATTTTGTTTCAAAACTTTGTTATTTTAAAGTTACTACGCTGTTCACATCGATAGAAACCCTTTAGTTAAAGCCATTTGTTTAATGATGTATTATCTTTCTTAGTGAATTTGATAGTTGCTGCTAATTTTAATCCTAAATTGGGAGCTTTGGTACATGTAATCTGAGGAAAAGTTGGTAGTAAAGAACCTATCATTTTATCTTTCTTTATAAAGTGCCAATGGCGGTTGATGATATTCGTTATTCATTTATAATGGGGATTAAAAGGTAAAATGATTCGGATTTTATCTTCATTTTTTATTTTATTTTCAGAAGTCTTCTCAACTGAGAAAAAACTTTTACAATCTACTGATCTTATTTTGGATAGTGATGATTCAATCATTTACAATGGGTAGCCTTTCATCAAAAACTGTTCTTTCATAATTTCAGCTTCCTTTTCAAACTGTTTGTTATCAGTACAGTTGTGCTTAATGCGTCTAAATTGACTAATCGGAATACCCAGAAGCCATCTAGGCAAGTGGCTACTAGAATAACTTATATATCCATTTTTGGTTACTGGTTTGTGGTAGGTGCTACAAAATAATGTATTGTCATTCACCGTAATCTGTATGTCCAAAAATTCTATAGATGTTTTACTTATATTTGATGTAAATTGTAGGCCGTAAGTATTAATATTAATTTATTTTAGGAAAGTATGAAGTTTGACTACCCCGCCTTGCCAAATAAAGACAATATCATCAATATAACGTTGCCAGAGGACCAGGTCTGCCCCCAGTATGGGGTTAATGAATAATTCTTCCCATTGTGCCATAAATAAATTTGCATAACTGGGAGCAAACCTGGTCCCCATGGCAGTACCCTTGATCTGTAAATAAAAATTGGATTCAAAGTAAAAATAATTATGTTCCAAAATAAACTTTACTCCCTCTGCTATATACTCGATCTGTTCCAGATGAAATTTGCTGGTACTTCGCAATTGTGCTTTCATGGCGTCTATACCTATATTGTGGTCAATAATGGTATAGAATGAATGCACATCTAAAGTGCCAATTAACCAGTGACTTTCAAACGTCAGTTCTTCCATTATCTTGATGTGAGTAGTATCTTTTATATATGATTTAATATTTTTAACCGTGGGCTGTAGTAATTGATCTATATATTGTGACAAATTTGATGTTAATGAATTAATACCTGAAATGATTAGTCGTCCTGGAGGATTATTGTAATCTTTGTATATTTTCGGTAAGCAATAAAAAGCTGGAGTTCTTTGTTGTGTATTTAAGATAAATTGATTTTCACGGTCCAACAGCATTTGACTGTCTAGACCTTTTCAGCAATATTCTGTCAATTTTTGGCTGATGCATTAGTGGGGTCATTCTCTAATTTATACGTCAATTCATCTGCTAGTTGTCTTTTGTATTCGTCACTATATTTCTTGGCGTCTAGGATGACAATTGCTCCGCCTTCATCGGCTGGTCTTATCACAATATTTTCTTCCTTTTGTAATTGTTGTTTTTTGGCAGAAAGTGCATAACTATAAGACTCAATGTTTGATTCACCATACAGAAAAGAAAACACTTGATTTTACTATAAGAGACTGAAATATTAATATATATCATGGGATTGTTAATTTATGTTATGTTTGACCTCATTTCTAATTAAAATATGAGAAACACCACAAAAACACATTAAAAAGGCATCAAAAATGCGTCAAAAATGCATATGCCTTTTTTGGGTGAGAAAGTGCAGAATCGTAAGATACATATACCCTATAAAGATTTTTTCTATATCTCACTTCATTATTGAGATATTGGATAAAAGAAGAACAATGTCCAAAAATCCATCCCGGGATTTTATAACCGCCATTTATCCATGTTTTGCAGGATACTGCCCATAATTCAAAAGGGTATAAAAGATGGCGCTCAAACATAAGCAGGTAGCCACTGATGGAGAAGCAAAATTAGTCCCCGAAACACGTCTGGCGTGTGTACATGCTTCCCTTGACTACCAATGAACTCTAATGGATAAATTCTGAATATAAATTGCAGCTAGCTTGTACATTACCACAAGAATAATTTTTTCCTCCCCAGCCTTGCGTTAAGGCATCAGTGCCGCTACACGTGACCAACTAGACCTATCGCCATATGTGTCATGTGAGACGCTGAAACTAACCCGGCCGAAAGGTAAAGAGAGAGCCTTGCAGTGAGGGCATCAGTGCCGTTACACGTGGACAGATATACCTATCGCCGGATGTGTCACTTGAGACAATGAAGCTAATCCAGCTGGAAGGTAATGCTACAGTCACAATCAATTCGACAAGAGAGAGGTAATATAAATACGCACCGGACCTGTTTGGTGGGATGCCACAACATACCGGCGGGGAGGGATTACTATACCCACTACTAACACTGGAGATGTATGTAAGTGATTTCCTGACTCTCTATTGCTATTGATACTAATACTAACTAGAGTTGATTGGACACCTCAATGTTCGGGTTCGAAGGGTCCCGAACTTGACCCCGAATCTCATTGAATTCAATGTAAACCCTAACTTTTGACCACGAAAATGGCTCTAAAAAACTCATGGAAGGGGCTAGAGGGCTGCAAATGGCAAATGTGGATAGGGAACTGACTTAAAATAACATAAAATACATAAAAAATAATAATCTTGATCTAGGAGAACGAGTTCCATATAGAGTGGGAGGTTGAGGAAGCGGTGGATGTGGCAGTGTAGGTGGAAGCTGCAGTTATTAAAGCGGAAGGATCGAATGAAAATGCCAATTAAAGACTAATTTTAGAAATTTAAGTCACTGTCACCTATGCAGAGCAGGGTTTTTTCATCAGCAAAAATGGGTTAATGTCACCCACTAATAGAACAGACGATTTTTAAAAAATTTGGGCCCTGTCAACTATGTAGAGCAGGGGTTTATTCACAGCAAAACTGTGTTCATGTCACCTACCAATTGAACAGACAATTTTACAAAAATTAGGTCCCTGTCACCTATGCAGAGCAGGGGTTTGTATACGGCAAAATTGGTAAAATGTCAATCTGACAATGTAACAGATAATTTTTTTAAATTTAGGTCCCTGTCACCTATGCAAAGCAGGGGTTTATTCACAGCAAAACTGTGTTCTTGTCACCCACCAATTATACAGACGATTTTACAAAAATTAGGTCCCTGTCACCTTTGCAAAGCAGGGGTTTTGTATAAGGCAAAATTGGTAAAGTGTTACCTGACAATGTAACAGACGATTTTTTTAAATTTAGGTCCCTGTCACCGATGCAGAGCAGGGGTTTATTCATGGCAAAAATGGTAAAATGTCACCCAAGAAAGTAACAGACGAATTAGTGAAATGTATTTCCTTGTCTACTAGGTAGAGCAGGGGTATATCACAGCCAAAAATTGGTGAATGTTACCCAACTATGTAACAGAGAAATTAGTGAAATGTATTAACCTGTCTACTGAGCAGGGGTATATTACAGCCAAAAATTGGTGAATGTCACCCAACAATGTAACAGACAAATTTGTGAAATTTATTAACCTGTCCACTAGGTAGAGCAGGGGTATATCACAGCCAAATATTTGTGAATTTCACCCAACAATGTAACAGACAAATTAGTGAAATGTATTAACCTGTCTACTAGGTAGAGCAGGGGTATATCACAGCCAAAAATTGGTGAATTTCACCCGACAATGTAACAGACAAATTAGTGAAATGTATTAACCTGTCTACTAGGTAGAGCAGGGGTATATCACAGCCAAAAATTGGTGAATTTCACCCGACAATGTAACAGACAAATTTGTGAAATTTATTAACCTGTCTTCTAGATAGAGCAGGGGTATATCACAGCCAAAAATTGGCGAATCTCACCAGACAATGTAACAGACAAATTAGTGAAATTAATTAACCTGTCTACTAGGTAGAGCAGGGGTATATCACAGCGAAAAATTTGGGATATGTAACCCAACAATGTAACAGACAAATTAGTAAAATGACTTAAAATGAAATACGTAAAAAATAAATAAATCTTGATCTATGAGGTGGAGGTCTATATGGAGTAGGAGGTTGAGGAAGTGGTGGACGTGGCGGTGTAGGTGGAAGCTGCAGAAAAAAAGGGGGTCAGTCAGCACATCCCAAAGCGTAGGGGCACGTTGCTATGGCTGAGAACAAGACTGTTAGACAAAAGAAGCAATGCAACAGCTCACTGCCAACCAAATAAAGTACAAAATTGCATCATAATATCAAATGCTGAACTAATAAGTTAGAGATACTTGGCAAATCATTTTGTACAAAATTATTTGAGCCCGTCTGCCGAACGTCAAGGCAATCTCTAGTTAGACGGGTTCCTAACGCTAATTATACCTGTTATGTGCCATAGCGGCTATCATACAATTCAGAAAGTGCAGGTTCCACTTACATGCTGGATCCGCCTGAATTTCTGTCATTTTCGGTGCCAAAATGGCCTCCATTATATCCAGGGAAAGTAGTTACCAGCATGCACGCCGGGCCCACTCCACACCACCCCCGGCGCCACATGGTCACCAAGGACTGCAATGAGAGTCCACACACTATCTCTCTCCTGGTGCCATATGGCTTCAGTGAGTGAGGGGAAGCGGGCCAGGCTATATACTAACACTAATTAAAATCAACCTGTGGGACAAACGAGCTGGTCAGGAGTGCACGACTGGGGAGGCAGCCACACCTCCAGTACAAACTGCAGAAAAAAAGGGGGTCAGTCAGCATGTTGCTATGGCTGGGGCACGTTGCTATGGCTGAGAACAAGACTGTTAGACAAAGGTAGGTGGAAGCGGTGGTGGAGAAGGACGAGGTAGCTAACACTGGTTTTTGGTTTTATTATTATTTTTTTTATTAGGGCACACCCCAATAGAGTGGGAAATATCAAAAATACACCAATGAGCAATTGCGCTGTAGTATGACAATGGCTGGGTAAGGCCGGTATACATGTCTATTCTGCACAAAGTAAGGACAAGTCCTGTGGGATCCATGCCTGGTTCATATTAATGAACGTGAGCTTGTCCACATTGGCTGTGGACAGGCGGCTGCGCTTGTCTGTGCCCCTGCTTTCAGGTGGGAATGCCACCAGCAACGTGTCTAACAGTGTGCGCTTGTACTTGCGCATCTTAAGATCATGCTCCAGTGACGGAATTAAGGACAGTGCGTTGTCCTTGTAACGGGGATCCAGCAGCGTGGCCACCCAGTAATCAGCACAAGTTAGAATGTGGGCAACTCGGCGGTCGTTGCGGAGACATTGCAGCATGTAATCGCTCATGTGTGCCAGGCTGCCCAGAGGCAATAAAGAGCTGTCCTCTGTGGGAGGTGTATCGTCTGTGTCCTCTGTATCCCCCCAGCCACGCACCAGTGATGGCCATAAGCTGGTTTGGGTGCCACCTTGCTATGAACACAGTTCCTCTTCCTCCATCTCCTCCTTCTTATCCTCCACCTTGTCATCCTCCAGAATCTGCCCTGGCTGGACAATTGTGTACCTGGCATTTGTGGGTGCAGGAACCCACCCTCTGAGCCACTTGTGAATGACTGGCCTGAAACCCTATGAAATGATTCCTCCTCCTCCTGTGAAACATCCTCTTCCATAATCGCCCAAAGCGTTTTTTCAAGGAGGAATAGAAGAGGGATAGAAACGCTGAGAACGGTGTCATCGGCACTGGCCATGTTGGTGGAGTAAATCGAAACAGCGCAACAAGGCACACAGGTCTCACATGGAGGCCCAGTCATTGATGGTGAAGTGGTGCTGTTCCACAGAGCGACTCACCCATGCATGCTGCAGCTGAAATTCCACTATCACCTGCTGCTGCTCGCACATTCTGGACAGGGTGAGAACGCCAAAAGCGCACACAGATGGCCTGCACTTTCTGCAGCAGCTCTGACATATCGGGGTAATTTCTTTAAGGAACCTCTACACCACCAAATTCATCACATGCGCCAGGCAAAGGATGTGCGGCTAGTCCCAGAGGTGCTACGAGATTTCGCACATTATCACACACCACCAGGCCGGGTTTGAGGCTCACTGGCACCAACCACTCATCGGTCTGTTGTTCCATGTCCATCCACAGCTCCTGCGCGGTGTGGGGTTTGTCCCCTAAAAAGATAAGTTTTAAAACAGTCTTCTGCTGTTTGCCCCTGGCTGTGATGAAGTTGGTGGTAAAGGTGTTATGCTGACTGGATGAGGAGGCAGTAGAGGATGAAGAAGCGGAGTAGCAGGAGGAAGCAACAGGAGGCAAACTGAAGCGCCCTGCAATCCTCGGTGGTGGAAATGTGCTTTTATATCTGCCTCAGGCTCAGCTGCCACTGCATTTACCCAGTGTGCTGTTATGGAGATATAACGTCCCTGACCATGCTTACTGGTCCACGTATCCGTAGTTAGGTGGATCTTGCCACAGATGGCGTTACGCAGTGCACACCTGGTTTTGTCCCCCACTTGGTTGTTCAGGGAAGGGATGGGTCGTCTGGAAAATAAGTGGCGGCTGGGCACGACGTACTGTGGGCCAGCCACCCCCCATAAGGCTTTTAAAACTCTCCGTCTCCACCAGACAGAATTACAGAATTTCAAAGGCCAGTAATTTTAAAATGCTGGCAGTCAGGGCCAGGGATCACGGGTGGTACTTCTCCTCTTTCGCTCCAGTGTTTGGGAGATAGAGAGTTGAACGCTTCCATGGGACACTGTGGAGATGCTTGGTGACGGAGGTGGTAGCGTTGCTGGCAGATCCTCTGTTTGCGGGGTGGCAGGTGCCACTGTCACTCCAGAGGTCGATGAAGAGGCCCAAACTGCAGCAGAAGACGAAGCAGGATGAGCCAGAGACCTTTCTTGGTTTTTGAGGTGTCTACTCCACTGCAGCTCGTGCTTAGCACTTAAATGCCTGGTCATGCAGGTTGTGCTCAGGTTGAGAACGTTTATGCCTCGCTTCAGGCTCTGATTGCACAGCGTGCAAACCACCCCTGTCTTGTCGTCAGCAGATTGTCTGAAGAATCGCCATGTCAGGGAACTCCTTGGAGCTGGCTTTGATGTGCTCGGTCCCTTGCTGCAGTGGGCAGTAGCAGGCGTAATGTCTAGGGGACGGCCGCTTCGCTTTTGCACCCTGCTCCCTCTTCTGATGTGCTGGTGGCTCGGTGCGACCACTGCCTCTTCCTCCGAACTACACAGGTCACTCGCATGACCTTGATTCCATGTGGGTTTGAGGACCTCATCGTACTCCACATCATCTTCCATGTGCGTGTAGCTGGCACAGATCGACCACGTCCTCTCCCTGCAACAGGAGCTCCACCAGCAGCACCATGACTGGGGTCCACGTCCCTTATTTGACGCTCTCCTCATTCTTTGTGTTCACCCACCAAACTAACAGATGGTTTTTGTCAGCCGACAATGTAACCACCAATAGTTAACAATTAAGTTAACTGAGAGAAAGGCAGTGCCGGTGTCATAAAGAGGAAAAATTTCTCGAGGTCACATAACAGTGTGACAGGCGAATTTTATTTTTTAACAATATTATATAACTGCAGTATTGACTGGTTGTATTTGACTGTGACAAATGTAGCAAAGGCCCCAGATGTAGGGTCTTGCAAATAATTGGTGTTTTTTTTAAACCCAGAATATAACAGCAGTATTTAAAGTTTGTATTTGACTGTCACAAATGCAACAAAGGCCGCAAATTTATTATCTGGCCCAAAATTAGTGTTTTTTTTAAAACAAGAATGTAACAGCAGTATTTAACACTTGTACTGGACTTTCATAAATGCAGCAAAGGGCGCAAATTTATTATCTTGCCCAAAATGGGTGTTTTTTTTAAAACAAGAATATAACAGCAGTATCTAACACTTGTATTGGAATGTGAAAGATTCAGCAAAGGCCGCAAATGTATTATCTTGCCCAAAATGGGTGTTTTTTTTAAACCCAGAATATAATTGCAGTATTTCAAGCTTGTATTTCACTGTGACAAATGCAGCAAAGGCCCCAGATGTAGGCTATTGCAAAAAATTGGTGTTTTTTTTAAACCCAGCAAACAATTGCAGTATTTCAAGCTTGTATTTCACTGTCATGAATGCAACAAAGGCCACAATTGTATTATCTTGCCCAAAATGGGTGTTTTAAGAATACTAGAATATAACAGCAGTATATCACGCTTGTATTGGACTGTCAGAAATGCAGCAAAGGCCGCAAATGTATTATCTTGCCCAAAATGGGTGTTTTTTTGATACCAGAATATAACAGCAGTATTTCAAGCTTGTATTTCACTGTGACAAATGCAGCAAAGGCACCAGATGTAGGGTATTGCAAAAAATTGGTGTTTTTTTAAACCCAGAATATAATTGCAGTATTTCTAGCTTATATTTCACTGTGACAAATGCAGCAGAGGTCCCAGATGTAGGGTATTGCAAAAAATGGGTGTTTTTTAAACCCAGAATATAATGGCAGTATTTCAAGCTTATATTTCACTGTGACAAATGCAGCAGAGGTCCCAGATGTAGGCTATTGCAAAAAATGGTGTTTTTTTTTAAAACCTAGAATATAATTGCAGTATTTTAAGCTTGTATTTCACTGTCAGAAATGCAAATATGCTTTGCTGGTGCACTGAACTTGCATAAAATGGCTGCCGACGCCCACCTAACTAACAGACGGATAAAAGTTCTTATTCTGTACCCGTTTTAGTCTCAGTTTATCTTTTGTTTGTCTACACTAAGCACAGCAGAGTGACGTGCAGCGCTACGTGATTGGAGCTTAAATAGAGGCTGGGTCACATGCTGCACTGGCCAATCACAGCCATGCCATTAGTAGGCATGGCTGTGATGGCTTCTAAGGGCACACGAGTTAAAAGCTTGTTGATTGGCTGCTCTTTCAAACAGCGCCATTAACTCACCGACCACCGAACCCAAACTTTTACTGAAAAGTTCGGGTTCGGTCCGGGGGCCAAAAATCCTGAAGTTCGGTACGAACCCGAACTTTACAGTTCGGCTTCGCTCAACCCTAATATTAACATTGGAGAGACTAACAAGTGACTACCAATTATTACTAATTACCTGCATGCTGGATTGACATTAAGGTTACTTTAAAGTGATGGAAGGCAGTACTAATATATAAAGTGAGTCCTGAGAAACAAACTAAAACTGCAAAGAAAAAATATATACAAGAAGTTGGAGGTGCTCATTTGAATAGAGAGCATATTTTGTTGCATATCCATTTTTTGCATACTTACCATATTTATTGCCTATATGCTATACATAATGAGAGTTAACCAACTATACGCATCAAAACAGATGAAATTAACTGTGTTTAATGTGAACCTCCACCTAATGTGAAGTGCTGCCCAATTGAATTCTGCTTGTATGCTTATATGATTGTATATTTTTATATTTTTATACACCTTGATATTTTCTGTATATTTGATACAATTTGCACATTTTAAAATTATTTTTTATTTATTTATTATTTCTTAATACTTCTCAAATAAATTCTATAGGTTTATTGCAACTTCTTGATGGTCCCAAGATATTGAGTGCCTGTTGTACAGTGACTAAAATGTCTAAACATGCATTTGTTTTGGAATGCATAAAACGGAATGTCAACCTGCCATCCCATCTTTTGCTAGGGGGATCATTCATGTAAGAGCAAATCTGTTTGAACCAATAGATTTCAGGAAGACCAGTTGGTTATTTCATGTGTATATGGGTGAGCCACCTGCCACATTTCATCTTGGAAAACAAGGATCATGCATGCGCATGCTGGATTTAAACATGTCCAATCCATAGTTCTCACAGAGGATAACAGATTGATCTCTTCTCCCAATTGAAACCAGTAGCACACTCGACCGAAGCCAGTATGCATATGTATAGAGAAATCAGAAAGCATAGTTATCCAATAAAAAAGCATTCAACTGACATTTACTGAAGATGTGTGGGCATCTTTACACGCATAGATCACAATATTTATTTGCGCGCTGGTCATTATTGAAAAGGACCTGTTGCACGTGCACTTGGCAGATGAAGGCATATGTGTTGGGGGGCATGTTCATATGTGCCACCTTTGCTAAGAAAAATAAACCTTTAGGAGCAATGGGGATGTTGCTACTACTCCCAGACGTCTTTTTCTCTCTGTAACTGCTACGCCCATGCACTTTGATTGCCTTGCTTTGTCAATCAGGGCAAGGGCACAGAGCTTGTTCCTGGGCCATGCCAACTAAATGTGGTGTCAGAGGTGATGATGTTGAAGACTGAGTCAACCATTCCAGGAAAGTGGGATTGGTCCTCATAATACAACCACTGGATGACAGTGGCAGCTCTGGCCTGTGGCCCTGGAACCTATCTATTGGACATAATGTACAATAACACTAACTGTATGTGTAAAATCAGTTATTCAATGTCAATGTGGACACCTCAATACCAGTAGAACAAGACAGGTTATTCAACCCAATTTGAGAACCAAGGCGTAATCGAATTGTTTATCTAATAAACTAAGTTGACACCTCAATAACAGTAAAACAAGACAGGTTATCCATCCCTTTTTTAGAATCAAGGCCTAATGGAATTGTTTATCTATTAAACAAGGTGGACAACTCAATAACAGTAGAACGAGACAGGTTATTCACAACAGTTTGGGAATCAGGGCCCAATAGAATAATTTTTCTTTTAATCACTGTGGACGCCGTTCAGTTAGATAGCTTTCTTTCTTACTGGAAATCAAATATTATATTTTTCTACAGATTGTCAGCACTATTATCCCTAGCTCAACAGCTCTTTCATGTCTCTCCCTATGCTCGGACCGTTCGGGTTGAGGCTTTTAAAGGGCTATAACATCACAGGGGATGGCTATCTGCGGATTGGTTGGCTGCATTATGAATGATCTCCCATTCCCAGACCTCTTATTTTCACTTTTTAATGCGTATAGCAGCTATTTTAGGGAGAAAATAAAGATGTGTTACCACAAAGCCTGAGGTAATTCAGATTTGCTGCAAATAAAATATGTCCTAAACTTGAGATCGAATTCCACTTCAGATGCTTTGATTCACTCAACACTAGTCATAATGCTCCAGAAAAAGCTCCTGCATACGTTTTTATCTCATATATGGATGGTGACCACTGGTGCTAATTATATATACATAGCTTTTCTTGTTTACCTAACCTTGTTTCTGTATATTTTTGTTGAACCTCTTCTTGTCACACTCCATATTAGTACATTGGGTTTGGTAGGCCATGTGAACCACAGTACAATAACAATGAACTGATGCTGTAGGTACTATGCCTGCAACATCAATAGCAGGTTTCAGCTATAATATACAGCCATAGGTCTCTTACCTCTTCCCCTAAAAATAAATATTTCTGCATCCCAAAAGGCCCGTCTCTTCACTCCTATCCCTCTTGGGCTGGAAGGATTCTGACCCATTTCTTTTATTTTTTCATCCAGCAGTAAACTTTTCAATATAATTTCAAAGCAGATGGACAAACTGGGCTGCTATCAATTAACAGCATGTTACAAAATTTTCAATATTCAACTTTTCCCATGTTCCACATAATTGCTAAGGTGAGTACGTAATCAACTCTGTTTTCTATACCTGATATTTAATTGGATTTTTTTATTATATACTTGCCATTTTCTATCAGACACTGACCACCAAATCAATGAAATATGCAATATTACAAGATGTGTTTAATTTAAGGCCAGTCCATCATTTGTTCCACTTTAAGGTTTTTGCTCTATTATTAGGGAATTTAAATAATAATTTATTTCTTACATAGGTAAATTAGAGGAAAATTAGTTATGAAAAGGCTCTCGTTTAATGTCTTCCTCAATGTACAATATTTGCAAGAATTAATTGCCGAGCTCTTAGCATTTAGATGAGAGATGTGCCCTCTTGCCCTTGGCACACTGGTCTATTTTTTTCCATCTCTTTTTCTTTTTTTTGGACTAGCTAAAGCTCAAGTAGCTTTTTACATAGGACCTAATGTGGAGCAAACAAACAAAATTTAGGATTTCCATAATGTGCAAAAATATAAGGTCTTTCTAGTTTCTACAACTTGCTGAATAAAAAAAAATGCTTCCTAATGATTAAAATTAAGTTCAGTTGACAACAGTTTTTTTGCTTCCTGATGCCATTTATTTCTATAAACAATATGTAAATCTGCCAGATTTTCCAGTCTTTCATGTTACAGCAGTGGGTTTGGAAATACTGTGCCAACCAACAGATTTGACTTTGGGCTAAATACGTTATCCTGGCAGTCCCATGCTCTTCAACCTTTAACACCTGCATAGGTATCTAGACTTCTATGCAAGAGCTCCATCTGGCCACTACCTCCTGGAGTAGTCTCTGTGTGGTTGGCAGTTGACCCATCGGGGTCAGAAAGAAAGGTGTGTGGCACTGAGAGATCCAGCTAAATGGTAGCCAGGAACAGGCCAAGGTCAGGGCAGGCAGAGTACAGGCAATCCGAAAAATTGTTTGATGTCAGTGCAGGCAGCCAAGGGTCAATATGGTAATCAGGTGCAGGTCAGATGAGTCAGTGGACTCAGTGGAATCAGATTCAGGAATCAAGCAGGAGTTGTTATACGGGCCTAAAAAAGGAACAGCACACCCTTGGAGGAACTAGAAAGCTAGAATAACCTATTTCTCAAGTAGCATTGCATATATGAAGGTGCCTAAAGTGACCATACATTGGCTGGAGAAAATTAGGAAACATGTGCACTGGCTTTTTAAAAGCCGGGGAGGGTGTGCACCTTAGGGGCAGACTGGAGAGGCCATGGCCTGTACAGAAGGGCAGTGCAGAAGATCATATATTATGCTTGTTAATAAAGCAGTAATGTGTATATTAGCTTATTAAAAATAGAAATCCACCCTTCTCATTATGTTAAGGCTATAGTACATATCATATACAGTTGCAAGAAAAAGTATGTGAACCCTTTGGAATGATATGGATTTCTGCATAAATTGGTCATAAAATGTGATCTGATCTTCCTCTAAATCACAACAATAGACAATCACAGTCTGCTTAAACTAACAACACCCAAATAATTAAATGTTACCATGTATTTATTGAACACACCATGTAAACATTCACAGTGCAGGTGGAAAAAGTATGTGAACCCCTATACTAATGACATCTCCAAGAGCTAATTGGAGTGAGGTGTCAGCCAACTGGAGTCCAATCAATGAGATGAGATTGGAAGTGTTGGTTACAGCTGCCCTGCCCTATAAAAAACACACACCAGTTCTGGGTTTGCTTTTCACAAGAAGCATTGCCTGATGTGAAGGATGCCTCGCACAAAAGAGCTCTCAGAAGATCTACGATTAGGAATTGTTGACTTGCATAAAGCTGGAAAGGGTTATAAAAATATCTCCAAAAGCCTTGCTGTTCATCAGTCCACGGTAAGACAAATTGTCTATAAATGGAGAAAGTTAAGCACTGCTGCTACTCTCTCTAGGAGTGGCTGTCCTGCAAAGATGACTGCAAGAGCACAGCGAAGACTTCTCAATGAGGTGAAGAAGATTCCTAGAGTGTCAGCTAAAGACTTACAAAAGTCTCTGGCATATGCTAACATCCCTGTTAGCGAATCTATGATATGTAAAACACTAAACAAGAATGGATTTAATTGGAGGATACCACAGAGGAAGCCACTGCTGTCCAAAAAAAAAACATTGCTGCACGTTTACAGTTTGCACAAGAGCACCTGGATGTTCCACAGCAGTACTGGCAAAATATTCTGTGGACAGATGAAACCAAAGTTGAGTTCTTTGGAAGAAACACACAAAACTATGTGTGGAGAAAAAGAGGCAGACCACACCAACATCAAAACCTCATCCCAACTGTGAAGTATGGTGGTGGGGGCATCATGGTTTGGGGCTGCTTTGCTGCGTCAGGGCCTGGACGAATTGCTATCCTCGAAGAAAAAATGAATTCGCAAGTTTATCATGACATTTTGCAGGAGAACTTAAGGCCATCTGTCCACCAGCTGAAGCTCAACAGAAAATGGGTGTTGCAACAGGACAACGACCCAAAGCATAGAAGTAAATTAACAACAGAATGGCATAAACAGAAGAAAATACGCCTTCTGGAGTGGCCCAGTTAGAGTCCTGACCTCAACCCGATTGAGATGCTGTGGCATCACCTCAAAAAAGCGATTAACACCAGACATCCCAAGAATATTGCTGAACAAAAACAGTCCTGTAAAGAGGAATGGTCAAGAATTACTCCTGAACATTGTGCACGTCTGATCTGCAACTACAGGAAACGTTTGATTGAGGTTATTGCTGCCAAAGGAGGCTCAACCAGTTATTAAATCCAAGGGTTCACATACTTTTTCCACCTGCACTGTGAATGTTTACATGGTGTGTTCAATAAAAACATGGTAACATTTAATTATTTGTGTATTATTAGTTTAAGCACACTGTGATTATTGTTGTGACTTAGATGAATTTCAGATCACATTTTATGACCAATTTATTTAGAAATCCATATAATTCCAAAGGGTTCACATACTTTTTCTTGCAACTATACATTACGTACACACAGCTCAAGGACACAGCTATACCGTCACCATGCTCATGTCAAGCCCTTTCAATCAATGGAAGGAGGGGGGTGTACAGATCACAGGGAGTGTTACAAAAGCAATGCTCAAAGGATTCAGCCCCACCCCCTGGTGCTCCAACTTGCTCATTTGTATGTGAATAACATGCAGATATCTCTGCAGCTGTTTTGCAAACAGACAAAAGAAAGGTATTGTTTTCATTAGCATGATGAGCCCTACCAGGTGATATGCGATATGGGTTGATCATGCTAGAAGGGCCTCTTTAAGCTCTGGACAGATCCACAAGACATGAAGGGGGGGGGGGGGGGGGAGGTCAATAAAAGTTATGACACATCTATCATAGAGTAAAGGGAATCTGAAACTGGAGAAATCTTGAATACTAGTAGCAGCTAAACCCAAGCACTCATACAGAAAAAGTTAATTGAACAGGTCCTCTGCAGCAGTGCATGGGAAAGATATAGATGTTGCATCCTAAAGGGCACACAAAATTTTGACAACTAAACCCAAGGTTGAGAAGCAAGGGAAGGTTTCACCACCACTGACCATTGTTTGAGGAAACCTGTTGAAACTGATGCAAACTGTTTGAACCTCTGTGATATGTACAGTACAGCATAATCAACCATCAAATTTATACTAACTTCTGTTTACCAAAAACAACATTTGAAGTAAAGATTTAATGAAAATTTGTCCTGCTTCTGTTTCAGTGTTTTACTCTCCAGCTTTTCTTGACATTTAGATCTGGTGGTTGCACCACATATCACATGTACAATGAAGAGTAGTACATAATATCTATTTTAGGGCTCTTTCACACCTGCGTTCTTTTCTTCCGGCATAGAGTTCCGTCGTCGGGGCTCTATGTCGGAAGAATCCTGATCAGTTTTATCCTAATGCATTCTGAATGTCTTCATCAGGATGTCTTCAGTTCAGGACCGGAACGTTTTTTGGCTGGAGAAAATAACGCAGCATGCTGCGCTTATTGCTCCGGCCAAAAATCCTGCACTTGCCGCAACGCCGGATCCAGAATTAATGCCCATTGAAAGGCATTAATCCGGATCCAGCCTTAAGCTAAACGTCGTTTCGGCGCATTGCCGGATCCGACGTTTAGCTTTTTCTGAATGGTTACCATGGCTGCCGGGACGCTAAAGTCCTGGCAGCCATGGTAAAGTGTAGTGGGGAGTGGGGGAGCAGTATACTTACCATCCGTGCGACTCCAGAGTGACGTCGGGGTGCCCCACGCGAATGGATGACGTGATCGCATGGCACGTCATCCATGCGCATGGGGTGCTCTGACATCATTCTGGAGCGCCCCGGGAGCCGCATGGACTGTAAGTTTACCGCTCCCCCGCTCCCCACTACTACTATGGCAACCAGGACTTTAATAGCGTCCTGGCTGCCATAGTAACACTGAACGCATTTTGAAGACGGATTAGTCTTCAAATGCTTTCAGTTCACTTGCGTTTTTCTGGATCCGGCGTGTAATTCCGGCAAGTGGAGTACACGCCGGATCCGGACAACGCTAGTGTGAAAGAGGCCTTAACTGATGAGGGTGAGATGATCAGAACTGACCACAGTGATGGCATTAACTATGTATCAGCTCTATCCCAGGATCATCCTACTCAAGTTTCATAACCACTAACCTATGCCCTGCTGAATCATCTGGTCTCTAAAAGAAACTACTAATATAATACAGAAACAGCTACCAAACTCATTGTTACTTGTAGCAACAGATTAGACAGAGTTTAATCAAAGTAAAGCATCATAGATCGGTATGATGATGATAGTTGGTATCATTAGGCCAACTGTGAGATTAGGATTGGCAAAAATGCACTTACATCTACACTAGACAATGACCACACTGATGATGAGGATTAAGCAGGACACAGATAACGTGACGCATTGCCTGAAATCCGAGGAGGTGGGGGAATCAGGGAGTGAGCACCAAGCAATGCTGAAATGCTTAGGTCCAGGAAGCATGCCAAATGCCGAATTCATGACCCAGGACGATACAGGATGCCCCTTTACAGACGACCCAGACATAAGTCCTGCAATGTCTGGTAGTGGCTGTGGGTGTACAGTGAGAGAATCACATGCTGTTGTGCGGTGGTTGCTTAATTTAATAATAATAATAACAATAATGATGATAGTCTTTGTTTATATAGCACAAACATATTCTGTAGCGCTTTACAATCAGAATGTTCATGTTTAAACAAAATCATGAATTACCCAGCAAAAACAAGTCAACAAACCAAAAGGAATGAGACTCCCTCATGAAAGAGCTTTCAATCAATGTGGAGATAAGGGTGACAAAAGGTAAAAAGTGCTTGGTTTGTACAATAGTCCAACCATGTTAACAAAATGGGGAGTACATATAACACATAGGTTCATGGATCAGTCACCTAGCATTATCTTTAGTGCTTTTGTTTTGAGTACATGGGTTGTACTGCATATTGTTAGATGATGATCAGGCTCTGAAGAATGGGTAGAATGATGTTCCTGTACAACTACAGTAGGTGTTACGAGTAGGTCATTTTCTGTCAATTACCATGCTGAGGAACTGTACACGGAGACTGCAAGTGATCTAATGGCTGTCTGCAAGCACCCCCGAGCATGGGAATTGCCCCCCTTTTTTATTTTTTCTAAAAGCCAGTTTCTATTTTACATTTGTAATTGGGCATCTCTGCATTAAACCAGTATTAGCAAACACGTTGCTTTATTAGTTCAAGAAACTGTTCACTGTTAGGGCCGCTTCACACGAGCGGATGCCGTGCGTGGCATCCGCTCCGTGAAAGAGTGCCAAGACCCGCTGCAGACTGCAGAGGCACGGAGCGGTAACATGACTGTTAATGCTCCGTGCCTCTCTGTGATCTCTTTACTACGAAATCACAGTGACAACTGTGATTTCGTAGTAAAGAGATCACAGAGAGGCACGGAGCATTAACAGTCATGTTAATACTCCGTGCCTCTGCAGTCTGCAGCGGGTCTTGGCACTCTTTCACGGAGCGGATGCCACGCACGGCATCCGCTCGTGTGAAACGGCCCTTATAGCAAAAGCAGTACAGCAATAGCAGCATTATTATACCTGTGTTAGTGAAGGGATTGTTTTATTACTTCAGGAAACCGTTCAGTGTTCTATCAACACCAATACAGCAATAACACCATTATTATACTCATGTTAGTGAATACAAAGTTTTATTACTTCACAAAACCTGTTTACTGTTCTACCAAAAGCAATGTGGCATTAACACCATTATTATACCCATGTTAGTGAACACAATGTTTTATCACTTCAAGAAACCATTCACTGTTGCATCAAAAACAATACAGCAATAAAGTCGCTATTTATACTGTGTTAGTGAACGCTTTGTTTTATGACTTAAAAAATAAATAAAACATTCACTGTTATACCAAAAGCAATATGGCTATAACACTGTTATTATACCTATGTTAGCGAATGCACTGTTTATTATTTCAAGAAACCATTAACGGTTACATCAAAAGCAGTACTGCAATAAAGTCATTATTTAACTGTTAGTGAATGTATTCTTTTACTTAAAAAAATATAAAGTTCACTGTTACATCAAAAGCAATACACTAATAAAGTTATTATTATACCTTTCAATGTTACACCGAAATCAATGTAGTAAGAACTCCATTATTATGCCTGTGTCAGTGAACACATTTTATTACTTCAAGAAACTCTTCAGTGTGATACCAAAAGCAAAACAGCAATACTATAACTACACCTGTCTTAGTGAACATGTTGTTTTATTTATTACAAAAAGCAATATAGCAATAATGCCATTATTATACCCATATTAGTGAATGCACTGTATATTACTTGAAAAAAAAGTTGTTATATCAATGTTATATCAAACACCTTTTACTGTAAAAACTGTTCTATCATTGTAAATTGTCAATACCAGCATACAGTGTGTTTGTAGAAGGGAAGGTATGAAGTCATATAGTGGAATGTGCCTTTAAATAGTGGCTCAGTAGGTGTTTCTCTTAATGATTAAAGTTCTACATATGAAGTGACTAAGTGCAGTTAATTACATAGTTTATCCATTAATTATACTTAAAATGGAATAATACTTACTGGTGGGGGAGGGTCCATGTGAAAACCAGCACTGTGTCCAGAGGTGAGTTCACACCAAAATCTGGCATACTCTGAGTCCATATGCGCCTGCGTCGAGTCCCCACACCCACAGGGGAAGGGATTCTAAGGCAGCCAATAGAAAAATCGGGCGCCTGTGACGTACGGTGTTGCCGGGGGCAGATCCTGGTTAAGGGAACGTCCTCCGCCTGCAGCACCAATCCAGGGCACAGGCGTCAATGACGTCTATTGTTGCTAAGGAGAAGGGGCGATCCCCAGAAGAGCGAGAATTGCATCCCCTCCACAGCAACTAAATATGCCATATGTACCAGCAGCTAAAGGAGGACCGGGGTGATGATATAAAGTTGGCCAGAGTATATGAAGATCCCACCTGGCTAGGATCGTTGGTCAGGCAACTCCAGCTTTAATTTGGGTCCTCATGCTAGGCTATGGTCCCTACAGGGACGTGGTCAACAGTAAGTTGGCCATCAGTCCCTAAAGTAGGGGCCAAAAGCCACTATTCATAAATCCCCCATTTGGGTACAGTGTCAACCACAGAATTTCTTAAGTGAGTCTACTCTGTGACAGGGGTCAGGTAACATGGCAATATTCCCCTGATCGCTCACTGTTTCAATGGCGGTCAGGGACAAATATGTTATACCTTAATCATTACTTCTTATTAAAGGCCGTTTATATACCAAACGTACCCCTGTGGTTCCTGTGTAACTGCTGGAAATCTATGGTTGGAGTAATAGAGGTCTTGGCCGTAACATAGTCTGTGTAGGTGCAGTTGGAGAGGTCGTCGGGTGAGGAAGGTAATAATATGTGGTTTCACATGGAGAACCCCCTGTAATGCAAAAAAAGGTGATATTTGTGATTAAAACAGATACAATCATCTATTGTTGGGCACTCTACTTATATTAAAATCGTAAGTAGCTAAGTCATACATAGGGGTTGAGTAGAACTTAACTTGGGGAACAAATCAATGCAGGAAGATACTCAGATTATAGTCCCTATTGAGTCCTTTCGGTTCCAACGTATCCAGTTTATGGTTCCATTTCAGTTCCAATTTTTTTTAGGAGAGTTTCTTGGTCCCCTCCCCTCCCGTCCGGGGGGAGGGGACCGATGACCTGAAATCTCAACTGTGAGATATTGTGCCCAGATTTCACGAAATGTTCCGGGACAGGTAGTTCTAAAACATGTTTGCAGATTTTTGACTGATGTTGGGTAAGTCTTTTTTTAATCTCCTTTGTGGTTTCGCCCACATAAAGGAGTCCGCATGGGCATTGTAAAATATAGATGACAAATGAGGAGTTACATGCGTACAATTGTTTGATATGGTATCTAGTACCTGTCCGGGGATGTTCAAACGTGTTGCCCTTCATCATGCTGTTGCAATGGCAAGATCCTAGGCATGGGAAGCTTCCCGTTCTTTTGTTGTTTTGGGGTGTATGAATCTGCATGTACTAGTCTATCTCGTAGGTTAGTTGCCCTTTTGTATGAAAACACTTGAGGCTTTTGGAACTCAGGAGTTTTCGGGAAAGCTTGGGTGAAGAGTTTCCAGTTCTTTTTAATGATCATTGAGACTTTGTTGCTGAGAGAGGTATATGTAGACACAAATTGGAATTTTTGGAGCTGTTCTTTACGTTTTCTTTTCTCAATCAATCCTTGTCGAGACATACTTTGTACTCTGTTCTCATGTTTTTTAATAGGTTTAGGGGGTTATCCTCTTTCCATGAATTTCTGTGTCATTTTATCTAGTCGAGTTTGTGTGTTTTGTTCTTTACTTACTACCCTCCTGACTCGTAGGAATTGGCTATAGGGGAGCGATTTCACCATCCCACGTGTGTGTGCGCTATCAAAGCGCAGAAGTTTTTTTCTGTCTGTTTCTTTGCGAAACAGGTCAGTGTGTAGAGAGTTGTTTTCTGTGTAAACCAACACATCCAGGAATTGTAGCTGTTCAGCTCAGTGTACCTTTGTGAATTGTAATTCCTGGTGGATCCCATTGAGATAGTCGTTAAATTCCTGCAATTGAGATACTGTTCCTGTCAATATGAAGAAGATATCATCTATATATCTCATCCAGCCCCTCACAGATTGGAAGAAGCTGGATGGATATATATGTACATCCTCAAAATGTGCCATATACATATTGGTGTAGGCCGGGGCCACATTGGATCCCATTGCGGTTCATCTGCATTGGACATAGAACTCCTCTTTAAACAAAAAGTAATTGCAGGTAAGTGCGACTTCCAAGAGGGATAGACTCAATTGTACCCTCTGTGGTGTGTGGTTTGAATTGTCAAGTCTGTGTTGTACCACCTCTAGTCCCTTGTGATGTTCTATGCTGGTATAAAGGCTTACTACGTCAAATGAGACTAGTAGTTACCCTCTGTGTAGTAAAGGTCTCTCAATGTAAGGAGAAAGTGGGAGGTGTC
This sequence comes from Bufo gargarizans, assembly GCF_014858855.1. Lineage (NCBI taxonomy): Eukaryota > Metazoa > Chordata > Amphibia > Anura > Bufonidae > Bufo > Bufo gargarizans. The sequence continues at coordinate 226,180,907 of NC_058081.1, read as the reverse complement.
TCTGACGAAAGAAGTGGCTGAAGTTCCAAACTCTTGTAGGCGCTTATCTAAAAAGACAGCTATTGGGGAGAAGATGGAGTTAATCCCTGATACAATGGGGCTTCCTGGTGGGTTGGTTCTGTCTTTATGTATTTTTGGTAGAGTGTAAAGAACCGGCGTGATGGGGTGTGTTGCAATTAGGTAGTCATGAAGTGATTTATCAATGATGTCTTCAGCATACGCTTTGTCGACAAGTAATTTGATTCTTTGCATGATTTCAAATTTTGGATCGTGGTCGACCTTACGGTATACTAATATGTCATTAAGCTGGCGTGTAACCTCTTGTTCATATTTAGCAGTGTCCATGATAACTATAGGCCCCCTTGTCAGCTGGTTTAATAGTGATATCTTTCATACAGCTTAACTGCTCTAGGGTCTCCCTCTCTTTTATTGTCAGGTTTGATTTGTATTTTAGATGTGGGGTTTGTACTCTTAATTTCTCTATATCTTTCTGTACTAAAGATATGTATGCCTCAATCACGTTATAGTTAGGGGGTGGGCTGAAGCTACTCTTTGTGGGTAAATTCAGATTCTTTTGTGTCATTATTTTGTTGGTGGTTGGTTGAGCCATCTTTACTGTGTCCCCCTGTGGTCGATCTGTGAAGTGGGCCTTAAGTCTAAGTCGCCTAAAGAAGGCTCAACCAATCAATTTGTGTGGTAGGGCAATATGAAAATCCCCTATCAAGGAGAGAGAGTTCTGAGTCAGAGAAGATATGTGAGGATATATTTACCACCTGTGTGTCCCTTACGGTTTGTTCAGGAAGAAGTCCTTTTGTATATTCACTTGTCCAGTAGGGTTCTGGCCTAGAGGTGGTTTCTTGGATCTGGTTACCTTGGTGTTTCCTCCACCGTCTGTGTTTACGTCCTCCCCTCCTCTGTCGATGTTTCTTGCCCCTTGTCCTAAAAAAGGAATATCATCACTGAGGTCCTCTGAAGACTCTGTGGCTGTGGTCCCTGCATCTCTTCTCCTATTTGGTCGTCGGGATACCATACCGTTTATATACCAAACTTACCCCTGTGGTTCCTGTGTAACAGCTGGAAATCTATGGTTGCAGTACAAACCGGATTCCAAAAAAGTTGGGACACTATACAAATCGTGAATAAAAACTGAATGCAATGATGTGGAGGTGTCAACTTCTAATATTTTATTCAGAATAGAACATAAATCACGGAACAAAGGTTTAAACTGAGAAAATGTACCATTATAAGGGAAAAATATGTTGAATCAGAATTTCATGGAGTCAACAAATCCCCAAAAAGTTGGGACAAGGCCATTTTCACCACTGTGTGGCATCTCCCCTTCTTCTTACAACACTCAACAGACGTCTGGGGACCGAGGAGACCAGTTTCTCAAGTTTAGAAATAGGAATGCTCTCCCATTCTTGTCTAATACAGGCCTCTAACTGTTCAATCGTCTTGGGCCTTCTTTGTTGCACCTTCCTCTTTATGATGCGCCAAATGTTCTCTATAGGTGAAAGATCTGGACTGCAGACTGGCCATTTCAGTACCCGGATCCTTCTCCTACACAGCCATGATGTTGTGATTGATGCAGAATGTGGTCTTGCATTATCTTGTTGAGAAATGCAGGGTCTTCCCTGAAAGAGATGACGTCTGGATGGGAGCATATGTTGTTCTAGAACCTGAATATATTTTTCTGCATTGGTGGTGCCTTTCCAGACATGCAAGCTGCTCCTGCCACACGCACTCATGCAACCCCATACCATCAGAGATGCAGGCTTCTGAACTGAGCGTTGATAACAACTTGGGTTGTCCTTGTCCTCTTTGGTCCGGATGACATGGCGTCCTAGATTTCCAAAAAGAACTTCAAATCGTGACTCGTCTGACCACAGAACAGTCTTCCATTTTGCCACACTCCATTTAAATGAACCCTGGCCCAGTGAAAACGCCTGAGCTTGTGGATCTTGCTTAGAAATGGCTTCTTCTTTGCACTGTAGAGTTTCAGCTGGCAACGGCGGATGACATGGTGGATTATGTTCACTGACAATGGTTTCTGGAAGTATTCCTGAGCCCATTCTGTGATTTCCTTTACAGTAGCATTCCTGTTTGTGGTGCAGTGTCATTTAAGGGCCCGGAGATCATGGGCATCCAGTATGGTTTTACGGCCTTGACCCTTACGCACAGAGATTGTTCCAGATTCTCTGAATCTTCAGATGATGTTATGCACAGTTGATGATGATAGATGCAAAGTCTTTGCAATTTTTCGCTGGGTAACACCTTTCTGATATTGCTCCACTATCTTTCTGCGCAATATTGTGGGAATTTGTGATCCTCTACCCATCTTGGCTTCTGAGAGACACTGCCACTCTGAGAAGCTCTTTTTATACCTAATCATGTTGCCAATTGACCTAATTAGTGTTACTTGGTCTTCCAGCGCTTCATTATACTCAAATTTACTTTTTCCAGCCTCTTATTGCTACTTGTCCCAACTTTTTGGGGATTTGTTGACACCGTGAAAATTTGAATCAACGTATTTTTCCTTTAAAATGATACATTTACTCGGATTAAACATTTGATCTGTCATCTACGTTCTATTACAAATAAAATATTGACATTTGCCATCTCCACATCATTGCATTCAGTTTTTATTCACAATTTGTTTAGTGTCTCAACTTTTTTGGAATCCGGTTTGTAATAGAGGTCTTGGCCATAACAGAGTTTGTGTAGGTGCATTTGGAGAGGTCGTTGGGTGAGGAAGGTAATGATATGTAGTTTCACGTGAACCCCCTGTAATGCAAAAAAAGCTGATATTTGTGATTAAAACAGACACAACAATCATCTATTGTTGGGCACTCTACTTATATTAAGTACCCCCCCTAATCTTATTTAAAAAAACATGAGAACAGAGTACAAAGTATGTCTAGACATGGATTGATTGAAAAAAGAAAATGTAAAGAACAGCTTTAAAAAATCCAATTTGTGTCTACATATACCTCTCTCAGCAACAAAGCCTCAATGATCATTAAAAAGAACTGGAAACTCTTCACCCAAGCTTTCCCGAAAACTCCTGAGTTCCAAAGTCCTCCACTGTTTTCATACAAAAGGGCCACTAACCTACGAGATAGACTAGTACATGCAGATTTATACACCCCAAAACAACAAAAGAACGGCAGCTTCCCATGCCTAGGATCTTGCCATTGCAACAGCATGATGAAGGGCAACACGTTTGAACATCCCCGGACAGGTACTAGATACCATATTAAACAATTGTACACATGTAACTCCTCATTTGTCATCTACATTTTACAATGCCCATGCGGACTCCTTTACGTGGGCGAAACCACACAGGAGATTAAAAAAAGACTTACCCAACATAATTCAAAAATCCGCAAACATGTTTTAGAACTACCTGTCCCGGAACATTTCGTGAAATCTGGGCACAATATCTCACAGTTGAGATTTCAGGTCATCAATAGCATTCCACACCTCCTGAGAGGAGGGGACCGAGAAACTCTCCTAAAAAAAAAATTGGAACTGAAATGGATCCATAAACTGGATACGTTGTAACCGAAAGGACTTAATAGGGATATTAATCTGAGTATCTTCCTGCATTGATTTGTTCCCCAAGTTACGTTCTGCTCAACCCCTATGTATGACTTAGCTACTTACGATTTTAATATAAGTAGAGTGCCCAACAATAGATGATTGTTGTGTCTGTTATAATCACAAATGTAACCTTTTTTTTCACCTTTTTTTGCATTACAGGGGGTTCTCCATGTGAAACCACATATTATTACCTTCCTCACCTGACGACCTCTCCAACTGCACCTACACAGACTCTGTTACGGCCAAGACCTCTATTACTCCAACCATAGATTTCCAGCAGTTACACATGAACCACAGGGGTAAGTTTGGTATATAAACGGCCTTTAATAAGAATGAACGATTAAGGCATAACATATTTTTCCCTGACCGCCATTGACACAGTGAGCAATCAGGGGGATATTGTCATGTTACCTGACCCCTGTCACAGAGTAAACTCACTTAAGAAATTCTGTGGTTGACACTGTACCCAGATGGGGGATTTATGAATAGTGGCTTTTGGCCCCTCTTTTAGGGACTGATGGCCAACTTACTGTTGACCACGTCCCTGTAGGGACCATAGCCTAGCATGAGGACCCAAATTAAAGCTGGAGTCGCCTGACCAACGATCCTAGCCAGGTGGGATCCTCATATACTCTGGCCAACTTTATATCATCACCCCAGTTCTTCTTTAGCTGCTGGTACATATGGCATATTTAGTTGCTGTGGAGGGGATGCAATTCTCGCTCTTCTGGGGATCACCCCTTCTCTTTAGCAACAATAGACGTCACCTTAGAATCCCTTCCCCTGTGGGTGTGGGGACTCGGTGCAGGCGCATATGGACTCAGAGTATGCCAAATTTTGGTGCGAACTCTGGACACAGCGCTGGTTTTCACTTGGACCCTCCCCCACCAGTAAGTATTATTACATTTTAAGTATAACCAATGGATAAACGATGTATTTAACTGCACTTAGTCACTTCAGATGTAGAACTTTAATCATTAAGAGACACACCCACTGAGCCACTATTTAAAGGCACATTCCACTATATGACTTCATAGCTTGAGAAAGACCAGAGATGGTTGAAACATTGCTTTCTGCATGCTTCTGTTACTAATAAAGTAATCGTTTTTTTCACCTGAATTGAGGAGTGCTGTGGAATTTCTATTTATTTGTTACTTGACGGGACCCCCAGTCAGGATCCCCATCCGCGGGCACCATCACATCTATTTTTCTATCGGCAACTGTCCCCAGATTGGGACCTGGAGTGCTGCTTAACCCAATTTTTTTTTGTCTGTAGAAGGGAAGCAACATTTAATTGTGCCTCTTTCTTTAAATTACAGAGAAAAACACTTGCAATTTTGTGAGTTATTGTGGCTTCTTGTTTATATTCCTCATAATAAACTACAAATTAGAGTGGTATTAAAAAGCAGGAAGTGCTCAACCCCATATGCAGTGATGCATCTATACTGGGGGGGCAGATCCTGCACTTGTGGCCCGTTTCTAATGGCAATCCCCAGCAGAAATGCATACAATGGAGGATGCCTGCAGCGGACCACAAGTACCACAATGGACATCCTACACAGGATAGCAATTGTGTGGATGTGATAAGCAATCAAAATAACATAACAAAAACAGAGACAGGTGCACTATGCGCCCACTGGCTCCTGGTATTGCCCATACGGCCCAGGTAGGTTTAGCGTTAGGTTCCCGAGCTACTTGAGAAACCTTGACGTGGTGCTCGGGCTCAGACATGTCCTCCAAGTAGGATATGTTGGCTAATTCTCAATTTTACACCAGTATGAGGGTTAGTAAGACCGCATAGTGCACCTGTCTCTGTTTTTGTTATGTTATTCCTCATTCTGCTAAAAAGAACAGTGCAAAATGAAAGACCTGATAGTCTGAATGTGGATGGTAGGACAAACAGCAATAGCAGCACCAGCTGTCCAACCAGTAGTAGGCCACAGTTCTCTCTACAGTTCTCTCTGGCTTCCGATTAGCCCCACATTATTATTGAAGACAAAAAAAGATTAAATTGTGGACTGGCTGTCTCACTCCTCTCAGTCACAGCAGGGTGATGTGAATGTCACCTCTGTGTCTGATAGTGTGCCTTGAAGCCAGAGGTCGCAGAATTCCTGCACCTCCTCCTTTCAACACCAGAGAAGCCTTTCAGTAGCATCATCTCTGTCTTCACCTTTTTTTCCCTAAGAAGAGGCAACAAAACCCCACATGCTATGGAAGAGCGTCTTCCAGTTGATGCCTTGTTCCTCCCATGCTCATATTCCTCCTATGCTGTGTGACTGCTGCTGTTATTACTATTGCTGCAACTACTATCCCTAAACACCTTAAAGGGGTTATCGCTTAGATAATGTAAAAAATTTAAATCATACATCTAGTACTGCAACCTCTTTCTAACAAAGCTACAACCAGTCCTGTACCTTACATGAATCCAGAGAGCTCCCCATGCATTGCTCCAATTATTCTGCTAGATATATTTGAAGCTGTCAGCTTTGGGGTGTGTCCTTTCTCAGGGGTGTGTTCTTTCTGCTGCAGCTGGTGGCAGTTGAAGGATGGAGTTGAGCATGTATTTCTGTGGCTATATACAGATAGATTGCATTGAATAACTCAGTAGCTATTATACATTTTTAATTAGATGCAATTCCAAAACTATTCAGGTCAAGGTGCTGGGTTAAAAACTGTAGAATATTTTTAGTGGGACAACCCCTTTAACAGAACACTGTAAACTCCTGTACTCCACTAGAATGCTTCAAGTGTTTTATTTTATTTAACAAGCGGATTTCTAGTTCTTCAGAACACTGGAATAATTTACAGACATGCAATTATTAGAAAATAGTGCAAAGCATAATATAATGTAGCGTGATATATACACAATAATCAAATAGAAAATGTTGTAGTCAAAACATCAAATCGCAAAGTGAGTAATTCTGAAAGACCATAAACAATAATAATCTTTGTATAGCAATGTGCTTAATGGGGGAGGGATGTCTTCTGCTGGATCCAGGTGGCTAGCTGGATAAAATCCATACACATAGGTATGTAGCCGTACGTAAAGGAAAATGATTGCCATATTCACTGTGTGGCATATTCGCTATGTGGAAAAGAGATTCAAAGCACAGCAGTATATCAGAGCAATGAGGCAACAATATTAGGTGGGGTATCGTCAATGGCAACACATTGTGGTAGTATAGCGCAGCAATAGGTAACCGGTAGCTGCATAGTGGGGGTATCATCTGTAGAAGTCATAGTAAATAATGAACAGCAGAGGAGAAAATGCTTATCTGGATGAGCCACAGCCAGTAGCAGATAGGGTAGAGGAACCAAAAATGGTCCTGGTGTGTTGGGCTCTGTGGCCCTGGTCAGCGCTGGGTTTAGACTGGGCAGCAGCCCTATAGGAATAGAGCCATGAGCTATGTGGGATGTGTGGCGTTTTATATCCTGCCACATTGGTGCCTGGGAAGAAAAGGAGGGCGGTTCAGGGGCAGAGGAAGGGAGGAGGAATGTCAGAATGACAGCTGCTGCGTCAGGTAGGCTTTGGGCATACGAAGGTGGGTGGCGCCCGGAGAGGAGAGGAAGACTGGGTAGGAAGAATTCCTAAGATGGCGGTCGCTGCTTCAGAGTGGCACTGCGCATGCACCATATGTTAGTCAAAAGCCCGTAACATACCAGGAGTAAACGGCGCGTGCGCAGGGGCCAATGACAGAAAGAATGCGAGCAGAGATAGTAGAATGAAGGAGCAGAAACAGAAGGATATGTGTAGTAGCTAAAAGAGAATAAGGAGAGCAGAGAGGTAGAGGTAAGATGAGGTAGGAGGTAAAGACAATAGGGGAGGTGAAAGCAGTAGGTGCATATAGAGATGAGAATGTGACAGATAAAGTAAGAAAGAGAGAATAAAGATGTGTGAGAGAACTAAGTAAGATATAGTCACCAAAAGGATATAGACTAGGTGCGGCTTTATCCAGAGGGAAATTTCAATATATCGTCAATGATGCAAACAAAATGCCATGTTAATAAATTATGCAATGGTACAGGAAAAATCTAAGTCATATATATTAACAGAATCACAATATTGAATATAAAGATGTATTCATATGAAGCTCCCCAGTTCATATTCATGGTTGAGACCTTTGGGTTCCAGTGTTTGCAGTCGGTGGATCCAAAAGACCTCCCTATTATTCTTGGGGCTTCTATCTGTTTGATTACTTGAAAATGCAGCTGGGCAATGCTGTGTCGTTTGGATATGAAATGTGCTAGAATGGGCAAAAGAATATTCTGACAGCGGATGGTAGATTTATGCTCACAGATTCTGTCCCTGAAGTTTTGCGTGGTTTCTCCTACATATGCCAGGCCACAGGGGCATTAGATTACATAGATGACATTGGAAGTGTCACACATGTAAAAGCCATGTATGGGATAACCTTTACCATTATAAGAGTGATATATCTTGTCTCCACTTGTAACGTGGGAGCATTGCATGCAGTGTAAGCAAGGGAATGTGCCTCTACGTTGTGTCCTGAGGAATGTCTGCCTGGGTATTTTAGTGATAGAGCCCTCGTCAGCTCGTACAATGGTGTCCCTAAAATTTTTGGGATGCCTATTGCAGGGTAGAAGTAGAGAGGCAAACTCCTCTAGGTGAGGATAGGCCTGAAGTAGGAGATGCCAGTGTCTGCATAGGATTTTTTTACTTTGGCTGCAAAAGGGTGGTAGGTGTGTACAAAAGCGATCCTATGATCTTGGTGTTTTTCAGTGTTACGATTTTCGGTCAGACCATCTCTGATTATCTTATCAGGGTAGCCCCTGTGGTGAAAACGGGAGGCCATTTCGAGTATCCTGTGTTCTTTAGTTGTAGTGTTGTCTACAATCCTGGATATTCTTTTGAACTTGGAGCACGGGAGGGATTTCTCGTGCTGCCAGGGTGAAAACTGGAACAGTGTAACAAACTTTTACGATCTGTGGGCTTAGTGTAGAGGTCAGTATGTAAACTTCCATCCGATTCCTTGTACAGCACTGTGTCCAAAAAGTTTATTGATGTGTTGCTTTGATGTAGGGTGAACTGTAGTTTGGGCCATATGGAATTGATTGAAGAGTAGAAAGTATGTAGTGATTCTAGGTTACCATTTGAAATGCAAAAGACATCATCGATGTACCTTTTCTAAATTAGAGCGTATTGTTGAAAATTGTTTTTTTTCTTGACAATTTGTCACTTGTGTGTGTATAAATACATACAGGCATTCCGCCCCTGTTAACGTAATTTTTTTTTATGCTTGTGCAGAACAAGCCACTGTTTTTATGACATTAATAAGTGTGTGTATAATAGTGGCAGCAATCTGCCCTCATTAAGGATAATTTTGGACACTTGGTCCCAACAAGCTACTGTTTTTCAACACTGTGTGTGTTTAAGTACTATATGCCCCCAATAGGAGACAATGTTTGAAAGGTTTCTAATATAAAACGCATAACATGTGACAGCACAGTGTGTTTTTTGACATGCTGTTTGTTAACACCATAAACTATGTGTTTACCTAGAGCAATATATGTCAATGTCACTCTGACATTATTTATGATTGCTGTCATTGTTAGTGTTGATTGCGAATATTCTAATCGAAAATTTTTATTGCTAATATTGGCACTTCGAGAATTCATGAAGATGTAGAATATAGTACTATATATTGGTAATAGTGAGTATTTTAGATTTTTTTCATCAGTAACCTTCCGGTTTTGCTTGTGGGCCAATGAGAAGGCTGCAATATCTTTGTCAGAGCTTAGCAACATTCCTAGCAACCAATAGGAATGATTGCCTACCCCTTCACTATAAAAAACTCCCCAGCAGCCATTTTTTTTTTTTTGTAGTTCCGAGAGATAGAGCAGTGACATTGTTGTGCTCTGTGCTTTCATCTGGATCCTATTCCTTATCCACTTGCATTAGATAGTTAGCTCATATATATATAATACAGATAGTTAGTGGGAGATAGTCAGTGTAGGTTAGAAAGTGATATAGTGTAGCTGTTAAATAGGGTGTTAAATAGTGTGATAGGAATTACTGTTTCTCTGTTGTCCATACATACATGCTACAGACATAGTGCTGTGATGTCATAACAATACTTAGTGCATCAATCAGTAATATCTACTCAGACCTGGTAAAATGTGAAGTTGCATGTATTGCGCAAAAAATATGCGCATCATTAGTGCCGACTTGTGCAATTGCGGAAATAATGACTGGAGATCATGAATTCTAGAATTTGTGAATTTATTGCGAATATTATGCGAAAAATTTGCAAAATATAGCGAAAACTAATATTGCATATGCCGCTCATCACTTGTCATTGTGTTGAAGAGTGCTATAGGGTGAAGGAGAGAAAGAGCAGAAATTCTTTAAAAAAATTATAAACAATGTAAGTTCTTGGAGACCCCAGTGTGTCATATACCAATTTTCTGGCCAATTGGAGCATATTTGATTTGTGTAGAACCAATTCACTCATAAATAAGATTTTTTGAAAAGTTTGATGAATCTAACATGAAACTTAGAAGTTTTATCGTCTCTAATTGGCAGAGAGTGTAACTGATTAAACAGGGAGTGTAACTGATTAAACAGAAACTGGAAAAACGTAAAAAAGTACATGTACTAACCTGCACACCAGCAGACTAGTACTGCACCTGAACTGGGACTCAACATCTCCAGAATAGGTCAATTTCACAAAAGTGTGCTCGGTTCTGAAAATACAATCCTGGTGATGGCTGCATTTTCACATTTCCTAGACTGAACACTACTCCTCTGACCTAAACTTACAGCATTATCATAATTTATGATGCTGTGATTCCCTTCTTGATTGCGGGTTTACTGTACTGTACTGTTAGTGCAGTAGACACTCTTTTAGACTCACTAAATCGGAACTCACTGCATCATAAAGCATGATGATGTGAATTTGGGTTGGGAGAAAGTTTTGCCCCTGGAAAGCGGCCATCACATGGATCATTTTTTCAGGCCCCAACACGCTCATGGGAAATTAGCCATACTAATCGTGTTTAATCAATTTGTATGCCAGGGTTTAACCCATGCAAGACTGAAGGAAACACATGTTGAATTAATGTGCATAAAGGGGTTCTCTGGGAATTAAGAAAATGAAAATACTTAAATATTACTTAATATTACTTATACATATATTCCCAAATACCTAACATTAGTTATAATGGCCCGTTTTGTCTGGGGAGCAATCATTAGGAGACACAAAATGGGTGCTGTCCTATTAGTACACACAAAACCTGTCCTAATCACAAAGCAGGACAAGTTACTTCACAACACTGAGATAAAGAGCTGCCTCATCCTCCTCTCTGCTTGTCTGGGATTATGATCCGAATACAGATAAGTTCTTTAGCTGAATCTCTGTTGGAATTGAGTTCATGAGCAGATGTGGCTAATGAGCAGCAGCACTTGTATGCAGTCTCCATTACTACAGTCTGTCCTGTCCATCCTCTCTGTACTTCATGTCTCCTCATTCACTCCATTCCGACAAAGATTCAGCTGAATATCATATTAAACTGTATTCAGGATTATTAGCCTCCCTGATCAAAAATCAGCAAACTACCACTGTAATTAAAAGTATCAGAGCGAGCAAGGGACAGATATGCACAGAACTGGCGGATATCGAACGAGAATTCACCAGTTATTTTGCTACTTTATACAGGTCGGAGTTAAAGGGACGGCATGTTGACCATAAGATATTCCTGGACGGGATTAATCTCCCCGCCCAATCTCAGGAGGACCGACTGATGTTGGAGATTCCCCTCCAACTCATGGAGTTGGAAGAGGCATTGAAAGCAACTAGAGGTAACTCCGCTCCAGGTGCAGATGGCCTGCCTTTTGAATTATACCGGCGGTATAGTGATGTGTTGCTACCTCACTTGCTGCAGTTATTAAATGTATCCTGGAATGAGGGTCATCTCCCCGCATCAATGGCTGAAGCTATTATCACGCTGGCTTTGAAAAAAAGGAAAAAATGAACAGGAGATGGGATCATATAGACCCATCTCCTTACTCAATACTGATTATAAAATTGGTGCCAAGGCACTTGCTAATAGGCTTAAGAGGGTCATAGCTAAGATAATACATACTGATCAAACATGTTTTATACCAAAGCGTTCAGCCCAGACTAATATTCAAAGAACTTTAATGAATATCTACCTGGGAGAGGGAGAGGACCACTCCATCCTGTCTTTAGACTCCGCTAAGGCGTTTGACAGGGTGGAGTGGACTCTCTTGTGGGAAATAATGCATAGGATGAATTTCGGCCCTAATTTCGTCCAGTGGGTTAAGTTGCTGTATGAATCCCCCAAGGCATAAATGTGAATGGTACGCTGTTGGACCCCTTTGAATTACAACGGGGCACTAGACAAGGTTGTCTACTATCCCCCCTCTTATTTGCTATTTTTCTGGAGCCCCTGGCATGTCGAATTAGGCAGGATATTCAAATTGCTGGTTTTGGGACCCAGGACTTGCAGGACAAACTTAGCTTGTATGCTGATGATGTCCTGATATACTTAAGGGACGGATACCTGGCCTTGCCCCATGTGATGAAGTGAACTGGCAGAAATCAGCTTTGCTGCCGCTAAATAAAATGCCCCCAGTTAAGGTGAAGGATGTTAGATGTCTAATGTTAACAGACTCACTGGAATATCTAGGGCTGCGAATCTGAATATTATCCCTTTGATAGATAAAATAAAAAACTAAGTACAGGTGTGGCAAAAGCTGACACTGGGACAGGCAGATAGGATTTCTCTAATTATAATGGTTCTTCTCCCACAGATATTATATCAACTATCTCCGTGTCCGATATGGATTGAAGATGCACAGTTTAAAGCTCTGGAGAGATTGTTTAATGAATTAATTTGGGGCAGGAAAAGAGTGCGTATTAAACAAAATTATCAGTGTCTAGCAGAGGAGAATGGTGGTTTGTCCCTCCCTTGCATACGGGGCTATTACTTAGCCTCCCAGATACAGTGGTATATTTCTGCACCTTTCTATACAGGGAGTGCAGAATTATTAGGCAAATGAGTATTTTGACCACATCATCCTCTTTATGCATGTTGTCTTACTCCAAGCTGTATAGGCTCGAAAGCCTACTAACAATTAAGCATATTAGGTGATGTGCATCTCTGTAATGAGAAGGGGTGTGGTCTAATGACATCAACACCCTATATCAGGTGTGCATAATTATTAGGCAACTTCCTTTCCTTTGGCAAAATGGGTCAAAAGAAGGACTTGACAGGCTCAGAAAAGTCAAAAATAGTGAGATATCTTGCAGAGGGATGCAGCACTCTTAAAATTGCAAAGCTTCTGAAGCGTGATCATCGAACAATCAAGCGTTTCATTCAAAATAGTCAACAGGGTTGCAAGAAGCGTGTGGAAAAACCAAGGCGCAAAATAACTGCCCATGAACTGAGAAAAGTCAAGCGTGCAGCTGCCAAGATGCCACTTGCCACCAGTTTGGCCATATTTCAGAGCTGCAACATCACTGGAGTGCCCAAAAGCACAAGGTATGCAATACTCAGAGACATGGCCAAGGTAAGAAAGGCTGAAAGACGACCACCACTGAACAAGACACACAAGCTGAAACGTCAAGACTGGGCCAAGAAATATCTCAAGACTGATTTTTCTAAGGTTTTATGGACTGATGAAATGAGAGTGAGTCTTGATGGGCCAGATGGATGGGCCCGTGGCTGGATTGGTAAAGGGCAGAGAGCTCCAGTCCGACTCAGACGCCAGCAAGGTGGAGGTGGAGTACTGGTTTGGGCTGGTATCATCAAAGATGAGCTTGTGGGGCCTTTTCGGGTTGAGGATGGAGTCAAGCTCAACTCCCAGTCCTACTGCCAGTTTCTGGAAGACACCTTCTTCAAGCAGTGGTACAGGAAGAAGTCTGCATCCTTCAAGAAAAACATGATTTTCATGCAGGACAATGCTCCATCACACGCGTCCAAGTACTCCACAGAGTGGCTGGCAAGAAAGGGTATAAAAGAAGAAAATCTAATGACATGGCCTCCTTGTTCACCTGATCTGAACCCCATTGAGAACCTGTGGTCCATCATCAAATGTGAGATTTACAAGGAGGGAAAACAGTACAACTCTCTGAACAGTGTCTGGGAGGCTGTGGTTGCTGCTGCACGCAATGTTGATGGTGAACAGATCAAAACACTGACAGAATCCATGGATGGCAGGCTTTTGAGTGTCCTGGCAAAGGTGGCTATATTGGTCACTGATTTGTTTTTGTTTTGTTTTTGAATGTGATAGGGGTGATAGGAGAGGCGAATAGATGTGTGGCAAGAAGACAGTAATTGGTGTATCGATGAATGTCGGCACATGCTGAAGTGGTCTGAGTGGAGTTATTGAAGAGCAGTGCGGTGAAGATTAAAAAAGATCTCAAAACATTCCAAAAATGACACATTATGTGGAGGAAATTAATATGCCAAGAAGTGAACCTACGGCATCCTTTCCTGACTCCTTAAAGACCTTCTATAATCCCTGAGTAAAATCTTTAAAAAAATAATGCACACATTTTACATTTGTGTGAAACCACTTTAGAATATAGGAGAATTCAGGTCAGGCAGACGGCAAACAGGCTTTCCAAAAATGCAGTGTATTCCAATATGTAAAACACCCATTCAATGCATTGTAATACACATTCAAAATACTACAAAACTTTCTTGTTGATTTTAAAGGGAAATATGCACCTTTTAGTGTACACGGATGTGTTTTTTTATGGCACTGTTTTTTAAACAAACAAACAAAAACACGTTGTTGTGGAATCATATATCTAGTATCTAGAAGCTTGTCACTTCTTTGAAACAATTTTGGTAGCATGTTTCCTACTGAATTGAATGGGCTGGGGGGGGGGGGTGAATAAAACAAATTCATGGAGTACTTGGTGAGCACTTGGCAGCATTTAAGCTTCCAAAAATAAGGCAGATTACCTTCTGATGTCATTATTTTTAATCACAGATATTTTGCTGTGTGAACCAAGCCTCACGGTTACAGATCAACAACAAAGCACACCATCAAAATTGGGAACCAAGAGAGATCTATTGTTAAGGCACTGGAGTACTGCTAATGTCATCACACCTTCAAGCCCCTGCAATTTTCCATTTTTGCTTTTATTTTTTACTCCCTGCCTTCCCATTGCCAAATCGTTTATGCCATTCACATACTGTAGCTGTATGAGGGATTTTTTTTTTGCAGGACAAGTTGCACTTTCTAATGGTACTATTTAATATTGCTTAAGGTGTAGTGGGAAGCTGTAAAATTTTTTTAAGCGGGGTAGAATTGGAAAACCAATGAGATTCCACCATAGTTTTATGGGTTTCATTTTTACCGCGTCCCCTATGCAGTAAAAATCACCTTCATTCTCTGGGTTAGAACGATTACAGTGATACCACATTTATAAAGTTGTTCTTGTGTTTTAATACTTAAAACATAAAGACCTAATTTTGGGGTGTTATGAATTTTTTACATTTTATTAAGGGGATGAAGATTTATTCCGGTTTATTTTGGAGATGGAGCAATGAAAAAAAGTCAAATAGATTTTTTTTTCCCATGAAGGTATTCACAGGATAAATACTAAGAGTTCAAGTACTTTGGGACTCTGTAAATCCTATTATCTTTTTTATTCCTTGTTTTCTTAATATGGAAAAAGTGGGATGATTTCAATTTTGTAGGTAGTTATTTTTTGCATAAAAAAACGTTATATACTTTTTAACTTTTTAAGTCCCCCAGGGGCTTTAACATGCAATCCTCAGATCTGTTATCCCATATACTGCAATTAATTAACATTACAGTCTATGGGTGATTAATTATGTTCCTGTGGACCCCTGCCAGGCCTCAGAGCATTCAAAAGGCTTGCGGCTGCCACAGAAACAAAATGGCTCCCTTGATCTCAGAGTGGAAAGCAGTTCAGGCCCAGGTAAAGACCTCTCAGATGTCGCAGTCATAATTGACCACAGCACCTGAAGGGTTAAATGTCCATCAGTGATGTTATTACTAATCAAAGGAATTGACACTGGGTGTCTAATGCGTAAAACAGCAGGACCCGGTTGCTATGGTGTTCATTTAGTTCTGAGTGGGCACCTTGTTTAAAGACAGGGGTTAAATATTGATGGTCTATGTTCAGTATAGACCATCAATATCAGTTGAGCAGTGGCCCAAGTCCCCACACTCTGGCTGATCAGCTGTTTGAGTGTAGCCCAATTGCTTGATGTCGGCAACAGAACTACACAGCTCCATCCATCGTGCAGTGGGCAAAACTTGTAACTGCAGTGCTGCTTGAAATTCACTTCAGTAGACTATAATAAGGAATGAACATCATTTTGGTTGGACCAGCCTCAGACAAAAAATAAAATAAATCTATTTGATTATTTTGAATAAAGCTATCCTGTACAGTATGGGCAGCTACTGAGGGTTTCAGTATCAGCTTTTATCTAGCCCCTGTGTCTTTTAAAGTATTGACAGGTGTCAAGTGACATCAAACAATTTTGTACATGAATAAGTACGGTGTTTATCTAATTTTAATGCAACTATTAATCCATCATTTATTTTAAAGCTATATATTCCTTTCAGCAATGTTTGACAGCTTACGTATAGGTACAATCTATAGGTACAATCGCTTTTAGGAAGAGATAACAAGCCCATTGACTGACACTAATGGCTTAGTTGAGTTTTCGATAATGCAGTGAAAGGGTTAGTTTTCTACCTACATTTTTACTGGGTGATGGTTTTAATCCCTGGTATGGAGAAACATTAACAAGGTTATCCCATGAAAAGTATTACTATGCAATGAACAGAGCATTTCATAAGTATTGTTGCAATATACATGCAATAAAAATATTTTAAGTTTTCTATGTACATTAAATTTTCCTCTCTGGTAGCAACCTCTACTGTCTATTCTTCTGGGCCACCTTCTCCTGCATTCAGTGGCTTAATATTCTTAATTGTTTCTTTGCTCTTTTCCCCTCCTCTTAATGCTGGAAAAGTGATCTCATAGTAAAGCAGGTGAAGGGTCCCAGACAGATTTTGTTCAATAATTTGTTTGTTCATTCATTCATTCATATATTCATTCTTCTAAATTCATAGAAATATATAGCTATCTCTATCTCTGGAAATGAAATTCTGCGGGGGAAGGGGAGGTAGTGCATTACACACCATAGTGCTACTTGTTAGTGGAATTATTGGCATTGTGTTTGTATGGTGTGCACGGCTAGCTTTTTATACTACCCCTATGTTATCCGCATGGCACTGTATAGCCTCAGAATTTTATCTAAAAAATCAACAGCTCCCAAGAGCCTATTGTAGTCCAGGATGCAGTCTAGCAGTAGGGATACTTCGTATAAGGCATGGGAGCTGGTATTACTTTGAACTGTGGTCAGTACAAGGCTATCTCTCTTCTCCTTGTACTTAACTACCAACATGTTCTCTGCTATCACCCTTTGTGAGCAGGGATATAGAGAGACCGCTCAGATTTTTGCATACTGTGCCACAAGCTACAGTACCTCAGGAACTTAGGGATTTAAATAGTAATATGCTGGTGTAATAGTAATCCTCATAGAGGTGGTAACCCTATCCAGCAGTGGGTATGCTAAGTTTGGGCGTTTAATTTGAGTGTGTCTCTCTTTTTGTAAACTTGGAACCTCTGGCTGCACCTAGAGATACTCTTGCACAGCTTGTACATTTTAATGTCATATTTTGCCCAATTACTAGGCAGGTACTTGTGTAATTTAACCCTCCTTTTAAAATGTGTAAGGGACTAGTCTGTGCAAATGTTTAGTTTAAGGGTGTACAAATTAACAAACCCAGCAAAGTGGTTGAGGACTAGAGGTGAGCAAATTTTTCAAAAATTCAATTTGGCCAGTTTTCCAAATTTTTAGAAAAAATTTGGTTAGATCTGAATTTATCTGTGGCAAATCGCATTAAAAACAGCTATTTCCTGGCTGCGGAGAGCCTTTATAGTGGTGTAGAACACTGTGCCTTGCAGTAACACACATAGGGAGTCTGCTGTGGTAGTGAAATAATACTGTGAGTCAGTATGACATGCAGATGACAGGCGTCGCTCTTAGAATCACTGAACACTTCACTTATTTGGGGCCAAAACTGACCAAATAACTCAAGTATAAACTCAGACTTACAGGTCGATGTTAGCGCCAAGAAGAAGCACACTCCTTTTACTCCGTCATCAGCAGATTCCACATAGATGCCTACAGAACCTGTTCTATTAAACGATTATACAAGTAGAGCCCCCAGACAGAGTGGAGAGGGTGTCAGCGGTAAGTTTGTTTTGATGTCACTCATTATTTTGCCCTTCCTCTTATACGTCAGACTAATAACCCCAAAAAAATGGTTCCGCCTCTACTCGTACAGCATTTGGTCAGTAATCCATCAGTATTCAATTGTCCCTGCAGTGGAAGCTGAGAACCTGGTGGAGGATGAGGAGGTAGAGGCTGCCATTGTCGCAGGACCAACGGCATAAAAACATGTTGGCGGAAGCTGCGTCACCTGGCCAAGTTGCTGGTGTGGCTGGGCAGGAACCACATTTACCCAGTGGGCTGTAAAGGACGTATATTGTCCTTCACCGTAGTTATAGCTACCGACCAATTTTCCCCAAAAAAGTCTGTTTCACAAAATATTTCACCACTGAATGGCTAATAAATATAATTCGGTACATACAGAAGAAAGTCTCCAATCTCCCATCAATTTTCCCCAAAAATGCTGTTTCACAAAAACAATTCCCCAACTTATGGCTAATCTACGTAATTCGGTCCATACAGCAAAAGGAAGTCTACAGTCACTCATCAATTTTCCCAAAAAAGGCTCTTACACAATCAAATTTTTATTTTGCCACTATTACATGACAAAAAGGGCTTTAGAACATAACTGCACCGCTGAACGGCAAATATATTTTTTCTTTTTCCACTAATACACGCCACAAAAGGCTTTATAACATATAACTGCACTGCTGAACGGCAAATATATTTTTTCTTTTTCCACTAATACACGCCCCAAAAAGCTTTAGAACATATAGCTGCACCGCTGAACGGCAAATATAATTTTATTTTGCCACTATTACAGGACACAAAGGGCTTTAGAACATATAACTGCACCGCTGAATGGCAAATATATTTTTATTTTGCCACTATTATATGACAAAAAGGGCTTTAGAACATATATATTTGCCGTTCAGCGGTGCAGTTATATGTTCTAAAGCCCTTTTTGCCATATAATAGTGGCAAAATAAAAATATATTTGCCATTCAGCAGTGCTGTTGTATGTTCTAAAGCCCTTTTTGTCAGCACATTGCATATCTATTTGCAGGCTTTTTACAATCATATGTTGAGCCTATTGACTATACCATAATATCTCTGATCATAATTGTCAGCTACAATTTCAGGATTGGCTAGGCCCTCCGAGCATTCTAGTTTATGTCCTAATATTGGCTTTTTGCCATTATGTATCAGCTGTATCAATTGAGGTTAGCAGCCTTTTACATACAGTTTCCTTTTATCATACTACATTGATACAGTGTGTTTTAATTAATACACTCACATTATGTCTGTATCGACCCATCTTTGCTGCCTCTCTATTTACTGATACAGGCCAATTCATTCATTTTGATATACATAATACTAATTGCTTGTATGTATTTAATTCTTCCCCTTTAGGCATTTCATTGGCGATTTCCTTACTTGATTTTGCTGTCCTTTTGTCCCTGTTTACATTCTGCTGCTACTTACCTTCCTGCCTATGATATCCCTATTTATTGTTTTGTCAGGAGGACGTTGGGCTTATCGCATGCTGTCCGATGCGATACAGCTGGTTACTGAGTGTCCCCCTCCCCACAGGTCTATTATTGGTTGCATGTCGTCCCTCCTCCTGGGGGAGTGTCTGATACCCTATATATATATATATATATACCTACGGTGTGCACGGCCGCTTCATGGCTGCCACAGTGCAGGTATATGCTGTCACATAACACCAATGTGGCAGTGTCTGTTGCTAACATCCCACTACGTGTTGTTCTTGGTCCTGATGACTCTTTTGATGAAACGTGGCAAGCTAATCATACGCTGTATGTGGGGGTTTTAGTTTGCTGAGACAGGTGGTTAGGTCTTAGGGGAGCCATTTTGTGGGTCTGGTCATTCACAAAAATTGACCAGTTACTCTTATGATTTTTTGGCATATGGTCAGTTCTGCTGGTTATTTTCCCGTTACTGTGAAGTACTGGCTACTGGGCTTCTCAGACCTTTTTGTTTATTCCACCGACCCAGCTTGTTTGTATATATTTACACAAAGCATTTGATTTGGGGTCTCAGTCCTAACTGACATTGCAGGCATTACTCCCTTGTGGTGCGATTTTTTTCTCATTTGTTTCTAATAAAAGTGTTATACATTCCCCCTTTTTAATTATGTATAAATAAAGTATACTCTTTTATCACCTCTACCCCTTTCCGTGAATTCATTATTATTGAGACGTATACCCCTTATAAATGTTTTTCGAGTAGCAGCGATTTTCCTATTTATTACATGACACAGGGATTTTTATATTTTTATTAGGGGGAAACTGTACAATTTTTTTAAGTAATTTTTATTCAAACTATAGCTCCTAATTTAAATATGCAAACAGTGAACAATTTTATTTTGCACTTTTTCATTTTTATTGTTTTCTTTTACTTGTATTTATTTATTTTTCTGCAAAAATTTTCTTTTCTTTTTTAAAAATATTTTTGCAGCACTGTTCATCTCCCAAGAGGTCTTTAAAAGACCTCTGGGGGATAGGGGGACACTGCCTTTTTTTTATTTATTATTTTGCACTTTTTCCTTTTTATTTGTATTTTTTATTGTGTTTTAAAAAAAAAATGTTTTTCATTTTAAACTTTTTATATATATTTGCCACATAATTTGTCCCCAAAAGGTCCATAAAAGACCTTTGGGGACACAGACTTTTTTAACACTATTTCCAAAGGAGCTCCAGTTACAGGGAAAACCAGCCTGCTGAGGGGGGCTTTGTATGGGGCAGGGCTGAACAGGCTCTGCACTCCTCTGTCCCTGACACCCGGCGATCACGTGATCGACAGGTCTAAACTGCTCAGCGCGCTGCTCACCTATCTGAGGACAGGTCAGAATTGCTAATAAACCTCTTCTGTCTTCTCCTTATCTCCCCTGCTGTTTCTGACAGCCCGGGGCCGTCCTGCTACAGTGCAGGAGCTGGAGCTGTAATCCTGATATTGTGCAGCGCTCCGGGCAGAAACACAGCTGTGTTTCTGCCCAGCAAGATGGGGGTCACAAACCCTAGCTCTGGGGACCGCATGCAGGCCGCGGGTTGTGCACCCCTGGTCTAGAAGATATCTGGATCTGAGCGAAACCCCTTTGGTCACATAATTAGATAGTGTCTCTATAATGTATCCTCCTGTGTCCAGAACAATAGAACTACACAACTTTTGGTCACTGGGAATAGTTGCCAGAAGAGAGAGAAATCATTGCAATTTCAAATAATCTCCAATTAATTTCAAATAAGTATCATGTAATTTTAATGAGTTTGTTCACACATCAGTGATTTTGCACTGACCTTTGGTCAGTGGTAAAACCACAGATACTTGCACCGCTGGTCTGTTATGATGACCAAACATGCCCTTTGAAATTTGTGTGTCCATGAAAACCATCGACACAACACAGAAAATGCCAACGGACCAAACAAGGATTCTTCACGGATTTCTTCACGGATGAACCACCGTGTTACAGATGTCATCACAGACATGGAAATATGAATGAGGCCTAATATTTTGATAAAAGTAATATATATATATATATTTGTACCGTGTTAGCCAGTAAATATAAGAGGAAAAAAGATTGAGATCTCTCAGTGGTTGATACCTTTTAATCTACCTGTTGTCTCAGCTACCTCATTACTCCTATGCACTTTGATGTATAAATTTGTGATTCTTCAGACACGAAGAGGCCCAAGTAGCTTGCACTTTTGTCATCATCTTTTTAGTTAGCCATTAAAAGGTATCAACTACTGAGGAATCTCAATCTTTTTTAATCTGATGCCTAACAATGCTTGCACATGTAGTTTTTAGTGACTTTTTGGTGCTTTTTTTTGTAGTAGAAACGCTTCAGATGTAAATTTGAAACGCAGGACACAAGTGTTTTTTAATTATTTTTTTGCTGCTGGCATTTGTGTTAATCAAGTGGTGTTTTTGCCTCTCTTGCTTCTTATTAAAAATATAGCATGCTGTAGCTCTTGCAGTTTTGCCAGGTGAAAACACGTGGGCCCAGGTTTGTGAATGTGTCTGTGCCTAAAATCTGTGTAAAAAGTGGCACAAATGTCTAAAAAAGTGATGATTAAGACTTCTATGTTTTTTTCTGACTTGCTCATAAAGGCAACGGGGCACATAAAAAAGGAACGCACTTAAGATGTGCCACCATTGTGACATAAAATTAAGTCTTTGTTAAAATAAGCTAATCAGTAGTTGGTTTAGAGTTAGAGAAAAGTGTCTATCCCTGCACCGCATTTATCCTTCAGCCTCAGCCCCTGTGATAAATCTGGTGGAGGGATAGACAGCCTGCCTAAGGCGGTGATGTATTAACATGTAACTAGAGTTGAGCGAACACCTGGATGTTCGGGTTCGAGAAGTTCGGCCGAACTTCCCGGAAATGTTCGGGTTCGGGATCCGAACCCGATCCGAACTTCGTCCCGAACCCGAACCCCATTGAAGTCAATGGGGACCCGAACTTTTCGGCACTAAAAAGGCTGTAAAACAGCCCAGGAAAGGGCTAGAGGGCTGCAAAAGGCAGCAACATGTAGGTAAATCCCCTGCAAACAAATGTGGATAGGGAAATGAATAAAAATAAAAATTAATAAATAAAAATTAACCAAAATCAATTGGAGAGAGGTCCCATAGCAGAGAATCTGGCTTCCCGTCACCCACCACTGGAACAGTCCATTCTCAGATATTTAGGCCCCGGCACCCAGGCAGAGGAGAGAGGTCCCGTAACAGACAATCTGGCTTCATGTCAGCAGAGAATTAGTCTGCATGTCATAGCAGAGAATGAGGCTTCACGTCAGCCACCACTGCAACAGTCCATTGGCATATATTTAGGCCCAGCACACAGGCAGAGGAGAGAGGTCCCGTAACAGAGGATCTGGCTTCATGTCAGCAGAGAATTAGTCTGCATGTCATAGCAGAGAATGAGGCTTCACGTCAGCCACCACTGCAACAGTCCATTGGCATATATTTAGGCCCAGCACACAGGCAGAGGAGAGAGGTCCCGTAACAGAGGATCTGGCTTCATGTCAGCAGAGAATCAGTCTGCATGTCATAGCAGAAAATCAGGCTTCACGTCACCCAGCACTGTAAGAGTCCATTTTCATAAATTTAGGCCCAGCACCCAGGCAGAGGAGAGAGGTCCCTTAACAGACAATCTGGCTTCATGTCAGCAGAGAATCAGTCTTCATATCATAGCAGAGAATCAGGCTTCACGTCACCCACCACTGTAAGAGTCCATTTTCATAAATTTAGGCCCAGCACCCAGGCAGAGGAGAGAGGTCCCGTAACAGACAATCTGGCTTCATGTCAGCAGAGAATTAGTCTGCATGTCATAGCAGAGAATGAGGCTTCACGTCAGCCACCAATGCAACAGTCCATTGGCATATATTTAGGCCCAGCACACAGGCAGAGGAGAGAGGTCCCGTAACAGACAATCTGGCTTCATGTCAGCAGAGAATTAGTCTGCATGTCATAGCAGAGAATGAGGCTTCACGTCAGCCACCACTGCAACAGTCCATTGGCACATATTTAGGCCCAGCACCCAGGCAGAGGAGGGAGGTCCCGTAACAGAGAATCTGGCTTCATGTCAGCAGAGAATCAGTCTGCATGTCATAGCAGAGAATCAGGCTTCACGTCAGCCACCACTGCAACAGTCCATTGGCATATATTTAGGCCCAGCACACACAGGCAGAGGAGAGAGGTCCCGTAACAGAGAATCTGTCTTCATGTCAGCAGAGAATCAGTCTGCATGTCATAGCAGAGAATCAGGCTTCACGTCAGCCACCACTGCAACAGTCCATTGTCATATATTTAGGCCCAGCACACAGGCAGAGGAGGGAGGTCCCGTAACAGAGAATCTGTCTTCATGTCAGCAGAGAATCAGTCTGCATGTCATAGCAGAGAATCAGGCTTCACGTCAGCCACCACTGCAACAGTCCATTGGCATATATTTAGGCCCAGCACCCAGGCAGAGGAGGGAGGTCCCGTAACAGAGAATCTGGCTTCATGTCAGCAGAGAATCAGTCTGCATGTCATAGCAGAGAATCGAGGCTTCACGTCAGCCACCACTGCAACAGTCCATTGGCATATATTTAGGCCCAGCACACAGGCAGAGGAGGAGAGGTCCCGTAACAGAGAATCTGGCTTCATGTCAGCAGAGAATCAGTCTGCATGTCATAGCAGAGAATCAGGCTTCACGTCAGCCACCACTGCAACAGTCCATTGTCATATATTTAGGCCCAGCACCCAGGCAGAGGAGGGAGGTCCCGTAACAGACAATCTGGCTTCATGTCAGCAGAGAATCAGTCTGCATGTCATAGCAGAGAATGAGGCTTCACGTCAGCCACCACTGCAACAGTCCATTGGCATATATTTAGGCCCAGCACACAGGCAGAGGAGAGAGGTCCCGTAACAGAGAATCTGGCTTCATGTCAGCAGAGAATCAGTCTGCATGTCATAGCAGAGAATCAGGCTTCACGTCAGCCACCACTGCAACAGTCCATTGGCATATATTTAGGCCCAGCACACACAGGCAGAGGAGAGAGGTCCCGTAACAGAGAATCTGGCTTCATGTCAGCAGAGAATCAGTCTGCATGTCATAGCAGAGAATCAGGCTTCACGTCAGCCACCACTGCAACAGTCCATTGGCATATATTTAGGCCCAGCACACACAGGCAGAGGAGAGAGGTCCCGTAACAGAGAATCTGTCTTCATGTCAGCAGAGAATCAGTCTGCATGTCATAGCAGAGAATCAGGCTTCACGTCAGCCACCACTGCAACAGTCCATTGGCATATATTTAGGCCCAGCACACACAGGCAGAGGAGAGAGGTCCCGTAACAGAGAATCTGTCTTCATGTCAGCAGAGAATCAGTCTGCATGTCATAGCAGAGAATCAGGCTTCACGTCAGCCACCACTGCAACAGTCCATTGGCATATATTTAGGCCCAGCACACCAGGCAGAGGAGAGAGGTCCCGTAACAGAGAATCTGGCTTCATGTCAGCAGAGAATCAGTCTGCATGTCATAGCAGAGAATCAGGCTTCACGTCAGCCACCACTGCAACAGTCCATTGGCATATATTTAGGCCCAGCACACACAGGCAGAGGAGAGAGGTCCCGTAACAGAGAATCTGTCTTCATGTCAGCAGAGAATCAGTCTGCATGTCATAGCAGAGAATCAGGCTTCACGTCAGCCACCACTGCAACAGTCCATTGGCATATATTTAGGCCCAGCACACACAGGCAGAGGAGAGAGGTCCCGTAACAGAGAATCTGGCTTCATGTCAGCAGAGAATCAGTCTGCATGTCATAGCAGAGAATCAGGCTTCACGTCAGCCACCACTGCAACAGTCCATTGGCATATATTTAGGCCCAGCACACAGGCAGAGGAGAGAGGTCCCGTAACAGAGAATCTGGCTTCATGTCAGCAGAGAATTAGTCTGCATGTCATAGCAGAGAATGAGGCTTCACGTCAGCCACCACTGCAACAGTCCATTGGCATATATTTAGGCCCAGCACCCAGGCAGAGGAGAGAGGTCCCGTAACAGAGAATCTGGCTTCATGTCAGCAGAGAATCAGTCTGCATGTCATAGCAGAGAATAGGCTTCACGTCAGCCACCACTGCAACAGTCCATTGGCATATATTTAGGCCCAGCACACAGGCAGAGGAGAGAGGTCCCGTAACAGAGAATCTGGCTTCATGTCAGCAGAGAATCAGTCTGCATGTCATAGCAGAGAATCAGGCTTCACGTCAGCCACCACTGCAACAGTCCATTGTCATATATTTAGGCCCAGCACCCAGGCAGAGGAGAGAGGTCCCGTAACAGACAATCTGGCTTCATGTCAGCAGAGAATCAGTCTGCATGTCATAGCAGAGAATGAGGCTTCACGTCAGCCACCACTGCAACAGTCCATTGGCATATATTTAGGCCCAGCACACAGGCAGAGGAGAGAGGTCCCGTAACAGAGAATCTGGCTTCATGTCAGCAGAGAATCAGTCTGCATGTCATAGCAGAGAATGAGGCTTCACGTCAGCCACCACTGCAACAGTCCATTGGCATATATTTAGGCCCAGCACACACAGGCAGAGGAGAGAGGTCCCGTAACAGAGAATCTGGCTTCATGTCAGCAGAGAATCAGTCTGCATGTCATAGCAGAGAATCAGGCTTCACGTCAGCCACCACTGCAACAGTCCATTGGCATATATTTAGGCCCAGCACACACAGGCAGAGGAGAGAGGTCCCGTAACAGAGAATCTGTCTTCATGTCAGCAGAGAATCAGTCTGCATGTCATAGCAGAGAATCAGGCTTCACGTCAGCCACCACTGCAACAGTCCATTGGCATATATTTAGGCCCAGCACACCAGGCAGAGGAGAGAGGTCCCGTAACAGAGAATCTGGCTTCATGTCAGCAGAGAATCAGTCTGCATGTCATAGCAGAGAATCAGGCTTCACGTCAGCCACCACTGCAACAGTCCATTGGCATATATTTAGGCCCAGCACACAGGCAGAGGAGAGAGGTCCCGTAACAGAGAATCTGGCTTCATGTCAGCAGAGAATCAGTCTCAGAGAATCTGGCTTCATGTCAGCAGAGAATCAGTCTGCATGTCATAGCAGAGAATCAGGCTTCACGTCACCCAACATTGGAACAGTCCATTGGCATATATTTAGGCCCCGGCACCCAGACAGAGGAGAGGTTCATTCAACTTTGGGTAGCCTCGCAATATAATGGTAAAATGAAAATAAAAATAGGATTGAATGAGGAAGTGCCCTGGAGTCCAATAATATATGGTTAAGGGGAGGTAGTTAATGTCTAATCTGGACAAGGGACGGACAGATCCTGTGGGATCCATGCCTGGTTCATTTTTATGAACGTCAGCTTGTCCACATTGGCTGTAGACAGGCGGCTGCGTTTGTCTGTAATGACGCCCCCTGCCGTGCTGAATACACGTTCAGACAAAAACGCTGGCCGCCGGGCAGGCCAGCACCTCCAAGGCATAAAAGGCTAGCTCTGGCCACGTGGACAATTTAGAGACCCAGAAGTTGAATGGGGCCGAACCATCAGTCAGTACGTGGAGGGGTGTGCACACTGTACTGTTCCACCATGTTAGTGAAATGTTGCCTCCTGCTAACACGTTGCGTATCAGGTGGTGGTGCAGTTAGCTGTGGCGTGTTGACAAAAGTTTTCCACATCTCTGCCATGCTAACCCTGCCCTCAGAGGAGCTGGCATTGACACAGCTGCCTTGGCGACCTCTTGCTCCTCCTCTGCCTTGGCCTTGGGCTTCCACTTGTTCCCCTGTGACATTTGGGAATGCTCTCAGTAGCGCGTCTACCAACGTGCGCTTGTACTCGCGCATCTTCCTATCACGCTCCAGTGCAGGAAGTAAGGTGGGCACATTGTCTTTGTAGCGTGGATCCAGCAGGGTGGCAACCCAGTAGTCCGCACAGGTTAAAATGTGGGCAACTCTGCTGTCGTTGCGCAGGCACTGCAGCATGTAGTCGCTCATGTGTGCCAGGCTGCCCAGGGGTAAGGACAAGCTGTCCTCTGTGGGAGGCGTATCGTCATCGTCCTGCCTTTCCCCCCAGCCACGCACCAGTGATGGACCCGAGCTGCGTTGGGTGCCACCCCGCTGTGACCATGCTTCATCCTCATCCTCCTCCACCTCCTCCTCATCCTCGTCCTCCTCGTCCTCCAGTAGTGGGCCCTGGCTGGCCACATTTGTACCTGGCCTCTGCTGTTGCCAAAAACCTCCCTCTGAGTCACTTCGAAGAGACTGGCCTGAAAGTGCTAAAAATGACCCCTCTTCCTCCTCCTCCTCCTCCTCCTCCTGGGCCACCTCCTCTTGCATCATCGCCCTAAGTGTTTTCTCAAGGAGACATAGAAGTGGTATTGTAACGCTGATAACGGCGTCATCGCCACTGGCCATGTTGGTGGAGTACTCGAAACAGCGCAACAGGGCACACAGGTCTCGCATGGAGGCCCAGTCATTGGTGGTGAAGTGGTGCTGTTCTGTAGTGCGACTGACCCGTGCGTGCTGCAGCTGAAACTCCACTATGGCCTGCTGCTGCTCGCACAGTCTGTCCAGCATGTGCAAGGTGGAGTTCCACCTGGTGGGCACGTCGCATATGAGGCGGTGAGCGGGAAGGCCGAAGTTACGCTGTAGCGCAGACAGGCGAGCAGCAGCAGGATGTGAACGCCGGAAGCGCGAACAGACGGCCCGCACTTTATGCAGCAGCTCTGACATGTCGGGGTAGTTGTGTATGAACTTCTGCACCACCAAATTCAGCACATGCGCCAAGCAAGGGATGTGCGTCAAATTGGCTAGTCCCAGAGCTGCAACGAGATTTCGCCCATTATCACACACCACCAGGCCGGGCTTGAGGCTCACCGGCAGCAACCACTCGTCGGTCTGTTGTTCTATACCCCGCCACAACTCCTGTGCGGTGTGGGGCCTGTCCCCCAAACATATGAGTTTCAGAATGGCCTGCTGACGTTTACCCCGGGCTGTGCTGAAGTTGGTGGTGAAGGTGTGTGGCTGACTGGATGAGCAGGTGGAAGAAGAGGAGGAGGAAGCCGAGAAGGAGGAGGTGGCAACAGGAGGCAAAGAATGTTGCCCTGCGATCCTTGGCGGCGGAAGGACGTGCGCCAAACAGCTCTCCGCCTGGGGCCCAGCTGCCACTACATTTACCCAGTGTGCAGTTAGGGAGATATAGCGTCCCTGGCCGTGCTTACTGGTCCACGTATCTGTGGTTAGGTGGACCTTGCTACAGATGGCGTTGCGCAGTGCACACTTGATTTTATCGGATACTTGGTTGTGCAGGGAAGGCACGGCTCTCTTGGAGAAGTAGTGGCGGCTGGGAACAACATACTGTGGGACAGCAAGCGACATGAGCTGTTTGAAGCTGTCTGTGTCCACCAGCCTAAATGACAGCATTTCATAGGCCAGTAGTTTAGAAATGCTGGCATTCAGGGCCAGGGATCGAGGGTGGCTAGGTGGGAATTTACGCTTTCTCTCAAATGTTTGTGAGATGGAGAGCTGAACGCTGCCGTGTGACATGGTTGAGACGCTTGGTGACGGAGGTGGTGGTGGTGGTGTTGGTGGTACATCCCCTGTTTGCTGGGCGGCAGGTGCCAACGTTCCTCCAGAGGCGGAGGAAGAGGCCGAGGCGGCAGCAGCAGAAGAGGCCGAGGCGGCAGCAGCAGAAGAGGTAGCAGGGGGAGCCTGAGTGACTTCCTTGGTTTTAAGGTGTTTACTCCACTGCAGTTCATGCTTTGCATGCAGGTGCCTGGTCATGCAGGTTGTGCTCAGGTTCAGAACGTTAATGCCTCGCTTCAGGCTCTGATGGCACAGCGTGCAAACCACTCGGGTCTTGTCGTCAGCACATTGTTTGAAGAAGTGCCATGCCAGGGAACTCCTTGAAGCTGCCTTTGGGGTGCTCGGTCCCAGATGGCGGCGGTCAGTAGCAGGCGGAGTCTCTTGGCGGCGGGTGTTCTGCTTTTGCCCACTGCTCCCTCTTTTGCTACGCTGTTGGCTCGGTCTCACCACTGCCTCTTCCTCCGAACTGTGAAAGTCAGTGGCACGACCTTCATTCCATGTGGGGTCTAGGACCTCATCGTCCCCTGCATCGTCTTCCACCCAGTCTTGATCCCTGACCTCCTGTTCAGTCTGCACACTGCAGAAAGACGCAGCAGTTGGCACCTGTGTTTCGTCATCATCAGAGACATGCTGAGGTGGTATTCCCATGTCCTCATCATCAGGAAACATAAGTGGTTGTGCGTCAGTGCATTCTATGTCTTTCACCGCTGGGGAAGGGCTAGGTGGATGCCCTTGGGAAACCCTGCCAGCGGAGTCTTCAAACAGCATAAGAGACTGCTGCATAACTTGAGGCTGAGACAGTTTCCCTGGTATGCATGGGGGTGATGTGACAGACTGATGGGGTTGGTTTTCAGGCGCCATCTGTGCGCTTTCTGCAGAAGACTGGGTGGGAGATAATGTGAACGTGCTGGATCCACTGTCGGCCACCCAATTGACTAATGCCTGTACCTGCTCAGGCCTTACCATCCTTAGAACGGCATTGGGCCCCACCATATATCGCTGTAAATTCTGGCGGCTACTGGGACCTGAGGTAGTTGGTACACTAGGACGTGTGGATGTGGCAGAACGGCCACGTCCTCTCCCAGCACCAGAGGGTCCACTAACACCACCACGACCATGTCCACGTCCGCGTCCCTTACTAGATGTTTTCCTCATTGTTATGGTTCACCACAACAACAAAAATATTATTTGGCCCAATGTATTGTATTCAAATTCAGCGGGATATAAATTTGAGGCCTAGTATTTAGGCGCTGGGTGACCGGTATGGATTTAGTGACAGAATTAGACTTGGAAATGCACAGTAGCGTGTGTGTGAAGTTATTCTGAATGACCCTATGTGCACCTTGAATATTATATACCCTTTTAGGGATAGATTTCAAATAGCTCTGATATAGCAGAAACCACTAAATTATGAAATTGCTAAATTGGGAATTGTATTTCAACCCAGAACAAAAAATGTGCTTTGACGGACACTAAATAACTTTCCCAGCCACAACAGGACAGCGGTAACGAGAGATTTAGCGGGATATAAATTTGAGGCCTAGTATTTAGGCGCTGGGTGACCGGTATGGATTTAGTGACAGAATTAGACTTGGAAATGCACAGTAGCGTGTGTGTGAAGTTATTCTGAATGACCCTATGTGCACCTTGAATATTATATACCCTTTTAGGGATAGATTTCAAATAGCTCTGATATAGCAGAAACCACTAAATTATGAAATTGCTAAATTGGGAATTGTATTTCAACCCAGAACAAAAAATGTGCTTTGACGGACACTAAATAACTTTCCCAGCCACAACAGGACAGCGGTAACGAGAGATTTAGCGGGATATAAATTTGAGGCCTAGTATTTAGGCGCTGGGTGACCGGTATGGATTTAGTGACAGAATTAGACTTGGAAATGCACAGTAGCGTGTGTGTGAAGTTATTCTGAATGACCCTATGTGCACCTTGAATATTATATACCCTTTTAGGGATAGATTTCAAATAGCTCTGATATAGCAGAAACCACTAAATTATGAAATTGCTAAATTGGGAATTGTATTTCAACCCAGAACAAAAAATGTGCTTTGACGGACACTAAATAACTTGCCCAGCCACAACAGGACAGCGGTAACGAGAGATTTAGCGGGATATAAATTTGAGGCCTAGTATTTAGGCGCTGGGTGACCGGTATGGATTTAGTGACAGAATTAGACTTGGAAATGCACAGTAGCGTGTGTGTGAAGTTATTCTGAATGACCCTATGTGCACCTTGAATATTATATACCCTTTTAGGGATAGATTTCAAATAGCTCTGATATAGCAGAAACCACTAAATTATGAAATTGCTAAATTGGGAATTGTATTTCAACCCAGAACAAAAAATGTGCTTTGACGGACACTAAATAACTTTCCCAGCCACAACAGGACAGCGGTAACGAGAGATTTAGCGGGATATAAATTTGAGGCCTAGTATTTAGGCGCTGGGTGACCGGTATGGATTTAGTGACAGAATTAGACTTGGAAATGCACAGTAGCGGTGTGTGTGAAGTTATTCTGAATGACCCTATGTGCACCTTGAATATTATATACCCTTTTAGGGATAGATTTCAAATAGCTCTGATATAGCAGAAACCACTAAATTATGAAATTGCTAAATTGGGAATTGTATTTCAACCCAGAACAAAAAATGTGCTTTGACGGACACTAAATAACTTTCCCAGCCACAACAGTACAGCGGTAACGAGAGATTTAGCGGGATATAAATTTGAGGCCTAGTATTTAGGCGCTGGGTGACCGGTATGGATTTAGTGACAGAATTAGACTTGGAAATGCACAGTAGCGTGTGTGTGTGAAGTTATTCTGAATGACCCTATGTGCACCTTGAATATTATATACCCTTTTAGGGATAGATTTCAAATAGCTCTGATATAGCAGAAACCACTAAATTATGAAATTGCTAAATTGGGAATTGTATTTCAACCCAGAACAAAAAATGTGCTTTGACGGACACTAAATAACTTTCCCAGCCACAACAGGACAGCGGTAACGAGAGATTTAGCGGGATATAAATTTGAGGCCTAGTATTTAGGCGCTGGGTGACCGGTATGGATTTAGTGACAGAATTAGACTTGGAAATGCACAGTAGCGTGTGTGTGAAGTTATTCTGAATGACCCTATGTGCACCTTGAATATTATATACCCTTTTAGGGATAGATTTCAAATAGCTCTGATATAGCAGAAACCACTAAATTATGAAATTGCTAAATTGGGAATTGTATTTCAACCCAGAACAAAAAATGTGCTTTGACGGACACTAAATAACTTTCCCAGCCACAACAGGACAGCGGTAACGAGAGATTTAGCGGGATATAAATTTGAGGCCTAGTATTTAGGCGCTGGGTGACCGGTATGGATTTAGTGACAGAATTAGACTTGGAAATGCACAGTAGCGTGTGTGTGTGAAGTTATTCTGAATGACCCTATGTGCACCTTGAATATTATATACCCTTTTAGGGATAGATTTCAAATAGCTCTGATATAGCAGAAACCACTAAATTTGAAATTGCTAAATTGGGAATTGTATTTCAACCCAGAACAAAAAATGTGCTTTGACGGACACTAAATAACTTTCCCAGCCACAACAGGACAGCGGTAACGAGAGATTTAGCGGGATATAAATTTGAGGCCTAGTATTTAGGCGCTGGGTGACCGGTATGGATTTAGTGACAGAATTAGACTGGGATATGGCCAAAAAATAACCACACTATTGCTGGTTAAATGCACTTGGTGACGGGCGCAGCTTGCCCCTGATGTAGTATATGGCCAAAAAATGAACAGACTATTGCTGGTTAAATGCACTTGGTGTCACAGCTTGACCAACCACACTACTGAGGGTTAAATGCACTTGGTGACGGGCGCAGCTTGCCCCTGATGTAGTATATGGCCAAAAAATGAACAGACTATTGCTGGTTAAATGCACTTGGTGTCACAGCTTGACAAACCACACTACTGAGGGTTAAATGCACTTGATGACGGGCGCAGCTTGCCCCTGATGTAGTATATGGCCAAAAAATGAACAGACTATTGCTGGTTAAATGCACTTGGTGTGATAGCTTGACCAACCACACTACTGAGGGTTAAATGCACTTGGTGACGGGCGCAGCTTGCCCCTGATGTAGTATATGGCCAAAAAATGAACAGACTATTGCTGGTTAAATGCACTTGGTGTCACAGCTTGACCAACCACACTACTGAGGGTTAAATGCACTTGGTGACGGGCGCAGCTTGCCCCTGATGTAGTATATGGCCAAAAAATGAACAGACTATTGCTGGTTAAATGCACTTGGTGTCACAGCTTGACCAACCACACTACTGAGGGTTAAATGCACTTGGTGACGGGCGCAGCTTGCCCCTGATGTAGTATATGGCCAAAGAATGAACAGACTATTGCTGGTTAAATGCACTTGGTGATGGGCGCAGCTTGCCCCAGATTTAGTATATGGCCAAAAAATGAACAGACTATTGCTGGTTAAATGCCTTTGTGTGATGCTTGACCAACCACACTACTGAGGGTTAAATGCACTTGGTGACGGGCGCAGCTTGCCCCTGATGTAGTATATGGCCAAAAATAAACAGACTATTGCTGGTTAAATGCACTTGGTGTGACAGCTTCACCCTGATGTAGGCTTTAGCCAAAAAACAAACGCACCATTGAGGGTTAAATGCACTTGGTGACAGGCGCAGCTTGCCCCTGATGTAGTATATGGCCAAAAATAAACAGACTATTGCTGGTTAAGCAGGGTTGGTGACAGCTTCACCCTGATGTAGGCTTTAGCCAAAAACAACGCACCATTGAGGTTCAAATGCACTTGGTGACAGGCGCAGCTTGCCCCTGGTAGTATATGGCCAAAAATAAACAGACTATTGCTGGTTAAATGCCTTGGTGGACAGCTTCACCCTGATGTAGGCTTTAGCCAAAAAACACCACACCATTGAGGGTTAAATGCACTTGGTCGCAGCTTGTGCTGGCGCACCACAAGACACAAAATGGCCGCCGATCACCCCAGAAAAAATGTGACTGACAAACGGTCTGGGCAGCCTAAAAACAGTGAGCAATTGAGGATCAGCAGCTCAATGATCCACAGCTGCAGATCGATCAGTTAATCAAGTCCTTTGGAGGAGTTAATCTGCCTAATCTCGCCCTACTGTCGCAGCCGCAACCTCTCCCTACGCTAATCAGAGCAGAGTGACGGGCGGCGCTATGTGACTCCAGCTTAAATAGAGGCTGGGTCACATGGTGCTCTGGCCAATCGCAGCCATGCCAATAGTAGGCATGGCTGTGATGGCCTCTTGGGGCAAGTAGTATGACGCTTGTTGATTGGCTGCTTTGCAGCCTTTCAAAAAGCGCCAAGAAAGCGTCACAAAAGTGCCAAGAAAGCGACGAACACCGAACCCGAACCCGGACTTTTACGAAAATGTCCGGGTTCGGGTCCGTGTCACGGACACCCCAAAATTCGGTACGAACCCGAACTATACAGTTCGAGTTCGCTCATCCCTACATGTAACTCTTTGCTCCCATTTTTTTTCAGTGTCAGTTATGGGTTGCTTTGGTCGTTTATGTGACAAAATTGTAAACTGTTGCGTGCTATTTGTTACATTTGTCACATCAAATGCCTATGAGTTTTTCAGTCTAAAGTTTAACCTCCTTTAATATAGAAATTTCGGACAGTCTGTAAGCCACCAGGCGACTAACGTACACTTGCAACTTTTTGAGGTGACGTGCGCCTTTTGTCCAAAAAATTCCGATGATAAATCTGACTAACGAAGCCCCCCTCAACAAAATATCTGCC
The DNA here is from genome assembly GCF_014858855.1 of Bufo gargarizans. Taxonomy (NCBI): domain Eukaryota; kingdom Metazoa; phylum Chordata; class Amphibia; order Anura; family Bufonidae; genus Bufo; species Bufo gargarizans. Next base: position 226,146,081 of record NC_058081.1, on the reverse strand, counting down.
TGATTCTTATTAAATGCAAATTTGGCAGGCAAGGAGAAACTCCTCTTAAAATTGCAAATGCCTTCTCCACAGACAAAACATCTAACATCACTCCAATTTTCTGGTGCTGCACACTTGATAGATTACCCTCTTAGGCAGGTAATCTAGACCTTCACAAGATTTATCACAGGGGCTCAGGCTGGATGATAAATATGGTACAGAGATACTTTTGTCTAACCCTATACTATTTGTTGGCTTACATTGAGACAATTTTACGCCAGAATTGTCGCAAAATTGAGCATCTTAGGCCAAGTCCCTTTCCTATGAATTTCATCCCCTTCCTGCTCAGCCCCACCCCCCTTTCCAACCAAGTCTGGAAAAGTGCAGAAGCCCAGTTGCACTAAATTGAACCACTGTTTAGATAGATTTTAGGTGCAGACATATTAGTAAATCAAGCCCATTAAGGGAAAAGAACTGCTGGGATAATGCCACAAAAAATATACCCAAAACTCCAGATGGCACAAAAATGCATTTACACTTATTCTGGCATTTTTACATGAAAAAAATGCAAGAGCGAAATACAAGCGAGTAAGGACCCTTAAAATACAGTTATTTCTCTTATTCTAGAACTTAGAAGTTGAGATTTTGAGAATGTGGACGCATAAATTAGACCTTAAACTATATAAAGCAAGAACACATCTCCCACATATGGCATGCTGAGAAAAATTAAAAAGAAATTTACTTTGCTGCAGAATAATTAGATAAAGAACACTTTCATTAAAATAGAAGGTACTAGTGTGGTTAATTTCATATTCCTGTATTAAGCCTGAAAATAACAAAAAAATGAAACAAAACTAACAAGCTTCAAAATAGTCAGGTGCCCATAGGAATTCTCCGCACAGTATCAATAAATTTAATTATTTTCTTTATATCCTTTGGTTGGTGAAAGAAAGTGACATGTAATTAGGAGCTAAATAGCACCAGTTTCCTTCTGGTAATTTACTGCAGCTAATTTTGTTAATAAGACTGGTAATTGTTTTACGCTCATTCAGAATGTAAAGTTTACCTAATACTACAGCCAATACGGAGGAGAAAATAAAGATATTTTTCAAGAAATCAGTGCCATTATTAAACATAATAGGAATGCAGAGTCAGATGAGCGCAAATCTCCTGTGGGCTTATTTCACTTTTATATTCATGGCTAGGATAAGGTTATTATGAAAGAATATTCGTGTGATGATTGAAAAAAAGCATACACTTGGATGTAGAGCCTTTGCTGATTTTTGCAGATTTTATGGAAATTACCTTTGAGTTGGATTTGCCTTCTTCAGATCATTAACCCATTGTAATCTTTAATGTGAATTTGATCGAAGTATGTGCTAGATTATTACTTGTTAAATGTACATTTGATTGTTGTTTTATTTTGTTCTGATGTAATTCTTTGCATTCATTATATTGTAGTAAATATAAAGCTGACTTAAAAATAATAATAATAATAATAAAAGAGCAAAGATATTGTAATCTTTTTATTTATTATTTTCATTTTATTATAAGAAAACGAAACAAAATAAACTTACAATATCTAGCAATTAGGCATCAGTGGTACATGGAGCACCAAAGCAATCATATATAAAATACAACTCTACATTGTAAATGCAAGAAAAATATAGTAGTCTTGGGCTTCTCTGCCCTACTCATCAGGTATTGAAGAGCCAGTACCAAGGAAAGAAACTGGCAGGTGCTGTAAGGCAATGGATATGCAATATCCAGCAATTGTGAACCTTTATTAACTAGTTGTATAGGAGTTACAACCAGGGGTGGGGAAAGGGGGTAGGATGAGGCTATGAACAGGGGTATAGGTGTCCACCTAGTGCACTGCCACCGACATCTATGGAGTATTGTAGTATTCGCAGAGATAGGGAGGTTACACATTTTTATGGGGAATGGGATACAGTAAACTGTCTATCTTCACTTTCTCCAGTGACCATGAACCATTAACTATTATGTCCCAAACCCGCTGAACCATGGATATTAGACATCAAGCTCATGTGTCAGGGTTTATTCCTTCCGATTATTGATCGAGAGTCGCCTTATTTTTCACGTGGAGTAACCATGGTTGCCAAACTCACAAAAAGGCATCTCTGTTTTTGTTCTCCCACCCCGCCACTCCTCCATGTGACATAAATTTTGCATTTTAGCATACCACATAGCAATAGATGGGGGTTCTGCGTTCCTCCATTCTATGCAAATTAGAAGTTTTGCTGCAGTAATCATATGGGTTGCCAGATTAGTTTTGACCGGTCTGAAACCCTGATCTGGCAGCCATAGGAGAACCAAAGGAGCGGAGAGTTTTAAATGAAAGGAGTCGATTTTATTTATGGTGTCTTTCACCCTATATGGGAAATGTTAACTATGCTGTTGTTGCATCTCCAACATTAATCTGAAGGAAGGAGATTTATGTGATGGAGGAAGTCAGGCGTTTCATACAATCTAGATAATATCTTAAAGAAGTTCTCCTGAACCCTGACATATCTAGAGAATGCATGTGAATGTGATGGTATGAATGTCCGATCAGAATCATCCAGAGTGATACCCAGTTCCCTCTTCCAGGCTGCCAGATATAAGGGTCCCCGTGTTGATGGTTTAGTGACAGTTGTTTATAAATCAATGAAAGGCATTTTGGTGGGCGGAGAAGGTAGCAGTATGTAGGTCTCCAACCACGAGGAGTCAGGTGAGTGCAGGAGTTTGGATTTTTTGAATTTAGTGCAAGTTAGTTCAAAATCCATTTTCTGCAGTACATCCCCATTGCCTAGAGGTTTTCCAGTTAGGGCTATAGAGTGGTCTGTGACCACTGGGAGCTTGTCAAATCACCTAACCTAAGTGCAGAGACAGAAGACCAAATAAGAGTCACCTCAATGGGTCATTCAGAGAAAAGCTGTGGCAACATATTGAGAGAAGATACGGGCGACAGGCGTCCTCCTTTCATGTTCAGTGCCTCTGATCTGGAGCATATGGCTATAGTGCTTCTAGTAAGTTCGCTTATCAGTACCTTTCAGTTAGGTAGGAGTGCCTTAAACCATGACAAATGCTCCTTGTTAGTGTTGATCGAGCACCAAAGATTACATGTGCTCTACTGAGCACCCGTACACAATTGAAGCCTATGGGAGAACCCAAGGCACCCCCTGTTCGGAAGAGAAGAGGGTGTCTGGTTCAGAAAAAAAGGTTAGAAATTGATGGAAACCCCATCTAAATGGTTGGAAACAGCATTAAGAGGATAGCTGGATGTGTCTTGGACTTCTATTATCTACGACATACAATAGACAACCACACAAATGCTATATAAGCTAAAAGCCAGGTATATGCCAGCCATCAATCTATCCATGAGACAGATGACAGGCTTAGTCAGCATACCTTACAATGGCAGCCTTATGCACTATGAGACAGTCCAAACCAGCTCTTCTCTGACTGAGAGCCAATAAGTCTCAAAGTTACTTCAGATCTGTTGGAAGGCTTGAGTGGACCTGTGCACCTAGATCACTATCATTAGGGAGACAAAAAGTTTTCTGATTGTCCTAACATAATATTCAATAACCTTTCTTTACAATTTTGTCATGTAAAACTAATTTGCAGAAATATGGGTATATGGGGAAGAAATGCAAATGAGCAGAATCTAGCTTGTTTTATCATCTGAAAAAACATTTCCATGGAAAATTTGCGATCTACACTACTCATGAACAGCGCCATCTATTGGTTTCATAGTCTTATGACAAGACAATTACTCTTGTCATAAGACTATGAAATCAATAGATGGCGCTGTTCATGAGTCATGAACAGCGCCATCTATTGGTTTCATAGTCTTATGACAAGACGATAAGTTTATTCACTGCAAAACTGGGTTCATGTCAGCCACCAATGGAACAGACGATTTTTCAAAAATTAGGTCCCTGTCAACTATGCAGAGCAGGGGTTTGTATATGGCAAAAATGGTAACATGTCACCCGAGAATGTAACAGACAATTTTTAGAAATTTAGGTCCCTGTCACCTATGCAGAGCAAGGGTTTATTGACGGCAAAAATGTTAAAATGCCACCCAAGAATGTAACAGATGCTTTTGCACCCTGCTCCCTCTTTTGCTGAGCTGGTGCCTCTGTGCGACCACCGCCTCTTCCTTCAAACTGCACACGTCTTCCACTTCTGGGGCAATACTATGTGGATGGTCGAAGGAAACCCTGCCAGCAGAGTCATCAAAAAGCTTAAGAGACTGCTCCATGACTTGGGGCTCAGACTGCTTGTCTAATTTGCAAGGGTGTGAGTTAAAAGACAGATGGCCATGCCCTGTAGGTGCCAACTCTGATCATTCAGAAGGGGACTGGGTGGGAGACAACGTGAAGGAACTGGAGGCACTGTCAGCCACCCAATCTACTATCACCTGTACTTGTTCTGGACTCGCCATTCGGACTCTCATAAAGGCGGTGTAGGCCGCAAATGTACGTTCTAGCGCAATGATGAGAATTTGTCACCTAACAATGTAACAGACGAATTAGTCAAATGTATTTCCCTGTCCGCTATGTAGAGCAGGATTAAATCACAGCCAAAATTGGTGAATGTCACCCAACAATGTAACAGGTGAATTAGTGAAATGTATTTCCCTGTGCACTATATAGAGCAGGGGTATTTCACAGCCAAAAATTGTTTAATGTCACACAACAATGTAACAGACAAATTAGTGAAATGTATTTCCCTGTCCACAATGTAGAGCAGGGGTATATCACAGCCAAAAATTGGTGAATGTCACCCAACAATGTAACAGACATGGGTATATCACAGCCAAATATGCAAATATGTCAACCCCTAAACTCAGAGACAGATTAACTATATTATTGTCCCTGGCACATATGCAAGTACAGGTGTACTTCACAAAAAAATTGTTTTGTTGCCCACCGAACTAGCAGATGGATTAAGTATAAAATTATTTATCTTTTCATTTTTTTTTTTTTTTGCTGCATTGTGGAAATGTGGAAATGTCACCCCACACGCAAACAGATGGATTTGCTGAATTTATTGGCCTGGCTGTCACATATGCAGTGCAGGCCGCAAAGGTATTTTCTGGCAAATCATTTTTATTTATTTCACCAACAATGAAATTGATGTATTTAACTGATTTTCTTTCACCAACACAAACACAGCGCAGGCGGCAAAGGTACTTTATGGCAAAAAAAAAGTTTTTTTCCACAATGTCAAAGTTGTATTCACTGATTATATTTCACTGCAAAAGGCAACAAAATGTGCTTAAGATGATTGCAAGTGCACATCAAACAAATGTGGATAGTGCAATGAATTAAAATAACCTAAAATAGGTAAAAAAAATCAAATGAAAAATCTTGATCTAGGAGGTGGAGGTCCATATGGAGTAGGGGGTTGAGGAGGCGGTGGACGTGGAGGAGGAGGAGGTAGCCAACCCTGGTAATTTTTATTTCTTATTTATTTATTTTTAATTTTATTTGTTGTTTAAATTAGGGCACACCCCAAAACATTGGAAAATAGTAAAAAAAAAAAAACTATGAGAAAGTGCACTGGACTATAACAATGGCTGGTGAGGCCGGTATACATGTCTATTCTGCACAAAGTACAGACAAGTCCTGTGGGATCCATGCCTGGTTCATTTTAATGAACGTGAGCTTGTCCACATGGACTGTAGACAGGTGTCTGTACTTGTCTGTGATAATGCCCTCTGCCGTGCTAAACATATGTTCAGACAATACACTGGCTGCAGGGCAGGCCAGCACCTCCAAGGCATAAAGGACAAGCTCAGGCCATGTGCCCAATTTGGAGACCCAGAAGTTGAAGGGGGCAGAACCATCAGTCAGAACGCGTAGGCGTGTGCACACATACTGCTCCATCATGTTGCTGAAATGCTGGCTCCTGCTAAGACGTTCCATACCAGCTGGTGGTGCCGGTTGTTGTGGCGTGCTGACAAAGCTTTTCCACATTTCGGCCATGCTAACCCTCCCTTCTGAGGTGTTGGCGACCTCTTCCTCCTCCTCTGCCTTCGCCTTGTGCTTCCACTGTGCCCCCGCTGTCAGGTGGGAATGCCATCAGCAGCGCGTCTAACCGGGGTGCGCTTGTACTAGCACATCTTACGATCATGTTCCAGTGATTGAAGTAAGGACGGTACATTGTTCTTGTAACGGGGATCCAGCAGCATGGCCACCCAGTAATGAGCACAAGTTAGAATGTGGCCAACTCGGCGGTTGTTGCGGAGACACTGCAGAATGTAACCACTCATGTGTGCCAGGCTGCCCAGAGGCAACGACAAGCTGTCCTCTGTGGAGGTGTATCATCTGTGTCCTCTGTATCCCTCCAGCCACGCACCAGTGATGGCCATGAGCTGGTTTGGGTGCCACCCTGCTGTGAACACGGTTCCTCCTCCTCCATCTCCTCCTACTCATCCTCCACCTCTTCATCCTCCAGAACTGTGCCCTGGCTAGACAATTGTGTACTTGGCGTATGTTGGTTCAGGAACCCACCCTCGGAGCCACTTGTGAATGACTGGCCTAAAACCCTTGTAAATGATCCGTCTTCCTCCTCCTCCTGTGCCACATCCTCTTCCATCATCGCCCGAAGTGTTCTTTCAAGGAGGCATAGAAATGGGATAGCAACGCTGAGAATGATGTCATCGGCACTGGCCATGTTGGTGGAGTACTCGAAACAGCGCAACAAGGCACATAGGTCTCGCATGGAGGCCCACTCATTGGTGGTGAAGTGGTGCTGTTCCGCAGTGCGACTGACCCGTGCGTGCTGCAGCTGAAACTCCACTATCGCCTGCTGCTGCTCGCACAGTCGGGCCAGCATGTGCAAGGTGGGCACGTCGCATATGAGGCGGTAAGGGGGAACTCCGAAGTTACACTGCAGTGCTGACAGGTGAGTAGCAGCAGGGTGAGAACGCTGAAAGCGTGCACAGATGGCCCGCACTTTCTACAGCAGCTCTGACATATCAGGGTCATTTTTAAGGAACCTCTGCACCACCAAATTCAGCACATGCGCCAGACAAGGGATGTGCATCAAACCGGCTAGGACCAGAGCTGCTATGAGATTTTGCCCATTATTGCACACCACCAGGCCAGGCTTAAGGCTCACTTGCACCAACCACTCATTGGTCTGTTGATCCATGCCCGTCCATAGCTGCTGCGCGGTGTGGGGTTTGTCTCCCAAACAGATGCGTTTTAAAACTCCCTGCTGTCATTTACCCCTGGTTGTGCTGAAGTTGGTGGTGAAGGTGTTATGCTGACAGGATGGAGCGAACCACTAGTGTATAACTTGTGGGGAGCCATGATGTCATGGCAACCTACAAGTTATGGCATTAATTATATTAAACTTACCTGTGTTTAAGAGCTTGCTCTAATCCATGAGTCTGTTGATCTCGGGGCCTTCTAGACAGCTGATTGGTGAGTTTTTTCTAACGGTCTTTCAGTACCTATAAAAGAAGAAAGCATCGTCACTGGCGCATTCACGTAAGTATTTTCTCCAGATAACCACCTGCGCTAAGTCTAATCATGGAGGAATTACTCAAGCAGCTCATTCTGAAGGCCGAAGGCAACTGAGGTGAAGAGTGGCTACGTAGATGTTTGTCCTTACCTTCCGGACAAGAAGAAATCATTCCTTTCCCTACAGCTACAGATTTCGTCTGCCCAGTCCGCAGCGCGAGCCCTGATCTAATTGATTTGACCTCCGTCACTGGCGCGCGCATGCGCAGTGAACCGGAGGTTTCTTCGCCAGTCAAGAAAAGGAATCGCAAAGAAAAGAGGGCATATTCTCCATCTCAATACGCGCCTCCTTCTTCCAAAAAGAAATCGACGCAGCAGCCAGCTAGCAGTAAAGGTTCATCACAGAATAGACGCAATTCCTCTGCAACTGCCACTTTTCAGCAAGCATCTGCGATACAGCCCAACTGTCATCCTGACCAACAGCCAAGTGGTGAGATACATACTGACAATTTTTTAAGTGACTGCAAAATGCAGGGCACTTCCACTCAAGATAATTCTTTCACAATTCTTAACTCTTCTGTTAAGTTTCAATTATTTAATGAATTTATGCAATTTCTTACCAATCAATCTGTTACATCAGGTAATGTTTGGTCTGAGGCTAGTAGTCACATCCAACCCAATATTACCTCTGATGTAACGGATTGTAATCAAAAAATTTCTGTATCTAATACTTTCAAAAAACCTTCTGATCCTTTTATTCCGGAATTAGAAAATAGTTCCGGGATTAAAGAGACAACAGTAAAAGAAGTTATGGCTTGTCAAATTTCTCCTTTAGGATTTCACCTTCCTCAAACAATTAAGGAAAAAATCTGGAGGAAAGATTATATCGATTTATTTTCCTTATTACCTTCCTCAAACGAATTATTAAAAAATGAAACTGCTAAGGAGAAAAAAACAGATTCTGATGATAAAAAGAAACTAGTACAAAAAACTTTTCTTAATTGGATACAAGCTTTTTGTATCTATGCTGCAGTTTTAGGTGAAAAGCACCCTTCTGTTTGCACCGGTCTCTTTTATCATATAGATTCCATACTGGAGGCATATAGGAATTTTGGAGGCATGGGCTGGTGCTCCTATGACGAATCTTTTCGTCAAAAGATGGCGGTTTATCCTAATTTAAATTGGGGTAACAAAGACGTAGGACTTTGGCTGAGTCTTATGTTACCTAATAAAAATTATCTTTTTCGTCAGCAGTCAAATCCCAGTAATCTCAAAAAAGGTATTTGTTTCTCCTATAACGAGTCTTTCTGCAGATGGCAAACTAACTGCAGATACCGCCATGAATGTTCCTTCTGTTCAGGCCCTCACCCAGTTTCCAAATGCTTTAAGAAGCAAGGAATTCATTTCCCTAATACCATCAGAGATTTTCATACAAATAAGCAAGGTGACACCGCTGAATTTGCAAAGAATACTGCAGTGGGTAAAACTTTTTCCAAACACACAGATGGCTAATTTACTGTTTAAAAGTTTTTCTGAAGGTTTTTACGTACCTCATTTCAAAGGTCCGGGTTGCGTTATGGTAGAAAATGCATTTTCTGTTAAGAAAAATTTAGATATTGTTAAGGATAAAATTTTGTCTGAATTGTCTGCAGGTAGAATAGCTGGTCCATTTAATTCCCCTCCCTTTATTAACTTTCGTGTCTCTCCTTTAGCTATTGTCCCTAAGAAAGAGTGTAATTCTTTTCGACTCATTCATAATTTATCTTTTCCAAAATTTTCTTCACTCAACGATGAAATTGATAAGAATAAAGCTAGTGTTAAATATTCTTCCTTTGATCAAGCTTTGGAGTTTCTTCAGAAATCTGGTAGACACTCTCTCTTAGCCAAGGCAGATATAAAATCTGCATTCAGATTATTACCAATAAATCCTGCTGGTTATAATTCTCTTGGGTTTAAATTTTTGGACAAGTTCTTTTTTGATATGGCCTTACCCATGGGTTTCACTTTATCTTGCTTTTATTTTGAAGCGTTTTCCACTTTTTTACATTGGATAGTAGAAATTCATTCTTATTCAGGATTTATTTTACACTACCTAGATGATTTTTTATTTATAGGCCGCAAGGATACTCCAGAATGTTTGAATCTTCTTAACAGATTCATAGCAGTATCTGATTATTTTAATGTACCTTTGGCTGTGGAAAAAACAGTTCTTCCCACTACTACTTTAAAATTTTTAGGTATTTGCATTAACACGGATACTATGGAATTTAGTATTCCCATGGAAAAAATTTCCGAAACTATTTTTATTTTATCTTCAATGGTAAGCAAGGAAAAAACTACTTTGAAACGATTGCAGTCATTACTTGGATCCCTAAATTTTATCACTAGAGTAATTCCCATGGGAAGGGTATTTTCAAAAAGACTTTACGCAGCAACTGCAGGTAAGTCTTCTCATTCTCATATTAGATTAACAAGAGAATTAAAAAATGATATTAACATATGGTTACAATTTATGAAAGACTTCAATGGACATACAATTTGGCAGGAAGATTTTATAGACTCTGACTCTCTTTCCCTTTTTACTGATGCTTCGGGTGCCATTGGTTATGGAGCATTCTTCAACAACAATTGGTCCGCTGAAAAATGGCCTCAATCTTGGTTAGACAACAAATATTATTCAAAAAATTTAGTTTTTCTGGAACTTTTCCCAGTTTTGGTTTCTTTATTAATTTGGCAAGAGGATTTCCAAAACAGACGCATTTTATTATGTTCAGACAACATGGGTGTTGTATTCGCCATAAATTGTTTGTCGTCCAAGTCTCCTCTAGTATCTTCTCTATTAAGGAAATTGGTTTTGCATTGTCTCAATTTTAATATATGGTTAAAAGCAAAATTTATTCCAGGTAGAAATAATATTATTGCTGATGCTTTATCTCGTCAGCAGCTCACGAAATTTTTCGCAATGGCACCTCTGGCATCTTTGAAAGGAATACCTTGTCCACATCAGTTATGGAGTATTACAGAAGAATAAATAACGAATTGTTAATTAATTCGTTAGCCAAGAATACATGGGCAGCCTATTCTGCCGCATGGTTCGATTGGACGGAATTCTGCAATATGGGTCGTTTACCAGCTACAAAATTTAATTTGGAAAATTTCAATACTTTTTTAATTTACCTTTGGAAGAGGGGAATGGCAGCTGAGTCTATCTCTAAAAGATTATCTGCCATTTCTTTCTTTTTTAAATTGAATGGTCACAATTCAATATTGAATAATTTCAAAATTAAACAAATAATTAAAGGTATCAAAAGAACTTCTATCCCAAGGGAAAAAACCATTCCATTATCTATTCAACAATTAGCCGGAATTATACAACAATTACCTAAAGTTTGTTCTTCATTTTACGAAGTATGTTTGTTTTCTGCAGCTTTTTCTTTGACTTTTTTTGCTGCTCTACGAATTGGAGAGATTGCAGCGGAAAACAAGCATTCTGGTCCTCCTTTAATTAATTCCGATTTATTAATTGTTGATGAACAAGTCAGATTATTCATAAAAAAATCCAAAACAGATCAAATGGGAAAGGGTATTTGGCTTACTCTTAATAAATGCCCTTATAAAAGTATTTGCCCATTTGAACATATGTCTAAGTGGTTAAGTACGAGAGAGAAAACTTTTCCTGCATTATTCTCTCGCGTTGATGGATCATATCTAACAAAATACCAATTTAACTTTGTTTTACGTAAGAGTTTGCAAAGTTTAGGTCTTTCAAATCAAAACATTTCTGCACATTCGTTTCGCATTGGTGCAGCAACATTTGCGGAAAAAATAGGTTTAAATTCTTCCACTATAAAACGCATTGGAAGATGGAATTCCGATTGCTACAAGCGTTATATAAGACCTAATCTACTTATTCATTAATTGCAGGAACCAAACGGAATATTTGGATATTTGGTGACGACCTAATTAGATGTGTTATGGAACGAGCCAATATCAGAGAATCCACAAAAAATTTAGGTTTTTCTGAGGAAGTTTGTATCAAGTGGAGTGCATTCCCTAACCTCCGGATTTCAAACATTATTTTTGAAGTTGACTACTTGTTCTCAAAATGTTACATTCCTGATGCAGTAATTTTACATGTTGGGTCGTTTGATATAGGAAAAATAAAAACTCATTTGTTGATTTATGAACTACAAGAATTAATGTGCAAGATAAGACAAATTTTACAGAATTCTGTTCTTATATTTTCAGATATTATTCCTAAATTTACTTGGTCAAGTCCTGAATTGTCCTTTTTGGACAAAATAAGGAAAAGAGTCAATAAAAAAATTGAGAAGTTTATGTTAAGTATGGGGCAATTTTCTTACAGACATGTAGAACTTGAAGGTTTTTTAAAAGGACTTTATTGTTCTGGTTTGGATCAGCTTTCAGAAATTGGTTGTGATATCTTTATTTCTGACCTTCAAAATATGATTGAGCAATATGCTACTTAATTGACTGCGATGCTTTGTTGGCCACTTCGTTTCCGATTTGGCGCTTTGGGGTTAAGTCACTCTCTGAGTGGACTGACGGTTATTATTTTGATTAATTTGGTTGTTTGATGGTTAATTGGTATTCTGTTTGTGATATTCAATAATTATTGGAAAACGTAATAAGCATCGCGGCCACTTAAGTACCATAAATTTAAATAAAGTTTATTCTGGTTTACTTTAATTTCGCGTAATTGTCTTTATTCTGGTATAATGGTTGCTTATGACATCATGGAGCGAACCACTAGTGTATAACTTGTGGGGAGCCATGATGTCATGGCAACCTACAAGTTATGGCATTAATTATATTAAACTTACCTGTGTTTAAGAGCTTGGTCTAATCCATGAGTCTGTTGATCTCGGGGCCTTCTAGACAGCTGATTGGTGAGTTTTTTCTAACGGTCTTTCAGTACCTATAAAAGAAGAAAGCATCGTCACTGGCGCATTCACGTAAGTATTTTCTCCAGATCCCTCCCTCCCTCTTATTATTTTTCTTTTTGATTAGTCGCTTGCTTATTGACGGGGGTTAAGTCACTCTCTGAGTGGACTGACGGTTATTATTTTGATTAATTTGGTTGTTTGATGGTTAATTGGTATTCTGTTTGTGATATTCAATAATTATTGGAAAACGTAATAAGCATCGCGGCCACTTAAGTACCATAAATTTAAATAAAGTTTATTCTGGTTTACTTTAATTTCGCGTAATTGTCTTTATTCTGGTATAATGGTTGCTTATGACATCATGAGGAGGTGGTAGAGGATGAGGAAGCGGAGCATGAGGAGGAAGCAACAGGAGGCAAAGAGAAACGCCCTGCAATCCTTGGTGGTGAAAGGACATGCGGCAAACTGCTATCCGCCTCAGGCCCAGCCACCATTGCATTTACCCAGTGTGCTGTTATGGAGAAATAACGTCCCTGACCGTGCTTACTAGTACACGTATCCGTAGTTAGGTGGACCTTGCCACAGATGGCGTTGCGCGGTGCACACCTAATTTTGTCCCCCACTTGGTTGTGCAGGGAAGGGATGGCACGCCCGGAAAAGTAGTGGCAGCTGGGCACAACGTACTGTGGGACAGCCACCGCCATCAAATTCTTAAAACTGTCCGTGTCCACCAGACTGAATGACAGCATTTCAAAGGCCAGGAATTTTGAAATACTGGCACTCAGGGCCAGGGATCGCGGGTGGGTAGGGGGGTACTTCCTATTTCGATCCAGTGTTTGGGAGATAGACAGCTGAATGCTTCCGTGGGACATTTTGGAGATGCTTGGTGACCGAGGTGAGTGGTCCCGGCTGGGCAGCTGAGCCCTATCATCAGGGCATGCACCACCTCGTCTCCCCACGGTCATAGCAGGTCCGGTCGGCGTCTCCTGCATCCCCCCCCTCTGTCGGGTGCCGCGCTTCACTGACACGGGGGGGGGGGGTCGGTACGGCAGCACTGGGGCCTAGTTGGAGCCGCAGTCCTCAGGTGAGGGACAGGTTCCCTGCAGAGAGGGACTCCATCTGTCCTGTCAGGCGGCGGGATCCCGGTCACCTCCTGTCTTCCTGGGCTTGCGCCGCTCCTGCTAGCCATGCCGGGTCCTCCAACGTGCACCCCAGCTGTCCCGGTCACTCAGGGTCAGCATGGGGGGGGCCAGGCTGTTCCCGGGGAGCTTGGGGTGGCTAGCAGGCGGCGCGGCGTGCCTCAATCCTCTGCTAGCCGGCCCGCTGTGGGCGCCGCTCCTCTGTTCCCCACAGATCAGGGGGTGGGTTCTGCAGGCCTGCGGCGGCCTCAGCGGTGCCCGGTGTCCCCAGGGCACTGGGTTCGCAAATTGCGCAGGGTACGTTTTGTGTTTATTCCAGGGTTCCTTCAGTATGCAAATTCCTGGAATCAGTCAGGGGCCATTCGTCCCCTGAACCGCACAGGCACTTGTGTTTTTTGTGGTATTCTTGAAGCACGCTGGTGCTCTGGCTTCCCTGAATCGCGCAGGTATTGTTCCCTGTTTCGCTCAGGTGTCATGTTCTCGGATTCTCAGGTTTCACGGTTCCAAATCGCATGCGTCATGTCTTCCCTGATTCGCTCAGGTTATGTTTTCTCCAAAACGCAGGTGTCATGCCCCCAAAAATCGCTTGAGTCATGTCTTCCCTGAATCGCTCAGGTTATGTTTTTTCCAAATCGCAGGTGTCATGCCATGTCTTCCCTGAATCGCTCAGGTTATTGTTTTCTCCAAATCGCAGGTGTCATGTCCCCAAGAATCGCAGGTGTCATGTCTTCCCTGAATCGCTCAGGTTATGTTTTTTCCAAATCGCAGGTGTCATGCCATGTCTTCCCTGAATCGCTCAGGTTATGTTTTCTCCAAATCGCAGGTGTCATGTTCCCAAGAATCGCAGGTGTCATGTCTTCCCTGACTGGCTCAGGTTATGTTTTTTCCAAATCACAGGTGTCATGCCATGTCTTCCCTGAATCGCTCAGGTTATGTTTTCTCCAAATCGCAGGTGTCAGGTTCCCAAGAATCGCATGTGTCATGTCTTCCCTGAATCGCTCAGGTTATGTTTTCTCCAAATCGCAGGTGTCATGTCCCCAAGAGTCGCTTGAGCCATGTCTTTCCTAGGTGGCTCAGGGCTCAGGTTCCCTGAATCACTCCGGCGGCTGCCTCCCCTTAGTCACTTAGGGGTAACGTTCCAGGCCTGGTGTGTTCCCTGAATCGCTCAGGCCTGGTGTGTTCCCTGAATCGCTCAGGCCTGGTGTGTTCCCTGAATCGCTCAGGCCTGGTGTGTTCCCTGAATCGCTCAGGCCTGGTGTGTTCCCTGAATCGCTCAGGCCTGGTGTGTTCCCTGAATCGCTCAGGCCTGGTGTGTTCCCTGAATCGCTCAGGCCTGGTGTGTTCCCTGAATCGCTCAGGCCTGGTGTGTTCCCTGAATCGCTCAGGCCTGGTGTGTTCCCTGAATCGCTCAGGTCTGGTGTGTTCCCTGAATCGCTCAGGTCTGGTGTGTTCCCTGAATCGCTCAGGTCTGGTGTGTTCCCTGAATCGCTCAGGTCTGGTGTGTTCCCTGAATCGCTCAGGTCTGGTGTGTTCCCTGAATCGCTCAGGTCTGGTGTGTTCCCTGAATCGCTCAGGTCTGGTGTGTTCCCTGAATCGCTCAGGTCTGTGTGTTCCCTGAATCGCTCAGGTCTTGTGTGTTCCCTGAATCGCTCAGGTCTTGTGTTCCCTGAATCGCTCAGGTCTTGTGTTCCCTGAATCGCTCAGGTCTGGTGTGTTCCCTGAATCGCTCAGGTCTGGTGTGTTCCCTGAATCGTTCAGGTCTGGTGTGTTCCCTGATTCGCTCAGGTCTGGTGTGTACCCTGATTCGCTCAGGTGTGGTGTTCCTGGTTCACTCGGGTATCAGGTGCTCCCTGTTTCAAAAAAAAAAAAAAGTTCAACAGGTTGTCTCCCCTGAGGTGGGTAGTCTGAGTCTCGCGGTTCCCTTCGCGCCATAGGGGCCGGTCATTCATACTCATCGCCGGGTCTCGTTCCAACACAACTTATTTCTCACGTAAACAGAGCCTCAGGCCTCCAGAGCTTCAAGCAAGCTTCTATCGTGTCACCAGGCTCCTCCTTGTGCAGGTAGGTTCAGCCAGAGGTTGCTGTTGCACCTTGTCCTGGCGTCAAGCATGTCTTCTCACGAGCTTCCGTTCATAGGTTTCTGCTCACCTCTGAGAATAGTAGCGTGAGTCGTGAGTATCGATTAAAACACATTTCCGTACCAACCCGTCCTCTGACGGGTGTCGTCTTGTTGTCCATAGGGGGGGGGAATTTTCATTCATCTGTCGTTGTCATACCTCCTCAGGCAGCGTAAAAATGTCTAAGGCTCCAGAAACAGACGATAGCCTATCTTTACCCGGGACTTCCGTGTCAGGGCGCGCCAGCAACCCCTCTCTGGACCATCCCGAAGCTCATCGCAGAGCTCAACAGGAGGGGAATCCGTCATCCCGCTTCCGCGAGGAAGGCGGAGCTGTACCGCCTCCTGATGACAGAACCAGAGGGCCCCAACGACCAGCCCTCTCTGTCGTCTATACAGCTGTCCATTCTGCAGTTGCAGGCTACCATTGGCAGCCTGGCAGGTTCAGTGGCAGACATACAGACCAGGATGGGGAATTGGAGTCCCGGCCTCCGGCGGCACCACCTTCCCCAGCCCCTCCTGCCTTGCCTTCCACGTCTCAGGACGCAGCTCCAGGTACGGTCCGTGCCAGCCCCCAGATTGCCCCCTCGCACTTCATCCCCGAGAACCTGAAAAGGGACATTCTGGCAGGGAGGGACGTCAACCTGGCGTCCATTCTCATTGCGTCCCAGGACGTGTCAGAGAACAAAGTGATCAGTTGCGGGGAGGTTTCGGTAGTTCTCAGGGCCAAGGACGCCCGACTGAACCGGAAACTATCTATTCCGGAGTTCGTCCTGGCTTTTAGCCTCTATAGGGACACCATATGTGGCGTCCAGCCACAGAGGCGGGAAGAGATGGACTCGTACTTGTACCAGGTCACCGACTTGGGGTACAAGTACGGCGGGACCAACTTCTACGATTACCACCGGTCTTTCTCGGCCAAGGCAGCCGCAGCCCTCGCCCAATTTGAGTTCCGCACGGACTGGGCCAATCTAGATATGGAGCTGTTTTGTCGCCATTTTGCGGGGTTACAGGCTCCAACTTGCGCAGCGTGCCAATCAATTCAGCACACCGCCGACTGGTGTCCCAACCTCCCCACCCCGGCCCGGGAGGGTTCCTTGCCAGGCCCCTCTGACACCCAGCGGTTCCAGGGCTCCACCGATAAGCTGGGTAGGCCCATCACATACCTGGGGCAGAGTCAGGTGTGCAATAATTTCAACGCGGGGGGTTGCAGTTTCAATAGCTGTCGCGCATTGCACATCTGCTCCCTCTGTTTCAGGGCCCATCCCCGCCCCAGCTGCCCCAAGAGACAGCAAAAGAACCTATGACTGACCGATGTTAACGTTGAGCTCCTGGGTGTCCTATTACAAAACCACCCCGATCACCAAGCCGTCCAGTTCCTGCTCACTGGTTTCGAAAGGGGTTTCCATACGGGCCTCATTGCCCTCCCCCAAGTTTCCTGTTGCTGGTACGTCCTCTGTTTACAGGGTGGCAGGTGCCACTGACACTTCAGAGGGGGGTGAAGAAGCCGAGACATCATCAGAAGAGGAAGCAGGAGGAGCCAGAGACCTTTCTTTGTTTTTGAGGTGTCTACTCCACTGCAGCCCGTGCTTTGCACTTAGATCCTGGTCATGCAAGTTGTGATCAGGTTTAGAACATTTATGCCTCGCTTCAGGCTCTGATTGCACAGCGTGCAAACCACTCGTGTCTTGTTGTCAGCACATTGTCTGAAGAACTGCCAAGCCAGGGAACTCCTTGGAGCTGGCTTTAGTGTGCTTGGTCCCTTGCTGCGGTGGGCAGTGGCAGGCGTACTGTTTAGGGGACAGTCGCTCCGCTTTTGCACCCTGCTACCTCTTTTGCTGTGCTGGTGGCTCTGTGCGACCACCGCCTCTTCCTCCGAACTACACAGGTCATTCGCATGACCTTGATTCCATGTGGAGTCGAGGACCTCATTGTCCTCCACATCATCTTCTAACAAGTCTTCACCCTTGCCCTCCTTGTCGGTCTGCAGACTGCAGAAAGCCACAGCAGTTGGCACCTGTGTTTCGTCATCATCCCGAGACGTGCTGCGGTGGTCCTCCCATGTACTCATCCAGAAACATAAGTGGTTGGGCATCGGTACACTCAATCTCTTCCACTTCTGGGCAGGGCTATGTGGATGGCCCAAGGAATCCCTGCAATCAGAGTCATCAAAAAGCAGAAGAGACTGCTGCATGACTTGGGGCCCAGACTGCTTGGCTGAATTGCAAGGGGGTGAGGTGAAAGACTGATGGAAATGGGCTGCAGGTGCCAACTCTGATCTTTCAGCAGGGGACTGGGTGGGAGGCAATGTGAAGGAACTGGAGGCACTTTCAGCCACCCAATCTATTATCGTCTGTACTTGTTCTGGCCTCACCATTCGTAGAGCGGCATTCGCGTCTACTAAATAACGCTGAAGGTTCTGTCGCCTACTCCCACCTTAGAAAGGTGTTTTACTTGTGCGTGTAGCTGGCGCAGATCGACCACGTCCTCTCCCTGCAACAGGCGCTCCACTAACACCAGCAGCACCACGACCAGTGCTACGTCCCTTCATTGACGCTCTCCTCATTCTTTGCGTTCACCCACCAAACTAACAGATGGTTTATGTCAGGCGACAATGTAACCTCCAATAGTCAACAATTAAGTTCACTGACAGTAAGGCTGTGCCAGTGTCACAAAGAGACATTTCTTGAGGTCACACAACAGTGTGACAGGCAAATTTTATACAATTATTTCACAGTCACAAAAAATGTGAATTTGTCAACCAACAATGTAACAGCAATATTGACTGGTTTTATTGGACTGTCAGAAATGCAGCGCAGGCCGCAAATGTACTATCTAACACAAAAAGTTAGTTTTTTTCAAACAACACTATAATAGCAGTATTTAACGGTTTTATTGGACTGTCAGAAATGCAGCGCAGGCCACAAATGTACTTTATGGGAAAAAAAAGATTTTTTCACCCACAGTGAAACAGATGGATTTACTGATTTTATTTCAGTATCATATTTGCAGTGCAGGCCGCAAAGGTACTTTATTGCCAAAAAAAAAAGTGTTTGTTTTTTTTAACCCACAATGTCCCAGTTGTATTCACTGATTATATTTTACTATCAGATTTGCAGTGCAGGCCGCAAAGGTAATTTATGAAAAAAAAATATGATATGACAATTAAACAGATGGATTTATTTTCTTTCACGATCACAAATGCAGTGCAGGGCACAAATGTACTTTTTAGCAAAAAATAAATAAATTTGCCCCCCCAGAATCTAACTGATGGATTTACTGAATTGATTACACTCACATATACAGCACAGGCGTACTTTACAGAAAAAAAAATGTGAATATATAACCCCCTGGGTCCCTGAACTCACAGACGTGTTACCTATATTTCTTTCCTTCCCCTTGCACCTATGCAGTGCAGGTGCACTTAAAAAATGGGTACATGTTGCCCACTGAACTAAAAGAACATGATTAAATTATTATCCCTGGCACATATGCAGTGCTGGTGCACTGGTGTTGCACAAAATGGCTGCCGACGCCCACCTAACTAACAGACGGATAAAACTTATTTTTTTGTGTCACTGGGCTCAGGGCAGGGTACAAAAATGTTGCATTGCACCCACACAAAAAAATAAATAAATAAGGCTATGAACCAATAGATGGCGCTGTTCATAAGGCATTACAAGCAGGGCAATAGTCCTCAGATACACCCTAGCAAGCTTATATTACCGCAGATAAAGTGCTAGAAGATGTGTGAATGATAGCAGAAATCCGATATACAGTACAGACCAAAAGTTTGGACACACCTTCTCATTCAAAGAGTTTTCTTTATTTTCATGACTATGAAAATTGTAGATTCACACTGAAGGCATCAAAACTATGAATTAACACATGTGGAATTATATACATACCAAAAAAGTGTGAAACAACTGAAAATATGTCATATTCTAGGTTCTTCAAAGTAGTCACCTTTTGCTTTGATTACTGCTTTGCACACTCTTGGCATTCTCTTGATGAGCTTCAAGAGGTAGTCACCTGAAATGGTTTTCACTTCATAGGTGTGCCCTGTCAGGTTTAATAAGTGGGATTTCTTGCCTTATAAATGGGGTTGGGACCATCAGTTGCGTTGTGGAGAAGTCAGGTGGATACACAGCTGATAGTCCTACTGAATAGACTGTTAGAATTTGTATTATGGCAAGAAAAAAAGCAGCTAAGTAAAGAAAAATGAGTGGCCATAGAGGTCAGTCAGTCAGAAAAATTGGGAAAACTTTGAAAGTGTCCCCAAGTGCAGTCACAAAAACCATCAAGCGCTACAAAGACACTGGCTCACATGCGGACCGCCCCAGGAAAGGAAGACTAAGAGTCACCTCTGCTGCGGAGGATAAGTTCATCCGAGTCACCAGCCTCAGAAATCGCAGGTTAACAACAGCTCAGATTAGAGACCAGGTCAATGACACACAGAGTTCTAGCAGCAGACACATCTTTAGAACAACTGTTAAGAGGAGACTGTGTGAATCAGGCCTTCATGGTAGAATATCTGCTAGGAAACCACTGCTAAGGACAAGCAACAAGCAGAAGAGACTTGTTTGGGCTAAAGAACACAAGGAATGGAAATTAGACCAGTGGAAATCTGTGCTTTGGTCTGATGAGTCCAAATTTGAGATCTTTGGTTCCAACCACCGTGTCTTTGTGCAACGCAGAAAAGGTGAACGGATGGACTCTACATGCCTGGTTCCCACCGTGAAGCATGGAGGAGGAGGTGTGATGGTGTGGGGGTGCTTTGCTGGTGACACTGTTGGGGATTTATTAAAAATTGAAGGCACACTGAACTAGCATGGCTACAACAGCATCTTGCAGCGGCATGCTATTCCATCCGGTTTGTGTTTAGTTGGACCATCATTTATTTTTCAACAGGACAATGACCCCAAATACACCTCCAGGCTGTGTAAGGGCTATTTGACCATGAAGAAGAGTGATGGGGTGCTGCGCCAGATGACCTGGCCTCCGCAGTCACCGGACCTGAACCCAATCGAGATGGTTTGGGGTGAGCTGGACCGCAGAGTGAAGGCAAAAGGGCCAACAAGTGCTAAGCATCTCTGGGAACTCCTTCAAGACTGTTGGAAGACCATTTCAGGTGACTACCTCTTGAAGCTCATCAAGAGAATGCCAAGAGTGTGCAAAGCAGTAATCAAAGCAAAAGGTGGCTACTTTGAAGAACCTAGAATATGACATATTTTCAGTTGTTTCACACTTTTTTGTTATGTACAAAATTCCACATGTGTTAATTCATAGTTTTGATGCCTTCAGTGTGAATATACAATTTTCATAGTCATTAAAATAAAGACAACTCTTTGAATGAGAAGGTGTGTCCAAACTTTTGGTCTGTACTGTATCTATATATACAGGTGGAAGCGGCACCTGCTGCTGCTGCCGCCTCCTGCTGCCTTTACCAGTGGAGCCCCTGCCACTCGGCTCCTTGGTGACCTGGCACACCATTTGCCTCGGGTGCCTACCTTCCTCATTAGTGCTGCTGTCACCTGACAAGGGATGAGACATCCATTCTTCATCCCCTGTAATGTCAGAACCAAGGTCGACCAGTGGTTGACTGAGGGGAACAGCAGACGTGGAGACCCTGACCTGGCTCCGCTGTCCCCTCACTGACGCTTGGGTCTGACTAGGTGCAGGGGTTCTGTGGCTGAAACCACCCGCACCAGTTGGAAGGGATGTCACTGTGGTACTGACAGGCGGCCAGTACCCCCTCCTCCTCCTCTTTCATCCCTTCCAAAAGGTCCTGAGCATCCTGATCAAGATCTAGCTCACTCTCCTATATTACCACACCCATGATGTCACTCTTACTGTCGCTGTCAAACAGCATCAGGGTCAATTCTTTGGGGCCGGGGGCTGGTCCTGCAGGAGGCGGAGAGCTGTGGCTGCTCAGAGCTGAAGTCACACATGAGGCGGATTTCCCTTCCACCTGCGCCCGCCCCTCCATGGGTAGAAGAGCGGCACCGTGTTGGACACGGATGCCGGCACGCCTACGTGCACTCATGGTGTGTTTTTATGTACAAAAAATATATATAAGGAAAATAATGAGGGAAATTGTGCAAACTTTATTGGGTTGGGGACAATGGGGCAAAAAAGGTAAAATAAAATATACACTAAACTCTAAAACACAGAAAAATACTTTTTTTTTTTTTCCACAGACAAAAGACGCTGACACAAATCACTACCCACACGAAACCCTAAAACAGAGGAAAATCCTTTTTTTTCAAAGACAAAAGATGCTGACACTAATCACTACCCACATCAAACCCTAAAACAAACTTTTATTTTTTTTCACAGACATCAAAAGCCTACACTATACTATATCTCTATATAAACTACACTACACCCTACAGTGGAACCTATCAGCTACACTATTCACTCACTAACCTACACTGACTATCTGGACTATCTGGACTACCACTAACTATCTGGATTATATACAGTACAGACCAAAAGTTTGGACACACCTTCTCATTCAAGGAGTTTTCTTTATTTTCATGACTATGAAAATTGTAGATTCACACTGAAGGCATCAAAACTATGAATTAACACATGTGGAATTATATACATAATAAAAAAGTGTGAAACAACTGAAAATATGTCATATTCTAGGTTCTTCAAAGTAGCCACCTTTTGCTTTGATTACTGCTTTGCACACTCTTGGCATTCTCTTGATGAGCTTCAAGAGGTAGTCACCTGAAATGGTCTTCCAACAGTCTTGAAGGAGTTCCCAGAGATGCTTAGCACTTGTTGGCCCTTTTGCCTTCACTCTGCGGTCCAGCTCACCCCAAACCATCTCGATTGGGTTCAGGTCCGGTGACTGTGGAGGCCAGGTCATCTGGCTCAGCACCCCATCACACTCCTTCATGGTCAAATAGCCCTTACACAGCCTGGAGGTGTGTTTGGGGTCATTGTCCTGTTGAAAAATAAATGATGGTCCAACTAAACGCAAACCGCATGGAATAGCATGCTGCTGCAAGATGCAGTGGTAGCCATGCTGGTTAAGTATGCCTTCAATTTTGAATAAATCCCCAACAGTGTCACCAGCAAAACACCCCCACACCATCACACCTCCTCCTCCATGCTTCACGGTGGGAACCAGGCATGTAGAGTCCATCCGTTCACCTTTTCTGCGTCGCACAAAGACACGGTGGTTGGAACCAAAGATCTCAAATTTGGACTCATCAGACCAAAGCACAGATTTCCACTGGTCTAATGTCCATTCCTTGTGTTCTTTAGCCCAAACAAGTCTCTTCTGCTTGTTGCTTGTCCTTAGCAGTGATTTCCAGCAGATATTGTACAATGAAGGCCTGATTCACACAGTCTCCTCTTAACAGTTGTTCTAGAGATGTGTCTGCTGCTAGAACTCTGTGTGTCATTGACCTGGTCTCTAATCTGAGCTGCTGTTAACCTGCGATTTCTGAGGCTGGTGACTCGGATGAACTTATCCTCCGCAGCAGAGGTGACTCTTGGGCCCCTTTCACATGGGCGAGTATTCCGCGTGGATGCGATGCATGAGTTGAACGCATTGCACACGCACTGAATACCGACCCATTCATTTCTATGGGGCTGTTCACATGAGCGGTGATTTTCACGCATCACTTGTGCGTTGCGTAAAAATTGCAGCATGCTCTATATTCAGCGTTTTTCACGTAACGCAGGCCCCATAGAAATGAATGGGGTTGCGTGAAAATCGCAAGCATCCGCAAGCAAGTGCGGATGTAGTACGATTTTCACGCATGGTTGCTACGAGACGATCGGGATGGAGACCCGATCATTATTATTTTCCCTTATAACATGGTTATAAGGGAAAATAATAGCATTCTGAATACAGAATGCATAGTAAAATAGCGCTGGAGGGGTTAAATTTTTTAAAAAAATAATTTAACTCACCTTAGTCCACTTGCTCGCGTAGCCGGCATCTCCTTCTGTCTTCATCTTAGCTTTGTGTAGCAACAAGGACCTTTGGTGATGTCACAGTCATCACATGATACGTCACTTGATCTTTTACCATGGTGATGGATCATGTGATGACTGTGATGTCACCAAAGGTCTTTGTTGCTACACAAAGCTAAGATGAAGACAGAAGGAGATGACGGCTACGTGAGCAAGTGGACTAAGGTGAGTTAAATTATTTTTTAATTTTTTTTAACCCCTCCAGCGCTATTTTACTATGCATTCTGTATTCAGAATGCTATTATTTTCCCTTATAACCATGTTATAAGGGAAAATAATACAATCTACAGAATACCGATCCCAAGTGCACCCGCACATGTTTCCGCAACGGCCGTGTGAAAGAGGCCTTGGTCTTCCTTTCCTGTGGCGATCCGCATGTGAGCCAGTTTCTTTGTAGCGCTTGATGGCTTTTGTGATGGCACTTGGGGACACTTTGAAAGTTTTCCCAATTTTTCGGACTGGCTGACCTTCATTTCTTAAAGTAATGATGGTCACTCGTTTTTATTTACTTAGCTGCTTTTTCTTGCCATAATACAAATTCTAACAGTCTATTCAGTAGGACTATCAGCTGTGTATCCACCTGACTTCTCCACAACGCAACTGATGGTCTCAACCCCATTTATAAGGCCAGAAATCCCACTTATTAAACCTGACAGGGCACACCTGTGAAGTGAAAACCATTTCAGGTGACTACCTCTTGAAGCTCAACAAGAGAATGCCAAGAGTGTGCAAAGCAGTAATCAAAGCAAAAGGTGGCTACTTTGAAGAACCTAGAATATGACATATTTTCAGTTGTTTCACACTTTTATGTTATATATATAATTCCACATGTGTTAATTCATAGTTTTGATGCCTTCAGTGTGAATCTACAATTTTCATTGTCCTGAAAATAAAGAAAACTCTTTGAATGAGAAGGTGTGTCCAAACTTTTGGTCTGTACTGTATATGGGCTAACTATATAATGTCCCTAACACCCTACACTGGAACCTATCAGCTACTCTATTCACTCACTAACCTACTCTATCTAACCCAACTAGATTATATATACACGAGGTATCAGAAGTCACAGGAATTCAGCACAGCACAAAGATCACACTCCTCTCACTCTCACAACTGCATGAAACAGCACAAAATGGCTGTGGTGAGGTTCTCTTATATAGTAAGGAGTATGCAACTTTTCCTATTGGTTGCTAGGGAAGTTGCTAAGCTCTTGCAGCCTTCTCATTGGCCCACAAGCTAGAAGCAGGGAGGGATCATGAGTAGAGTTGAGCGGACACCTGGATGTTCGCGTTCGACGGGTTTGGACGAACTTCACAAAAAAGTTAGAGTTCGGTACCCAAACTTGACCCTGAACCCGAACCCCATTGAAGTCAATAGGGACCCAAAATTTTGAGAACTAAAATGGCTGTAAAAAGTAATGGAAAGGGCTAGAGGGCTAGAAATGGCAGCAAAATGTTGTTAAGAGCATGGCAAGTGCTCTGCAAACAAATGTGGATAGGGAAATTATTTAAAATAACATAACAAAATACATAAAAAACTAAAATAAAATCTTGATCTAGGACAATGAGGTCCATATGGAGTAGGGGGTTGAGGAGGTGGTGGATGTGGCGGTGTAGGTGGAAGCGGCAGTGGAGGATGAGGAGGTAGCCTACACTGCTTTTTGGTTTTATTTTTTATTTTAGTTTTTTGTTTAAATTATGGTACACCCCAAAACATTGGGAAATATAACCTGTTATATCCCCCTCCAGCAGTGCTAAACAATTTGGATTTGGAAACATTAGACAGGAGAAGCCCTGCTGCCGCTTTGTTGACTCTAGATAACTTCTGCCTGATCGCATGTCCACGTGACGTCCACAATCTATTTGAAAATTTTCTCTATCAACTTTCAATGTTCTTTTCTGAGCCTACCATGTTGATCACGGTTATCAGCGAGTCAGGGTTCCACGACAGAGAGGGAGTGTGAGAAAGAGATACCACATCCAAGGGAGGACAATGGATGAAATTAAATGTTGATCGTGCAAAAAAGTGGGAAAAATTATTGAAGCTGAAGCTTACAAGTAAAGGAGGTAGCGCGCGTCAATTAAAGAAGAATTACATTTTTTTTATTTAATTCCGATGCAGAACAGGGGTTTAATCACATCAAAAATTTTAAAATTTCACCCAAGAATGTAACAGACAAATTAGTGAAATGTTTTTACCTGTCTACTAGGTATAGCAGGGGTATATCACAGCCAAAAAGTTGTGAATTTCACTCATAAATATAACAGACAAATTAGTGAAATGTTTTTACCTGTCTACTAGGTATAACAGGGGTATATCACAGCCAAAAATTGGTGAATTTTATGCGAGAATGTAACAGACAAATTAGTGACATTTTTTTACCTGTCTACTAGGTATAGCAGGAGTATATCACAGCCAAAAATTGGTAGATTTCACCCGAAAATGTAACAGACAAATTAGTAAAATGTTTTTGCCTGTCTACTAGGTAGAGCAGGTGTATATCACACCCAAAAATTTGTGAATTTCACCCGAATAAGTAACAGACAAATTACTTATTTGCGGACGGTGTGCAGTGCAGACCGCATTCCTTGGCCGCACGGCTCTAGCGGCGGGACTTGCACAGCAATAGGTGGTTCTTTAACCCCAGCAGCCTCATCATACCCAGGCCGTCGCATCCACGCACCAGGTCTTCAGGCGACCGCACAATCAGGTCACATACAACTTACCGTGGCCTCACTAGGCAGCGGCCTGGGGTGCGTTACGTTGGCAATCCCGGTCACCAGCCACTCCTTCTGGGCGGGGGGTCAGAGTCCAGGTGCTGGTTTAAAAAAAAAAAAAAAAAAAAAAAACATATTCGGTCACGTTGTGTGGCACCATAGGCATACACGGAAGACAAGGTATGTATCAGGTTCCGACTTGGCACAAGCAGTCAGTCATCCATGGTGTTAAGTCCACGGTGGAGGGTTGGGCCACGCTTCAAAAAAAAAAAAAAAAAAAGTCTGTCACGACCTCAGACTCACATAAGTCCTGTCACGACCATGAGCATTCATACGCGTCTGTCACGTCTTCAGACTTGCGATACAATCCTGTCACGACTACAAGCATTCGATAAAGAAAGAAAAAAAAAAACCCTGTCACGACTACAGGCATTTGATAAAGAAGAAGGAAAAAAAAAAAAAAACCCTGTCTCTACTACAGGCATTCGATAAAGAAAAAAAAAAACCCTGTCACGACTACAGGCATTCGATAAAGAAAGAAAAAAAAACAAAAAAAACCCTGTCACGACTACAGGCATTCGATAAAGAATAAAGAAAAAAAAGAAAAAAAACCCTGTCACGACTAACTACAGGTGTTCGTATTTCAACGTCTGTCACGTCCACAGACACGCAATAAAGTCCTGTCACGAGCACAGGAAGTCTTGTCATACACAACTTGCACGTCCACAGACTGGTCAAAGTTCTGTCACGCCTACAGGCACACCACTGCTCATCCAAATATCAGTACAAAATCCTGTCACGACCACAGGCACAAGTACCGGAACGTCTTCTCAGTCATGGTCACTCCACAGGTGTCACCTGGGCTATTCCGACACTGGCCCAGGCCTGTCCCGTCTTCGGGCCTCACAGCCCGGGAGACCACTGGGTGCTATCACGCAGGTGGCGGTAGCACGCTTGTCCGCCACGGCACCCGCAGGGCGGACAGGCCCCCTTAGTGGCCAGGCACACGGGCACGAGGTCATACTTCGCAGCTCGGGAAAAGGGGGGTTCTAATGGCTCTCAATTAATAACCAATAGGAAGATGTTGCAAGAATTCACACCTGGAGGCTCTTCCACGTCGCGGGATAGTGGGGACACCCAGTCGGAGCGAAGTGTGGGACCCTCATTACGTTCCTGGACCATCCCGAAGTTGTCCGCCGAGCTGTGCCGAAGGGGCATCCTCTTTCCAGCATCAGCAAGGAAAGCCGAGTTGTATCATCTTCTAATGTCAGATGTACCACCAGTGAGTCAGGACAAGGTTTCCATGGGTACCATTCAGACATCGCTCACCCAAATACACGCCGTGATCAACAGTATGGCGTCATCCATGTCAGACCTTCAGGCCAGAATGGAATCGGTGGAAGCCAGGTCTGCGGCGGCAGCATTAGCGACACCGACACCTGCGGAACCTGCGGCAGGGCCATCCGGTGCTTCGGGTGGGTCATCCCACTTTCCCTCAATCGCCCCGTCCCACATTCATTCTGGCCAGTATCAGGCAGGACATATTGGAGGGCAAAGACGTCAACCTGGCGTCCCTGCTCATTGCGACACATACGGCCCCGGGCAATAGAACCATTGCGTGTGGGGAGGTCTCGGTAATCCTGAAGTCTAAAGACTCTAGGCTTAACAGGAAATTGAACGTCACGGAATTCGTTCTAGCATTCAGCTTATATAGGGACGTGATTTGCACAGTCAACCCGCATAGGAGGGCCGAGCTAGATCTGTATATGTACAAGGTGGTAGAATTAGGTTACAAATATGGCGGCACAGCATTCTTCGACTATCACCGGTCATTCTCAGCCAAAGCAGCAGCTGCCCTCATACAGTGTCAGCACGTGCTGGATTGGTCTGACATAGACACAGAATTGTTCTGCCGCCATTTTGCCGGGCTCAAAGCTCCGACCTGCACGGTCTGCAACTCGTACTCCCACACTACGGGTTGGTGTTCTCAGACGGGCCACGTAGCAGATCCTGCACTACCTTATTCAGCCCCAGGTCCATCAAACACCAAGCCAGCATCCGGGGTAGACAAGTTAGGTCGTCCCATTAAATACCTTGGCAGGAGCCAGATATGTAACAATTATAACTACGCCATTTTTCACTACAACCAGTGCAGGTTGTTACACCTGTGTGCGACTTGTTTTAGGGCCCAGCATGCCCTCAAAGGAATCAAAGCCCAGCGTGACCAAGCATGGTCAACGTGGGTCTGCTGGCGTTATTCTTGGCTGAACATCCACACCCGGCCTGGGTCCAGTTCGTCATCCACGGCTTGACACACGGTTTCCATACAGGGCTTCTTGTGCTCCCTCAAACCACATTCGAATGTGACAATTTGCAGTCCGCAGCCAGAGACCCAGAGGCGGTGACTCCAACGTTCAACCAACCTCCCTTCGCATGCTGGAGAGTCAATCCAGTAGGCATCGTGACCGGCAAATTCAATAATAAAAAACGCCTAATCTATGACTTGTCCGCCCCACATTCTTTACACATACCAAGCTTGAACTCTCTGATTCCATCCGAGGAATTCACCATGAGATACGCATCAATAGACGAAGCAATACAGGTCATAATCATATTAGGCAGAGGCACCTGGCTGTCAAAAGCAGACATCACCGATGCCTTCAAGTTACTTCCCATCCATCCTGAGTTATGGCAGTGGCATGGCATGAAATGGCAGGGTGCTTATTATTTTGCCAGTAAACTGACCTTCGGGTCAAAGTCCAGCCCCTGGTTGTTCGACCAGCTGGCCAGCACACTGCATTGGGTGTTGACCAACACCTTCAGGGCAAACCACGTCATCCACTACCTAGATGATTTTCTCCTGATAGAATCCCCAGATCAAGTATCTCAAGATCTACAAGTCCTGCGCACAGCGTTTTCAGACCTGAGAATACCGTTGGCCCCACACAAGGTGGAGGGACCCAGCACAGAGATCACCTTTCTAGGCATCTGCTTGAACACAGTGTACATGAAGGCCAGTCTTCCTCAGGATAAGCTGGCCAGAATCAAGACGGTTGTTCACAGACTAGTACAAGTGAGGGTAACCACCAGGGCAGATCTTCAGTCACTCCTTGGAATGTTGAATTTTGCCATGCGCATCATGCCACAGGGCAGGTCCTTCATTTCAAGGCTCCTGGCACTCCTCCCACTAGCACCCTGCCAAGACAGCCCATTCCAGCTGGACCAAGACGCCATCGCTGACTTATTGATGTGGGACAACGTCCTCTCCCAATGGAATGGGGTTTCCCTGTTCATCCCGGTGGCATCCAGTAATTCCCCAGTGATCCACACAGACGCCTCGCCCGCTGCCGGCTTTGCAGCCATCCATGGCACTCACTGGTTCGCCCAATCATGGCCGGTAGAGGTCACCAGCATCTCAGGGTTTTCAAGGAGTTCCTCACTCTTTGAGATTTATCCCATAGTAGCAGCGGCCGTCACGTGGGGGGTACAGTGGAGCAACCAGACAGTCCTGTTTCTGACTGACAATGAGGCTCTCGCTGACATTCTAATGAAGGGCAGGTCAGCCTCCAGGCACATCATGTCGTTCGTGCGAAAGCTTGCGTGGCTGGCTCTGCAAAACAATTTCAATTTCATATGCACACACATAAGTGGCCAACGTAATGTCGCAGCCGATGCTCTATTTCGATTTAACTTTCCCCTCTTCTTTCAGGTCTTTCCAGAAGCAGATCTCTCCCAAACACCAACCCCGCCTCATGGCCAGCTATTGCTGGAGTAGCACCATTTCTCCAGATGGCTAAGAACCTCATGTCCGATTCTCTGTCCAGCAATACACGAAAGGCGTACAGGACGGCCTGGCGTTTGTTTAACAGGTTCAAATTCTCTTACCCTCCGGCCGGGGAAGGTCCTATCACTTACCTGCTGGCGTTTATAGCTTTTTGCCACTCACAGCTAAATCTATCTTATAGTACCGATAAGCTGTACCTCGCGGGCATACAGCATCATTGGTATGTACAGTTCCCGGATCAACCATCACTGTTCACGGCCCATCAGATCAAATCCTTGCTGAGGGGCATCCAGAAACAGGCCATCAAAAGAAGACCTGCCAGGCAACCTTTCACCGGCAACATGGTTAGGACAGTTTCTGACGCACTGGCCAATGACCCCTTCGGCCAATATATTAGCTTACTCATCAGGGCGGCTTTGTATCTGGCGTTCTACGGGTTCCTCAGGCCAGATGAGTTCACTTGTGTAAAATCATCTAAAAAATTATTGCGGAGGAACCAACTGTTTTGGGACGGTACGCACCTCATCCTCATTTTGGACTCCAGCAAGACGGGCCAACCTGGGGAATCCGTGCAGGTCAGGTACTTCGTCACCAACAACAAGTGGTGCCCAGTGACGATCCTACACGAGTGGTTGCAATATACCGGGAACATGCCCGCGGAGGCCCCCCTGTTCCAGCTGGATGGGTTTCCCTTGAACATTCAGACTTTCCTCAGATACGTTCGCCTTTTGGTCTCCTCGTCAGGGGGCAACCCGTTAGCCATCACCGGGCATTCATTTCGTATAGGTGCCGCCTCCGCTGCATCCAAAAATAATGTACCGGCACACGTCATTCAGAAATTGGGCAGGTTGAAATCTGCATGCTACGCTCGTTATGTTTCTGATCCTCAACAGGAAATGTCACTTGCTTTCAATCATTTGTTGTTGTAATTTCACTTAGAATACACAGATCCTAACCTTTCCTGCATCCGTGTGGTTTTTGGCCCCTTCAGGCTACCCTCTATACAGCAGTTCCGGCATAACTCTACTGCTTCAGGTAGGTACAGGTACGTAGTTCTCAGCCAGCCGATTCTGGCACAAGTGTTAAGCAATGATGGCATTGCTGGGTTTGTGCTAGGGGAGGCGGGGCCACACAGGGTTAAAAAGCAGCCGAAGGTACCTGCTGCTGCACGGTCTCCGGCACGTCTGCCCACCCAACCCCCCTTTTTCATCACATAATCCACACTGGGGTAGCCCCCTTCAGGCTACCCTCAATACAGCAGTTCCGGCATAACTCTACTGCTTCAGGTAGGTACAGGTACGTAGTTCTCAGCCAGCCGATCCTGGCACAAATTAGTGAAGAGTCATAAAAGACAATAATCTTAATTTTTGAGGTGGAGGTCCATATGGAGTAGGAGTTTGAGGAGGTGGTGGACGTCTATTCTGCACAGGATACGGACAAGTCCTGTGAGATCCAGTGCCTGCGATTGTCAGTGATAACGCCCCCTGCCGTGCTAAACACACGTTCAGACAATACGCTGGCTGCAGGGCAGGCCAGCACCTCCAAGGCGTAAAGGGCAAGCTCGGGCCATGTGCCCAATTTGGAGACCCAGAAGTTGATGGGGCAGACCCGTCATTCAGTACGTGTAGGCGTGTGCACACATACTGCTCCACCGTGTTGCTGAAATACTGCCTCCTGCTAAGACATTCTTTATCAGCTGGTGGTGCTGGTTGTGGCTTGCAGACAAAGCTTTTCCACATTTTGGCCATGCTAACCCTGCCTTCTGAGGTGCTGGTGGTGCCCCATCTGCATTGGTGACCTCTTCCTCCTCCTCTGCCTTTGCCTTGTGCTTCCACTGTGCCCCCACTGTCGGGTGGGAATGCCACCAGCAGCGCGTCTACCAGAATGCGCTTGTACTCGCGCATCTTACGATCATGCTCCAGTGATGGAATTAAGGACGGTACGTTGTCCTTGTAACAGGGATCCAGCAGCATGGCCACCCAGTAATCAGCGCAAGTTAGAATGTGGGCGGTCGTTGCGGAGAAGCTGTAATTGCTCATGTGTGTCAGGCTGCCCAGAGGCAACGAAAAGCTGTCCTCTGTGGGAGGTGTATCGTCCTCTGTATCCCCCCCAGCCACGCACCAATGATAGCCATGAGGAACCGTGGTAGCACCCTGTTGTGAACACGGTTCCTCCTCCTCCATCTCCTCCTCCTCATCTAACACCTCGTCATCCTCCAAAACTGTGCACTTGCTGGACAATTGTGTACCTGGCTAGGAACCCACCCTCGGAGCCACTTGTGAATTACTTGCCGGAAACCCTGTGCCACATCCTCTTCCTCCTCCTGTGCCACATCCTCTTCCATCATCGCCCGAAGCGTTTTTTCAAGGAGGCATAGAAGTGCAATTGTAACACTGAGAATGGCGTTATCGACACTGGCCATGTTGGTGGAGTACTCGAAACAGCGCAACAAGGAACACAGGTCTCGCACAGAGGCCCAGTCATTGGTGGTGAAGTGGTGCTGTTCTGCAGAGCAACTCACCCGTGCGTGCTGCAGCTGAAACTCCACTATCGCCTGGTCCTGCTCGCAGAGTCTGCCATGCATGTGCAAGGTGGAGTTCCACCTTGTGGGCATGTCGCATATAAGGCTGTGAGGGGGAAGGCCAAAGTTACGCTGCAGCGCTGACAAGTGAGCAGCAGCGGGGTGAGAACACCGAAAGCATGCACAGACGGCCCACACTTTCTGCAGCATCTCTGACATATCAGGGTCATTTTTAAGGAACCTTTGCACCACCAAATTCAGCACATGCGCCAAGCAAGGGATCAAACCGGCTAGTCCCAGAGCTGCTACGATATTTCACCCATTATCGCACACCACCAGGCCGACCTTAAAGCTCACTGGCACCAACCACACATTATGCTGTTGTTCCATGCCCGTCCACAGCTCCTCCGCGGTGTATGGTTTGTCCCCCAAACAGATATTTTCAAACTTCCTGCTGTCGTTTACCTCTAGTTGTGCTGAAGTTGGTGGTGAAAGTGTTACACTGACCGGATGAGGAGGCGGTAGAGGATGAGGAAGCAGAGTAGGAGGAGGAAGCAACAGGAGGCAAACTGAAGCTCCCTGCAATCCTCGGTGGTGGAAGGACATGCACCAAACTGCTATCTGCCCTTAGGCCCAGCCACCACTGCATTTACCCAGTGTGCTGTTAGGGAGATATAACATCCCTGACTGTGCTTACTTGTCCACGTATCTGTAGTTAGGTGGACCTTGCCGCAGATGGCATTGCGCAGTGCACACCTGATTTTGTCCCCCACTTGGTAGTGCGGGGAAGGGATGACTCGCCTGGAAAAATAGTGACTGCTGGGCACGACGTACTGTGGGACAGCCACCGCCAGGCTTTTAAAACTCTCCGTCTCCACCAGACGGAATGACAGCATTTCAAAGGCAGTAATTTTGAAATGCTGGCATTCAGGGCTAGGTTGTCACAACCAGACATCTGAGAAGCTCTGACAGATGCCTTTCAGAACCTCCCCCTTGAGCTTCTTTGTTTTGGTTTTCAGTTCCTCATCTCGTTAGCCTCTCTCAGCTGTCTTGTAGTTGGACTGATTGCTTCCCTTTAAATTCCTCCCCATAATGCATTAGTGTGCGGTTTATACAACTTCCTGGAGTGTGTGTGCATGCTGATCCATTTCCCAGTCTTCTACAAGATAAGTGTTGTACATTCATTTGTGATTTTATGTTTGCTGGATCCCAGATGACCCTGACTCCCTCCGTGTCTAGTGTAGGGAGCCGGTGGTCGTGCCCCCTCACTATTGTAGGGTGTTCAGGTGTTATATAGTCTAGGTACGTGGATATGCGATCATCCACCATTGGGGTGTTTGCATAGGCTGAGCAGAGTCAGGGAGAGTGCAGGTCTTATGCAGGGGTCTCCCTTTTGTTCCTTAGTTTTGGATCCAGTAAGTCATATATTCATTTTGCATTGTCTTGTTTCCTGTACACCTTCTGTGACATAGGTATCGCGGGTGGGTAGTGGGGTACTTCCTTTTCCGCTCCAGTGTTTTGGAGATGGAGAGCTGAATGCTTCCGTGGGACATTGTGGAGATGCTTGGTGACCCAGCTGGTTGTGTTGCTGGCAGATCCTCTGTTTGCGGGGTGGCAGGTGCCACTGTCACTCCAGAGGTGGATGAAGAGGTTGAGACTGCAGCAGAAGAGGAAGCAGGAGGAGCCAGAGACCTTTATTTGTTTTTGAGGTATCTACTCCACTGCAGCTCGTGCTTTGCACTTAGATGCCTGGTCATGTAGGTTGTGCTCAGGTTGAGAACGTTTATGCCTCTCTTCAGGCTCTGATTGCACAGCATGCAAACCACTTGTGCCTTGTCGTCAGCACATTGTCTGAAGAACTGCCACGCCAGGGAACTTCTTGGAGCTGGCTTTGGTGTGCTCAGTCCCTTGCTGCGGTGGGCAGTAGCAGGCGTATTTTCAAGAGGACGGCTGCTCCGCTTTTGCACCCTGCTTCCTCTTCTGCTGTACTGGTGATTCTGTGCGACCACTGCCTTTTCCTCTGAACTACACAGGTCACTCGCATGACCTTGATTCCATGTGGGGTCGAGGACCTCATCGCCCCCCACATCATCTTCCAACAAGTCTTCACCCCTGCCCTCCTTGTCGGTCTGCACACTTTTAAAAGTCACATCAGTTGGCACCTGTGTTTTGTCATCATCCGAGACGTGCTGCAGTGGTCCTCCCATATACTCATCTTGAAACATAAGTGGTTGGGCATCGGTGTACTCAATCTCTTCCACTGCTGGGGCAGGGCTATGTGGATGGCCCTGGGAAACCCTGCTAGCAGAGTCATCAAAAAGCAGAAGAGACTGCTGCCTGACTTGGGGCTCAGACTGCTTGGCTGATTTGCAAGGGGGTGAGGTGAAAGACTGATGGACACCGGCTGCAGGTGCTAACTCTGATCTTTCAGCAGGAGACTGGGTGGGAGACAATGTGAAGGAACTGGAGGCACTGTCAGCAACCCAATCTACAGGGTGGGCCATTTAATGGATACACCTTAATGAAATGTGAATGGTTAGTGATATTAACTTCCTGTTTGTGGCACATTAGTATATTTGAGGGGGGAAACTTCTCAAGATGGGTGGTGACCATGGCGGTCATTTTGAAGTCGGCCATTTTGAATCCAACTTTAGTTTTTTCAATAGGAAGAGGGTCATGTGACACATCAAACTTATTGGGAATTTCACAAGAAAAACAATGGTGTGCTTGGTTTTAACGTAACTTTATTCTTTCATGAGTTATTTACAAGTTTCTGACCACTTATAAAATGTGTTCAATGTGCTGCCCATTGTGTTGGATTGTCAATAAAACCCTGTTCTCCCACTTTTCACACACTGATAGCAACACCACAGGAGAAATGGTAGCACAGGCTTCCAGTATCCGTAGTTTCAGGTGCTGCACATCTCGTATCTTCACAGCATATGAAGTCTGGAATGCATAGATATCACCAGACGCTAGGTTTCATCCCTGGTGATGCTCTGCCAGGCCTCTAATGCAACTGTCTTCAGTTTATGCTTGTTCTTGGGGCATTTTCCCTTCAGTTTTGTCTTCAGCAAGTGAAATGCATGCTCAATCGGATTCAGGTCAGGTGATTGGCTTGGCCATTGCATAACATTCCACTTCTTGCATGATGGGCTCCGATATCTTCTTGGCAGGAATATATTGGCAAAAGTCTCAGCTTTTAATATCTGCTTGTATGACCAGCTAGTATAGTCAGTGATATATCCATTTGGTGCATTTTTTTCAGTGATTTATATAATTGTATTTTCATCCGCACAATGCTTCAGTCTGTGTAGGATGCTTCTGTGGTGCATGTGGACCACGCTGGCGTCCTCCTTTGTACACATTATTTGCTCGGGATGGTCGTTTGCTGCGGTCCACATGCAGTGGGACTGCTCCCCCAATGAGAAACACGCTACAGTGTTTGGGGTTTGAGCAGCTCCCCCATACTTGCCACTGTATTTCTGTGGTTCACATGTGGTGGGACTGCTCGCCCAATGAGAAACACGCAACAGTGTTTGGGGCTTGGGCAGTTCCCCCATATTGGCCACTATAGTTCTGTGATTTTAACATTCCACTTCTTTCCCTTAAAAAACACTTTGGTTGCTTATGCAGTGTGCTTTAGGTTATTGTCCATCTGCACTGTGAAGCGCCATCCAATGAGTTCTGAAGCATTTGGCTGAATATGAACAGATAATATTGCCTGAAACACTTCAGAATTCATCCTGCTGCTTTTGTCAGCAGTCAGATAATCAATAAATACAAGAGAACCAGTTCCATTGGCAGCCATACATGCCCACGCCATGACACTACCACCACCATGCTTCACTGATGAGGTGGTATGCTTAGGATCATTAGAAGTTCCTTTCCTTCTCCATACTCTTCTCTCCCATCACTCTGGTACAAGTTGATCTTGGTGTCATCTGTCCATAGGATGTTGTTCCAGAACTGTGAAGGCTTTTTTAGATGTCGTTTGACAAACTCTAATCTGTCCTTCCTGTTTTTGAGGCTCACCAATGGTTTACATCTTGTGGTGAACCCTCTGTATTCACTCTGGTGAAGTCTTCTATTGTTTGTTGACTTTGACACAGATACACCTCCCTCCTGGAGAGTGTTCTTGATCTGGCAAACTGTTGTGAAAGGTGTTTTTTTCACCAGGGAAATAATTCTTCGGTCATCCACCACAGTTGTTTTCCATGGTCTTCCGGGTCTTTTGGTGTTGCTGAGCTCACCGGTCCATTCCTTCTTTTTAAGAATGTTTCAAACAGTTGTTTTGTCCATGCCTACTATTTTTGCTATCCCTCTGAGGGGTTTGTTTTGTTTTTTTCAGCCTAATGATGGCTTGCTTCACTGATAGTGACAGCTCTTTGGATCTCATCTTGAGAGTTGACAGCAAAAGATTCCAAATGCAAATAGCACACTTGAAATGAACTCTGGACCTTTTATCTGCTCATTGTAATTGGGATAATGAGGGAATAACACACCTGGCCATGGAACAGCTGAGATGCCAAATGTCCTATTACTTTTGGTTCCTTAACAAGTGGGAGGCACATATGCAAACTGTTGTAATTCCTACACTATTCACCTGATTTGGACGTAAATACCCTCAAATTAAAGCTGACAGTCTGCAGTGCATTTTAAATTCATTGTGGCGGTGCATAGAGCCAAAAATGTTACAATTGTGTTGATGTCCCAATATTTATGGACCTGTCTGTATATTCAGTAGGGTATTAGATGCCCCTTCATAGACAAGAGGTGGTCAATACTATAACTGATTACTAAAAATAAGGGGGACTGGCAATAGCACCAAGTGTGAAAAAGATTTGCAGTGATATATGACAAGGTAGCTGAATAAAATAGATTCAGCCATACCAGTAACTGCACACTGAATGTATAATTCTTGACAGCTCTATAGATATACAAATATCCTCTGCAACACTTATATCTTACATATACATTGAATATACAAGTGACAAATCTGTTATATTCCACCACTCTGCTTAGATAGCAGCATTCTAAGTCAGAACTGTATGCAGCGTCTTTGCCTATATCTTGAATATGTAAGCGGGAACTCCATTGGCACTATTCCACTAGACATACCTGTAGGCTACTGGACCTATTTGAATTCTGCATTGCAGTAGCTGTGCAGATATTCAAAGATATATCAATGAGATGCTGGTTAGTAGGAATATATATATAAGGCAGCTTAATATTTGTGTGTACTTAGGATGCTGGTAGCAAATATATTATCAACAGAGATGAGCAAAGTTCTCAAAACTACTTTGATTCAGGGACAAATTACTTTGTCATGAAGTGCATTTCTTTTTGAGTAATGGGCACAATGAAGGGAAATGCC
Source organism: Bufo gargarizans (assembly GCF_014858855.1). Taxonomy (NCBI): domain Eukaryota; kingdom Metazoa; phylum Chordata; class Amphibia; order Anura; family Bufonidae; genus Bufo; species Bufo gargarizans. The sequence goes on along the minus strand of NC_058081.1, from coordinate 226,108,059 downwards.
AACTACACTCACTGCCCCCTGTCATTGAACCCCTCAGATTCCGCGTTCATCACTGATAGCCACATCTGAGAGAACAATTGATGTCACTTTATTCATTTGATCGCAAAGAGTCCGCTGTGGCCATCTTGCTTAAAGATTTGGCGCAAAGTGTTATGCAGTGCGTGATTATGTCATCACGCTTACCGGCCTGGTGACATCATACATCACGATCTTCAATCCAGATTGATGCAGCGGACTATTTGTGTGCAAATGGATGAGGTGAGTATGATTCCCCCTCCCCCAATAGATTCGTTACTGAGAAGCACGAGGAAATTCAGCTTCAGGGCGAATCAAATTTTCCCTGAAATTCAGATCTAAGTCCACCTCATGAACTTCGATTCGCTCAACGCTAATTATTAATACACCAAGTTGAACATTTAGCTATATCACTGCAAACCACTTTCCATTGATATGGCCAATTATTGTCTATTATTAGCTATTTGTGGTTATGTAAAATATATCTACTGTGGGGACTCGCTCTAGTAGACAGGATTAGCGGGTGCAGTATAGAGGTAACAACAAGTTCTTTGGATCAAACAGTTCAGTGCTTATTCACACTTTAGGCAAGTTTAAAGCAAGCAGTCATAAACAAGCAAAAAGTCACCTTGCGGTGTTGGTGGTAATTCATACCACGAGGCATTTCTGCCTGAAAGAGTCCTTGTTCATAGCAGCACCAACCTGTTTTCACGCCAAGCAGGTAGCAAGCCTTCATCCAGACACAAGGCATGGCTTCTGAGCGAAGCTGCCTATTTAAGGACAGCCAGGTGCTGCAAAAACCCGGACCGGCATTTAAAATCTGATGAGAAAAATACCTGTTTTCCTAGACCAAACCTCTCACTGTGTCACACGCCAGACAGTGTACCCGGGACAGGGTATCCACATTTCTCTGTAACCGGCCTGCCCTGTGTTCCACCAAAAGTTTTATAGGGAGAGAAACCCGGGCATTTCTGTCCTTGGCCTGGCTCATTCACTTGAGAAGGGAGTGGTCAGTCACCAGGCGGAATTTTCTCCCCAATAAATAATAGCGGAGAGATTCTAGTGCCAACTTGATAGCCAGGCACTCTCTCTCCACTATACTATACCGGGTCTCGGATGGGGTGAGCTTATGGCTGAGGAAGACAATGGGATGCTCTTCCCCGTTGACTTCCTGAGACAGTACAGCACTGAGGCCTACTTTGGAGGCATCGGTATGTACTATAAACTCCCTTTTGAAGTCGGTTGTCACCAAAACCGGGGACGTCAAAGCGGAGAAAGCCTCTTCTGCCTGATCATCCCAGCGAACCTTCAAGAGTCCTTGCTAGAGTAGCAAAGTGGGGAACAAGCCCCATGTAATAGCTCACTATTCCCAGGAATTACTTTATTTGCCTAGTGGTGACAGGTCGGGGACAATTCCATATCCCCTCTATTTTGTTCACTTAGGGTTTGATGACTCTGCACCCAATGACATACCATAGGTACATTAGAAAGGAAGCTATACCTGCTTCCACCAAATATTGATTGAGGCTGCAATATACCAGCTTCCACAAAATACTGATTGAGGGGTGCAATATACCTGTTTCTACAAAATACTGATTAAGGGGTTCTATATACAGTCATGTGAAAAAATTAGGACACCCTTTGAAAGCATGTGGTTTTTTGTAACATTTTTAATAAAAGGTTATTTCATCTCCGTTTCAACAATACAGAGAGATTAAAGTAATCCAACTAAACAAAGAAAACTGAAGAAAAGTCTTTTCAAGATCTTCTGTAAATGTCATTCTACAAAAATGCCTATTCTAACTGAGGAAAAAGATAGGACACCCTCACATGTATTCCCTCTTAAATTGGCTCAGATCTCACACAGGTATATCACACCAGGTGCACATAATTAGTAGATCGTTACTCTGCATGTTGAATGAGGCTTGCCCTATTTAAACCTCAGACATTTAGTTTGGTGTGCTCCTGACTGTTGAAGTGAGAGTGAGCACCATGGTGAGAGCAAAAGAGCTGTCAGAGGACTTCAGAAAAAAGATTGTAGCAGCCTATGAGTCTGGGAAGGGATTTAAAAAGATCTCAAAAGATTTTGAAATCAGCCATTCCACTGTCCGGAAGATAGTCTACAAGTGGAGGGCTTTCAAAACAACTGCCAACATGCCCAGGACTGGTCGCCCCAGCAAGTTCACCCCAAGAGCAGACCGCAAGATGCTAAAAGAGGTCTCCAAAAACCCTAAAGTGTCATCTCGAGAACTACAGCAGGCTCTGGCTACTGTTGATGTAGAAGTACATGCCTCTACAATCAGAAAGAGACTGTACAAGTTTAACTTGCATGGGAGGTGTGCAAGGAGGAAACCTTTGCTTTCCAAGAGAAACATCGAGGCCAGACTGACATTTGCCAGAGATAAAGTTGACAAAGACCAGGACTTCTGGAATAATGTTCTTTGGACAGATGAGTCCAAAATTGAATTATTTGGACACAACAGCAGAGGACATGTTTGGCGTAAACCAAACACAGCATTCCAAGAAAAGAACCTCATACCAACTGTGAAGCATGGAGGTGGAAGTGTCATGGTTTGGGGCTGCTTTGCTGCAGCAGGACCTGGTCAGCTCACCATCATAGAATCCACGATGAATTCTACTGTGTATCAGAAGGTGCTTGAAGAACATGTGAGACCATCAGTTAGAAAATTAAAGCTGAAGCGGAACTGGACCATGCAACATGACAATGACCCAAAACATACTAGTAAATCAACCAAAGATTGGCTGAAAAAGAAGAAATGGAGAGTCCTGGAATGGCCAAGTCAAAGTCCAGATTTGAATCCCATTGAGATGCTGTGGGGTGACTTGAAAAGGGCTGTACGTGCAAGAAACCCCTCAAACATCTCACAACTGAAAAAGTTCTGCATTGAGGAGTGGGGTAAAATTTCCTCAGACCGATGTCGAAGACTGGTAGATGGCTACAAGAACCGTCTCACTGCAGTTATTTCAGCCAAAGGAGGTAACACTCGCTATTAGGGGCAAGGGTGTCCTATCTTTTTCCTCAGTTAGAATAGGCATTTTTGTAGAATGACATTTACAGAAGATCTTGAAAAGACTTTTCTTCAGTTTTCTTTGTTTAGTCGGATTACTTTAATCTCTCTGTATTGTTGAAACGGAGATGAAATAACCTTTTATTAAAAATGTTACAAAAAACCACATGCTTTCAAAGGGTGTCCTAATTTTTTCACATGACTGTACCTGCTTCCACAAAATACTGATTGAGGGGTGCGATAAACCTGCTTCCACTAAATATTTATTGAGGCCTGCGATACACTGGCTTCCACAAATTACAGATTGAGGGGTGCAAAATACCTGCTTCCACCAAATATCGATTGAGGCCTGCGATACATCGGCTTCCACAAAATACTAATGGAGGGCTGCGATATACCGGCTTCCACAAAATACTGATTGAGGGGTGCTATATACAGTACAGACCAAAAGTTTGGACACACCTTCTCATTCAAAGAGTTTTCTTTATTTTCATGACTATGAAAATTGTAGATTCACACTGAAGGCATCAAAACTATGAATTAACACATGTGGAATTATATTCATAACAAAAAAGTGTGAAACAACTGAAAATATGTAATATTCTAGGCTCTTCAAAGTAGCCACCTTTTGCTTTGATTACTGTTTGCACGCTCTTGGCATTCTCTTGATGAGCTTCAAGAGGTAGTCACCTGAAATGGTCTTCCAACAGTCTTGAAGGAGTTCCCAGAGATGCTTAGCACTTGTTGGCCCTTTTGACTTCACTCTGCGGTCCAGCTCACCCTAAGTCATCTCGATTGGGTTCAGGTCCGGTGACTGTGGAGGCCAGGTCATCTGGAGCAGCACCCCATCACTCTCCTTCATGGTTGAATAGCCCTTACACAGCCCGGAGGTGTGTTTGGGGTCATTGTCTTGTTGAAAAATAAATGATGGTCCATCTAAACGCAAACCGGATGGAATAGCATGCCGCTGCAAGATGCTGTGGTAGCCATGCTGGTTCAGTATGCCTTCAATTTTGAATAAATCCTCAACAGTGTCACCAGCAAAGTACCCCCACACCATCACACCTCCTCCTCCATGCTTCACGGTGGGAACCAGGCATGTAGAGTCCATCCGTTCACCTTTTCTGCGTTGCACAAAGACACGGTGGTTGGAACCAAAGATCTCTGATTTGGACTCATCAGACCAAAGCACAAATTTCCACTGGTCTAATGTCCTTGTGTTTAGCCCAAACAAGTCTCATCTGCTTGTTGCCTGTCCTTAGCAGTGGTTTCCTAGCAGATATTCTACCATGAAGGCCTGATTCACACAGTCTCCTCTTAACAGTTGTTCTAGAGATGTGTCTGCTGCTAGAACTCTGTGTGGCATTGACCTGGTCTCTAATCTGAACTGCTGTTAACCTGCGATTTCTGAGGCTGGTGACTCGGATGAACTTATCCTCCTCAGCAGAGGTGACTCTTGGTCTTCCTTTCCTGGGGCGGTCCACATGTGATCCAGTTTCTTTGTAGCACTTGATAGTTTTTGTGACTGCACTTGGGGACACTTTCAAAGTTTTACCATTTTTCTGACTGACCATCATTTCTTAAAGTAATGATGGCCACTTGTTTTTCTTTACTTTAATACAAATTCTCCACAACGCAACTGATGGTCCCAACCCCATTTAGGCAAGACATCCCACTTATTAAACCTGACAGGGCACACCTGTGAAGTTAAAACCATTTCAAGTGACTACCTCTTGAAGCTCATCAAGAGAATGCCAAGAGTGTGCAAAGCAGTAATCAAAGCAAAAGGTGGCTACTTTGAAGAACTTAGAATATGACATATTTTCTGTTGTTTCACACTTTTTTGTTATGTATATAATTCCACATGTGTTAATTCATAGTTTTGATGCCTTCAGTGTGAATCTACAATTTTCATAGTCATGAAAATAAAGAAAACTCTTTGAATGAGAAGGCGTGTCCAAACCTTTGGTCTTTACTGTACCTGCTTACACCAAATATTGATTAAGGGGTTCTATATACCTGCTTCCACAAAATACTGAATAAAGGGTTTGATATACCTGCTTCCACAAAATACTGATTGAGGGGTGCGATATACCGGCTTCCACCAAATACTGATTGAGGCCTGCGATATTCTTGCTTCCACAAAAACTGCTCTTCTCTAGGGACTTTGGCACAGGGTCATTTTTAAAATAACAGGCAGAGGAAGAGGCAGGCCATTCCTCAAGGGTGGTAGGGGTCGGGCCGAAGCACAAGAGTTGGTTCAGTGGCTCACCCAGCCTTCTGCTTCTGCACCCTCCTTATCCTCTGCATCTGCACCCTCCTCACTCTCTGCTGTGTGCACCCCCAAAGACACCACCACCACCATAGCCCCTCTACTCGAGTCAGAGGAATTATTTTACCATCCATTTCCAGACCTTCTTGATGCACAGCCATTCTTGGCATCGGTTGAGGAAGAGGAGGTAGCAACGGCCACCACCCAGCAGTCTTGCGACAGTACCCAGATCAGCCCAAGGAGGGTGTTCCCCGCTGTTGCTGCCTACGCCGAGATCTCTGTCAGTGGTGGCGAAGGTGGCAATGATGACGTGTCGATGGACGATATGTGAGTGCTCACAAGAGATGAAGAGGAGGGGAGTTCACAGGGAGAGACGGAGCAGCAGATAGGGAGGAGAAGAAGGAGAAGCAGGTTGAACTCGCAGTGAACAGGAGGCAAAAAGCAGACTGCAAATATATCTAGAGTGAGCCATCCACCATGCACGGTCCATCTTGTGCTCCCAGGACGCCGGCACATGGCTCCGCAGTGTGGGCTTTTTTACCGGCGCTCCACGTCCTACCTCTTCTCCTACTCCTCTCTCCTCCCATTTGTCCTCCAATCCACTTTCCACAGCGCCGTTGTTGCGTTCATCTGGCAGAAGGCCGACTTCCGTGTACTAAATGTTTGAGCGTAAAAAGTTCATGATGCCGGATAACCCTCTTGCCCAACGGATGACCGTTGGCTTGTCGGAACTGCTAGCCTGCCAACTACTGCCATATAAACTGGTGGACTAGGAGGCCTTTAGAAAATTTGTGGCCATGGGCACGCCGCAATGGAAGGTCCCCGGAAGGAAATATTTCTCCCAGAAGGGCATCCCAGAGCTATATGGCCACGTTCAGCGGCAAGTGAATATATCTCTGGCACACAGTGTCGGTGCCAAGATACATCTGACCACAGACATGTGGTCTAGCAAACATGGGCAGGGAAGGTAAATAACTTTTACTCCCCACTGGGTGAACCTTCTGATGGCCGTCAAGCATGTAACCTGTGGCACTCATGTGGATTTGGCGTTACCGTCACGGATTGCGTGCAGACCTGCTTCTTCTTCTCCTCCTCCTACTCCATCTCCTCCTCAGCTGACTCCTCCTTTTTGCACTGCTGCCGCCTCTTCTGCTGCACCCTCCAAGCTCCCCAGAACCTATTTGACGTGCCAGATGAGACGTTGCCATGCTGTGCTGCGGCTGTTTTGCCTGGAAGCCAAGAGCCACACCGGTCCTTCACTGCTTTCAACTCTGCGGTCACAGGCCTATCAGTGGTTAACTCTGCTCAATTTGACAGTTGGTAAACTGGTGTGCAACAACTGTGCTAATCTGTTGAGCACGCTGAAACAGGGCAAAATGACACACGTGCCGTGCATGGCACACGTTTCATCAAATTTCTCTAGCAGGTTTTGAGGGATACTTTAAACTATTCGGGGATCCCTAGTGTTGTCTGGCGTGGGAAGAGACCGAGGACAACATTCTCCTGGGTGATGAGCATGAGCCAGGGTGCTCCACCGCTTCCAATTTAGTGCAAAGGGGGCCTTCGTGCTTCAGTGTTTGAAGAGGGACCCCTGTATAAAAAGCATAAAGGGCAAGGACCAGTACTGGGTGGCAACGTACTTAGACCCCCGGTACAAATACAAAATGGCAGACATGTTACAAGCATCACAAAGGGCTGTCAGAATGCAGCATTTCCAGGCCTTGCTGTGAGAGATACTGCATTCTGCTGTTGCGGGCGCTGGCAGTGGAATTTCCACTCACAGTGAAACAGGTGCAGGTACCAATCCTACCGCTACTGTGCCTGCGAGAAGAGGGCGGTTTGAAGATGTGTTGGTCACTTTGAATATTAGATCATTCTTGCAGCCAACTCATAGACAGCTGCCCTCCGGATCACGCCTCAGGGAAACGCCTAGACCGACAGGTGTCCGACTACATCAGGTTAACTGCCGATGTGAACGCTCTGATAAGCAAGGAACCCCTGGACTACTAGGTGTGCAGGCTTGACCTGTGGCCAGAGCTGGCACAATTTGCATGGAACTCTTTGCTTGCCCCTGGTGGAGTGTCCTGTACGAAAGGACGTTCAGTGCAGCAGGGGAGATAGTGACCGATAAGCGCACTCGCCTAGCTCACGAAAGTTTAGACTATTTCACATTTCTAAAAATGAATGAGGCATGGATCTCGGAGGAATTCAACACCTATGACGACCACGTGTAATTGAATTTCCTCATGCCAGCCCACACATATCCGCCAGTACCCAGAACAAAGAATGGTTTTAGTCTTATGTATATACAGCGGCATAAAAGGTCTTTTCTGTCTGGCGAATGCCTCATTTTTGGGGCCTCTACAGTACTCCACTGGCCTACAGTAAAATTGTTATTCAGTGACCATCTAATGTACTTCCAGCCACATAATCACTTGTTCTTTTCTGTCTGGTGAATGCCTAATGTTTGGGGCCTGTACTCCACTGGCCTGCAGTAAAATTGTTATCCACTGATCGTCTAATATACCTCCAGTCACATAATCACTTGTTCTTTTCTGTTTGGTGAATGCCTAATTTTTGGGGCCTCTACTCCACTGGCCTACAGTAAAATTGTTTTTCAGTGACCGCCTAATGTACTTCCATCCACATAATCACTTGTTCTTTTCTTTCAGGTGAATGCCTAATTTTTGTGGCCCGTACTCCCATGGCCTAAAATAATTTTTGCACATTTTTGAGAGTTTCCCTTTAAGATGCATAAAAATGGCTCCTGATTAAAATACATATTTTTGTGGGAATTTTTGCCATTGACCCCCCTCTGGTATGTCACTGTCCATGTTGTGGGTCTATTTGTGCACTTCTAGTAAGTATTTGGTGGCTGAAAATATGATCTGAAAGTTTTTCAGGTTCGCCTGCCATTAAAGTGAATGGGGCTCACCGCAAACGCGCGATTCACAAACATTTGATAGCGAACGTGCGTTCATGTTCAAGAAACGTCACGGTCGATGTTCGTCCATCGTCCATCACTTCCATAATTATTATCTTTTTGACAGTAGCATATAACAAATATCACTATAGAAATGTTCAGCATATTTTAAGTTAAAGATTGGGTACAGACAGAAATTTTAAAAATGTTATGGGGGTCTAAATATGGGATGCAAAAAATTTACTTTTTCAAAAGTTTTTATTTTTCTAAGTATTAAAACATAAGAAAAACTATAAAAATGCTTTATCACTATAAATGAAATGTATGTACTGCAGGGAACTCATGAAACCCATAAAACTAGGGCCAAATTTAGTTTTTTTCTAATTCTGCCCCATTATTATATTACTTGTTGCCACAAGTGTAGCATGTCTTGCAAAAAATAAGCCCTCATATGGCCACGTGAAGAAATACAAAAGTTGGCCCTTGGAAGGCAGGGACTGAAAAATAGAAAAGTTAAAAAAAACTAAAAACTGCTCAGTCAGATTTCCTACCGTTTTGCTGTTGTAGGGTCTGGCAATGAATGAAGGAAAGAAGATTGCAGCCTGAATTTTCATGCAAAATGGTGATTTAAGGTAACCACTAACATGAAAATAGTTTTTCCTTTTCAACGTTGTATGGCCTGTATCCAGTGAGGGCCAGTTCGCAGTGTTCGCCAACGAACACATGCGGGCTGCCATCTTGACTCACAAGTCCGCCGATGCACAGGTAAGCCTGTCCATTTAGTCACTGTGACTGTGCCGCGAGCTAATCTGAAACAAATGCGGTCACCGGGAGCAGCCAGTTCCGAGAACAGCCGCCGGGGGCCTTCATCAGGCTGTTCTCGGAACTGCCTGCTCCCGGTGACCGCATTTGTTTCAGACCAGCTTGCGGCACAGTCACAGTGACTAAATGCACAGGATTATTCAAAAACTGTAAAGTAATTTAATTTATATTTGAGTCTTTTGATTTGCTTTCCTGTCGATAATATTAACAAAAAAAATGTATGATCGGACTGTGGTTAAAGGGTTTCTGTCATGAGAAATAACGTTGGGCTATTGTAAAAAAAAACTCCATAAAATTGGCAATGCAAACAAGTCTTCTATAAAATCATCCTCAATCAACACATTTTCTAATAAGGCAAATAAATTGTTTTTCTTCTACCTCACAGTTTACATAGCAGCAAAAAACACATTCCTCTTCTCTAGCCCTATTCACATACAAAAACACACATGTTCATAAAACCGCAATTTATTTATTTGTTTAATCTTAAAACCCCTTCAGACATATCTTGATATTAGCTTGCAATACGGATATAACCGCATTCGCATGAAAAGCACACATACTTTACAACCATGTTGATGGAACCGTAGTTGTTTTGAAACAACTACTGTTTCATCCACATGGTTGTAAAATATGTGTGCTTTTCATATGAATAATGCTGGAGATGAGGAATGCGGTTATATCTGTATTGCAAGGTAATATCAAGATATGTCTGAAAGGGTTTTAAGATAAAAAAATAAAAAAAATTGCGGTTTTATGAACATGTGTGTTTTATGAACATGTGTGTTTTTGTATGTGAATAGGGCTAGAGAAGAGGAATGCGTTTTTTGCTGCTATGTAAACTGTGAGATAGAAGAAAAACAATTTATTTGCCTAATTAGAAAATGTGTTGATTGAGGATAATTTTATAGAACACTTGTTTGTATTGCCGATTTTATGGAGTTTTTTGGAGTTGCACTTTTGGGATTGTTTAAATGGTCTATTTAATTAGTACTCACCTGAATATAAAAGGGTGGGGAGAATAAGTGCATTCAGAGCAGCCCCTGACGAAGCAGGCGGCTAAGGAAGCCGGCACCAGGAGCATGTCCTTCACTCACTGCGTCTGTGCCGAATACTAAACGGGATGGTGCAGGCGCGGGATTTACGGGACGATGAGGAGAACTCGACAGTCAATCAATGGGACCTGGGCGTGCCAAAGGGTGAGTAGACCGATCCTCTAGGAGCTGAAGCAACGCCCTAATAGCACCTAGAGGCTCATTAGCATATTTTAAAAGTTTATTTCAAGAGAACGGCGGCAGGCAGGGAGTTATAAAGCATACTATTATGTATTGCTCACATTAGCCCATCGCTTATGTCAGTCAGCCTCATAATGTTATTTCTGATGATAGAAACCTTTTAAAGATGCTGTTTGATGAAACATCCCACAGAAGATAATTTCCACCCCTAGTCATAAGTATCACGTGCATAGTTCAGGTTCCATTCATTGCTTCAGTAAGTATGCAATGATTTATCAAACACATTTACATATTTGAAGCATCTCAAACACAATTTTTTTTTTAAAGCTGTGTATTATAGCAGTTTCAGCTACTTGATAATTAGATAACATGTCTGACTCTGACAGTGTATGCAGTGTTCAGTGGTGAGGAAAATCAAATATGTTTCATTTAGGTCCATTAGCTGGGGAGTGCCTAAAAGATCTCAAGGCAGACTGCCCATTACAATGATATATCATAATGGGAATTGACTTCTCTGTGATGTATTTCCTTATCATATGACTAATGGCTCAGTTGTAGTTTAACCATGACTACATTATTCTATTATTATGAACAGCTTCGATTCAAAAACCAATTAAGTAGCGTTTGCCATTTTGTTAGTTCATTATTTGTATATTTTATGGCAAAATATTATTTTCATGCTTCTATGTTGATACATAATAGTATAACAAGAATGGTAATTAACATTATCAATATCCTATCTGACTCTTTACATATTGATAATGTTATGTCTCCTGTACGTGCATTTTACAACTTAATGTTGTCGAATAGTCTATATTTGATTTAAAGAAGAACTCCCGCAACATTTTTTATTCTCTGACCTGTTAGAAGGTACATGATGTGATCTGTAGTGAATGTAATCTTCTTACCAGTGTCTGTATTTGTGAGCTATCCCCTCCCTTCTGCTTCTCAGCTGTGTCATGTGACCAACTCTCTGATCTCCAAATAACACAGCATCTCATGTGTGGACTGGAAGTCTGTTTATCTATGGGAGCCTCACTCTCAGTCTCATAGGAATGAATAGAGAAGTAACTGACTTCCTGTCCTGTGACAGTTGGAGATCAGAGAGTTGGTTACATGACACAGATACAATTTAGAAGGTAGGGGCTAGCTCACAAATACAGTCACTGATGAGAAGAATACATTCACTACAGATTACATCATGTACCTTTCTAAGGGCTCAGATATAATTTTTTTGTGAGAGTTCTTTTTTAACTGTTTTATAATGTGTGAGGATGTATTGCATTGCTTCCACAATATGTGAGATGATACACTATGCAGATATAATCTGGTAATAAGTAATGCATCCATAATTCTTAAACTTTGAGGCAACAGTTTTAGGAAGGACCTGTCCTAGCATGTCTTTGCCCCTGAGCACAAAGCAAGACAAATAAAGAAATGGTTTGCTGATTTTACTATGCAGGAACTTGGCTTCATAGCCTACTATGAATGGCTGCACAGACCCCTGACCTCATCCCCAGTGAACGCCTTTTGAACGTCTGGACTGCTGATGGCGAGCCTGACACACTCTAAGACTTCTGGAAAACCATCCTTGAAGGATACTTGGTAGATATACTCTTCATGATCCAACTAAGAATACTCAGGGGGTTGTCAAGTCCTTTTAACTGGGTACTGGAATGTTCTAATGTTTGTGTGGCAGCATGAATTACAATGTATACACTTAACTGTAACTGCTGAGGCACTACTTTTCACTGCCTCTCAACCCATAGTAACCAACCACAGCGCAGCTTTCATTTTTGTTGATAGCAGCAACCAATTACAACACAGCGATCATTTTACCTACATTATTTCTTACAATACAGTATTTATTCCACATAGTACACTAAAACAGTAGTTATGCCTCCATAATGACCTCCTGTACTGTAAATAAAAATAAAACAAATTCTCACCTAGCCCCATTCACTTGATGATTGTAGCACTTCCTGGTGACACAATTTGCCTGCTGGGCTGTTTAGGAGGAGAACATATGCCTATGCTCCTCCTACACAGTCCAGCAGACACGATGTGTTACCGTATACCACCAGAGGCTGGGGAGAGCACAGGCTGTGGAATGTTGAAGCAGGGAACTGACAACTACCTGCTTCATTATCACATTCAACTGTCCCTGTATTCTAAGGAAATTTGGACCTACCTCAGTCATCTCAGGACCCTGGGGGAGCTGCTGAAATCCAGGACTGTTACACTGGATCCAGGATGGTTGAGAGGTCCGCTGTAGTAAAATAAAAGCTGTGCTGTGATTGATTGATGGCAGCAAACAGTTTGTCTTTTAGAGAGCACAGTTTTGTACTCTGGATAACTTTGTCCATGTGGGTGTTATTGTCAGAGTTGCAGAAATGAATTGAAGAATCCGTCTTTGGCCAGCAAAATTTATAAGCTGTTCTTTTTCCTCCATCCCTTTGGAATCGACTTGCTCAATATATATATGGAACAGAGGATCTGGTCTATGACAAGGAGTTTCCAAAGAGCATCCAATGGATAACTGCTTTATGATGCAGTCACTAGGTTTGGAGAGGAATGTGGATGATGCAGGATCCATGCCAATCAAACATAGAGGGGTTTTATCACATTGGAAAACATTAGACATTTCCAAACAGAGTAAATGTCCAGACGGCATTTTAGGACACACTTCATTTTGCTAGTTATACTGTGCTACTAGACACAAATAGGGATACATTTAGCTAGTACATACCTGACTTAAAACATGGTGGAACTATTTTATGTGGGTCTTATATCTGCAGCAGGAAATCTTGGGTGCTTCTCTGCTCCCTTGCTCCAGGGGCCTTCTTCTGGCTTCTTCTCAGTACTTCTGCCTGTTTCCTGGATTTGACCATTTACTGTCTGACCTGACCTCCGCCTTATTTCCATTCTGTCAGCCCTGAACTTGCACTGTTTATCAGATTGCATGTATTCTGCCAGCCCTGACCTTGGACTGTCCCTGAGTATGGTTCTGCCTGATACCTAAATGCTCTGCTCCAGTGTCCCTTGACCCTTGTGGGTCAGCTGCCAACCAAACAGAAACTAGTCCAGGAGGTAGCAGCCTGTTAGTTCTCCTGCAGCAGAGTTCAGATCCCTGTTTAGAGGTTACAGGGTGAATACCAAGGAATTGCCAGGTTAAGGGTACTTTCACACTTGCGTTAAAGTTTTCCGGTATTGAGTTCCGTCCTTGGGGCTCAATACAGGAAAAGAAAACTGATCAGTTTTATCCTGATGCATTCTGAATGGGAAGCATTCCATTCAGTATGCATCAGGATGTCTTCAGTTCAGTCCTTTCACTGTATTTGGGCAGAGAAAAAACTGCAACATGCTGCATTTTTCTCTCCGTCCAAAATTCTGGAACACTTTCCGGAATGCTGGATCCGACATTAATTTCCACTGAAATGTATTAGTGACGGATCCATCCTTCCGGTCCGCGCATGCGCAGACCTTTAAAAATGTGAAAATAATAAATACCGGATCAATTTTTCTGGATGACACCGGAAAAAAACGATCCGGTATTGCAATGCAATACGGAACTGCCTGCCGGAATCAAGCAACACAAGGGTGACGGAACTGCCGGCGATGGAACTGCCTGCCGGAATCAAGCAACACAAGTGTGAAAGTACCCTAAGGCCTTTAGGAATCACCCAAACCGGATCTGTTCGGTTGACACAGTGGTTCCACACCCACTGTATAACAGGGGGTAATGTGGTTTCCTAGATGTGCCTAATAATCATATAATTGTAATTATAAGTTAGGGTAGGTTTACATCACCATTTTGTTTTCCATTCTTGTGATCCATCAGAACAGAACTGCAAGACTGTTATTTTATTTCTGTTAATGAGGGCACTTAAACGGACAAAAAGTGCTACTCCCTGAGTCTGACTCCAAATACCTTGCTATTTTTCCAAAATAACCACATATGTGCTATACAGTTATAATTTGCTTTCTGAAGCTTGCACAACCTGGATGGTTCTGGACCTTCTAAGATGACCATACTTTTTTTCTCAGGGGTCCCCTGGTAAAAAAAAAGTTGCTTCGTTGGCAGCTGAAGCCTCAGAGATAGAGGGTCTCTGAACTTGGGTTTAGCTCTCAGGAGCATGCACATTTAGGTCTTCTCCCTTGCTCTGCTAGACTCATACTCTCTGCACTAACTATCCAGGGACAGACCAGGTCAATCACCCTCGGAACCTAAGCAGTCTGCCAATTTTATCAGTTTGGTTTCCTTATACATCGCTATTAAGTACAAAAACATAATGAATCACAACATATAACTTAAAGGGCTTCTGTCACCCCACTAGTCTTTTTTTTTTTTTTGGGTACTTATAATCCCTATACTGCGATATATCAATACATAATGTTATTAACCATTTTGGTTCAGTAGATAATGCTAAAAACGGACTTTTATCATATGCAAATTTTTAGTGGGGACTTTTGTGGGGTGACAGAAGCCCTTTTATAAAAATATGTTAACTCTTAACCAATAATTAAACATTTGCAGTAGATTGTCTGTGGTACATATACATTAAAAAAAATATATAAATGCAACACTTTCAGTTTTGCTCTCATTTTTGCATGAGCTGAACTCAAAGATCTGAAACATTTTCTACATACACAAAATATCCATTACTTTCAAATATTGTTCACAAATCTGTCTAAATCTGTGTTAGGCCCCTTTCACACGGGCATTGCGGGAAAATGTGCGGGTGCGTTATGGGAACACCGCGATTTTTCTGTGCGAGTGCAAAACATTGTAATGCGTTTTGCACTCACGTGAAAAAAATCGCGCATGTTTGGTACCCAAACCCGAACTTCTTCATAGAAGTTCAGGTTTGGGATTGGTGTTCTGTAGATTGTATTATTTTCCCTTATAACATGGTTAATGCATAGTCAAATAGCATAGGGGTTAAAAAAATTTTTACTATTATTTTACTCACCTTAGTCCACTTGTTCGAGTAGCCCGGCATCTCCTTCTGTCTCCTTTGTTGAACAGGACCTGGGGTGAGCATTCATTACATGAACAGGACCTGTGATGACGTCACTCCGGCCATCACATGGTCCGTCACATGATCTTTGGATTTTCACGCAACCCCATTCACTTCTATGGGGCCTGCGTAGCATGGATTATCGCACCGCTACGCACAAAGAGGAGCATGCTGCGATTTTCACGCAACGCATAAGTGATGCGTGAAAATCACTGCTCATGTGAACAGCCCCATAGAAATGAATGGGTCGGTATTCAGTGCGGGTGCAATGCGTTCATCTCACGCATCGCAACCCGCGCGGAATACTCGCCCATGTGAGAAGGGCCTTAGTGAGCACTTCTCCTTTGGCAAGATGATCCATCCCACCTCACAGGTGTGGCATATCAAGATGCTGATTAGACAGCATGAATATTGCACAATTGTGCCGTAGACTTCCCACAATAAAAGGCCTCTCTAAAATGTTCAGTTTGATCACACAGCGCAATGTCACAGATGTTGCAATTTTTAGTGAGCATGCAATTGGCATGCTGACTGCAGGAATGTCTACCAGAGCTGTTGCCCGTGAAATGAATGTTCATTTCTCTACCATAAGCCGTCTCCAAAGGCGTTTCAGAGAATTTGGCAGTACATCCAACAGGCCTCACAACCACAGACCACATGTAAGCACAGCAGCCCAAGACCTCTACATCCAGCATGTTCACCTCCATAATAGCCTGAGACCAGCCACCTGGACAGCTGCAGTAACAATCGGTTTACATAAACAAAGAATTTCTGCACAAACTGTCAGAAACCGTCTCAGGGAAGCTCATCTGCATGCTCGTCGTCCTCATCGGGGTCTGGATCTGACTGCAGTTCATTGTCGTAACCGACTTGAGTGGGCAAATGCCCACATTCTATGGCGTCCAGCGCGTTGGAGAGGCGTTCTGTTCATGGATGAGTTCTGGTTTTCACATTTCTGGGCAGATGGCAGACAGCGAGTGTAGCATCGTGCGGGTGATCGGTTTGCTAACGTCAATGTTGTGGCTCGAGTGGCCCATGGTGGCGGGGGGTTATGGTATGGGCAGGCGTATGTTATGTACAATGAACACAGGTGCATTTTATTGATGGCATTTTGAATGTACAGAGATACCGTGACAAGATCCTGAGGCCCATTGTTGTGCCATTCATCCACGACCATCACCTCATGTTGCAGCATGATAATGCACAGCCCCATATTGCAAAGATCTGTACACAATTCCTGGAAGCTGAAAACATCCCAGTTCTTGCATGGCCAGAAGTGATGGACGAACATCGGCCGGGACAGTTCACGAACGCGATTGCGTGAACGCGATCAACTGTTAGCAAGCCGCAAGTTTTTCGGTGGGCCCCATTCAGTTTAATGGCAGGCGAACCTGAAAAAGCTTCAGCTCATATTTGCAGCCACCAAGTACTTAGTAGAAGGGCACAAATATTCCCACAACATAGAGAGTGACATAATAGAGGGGAATCAATGACACGAAATCCAACTAAAAATATGTGTCTTAATTAAGGGACATTTTTATGCGTCTTAAAGGGAAATTCTCTGAAATGTGCCCGGTCGGAGCCCAGAAATTTTTTATTTTAGACCATGGGTGTACGGGCCTTAAAAATTACACATTCACCTGACATAAAATAAATTCTGATTATGTGGCTCGAGAGGACATTATGCAGGTCAATTGATAATTTTTTTGCTGTAGGCCACTGGACTACAGGTCCCAAACATTAGGCATTCACCGGACAGAAAAGATCAAGTGATTATGTGGCCGGAGGTATATTACACGGTCAATAGATATCAATTTTACTGCAGGACAGTACAAATACAGGTCAAATACATATGTTTAAAAGAACTAAAATCTAAAATTGGATTAAAAACATGGCTAACGAATCCCCCCCTCTTGAAAAAAAAAAAAAAATGATAATAGTTGAAATTCAATAACACGTGGTCATCACTGGTGTTGAATTCCTCCAAGGCCACAACAATTATTCATTCACCGTACATAAAAGAACAAGTATGTGGCTGGAGGTAGATTGCATGGTCATTGGATATCAATTTTACAGCAGGCCAATGGACTACAGGCCCCAAAAATTATGCATTCAGCTAACAGAAAAGAACAAGTAAGTATGTGGCTGGAGGTAGATTACATGGTCATTGGATATCAATTTTACAGCAGACCAGTGGACTACAGCCCCCAAAAATTATGCATTTAGCGAACAGAAAAGAACAAGTAAGTATGTGGCTGGAGGTAGATTACATGGTCATTGGACATCAATTTTACAGCAGACCAGTGGACTAAAGGCCCCAAAAATTATGTATTCAGCGTACAGAAAAGAACAAATAAGTATGTGGCTGGAGGTTGATTACACGGTCATTGGATATCAATTTTACAACAGGCCAGTGTACTACAGGCCCCAAAAATGATGCATTCACCGTACAGAAAAGATCAAGTGATTATTTGGCTGGAGGTCTATTAGACGGTCAATTTTACTGAAGGCCAGTACAAATACAGGTCAAATACATAAGAACTAAAAATGTAAAATTGGATTAAAAACATGGCTAACTAAATCCCCCCTCTTGAAAAAAACCCTAATGATAATAGTTGAAACAAGTAGTCGTCACAGGTGTTGAATTTCTCCGAGGCCCAAAACATTAGGCATTCAACGGACAGAAAGGGCCTTTTATATAGCTGTATTTACCTAAGACAGGGACAATTATTGGTTTTGGGTAGTGGCGGATATTTGTGGGCTGTCATGAGGAAATTCAATTACATGTGGTCGACTCGGCACATGTGTTCAATTCCTCCAAGATCCATGCCTCATTCATTTTTAGAAATGTGAGGTAGTCCACACTGTCATGTGCTAGGTGAGTGCGCTTATCGGTCACAATCCCCCTGCTACACTCAATGTACTTTCGGACAGGACACTCGACGAGGGGCAACCAAAGAGTTCCATGGCAAATTGTGACAGCTCTGGCCACAGGTCAAGCCTGCACACCCAGTAGTCCAGGGGTTCCTCGCTTCTCAAAGCGTCCACATCGGCCGTTAACCCAATGTAGTCGGACATCAGTCGGTCTAGGCCTTCCCTGAGGTGTGATCCGGAGGGTGGCTGTCGATGCAAGAATGATCTCATATCCAAAGTGACCAACACATCTTCAAACTGCCCTCTTCTTGTAGGCACAGTAGGATTAGTACCCGCATCTGTTTCGCTGTGGGTGGAAATTCCTCTGCCAACGTCTGCAATAGCAGAATGCAGCATCTCTCACAGCAAGTCCTGGAAATGCTGCATTCTGACAGCCCTCTGTGATGCTGGTAACAAGTCCGCCATTTTGTGTTTATACTAGGGGTCTAAGTACGTTGCCACCCAGTACTGGTCCTTGCCATTTATGCTTTTTATACAAGGGCCCCTTTTCAAACACTGGAGCATGAAGGCCCCCATTTGCACTAAACTGGAAGCGGTGGAGTGGCCTGGCTCCTGCTTATCGTCCAGGATAATATCGTCCTCGGTCTCCTACCCACAGCCACGAACAACACTAGGGATCCCAGAAAAGTTTAAAGCATGCTCTTCTTGCTCCTCCTCCACCCTGGCACCATCCTCCTCTGACTCCTCTTCAGACTCCTGTTGACTTATCTCAAATGGAGTAGCCCCACCTGGGAATTCATCCAGCATTGTGACTTCCTCATCTTCCTGCTCCTCGAGGGCTTAATCAATAACACGATGCAATGCACGCTCCAGAAAGAAAGCATAAGGTACGATGTCACTGATGGCGCCCTGGCTGCGACTGACCAGTTTGGTGATCTCATCTAATGGCCGCAGAAGTCTGCATGCGTCACGCATGAGCAGCCACTGGTGCGGTGAAAAAAACCAATCTCCCCAGAACCTTTCCTGCTGCAGATTTCGTACAGGTAGTCGCTAACTGCCCATTTCTGCTGGAGCAGCCTATCAAGCATATACAAGGTGGAGTTCCAGCGCGTCGGGCAGTCACAAATCAGACGTCTGACGGGCAGGTGGTGTCGCCGCTGAAAGTCAGCAAGGCGAGCCATGGTCATGTAAGATCTTCCTAAATGGCTAAGAGGCGGTAGCAGTGGAAAAGGAGGAGTCAGCTGAGGAGGAGACGGAGGATGGAGTAAGAAGAAGAGAAAAAGAAGAGGCAGGCCTGCATGCAATCCATGGTGGTAAATCCACACGAGTGCCACGGGTTGCATGCTTGACGGCCGTCATAAGGCTCACCCCGTGGGCAGTAAAAGTTATTTACCTTTACTGCCCATGTTTGCTAGACCACGTGTCTGTGGTCAGATGTATCTTGGCACCGACACTGTGTGTTAGAGATACAGTCACTTGCCGCTGACCGTGGCCATATACTGTAGCTCTGGGATTCCCTTCTGGGAGAAATATTTCCTTCTGGGGACCTCCCATTGCGGTGTGCCAATGGCAACTAATTTTCTAAAGGCCTCTGAGTCCACCAGTTTATATGGCAGTAGTTGGCGGGCTAGCAGTTCTGACAAGCCAGCGGTCAGCCATTGGGCAAGAGGGTTATCAGGCATCATCATCTTTTTACTCGCAAACATTTGGGCCACGGAAGCCTGCCTTTTGCCAGATGAACGCGACAACGGCATGGTGAAAGGTGGAGTGGAGGACAAATGGGATGAGAGAGGAGAAGGAGAAGAGGCAGGACGGGGAGCGCCGGGAGTGTGGATTTGTGGGTTCTGACGGTGTTGCTCCCACTGGGCTTGGTGATGGGAGGCGGTCGTCCGTAGGTGGGCTTACCGCGACTTATGCGTTGACAGCACAGGCTGCAGATGGCAACACTATTGTCAGCAGAGGACACATTAAAAAAAGGCCACACTGCTGCACCTTGTGCCGGCGTCCTGGAAGCGCCAGATGTGACCGTGCATGGTGGATGGCTCGTTCCAAATACATTAGCAGTCTGCTTTTTGCCTCCTGTGCACTATAATTTCTGCCTGCTTCTCCTCCTTTTCCTCCCTATCTGCTGCTCCGCCTCTCCTTCTGAACTCCCCTCCTTTTCCTCTCTTTTGGGCACCCACGTGATGTCCATCGACACGTCATCATCATTGCCTTCACCACCACTAACATTAGAGATCTCAGAGTAAGCATCTGGGACCACACTCCTTGGGCTAATATGAGTACTGTCGTCAGACTGCTGGGTGGCAACCGTTGATACCGCCTCTTCCTGATCCGATGCCAATTAATGGCTGCGCATCGATAAGGTCTTAAAATGGATGGAAAAATAATTCCTCTGACTCGAGCGAAGCTGATATGGTGGTGTTGGTGTCTTTCAGGGTGCACACAGCAGAGAGTGAAGAGGGTGCAGATAAAGAAGATGAGGAGGGTGCAGAAGCGGAAGGCTGAGTGAGCTACTCAACCAAGTCTGGTGCGTCCATTGACGTAATTGCACGCACCTTCTGCAACTTCCCACTTAGGCTCCAGCCTGGTGCACCTGCTCGACCCCTACCACGCCTGCGGCATGGCCTGCCTCTTCCTCTGCCTGTCATTTTCAAAATGACCCTGTGACAAAAGTCCCTAGAGAAGAGCTGTATTTCTGGAAGAAGGTATATCACACCCCTGCCTCAATCAGTTTTTTTGGGGGGAAACTGGGATATCACACCAGTAGAAATGATTTGTTCCAATAGCTTTTGTCACTCTGTGTATCTGAGGTAATGCAGCAAAACCGCAAACAAATTCTGCACAAACTAAATGCACTTAACAGAAAGTATATTATTGGTATATAACACCCCTGCTTTAATCAGTTTTTTGGGGGGCAACTGGTATAACACACCAGTAGAAATTATTTGTTCCAATAGCGTTTGTAACTCTGTGTAGCTGTGGTAACGCAGCAAAACCGCAAACAAATTCTGCACTACCTAAATAACTATATATAAAGTATATTATTGGTATAGAACACCCTTGCTGCGATCTCCTATTTGGGGGGGGGGGGGCAACTGGTATATCACCCCAGTTGAAATTATTTGTTCCAATAGCCTTAGTCTTTCTGTGTAGCTGAGCTAATGCTTCAAAACCGCAAACAAATGCTGCACTACCTAAAAGCATTATATAGAAAGCATATTATTGGTATATAACACCCCTGCTTTAATAAGTTTTTGGGGGGCAACTGGTATATCACACCAGTTGAAATCATTTGTTCCAATAGCGTTTGTCACTCTGTGTAGCTGTGGTAACGCAGCAAAACCGCAAACAAATGCTGCACTACCCAAATGCTCTATATAGAAAGTATATTATTGGTATATAACACCCCTCTTCAATCACTTTCTTTTTGGGGGGGGGGGGAGCAACTGATATATCACACCAGTAAAAATTATTTGTTCCAATAGCATTTGTCACTCTGTGTAGCTGAGGTAACGCAGCAAAACCGCAAACAAATGCTGCACTACCTAAATGCACTATATAGAAAGTATATTATTTGCATATAACACCCCTGCTTCAATCACTTTTTTGGGGGGGACAACTGGTATATCACACCAGTAGAAATTATTTGTTCCAATGAGCGTTTGTCACTCTGTGTAGCTGAGGTAACACAGAAAAACCGCAAACAAATGCTGAACTACCTAAATGCACTATATAGAAAGTATAATATTGGTATATAACATCCCTGCTTCGATCAGTTTTTTTGGGGGGCAACTGGTATATCACACCAGTTGAAATTATTTGTTCCGCTAGTGTTTGTCACTCTGCATAGCTGTGGTAACGCAGCTAAACCGCAAGCAAATGCTGCACTACCTAAATGTACTATATAGGAATTATATTATTGGCATATAACACCCGTGCTTCAATCAGTTTTTTTGGGGGGCAACTGGTATTTTACCCCAGTAGAAATGATTTGTTCCAATAGCATTTGGCACTCTGCGTAGCTGCAATATCGCAGCAGAACTGCTCACAACTGCTGCACAATACAAATGCGCTATAATATACTTTCTATATTAGAAGTATTTTAGAAGTATATCTCACCCCTCAGTAAGTCACACCTATCGATACCACCCCTATACCAGACCTTAAAAGGACTTTTGTGGCCCTATTCGCTAGCCTTTGGTGTTCCTAAAAGTATGTCCCTGCTCCACACAGCAATCTCTCCTTACACTGACAAAAGACTGAATAGTAAAAAAATGGCTGCCAGATCGGTTTTATTTATAAGTTAGGGGGTATGTCCATGTGATAAAACATTTCAATTGGCTGTCCTGTACCACCTGATTGATGTGTCATGGGACAAAGTTCTTCGCAATGTAAAATGGCACCGGCGGACATCGCCATAGGTTCGCCCATTCGGCGAACAGCAAAGTTCGCCGCAAAAAGACCGCCGGGTGAACCACAAGGCCATCTCTAATGGCCAGCATACTCACCGGACATATCACCCATTAAGCATGTTTGGGATGCTCTGGATTGGCGTATACGACAGTGTGTTCCAGTTCCTGCCAATATTCTGCAGCTTCACACAGCTATTCAAGAGTAGTGGGCCAACATTCCACAGGCCACAATCAACAACCTAATCATCTCTATGCGATGGAGCTGTATTGCACTGCATGAGACAAATGGTGACCACACCAGATACTGACTAGGGTTGAGTGAACCCGAACATTAAGATTTTTTTGACCCGTGCCCGAACCCGAACATTTCAGTAAAAGTTCAGGTTCGCGTTTGGTGTTCGGCGATGGCGCGTGTTGAAAAGCTGCGAGGCAGCCAATCAACAAGCGTTTAACTCATGTGCCCTTAGAAGCCTTCACAGCCATGCCTACTAATGGCATGGCTGTGATTGGCCAGTGCAGCATGTGACCCAGCCTCTATATAAGCTGGAGTCACTTAGCGCCGCACATCACATCATCTTTTACTAGTGTAGGGAAAGGATGCTGCGGCTGTGAGGTAGAGATTAGGAAACAATTCTGGTGTTCTTGGTGTTAAACTACAGCGATTATTTATGTTGGTGCTATGCTACATTTTTGTACCCCTGAGCACAGTGCCACAGAGAAATAAGCTTAACTCAGACTTGCAACTGCATGCGTGCCAGGGACATTTCTTTAATACTGTTCTGGTAGCTCAGTGGGGGACATCTAGGCATTTTTTAAGGACACCTGCACTGCATATGTGCCAGGGGAAAGGGAAATAATATAGGTAATCCATCTGTGACTTCAGGGCCCGGGGCGGGGACATTTTTACAGTTTTTTTCTGTGAAGTACCCCAGTGCTGAATATCTGACAGGGAAAATCTATTCATTAAACCCATCTGTTAGATTCCAGGGGGACAAATTACCTTTTTTGGCTGTCAAGTACCCCTGCGGCCTGCTGTGCATACCTGCCAGTGAAAATAATTCAATTACATTAGTCTGTTGCATATTTGTGTGACTTTTAGAGCGATTTTTTCTCTTTCTGAAACTGACACTGCATATCTGACAGTCAAAGAAAACCAGTAAATACTGCTATTACATTGTCGGTTGACAAATTCCCATTTTTTGCGCTAGAAAGTAAATTTTTGGGCCTACGCTGCATTTCTGGAAGTCCAATAAAACCAGTAAATACTGCTGTTACATTGTTAGCTGAAAAAAAAATATCACACTTTCTGTGCTAGATAGTACATTTGCAGCCTACGCTACATTTATGACAGTCCACTAAAACCAATAAATACTGCTGTTACATTGTTGGTTGAAAAAAAAGCACACTTTTTGTGCTAGATAGTACAATTGCAGCCTGCGCTGCATTTCTGACAGTCCACTAAAACCAATAAATACTGCTGTTACATTGATGGTTGAAAAAAACTAACTTTTTGTGCTAGATTGTACATTTACGGCCTGCACTGCATTTATGACAGTCCAATAAAACCGTTAAATACTGCTGTTACATTGTTGGTTGAAAAAAACATCCTTTTTGTGCTAGATAGTACATTTGCAGCCTGCGCTGTATTTCTGACTGTGACAACAAGACACAAGTACAAAGCACGAGCTGCAGTAAAATGGTCACCTCAAAAACCAAGAAAGGTCTCTGGCTCCTCCTGCTTCCTCTTCTGCTGCAGTCTCGGCCTCTTCATCCCCCTCTGGAGTGACAGTGGCATCTGCCACCCCGCAAACAGTGGATGTGACAGCAATGCCACCACCTCGGTCTTCAAGCATTTCCACAGTGTCCCATGGAAGCTTTCAGCTTTCTATCTCCCAAACACTGGAGCGAAAGAGGAAGTACCCCCCTACCCACCCGTGATCCCTGGCCCTGAATGCCAGCATTTCCAAATTCCTGGCCTTTGAAATGCTGTCATTCCGTATGGTGGACACAGATAGTTTTAGGAATCTGATGGCGGTGGCTGTCCCACAGTCTGTTGTGTCCCGCCGCCACTACTTTTCCAGGTGAGCCATTCCTTCCCCGCACAAACAAGTGGGGGACAAAATCAGGTGGGCACTGCACAACGCCATCTGTGGCAAGGTCCACCTAACTAGGGATACGTGGACCAGTAAGCACGGTCAGGGACGTTATATCTTCATAACAGCACACTGGGTAAATGGCGGCTGGGCCTGAGGTGGATAGCACTTTGGCGCATGTCCTTCCACCACCAAGGATTGCAGGGTGTTTCTCTTTGCATCCTGTTGCTTCCTCCTCCTACTCCGCTTCCTCATCCTCTACCGACTCCTCATCTGGTCAGCGTAACACCTTCACCATCAACTTCAGCACAGCCTGGGGTAAACGACAGCAGGCAGTTTTGAAACGTATCTGTTTGGGGGACAAACCCCACACCGCGCAGGAGCTGTGGACAGGCATGGAACAACAGACCGATGAGTGGTTGGTGCCAGTGAGCCTCAAGCCCAGCCTGGTGGTGTGCGACAATGGCGAAATCTCGTAGCAGCCTAGCCAGTTCGACGCACATCCCTTGCCTGGCGCACGTGCTGAATTTAATTTAATAACTTTACCCACCCTCTCTTCCCAATCAGATTTCAGCCACTGACCTACCTTTGATGTGGTATCCCTTTCTCAGGCTCCCTCTCTGGCATGGAACCCTGATTCTCCGTTACCCGTGATCACCATGGTAGGTGCATAAAAGAACATTAAAAGTTGATAGGGAAGATATCCAATTGGATCGTGGACGTCACGGGGACGTGCGATCAGGCAGAAGTTATCTATAGTCAACAAAGCAGCAGCAGGCCTCTCCTGTATAATGTTTCCTAATCCAAAATACCACAGTGACATTCCCTGTAATTTTTTATTACTCATTCCAATAACAGGGCATCTTAGGAGTCCTGTATTTTTATTTATCGTCACTACCTCCCCGAGTCGGGAGTGGGTAATTGCCGTGTGCCTTCTGAATTTCTTCGATTTTTCTGTTTTAATAACTTGTCCAACATCTCCACCCAATCAGATTTCAGCCATTGACCTCCCTTGGATGTGGTATACCTTTCTCAGGCTCCCTCTCTGGAATGGAACCCGTGATCATCATGATAGGCGCATAAAAGAACAACAAGAAAGTTGATAGAGAAATTATCCAATTGGATCGTGGACGTCATGGTGAATCAGTATATAGGCACATGCCTACACGTACTGACTGATGGGTCTGCCCCTTTCAACTTCTGGGTCTCCAAATTGGGCACGTGGCCTGAGGTTGCCCTTTACGCGTTTGAGGTGCTAGTCTGCCCTGCAGCCAGTGTATTGTCTGAACATTTGTTTAGCATGGCAGGAGAGGATTATCACAGACAAGCACAGCCAATGTGGACCAGTTCAGATTCATTAAAACCAGGCAGGGATCCCACAGGACTTTTTCGTACCTTGTGCAGAATAGACATGTATACCAGTCTCACACAGCCATTGTTGTACTCTAGCACACTTTATCTTTGTTTTTGTTTTTTTTAATTTCCCAATGTTTTGGAGTCTACCCAAATTTAAACCCCCCCAAAAAATTAATAAAATAAAATACAAAAACAAATACCAGTGTTGGCTACCTCCTCCACCACTGCTTCCTCCTACACCGCCACATCCACCGCCTCCTCAACCTCCTATTCCATATGGACCTCCTCCTGATCAACAATATATTTTTTATTTTTACGTATTTTATGTTATTTTAAATCATTTCCGTATCCACATTTGTTTGCAGAGCACTTGCCATGCTCTTAACCAAAGTTTGCTGCCTTTTGCAGCCCTCTAGCCCTTTCCATTACTTTTTTAGAGCCATTTTAGTGCTCCAAAGTTCGGGTCCCCATTGACTACAATGGGGTGCGGGGTCAAGTTCGGGTCCCAAACTCAAACTTTTTTGCGAAGTTCCAGGTGTCGACTAAACTCTTATACTGACTGGTTTTCTCCCCCCTCCCCCCGAGTAAGGCAAAACTGTGCACATTTCAGAGTGGTCTTTTATTTTGTGCAGTCTAAGGCACACCTATGCAATATTCATGCTGTCTAATCAGCGCCTTGATATGCCACACCTGTGAGGCGGGATGTATTAAATTGGCAAAGGAGAAGTTCTCACTAACACAGATTTAGACAGATTTGTGAACAATATTTGAGAGTAATGGGTCTTTTGTGTATGTATAAAATGTTTCAGATCTTTGAGCTTAGCTCATGCAAAATGAGAGAAAAACCAAAAGTGTTGCGTTAATATTTTTGTTTAGTATATATATATATATATATATATATATATATATATATGAATGAATTTTAAGCGGAGATATTCTTTCATATATGAATTTGCTATTAATAACAACTGCCAGAAAAAAAATTGAGGATTGTTATAAATTACTAAGAAATGGCTTACATCTATTATAGTTTCTTAGTTTTACTAACTACTTACATTCTCAATGTGAAAACAATTAAACCATTAATTGGGGTGTGTCCCTTCACAATCTGCTATGGCAGCATTGATTGGACAGTGTCCTAATGTAAAGGGAAACTAGTAAGACCCATTTGGACCTTTATTGCAGACTGTTTATTTTATATAGTTCTAAAATAAAAAATAAAGTAATGACACAAGATACAGTTATATAAAAAGAACCCCAGAATTGTTTAAAATAGGAATGCATGTTGTTACCAAACCAGGCATGTCAGGAGAAGTAACGGGTCCTCTTTAATACCAAAGTTTATTGCTAACGCGTGTTCTTATTGCATACTAAAGACCATTTTCTTTCTGTGTTATTGCATGATGAATTGTTTTAATGCATTGTTGTAGACATT
The DNA here is from genome assembly GCF_014858855.1 of Bufo gargarizans. NCBI lineage: Eukaryota > Metazoa > Chordata > Amphibia > Anura > Bufonidae > Bufo > Bufo gargarizans. The sequence continues at coordinate 226,080,572 of NC_058081.1, read as the reverse complement.
TCAGAACTCTTTTTAAAGCTCTTGTTATGATGTTAATGGTGGTCATTAGCACAGTAATTTGAAAAAAGCTCTAACATAAAGTTTTACTGTTATTCTTACTATAAAGATAGTATGCAAAGTTACAGCAAGCCACAGACTGTTAGAAATTATGGAAAGGAATAAAAGTTATTGCTGCATTTCTATAGTTTTGTTGTATAGAAAAATACTGTATGTTCCTGACTAATATGCTGGTGCTGTAGTCTTTTCCACCTTAAGGACAAGGCCATTTTTTGCAAATCTGACATATGTCACTTTATGTGGTGATAACTAGGGATGAGCGAACTCGAACTGTATAGTTCGGGTTCGTACCGAATTTTGGGGTGTCCGTGACACGGACCCGAACCCGGACATTTTCGTAAAAGTCCGGGTTCGGGTTCGGTGTTCGTCGCTTTCTTCGCGCTTTTGTGACGCTTTCTTGGCGCTTTTTGAAAGGCTGCAAAGCAGCCAATCAACAAGCGTCATACTACTTGCCCCAAGAGGCCATCACAGCCATGCCTACTATTGGCATGGCTGTGATTGGCCAGAGCACCATGTGACCCAGCCTCTATTTAAGCTGGAGTCACATAGCGCCGCCCGTCACTCTGCTCTGATTAGCGTAGGGAGAGGTTGCGGCTGCGACAGTAGGGCGAGATTAGGCAGATTAACTCCTCCAAAGGACTTGATTAACTGATCGATCTGCAGCTGTGGATCATTGAGCTGCTGATCCTCAATTGCTCACTGTTTTTAGGCTGCACAGACCGTTTGTCAGTCTCATTTTTCTGGGGTGATCGGCGGCCATTTTGTGTCTTGTGGTGCGCCAGCACAAGCTGCGACCAAGTGCATTTAACCCTCAATGGTGTGGTTGTTTTTTGGCTAAAGCCTACATCAGGGTGAAGCTGTCACACCAAGTGCATTTAACCAGCAATAGTCTGTTCATTTTTTGGCCATATACAAAATCAGGGGCAAGCTGCGCCTGTCACCAAGTGCATTTAACCCTCAATGGTGTGGTTGTTTTTTGGCTAAAGCCTACATCAGGGTGAAGCTGTCACACCAAGTGCATTTAACCAGCAATAGTCTGTTCATTTTTTGGCCATATACAAAATCAGGGGCAAGCTGCGCCTGTCACCAAGTGCATTTAACCCTCAATGGTGTGGTTGTTTTTTGGCTAAAGCCTACATCAGGGTGAAGCTGTCACACCAAGTGCATTTAACCAGCAATAGTCTGTTCATTTTTTGGCCATATACAAAATCAGGGGCAAGCTGCGCCTGTCACCAAGTGCATTTAACCCTCAATGGTGTGGTTGTTTTTTGGCTAAAGCCTACATCAGGGTGAAGCTGTCACACCAAGTGCATTTAACCAGCAATAGTCTGTTCATTTTTTGGCCATATCCCAGTCTAATTCTGTCACTAAATCCATACCGGTCACCCAGCGCCTAAATACTAGGCCTCAAATTTATATCCAGCTAAATCTGTCCCTAGTGCTGTAGCTGGGCGAGTTATTTAGTGTCCGTTCAAGCACATTTCTTGTTCTGGGTTGAAATACAATTCCCAATTTAGCAATTTCATAATTTAGTGGTTCCTGCTATATCAGAGCTATTTGAAATCTATCCCAAAAAGGGTATATAATATTGAAGGTGCACATTGGGTCATTCAGAATAACTTCACACACACCCGCTACTGTGTATTTCCAAGTCTAATTCTGTCACTAAACCCATACCTGTCACCCAGCGCCTAAATACTAGGCCTCAAATTTAAATCCCTCTAAATCTCTCGTTACCCACCGCTGTACTGTTGTTGCTGGGCAAGATATTTAGTGTCCGTCAAAGCACATTTTTTGTTCTGGGTTGAAGTACAATTCCCAATTTAGCAATTTCATAATTTAGTGGTTTCTGCTATATCAGAGCTATTTGAAATCTATCCCTAAAAGGGTATATAATATTGAAGGTGCACATAGGGTCATTCAGAATAACTTCACACACACGCTTCTGTGCATTTCCAAGTCTAATTCTGTCACTAAATCCATACCGGTGACCCAGCGCCTAAATACTAGGCCTCAAATTTAAATCCCTCTAAATCTCTCGTTACCCACCACTGTACTGTTGTTGCTGGGCAAGATATTTAGTGTCCGTCAAAGCACATTTTTTGTTCTGGGTTGAAGTACAATTCCCAATTTAGCAATTTCATAATTTAGTGGTTTCTGCTATATCAGAGCTATTTGAAATCTATCCCTAAAAGGGTATATAATATTGAAGGTGCACATAGGGTCATTCAGAATAACTTCACACACACGCTTCTGTGCATTTCCAAGTCTAATTCTGTCACTAAATCCATACCGGTGACCCAGCGCCTAAATACTAGGCCTCAAATTTAAATCCCTCTAAATCTCTCGTTACCCACCGCTGTACTGTTGTTGCTGGGCAAGATATTTAGTGTCCGTCAAAGCACATTTTTTGTTCTGGGTTGAAGTACAATTCCCAATTTAGCAATTTCATAATTTAGTGGTTTCTGCTATATCAGAGCTATTTGAAATCTATCCCTAAAAGGGTATATAATATTGAAGGTGCACATAGGGTCATTCAGAATAACTTCACACACACGCTTCTGTGCATTTCCAAGTCTAATTCTGTCACTAAATCCATACCGGTGACCCAGCGCCTAAATACTAGGCCTCAAATTTAAATCCCTCTAAATCTCTCGTTACCCACCGCTGTACTGTTGTTGCTGGGCAAGATATTTAGTGTCCGTCAAAGCACATTTTTTGTTCTGGGTTGAAGTACAATTCCCAATTTAGCAATTTCATAATTTAGTGGTTCCTGCTATATCAGAGCTATTTGAAATCTATCCCAAAAAGGGTATATAATATTGAAGGTGCACATTGGGTCATTCAGAATAACTTCACACACACCCGCTACTGTGTATTTCCAAGTCTAATTCTGTCACTAAACCCATACCTGTCACCCAGCGCCTAAATACTAGGCCTCAAATTTAAATCCCTCTAAATCTCTCGTTACCCACCGCTGTACTGTTGTTGCTGGGCAAGATATTTAGTGTCCGTCAAAGCACATTTTTTGTTCTGGGTTGAAGTACAATTCCCAATTTAGCAATTTCATAATTTAGTGGTTTCTGCTATATCAGAGCTATTTGAAATCTATCCCTAAAAGGGTATATAATATTGAAGGTGCACATAGGGTCATTCAGAATAACTTCACACACACGCTTCTGTGCATTTCCAAGTCTAATTCTGTCACTAAATCCATACCGGTGACCCAGCGCCTAAATACTAGGCCTCAAATTTAAATCCCTCTAAATCTCTCGTTACCCACCGCTGTACTGTTGTTGCTGGGCAAGATATTTAGTGTCCGTCAAAGCACATTTTTTGTTCTGGGTTGAAGTACAATTCCCAATTTAGCAATTTCATAATTTAGTGGTTTCTGCTATATCAGAGCTATTTGAAATCTATCCCTAAAAGGGTATATAATATTGAAGGTGCACATAGGGTCATTCAGAATAACTTCACACACACGCTTCTGTGCATTTCCAAGTCTAATTCTGTCACTAAATCCATACCGGTGACCCAGCGCCTAAATACTAGGCCTCAAATTTAAATCCCTCTAAATCTCTCGTTACCCACCACTGTACTGTTGTTGCTGGGCAAGATATTTAGTGTCCGTCAAAGCACATTGTTTGTTCTGGGTTGAAGTACAATTCCCAATTTAGCAATTTCATAATTTAGTGGTTCCTGCTATATCAGAGCTATTTGAAATCTATCCCAAAAAGGGTATATAATATTGAAGGTGCACATTGGGTCATTCAGAATAACTTCACACACACCCGCTACTGTGTATTTCCAAGTCTAATTCTGTCACTAAACCCATACCTGTCACCCAGCGCCTAAATACTAGGCCTCAAATTTAAATCCCTCTAAATCTCTCGTTACCCACCGCTGTACTGTTGGTGCTGGGCAAGATATTTAGTGTCCGTCAAAGCACATTTTTGTTCTGGGTTGAAGTACAATTCCCAATTTAGCAATTTCATAATTTAGTGGTTTCTGCTATATCAGAGCTATTTGAAATCTATCCCTAAAAGGGTATATAATATTGAAGGTGCACATAGGGTCATTCAGAATAACTTCACACACACGCTTCTGTGCATTTCCAAGTCTAATTCTGTCACTAAATCCATACCGGTGACCCAGCGCCTAAATACTAGGCCTCAAATTTAAATCCCTCTAAATCTCTCGTTACCCACCGCTGTACTGTTGTTGCTGGGCAAGATATTTAGTGTCCGTCAAAGCACATTTTTTGTTCTGGGTTGAAGTACAATTCCCAATTTAGCAATTTCATAATTTAGTGGTTCCTGCTATATCAGAGCTATTTGAAATCTATCCCAAAAAGGGTATATAATATTGAAGGTGCACATTGGGTCATTCAGAATAACTTCACACACACCCGCTACTGTGTATTTCCAAGTCTAATTCTGTCACTAAACCCATACCTGTCACCCAGCGCCTAAATACTAGGCCTCAAATTTAAATCCCTCTAAATCTCTCGTTACCGCTGTACTGTTGTAGCTGGGAAAGTTATTTAGTGCCCGTCAAAGCACATTTTTGTTCTGGGTTGAAGTACAATTCCCAATTTAGCAATTTCATAATTTAGTGGTTCCTGCTATATCAGAGCTATTTGAAATCTATCCCAAAAAGGGTATATAATATTCAAGGTGCACATTGGGTCATTCAGAATAACTTCACACACACGCTTCTGTGCATTTCCAAGTCTAATTCTGTCACTAAATCCATACCGGTCACCCAGCGCCTAAATACTAGGCCTCAAATTTATATCCCGCTGAATTTGAATACAATACATTGGGCCAAATAATATATTTGTTGTTGTGGTGAACCATAACAATGAGAAAAACATCTAGTAAGGGACGCGGACGTGGACATGGTCGTGGTGGTGTTAGTGGACCCTCTGGTGCTGGGAGAGGACGTGGCCGTTCTGCCACATCCACACGTCCTAGTGTACCAACTACCTCAGGTCCCAGTAGCCGCCAGAATTTACAGCGATATATGGTGGGGCCCAATGCCGTTCTAAGGATGGTAAGGCCTGAGCAGGTACAGGCATTAGTCAATTGGGTGGCCGACAGTGGATCCAGCACGTTCACATTATCTCCCACCCAGTCTTCTGCAGAAAGCGCACAGATGGCGCCTGAAAACCAACCCCATCAGTCTGTCACATCACCCCCATGCATACCAGGGAAACTGTCTCAGCCTCAAGTTATGCAGCAGTCTCTTATGCTGTTTGAAGACTCCGCTGGCAGGGTTTCCCAAGGGCATCCACCTAGCCCTTCCCCAGCGGTGAAAGACATAGAATGCACTGACGCACAACCACTTATGTTTCCTGATGATGAGGACATGGGAATACCACCTCAGCATGTCTCTGATGATGACGAAACACAGGTGCCAACTGCTGCGTCTTTCTGCAGTGTGCAGACTGAACAGGAGGTCAGGGATCAAGACTGGGTGGAAGACGATGCAGGGGACGATGAGGTCCTAGACCCCACATGGAATGAAGGTCGTGCCACTGACTTTCACAGTTCGGAGGAAGAGGCAGTGGTGAGACCGAGCCAACAGCGTAGCAAAAGAGGGAGCAGTGGGCAAAAGCAGAACACCCGCCGCCAAGAGACTCCGCCTGCTACTGACCGCCGCCATCTGGGACCGAGCACCCCAAAGGCAGCTTCAAGGAGTTCCCTGGCATGGCACTTCTTCAAACAATGTGCTGACGACAAGACCCGAGTGGTTTGCACGCTGTGCCATCAGAGCCTGAAGCGAGGCATTAACGTTCTGAACCTGAGCACAACCTGCATGACCAGGCACCTGCATGCAAAGCATGAACTGCAGTGGAGTAAACACCTTAAAACCAAGGAAGTCACTCAGGCTCCCCCTGCTACCTCTTCTGCTGCTGCCGCCTCGGCCTATTCTGCTGCTGCCGCCTCGGCCTCTTCCTCCGCCTCTGGAGGAACGTTGGCACCTGCCGCCCAGCAAACAGGGGATGTACCACCAACACCACCACCACCACCTCCGTCACCAAGCGTCTCAACCATGTCACACGCCAGCGTTCAGCTCTCCATCTCACAAACATTTGATAGAAAGCGTAAATTCCCACCTAGCCACCCTCGATCCCTGGCCCTGAATGCCAGCATTTCTAAACTACTGGCCTATGAAATGCTGTCATTTAGGCTGGTGGACACAGACAGCTTCAAACAGCTCATGTCGCTTGCTGTCCCACAGTATGTTGTTCCCAGCCGGCACTACTTCTCCAAGAGAGCCGTGCCTTCCCTGCACAACCAAGTATCCGATAAAATCAAGTGTGCACTGCGCAACGCCATCTGTAGCAAGGTCCACCTAACCACAGATACGTGGACCAGTAAGCACGGCCAGGGACGCTATATCTCCCTAACTGCACACTGGGTAAATGTAGTGGCAGCTGGGCCCCAGGCGGAGAGCTGTTTGGCGCACGTCCTTCCGCCGCCAAGGATCGCAGGGCAACATTCTTTGCCTCCTGTTGCCACCTCCTCCTTCTCGGCTTCCTCCTCCTCTTCTTCCACCTGCTCATCCAGTCAGCCACACACCTTCACCACCAACTTCAGCACAGCCCGGGGTAAACGTCAGCAGGCCATTCTGAAACTCATATGTTTGGGGGACAGGCCCCACACCGCACAGGAGTTGTGGCGGGGTATTGAACAACAGACCGACGAGTGGTTGCTGCCGGTGAGCCTCAAGCCCGGCCTGGTGGTGTGTGATAATGGGCGAAATCTCGTTGCAGCTCTGGGACTAGCCAATTTGACGCACATCCCTTGCTTGGCGCATGTGCTGAATTTGGTGGTGCAGAAGTTCATTCACAACTACCCCGACATGTCAGAGCTGCTGCATAAAGTGCGGGCCGTCTGTTCGCGCTTCCGGCGTTCACATCCTGCCGCTGCTCGCCTGTCTGCGCTACAGCGTAACTTCGGCCTTCCCGCTCACCGCCTCATATGCGACGTGCCCACCAGGTGGAACTCCACCTTGCACATGCTGGACAGACTGTGCGAGCAGCAGCAGGCCATAGTGGAGTTTCAGCTGCAGCACGCACGGGTCAGTCGCACTACAGAACAGCACCACTTCACCACCAATGACTGGGCCTCCATGCGAGACCTGTGTGCCCTGTTGCGCTGTTTCGAGTACTCCACCAACATGGCCAGTGGCGATGACACCGTTATCAGCGTTACAATACCACTTCTATGTCTCCTTGAGAAAACACTTAGGGCGATGATGGAACAGGAGGTGGCCCAGGAGGAGGAGGAGGAGGATGAGGAAGAGGGGTCATTTTTAGCACTTTCAGGCCAGTCTCTTCGAAGTGACTCAGAGGGAGGTTTTTTGCAACAGCAGAGGCCAGGTACAAATGTGGCCAGCCAGGGCCCACTACTGGAGGACGAGGAGGACGAGGATGAGGAGGAGGTGGAGGAGGATGAGGATGAAGCATGGTCACAGCGGGGTGGCACCCAACGCAGCTCGGGTCCATCACTGGTGCGTGGCTGGGGGGAAAGGCAGGACGATGACGATACGCCTCCCACAGAGGACAGCTTGTCCTTACCCCTGGGCAGCCTGGCACACATGAGCGACTACATGCTGCAGTGCCTGCGCAACGACAGCAGAGTTGCCCACATTTTAACCTGTGCGGACTACTGGGTTGCCACCCTGCTGGATCCACGCTACAAAGACAATGTGCCCACCTTACTTCCTGCACTGGAGCGTGATAGGAAGATGCGCGAGTACAAGCGCACGTTGGTAGACGCGCTACTGAGAGCATTCCCAAATGTCACAGGGGAACAAGTGGAAGCCCAAGGCCAAGGCAGAGGAGGAGCAAGAGGTCGCCAAGGCAGCTGTGTCACGGCCAGCTCCTCTGAGGGCAGGGTTAGCATGGCAGAGATGTGGAAAACTTTTGTCAACACGCCACAGCTAACTGCACCACCACCTGATACGCAACGTGTTAGCAGGAGGCAACATTTCACTAACATGGTGGAACAGTACGTGTGCACACCCCTCCACGTACTGACTGATGGTTCGGCCCCATTCAACTTCTGGGTCTCTAAATTGTCCACGTGGCCAGAGCTAGCCTTTTATGCCTTGGAGGTGCTGGCCTGCCCGGCAGCCAGCGTTTTGTCTGAACGTGTATTCAGCACGGCAGGGGGCGTCATTACAGACAAACGCAGCCGCCTGTCTACAGCCAATGTGGACAAGCTGACGTTCATAAAAATGAACCAGGCATGGATCCCACAGGACCTGTCCGTCCCTTGTCCAGATTAGACATTAACTACCTCCCCATAACCATATATTATTGGACTCCAGGGCACTTCCTCATTCAATCCTATTTTTATTTTCATTTTACCATTATATTGCGATGCTACCCAAAGTTGAATGAACCTCTCCTCTGCCTGTGTGCTAGGCCTAAATATATGCCAATGGACTGTTGCAGTGGTGGCTGACATGAAGCCTGATTCTCTGCTATGACATGCAGACTAATTCTCTGCTGACATGAAGCCAGATTGTCTGTTACGGGACCTCTCTCCTCTGCCTAGGTGCTGGGCCTAAATTTATGACAATGGACTGTTGCAGTGGTGGCTGACGTGAAGCCTGATTCTCTGCTATGACATGCAGACTGATTCTCTGCTGACATGAAGCCAGATCGTCTGTTACGGGACCTCTCTGCTCTGCCTGTGTGCTAGGCCTAAATATATGCCAATGGACTGTTGCAGTGGTGGGTGACGTGAAGCCTCATTCTCTGCTATGACATGCAGACTGATTCTCTGCTGACATGAAGCCAGATTGTCTGTTACGGGACCTCTCTGCTCTGCCTGTGTGCTAGGCCTAAATATATGCCAATGGACTGTTGCAGTGGTGGGTGACGTGAAGCCTCATTCTCTGCTATGACATGCAGACTGATTCTCTGCTGTCATGAAGCCAGATTGTCTGTTACGGGACCTCTCTGCTCTGCCTGTGTGCTAGGCCTAAATATATGCCAATGGACTGTTGCAGTGGTGGGTGACGTGAAGCCTCATTCTCTGCTATGACATGCAGACTGATTCTCTGCTGACATGAAGCCAGATTGTCTGTTACGGGACCTCTCTGCTCTGCCTGTGTGCTAGGCCTAAATATATGCCAATGGACTGTTGCAGTGGTGGGTGACGTGAAGCCTCATTCTCTGCTATGACATGCAGACTGATTCTCTGCTGTCATGAAGCCAGATTGTCTGTTACGGGACCTCTCTGCTCTGCCTGTGTGCTAGGCCTAAATATATGCCAATGGACTGTTGCAGTGGTGGGTGACGTGAAGCCTCATTCTCTGCTATGACATGCAGACTAATTCTCTGCTGACATGAAGACAGATTCTCTGTTACGGGACCTCTCTCCTCTGCCTGTGTGTGTGCTGGGCCTAAATATATGCCAATGGACTGTTGCAGTGGTGGCTGACGTGAAGCCTCATTCTCTGCTATGACATGCAGACTGATTCTCTGCTGACATGAAGCCAGATTCTCTGTTACGGGACCTCTCTCCTCTGCCTGTGTGTGTGCTGGGCCTAAATATATGCCAATGGACTGTTGCAGTGGTGGCTGACGTGAAGCCTCATTCTCTGCTATGACATGCAGACTGATTCTCTGCTGACATGAAGCCAGATTCTCTGTTACGGGACCTCTCTCCTCTGCCTGTGTGTGTGCTGGGCCTAAATATATGCCAATGGACTGTTGCAGTGGTGGCTGACGTGAAGCCTCATTCTCTGCTATGACATGCAGACTGATTCTCTGCTGACATGAAGCCAGATTCTCTGTTACGGGACCTCTCTCCTCTGCCTGTGTGTGTGCTGGGCCTAAATATATGCCAATGGACTGTTGCAGTGGTGGCTGACGTGAAGCCTCATTCTCTGCTATGACATGCAGACTAATTCTCTGCTGACATGAAGACAGATTCTCTGTTACGGGACCTCCCTCCTCTGCCTGGGTGCTGGGCCTAAATATATGCCAATGGACTGTTGCAGTGGTGGCTGACGTGAAGCCTCATTCTCTGCTATGACATGCAGACTGATTCTCTGCTGACATGAAGCCAGATTCTCTGTTACGGGACCTCTCTCCTCTGCCTGTGTGTGTGCTGGGCCTAAATATATGCCAATGGACTGTTGCAGTGGTGGCTGACGTGAAGCCTCATTCTCTGCTATGACATGCAGACTGATTCTCTGCTGACATGAAGCCAGATTCTCTGTTACGGGACCTCTCTCCTCTGCCTGTGTGTGTGCTGGGCCTAAATATATGCCAATGGACTGTTGCAGTGGTGGCTGACGTGAAGCCTCATTCTCTGCTATGACATGCAGACTAATTCTCTGCTGACATGAAGACAGATTCTCTGTTACGGGACCTCCCTCCTCTGCCTGGGTGCTGGGCCTAAATATATGCCAATGGACTGTTGCAGTGGTGGCTGACGTGAAGCCTCATTCTCTGCTATGACATGCAGACTGATTCTCTGCTGACATGAAGACAGATTCTCTGTTACGGGACCTCTCTCCTCTGCCTGTGTGCTAGGCCTAAATATATGCCAATGGACTGTTGCAGTGGTGGGTGACGTGAAGCCTCATTCTCTGCTATGACATGCAGACTGATTCTCTGCTGTCATGAAGCCAGATTGTCTGTTACGGGACCTCTCTGCTCTGCCTGTGTGCTAGGCCTAAATATATGCCAATGGACTGTTGCAGTGGTGGGTGACGTGAAGCCTCATTCTCTGCTATGACATGCAGACTAATTCTCTGCTGACATGAAGACAGATTCTCTGTTACGGGACCTCTCTCCTCTGCCTGTGTGTGTGCTGGGCCTAAATATATGCCAATGGACTGTTGCAGTGGTGGCTGACGTGAAGCCTGATTCTCTGCTATGACATGCAGACTGATTCTCTGCTGACATGAAGCCAGATTCTCTGTTACGGGACCTCTCTCCTCTGCCTGTGTGCTAGGCCTAAATATATGCCAATGGACTGTTGCAGTGGTGGCTGACGTGAAGCCTCATTCTCTGCTATGACATGCAGACTAATTCTCTGCTGACATGAAGACAGATTCTGTGTTACGGGACCTCTCTCCTCTGCCTGGGTGCCGGGGCCTAAATATCTGAGAATGGACTGTTCCAGTGGTGGGTGACGGGAAGCCAGATTCTCTGCTATGGAACCTCTCTCCAATTGATTTTGGTTAATTTTTATTTATTTAATTTTTATTTTAATTAATTTCCCTATCCACATTTGTTTGCAGGGGATTTACCTACATGTTGCTGCCTTTTGCAGCCCTCTAGCCCTTTCCTGGGCTGTTTTACAGCCGTTTTAGTGCCGAAAAGTTCGGGTCCCCATTGACTTCAATGGGGTTCGGGTTCGGGACGAAGTTCGGATCGGGTTCGGATCCCGAACCCGAACATTTCCGGGATGTTCGGCCGAACTTCTCGAACCCGAACATCCAGGTGTTCGCTCAACTCTAGTGATAACTTTAAAATGCTTTTACTTATCCAAGCCATTCTGAGATTGTTTTCTCGTCACATATTGTACTTCATGACAGTGGTAAATTTGAGACAAAATATTTCATTTTTATTTATAAAAAAATACAAAATTTACAAATAATTTGGAAACATTAGCATTTTTTTAAATTGTCACTTTTCTGCTTTTAAAACAGATAGTGATACCTCCTAAATAGTTATTACTTTACATTTTCCATATGTCTACTTCATGTTTGGATCATTTTGTAAATTACATTTTCTTTTTTTTGGGACGTTAGAAGGCTTAGAAGTTTAGAAGCAAATCTTAAAATACATTTTTGTTTAGTATATATATGAATGCATTTTAAGCGGAGATATTCTTTCATATATGAATTTACAAATAATTTGGAAACATTAGCATTTTTTTAAATTGTCACTTTTCTGCTTTTAAAACAGATAGTGATACCTCCTAAATAGTTATAACCTTACATTTTCCATATGTCTACTTCATGTTTGGATCATTTTGTAAATTACATTTTCTTTTTTTTGGGACGTTAGAAGGCTTAGAAGTTTAGAAGCAAATCTTAAAATTTTTAAGACAATTTCCAAAACCCAATTTTAAGGACCGGTTCAGGTCCAGAGTCACTTTGTGGGGCTTACATAATAGAAACCACCCAAAAATTTAACAATTTTAGAAACTACACCGCTAAAGGTATTCAACACTGATTTTACTAACTTTGTTAACCTTTTAGCTAATCTACAAGAGTAAAATGAAAATATAGATACAGTTTCAGAATGTCACTTTTTTGGCAGATTTTCCATTTTAACCCTTTTTTTACTCTAACAAAGCAAGGGTTAACAACCAAACAAAACTCAATATATATTACCCTGAATCTGTAGTTTACAGGAACGCCATATGGTTTTTGGAAGGCAGATTTAACTGGGATAATTTTAAGTTGTGATTTGAAGACCCTAGAGTTGATGCACCCCTAGAGTAGAAACTCCAAAAAAGTGACCCCATTTTGGAAACTACAGGATAAGGTGGCAGTTTTGTTGGCACTATTTTAGGGTACACATGATTTTTGGTTCCTCTATAAAACACTTTTTGTGAGGCAAGGTATAAAAAAATAGCTGTTTTAGCAGAGATTTTTATTATTATTATTATTTTTTACAATGTTCATCTGACAGTTTAGATCATGTGCTATTTTTATAGAGCAGGTTGTTACAGATGTGACAATACCCCCAAAACATTTTTTTTGTTGTTTGTTTCAGTTTTACATAATAATGCATTTTTGAAAATATCTATTTTAGTGTCTGCATATTCTGAAAGCCATATTTATTTATTTTTTTGTGACTATCTTATGTAGGGGTTCATTTCTTTTGGTATAAGATGACAGTTTGATTGGTACTATTTTCAGGTGCATATGACTATTTGATTGCTTGGTATTATACTTTTTGTGATTTAAGGTAAAAAAAATGTCTTTTTTGACAAAGTTTTTGTATAATTATTTTACAGTGTTCACCTGAGAGGTTAGGTCATGTGATATTTTTATATAGCAGGTTCTTACGGATACAGCAATACTGAATATGTATATTTTTTTTACTTAAGTTTTACACAATAACAGCATTTTTTAAACAAAAAAAATATAATGTTTTAGTGTCTCCATATTCTGAGAGCCATATTATAATTATTTTTTGCCCTATTGGTGCATTCTTTGCGGGAAGAGGTAACGGTTTGATTGGTACTATTTTGGGGGGGAATACGCATTTTTCATCGCTTGGTGTTGAGCTTTTTGTGATGTAAGGTGACAAAAAAAATTATTGTTTTAGCACAGTTTTTATTTTATTTTTTCTACAGCGTTCAGGTGAGTGGGTGGATCATGTGATATTTTTGTAGAGCCGGTCGTTACGGAGTCGTCAATACCCAATATGTTAGTTTTTTGGGGTTTTTTCAATTTTTTTTTACAATTTTATATATTTTATTTGGGGATTTTTTTTTTTACTTGAAACTTTATTTTTGGTTATGAAAAACACTTTTTTTTACTTTTTATTTTTGTCCTACTCTGGGACTTCTGGGGTCTGATCCTCTCTGCAATGCATTACAGTACAACCTGTATTGTAATGCATTGACTGTCAGCATTTATCCTGACAGCCTGCCTGTGAGACCCAGCCTAAGGTCTGGATATCACAGGATATCATAGAAGGCAAGCTTCGATGATGCCTTCTCTGCCATTGGGTCCCCGCCACTGCAGCGCGGTGATACGATGGGGAAGCAGAGGGCCTTTTATTGTGGGAAGTCTAAGGCACTTTTGTGCAATATTCATGCTGTCTAATCAGCTACTTGATATGCCACCTGTGAGGTGGGATGGATTATCTCGGCAAAAGAGAAGTGCTCACTAACACAGATTTAGACAAATTTGTGAACAATGTTTGAGAGTAATGGGTCTTTTGTGTATGTAGAAAATGTTTCAGATCTTTGAGTTCAGCTCATGCAAAATAGGAGCAAAACCAAAAGTGTTGCATTTATATTTTTGTTCAGTGTATTAAAATCTATCTCTACAGCACCACCTGCTGTTTGCTCGTTTTCTTATTTTTGTGTAAACCTTGCTGAGGTGGACTTGCATGCAAAGTTCCATCCTTTAACTGCTACCAGCTTCATCTACTGTTAGGAGCCGTTAGAAGGAGAGAGCTGCAGCATAAAAAAAACATGCCTTCGAGCTGTGATAGGCAGAGCTGCAGCAGAAAGGACACCAACTAAGCTGCCAGCTTGAAATAAATCTAGTGGAGCAATTGCAGCAATGATTGGGGAGAACTCTGGATTCATGTCAGTTACATGGATGGTTTGGGCTTTATTAGAAAGAGATTGTCGTACTATGGGGGAAATTTATCAAGACCAGTGCTTTTGCACTGGTCATGATGACCCCTGTGTGGCAGAAGGATTCTCCTAAAAACCCTATACTCCAGCAGTCCATGCGCCTAAACAGAAATCTACAACATCTCAGAGCTTTCGCAGATTTCTGGCTTCATTTGCACCAGAAACCTGGCATAAATGAAGATAAGTTTGAAGTTAAACAGATAGCGATTTTTTAAAGCCACTTTTGTGGTACAACGGAGATAATAAATCTCCCTCTATATGTCCAATTTTTATTTATTTTTTATATTAATCATGGGATATCCTGCTCTTCTTTCCTGATTTTGCGCGGCAGACTCAGGAAAGAAGAAGAAATTTTATAGAGATAAAGAAACGCTTGGCGGCTAAGGAGATTAAATACTCCTTACAATACCCAGCGAAATTAAGAGTAATTCATAACGGGTCTTCCCTTTTTTTTGAGTCACCACAACAGGCATCAGACTGGATGGATCAAATGGGCATCTGAAATTGTGCTTCACTATGATTGGAGGGGATAGGAGGGGGGGCCAGGCTGGGGGAGAACGGCCGGAGGTTAGAGGTTCGCTGACTAGTTCGGGCGGATCAAGAGAGGGGGGGGGACCCACCTTGCAGGAATGGTCTCTTTTTTTTTTTTTTTGTGAGAGATGTCCACTAGAATTGTAGCTTGGAACGTCAGAGGACTTGGGGAAAGAGTTAAAAGGCAAGCGATTATGGACGCATTAAAAAGATATCTTCCAGCAATTATCTGTATAGTAGAAACTCACCTAACTAGGGAAACCTTGTCCCGCCTGACAACGGGATGGCAGTCCCAATCGTATCATTCTACCTTTAGTGGCTCCTCCAGGGGTATTTCGGTTCTTATTCATAACTCCATAGATTTCACCCTTATAAAATCTCATATAGATGCCCAGGGCAGATTTATTTTCTTGCATGGCAAGCTTAATGGTGATAGTTATATCCTAGCCTTTTTCTATATACCTCCGCCATTTTTAATGTACCCACTGCTTCAGTTAATGCTCTTTTCTGAAAAGAGACCAGAATGCCGCTTAATCCTGATAGGGGATTTTAATGCGGTCATTGATCCTAATAAAGACAGATTTTCACTTGATGTGGAAAAGGGGAGGTATCCTTGTAACTCCCCGCTGCCTCAATTCTGCTCTGAGGTGGGAGTGGTGGATATATGGGAACATCTTGGTGGAGGAAAGAGAGTATACTCCTGTGTCAGTAGGGGGGGCAGAGCAATGTCTAGGATCGATCTAGCATTTACTAATGAGAGCAATCTGAGTAATATCTGTAAGATGCGATACGGAGTAAGAACAGTTTCGGACCATTCACCCCTACTGGTTGAGGTTCGCAGCGGGAAGAATAAGGATACTAGGGGGCTAGGATTTAAGCTAAATCCATATTGGCTCACTATTCTGGACAATCTGCAGACGATTAAACTACTGATATCCTCCTTTTGGGAGGTTAACCTTCCCTCTGCTAATATCAACATAGTATGGGATGCCTTGAAAGCATATTTGAGGGGGGTCTTTATAAGTGAGATTGCCGCAGTAAAGAGAACATTTAGGAAGAAAGAGGAGGAACTGGGTAAGATCGCTGCACTCACAGCTGAGCGATACGCTAGCCATCCCACTGAGCACAATAGGCAAGAGATGCAGAAGGCTAGTTGCTCCTTGGAGAAATATGTAACAGAGAAAGCAAATCACAGGGTATTCTTCAAGGGGCTCAATTATTTCATCGAGTCTGGACGTCCGGGCAAGCTTCTAGCTAGAATAATTTCGCAACAAGATAAGAAAAAAACAATCTATCATCTCAATTCGTAATGTAGAGGGCGAAACCATAACAGACCCAGAGGGAATTGGGAATATTTTTCTACAATATTTTGTTCAGATATATAGATCTTCCCCTGGACTGCCGTCTGAACTGGTGATGCGGTTCCTGGAGAAAATTCCACTTTCTACGTTAAATGAAACTCAAAAAGAATATCTGGAGGAGGAGCTCTCTCTTGCTGAGTTGCAGGAGGCCCTTGGGTCCGTCTCGGGGAACTCATCGCCAGGAACAGAGGGCCTTCCATATGAGGTCTATCGCAAGCATAGTGAGGTGATCCTCCCCCAGCTGCTGGAGGTTTTTTCCCAAGCAGCACAGGGAGGGAGATTACCACACTCTATGATGGAGGCCCTTATTGTTCTAATTCTAAAAAAGGATAAAGATCCGGCCGAATTGAGCTCCTATAGACCAATCTCCCTATTAAACACAGATGCTAAGTTACTATCAAAAGTCCTTGCTAGGAGGCTCTCGCGGGTTATCCCTACGATTATTCATCCGGATCAAAACGGCTTTATGCCAAACAGGGGCACCCATCACAATTTGCATAGGCTATTTATGAATATTCAATCCCCGGGGCGCGGCGCCCGCTCTATCCTGTCGTTGGATGCTACTAAAGCCTTCGACAGGGTGGAGTGGATTTTTCTTTGGGAGGTAATGAAAAAAATGGGCTTTGGCCCAAAATTTATGGCAATGGTCCAGCTACTCTATAACTCCCCAGTCGCCAGGATTAGGATCAATGATTTGATGACAGAGAGCTTTATTCTGGGAAGAGGCACCCGCCAAGGCTGTCCCCTTTCTCCCCTTTTATTTAATATTTATATCGAACCCTTAGCGGCCATGATACGACATGATCCGGAGGTGGCCGGTTTTGGCATAATGGGGAAGCATGACCGTGTGTCCCTCTACGCAGATGACATTCTGGTTTTTATTCATCAAACAAATACCACCCTCCCTCGCATAATGGATCTGGTCGGTCACTTTTCCGACATATCCGGACTTGAGATCAATTGGGAGAAGACCGTACTTCTCCCGATAGACGAGCTGCGAGGCGAATTAAATAATCAGATAACGATCTCTGATTCAATAAAGTACCTGGGGATAATAATTTCCGCCAAACCTCAGGAATATCTACAGCTTAACCTGTTCCCCTTGCTGATGAAGTTGAGAGCAAAAATTAAGATATGGCAGAAAATTCTGCAAGCAAGAGCGGATAGAATTTCATTAATAAAAATGGTAGTGCTGCCCCAGGTTCTTTATGTCCTGCGCAACTCGCCTATATGGATTACAGACAAGCATTTCAGATTGATAGAGCGGATGCTTAATGACTTACTATGGGGGAGGAAGCGTGTGAGACTGAAGGCACTTTATTTCTCCATGCCTTATAGGCGGGGAGGTCTTAATCTCCCATATTTTAGGGGTTATTTTGTGGCCTCCCAACTCTGCCTTTTTAGTGACTGGAAAAATAGTCTTTTCTGCAGTAGAGTGGTTAAGGAGGCAGGTTTTTCTGATTTCTTCACTGTACTGGAATCCGATTACCTATTAAATATACTGAGCGGGTACACACTTTTCTGCAGAATGGCTATAAAGACCTGGTCGGTTATAAGGGCTTGGTGCGCAGTTAAGGCATCGCTTATCTGCACCCCATTATGGCACAATCCGAAACTTCTTAATCTAAACGATTTAAGTTGCAGTCAGTACTGGAGGACTAAAAATGTGCAGTACTTACATCAAGTAGTCAGCGGTGGACAAATTCTGCCCCTTATGGAACTAAGGGCAAAATTAGGTGAGGTGGCCTGGTTCGCATATTTTCAATTGAGGTCAGCACTCTTTAGCACTTTGAACAGTCACCTTTTTATTATAGACACTCCTTTATTTTTACAGGATTTAATTTGTAAGAAAACTGCCACGAGAATTAAACTATCTTACTGTTATAGACACTTAATGGATAATTTTTTTCGGGATGTTCTTTCTCCAGGACAAAGAGCCTGGTCTTCTCTTCTTTCAGAGGAGGGTCCCCCAAACTGGGAGAATATAGGGGAAAGCTTAAAATTGGTTTCACACAATTCTAATCACATTGTTGTTGAATTTAATATTCTGCACAAAATTTATGCGACACCTATATGGCTATACAGAAGAGGACTCCGGACCTCCTCTAACTGCCCCCGCTGCGGCGATCCCGGGGCAGATCATCTACATCTGTTCTGGGACTGCCCAATGGTGAGGAGGTACTGGAGCCTGGTCCCAAAAAATCTGACGCGTAAACTTAAAATTGTTGTTCCTCTGTCTCCTAGAATATGGGTCCTGGGAGATTTATCTGAGGTCAATCATCAACCCATAGTCACTTGTTGATCAAGGTGATGTTCTTGGCGAGGCTTCTGATTTCTAGATCCTGGTTTTGCTCTTCTGCCCCAGATTGTAAGAACTGGCTGGGTTTGGTGGAGAAAGTGAAAAGCTATGAGAGGATCCTGTACAAACAAAGAGGATCCTACTCAAAGTGGAATAGTCTATGGAAAGATTGGGACACAGCTAATTAATTTTTCTCCCTGCAGGGTGGGGGTGGGGGGGGGGGTGGCGACTTGGTGGGAAGAGATGGGGAAAATGCTATCTGTCCGGCTTTTCAGCATTTATTCTATAGATGTAGAATGTGAAGGTTCAAATGTTGACACTATTATGTATATTCGTATGAAATTATTGTCAACCACGTTCACAGATTAGAATTGGCGGACTTATGGATTTTATAATGTTAATTATGTAATATGTATTTAAGTTTTTTGTATCACAATAAATAAAATTTAATTAATAAAAAAAAAAAAAAGGGAGAAATATGTTGGATCGGAATTTGATGGTGTCAACAAGTCCCCCAAAAGTTGGGACAAGGCCATTTTCACCACTGTGTGGCATCTCCCCTTCTTTTTATAACACTCAACAGATGTCTGGGGACCGAGGAGACCAGTTTCTCAAGTTTAGAAATAGGAATGCTCTCCCATTCTTGTCTAATACAGGCCTCTAACTGTTCAATCGTCTTGGGCCTTCTTTGTTGCATCTTCCTCTTTATGATGCACCAAATGTTCTCTATAGGTGAAAGATCTGGACTGCAGACTGGCCATTTCAGTACCCGGATCCTTCTCCTATGCAGCCATGATGTTGTGATTGATGCAGAATGTGGTCTGGCATTATCTTGTTGAAAAATGCAGGGTCTTCCCTGAAAGAGATGACGTCTGGATGGGAGCATATGTTGTTCTAGAACCTGAATATATTTTTCTGCATTGATGGTGCCTTTCCAGATATGCAAGCTGCCCATACCACATGCACTCATGCAACCCCATACCATCAGAGATGCAGGCTTCTGAACTGAGCGTTGATAACAACTTGGGTTGTCCTTGTCCTCTTTGGTCCGGATGACATGGCGTCCCAGATTTCCAAAAAGAACTTTGAATCGTGACTCGTCTGACCACAGAACAGTCTTCCATTTTGCCACACTTCATTTTAAATGATCCCTGGCCCAGTGAAAACGCCTGAGCTCGTGGATCTTGCTTAGAAATGGCTTCTTCTTTGCACTGTAGAGTTTCAGCTGGCAACGGCGGATGGCACGATGGATTGTGTTCACTGACAATGGTTTCTGGAAGTATTCCTGAGCCCATTCTGTAATTTCCTTTACAGTAGCATTCCTGTTTGTGGTGCAGTGTCGTTTAAGGGCCCGGAGATCACGGGCATCCAGTATGGTTTTACGGCCTTGACCCTTACGCACAGAGATTGTTCCAGATTCTCTGAATCTTCGGATGATGTTATGCACAGTTGATTATGATAGATGCAAAGTCTTTGCAATTTTTCGCTGGGTAACACCTTTCTGATATTGCTCCACTATCTTTCTGTGCAACATTGTGGGAATTGGTGATCCTCTACCCATCTTGGCTCCTGAGAGACACTGCCACTCTGAGAAGCTCTTTTTATACCCAATCATGTTGCCAATTGACCTAATTAGTGTTAATTGGTCTTCCTGCTCTTCGTTATGCTCAAATTTACTTTTTCCAGCCTCTTATTGCTACTTGTCCCAACTTTTTGGGGATTTGTTGACGCTGTGAAGATTTGAATAAACGTATTTTTCCTTTAAAATGATACATTTACTCGGATTAAACGTTTGATCTGTCATCTACGTTCTATTACAATTAAAATATTGACATTTGCCATCAAAAAATAAATAAATCATGGGATATCCCCTTTAAACACTAGAAGAGGAAGTTACAGCTCACTGTATATAGGGGAGGTGCTGGTAATAGGTTCCTGAACTCCTATGCATAACTAAAGAACAGAAGTGGACAACAGAAGTAACATAAATCCATGTTGAGCTATGTATACCTAGAATTATCATTAGTTAACTGCCCATTGCATTACATTGTATTGCATTATCAAAAGTCCAGCTCACCTGTCCATATCTCTAGCACGTGCATGGAAAGTTGCAGGAACAAGTAATAAACCTATTCAGTGTAGAAAGGGGCGCAGTAAAACTTTACTCCATCAGCTTAAAACATACTCCAGTACCATATACAGTGTACTAGAATTACTAAGCAATTCTAGCACAGTGCCATCCTGGATAATGTTTTAAGCTGGTAGAATGAAATGGAAGTTTTACTGGACTCCTTCTCTGTGCGGGATATGTTTATTAATTGTATTGTGTTACGTATTGCATTGCAATATATTGCAATTTAGTACATTAGATATCTTATAAAAACTATGCTTAGGTTTCATTATGTGTGTGTGTTGAATGTAGAATTCACAGAGGATTAGTATAATACTTCCAGATATAGAAGAAATGCCTTTAAACTATTTAAAACCCCCTGCTGATGCACCCTCTTGACTCAGAGTCTAAGTGCACGGCACAGGAAGCATGGTACCTTTCATTAACACTTGCTTAAAATAGGCTACCATTATTTCAGATACAATTTAATGCAAGGCATAGGTGGAGATAGAAAGCAAAAATCTGAAAATCCATACTACAGCTTTTCATAAAAGGTGAGTTACTAGTTAAAATGGGTCAATGGTTGTTATTTTAACAGAATAAATCAATGAAAGTTGCTTTTATATTTTTTGGGTATTTCACATTTGTTAAAATAGTAAAAAAAATAACAAAAAGGTATTCTTTGGATTAATCTATGGTATATTACAGAAATGATATCTTTCATTTGGATATAAATCAGGAAAACTGGATATCTGGGTGCTGAAGATGCTTCATAAAGCTGAAACTGCAAATACAAAAAGTCCATTAGTGTTATCAGTGTTATCCTGCTGCCTGCGTTATACAGAATTAAAATAAAAAGAGAAGGCACAGCATATGTAACACATGTAGTAAGTACAGACTAATCAATGGATTCAAATAATTGGGTGTTTATTTGTACGGCATATATGCATATTCCTATAGATAATTGTTGTCCTAATTAGATCCATAGTGTAGCACTTGTATATGGATCCTATGACCCACTTATCAAAGTTTAAAATATGTACATCTACAATTTTAAATCAAAGTAATTTTATTTGGCAACTATACATTTGACATAAATATTTGTAAAGGCTGAGCACTCACCACCTGGGCCACAAGGAGAATAAAAGTTGCCTGAGTGATAGTTAAACACCTGAGTGGTTTATTATAAAAAAATGCAGATATATGACATAAATTGATAAATATTCAAAAACATAAAATGCACAAAAAATTACAATAAATATAGTGAAATATAAAATCTCAAATAAAGCTGAGGTAGTTGTATATAGCAGCAGTATATATTGACAGTGTGGAATTGATGCGCATGAATTAAATCACTGCCTCATTGTGGAGCAGTGTATGTATTCCAATTTATTATCGGATTGTCCAGTTCTAAAACATCGATGTTAGATGGTAATTATGATCGTGACTTATATCACACATAGTATTCCCAGCTTTGTAATTTACCATCAATATGATTGCAATAGAGGATTAGGCATAAGATCACTGACTTGTGTATTGTAGTTACACTTCTCAATGCATATGTAAGGCCTCTTTCACACTTGCGTTGTCCGGATCCAGCGTGTACTCCACTTGCCGGAATTACACGCCGGATCCGGAAAAACATTTGAAGATGGATCTGTCTTCAAAATGCTTTCAGTGTTACTATGGCACCCAGGACGCTATTAAAGTCCTGGTTGCCATAGTAGGAGCGGGGAGCGGGGGAGCGGTATACTTACAGTCCGCGCGGCTCCCGGGGCGCTCCAGAGTGACGTCAGAGCGCCCCATGCGCATGGATGACGTGCCTGACGTCACTCTGGAGCGCCCCGGGAGCCGCACAAACGGTAAGTATGCTGCTCCCCCGCTCCCCGCTACACTTTACCATGGCTGCCAGGACTTTGGCGTCCCGGCAGCCATGGTAACCATTCAGAAAAAGCTAAACGTCGGATCCGGCAATGCGCCGAAACGACGTTTAGCTTAAGGCCGGATCCGGATCAATGCTTTTCAATGGGCATTAATTCCGGATCCGGCCTTGCGGCAAGTCTTCAGGATTTTTGGCCGGAGCAAAAAGCGCAGCATGCTGCGGTATTTTCTCCGGCCAAAAAACGTTCCGTTCTGGAACTGAAGACATCCTGATGCATCCTGAACGGATTTCACTCCATTCAGAATGCATTAGGATAAAACTGAT
Source organism: Bufo gargarizans (assembly GCF_014858855.1). Taxonomy (NCBI): domain Eukaryota; kingdom Metazoa; phylum Chordata; class Amphibia; order Anura; family Bufonidae; genus Bufo; species Bufo gargarizans. The sequence goes on along the minus strand of NC_058081.1, from coordinate 226,057,642 downwards.
CAGGATTCTTCCAGGCATAGAGTTCCGACGACGGAACTCTATGCCGGAAGAAAAAAACGCAGGTGTGAAAGAGCCCTAACCTGGTTAAAAAGTTAGAGGCAATTGAGTTGCCCTACAACTTGCGCACACAGTGCGTCCCACGTGGATGCAATGTCGGATACAACGGTACCTGGTTACAAGTTGTCAGCTGGAGCGACTCGAGCGTTTTGACTGTCACTTGTCTGTACGGTCTCCAGTTGCCTTCCGGACTGTCTCCAACCGTAGGGATTATTCAGGTGGTATCTCACAATTGTCAGGAACGGATGTTCAAATCATAGCGTTCCATATATGCCGAGTAGGAATAAAGCCGGCCTCTATAATGTTGAACCGTGCATTAATAAGGGTCCAAATCCAGGATAGATAGAAAGGTAAATGTCCATCAGCTGATGTGCGGGTCGCTTTACAACCAGATGCGTTTTAGGGTCTATTCCTGGCCCCTTCCTCAGTGGTAACCAGGTTACATATGCCTTGGGAAGTGTAACTACAATACACAAGTCAGTGATCTTATGCTTAATCCTCTATTGCTATCATATTGATGGTAAATAACAAAGCTGGCAATACTATGTGTGATATAAGTCACAATCAAAATTACCATCTAACATCCATGTCTCAGAACTGGACAATCCGATAATAAATTGGAATACATACACTGCTCCACAATAAGGCGGTGATTTAATTCATGTGCATCAATTCCACGCTGTCAATATATACTGCTGCTATATACAACTACCTCAGCTTTATTTTAGATTTTATACTGCACTATATTTATAGTAATTCTTTGTGTATTTTATGTTTTTGAATATTTATCAATTTATGTCTAATATCTGCATTTTTTTTATAATAAACCACTCAGGTGTTTAACTATCACTCAGGAAACTTTTATTCTCCTTGTGGCCCAGGTGATGAGTGCGCTCAGCCTTTACAAATATTTATGTTATATTCCTTTCTGACTGGGTGAGTCATCAGGCTTTGCAGCACCCATTCCATAGTTGTCTTCAGAGTGAGTTACCATACTTCTCCATTTATACTATACATTTGATACTAGCTATTAGCATGGAATTTTTTCTATCATGAAAAACATTTTTGTATTATTATTATTGAGAGTTCTGTATTTGTATCCTTCACCTTTGCAGTTCACCAATATACTGTAAGAACATAAAGGAACATCACTGAAACTCACTATATCTATAACACGTCAAACAAGTATACCATTATTTTTTTTTTGCTTCAAAAATGTATTAGAAGCAAGAGCTATACCTACTTCACATTTCCAAGTCTTGACTATTAAAAACCTGGAATAATATTGTTTCAAATTATCTGGAAAACAGATTTGATTAGGATTAGAGATGAGCAAATCCATTCATAATGAACCAGGTTCATTACAAACTTACCCTAAACCCTGAAATTAATCCACAAAATGAACCTACAATTTTTCTGGTTCACTTTGAACAAATCCAGTAAAATGGAATGGAGCACCATATTAATGCACATGTTTGCTGTAAAAAGCACAAAGAAGAAGGATGCTCACAAAACCCTGAGAGGAAATGGGGTAAGGGCTTGCCCTGATAGATCACAATAGTCAGACAGCCTAGATGACCCATTTCAACGAGGGTCAGCCGGCACTCCGTTTGTAGGCGTGGTGCACGTGTCCAGGGCCGAAGTCCAAGTACAAGTGAAAGAAAAGACCGGCACTCACTTATCTTCAAAGGTTTTTTCTTTTTATTCGCCACACATAAATATGTTCAGTGACGCACGTTTCGGCTCTGTTATGAGCCTTTCTCAAACCAATGGCATATAACGAAGTCATACAATACAGGTGATTTAAATAGACCGCCAAAGCGGAAATGACATCATGTAGTCATGGTAATTTAGACAAACAAAAATGGAGTAAAAGGTAAAAAAAGAAAAAGAAGAGAAAGAGCAAATGGGAGGGAACAAAAGAAAAGGGGAAACACAAAATAACAATTTAAATAATCAGATACACGTGAGAAACAGCCCAATCGCAACAGCATCAATGAGAATGATAGCAATCATAAATTCTTTTGAAGTTCTCTAGATATTCGTACTAGCTTGCAATTCAGATGATGCGGTTGGGGGGTTCCTCACGTTTTCTGTAAAATACAAGAAAACAAAGTATAAATTTAACATACATGTAGAGGAAACAGACATCTACAGAAAGCTTTGGAGATCATACTCCCGGTTTAACCCCATGGGTTCCAGTGTCTGAAGTGTATGAATCCAATAGGATTCACGCTTCTTTAGCATTTTCAAGCGATTACCGCCTCTACGAGGTTGTTGTACCTGCTCAATAATTTGGAAGCGCAATTGCGCAATATTGTGCTTACAGCGATCAAAGTGATAAGGGACGGGTAGGAGTAAATTATTTTTTCTAATAGTGGACTTATGCTTAGAGAAGCGGTCCTTCATGCGCATGGATGTTTCACCTATATATAACAGTCCACAAGGGCACTTGAGTAAATATATGATGAAACTACTATTGCATGTGAAAAAGCCTCGAACTGGAAAGCGCTTGCCTGTATGGGGATGCGTAAAATATTCCCCTTTAATTACACTTGAACAGTGTATACACCCTAGGCAAGGGAATGTGCCCTTTCTAGGAGTTGATAAAGTCTGCTGACGCTTCTCAGTTTGAGCACTGCCCACATCCGCCCTTACCACCATATCGCGGATATTTTTGTTACGCTTATAGCACAATAATGGAGGATTTTTAAACTCCTCAATAGAGGGATAAGCCCTTGACAATATATTCCAATGTTTAGAAAAATAAATCGACACCTATTCACCCATGGGTGGAACTTAGTAACGAACGGTATACGCGACCCCCTAGACTCCTGTTTAGGGGTCAAGGAGGTGACCCTACTCCTCTCACTATCCAGCAGTGCTGTGGGATACCCTCTATTCTCAAATCTCATAGACATTTCATCAAGACGTTTTTCTTTCACTTCAGTATTAGAGACAATCCTACGTACCCTTTGAAATTGGGAGTGGGGTAAGGCTTTTTTTACTGTGGGAGGATGATAACTTGAGAAATGGAGAAGAGAATTTTTGTCTGTATTTTTAATATACAAATCAGTCACAATTGACCCACCTGCATCCTTAATGACCAGGGTATCTAAAAAATTAATCTCATAATCACTATAATGTAAAGTAAACTGCAGCTCGGGCCAAATTGAGTTCAGAAATTCTGAAAAGGCACGAAGGGATCGAATGCCGCCCCGCCATACACAAAACACGTCATCGACGAATCTTCGCCAAAAAATACAATGAGATTTAAATAGATCATTGGTGTAAATATACTTATCTTCAAACCATGACATGTATGAATTTGCATATGGCGGTGCGGCATTCGAGCCCATCGCGGTCCCACAGCACTGCTGGTAGTGGGTGTCCTGAAATAAAAAATAATTCTCAGTTAAAATAATTTCAAGAAGTTTCAGAAAAAATTCTTTGGCACCTTCACTGTGAGAGGAGAAGGATAGAAGCCACTCTACAGCCCGTATACCCTTCCAGTGAACAATAGAAGTGTACAGAGAACAAACATCGAAGGTAACTAACAAATCATCATCCTGTAACACCAGGGTCCCAACCTCACGCAAAAATTGATTCGTATCAAGCAGGAAAGACGGCATGTTTTTGGTCAGGGGTGTCATAACCTTTTCAAGCAAAATAGCTGGTGGAGACAAGATAGAGTCAGTCAAGGCCACAATAGGCCGACCCGGTGGTTGGGACAAAGATTTGTGCACTTTGGGCAGTGTATAGAACACTGGTGTTACAGGATGATGATTAATCAGATATTCCCCCAATTTGGGGTCAATAATCTGCTGTGCAATAAATGTATCAACCAAAGTACACAATTTCTTTTTTATAATGTATACCGGATCACCGTCCAAAGGACAATATACATCGGTATTGGCCAACTGGCCCAAAATTTCACTGACATAATACTCCTTGTCCATAAGGACAAGAGCACCCCCCTTGTCAGCAGGCTTGAAAATCAGGCTATCGTCCCCCAATAAGTTATCGATAGCCTGCTTCTCAATGCGCGACAAGTTGTGGTTAACATGAAATCCACCCTGCCGTATCTCCTGCAGAGATTTTAACATGTCACGTTGGACCAATAAAATAAACGTTTCAACAGGATGATAACACTTAGGTGGTTGAAAATGACTCTTGGTTCTCAGTCCAAAATCCTTCAATGATAAGCCAGTGTCACTGGTGGTTGCTGTACTTGCGCTTTTTTCAACATTAGTGGACTGCAAGCCTGAGAAATGTGCCTTAAGTCGGAGGTTCCTAAAGAAGCGCTGACAGTCCATATCAAATTCAAAACTGTCAAGCGGACTAGTAGGACAAAATGATAGTCCCTTCTCCAATACCTGCAACTGAAGAGGACTTAAGCTTTTAGAGGATATATTGAAAATTAAAGTGTCATCTCTACCTGAGAGCGTGTTATCCGTGGTGCGTCGATGCCCCCGATAATGGCGTCCTGCTCGTCTGGTGTTTTTCTTTGTTGAGGTCTTTGTCTCCTTCTGCCTAAAAAAGGCGCACGCGGAGGTCCAATAGTGGAATCACTTCCCGATCCGGATGACATCGAGGTTCCCCGACGTTGCTGCCTGGTAAATAGAGGTATAGCTGTGCCAGACAGATCTTGCCATTTATATACACGTTTATTCTGATAGTCCTCAGAGTCTCTGATAAATTTCTGGCGTTTAGTGCTTTCTATCTCCCTTTTCAGGTCAGCACCAATTTTTTCCACTTTGGATTTTAGAGTAACCAATTCCTCAGCCGGTAAAGCGTCCTTCAGTTGCGTCTCAATGGTGGCAATTTTCTGCCTGCTAGTCATGATAGCTTCCGTCAGGTATTCGATGGTTAATACCATCAAGTCCATGGAGCACTTATTTAGAATATTTGAGAAGTTAGTGCAATAATCAATGTTGTCACAAAAAAAACGTGGGTCTCAAATGGACTCGCAATCCACGTGGGATACGGTGCAAGCGGCAATATTCAGCAAGTGTGGATACATGTAGTTCCCAGGAGGTTAATCTCCTTACCTCCTTTTCAAGTTCTCTCCCTCGATACTCCGTGGGAGGTATTTTGAGAAAGTCCACATTAGCAGTCACATTGGACACGATCTCCCGTGCCCGTTCTTCCGTGTAGGAGAATGAAGCCATGTTGTATAGAAAATACACAGGTGCTCGCGCTGAAGAAAATTTGAAGTATTTCAACGAGGGTCAGCCGGCACTCCGTTTGTAGGCGTGGTGCACGTGTCCAGGGCCGAAGTCCAAGTACAAGTGAAAGAAAAGACCGGCACTCACTTATCTTCAAAGGTTTTTTCTTTTTATTCGCCACACATAAATATGTTCAGTGACGCGCGTTTCGGCTCTGTTATGAGCCTTTCTCAAACCAATGGCATATAACGAAGTCATACAATACAGGTGATTTAAATAGACCGCCAAAGCGGAAATGACATCATGTAGTCATGGTAATTTAGACAAACAAAAATGGAGTAAAAGGTAAAAAAAGAAAAAGAAGAGAAAGAGCAAATGGGAGGGAACAAAAGAAAAGGGGAAACACAAAATAACAATTTAAATAATCAGATACACGTGAGAAACAGCCCAATCGCAACAGCATCAATGAGAATGATAGCAATCATAAATTCTTTTGAAGTTCTCTAGATATTCGTACTAGCTTGCAATTCAGATGATGCGGTTGGGGGGTTCCTCACGTTTTCTGTAAAATACAAGAAAACAAAGTATAAATTTAACATACATGTAGAGGAAACAGACATCTACAGAAAGCTTTGGAGATCATACTCCCGGTTTAACCGATGACGTGTTTTGTGTATGGCGGGGCGGCATTCGATCCCTTCGTGCCTTTTCAGAATTTCTGAACTCAATTTGGCCCGAGCTGCAGTTTACTTTACATTATAGTGATTATGAGATTAATTTTTTAGATACCCTGGTCATTAAGGATGCAGGTGGGTCAATTGTGACTGATTTGTATATTAAAAATACCGACAAAAATTCTCTTCTCCATTTCTCAAGTTATCATCCTCCCACAGTAAAAAAAGCCTTACCCCACTCCCAATTTCAAAGGGTACGTAGGATTGTCTCTAATACTGAAGTGAAAGAAAAACGTCTTGATGAAATGTCTATGAGATTTGAGAATAGAGGGTATCCCACAGCACTGCTGGATAGTGAGAGGAGTAGGGTCACCTCCTTGACCCCTAAACAGGAGTCTAGGGGGTCGCGTATACCGTTCGTTACTAAGTTCCACCCATGGGTGAATAGGTGTCGATTTATTTTTTCTAAACATTGGAATATATTGTCAAGGGCTTATCCCTCTATTGAGGAGTTTAAAAATCCTCCATTGTTGTGCTATAAGCGTAACAAAAATATCCGCGATATGGTGGTAAGGGCGGATGTGGGCAGTGCTCAAACTGAGAAGCGTCAGCAGACTTTATCAACTCCTAGAAAGGGCACATTCCCTTGCCTAGGGTGTATACACTGTTCAAGTGTAATTAAAGGGGAATATTTTACGCATCCCCATACAGGCAAGCGCTTTCCAGTTCGAGGCTTTTTCACATGCAATAGTAGTTTCATCATATATTTACTCAAGTGCCCTTGTGGACTGTTATATATAGGTGAAACATCCATGCGCATGAAGGACCGCTTCTCTAAGCATAAGTCCACTATTAGAAAAAATAATTTACTCCTACCCGTCCCTTATCACTTTGATCGCTGTAAGCACAATATTGCGCAATTGCGCTTCCAAATTATTGAGCAGGTACAACAACCTCGTAGAGGCGGTAATCGCTTGAAAATGCTAAAGAAGCGTGAATCCTATTGGATTCATACACTTCAGACACTGGAACCCATGGGGTTAAACCGGGAGTATGATCTCCAAAGCTTTCTGTAGATGTCTGTTTCCTCTACATGTATGTTAAATTTATACTTTGTTTTCTTGTATTTTACAGAAAACGTGAGGAACCCCCCAACCGCATCATCTGAATTGCAAGCTAGTACGAATATCTAGAGAACTTCAAAAGAATTTATGATTGCTATCATTCTCATTGATGCTGTTGCGATTGGGCTGTTTCTCACGTGTATCTGATTATTTAAATTGTTATTTTGTGTTTCCCCTTTTCTTTTGTTCCCTCCCATTTGCTCTTTCTCTTCTTTTTCTTTTTTTACCTTTTACTCCATTTTTGTTTGTCTAAATTACCATGACTACATGATGTCATTTCCGCTTTGGCGGTCTATTTAAATCACCTGTATTGTATGACTTCGTTATATGCCATTGGTTTGAGAAAGGCTCATAACAGAGCCGAAACGCGCGTCACTGAACATATTTATGTGTGGCGAATAAAAAGAAAAAACCTTTGAAGATGAGCCTAGATGACCCAGTCACTGCTGCAGCAGGCAGGGAAATACTCATGCAGAACGAGCAGAATATCATTCTGTGCTGGGCTGTGAATGAGGGTGGATTGGTCTATGCAGTTTCTGACAGAAAATGGTCTTAGACACAGTATGCAATCACAAGCTTCTATTCTATTTTCAGGGACAGTTTAGATAAAGGCTAGAAAGAAGAAGAATTGTGTAGAATAGGGAAAGGCAGGGAAAGCTTTTAGCCAGGGAAGGATTTTTTCCCCCCAAAATAGCAAGTGTATTTTAAATCTCAGTGAAAATACCTGAAATAGTATAATGAAATCAGTTACCGGGCATCTCCAGACAGTTCAAGTGTTTTTTGTTTTGTGAAAATAGCAATCCAAGTGTACAACGCATGTTTTACAATTTAAAGAGTAACGTTTTAAACCTCTGAGTAAAAACACTTGAAATAATAGTCTGAAATCTGGGACAGAGCATCTCCAGAGAGTCCAAGTTAAAAAAAAAATGTTAAATAGCATGTGATAGGGCATCTCCAGACAGTTCAAGTGTTGGTGTGTGTGTGTGTGTGTGAGTGTGTGAGTGTGTGCGTGTGGGAGGGGGGGTGGGGGGCTTGGGGGGTAATTTTATAGTATGTTGACTACATGTGAACTTAGTGGCGCCAATACTGCATTATTTCAAAAATACATTTTCAGTAGCACGGTCTTCAGTGTCTTTGTAGAAATGGAAGGACATTTTATTGTGCCTCTCTGTCTTTAAGTTCTAGAAGATAGACTAGCAAACCGTTCCATACTTTGTGTAACTGTGTACATTAGGCCAAATGTCTGGAATGTGGAACATTTACAAACAAAAGACCGAGGCCAGACCTTGTCATCCTAGAGCCAGAATGTGGATAGTAGCAGCTCTAGCTATACCGCCAGAAGTAGTAGTAGTAGGCTAAAATTCTCTCTGGTTTTGGAAAGGTGCAACATAATTGAGGAGAAAGAGGTTGAGATTCTGGATTGGATGGCTCATTCCTCCTCTCAGTCACAACAGGATGAGATAGAAATGACTTCTGAGCCTGACACAATGCCTTGTGCAAGGGGTCACAGCATTCCTTCTGCCCTTCCTCCTTGCACCTTTTTGCATGTTTTTTTGGTGAAGCAGCATCCTAGTTAAAGACGAGGTCCTTTTGACACTCCCATAATTGTGTCAGCCTGGCTTCCAGAGGCACTTATCTGCCTCCTTCACCTCCTTTTCCAAGGACACTCTTCTGTCTCGAACAGCACCAGGACACAGCATTACTCCCTCTCCTCCTCTTTCCTATCTTGTGTGTTAAATTAACCACTGGCATGCAGTGTTAGAGCTGATTGGTCTGGGCAAGGGTAGCCACACAGGCAAGCAGTTGCTAAAGTACATCAAGCCGCAAACACCCCTCTGGCTGTCATCCTGAAAACTCCAAATGGGTAAGGTAGTCAGAGACAATGGCCATAATATAGTGGCCGTGCTGAACCTGCGGCAAATAACACATGTTCCCTGCATGGCTCACATAACCTATTTGTGCTAGTACACTGGCTTGGGCAAGGTGCTAGGAAGTTGTGTTAAATTTAGAAGTGCCGATGGATACACCGAAGTTATGTAGAGGCCTCTTCATAACTTCGATTGATTCACCGCCGATGCAGGGATTTATTAAGACCGACGTCAAAAATGTTGATCTTAATAAATATGCCCCTAAGTACTTAACCCCTTAAGGACCCATGACATACCGGTACGTCATGTGTTGTTCCGATCACCGCCGCCAGACGGGTGATGATCGGAACAAGGTGCCTGCTCAAATCATTGAGCATGCACCTCGGCTAAATGCGCGGGGGGGTTCCGTGACCCCCCCATGTCGGCGATCGCCGCAAACTGCAGGTGTTAATTTTGTCCTGACAGCAAAACAACATAATATTGCGAGACTGTAACTAAACTTTAAAAAGCTGCAATACACATCACATCCAATGGGAGTGCTCCACATTTAGCTTATTGCTTAAGCTACAGAGAAGGTAGTCTCAAATATGAGATATTTAGCAGCAGACCTAGCTAAATTTGGTGAGATCTATTAAGAATATTAAATGTGCGAAAGTCAAACACATGAGAATAAAGAAACACTAAATCCAGAATCTAAATATCATGTGTGATACTGCCTGCTGAGCTATGTATCTAATCCTATCATATGTGATATTGTCTGCAGAGACATGTATCTAAGCCTATTGTTTGTGATACTGCCTGCTGAGTTGTGTATCTAATCATATTATGTGTGATACTGTCTATGGAGCTATGTACCTCTGCAATTCTACCTTGTGTGATACTGTCTGCTCTGCTGTGTATCTAATCCTGGCATGTGTGATACTTGCTGCATTGTTGTGTATCTAATCCTGGCATGTGTGATACTTGCTGCATTGTTGTGTATCTAAACCTATCATGTGTGATACTGTATGCAGAGTTGTGTATCTAAGCCTATTGTGTGCGATACTGCCTGCTGAGCTGTGTATCTGATCATATCATGTGTGATACTGTCTGCTGAGCTGTGCATCTTAACCTATCATTTATGATACTGTCTGCAGAGTTGTGTATCTAAGCCTATTATGTGTGATACTGTCTGCTAAGCTGTGTATCTAATCCTATCATGTGTGATACTGTCTGCTAAGCTGTGTATCTTATCCTATCATGTGTGATACTTTCTGCTGAGCGGTGTATCTAAAACCATCATTTGTGTTGCTGTCTGCTAAGCTGCATATCTAATCCTATCATGTATGATACACTTTGCTAAGATGTTTATCTAATACTGCCTGCTGAGCTGTGCATCTAATCCTATTCTGTGTGATACTGTCTGCTAAGATGCATATCTAATCCAATTATGTGTGATACTGCCTGCTGAGCTGTGACTCTAATCCTATCATGTGTGATACTGTCTGCTGAGCTGTGTATCTAATCCTATCATGTGTGATACTGTCTGCTGAGCTGTGTATCTAATCCTATCATGTGTGATACTGTCTGCTAAGCTGTGTATCTAATCCTATCATGTGTGATACTTTCTGCTGAGCTGTGTATCTAATCCTATTCTGTGTGATACTGTCTGCTGAGCTGTGTATCTAATCCTATCATGTGTGATATGTTTTGCTAAGATGTGTATATAATACTGTTGTGTGTGATACTTTCTGCTGAGCTGCTTATCCAATCCTATCATGTGTAATACTGCCTGCTGAGCTGTGTATCTAATCCAATTATGTGTGATACAGTGGCTTATTTTACATTCCCAGGTTTTTCTGTCTCTATTATTCTTACAATTCCCTCTAGAGAGGAAGGTTTATGTTAAGGAGCAGATACAGTATGAGCAGGAGGTCAGATGGAGGGAGAGATAAAAAGTTCCTTAATGGGTGCAGTGGTTTTCGGCAGTGCAGGAAAATAAGGGTAATAGTTGCGAAAGCAGAAACATTGTTTGTATTAGTTACAATTCTGGTATAATTTGATTTTGTGCGCTATTTGGATGCAGACCAATGTCTCAGAAGAACTAAAACATTACATTTACACTTCTAGGTGTGAGGGGCTGTATTTAACTTAATCAGGGACTAATCAAAGAACAGCTGGATACAATGGTGAATAGTCAGAGCAAACAAACAGCTAATAAAGAGACAGGGCATGGAGACTGGAACCTTGGCATAAGCAGTAAATATGAGCCCGGGACACTTAGATGATGGGAAATTTGTGAGAAGCTATAATGTTAAATGGTAACATAGTGATAGAAAAGAAAGGCCATGCCACTGGCATGTAACATTCTGTATCACTAAAGCTTTTCATGTTAGCCATGGAAAAGTAAAGGGCAGTCCCACTGTAGATCCATGATGTGGTCCTGGACTACAGCTGCACGATTGTAATTCATTGGGATTGGAACATGTTGTAAATGAAAATGGTGCAATTGTTATTTTCTGCATTAAACCCATAATTAAAGTTTATTAAAAATGAAACCCTGAATCAGGAGTACTCAAGCATTTTTTGTAAAGGTCCACATACCTGGGTCTGCCACTGGGTAAATGGCCTGAACCGCCCCAAAAAATATGTAAGGAGGACAAAAGCAGTGGCATGTAGTGCTCTGTGGAAAGTGTTTTATTTAATTTTTTTCTAGAAATAAGCACCGCCTCAGGGACCCAAGACAATAAGAATGTTTTCCAATAGTAACATGAATGGGCTTCTATAACTTATTTAACCTGTAATCAGGCCTCATCCACAAGATAGGGAAATACAGGGACTAAAATACTGTACATCAGCACCTCCCCCACCTCTCTTTTCTCAGCAGTGGCTGGAGTGTATAGTATGTACACAAAGCAGAGCTCCTTATCTCTGTATCTGTATAACACTCTATACACATACATATAATAGCTTCATAAACAGTATCACACTTAATAGGATTAGATACACAGCTCAGCAGACAGTATCACACATAACAGAATTAGAAACACAGCTCAGCAGACAGTATCACACATAACAGAATTAGAAACACAGCTCAGCAGACAGTATCACACATGAAAGGATTAGATACACAGCTCAGCAGATAGTATCACACATGGTAAGTTAGATACGCAGCTCAGTAGGTAGCATCACACATGATATTATTCGATACACAGCTCAGCAGGCAGTATCACACATGATAGGATTAGAGACACAACTCAGCAGACAGTATCAAACACAATAGGCTTAGACACATCACTCTGCAGACAGTATCACACATGGTAGAATTAGATATACAGCTCAGCAGACAGTATCACACAGAATATGATTAGATACACAACTCTGCAAACAATATCACACATGATAGGATTAGATTCACAGCTGAGCAGACAGTATCACACATGATAGGATTAGATACACAACTTAGCAGGCCGTATCACAAACACTAGGCTTAGATACACGACTCTGCAGACAGTATCACACATGATAGGATTAGATGAAAAAACTCTCAACTCTACTCTCCAGATCACATCTCACCAACTGTGCACTTGACCCAATCCCATCCCACCTCATTCCTAACCTCACCACAGTGTTTATCCCAGCACTAACTCAGCTCTTCAACCTATTACTAACCTCTGGAGTCTTCCCCTCTGCTTTTAAACATGCTACCATTACACCCATCCTCAAAAATCCTTCACTTGACCCATCTTCTTTGTCCAGTTATCGCCCCATATCACTTCTTCTGTATGCCTCAAAGCTACTTGAACAACATGTCCAATCGGAACTGTCCTCTAAACTCTCCTGCTTCTCCCTCTTTGACCGGCTACAATCTGGTTTCCGACCCCACCACTCGACTGAGACTGCCCTTACCAAAGTCACCAATGACCTACTAACAGCCAAATCCAAAAAACATTACTCTGTTCGCCTTCTCCTTGACCTTTCCTCTGCAATCTACACTGTTGACTACTCCCTTCTGTTGCAAACTCTCTCATCTTTTGGCATCACTGACCTGGCCCTCTCCTGGATCACATCATACCTCACACACCGGACGTTTAGCGTCTCCCACTCTCTCACCACCTCCTCGCCATTCCCTTTCTGTTGGTGTCCCTCAAGGCTCTGTCCTATGACCCTTGCTCTTCTCTATCTACACTTTTGGCCTGGGACATCTCATAGAGTCCCATGACATTCATTATAACTTGTATGCTGATGACACACAAATAAACCTCTCTGGTCCAGACATCACCACCTTACTATCCAGAATCCCACAATGTATATCTTCTATATCATCCTTCTTCTCCTTTCGCTTTCTAAAACTTAAGATGGATAAAACAGAATTCATCATCTTTCCCCCATCTTGCTCAACCCCCCTTACAGACATATCTTTTACAATCAATGGCTGCACACTCTCCCCGGTCAACCAAGTCCGCTGCCTTGGCGTGACCTTGGATTCTGCCCTCTCCTTCTGACCAGACATCCAAGCCCTTTCCACCACATGCTGCCTCCAACTCAAAAACATCTCCCGCATCCGCGCTTTCCTTAACTTTGAATCTGCAAAAATGCTTGTACATGCCCTCATCATCTCCCATCTAGACTACTGCAACATTCTCCTCTGTGGCCTTCCATCTAACACTCTCGCACCCCTCCAATCTATCCTCAACTCTGCTGCCCGACTAATCCACCTCTAACTCTGTTACTCCTCTGCCTCTGCCCTCTGCCAATCCCTTCACTTGCTCCCCATTGCCCAGGGAATTCACTTTAAAGTAATAACAAATACATACAAGGCCATCCACAACCTGTCCCCTCCCTACATCTCTGAGCTACTTTCCCGATACATCCCCACACGCACTCTCCAATCACAAGACCTCCTTCTTTCCTCTTCTCTTATCACCTCTTTCCACAATCACCTCCCAAATTTCTCCCGTGCATCCCCCACACTTACTACCCCAACATATCAGACTCTCAACAACAGTGGAATCCTTCAAAAGAAACCTGAAAACCCACCTCTTCAGACAAGCCTACAACCAGTGACCCCGCTGCCTTATACTGCCATGACCAGTTTCACCCTCACCTACTGTGTCCTTCTTCCATACAATGTAGATTGTAAGCCTCGCGGGCAGGGCCATCTCTCCTTCTGTACCAGTTTGTAACTTGTCTTGTTTATGATTAGTGCAATTGTATGTATTATGTATGTGTACCGCTCCTTATATGTACAGCGCCATGAAATGAATGGAGCTTTAATAATAATAATAATAATAATACACAGCTCAGCAGACAGTATCAAACACAATAGGTTTAGACACACCACTCTGCAGACAGTATCACACATGATAGGATTAGATACACGACTCTGCAGACAGTATCACACATGATAGGATTAGATACACAGTTTAGCAGATAGTATCACACATGGTAGTATTAGATACCCAGATTAGCAGACAGTATCACACATGGTAGAATTAGCTATGCAGCTCAGCAGGCAGTATCACACATGATAGGATTAGATGCGCAGCTCAGCAGACAGCATCAAACACAGTAGGCTTAGACAAACAACTCTGCAGACAGTATCACACATGATAGGATTAGATAGACAGCTCAGCAGACAGTATCACACAGGATTAAATTAGATACACCACTCACAGACAGTATCACACATGATATGATTAGATACACAACACAACAGGCAGTATCACACATAATAGGATTATATAAGCAGTTTAGCAGGCAGTATTACACATAATAAGATTGGATACACAACTCTGCAGACAGTATCACACATGATGGATTAGATACACAGCTCAGCAGATAATCAATAAGTATTTTAAATGTCATGAATAAATTGTGGTATATACTGACACCCAATGTGTCTGGATTGTATTATATACATTTGTAACATATAATGGGACTGTTAAAAGTATATAATAATCTCTGCATAAAACTGTGGTTGATGTGTGTTATTTTAAATATAATACTAGACTAACACTACATACTGACACCAAGTGTATCTAAATCATAGTATACAGCATATAGAATTGTAGTGAAAAATGGCACAGGTCAAAATATATGGTAATCTTTGCATGGTAAAAAAAAAGAGCATCCGTTGGAAGGATTCGTTTAATGTATACAATATATTTATTATATAGGTATGCTAAGTGTAAGACAAAGACCTCATGTGAACCCGGCCAAATTTCACAATTGTAATTCCATTACCAGGTATTTACCTTAAGTTCAGGTATTTAGCTGCTAGTAAAACAATGCGCCACTTGCTGTCTGAACGTTGTATAGCTAGTAACACAAATCGCCACCTGCTGTCTGACCGTTGTATTGCAATTTATCCAATTTAGATATAACGTCATTTCTTGACACACATCTCAGGACATGTTGAGATAAGTGATCAGTTACGTGTGGACACATCGGTATTACAGTAAAAAAATAAACATATATTCTCAGTGCATTTCTGCAGTTAATTCTGGTGAAAATGTATACGGATGTATTTCATTAAAAAAAGACAAATATAGACACACTGCACTGTTGCAGTTATTTCTGGTGAATGCATATAGGGGTGTATTTCAGTAAGATAAGAAATATATATATATATATATATATATATATATATATACGCACAGCACTATTTAATTGTTTTCTGGTTAAAGCGTATAGCGGCCTATTTCATTCCAACAAGAAATATATATCCTCAGGTCACTTCTGCAGTTATTTCTGGTGAAATAGTATAGGGGCATATTTCATTAAAAAAAGACAAATATATACGCACTGCACTGTTGCAGTTTTTTCTGGTTAAAGTGTATAGGGGCGTATTTCAGTAAAATAAGAAAAATATATATGCACAGCAGTATTTAATTGTTTGCTGGTTAAAGCGTATAGTGGCCTATTTCATTCCAACAAGAAATATATATTCTCAGGTCACTTCTGCAGTTATTTCTGGTGAAATAGTATAGGGGCATATTTCTGCAGTTATTTCTGGTGAAAGCACATAGACGCGCATTTCAGTAAAATAAGAAAAATATATACGCACTGCACTATTTAATTGTTTTCTGGTTAAACGGCCTATTTCATTCCAACAAGAAATATATATTCTCTGATGAAAGGGTACAGGGCAGGGGCGTAACTACCATAGTGGCAGACCATGTGACTGCTATGGGGCCCAGGGCAAGAGGGGCACAGTTGGGATCATCCCCTCTTCTACTGAGGGTGAAAACTTGGTCAGGACACTACTCTCTAAAGGAATAACGTTTAACAAATGAGGCAGTGGAAAAAATGGCCCAAGGGTCATTGAAAGAGGTTTAGGCAGAAACCCCTCTGTCCTGTGTGAGGGGCCTGGTTTGATCTTTGCTATGGGGCCCTTACTTCTCTATGTACGCCACTGGTATAGGGGCGTATTTCATTTTAAAAAGACAAATATATACGCACTGCACTGTTGCAGTTATTTCTGGTGAAAGCAGATAAAGGCGTATTTCAGTAAAATAAGAAAAATATATACGTACTGCACTATTTAATTGTTTTTTGTTAAAGCGTATAGTGGCCTATTTCATTCCAATAAGAAATATATTTTCTCAGGTAACTTCTGCAGTTATTTCTGGTGAAAGTGTATAGCGGCTATGGGGTTTTGCTCTGGTAGACAGGTTAGCGGACGCAGTATAGAGGCAAGGAACCAGGTTGTAAATCAACTTCAGTGTTTTATTCACACTCAGCAAAAACATAACAGTCTTGGTGCTTGTTCACACACAGCAAAACAATGGTCACCTGGTATCCTAGGTCCAAAGCAAACACAGACGGCATTCCGTTGTTCTCAGTGGCGTGGTGCACGTGTCAGGAGTCAACCTCCCATACGCATACCAAGAGATAAAACCAGCACTCACTGGATAGCAATTCTTCTTCTTTATTAGTCACACAGGGTACAATTGTGCCGCGTTTTGGCTCTAATAATGAGCCTTTCTCAAACTGACATAACAAAATGAAATACAGAGATTTAACTAGCCCGCTAAATGCAGGATATGACGTCAGGTTGCCATGGTTACAGTATACACAAAACATCGGAAACCAATGTCGCCGTCAATTCCCAAAGTAAGTAACAAATACTAAAATATAACGTGCTACTTGCAGACAAAACTATAATTATACTCAATAATTGAAAAGCAATATCAATCAAGAATGTTTGGAAGAGACAAAGGCAAGGAAGTAACATGCATTTTCAATGGCTTGACCGATAGGCAATCACATTTTCTGTGAAAACAAAGGAAAAAGAAACAATGTTAATAACCAAAATGGGAAGTGTTTGCTAAAGAGACTCTACATTAAAGGAAACTATACAGAATCATAATCCCAGGTTTAACCATTGGGTTCCAAGGTCTGCAGTCTATGAATCCAAAAGCCACGCTTTTTAAGAGGGATTTAACCCTATCACCCCATCTTCGTGGGCAGGGCACTTTCTCTATTATTTGAAAGCGCAGATGCGATATGTTAAGTCGGCATTTATCGAAATGATAAGGTAAGGGGAGTAGTAAGTAATTTTTTCTTATTATAGATTTATGTTTACCAAAACAGTCTTTCTTTCTGGTAGATGTTTCTCCGACATATATCAGTCAGCACAGGCATTTAAATAAATAGATGACAAAGTTACTGTTGGATGTGAAGAACTTTAGGATTTTTGGACCCCAAACCAAAATATTTCAGTAAAAGATTGGGTTTGGGTTTGGTGTTTGGCGAGTTAATGACGCTTTTTGAAAGGCTGCAGAGCTGCCAATCAACAAGTGTTTAACTCGTGTGACCTTAGAAGCCATCACAGCCATGCCTACTAATGGCCTCTATATAAGCTGGAGTCACGTAGCGCTGCACTTCACTCTGCTCTGATTAGTGTATATATTTGCACTGCGCTGTTGCAGTTATTTGTGGGGAAAGAATATAGAGGCGCATTTCAGTAAAATAAGAAAAATATATACGTACTACACTATTTAATTGTTTTCTGGTTAAAGCGTACAGTGTCTTATTTCATTGCAACAAGAAATATATATTCTCAGGTCACTTCTGCAGTTATTTCTGGTGAAAGCGTATAGGGGCGTATTTCATTAAAACAAGACAAATATATACACACTTCACTGTTGCAGTTATTTTTGGTGAACGCGTATAGGGGCGTATTTCAGTAAAATAAGAAAAATATATGCGCACTTGAATATTTAATTGTTTTCTGGTTAAAGCGTACAGTGTCTTATTTCATTGCAACAAGAAATATATATTCTCAGGTCACTTCTGCATGTATTTTTGGTGAAAGCGTATGGGCGTGTTCCATTAAAAAAAGACAAATATATACGCACTGCAATGTTGCAGTTAATTCTGGTGAAAGTGTATAGTGGCCTACTTCAGTCAAACAAGAAAAATATATGCTCAGTTCACTTCTGCAGTTATTTCTGCTGAAAGCGTATAGTGGCCTATTTCAGTCAAAGAAGAAAAATATATATGCATTTCACTGGTGCACTAAATTGTGGCAAAAGCATTTTGTGATGAAGCTGATTGCACTTGGGAGCTGCGTGCAGAAGGGGCTTCATCATCATCCGGAGATGAGGGTGGCAGCTTGCCCGTGAGGCAATGACGGAGCAAGCAAGGTGGTAGCATGACTGGGAGTCAGCAGGGTGGCTGCAATGGGAGGTCGGGAGCCAAACGTGCCCAGGGTGGACCACCTGCTTTGCAGCAGCCTACCTGGCTGGGAAGTAGTGGTGCAAGGGTTCATGGAAGTAGCGGCTGTAGCAGTCAGTCAGTGCGGCAGTTATATGTGTTATTTTGTATTTCAGTACAAAAAGAAAAATGCATTCTCAGTTCACGTCGTCGGCGGTTATATGTATTGAAAGCGTTTAGTGGCCTATTTCAGTACAAACAGAAAAATGCATTCTCAGTTCACATCAGCGCTGGTTAGATGTGTTGAAAGCGTTTAGTGGCCTATTTCAGTACAAACAGAAAAATACATTCTCAGTTCACGTCGGCAGTGGTTAGATGTGTTGAAAGCGTTTAGTGGCCTATTTCAGTACAAACAGAAAAAAACACATTTGTCCATCCAGTTCGGCCTGTTATCCTACATTCTCAGTTCACGTTGGTGGTTATATGTGTTGAAAGCATGGCTGGGAGTCAGCAGTGTGGCAGCAGTGGGAAGTCGGGAGCCAAATGTTCCTGAGGTAGACCACCTGCTTCGCAGCAGCCTACGTACCTACCCGGGAAATATCAGGGGTTCATGGAAGTAGCGGTTGTAGCAGTCAGTCAGTGCGGTGGTTACAGTGGGGCAAAAAAGTATTTAGTCAGCCACCAATTGTGCAAGTTCTCCCACTTAAAAAGATGAGAGAGGCCTGTAATTTTCATCATAGGTATACCTCAACTATGAGAGACATAAGGAGAAAAAGAAATCCAGAAAATCACATTGTCTGATTTTTAATGAATGTATTTGCAAATTATGGTGGACAATAAGTATTTGGTCAATAACAAAAGTTCATCTCAATACTTTGTTATATACCCTTTGTTGGCAATAACAGAGGTCAAATGTTTTCTATAAGTCTTCACAAGGTTTTCACACTGTTGCTCGTATTTTGGCCCATTCCTCCATGCAGATCTTCTCTAGAGCAGTGATGTTTTGGGGCTGTCCAGGGCAACACGGACTTTCAACTCCCTCCAAGGTTTTCTATGGGGTTGAGATCTGGAGACTGGCTAGGCCACTCCCGGACCTTGAAATGCTTCTTACGAAGCCACTCCTTTGTTGCTCGGATGGTGTGTTTGGGATCATAGTCATGCTGAAAGACCCAGCCACGTTTCATCTCACGATACATGGCCCCATTCATTCTTTCCGTTACACGGATCAGCCGTCCTGGTCCCTTTGCATAAAAACAGACCCAAAGCATGATGTTTCCCCCCCATCCTTCACAGTAGGAATGGTGTCCATTGGATGCAACTTAGCATTCTTTCTCCTCCAAACACGACGAGTAGATTTTTTACCAAAAAGTTCTACTTTGGTTTGATCTGACCATATGACATTCCCCCAATCCTCTTCTGGATCATCAAAATGCTCTCTAGCAAACTTCAGATGGACCTGTAAAGGCTTAACCCCATAGGGCCCGAGCTCATTTTCACCTTAAGGACCAGGCCATTTTTTGAAAATCTGACCAGTGTCACTTTATGTGGTGATAACTTTAAAATGCTTTGACTTATCCAGGCCATTCTGAGATTGTGTTTTCGTCACATATTGTACTTCATGACACTGGTAAAATGGAGTTAAAAAAAAATCATTTTTATTTATAAAAAAATACCAAATATACCAAAAAGTGGAAAAATCTGAAAATGTCCAAGTTTCAATTTCTCTACTTGCATAATACATAGTAATACCTACAAAAATAGTTATTACTTTACATTCCCCATATGTCTACTTCATGTTTGGATAATTTTGGGAATGGCATTTTATTTTTTGTGGATGTTACAAAGCTTAGAAGTTTAGAAGCAAATCTTAAAATTTTTCAGAAATGTTCAAAAACCCACTTTTTAAGGACCAGTTCAGGTCTGAAGTCACTTTGTGAGGCTTAAATAATAGAAACCACCCAAAAATGACCCCATTCTAGAAACTACACCCCTTATTGTATTCAAAACTGATTTTACAAAATGTGTTAACCCTTTAGGTGTTCCACAAGAATTAATGGAAAATAGAGGTACAATTTAAAAATTTCACTTTTTTGCCAGATTTTTCATTTTAATATATTTTTTTCCAGCTACAAAGCAAGGGTTAATAGCCAAACAAAATTCAATATTTTTGGCCCTGATTTTGTAGTTTACAGAAACACTCCATATGTGGTCATAAACTGATGTACAGGCACACAGCAGGACACAGAAGGAAAGGAATGCTATACGGTTTTTGGAAGGCAGATTTTGCTATACTGTTTTTTTGACACCATGTGCCATTTGAAGCCCCCCTGATGCTCCCCTAGAGTAGAAACTCCCAAAAAGTGACCCCATTTTAGAAACTACGGGATAGGGTGGCAGTTTTGTTGGTACTATTTTAGGGTATATATGATTTTTGGTTGCTCTATATTAAACTTTTTTTGAGGCAAGGTAACAAGAAATAGCTGTTTTGGTGCAGTTTTTATTTTTTGTTATTTACAACATTCATCTAACAGGTTAGATCATGTGGTATTTTTATAGAGTAGGTTTTTTGTTGTTTGTTTCAGTTTTAAGTAACAAACATATATATATATTTTTATGATTCTTTAGTGTCTCCACATTCTGAAAGCCATAGTTTTATTTCTTTTTTGTGCGACTGTCTTGTGTAGGGGCAAATTTTTTTCGGGATGAGATGACGGTTTGATTGGCACTATTTTGGGGTGCATATGACTTTTTGATCGCTTGCTATTACACCTTTTCGTGATGTAAGGTGACCCAAAAAAATGCTTTTTTTACACAATTTTTTTTTTACGGTATTCATCTGAGGAGTTAGGTCATGTGATATTTTTATAGAGCAGGTTATTACAGATGCGGCGATACCTAATATGTATACTTTTTTTATTTACTTAAGTTTTACACAATAACAGCTTTTTTTAAACAAAAAAAAATGATGTTTTAGTCTCTCCATATTCTGAGCCATAGTTTTTTTTTGGGGGTGATTTTCTTAGGTAGGGGCTCATTTTTTGCGGGATGAGGTGATGGTTAGATTCATACTGTTTTGGTGGGCATACGCCTTTTTGATCGCTTGCTGTTTTACTTTTATTGATGCAAGGTGCAAATGGTTTACTTAGCACAGTTTTTATTTTGGATTTTTTTTACAGTCTTCATCTGAGGGGTTAGGTCATGTGATATGTTTATAGAGCCGGTCGATATGGAAGTGGCGATACCTAATATGCAAACTTATTTTTCCCCTATTTCTTACCCAAATTTTTTTTACTTTTTTTTTTTTTTTACTTGAAACTTTTAATGTGGGGGGGATTTAAATTTTTAAACTTTTTTATTCACTTTATTTTTTGTACCACTTTGGGACTTCAACTTTTGGGGTCTGATCCCCTTTGCAATGTATTCCAATACTTCTGTATTGGAATGCATTAGCTGTATGTGTAATACAGCTTACTCATACAGCTTCCTGCCTGTGAGATCCAGGGGCTGGATCTCACAGGCTCTTCACCACATCGCGCTGCATTCCATGTCATCGGGTCCCCATTACAGCAGCACGGGGACCCAATGGCACCGCCGATCCCCGCCGGAACGACCCGTAAACGCCGCAAATCACAGATCTGAATTGACCTGCGGTTTGTGGCGATCGTCGATACGGGGGGTTTTCAGCAGGCACCCAGTTCCGATCACTGCCCGCCGCGCGGCTGTGATCGGAACTACACATGACGTACCAGTACATCATGTGTCCTTAAGTACTTGGACATAATGACGTACCGGTACGTCATGTGTCCCCAAGAGGTTAAGCGGGGGGACACGTCTGGCACTGCAGGATTTGAGTCCCTGCCGGTGTAGTGTGTTACTGATGGTAGCCTTTGTTACTTTGGTCCCAACTCTCTGCAGGTCATTCACTAGGTACCCCCGTGTGGTTCTGGGATTTTGACCCCACGGGGTGAGATCTTACGTGGAGCCCCAGATCGAGGGGGATTATCAGTGGTCTTGCATGTCTTTCATTTTCTAATAATTGCTCCCACAGTTGATTTCTTCACACCAAGCTGCATGCCTATTGCAGATTCAGCTTGTTGCAGGTCTACAATTTTGTTTCTGGTGTCCTTTGACAACTCTTTAGTCTTGGCCAATGTGGATTTTGGAGTGTGGCTGTTTGAGGTTGTGGACAGGTATCTTTTATACTGATAACAATTTCAAACAGGTGCCATTAATACAGGTAACGAGTGGAGGACAGAGGAGCCTCTTAAAGAAGAAGTTACAGGTCTGTGAGAGCCATAAATCTTGCTTGTTTGTGGGTGACCAAATACTTATTTTACCAAGGAATTTATCAATTAATTTATTAGAAATCCTACAATGTGATTTCCTGTATTCTTTCCCCCTATTCTGTCTCTCATAGTTGAAGTGTACCTATGATGAAAATTACAGGCCTCTCTCATATTTTTAAATGGGAGAACTTGCATTATGGGTGGCTGACTAAATACTTTTTTGCCCCACTGTATATGTGGTAAAATCTTTATTAAAGTATTTCGGTAGAAAAACAAAATGTATCCAGCGTTCAGTGCTGCTGTTATATGCAGTTAAATCTCCATGATGTCTTCATTATAAATCTGCAGCGTGGGGGCCCCATGTGGCTTCTACACACTTTCAAAATAATCCTTTAGCAGAGCGAATAGATGCCGAATTACTGGGACCCACCATGACCTTCCCAGGAGCTGCTGTCGGGAGCAGCGGTTCATTTCTGAGACATCCGTATAGTGCAGGGGGAATCCGAAGGCCCTTTCCATCTCCGTGCTCCGTTATATGTGGTAAAATCTTTATTGAAGTATTTTGGTGAAAAAACATTTTATTCAGCATTTAGCGTTGCACTTATATGCATTAAAAACTTTTGTGACTTACTAAGGTGTGAATTTCTTTTTAATTTTGCGTTAAGCGCTGCACTTATATGCGGTAAAAAATTTGTGACATTTCGGTGGAGAAAAAAATTGTATTCAGTGTTAAGCACTGCACTTGTATGCGTTAAAATCTTTTGTGACTTATTTCGGTGGAAAAAAAATTGTATTCAGCGCTAAGCGATACACTTATATGTGGTAAAATCTTTTGTGAATTATTTTGGTGGAAAAACTAATTTCATGCAGCGTTCAGCGCTGCATTTTGTGAGGCAGTGACAGGAGTCATTTATGACGTGAGATATGTGTCACCCAGAATACTGCAGGAAGCATTCTAAAAAAGGTTTTGTTTGTACCGGGAAAGTGTCACCAAGGTGCCCGGCCTTGGTGGAGTAAAGGATTCTAGATGTCCACTAAGGTAGTTGGTGGACACCATGATAGATAGCATAGTTCCAGATAGTCCGGGTCGGGCTTCTACTGGGAACAGGCAATGTGCTGGGTGGGTGCCTGTTCCCTATGCTCAGTCTGGGACTTGGGGAATACTCATGTCCAGGTATTCTATTTAATCCTGATGATGGACTTAGGTGTGTCTCAGTCTGGGAAAGAAGGTAGACAGTGTGAGGTAACACTATCAGTGTGTTCTGTGTTTGTTGGACCCGGCTGTGATCCAGATTTATTGGCTGTACGTATTTGGACAAGCCTAAATAAAGAAGACTTTGATGAACTTTGTGGTGTCCCTGCCTCTGTACACAGGTCAAGTGAGTACGGTTCCTTACATATGGTGGAGGATGCGGGCAATCGACCAGTGAAGCAAACACAAGGGTGCATGTCCCTTATAAAGCCACCCAAGTTTCGCCCTAAGCCAGTGGATCAAATGGAGGCAATTTTACAGCAGCTAGTCCGGGCTAATGCCCAGCAAGCAGCGAACGCCCAACAACAACAGACTAACAGCTTGTTGAGTCAACAGATTGTGGCCCTGCAAAAGACCCTGCAAGCGTCCCAGCAAGGGACCCCACCTCCGGTGACCCCGTTTCCGTCCGCCTCCCTGGACAAAGTCCGGTCAGCGTTGAGGAAAATGAGTCCAGAGAACAATGGGGAAGCCTTCCTCATGGTATTTGAAAGAAAGGTGCTGGTGCTGCCAAGGCCCGGGACATGTGGCTGCTACCTGCCCCTTGACTTCTGAACCCATGGACTGTGGGTTCTCTCACCGGTCCTCGTTCTATGCCCAACCGGTATGTATCGCTGACCCCTTGCTGGCCGCTAATACGCCTCCCTTGTGTCAGGTCTCTGTTAACGGGTACCAGTTCAGCGCACTGCTGGATTCTGGGAGCCTGGTGACCCTCGTGCACGAGTCACTGATTTCAGAAGGATTCCCAGGAAAACAAATATTAGCCATAGTCTGTATCCATGGGAACCTCCGGTAGTATCCAAAAATGAGGGTTACCCTGTCTGCGTCAGGCAGGGAAGCACAACATGTTGTGGCGGTAGTGCAACATCTCCCTTATGATGCCATTTTGGGAGGAGACTTACCTATTTTCTGGAAGGACGGAATGCATTCTCTTGGGGAGGAAAACTGTCCGGGTCCTCAACCCGAAGACCCCGATTCCAGGGTACCAGCTGTAGGGGTCACCACTACAGGTCTAGAGTGTAACCCCCATAGGTTTCCCCTAGAGGTGTTGGCTGCCGAGACTGTAGAGACCCCATCCATCCTGGACGTGGAGGTGTCCCAAGACATGTTCGGGACAGCCCAGCTCCAGGATCCTACGTTGGTGCGGGCGAGAGAAAGGGTAACTGTAATCAATGGGGTAGCTCAGCACCCAAGTGCAAAATCTGTGTTTTCACACCTGGCCGTTAACAAAGGAGGTAACCAGCCCCCAGCCCCACTATCGTAGTCCATTAGTACCATGCTAATTTACTAAATCCCTTGAAAAATAGGGAAAGCCTGTTTGGGGACAGCCCACTCTCTGACTTGTCTGCGGGGAAAGCCTCCACCACGGTGAAGATAGCGGATGGCATGTCTACTAAACAGGTTTAGGAGACCAGGGAGTTTGTGAGTCGGAATAGGGATGCATTCTCTGAACTTCATGGACGTACCTTCATAGTCCGGCATAACATTGGCACTGAGCCCCGGGTCAAAGTTTGCTTAAAGCCATATCGGGTGCCTGAGGCTTGGCGACAAGCCATCTCTGAGGTAGTGAAGTCGATGCTTCCACTTAGGGGTCATTGAAGAGACCCGGAGTGAGTGCACTAGTCTAATAGTCCTTATACCAAAACCAGAGGGAACGTTAGGGTTCTGGAGCTCAATGAGATATCAAAGTTTGACCCCTATTCCATGCCTCGGGTTGATGAGTTGATAGAGCAATTAGGGCAAGCTCGATATTTTTTCGGTCTTGGACCTCACAAAAGGGTACTGGCAGGTGCCATTAATGGAGGCTGCAAAAGGAGAAAACTGCCCTTGTCTCCCCTAAATGGCTGTTTCAATATAAGGTGTTTCCCTTTGGCTTACATGGTGCTCCAGCCACATACCAGAAGTTAATGGATATCATACTCTGGCTCCATCATCAGTATGCTTCGGCCTACCTCGATGATATAGTGGTATTTAGCACGGACTGGGAGAGTCACTTACCGAAGGTGCAGGCAGTGGAAGATTCACTCCGGAAAGCAGGATTGACCACCAACCCAAAGAAATGTACTATAGGGTTGGAAGAAGATCGGTAAATAAAATAGAAACCATACAGAACTGGCCCCGGCCCCTTACGATGAGGCAGGTGTAAGCCTTCCTAGGGTTAGTGGGATATTACCGGAGGTTTATTCCCAATTTTGACACGTTGTCAGCTCCATTAACAGACCTCCTGAAAAGGCGGAAGTCCTTAATGGTCCGCTGGGGGGTTCAGGCAGAGGAGGCCTTCAGGACATTGAAGTCGGTGTTGTGTGGGACATCTGTCCTGGTTACACCCGACTTCAATAAAGAGTTTATTGTACAGACAGATGCCTCTAAAGTAGGTCTAGGTGCAGTGCTGTCTCAGGAGGTTAACAGGGAGAAGCATCCCGTTAGTTTCCTGAGCCGCAAGCTAACGCCAGCCAAAACTAGGTATAGTGGAGAGGGAGTGCCTTGCCTGGGCGCTCGAGTCTCTCTGCTATTGTCTGTTGGGGAGGACATTCCGCCTGGTGACCGATCATTCACCTCTCACATGGATGTGTCAGGCGAAGGAGATGAATGCTCAAGTAACCAGATGGTTCCTTTCCATGCAAAAGCTTAAGTTTACAGTGGAACACAGGGCAGGGACGCTGCAGGGGAATGCAGATGCCCTTTCCAGAGTCCACTGTATGGCATGTGTGCACCCCCACAGGTTTGAACAAAGCAAGGGTATGTAAGGCAGTGACAGGAGTAATTTATGATGACAGATATGTGTCACCCAGAATGCTGCAGGAAGCATTCTAAAAGAGTTTTTGTTTGCACCAGGAATGTGTCACCAAGGTGCCCGGCCTTGCTGGAGTAAAGTGTCCACTACGGTAGTTGGGGGACACCATGATAGATAGCAAAGCTGGTTCGGGCTTCTACTGGGAACAGGCAATGTGTTAGGTGCGTGCCTGTTCCACATGTTCCAGTCATGGACTTGGGGCATGCTCATGTCCAGGGATTCTATTTAATCCTGCTGCTGGACTTAGGTGTGTCTCAGTCTGGAGAAGAAGGTAGATAGTGTGAGGTAACACTGTCAGTGTGTGCTGTGTTTGTTGGACCCGGCTGTGATCCGTATTTATCGGCTGTACGTATTTTGACCTGCTGCTGATCTGACCATCTAAAACATTAGGGGTGAGGGTCTGTTGCTGAGCTGACCATCTAAAACATTAGGTGCGAGGGCCTGCTGCTGATCTGACCATCTAAAACATTAGGGGTGAGGGTCTGCTGCTGATCTGACCCTCTAAAACATTAGGGACGAGGGCCTGCTGCTGATCTGACCTTTTAAAGCATTAGGGGTGAGGGTCTGCTGCTGAGCTGACTATCTAAAACATTAGGGGTGAGGGGCCGGTGCTGAGCTGACCATCTAAAAAAATTTGTGGGCGAGGGCCTGCTGCCGAGCTGACCATCTAAAAAATTTTGTGGGCGAGGGTCTGCTGTCGAGCTTACCATCTAAAAAATGTTGTGGGCGAGGGCCTGTTGCTGAGCTAACTATCTGAAAATTTTGGTGGGCGAGGGACTGCTGCTGAGCTGACCATCAAAATAATTTTGTGGGTGAGGGCCTGCTGCCAAGCTGACCACATACAAATTTAGGGGTGAGGGTCTGCTGCCGAGCTGACCATCAAGGAAGTTTTGTGGGCGAGGGCCTGCTGCTGAGCAGACCATCAAAATTATTTTGTGGGCGATGGCCTGCTGCCAAGCTGACCACGTAAAAATTTAGGGGTGAGGGTCTGCTGATGAATGCTACAGTGTATTCAATACACCATAAAAGCCTCATTTAGAGTGCCTTTATGTTCAGCCACTTTCCTCTGGTGGAGTAGAGAAGTCAAGGACAATCCTCATCATCCAATTTGCACAGAGAAGATGAACTGAGGGTGGTCTGGCTATCACCCAGTGTACCTTCTTCCCCCATTTCCACCTCTTCCACATGCAAAGCATCCACTTTAATTATGAGTAGCGAGCGTTTGAGTAGACACAAAAGTTGGATGGTTACACTGATAATAGAGTTATTGCCGCTTACCATCTATGTTGATTCCCCAAAGTTGCATAAAACCTCACAGAGGTCGTCGCTTGTGAAGAGCAAAAGCTGACTGGAAATGTGACAACCATGTTGCAGCTGGTATTCCACTACTGTCCTCTGCTGCTCACAAATCCTGGCCAACATGTGGAACGTTGAGTTCCAGCACGTGCTCACGTCGCAGTAACAGTCATTGAGCTGGCAATTGCAAGCGCTGCTGCTGCGTTGCCAGACCGGCGGCAGCTGTCGATGACTTGTGGAAATGGGCACACATGCAACACAACTTCACCAGTAGCTCAGGCAAATTGGGGTAGGTTTTGAGAAACCACTGAACCACTAGGTTGAACACGTGGGCTAGGCATGGTATGTGTGTGAGCTTGCCGAGCTCCAAAGCCACCACCAAGTTACGGCCATTATCAGACATAACCATGCCTGGTTTCTTGGGAATAATGGAGGTTTTTTATGTTCCTATGAGATTGTGGTGTTCCTAACGTTGTACCTTGTGCACTTCAGATTTAGGTATCCATGGAATCAGCTTGTCTTGTGCTACCTACATCCAGACATCTATGGAATTAGCTTGCGTCCGTATCGGGATGGCTTGTGTTCCATCTAGTTAGAAAACAGGCGGTCCCTCTTATCACTTGCGTTCTACAGGGTCGCAAACCTATGCATGCGCTGTCCGGCCCCATCCTTGCATGCTCCGGTGCCGTCATCACACAAGCACTCATGCGTGGTGTTTCGGTGAGGACTAGTGATTAGCGGCAGAGGTCATATTTGAACTCGTGATATTTAGCAAAAATGTTGTAGAATATTTGTCATATATTCGCAAATTCATATATTTGTTATATTTTACATTTTTTTAAGTGAAAATCGGCAAGGTAATGATCGCGTAATATGCAAATATTACGTACTCAATACTGGCGTGGGTCAAAAACAAATATATAGAACTATAGAATTTAGTGCTATATATTTGTTTTTAGAATAGTCTTCATTTCTTCCACCTGAATACATGATTCCTCCCTGCTTCTTGCTTGTGGGCCAATGACTCATTGGCCCACAAGCAACTTAAGCAGGGAGGAATCATGACTTCAGATGGAAACAGAATTAAAAATATTCTAAAAAAACTAATATATAGCACTATATTGAGTAGGGCCCGCAATCCTTGGCGTCGTTACAACCTGTACCATCCCAGGGTATGAGTCTCTCCCAGCCTCTACAAAGTTCACCCAGTGTGCCGTCAGGGAAATATATCACCTATGGCCAAAAGCACTTGTCCATGTGTCAGTTGTTAAGTGGACTTTCCCAATAACTGCGTTGGTCAGGGCACAGGTGATGGTGATTTCGGGACACATGCTGGTGTAAGGCTGGGATTGCACACCGTGAAAAATATTGGCGGCTGGGGACAGAGTACCGAGGGACAGCCGCTGCCATCAGGCTGCAGAAAGCCTCAGTGTCCACAAGCTTAAATGGCATCATTTCCAGGGCCATCAATTTGGAAAGGTGCGCATTTAGTGCTATGGTCTGTGGGTGGGTGGCTGGGTATTTGTGCTTTCGTTCAAAGGCCTGTGGTATAGACATCTGTACACTGCGCTGGGACACAGAAGTGGATGTGCTAGCATATGGTGCTTATGAAGGTCCACATGCATGGCGGGAGGCATCCGGGCCTGCGTCTTGGACAGGGGATTGGCCAGCACCTAACACAGGGGAAGAGGAGGCAGTGGTGTGACCCACAGACACTGGTTGTAGACCCAAGTGTTCGGCCCACCTATTAGTGTGCTTTGATGCCATGTGGCGGATCATGCTGGTGGTATTGAGATTGCTAGTGTTCACTCCCCTGCTCATTTTGGTACGGCACAGGTTGCAAATGACAATTCTTTTATCGTCTGCACTTTCCTCAAAAAAGCGCCAGACTGAGGAACACCTACTCCTTGTCAAGGGAGATTGCCGCAAGAGGTGCTCCGGGGAACAGTTGCTGGCCTGTATGGTGTGGCCCGCCTTCTCCGTTTTGCCACCCCACTGCCTCTTCCATCCTGTTGCGGTGCTGCGGATCCCTCCCCCTCTGTACTGCTGTCCTTGCTCGGATTGCCACCTTCCCAGGTTGCGTCAGTGATTTCATCATCCAACACCTCCTCTTCCACTTCCTCACTCTGGTCATCCTCTTGATTTGTTGACCTAACAACAACCTCAGTTATTGACAACTGTGTCTCATCCTCATCATGCACCTCTTGAGACACTAATTGCGGTTGACTTATTGGCAACTGTGTCTCATCATCATCATCATCCACCTTGTGAAACACTAGTTGCCGTTCCCCACCGTCATCTTCTTCTGACTGTGGATGCTCCAGAGTTTGGGAATCAGGGCACAAGATCTCCTCATGTCCCTCTCCAAGCATGCTTGGCGAGAGGTCCAAATTAAGGAATGGCAATAAAAAAAGCTCCTCGGAATATCCGGGTGTGGGATCACTTGTTTGCCAAGACTCTCCATGGTGGGTGGAAGGAGTATCAGGGTGAGGATTCTGTTGACCAGACTCTTGGCTACTGAGACTGGACTTTGTGGAAGACAGGGTGGTGCTTAACTGACTAGAAGCATTATCTGCTGCAATCCAACCGACCACCTGGTAGTACTGGTCTGACTTCGAGAGTGGTGTCCTGCTCCGCCCTGCAAACTGGGACATGAAGCTAGGTATTGTGGATGAGTGTGTTTCTTTTGCTCTGGCAGCAGGTACAGTTTCACAGCACCCAGGGGCATGGCCTCTACATGCACCATCAGCAGCACTTCCCTGTCCATTACTGCTTGCCTTGCGCATATTAAATGGTATATAAGCTTGCAAGTATGTCACATGTAAAGTAGCGCAGGTTTTGTAAGTGTATGCACAAATAAAGTACACAGAATGTCACAGATATTTTTAGGATGCGCACACGTTAAATAGAAGGTATGGTGCAAGTAGTGTCGCTGTCACCACCGCCTAATAAAAAATTACACTGAATGAATGTCACTGATAATTAGGATGCACACACGTTTAACAGGAGGTATATCGCAAGAAATGTCGCTATCACCACCGCCTAATAAACAATTACACTGAATGAATGTCACTGATATTTAGGATGCACAAACGTTATACAGGTGGTATAGCTCAAGTAATGTCGCTGTCACCACCTCCTAATAAAAATTACACTGAATGAATGTCACTGATATCTAGGATGCACAAACGTTATACAGGAGGTATAGTGCAAGTAATGTCTGTTAAATAATATGTGATATAATATTAATTGGTATTTAATATAAAGTGTATATTACACTACACAGTGACATAATTTATAGTGATACACAAATGTGATGGGAGGTCTGTATGAGGACGTCAAGAACTATATTTGAAGTCTGGTTTAGCCTGAATGGAGTGGCTCACTTATTGCTAGTGGGTGGCACGGTGCTTCAAACTAAAAATTAAGGACGCCCTACCTTAATGTAATAAAAATTGTAGAAAAAGTGAAGCGAGCACTCGCTCTATGGCAATACTCAGATTTATTAGTAAAATGCTTATTAATTGCACTTAAAATGCAATAAAACACAATGGTTAAAACACTAAATAAAAAGAAATATAATAAAACTATAATAAGGTCGACCTTGGTATAACACTGATATTCACATTTGTTGTATGGGACCTTAGTTGAGCATAATAACTCGCTTAATATATACACATCTTCCAATGGTGTCCAAATAGGTGGAATAAAAATAAGGTGATAAATTATTAAAGTAGTGAGTTTTAAATAAAGTCCGTAATAATTAATGGTGATAATAGGTGCGTGAGTGAGGAGGGCACCTGTTGGAGCTGTGTGTCAATGCACGCTTTGTGTTGCTTTCTGTAGCAACCAAACAATGTCCCGATCACTCAATGAATAATAGACCGCGGCAGGCAGTATACTCCGTTGAAAATGTTCAACTGTTCAAAGGTGGTCTGATTAGACTCATCGACTGGAGTCTTACCTCTGTTTCGAGGTTATGAACAAATCTTACCTCCGTATAAAGAGGTTGCTGGTTTCGAACGCTGGAAAGGACCGCTGGGCTCACCGCTGCGTCTTCACGGCTTTGCAGGAGCTGACAGTCCAGCCCGGTATTGCGATAGTACGAATGAGACTTGCGTCCGGTCTCAGTACTTACTCAGATGATTAGAGCTGTTTCGCTGATTGTCCGGTGTCAGGTTCTTAAATAAATCTTTCCCTTTATTGCATGGCCATGCAAAGTCCTTTGCAAGGAGGTGTGAACGGAGTGTCTGATAGCCCAGACGCGTTTCGGGGTATTACTGATCCCTTCCTCAGTGGTATATCTTGCACTCCTTACCTCCTCCTTTTTATACGTTCCTAGGGTCCTCTGTGAGACCCGGTTTCCATATTCCAGGATTGGAGTCATTTTGACTATTTCTGCCATGTTGCGGTTCTGGTGCGTTTTTATTGCGTTTTTTCTCTTATAGGTGCGTTTTCACTTGTTTAATCTTCTTATGATCATAATCAATTAATAAACCCCAATAACAAATGTGTATCTATAACTCATGTATTTAAACCATGATATATCATAAAAAACTTTTTTCATTGCATTAAAATTGATAATAACAATAAGATTATAAAAATGACAGTAATAAAAACAGCATTATTTATACAAATATAGAAATGACAATAATGACAATAATATGAGGATTCAGATTAATGTTGGCAGTTCTATATTCTTGGCATGGAGATGGTCGGTTATGGTCAGGATCCCAAACCAGAGGGGGGGTTCCAGCACCGATAAACGGCCAAGCTTGGGATCCCCCATCGGGGATGGGGCCCCAACCTTTAAAGGAAACCAAACAGCTCCATGTCAGAATTCAGTCCTAACGGTAATAGGGAACCGAACTCGTAAATCTGCCTTGATTCTGCCCTGGACATTTTTTGGATAAAATCCCCTCCTCTCCAATGATGTTCAATCTTCTCTAGTCCAACAAACTTTAGGTTACCTGGGTTACTGTTATGTGTGTCTTTATAATGCTTCGACAATGAGTGCTTCTCGTACCCTTTTTTAATGTTCGAGATGTGTTCCCTGATCCTTGTTTTTAGAGGGCGTTTGGTCCGTCCTATATATTGTCGATTACAGGGGCATTGTATTAAATAAATAACCCCTGATGTATTGCAAGAGATACAGTCTTCTATTTTCCATTTGTATTTATTTTGTGTTGAACTTATCTCTAGGGTTTTTCGTGGTAAATCGTTAGATTTACATCCTATGCACCTGCCGCATTTGTAAAAACCTTTCATTTTCATAAAGGAACTTAAAGTGTTGTTTTTCTGAATTTTATTCGGGATGATGGAGCTACTTTTAATCCCAAGTTGGGGGCTTTGGTAAAAGTAATTTTGGGTGCATGTGGTAGGAGGTGGCCAATAGTTTTATCATTCAATAGATATGGCCAATGGGACCTGATCGTTTTTTGAATCCTTCTGTAATTGTCATTAAAGGGGAGCACCAATCTGATATCCAAGAAAGAGGAGGAATCGCTTATCTGCAATTGTTTTTTCTCCATAAAAAATTCCTGTCTGTCTAATTGTCTAACAGTGGTCAGGGCTTCATTAATTAATCCTTTGGAATATTGTTTCTCTTCAAAGTTTGTTGGACTAGAGAAGATTGAACATCATTGGAGAGGAGGGGATTTTATCCAAAAAATGTCCAGGGCAGAATCAAGGCAGATTTACGAGTTCGGTTCCCTATTACCGTTAGGACTGAATTCTGACATGGAGCTGTTTGGTTTCCTTTAAAGGTTGGGGCCCCATCCCCGATGGGGGGTCCCAAGCTTGGCCGTTTATCGGTGCTGGAACCCCCCCTCTGGTTTGGGATCCTGACCATAACCGACCATCTCCATGCCAAGAATATAGAACTGCCAACATTCATCTGAATCCTCATATTATTGTCATTATTGTCATTTCTATATTTGTATGAATAATGCTGTTTTTATTACTGTCATTTTTATAATCTTATTGTTATTATCAATTTTAATGCAATGAAAAAAGTTTTTTATGATATATCATGGTTTAAATACATGAGTTATAGATACACATTTGTTATTGGGGTTTATTAATTGATTATGATCATAAGAAGATTAAACAAGTGAAAACGCACCTATAAGAGAAAAAACGCAATAAAAACGCACCAGAACCGCAACATGGCAGAAATAGTCAAAATGACTCCAATCCTGGAATATGGAAACCGGGTCTCACAGAGGACCCTAGGAATGTATAAAAAGGAAGAGGTAAGGAGTGCAAGATATACCACTGAGGAAGGGATCAGTAATATCCCGAAACGCGTCTGGGCTATCAGACACTCCGTTCACACCTCCTTGCAAAGGACTTTGCATGGCCATGCAATAAAGGGAAAGATTTATTTAAGAACCTGACACCGGACAATCAGCGAAACAGCTCTAATCATCTGAGTAAGTACTGAGACCGGACGCAAGTCTCATTCGTACTATCGCAATACCGGGCTGGACTGTCAGCTCCTGCAAAGCCGTGAAGACGCAGCGGTGAGCCCAGCGGTCCTTTCCAGCGTTCGAAACCAGCAACCTCTTTATACGGAGGTAAGATTTGTTCATAACCTCGAAACAGAGGTAAGACTCCAGTCGATGAGTCTAATCAGACCACCTTTGAACAGTTGAACATTTTCAACGGAGTATACTGCCTGCCGCGGTCTATTATTCATTGAGTGATCGGGACATTGTTTGGTTGCTACAGAAAGCAACACAAAGCGTGCATTGACACACAGCTCCAACAGGTGCCCTCCTCACTCACGCACCTATTATCACCATTAATTATTACGGACTTTATTTAAAACTCACTACTTTAATAATTTATCACCTTATTTTTATTCCACCTATTTGGACACCATTGGAAGATGTGTATATATTAAGCGAGTTATTATGCTCAACTAAGGTCCCATACAACAAATGTGAATATCAGTGTTATACCAAGGTCGACCTTATTATAGTTTTATTATATTTCTTTTTATTTAGTGTTTTAACCATTGTGTTTTATTGTATTTTAAGTGCAATTAATAAGCATTTTACTAATAAATCTGAGTATTGCCATAGAGCGAGTGCTCGCTTCACTTTTTCTACTATATTTGAAGTCTATTATATACAGTATGACAATGTATAAATCCATACATTAGTAAAGAAACGCCTGTATCTATGGTATAAATGACTGACAGGGACAGACAAGAGGTGGTCTTCTTACACTCACTCTCAAGTCTTTTGGGGGTTGTGGTTGCTGGAGAAGATGAAGAGAAGACACATGGAGCCTTGAGAGGAGGATTCTTGACCTTTAAATGATAACTGTCACACTTAGACCTAAATTTCAATTTTCATATATGTAGTTACTAATAACATGATATTCCAGAATCAGTTACTATTAGACTGACTTACCTCATATTAAATAAGATTCTGCCCTTAGCAACCAGTTTGCAAAAACAGCAATTTCACTACTCAGTTAAGATGGCCGCCACTGCCCTCACCCTGAGGCTGATCCTGCCTGCCCTCACTAGCCAGTAACAATAGCCCCCCAAAAGTGTCAGTAACCAGAGCCCTCCCCCTAAAGGGTTAATCTCCTGCAGCACAAAGGGGTCCTCTTATCACATGTTGCTTTCATTTATACACTGAGCAGATGACAGATCTCCCTTCCCTGGTCTGCGCTGCTTAGACTCTACTTTTCCAGCTCTGCTGAGTGAGGGAGCATCTGCCAAGCGCAGGGACAGGGAGAAGAGCACACAGCCCAGGCACTGTTATCAGCTGCTGGGGAGGACCTGGCTTTAATCATGCATAGCAACTTTATTTTAAGCACAGGTAAAAGTAGGCAGTACAGGGAGCAAAACTGTGGAATTAAGGGGAAATTGAATACACAGTGAAAAGTTGAAATAGGGCCAACAAGGTGATATTAATCACCACAATCCAATACTCAAAAAATAAATAAAAATATGACAGTTATACTTTAACAACGATACTTCAAGGACTATCAACATTCACTCATGGACAATAGATTAAGACTTTTCCTAAACTATTTCTGTAAGTAATCAACTCTTATAAAGACTGAAAATTAATCACATTATTCTTTTTTTAAATAATGAAAAAATGTGATTAATTATCAGTAGAGTTGAGCGAACACCTGGATGTTCGGGTTCGAGAAGTTCGGCCGAACATCCCGGAAATGTTCGGGTTCGGGATCCAAACCCGATCCGAACTTCGTCCCGAACCCGAACCCCATTGAAGTCAATGGGGACCCGAACTTTTCGGCACTAAAAAGGCTGTAAAACAGCCCAGGAAAGAGCTAGAGGGCTGCAAAAGGCAGCAACATGTAGGTAAATCCCCTGCAAACAAATGTGGATAGGGAAATGAATTAAAATAAAAATTAAATAAATAAAAATTAACCAAAATCAATTGGAGAGAGGTTCCATAGCAGAGAATCTGGCTTCCCGTCACCCACCACTGGAACAGTCCATTCTCAGATATTTAGGCCCCGGCACCCAGGCAGAGGAGAGAGGTCCCGTAACAGAGAATCTGTCTTCATGTCAGCAGAGAATTAGTCTGCATGTCATAGCAGAGAATGAGGCTTCACGTCAGCCACCACTGCAACAGTCCATTGGCATATATTTAGGCCCAGCACCCAGGCAGAGGAGGGAGGTCCCGTAACAGAGAATCTGTCTTCATGTCAGCAGAGAATTAGTCTGCATGTCATAGCAGAGAATGAGGCTTCACGTCAGCCACCACTGCAACAGTCCATTGGCATATATTTAGGCCCAGCACACACACAGGCAGAGGAGAGAGGTCCCGTAACAGACAATCTGGCTTCATGTCAGCAGAGAATCAGTCTGCATGTCATAGCAGAGAATGAGGCTTCACGTCAGCCACCACTGCAACAGTCCATTGGCATATATTTAGGCCCAGCACACACACAGGCAGAGGAGAGAGGTCCCGTAACAGAGAATCTGGCTTCATGTCAGCAGAGAATCAGTCTGCATGTCATAGCAGAGAATGAGGCTTCACGTCAGCCACCACTGCAACAGTCCATTGGCATATATTTAGGCCCAGCACACACACAGGCAGAGGAGAGAGGTCCCGTAACAGAGAATCTGTCTTCATGTCAGCAGAGAATCAGTCTGCATGTCATAGCAGAGAATGAGGCTTCACGTCAGCCACCACTGCAACAGTCCATTGGCATATATTTAGGCCTAGCACACAGGCAGAGGAGAGAGGTCCCGTAACAGACAATCTGGCTTCATGTCAGCAGAGAATCAGTCTGCATGTCATAGCAGAGAATGAGGCTTCACGTCACCCACCACTGCAACAGTCCATTGGCATATATTTAGGCCTAGCACACAGGCAGAGCAGAGAGGTCCCGTAACAGACAATCTGGCTTCATGACAGCAGAGAATCAGTCTGCATGTCATAGCAGAGAATGAGGCTTCACGTCACCCACCACTGCAACAGTCCATTGGCATATATTTAGGCCTAGCACACAGGCAGAGCAGAGAGGTCCCGTAACAGACGATCTGGCTTCATGTCAGCAGAGAATCAGTCTGCATGTCATAGCAGAGAATGAGGCTTCACGTCAGCCACCACTGCAACAGTCCATTGGCATATATTTAGGCCTAGCACACAGGCAGAGGAGAGAGGTCCCGTAACAGACAATCTGGCTTCATGTCAGCAGAGAATCAGTCTGCATGTCATAGCAGAGAATGAGGCTTCACGTCACCCACCACTGCAACAGTCCATTGGCATATATTTAGGCCCAGCACCCAGGCAGAGGAGGGAGGTCCCGTAACAGAGAATCTGTCTTCATGTCAGCAGAGAATTAGTCTGCATGTCATAGCAGAGAATGAGGCTTCACGTCAGCCACCACTGCAACAGTCCATTGGCATATATTTAGGCCCAGCACCCAGGCAGAGGAGGGAGGTCCCGTAACAGACAATCTGGCTTCATGTCAGCAGAGAATCAGTCTGCATGTCATAGCAGAGAATGAGGCTTCACGTCACCCACCACTGCAACAGTCCATTGGCATATATTTAGGCTCAGCACCCAGGCAGAGGAGGGAGGTCCCGTAACAGACAATCTGGCTTCATGTCAGCAGAGAATCAGTCTGCATGTCATAGCAGAGAATGAGGCTTCACGTCACCCACCACTGCAACAGTCCATTGGCATATATTTAGGCCCAGCACCCAGGCAGAGGAGGGAGGTCCCGTAACAGAGAATCTGTCTTCATGTCAGCAGAGAATTAGTCTGCATGTCATAGCAGAGAATGAGGCTTCACGTCAGCCACCACTGCAACAGTCCATTGGCATATATTTAGGCCCAGCACACACACAGGCAGAGGAGAGAGGTCCCGTAACAGAGAATCTGGCTTCATGTCAGCAGAGAATCAGTCTGCATGTCATAGCAGAGAATGAGGCTTCACGTCAGCCACCACTGCAACAGTCCATTGGCATATATTTAGGCCCAGCACACACACAGGCAGAGGAGAGAGGTCCCGTAACAGAGAATCTGGCTTCATGTCAGCAGAGAATCAGTCTGCATGTCATAGCAGAGAATGAGGCTTCACGTCAGCCACCACTGCAACAGTCCATTGGCATATATTTAGGCCCAGCACACACACAGGCAGAGGAGAGAGGTCCCGTAACAGAGGATCTGGCTTCATGTCAGCAGAGAATCAGTCTGCATGTCATAGCAGAGAATCAGGCTTCACGTCAGCCACCACTGCAACAGTCCATTGTCATAAATTTAGGCCCAGCACCCAGGCAGAGGAGAGAGGTCCCGTAACAGACAATCTGGCTTCATGTCAGCAGAGAATTAGTCTGCATGTCATAGCAGAGAATGAGGCTTCACGTCAGCCACCACTGCAACAGTCCATTGGCATATATTTAGGCCTAGCACACAGGCAGAGGAGAGAGGTCCCGTAACAGACAATCTGGCTTCATGTCAGCAGAGAATCAGTCTGCATGTCATAGCAGAGAATGAGGCTTCACGTCACCCACCACTGCAACAGTCCATTGGCATATATTTAGGCCTAGCACACAGGCAGAGGAGAGGTTCATTCAACTTTGGGTAGCCTCGCAATATAATGGTAAAATGAAAATAAAAATAGGATTGAATGAGGAAGTGCCCTGGAGTCCAATAATATATGGTTATGGGGAGGTAGTTAATGTCTAATCTGGACAAGGGACGGACAGGTCCTGTGGGATCCATGCCTGGTTCATTTTTATGAACGTCAGCTTGTCCACATTGGCTGTAGACAGGCGGCTGCGTTTGTCTGTAATGACGCCCCCTGCCGTGCTGAATACACGTTCAGACAAAACGCTGGCTGCCGGGCAGGCCAGCACCTCCAAGGCATAAAAGGCTAGCTCTGGCCACGTGGACAATTTAGAGACCCAGAAGTTGAATGGGGCCGAACCATCAGTCAGTACGTGGAGGGGTGTGCACACGTACTGTTCCACCATGTTAGTGAAATGTTGCCTCCTGCTAACACGTTGCGTATCAGGTGGTGGTGCAGTTAGCTGTGGCGTGTTGACAAAAGTTTTCCACATCTCTGCCATGCTAACCCTGCCCTCAGAGGAGCTGGCCGTGACACAGCTGCCTTGGCGACCTCTTGCTCCTCCTCTGCCTTGGCCTTGGGCTTCCACTTGTTCCCCTGTGACATTTGGGAATGCTCTCAGTAGCGCGTCTACCAACGTGCGCTTGTACTCGCGCATCTTCCTATCACGCTCCAGTGCAGGAAGTAAGGTGGGCACATTGTCTTTGTAGCGTGGATCCAGCAGGGTGGCAACCCAGTAGTCCGCACAGGTTAAAATGTGGGCAACTCTGCTGTCGTTGCGCAGGCACTGCAGCATGTAGTCGCTCATGTGTGCCAGGCTGCCCAGGGGTAAGGACAAGCTGTCCTCTGTGGGAGGCGTATCGTCATCGTCCTGCCTTTCCCCCCAGCCACGCACCAGTGATGGACCCGAGCTGCGTTGGGTGCCACCCCGCTGTGACCATGCTTCATCCTCATCCTCCTCCACCTCCTCCTCATCCTCGTCCTCCTCGTCCTCCAGTAGTGGGCCCTGGCTGGCCACATTTGTACCTGGCCTCTGCTGTTGCCAAAAACCTCCCTCTGAGTCACTTCGAAGAGACTGGCCTGAAAGTGCTAAAAATGACCCCTCTTCCTCCTCCTCCTCCTCCTCCTGGGCCACCTCCTCTTCCATCATCGCCCTAAGTGTTTTCTCAAGGAGACATAGAAGTGGTATTGTAACGCTGATAACGGTGTCATCGCCACTGGCCATGTTGGTGGAGTACTCGAAACAGCGCAACAGGGCACACAGGTCTCGCATGGAGGCCCAGTCATTGGTGGTGAAGTGGTGCTGTTCTGTAGTGCGACTGACCCGTGCGTGCTGCAGCTGAAACTCCACTATGGCCTGCTGCTGCTCGCACAGTCTGTCCAGCATGTGCAAGGTGGAGTTCCACCTGGTGGGCACGTCGCATATGAGGCGGTGAGCGGGAAGGCCGAAGTTACGCTGTAGCGCAGACAGGCGAGCAGCAGCAGGATGTGAACGCCGGAAGCGCGAACAGACGGCCCGCACTTTATGCAGCAGCTCTGACATGTCGGGGTAGTTGTGAATGAACTTCTGCACCACCAAATTCAGCACATGCGCCAAGCAAGGGATGTGCGTCAAATTGGCTAGTCCCAGAGCTGCAACGAGATTTCGCCCATTATCACACACCACCAGGCCGGGCTTGAGGCTCACCGGCAGCAACCACTCGTCGGTCTGTTGTTCAATACCCCGCCACAACTCCTGTGCGGTGTGGGGCCTGTCCCCCAAACATATGAGTTTCAGAATGGCCTGCTGACGTTTACCCCGGGCTGTGCTGAAGTTGGTGGTGAAGGTGTGTGGCTGACTGGATGAGCAGGTGGAAGAAGAGGAGGAGGAAGCCGAGAAGGAGGAGGTGGCAACAGGAGGCAAAGAATGTTGCCCTGCGATCCTTGGCGGCGGAAGGACGTGCGCCAAACAGCTCTCCGCCTGGGGCCCAGCTGCCACTACATTTACCCAGTGTGCAGTT
This sequence comes from Bufo gargarizans, assembly GCF_014858855.1. Classification (NCBI taxonomy): domain Eukaryota; kingdom Metazoa; phylum Chordata; class Amphibia; order Anura; family Bufonidae; genus Bufo; species Bufo gargarizans. The sequence goes on along the minus strand of NC_058081.1, from coordinate 226,016,408 downwards.
AGGGAGATATAGCGTCCCTGGCCGTGCTTACTGGTCCACGTATCTGTGGTTAGGTGGACCTTGCTACAGATGGCGTTGCGCAGTGCACACTTGATTTTATCGGATACTTGGTTGTGCAGGGAAGGCACGGCTCTCTTGGAGAAGTAGTGCCGGCTGGGAACAACATACTGTGGGACAGCAAGCGACATGAGCTGTTTGAAGCTGTCTGTGTCCACCAGCCTAAATGACAGCATTTCATAGGCCAGTAGTTTAGAAATGCTGGCATTCAGGGCCAGGGATCGAGGGTGGCTAGGTGGGAATTTACGCTTTCTATCAAATGTTTGTGAGATGGAGAGCTGAACGCTGGCGTGTGACATGGTTGAGACGCTTGGTGACGGAGGTGGTGGTGGTGGTGTTGGTGGTACATCCCCTGTTTGCTGGGCGGCAGGTGCCAACGTTCCTCCAGAGGCGGAGGAAGAGGCCGAGGCGGCAGCAGCAGAATAGGCCGAGGCGGCAGCAGCAGAAGAGGTAGCAGGGGGAGCCTGAGTGACTTCCTTGGTTTTAAGGTGTTTACTCCACTGCAGTTCATGCTTTGCATGCAGGTGCCTGGTCATGCAGGTTGTGCTCAGGTTCAGAACGTTAATGCCTCGCTTCAGGCTCTGATGGCACAGCGTGCAAACCACTCGGGTCTTGTCGTCAGCACATTGTTTGAAGAAGTGCCATGCCAGGGAACTCCTTGAAGCTGCCTTTGGGGTGCTCGGTCCCAGATGGCTGCGGTCAGTAGCAGGCGGAGTCTCTTGGCGGCGGGTGTTCTGCTTTTGCCCACTGCTCCCTCTTTTGCTACGCTGTTGGCTCGGTCTCACCACTGCCTCTTCCTCCGAACTGTGAAAGTCAGTGGCACGACCTTCATTCCATGTGGGGTCTAGGACCTCATCGTCCCCTGCATCGTCTTCCACCCAGTCTTGATCCCTGACCTCCTGTTCAGTCTGCACACTGCAGAAAGACGCAGCAGTTGGCACCTGTGTTTCGTCATCATCAGAGACATGCTGAGGTGGTATTCCCATGTCCTCATCATCAGGAAACATAAGTGGTTGTGCGTCAGTGCATTCTATGTCTTTCACCGCTGGGGAAGGGCTAGGTGGATGCCCTTGGGAAACCCTGCCAGCGGAGTCTTCAAACAGCATAAGAGACTGCTGCATAACTTGAGGCTGAGACAGTTTCCCTGGTATGCATGGGGGTGATGTGACAGACTGATGGGGTTGGTTTTCAGGCGCCATCTGTGCGCTTTCTGCAGAAGACTGGGTGGGAGATAATGTGAACGTGCTGGATCCACTGTCGGCCACCCAATTGACTAATGCCTGTACCTGCTCAGGCCTTACCATCCTTAGAACGGCATTGGGCCCCACCATATATCGCTGTAAATTCTGGCGGCTACTGGGACCTGAGGTAGTTGGTACACTAGGACGTGTGGATGTGGCAGAACGGCCACGTCCTCTCCCAGCACCAGAGGGTCCACTAACACCACCACGACCATGTCCACGTCCGCGTCCCTTACTAGATGTTTTTCTCATTGTTATGGTTCACCACAACAACAAATATATTATTTGGCCCAATGTATTGTATTCAAATTCAGCGGGATATAAATTTGAGGCCTAGTATTTAGGCGCTGGGTGACCGGTATGGATTTAGTGACAGAATTAGACTTGGAAATGCACAGAAGCGTGTGTGTGTGAAGTTATTCTGAATGACCCAATGTGCACCTTGAATATTATATACCCTTTTAGGGATAGATTTCAAATAGCTCTGATATAGCAGAAACCACTAAATTATGAAATTGCTAAATTGGGAATTGTATTTCAACCCAGAACAAGAAATGTGCTTGAACGGACACTAAATAACTCGCCCAGCTACAGCACTAACGAGAGATTTAGCAGGATATAAATTTGAGGCCTAGTATTTAGGCGCTGGGTGACAGGTATGGGTTTAGTGACAGAATTAGACTTGGAAATACACAGTAGCGGGTGTGTGTGAAGTTATTCTGAATGACCCAATGTGCACCTTGAATATTATATACCCTTTTAGGGATAGATTTCAAATAGCTCTGATATAGCAGAAACCACTAAATTATGAAATTGCTAAATTGGGAATTGTATTTCAACCCAGAACAAGAAATGTGCTTGAACGGACACTAAATAACTCGCCCAGCTACAGCACTAACGAGAGATTTAGCAGGATATAAATTTGAGGCCTAGTATTTAGGCGCTGGGTGACAGGTATGGGTTTAGTGACAGAATTAGACTTGGAAATACACAGTAGCGGGTGTGTGTGAAGTTATTCTGAATGACCCAATGTGCACCTTGAATATTATATACCCTTTTAGGGATAGATTTCAAATAGCTCTGATATAGCAGAAACCACTAAATTATGAAATTGCTAAATTGGGAATTGTATTTCAACCCAGAACAAGAAATGTGCTTGAACGGACACTAAATAACTCGCCCAGCTACAGCACTAACGAGAGATTTAGCAGGATATAAATTTGAGGCCTAGTATTTAGGCGCTGGGTGACAGGTATGGGTTTAGTGACAGAATTAGACTTGGAAATACACAGTAGCGGGTGTGTGTGAAGTTATTCTGAATGACCCAATGTGCACCTTGAATATTATATACCCTTTTAGGGATAGATTTCAAATAGCTCTGATATAGCAGAAACCACTAAATTATGAAATTGCTAAATTGGGAATTGTATTTCAACCCAGAACAAGAAATGTGCTTGAACGGACACTAAATAACTCGCCCAGCTACAGCACTAACGAGAGATTTAGCAGGATATAAATTTGAGGCCTAGTATTTAGGCGCTGGGTGACAGGTATGGGTTTAGTGACAGAATTAGACTTGGAAATACACAGTAGCGGGTGTGTGTGAAGTTATTCTGAATGACCCAATGTGCACCTTGAATATTATATACCCTTTTAGGGATAGATTTCAAATAGCTCTGATATAGCAGAAACCACTAAATTATGAAATTGCTAAATTGGGAATTGTATTTCAACCCAGAACAAGAAATGTGCTTGAACGGACACTAAATAACTCGCCCAGCTACAGCACTAACGAGAGATTTAGCAGGATATAAATTTGAGGCCTAGTATTTAGGCGCTGGGTGACAGGTATGGGTTTAGTGACAGAATTAGACTTGGAAATACACAGTAGCGGGTGTGTGTGAAGTTATTCTGAATGACCCAATGTGCACCTTGAATATTATATACCCTTTTAGGGATAGATTTCAAATAGCTCTGATATAGCAGAAACCACTAAATTATGAAATTGCTAAATTGGGGATTGTATTTCAACCCAGAACAAGAAATGTGCTTGAACGGACACTAAATAACTCGCCCAGCTACAGCACTAAGGACAGATTTAGCGGGATATAAATTTGAGGCCTAGTATTTAGGCGCTGGGTGACAGGTATGGGTTTAGTGCCAGAATTAGACTTGGAAATACACAGTAGCGGGTGTGTGTGAAGTTATTCTGAATGACCCAATGTGCACCTTGAATATTATATACCCTTTTAGGGATAGATTTCAAATAGCTCTGATACAGCAGAAACCACTAAATTTTTAAATTGCTAAATTGGGAATTGTATTTCAACCCAGAACAAAAAATGTGCTTTGACGGACACTAAATAACTTTCCCAGCCACAACAGGACAGCGGTAACGAGAGATTTAGCGGATATAAATTTGAGGCCTAGTATTTAGGCGCTGGGTGACCGGTATGGATTTAGTGACAGAATTAGACTGGGATATGGCCAAAAAATAACCACACTATTGCTGGTTAAATGCACTTGGTGATGGGCGCAGCTTGCCCCTGATGTAGTATATGGCCAAAAAATGAACAGACTATTGCTGGTTAAATGCACTTGGTGTCACAGCTTGACCAACCACACTACTGAGGGTTAAATGCACTTGGTGACGGGCGCAGCTTGCCCCTGATTTAGTATATGGCCAAAAAATGAACAGACTATTGCTGGTTAAATGCACTTGGTGTGATAGCTTGACCAACCACACTACTGAGGGTTAAATGCACTTGGTGTGACAGCTTCACCCTGATGTAGGCTTTAGCCAAAAAACAACCACACCATTGAGGGTTAAATGCACTTGGTCGCAGCTTGTGCTGGCGCACCACAAGACACAAAATGGCCGCCGATCACCCCAGAAAAATGTGACTGACAAACGGTCTGGGCAGCCTAAAAACAGTGAGCAATTGAGGATCAGCAGCTCAATGATCCACAGCTGCAGATCGATCAGTTAATCAAGTCCTTTGGAGGAGTTAATCTGCCTAATCTCGCCCTACTGTCGCAGCCGCAACCTCTCCCTACGCTAATCAGAGCAGAGTGACGGGCGGCGCTATGTGACTCCAGCTTAAATAGAGGCTGGGTCACATGTTGCTCTGGCCAATCACAGCCATGCCAATAGTAGGCATGGCTGTGATGGCCTCTTGGGGCAAGTAGTATGACGCTTGTTGATTGGCTGCTTTGCAGCCTTTCAAAAAGCGCCAAGAAAGCGTCACAAAAGCGCGAAGAAAGCGACGAACACCGAACCCGAACCCGGACTTTTACGAAAATGTCCGGGTTCGGGTCCGTGTCACGGACACCCCAAAATTCGGTACGAACCCGAACTATACAGTTCGAGTTCGCTCATCCCTAATTATCAGTCTTTATAAGAGTTGATTACTTACAGAAATAGTTTAGGAAAAGTCTTAATCTATTGTCCATGAGTGAATGTTGATAGTCCTTGAAGTATTGTTGTTAAAGGTCAGGAATCCTCCTCTCAAGGCTCCATGTGTCTTCTCTTCATCTTCTCCAGCAACCACAACCCCCAACAGACTTGAAAATGAGTGTAAGAAGACCACCCCTTGTCTGTCCCTGTCAGTCATTTATACCATAGATACAGGCGTGTCTTTACTAATGTATGGATTTATACATTGTCATACTGTATATAATAGACTTTAAATATAGTTCTTGACAGACCTCCCATCACTTTTGTGTATCACTATAAATGTTGAATCCTTGTGATGAGTCCTCCGGGTGTTCTTTACTCCAAATAAGCATACACTAGATTTGGAGAGGATTAACAAATCAGGTTGATGTATTTTACATACATAAATATTTTACATTTGGAGACATATTATAATTGGCGAGCTACCATACTGAGATATATTCAAGCTTGAAGAGGGGGAAGAGTGAACTCAAAAAGAATTATCAAGCTTTAATAAATCTGAGAATCTAAGAATATTCTTCTGAAGGAGGAGAACAAGTGCCAGACGTACCAAGACATGCTGATGACAGATGCCCAGCCTTGAATCTACTGAGTTTGTGAGTATAGAAATAATACATTCTATTGCTGATAAGAGTAGATTACAAAATTCCTAGTGAACAGTTAGATCTGCAGAAGATTTGGTTAGATTTATATGCAGAATGTGAACAGGAAAATAGGAAAATAGCGTTTAAGCATATTTTAGTCAGAAAAGAGGCAGAGAAAATAAGAAATATTTTCCATATGCTGAAGGTCTTTGAGAGACTAGTGTCAGATAGATCCATGCAGTGGCGTACACACAATCCATGGGGCCCCGGTGCGAAATTGATCCATGGGCCCCCCCCAACCCGCCGCCGCACCCACCCCCACTACCTCCCCTACCATTCACCCAACATGCCTCCTGTCCCAGTAGTCCCCAGCCATCCCCCCTGCCCATCAGACCTCACATCAGCCCAAAGACCACCCCCCCCCCCATCAGCCACCAGATCAATCATCAGCCGAAATGCCTTGCTTTGATGGGATTGCCAGATTGGGGCCTGGGCTGATCTGATAATCTGAGGGGGTCTTTGAAAGCAAAGACCCCTCAGATGATCAGATCAGCCCAGGCCCCAATCTGGCAATCCCATCAATAAATTCAGGCTGACCCCCAGGGCCACACTTCTGCTGGTCATTGTTCTCAGCAGGCCAGGGCCCCCTACTTGAGTAGTCAGTGACTCAGTGTGCCCTGATGCGGGCTTTTCCTGCCAGAGTGACAGTGACTGCAAACCCTTCCCCCCGGGACGCGCTCTACTGTTTCTTTGGATGGTGCCAAAATAAAATAGACTGAGGCATGGAAATTGTTTGCAGTTAACAAGACTTTACAATATCTTACACATGATCACTCCACAGCATGGCACGTTACATCTAAACATTGCATAGCACAGAATCACAGGGGGTTAAATGGCACTATCTTTTAAAGGCTCCCTGATCCAGAGGCAATGTTTGGCCTATAGGCCTGAATATCCTTAGTTTGCCTGGGACATTACTTCTCCCACTGGTCCAGTGTTACCAGGGGCTAACATACAACCTAGGGCATTAGCTACTCTTGAAGCCTGGCGCACTAACCCTACTGCTTTGTCTTCTATGCACCCAGCTTTTCATAGGCACTTTAGTCTTACAATTGCTGAATGTCAGTTATCACTGCAGCCGTCTCATATGCGAGACATCACACCTTCTGCAGCCGTCTGCTTTGCTGGCACGACTGCAGGAACTGCCAGGGGCCAGGGGGGGCCTGGGACCCTCACCTCACTACTAGTCTATTCCAATTTCCAACTACAAGTTCAAGTTGCGGCCCAGCCCACAGCTTTTCCTTACTTACCATCGAGTTACCGGCTGGCAGGGCAGGGGAACCCGAACTTCTTCTGTTCTTCTGGTCGGTCGGCGCCTCGGCGGTCCTCTTCTTGTGCGTCCATTCTCATGTCCGGATCCCGTTTCAGTTCAGGCGCACGCCGCGCACGCATGTTCCAGCGAGACCTGCCACAGGAGTTCACACAGGTCTCACGGGAGTTCACGGGCCCGGCGCCGGCGCTGACAGCAAGGAGGAGGGGCCCAGCAGGGGGCAACTTAACTATGAATCTGGATTCTGGGAACTTGAAGTGTTTCAGACGCAGCTGCAGCAGGGGCCAGGGGTCCGCAGGCGGCCGGGCCCCCTGGGGTGCCGGGCCCGGTCGCAACTGTGACCCCTATATGTATGCCACTGGATCCATGTATAATTGTACTAGTCAAGTTCCAACCACAGATGCTGCGATCTGTAAAGATGCATCAACTGAGGGTGGAAATGGCAATAAAGTAGAGGAAAGTAAGAATAATGAGGATTCAAGAACTCAGCAGGATGAGATGAAACATATATGTATGATCTCTGCTGAAGGTGACCTTAATCGTATAGATGAGGAAGGGTCAGAACAGCTGGAGAAGACATTGCAGATCTCTGCTGAAGGTGACTTTATGTCAGTAGACAATGACAAGTCTATACACCAGCAGACATTGCATATTAAAGAGACCAGCTTAAAATTAAAATTGCAGAAGCAATTAATGAAAATATGCAAAGAAATCCCCACATATGAGGCAAACCTTCATGTGTGCAGGAATTCTGAGATTTTTTAGAGCCACACAGACAGATTTAAATTATCAAATGAACAAAGGAATACATTATTTAGATTGTGTCTTCCTATGAATTGTTCTAGGAGTCTAGCAATGAAACAGGTTGATGATAATAATTCAAAAGAACAGATTTTTCATAATGATGTACAAAGATTTAAATAGCTGATTTGGTGCACTAGAAGTGACAGCATGCCCACATATGAAATTCTAAAGGAATTAAAAATTGGCAGAAAGGAATTCACATTTGGATTTATGTCTATGTTTGAACGGACATACAAAGGGGTTATTGAGAATGCCAAGCCTTAACATATCATTCACATGTTTGTCAGAAAGTTCCAATTTTTAGAACCTTCTATATTAGTGTTGGCATCAGAGAAACAAACATTATTTCAGGCTGCAAAGTTTCTGGACATTATGAGGAAAAATATAAAGCAGTCTCCATCACATACAAAGGCAGATGTAAAAATAGACAGAATCCGGCCTAAGAAGACTCAAATATCATATACATGTAAAAGAAGCAAACATAATCTTTATGAGGAATGCAGAAAATGAAATGTAATGTTTAGACCCTATCATATGATAAAATCAGTCACACACACAAATCCACAGACATCAATTGTCATTGAACAGATTTCTGAGGCAGATATAAATAGACTGACTTCAGAGAAGGATCTACAGAGGGAAAAAGATCAGATTTCTAAGGCAGATAGTCTAGAGGACAAATGTATAGACATTCAGAACCAGATGGGATTTAAATGTGATTATCCTGTCATTATTGATGAAAAACGTATGAAAAAGTATTAAATGGATTTCTTAAATAAACCAAAAGATTTTGAAATTTCTTAATCAGTCACATTGAGCAGGATATTCCAGGATATCATCAATAGAGAGGTAATTTAAATAGTTTTAAGTATTGGCTAGAAATAAGTTTATTGGGGACAGACATATTGGTAAGGTTTTGGCATGGAAAAGGATAAGAATTTTGTTTTTCACATTAAAGTTAGCTAAATAAAAGTTCTGATTAATTATGATACAATGTATGGAATGTGATACTTATTGTAAGATCAGCACATTGTAGGATAAACAATGTATTTAGATTATGGTTCCATCCTCTCTTTTTTATTTTTGTACAAGGACATGTAGAGTTTGAGCATGCTTGCTATAGGAGACAGCAGCTATAATTGTAAAAGTAACAGGATCCTATTCTCATATGTCTTGAGTCTAGAGACATTTCTCTCTAAACCAGAGAATAAAAGAATACAATTTTTGTATATTCTTTATACAGATAATATTGCTAGGAAATATTTTTCTGTTGTATTTAATATTATTTTCTATTTTTAGATTTTTCTCCAGTAGAAATTTTCTTAAGAAGCAGCATTTGACTGAAATGAGTAAAATCTTCATTCCATATCAATTTTCTCCACATTAATAAATAACTTTCATAATTGCATGGAATATCTAGTATTGAAACTATTAATCCACGTAACAATGTTTGACTAACAGAATAATACTAAATGTAAGATATTAAAGATGTAACTTTCTTTTGGAAAAGCATGAAGCATTGTATGTCTTGTGTGGAGCCAATGTGAGGAAAAGCATGTGGTCTGTGATTGTCTAAGAATAGGTTAATGGTATGGAAAGACTAAAATTCTAGAAATTCAAGGTTCTTAAGTTTATGCAAAATACCAAAGGATTGTTTGTTTGTGGTCCACAAATGAACTATTTCAGGTTTATAACAGAAATTTCCATTATAATGTCCATTACAAAATATACATACGTATGGGTTCTATTACATAATTTTATTAATTGAAGTTAATTGACTATATGAGCACATGATGATGTAAGAGGGATGTGAGCAGCTGTTGTGTTATGTGAGTATGTGCCATGTGAGTATGTATGAATGCTATTCTAAGACTGAGCACAAAATATGAGTTAGAAATGAATAAGCAATTATTAGTTAAAAGATGATCATATTATTTATAATTACTTGTCAGATATATTGTAGGATTATACAACATATTTCATTATTTGTGTTGACAATTATATATCTAACATTTTATACTGGAAATGAGATAAAGGAAATTTGTCTAAATTGTGTTAAGAATATGAATAATATTGAGGCCTTATAATAGTAATGTGACACACATATGTTCAAGAAGACACTTGATCTTAGTGTTAAATGCCCTATAACATTTTAAGTTATATTAAGTTAAATATTTGATGATCCAGTATATAGAATCACAAAGATTCATAGGTAATTTTTCAATTTAATTTACATATGTTTCATGAATTTTAAAACCCACAGGGACTCTTTCTGGCCACAATAGTGATGGAAAAGTTGTTTCAAGGGGACTAAAACCTGGACTATGGCAAGCTGGAGGGGGATCCATGGCAAAACTCCTATGGAAAATTACGTAGTCGACGCAGAGTGTGGTAAGTTGAATTAGCAAAGCAATTAATATAACCTGCATTCATCGCATTGCGATTACAACTTAGATCTGAGTTCCTAATGGTTGTATTGCTAGAATTGACAAATATAACGAATATAGCACTATATTCTCAATCTTCGTTATATTCTAGTAATACAACCATTAGGAACCCAGCTCTAAGTTGAATTTGCAATGCGATTAATATAACCTGTATTAATCGCATTGCGATTACAACTTAGGTCTGAGTTCATAATGGTTGTATTGGTCGCACAGTCACGTGGTAAAGGGATACGGGGATGTGACTCACTGCAGCCTGGTGAGCGGTGGGGCGCCGCGGCAGCTGCCCTGCAGGAGTCTCTGGTGGCGGGAGGAGGAGGTAGGTAGAGCGGCTCTGACTTTATAGACCAAATTCTTTTAATAATACCCCAATAATAATACGTTAATAACCTAACCCCATTCATAAATTACCCCAGGCCCCAGGCCAGGAAACATAAGGGGTTGGGTTGAAATGTGGGCTGGGGCCACCCGGCCACATTAAATAATCTTTGCTCAGGGGGGCCCTCATAAATATAGACCCACATGGTGTGGACTGGTAATTTTTACTAAGGAATATAGTTTAAACGTTTATGTGCAAAAGAGAAAATTAGAAGTCAGCTCCAATCAGATATCTGCACATAGACCAAGACTCTGGGTCTATGCAGATATCTGATTGGAGCTGACTTAGTGACTTCTTTTTTTTTTCTCTTTATCTCTTTATTATGGCTTCGGGGGGGCGGGGGCAGGGGTGACACCATTTTCTACCTCACCGGGTGACACCAGCCATAGCAACGCTACTGTAACCATTAGGAACCCAGCTCTAAGTTGAATTCGCAATGCGATTAATATAACCTGTATTAATCGCATTGCGATTGCAACTTAGTCAAATTTGTGACACTGCAGCTTCAGAATTAATCTAAGATGGATGCTGTCCCTAAGATGGATGTTGTCCTTGCTATTTGATAGGAGGTGGCAGGGTCTGGGTGGGAGGGTATGCTGATTGGCTGGAATGTGTCTGCTGACTGCCAGAACGCCTATAGGTTTATTAAATCATGTCCCTTACTCCAACTACCTCTGCCTTGCTTCTAAGCAGCCCCACTCTGGAATCTAACCCTGCTGCCGCTATGCCCCATGCGGTACCCCCTCCCGTGGGAGTGTTCCCTCTTGCAGCAGATGCCCAGACTAGGGCTTTACAGCAGTCCATTTCGGACGCCATTTTGTCCGCAATGGGCTCAGTTTCATCAGCCCTCACTAGCTCCCTCTCTCAGGTCCTCTGCGCCCAGACAGTTACCATGACTCATGATACCACGGTATCAATACCCAAGACGTCATGAGACTGGTCTCGGGCTTCTATTTTCAGGGAATTCTATTTCAGACCAGATCCGCACGTGTTTTCTTCTATTGTGAGTCGGCTTTGAACTAGCAATATGAGCCTCTGTGTCTTGATATAAAATTGTAGGTTTTTACTAGTTTATGATGTAAAGTCATGATTTTATGAAAGACACGGAGGCGAGTATTGTCCCACCCGCTGTTTCACCCTCCCTATTGTAAATTTGTGCTATTTTCTTTATACTATAGGGATTGTTCACTTTTACGTTAACCTTGTTTTTTACTGTATCAGTACGACTATTTGGAGTTCATCCTCGGCTCCTTGCTATTTATATAAATTTTTTCTTCCCAGGTTGATTCCAGGTCCCAGCAGTCTGTAAAGGATGTTCCCCAAGTGTTGTCGCGTCCTACCAGGAGTTCGGTTAGGGATTGTTCCGTTTTCGGCATCGTTTGAAGTCACGCCGGGGTTTCTTCTTGATTCTTGGCGTTTCCAGTTTCGGTTTGCAGTTCCGTTACCAAAGAAAGAGGAAGTGGAGATATGAAGGAGGTCCCTTTATGTGGGACTAAGGGGAGGGACTTATATTCTCATTGGAGACATGTTTTTCTGATTGTCTTCTTTGCTGCTGTTTTTTCAGTAAAGAAAGAGTTAAGCAATACTCGCCTCCATGTCTTTCATAAAATCATGACTTTACGTCATAAACTAGTAAAATCCTACAATTAACACATGTGGAATTATATACATAACAAAAAGGTGTGAAACAACTGAAAATATGCCATATTCTAGGTTCTTCAAAGTAGCCACCTTTTGCTTTGATTACTTCTTTGCACACTCTTGGCATTCTCTTGATGAGCTTCAAGAGGTAGTCACCTGAAATAGTCTTGAAGGAGTTCCCAGAGATGCTTAGCACTTGTTGGCCCTTTTTCCTTCACTCTGCGGTCCAGCTCACCCCAAACCATCTCGATTGGGTTCAGGTCTGGTGACTGTGGAGGCCAGGCACCCCATCACTCTCCTTCATGGTCAAATAGCCCTTACACAGCCTGGAGGTGTGTTTGGGGTCATTGTCCTGTTGAAAAATAAATGATGGTCCAACTAAACGCAAATTAGATGGAATAGCATGCCGCTGCAAGATGCTGTGGTAGCCATGCTGGTTCAGTATGCCTTCAATTTTGAATAAATCCCCAACAGTGTCACCAACAGTGTCAACAGCAAAGCACCCCCACACCATCACACCTCCTCCTCCATGCTTCACAGTGGAAACCAGGCATGTAGAGTCCATCCGTTCACCTTTTCTGCGTCGCACAAAGACATGGTGGTTGGAACCAAAGATCTCAAATTTGGACTCATCAGACCAAAGCACAGATTTCCACTGGTCTAATATCCATTCCTTGTGTTCTTTAGCCCAAACAAGTCTCTTCTGCTTGTTGCCTGTCCTTAGCAGTGGTTTCCTATCAGATATTCTAACATGAGGGCCTGATTCACACAGTCTCCTCTTAACAGTTGTTCTAGAGATGTGTCTGCTGCTAGAACTCTGTGTGGCATTGACCTGGTCTCTAATCTGAGCTGCTGTTAATCTGCGATTTCTGAGGCTGGTGACTCGGATGAACTTATCCTCCGCAGCAGAGGTGACTCTTGGTCTTCCTTTTCCTGGGGTGGTCCGCATGTGAGCCAGTTTCTTTGGAGCGCTTAATGGTTTTGTGACTGCACTTGGGGACACTTTCAAAGTTTTCCCAATTTTTCGGACTGACTGACCTTCATTTCTTAAAGTAATGATGGCCACTCGTTTTTCTTTACTTTGCTGCTTTTTTCTTGCCATAATACAAATTCTAACAGTCTATTCAGTAGGACTATCAGCTGTGTATCCACCTGACTTCTCCACAAGGCAACTGATGGTCCCAACCCCATTTATAAGGCAAGAAATCCCACTTATTAAACCTGACAGGGCACACCTGTGAAGTGAAAACCATTTCAGGTGACTACCTCTTGAAGCTCATCAAGAGAATGCCAAGAGTGTCCAAAGCAGTAATCAATGCAAAAGGTGGCTACTTTGAAGAACCTAGAATATGACATATTTTCAGTTGTTTCACACTTTTTTGTTATGTATATAATTCCACATGTGTTAATTCATAGTTTTGATGCCTTCAGTGTGAATCTACAATTTTCATAGTCACGAAAATAAAGAAAACTCTTTGAATGAGAAGGTGTGTCCAAACTTTTGGTCTGTACTGTGTGTATATATATATTCTAATTGAACATTTGTAAGGTTTTCAGGATTCTTAGGTTACCTTATGGTAAAGCACTCATGTTTTGTTTATACAGGAGTGATGGTCACAGATGGTCAATACATACTTATGTCTCTTAAGAGTTAAAGTCGAAGAATAATAGTCAAATTTTGTTATTTGAGTCAATAAGTATTGGTATATGGAAGAATGTATGCAAATACAAGGGTAAAATGAAATATTATGCAGATATCTATTGCACAATTGTATGAATCATCTAATCAGGATATGTGAGTATGACATACATGAACTATATAGTGATCATAGACTTATTGTAATTATTATTTGGAATATTGTATTTTAGAGAGTTTCCAAATATAAAATGAGTCAAGCCTGAATCAGTGATAGGAATTGAAACTCATAAATGGTCATTTAAATATAAAGGTCAATTATATTGGAAAGCATTCCAGCTATAAGGATTATGTTAATACGTATTTGTTGCTTTTCTAAACAAAGGTTTATGTTTACAGTTATATTCTAAAGAAGAAGAATACAATGTTATTTAATAGAGTAATATATCATATCTCATGCATATTATTACTTTATTTAAAAAAAAAGGTAAAGATGTGGTTTTACTGTAGAAATAAATATTTTGTGTGGTCAATTAAATTAATCAATATAATTTTTATTTATAAAAATCCCACAAACATGCACAAAGATATATTACTGAAGGAATAAAGATAAAAAGGCTACACTTACATTAAGGATTTTGTATAAGGATAATACTTTCAATAATATTTAAACATCTATATTATGTTGAAATATAATATGGTAATAAATAAATGGTATGGTACACTGTGATACTATAGGTTAGCTATAATCACCAACTTTGGTGTAGTAATAGGAAAGAAGAAGATATCTTCAATCAAGACTATAGTCAACAGGAAATGTAATGTTTTCTAGAGACTGTAATATTCATGAAGTCTATAGTTCATAAAGACTGATGTGCACAGAGTCCCTGGAAAAGACTTGGAGGTAAACAAATCTGTGTCATATTATGGGAAAGGTGTGAAGATAAGCGGCACTGGAGAGTGACACAAGACAAGGGTGACGAGTATCTGAAGCACACCTGTTCATAGACAACTCCAGAGGTAAAGGCCATAGAAATAAAGTTCTGTCTACTGTAAGGGATCGTTTACTTTTAGGGGGTTGCCATCACAAATTACTTCACCAGACAAGGGTAGAATATCCAAACTCGTGTTTTATTCCGGATGTTTCAGCAAAACAGGTTATGAAGTCATAGCTTCAACTTATCACGTGTGATATCCACACAAAATTACAAACCCTTACCCGGCTAGGCTCTAACTAACATAACATAAGCGTATCCCTGACTCACCTAGAGAGCCCTGTTCACACATGGAACACAAATGCGGCTTTCCTCAGCCATACAGTCCAGAAACCTCCAGGCTATGACACTAAAATACCTTTTGGGGGATTGTGGCTCAGTAATCCTCCCAACTCTGACCTTGTGATCCTTGTTTCACAGGCGTCACCGTGTCCCCCAAAGTTCAGGCTATTGCTAACCTTGTGGCCCCTCAGCCCACCCGGCTGAGACCACTCACACAGAGCCTTACCAGGACTCTGCTTCACAAAACACACCAGAATGAGACACACCCAATTCCAGAAACCATATTAAATGAAATCCCTGGATGTGAGCATGCTCTAAGTCCCGGACTGGAGCATGGGGAACAGGCACCCACCCAACACATTGCCTGTTCCCAGTAAAAGCCTGCCCTGAACTAGCTGAACCAGCTACACTATCTATATGGTGTCCCCCAACTTTTAGTGGACACCTGAACTAAGGCCTTTACTCCACCAAGGCAGTGCCCCTTGGTGACATGCTCCCGGTGCACACAGCACCTCTTTTATCCTGCTTCCCCGGGACTTCACTGCACACCTCAATGTTCACATTGCCACACTATACAGAAAGGAGGTCTGTGACAGAAGGACTGGCATCCAAAATGGGGATATGAGCTCAGGGAGAGCGAGTGCTGAAAAGCTTCAGTAAGTGATCTAAAGTTATAATAGTTAGGGTTTCCAGAAGTGAGATATTTAGAGCCTTGGGTGTTTGTATTTTTCTGAAAAAGCTATTCCATTGGATTGCCATAAACACCTCTGTGAAGTTCAGGAATTTGCTACTTGTGATACTAAAGTTAAAAGCTTTGTTAAAGGACTACATTCATTTTACTTGATTGTCAACAATCATGCTGAAATCGTGAAATTCTTCATGAGGAGGAATGGATAGTTACTTAAAATTCCTTATAAAGTTCTACCAAGTTATAACTGATAAGAAAGAAAGGGGAATGACAAAGAAGTCACAGCTGTTCACAGACTCTTCTGAAGAAGACAAAGGAATTCCTGATATGTTTGCACGTTAAAATTTGTGTCCAGGAAAGCTTTGTCACCACAAATAGAAAAAAGGTGATAAATGTTGTACATGAAAATCATTGGAAAATATGATACAAATCATTTTAAGGACTGCACATCATCTACATGCAGTTCTATCAATCCTATCATAGACTATGTGATTTAAATTTAAGATGAGTAAGTGAAAATACAGTATCAAGATCATGACGAGACCAGAGGAAGATGATAAAGAGAAAACGATACCTAGTAAGATAGTAGATTAGTTCCTAAATTTATTTAATTGGTATTCAATCACAGTTTACCATATGTTCATCAAATATTATTATTGTGTTGTCAAATAAATAATTGATGGACAATTAATTTATAAAGAAGAAAAGAAGAATGAAGAGTCTAAGATAATTGTAAAATTTGATGTTGTGGGTTCAAAAAGATAATCTCACCCTCAAGAGAGGGAAATGTTAAATAATATGTGATATAATATTAATTGGTATTTAATATAAAGTATGTATTACACTTCACAGTGACACCATTTATAGTGATACACAAGGGTGATGGGAGGTCTGTATGAGGACGTCAAGAACTGTATTTGAAGTCTACCATATATGACAATGTATAAACCCATACATTAGTTGTAAAGGGGGAATATTAATCACCAATATTATGCGAATATCGATAATTAATATTCATAAATAGGAGGAGACGTCTAGTGATGACTCCGCCTATTTATGCCTTTATATAATAATCACTCTACACTAATCACTACACTAGCTGCATGCGCCTTACTAACTCACTACCGCTAACAAGTACACGCTACACAAAGGGTACAAATATTACGGTATTTATTATCGCCTGACGCACACGATATACAGTAAATACACAGCACTACACATAATCAATCCTAAACTACACTACACGTTCCCAAATTCCACCCATAAACTATCTATACAAATCACACATACAAGTATATTCACAGCCCACCCACCTGGTTCTATTTACTATCCCTATGGGGTACGACGAAGGCTAACTATGATCTATACAGTGGAAATATTACAGGGTAGCAAGGGTATCAGGGCAGGGACTAGGGTAAATCAGGGCAATAGGGTTACAAGGGGTAGTATGGGGTCAAGGATTTAAAGGGTAAAACGTTGGTGGGATAGTGGTAGGGATCAAGGGTATAATAAGGGGGTAAATCAGGGGTTATAGGGTATCAGAGGTTATAGGGTACAGGAGTTATATGATGGGGAGGAGTGGGGGTTTGTTGGTGGGATAGTGGGGGGTTAATGGAGTGGGGGTTCGTTGGTGGGATAGTGGGGTTAATGTAATGGGGGTTAATTCGTTGGTGGGATAGTGGGGTTAATGTAATGGGGGTTCGTTGGTGGGATAGTGGGGTTAATTAGTTGGTGGGATAGTGGGGGGGGGGATACTTAGTCCTTCAAGCTCGTTGCCTAGGGGATGCTTGTCGTCCTGGGGATGATCCTTCAGGGAGGGTGGGCGGTCGGCTCTCTTCTACTCAGTGCAGGGCCTGCCGGACTTATATGTCCGGCCGCCCACACTGCCGTACCGCCCACACAGCGGCGTGCGAGCGCGCACCACTGTGAAGGACACGTGGGCCGGCGCGGTGAGATGACGTGATCTTTTGATCTCCCCGTCTGTAGCTCTCGGCATTCCGGACATCGCAATGGTAATTGCGATGCCGGAATGCACATAATAGAGGGAGCGGAGGTATCTCCTCTCTCTCTATTATGCTTAATTATCTCCAGCAGGGCTGCAGATAATTAGAACAAAAGGATTCAAATTCTTTAGAATTTGAATCCTTTGAGTTCACCAGAATGACCGGACCTTGTCTGGTCATCCTGGCGCCTTCACTTAGATTACATCAATGTGAATGCTTGGGGCACATTCACATTGATGCATCTGGGTCCATGTAGGGGGAAATTTATATGATAAGGGGATTCAGGGGGCATATATATTTTTGTATGATAAGGGGGCATATTATATTCAGGGGGCACATAAATATATATATATATTCAGGGGGCATATACATGAATTCCTACAGGGGCATGAATGAGCCCCTGGGGAATATCAGAGGCGGATGGGCGCAGGTGCTGGGCACATCTGCGCCCATTGCCCTCTGAGGGGAACATTATGCACCACTAATACATATATATATATATATATACATATATATTTATGCATACCTGCCACCCTTCCTCAACATTAGTAAAGGCACGCCTAAATCTATGGTATAAATGACTGACAGGGAAAGACAAGAGGCGGTCTTCTTACACTCACTCTCAAGTCTGTTGGGGATTGTGGTTGCTGGAGAAGATGAAGAGAAAACACATGGAGCCTTCTTGAGAAGAGGATTCCTGACCTTCAACAATGATACTTTAAGGACTATCAACATTCACTCATGGACAATAGATTAAGACTTTTTCCTAAACTATTTCTGTAAGTAATCGACTCTTATGAAGACTAAAAATTAAACACATTATTAATTTTTTATATAACTCTTGTTGAATACTGGTGGAGTCCTCCGGGTGTTCTTCAATAACAGTATTTTCCCTTTAAGATCAGAGATGTGGTGTGTTAATCAACACTTTCTACTACTAATGTCCTTTTGGGACTATTTACACCACTTTCACTGTTCCTACCTACTTAACTAAGACTTAGCTTTTATTTCATATTATTTAATAGATATGGTGTAGATAACTAATGTTAAAATACTCAGTGGTCACTAGCCAATTGCCTATCCCTTTGGATTACCCTGTCAGGACCGTCATCTGACTGGGTTTAAACGCACTTTCACTACCAGGCTGCGCGCTTGCCTGTATTTATTATTGTTAAGTGCGATTCATTTTATTTCTCTGTGATGGCCTAGTGAACAGCTGCCATAAAATTCAGAGCCTCACGCTGCCCCCCGACATGTTTCGCCGTGTCCCGGCGTCTTCAGGGGTTAGGGCAGAGTGTGTTCTTTACTCCAAATAAGCATACACTAGATTTGGAGAGGATTACCAAATCAGGTTGATGTATTTTTCATACATAAATATTTTACATTTGGAGATATAGTACAATTGCCGAGCTACCATACGGATATACACTCACCTAAAGAATTATTAGGAACACCTGTTCTATTTCTCATGAATGGGATTATCTAGTCCACCAATCACATGGCAGTTGCTTCAATGCATGTAGGGTTGTGGTCCTGGTCAAGACAATCTCCTGAACTCCAAACTGAATGTCAGAATGGGAAAGAAAGGTGGGCTACAACAGCAGAGGACCCCACCGGGTACCACTCATCCCCACTACAAATAGGAGAAAGAGGCTACAATTTGCACGAGCTCACCAAAATTGGACTGTTGAAGACTGGAAAAATGTTGCCTGGTCTGATGAGTCTCGAATTCTGTTGAAACATTCAAATGGTAGAGTCCGAATTTGGCGTAAACAGAATGAGAACATGTAACCATCATGCCTTGTTACCACTGTGCAGGCTGGTGGTGGTGGTGTAATGGTGTGGGGGATGTTTTCTGGGCACACTTTAGGCCCCTTAGTGCCAATTGGCCATCGTTTAAATGCCACGGGCTACCTGAGCATTGCTTCTGACCATGTCCATCCCTTCATGACCACCATGTACCCATCCTGTGATGGCTACTTCCAGCAGGATAATGCACCATGTCACAAAGCTCGAATCATTTCAAATTGGTTTCTTGAACATGACAATGAGTTCACTGCACTAAAATGGCCCCACAGTCACCAGATCTCAACCCAATAGAGCATCTTTGGGATGTGGTGGAACGGGAGCTTCGTGCCCTGGATGTGCATCCCTCAAATCTCCATCAACTACAAGATGCTATCCTATTAATATGGGCCAACATTTCTAAAGAATGCTATCAGCACCTTGTGGAATCAATGCCACGTAGAATTAAGGCCGTTCTGAAGACAAAAGGGGGTCCAACACAGTATTAGTATGGTGTTCCTAATAATTCTTTAGGGGAGTGTATATTCAAGCTTGAAGAGGGGGAAGAGTGAACTCAAAAATAATTATCAAGCTTTAAGAGATGTGGCGCAGGTAATGTCACTGCCACCAGCAGCAAAATAATTAGACGGTCTACATAAAAAGTACACTGGATGTCACAGATATTTTTTGGCTGCGCACACGTTACACAGGAGTTATAGCACAGATAAGTCGCTGTCACCAGCTGCAAAAAAAAATTACACAGAATGTCACTGATATTTCGGATGCGCTAACGTTATACTGGAGATGTAGAGTAGGTAATGTCGCTGCCACCAGCAGCAAAAAAATTACACAGAATGTCACTGATATTTCAGATTCCTAAACGTTATACATGAGATGTAGCGCAGGTAATGTAACTGTCTGCAGCGGACACCGTCTACGGAAAAAGTACACTGGATTTCACAGATATTTTTGGGCTGCGCACATGTTAGACAGGAGATGTAGTGCAGATAATGTCACTGTCTTCAGCAGGCAAAACAATTGCAAGCTATTTAGCGCAGGTTGCACTAAAAATATATATTGCTGTCAGATACAACTATAGTCCTTAAAAGGGACTTTTGGGTTTCTAACAAGTTTTAGCAATTTAGTGCAGTTGCGCTAAAATTTATATTGCTGCCACACACAGTAGTCCATAAAAAGATTTTTGGATCTCTAAGAAGTTATAGCAATTTAGCTCAGGTTGCGCTCAAAATATATATTGCTGCCACACACAACAATATTCCTTAAAAGGACTTTTGGGTCTAAAACAAATATAAAAGCTAAAATATTCCTATTTAACTGTCACGGATCGTGTTGCAGAAAGCTGGAACTTATAAATAAACATCCGACTGGCTTGATCCCAAAGTAAGGAGCATATGGTTGAGCCTTATAAAACCCCTAGAGCTCTCCCTGACTGCTATGCCCATGCAAAGGTCTTTATGGTAGACGATTGCATGTCCACGTACCTCATACTATGTGAAACCTGAAAACCCTATAATCAAGCCAGCAAGGAAACACAAATAAAGGAAACAGACTTATCTGAGAAGCAGCCTCCAGCAGTGAACACAATCCAGGAAGAAGTATAAACCGCAAAGTGAGGCAGTATGGGAGGGAATATAAAAGGGAGACAATTAGTGTAAATAGGTGACAGCTGGGAGAAGGAAAGGGCATGACAAAGTGAAACCAAAACAAAGAACTTCATGCAGGTAGAGAAGAACATCTAACAGACCTTCTCACAGAAGTGGCGGTGACATTAACTCCCTACACTATCTCTCCCTTCTGCTCTCCAGATCTCCCTGACTTAGACTGAGCCGAACACGTATCATGAGGTGCTATATAGCACCCGACTACGTGTTCCGGTCGGCCAACATGGCTACGGCGATACAGTCAATGGCAGTACTTACCTGCACGTTTATTGGCTGCGTAACGGGGAAGAGACTCGAGCACCTTGCTAGAGCACACGTGGTATTCGGCTGAACACTGCGATGTGCGAGCATCGCGATTCTTGAGTAAAATTTGTGTTTGGCCAAGCATACTCGCCCAACACTAGTGCCTTTCTTCACCCGCATAGTGAAGAAACTACTCACCAGCAGCAGCAGGTAAAACTGGAGCAGAACCAGAACCAGCAGGTGGTGGACATACTTGGACAGCACCTTACCACCCCACATTGAAGATCCACTGGACTACTGGGTAGCTAAATTATGTCACCTTGCCACTCTGTGGCCACCTCATGCTGCTGCCATCTACATACTATGTCACCTTGCCACTTTGTGGTATCCTGATGCTGCTGCCATCACCACACTATGTCCCCTTGCCACTCTGTGGTCTCCTGGTTCTGCTGCTGCCATCTCCACACTATGTCACCTTGCCACTCTGTGGTCTCCTCATGCTGCTGCCATCTACAGACTCTGTCATTGTGCCACTTTTTTGGTAAAAATGATGGGTGATTGAAAAACTCCTTTTGCTGTATATACCGAATGACGTCGTGTGATGTCTGAAAGTGTGAGGAAAATATATATTATGAAACAAATATACAAAAAGTACATGAAAACAATGACAACCTCCTGATGCTGCCGCCACCTCCAGACCGTCATTTTGCCACTTGGTGGCCTCATCATACTGCTGCCATCTACAGACTCTGTCATTGTGCCACTCGGTGGCCTTCTCATGATGCTGCTGCTGCATCCGCCACCTCGAGA
The DNA here is from genome assembly GCF_014858855.1 of Bufo gargarizans. Lineage (NCBI taxonomy): Eukaryota > Metazoa > Chordata > Amphibia > Anura > Bufonidae > Bufo > Bufo gargarizans. The sequence continues at coordinate 225,994,347 of NC_058081.1, read as the reverse complement.
CTTTGTTATTGTGCCACTCGGTGGCTTTCTCCTGATGCCGCCACCTCCAGACTTGGTCATTGTGCCACCCAATGGCCTCCTTATACTGCCGCCACCTCCAGACTCTGTCATTGTGCCACTCAGTGCCCTCCTTATACTGCTGCCAAGTCCAGACTCTGTCATTGTGCTACTCGTGGCCTCCTCATACTGCTGCCAAATCCAGACCCTTTCATTGGGCCACTCTGTGGTCTCCTCATGCTGCTTCCACCTCACCACTATGTCATAGGTCCACTCTGTGGACTTCTAATGCTGTTCCCACCCTCCCCACTTTATGACTGGTCTACTATTTCGGCTCTCGGCCTGGCTGTCATAATTTATTTGACTTTTCTTCTGATCTGTCAGAAGGAAGCAAAAATGAGCCGCACAACGGATCCTGTCTGTGTAGCAGCTGTAAGGCCTGTATGTTCCCATCAGAATTGGCTTATGATTTGGTAGTCAAAAGCAGGAGTGGGTAGAAAACACAGAAGACATACAGATATTCCATTCGCCTGTCATCTTAGTTTTAGATCCTCTTCTGTTGTTTTTTCTTGCCATTTGCAATACTGATGGATTATTGAGCAAATGCTGACCGAGTAAAGGCGTATGCTCCACAGACAGGATTAGTTTTTTGTGGGTTATTATTCTGACGGATTAGAGGAAGGGCAAAGTGACTCTGTCTGGGAGGCTCTACTTGTATACGTGTTATGACATAGTTAGATGTTTAGTCTGGGGAAACAGGTATTTTCCTCCCAGCATGTGCCGTTGGGCTGATTCACAGCCAGGTGTGGTCAAATACCGGACCGGATGTTAAATGCCGGTCTGGGTTTTTGCAGCACCGGGCTGTCCTTAAATAGGCAGCTGGGCTCAAAAGCCATGTCTCTGTGTTGGGATGAGGCTGGAGGTACATTAGGCAGTCACCGGCTAAAAATTTAACTGTAGGCCAGTTCAGGCCCTAAAAATTAGGTGGCATTCACAATTCAGAAAAAAACTTGTGATAATGTATATGGAGGCACATTAGGCGGTCACTAGATAATTTTTTTTACTGTAGGTCACTGTAGAGACCAAAAAATTAAGCATTCACCTGAAAGAAAAGGCCTTTTATGCCGCTGTATATACATAAGACACGGACTGTTCTTTACAACGAAGACAAAACGGCACTCCAATTTTCTTTGCTCAAAACTAATTTTTGGTGACTCATGTGACGCACGTTTCAACACTCACAGGTGTCTTCTTCAAACAGAAAGTGAGCAGCAGTATATGTGAAAGCACAAACAAACAAACTAAAATAGCCCGCCCATGGTCATGTGATGATGACATCACACTGCCAATGGTCATGTGATGATGACGACACGTTGCCGGGGAGACATAACAACAGTGTAAAAAGCCACCTCTTGTTTAGTCTTCGCAGAGATGACGTCCTAAAGGGTAAGTTACAATTGCACTGCAGAAAAAACTGTGTTGCATAAAGGGACATATATTATATACACATCCATGATTCATGATGTATTGTAACAAATTTACCCAGAGAGACATCATCTCTGTGAAGACTAAACAAGAGGCGTCTATTTACACTGTTGTTGATATGTCTCCCCGGCAACGTGATGTCATCATCACATGACCATGGGCACATGACCATGGGCGTGCTATTTAAATTCATTGGGTAAATTTGTTACAATACATCATGGAAGTGCATATAATATATGTTTCTTTTATGCAACATTGTTCTTTTTGCAGTGCAATTGAAACTTATCCTTCAGGACGTCATCTCTGTGAAGATTAAATAAGAGATGTCCACTTATACTGTTGTTGACATGTCTCCCCGGCAACGTGATGTCATCATCACATGACCATTGGCAGTGTAATGTCATCATCACATGAGCATGGGCGGGCTATTTAAGTTTGTTTGTTTGTGCTTCCACATATACTGCTGCTCACTTTCTGTTTGAAAAAGACACCTGTGAGTGTCGAAACGCGCGTCACATGAGTGACCAATATAACCTTTTGAGCAAAGAAAATTGGAGTATCGCTTTTTCTTCATTGTGCAGACTTCGGGATTACATCTGCAAGACCGAGCACCAGCCGTCTAATGCGCAGTGCTGCCTGACCTTACCATACACGGACCATTCTTTGTTCTGGGTGGTGGCGGATATCTGTGGGCTGGCATGAGGAAATTCAATTACATGTGGTTGTCATAGGTGTTGAATTCCTCCGAGATCCATGCCTTATTCATTTTTAGAAATGTGAGGTAGTCCACACTGTCGTGAGCTAGGCGAGTGCGCTTATCGGTGACGACACCCCCTGCTACGCTGAACGTCCTTTCGGGCAGGACACTCGATCAGGGGCAACCCAAGAGTTCCATGGCAAATTGTGCCAGCTCTGGCCACAGGTCAAGCCTGCACACCCAGAAGTCCAGGGGTTCCTCGCTTCTCAGAGCGTCCACATCGGCCGTTAACCCGATGTAGTCGGAGGCGGAGCATGAGTGCGGACGCACACTGGTGACGTGCGCACCCCCCTTCCGGACGCTGAACGCCCAGCCCGATGTAAAGCTGCCTTAGTCACCGCTCGGCTGCATGCCGTCCTCTGTCGCTCGGTGATGTTGCTGCCCCGCTGCTCGTTGATGCTCCATTGTCTGCTGTTGTCCCACTGTCTGCCGACCAGCTGCTTGTCAGTTATCCCGCTGCCTGCCAGTCGAATGGCTGTTCTGCCTCCTCGGGTTTGAAGTAAGCATAGAGCAAGTTCCCCGGTCCTGGACAGATGGGAGTTGAGTGGTGCCATGCATGATTCAGACTAGAACTGGAGAAGCGGTCCTTAGTGAGGGGGTGAGAGGTACAGATGTTCATCTTTTTCCGGCTGGAACTTTATCAAATGAGCTACTATCAACCGAGCTGATATACAGGTGGATGCAAAAGCATTGTGTAGGGGGTTTGAAAGGGCCACGATAACTGGATCTAAAAGTGCACATGCGGGATTGAGGTGGTGTCCCCTTCCCTGCAGCTTGCGCTTAGAAAGGAGGCTGGTATGTGATAGAAAAGGTGGAGGCCCGCTGATTGCGGAGGGTGAAAAAAAAAATTATATAAAAAAATTATAAAAAATATATTGCGGCCTCGGGATGGGGGGAGGCATTAGTCTGGTTATCTACATTGGGGTTGAATGGGATAAGCTGGACATTGGTTGGTTAGAACCATTGTTTCAACCATACAGCCTGGGATGCAGAGGTCGCCGATTTTTTTACTCTGTCTGAGAAACAATTTGGCGTTTAAAAAGGAAGATCTGCTAGATGTTAACCAACTGTGGATAAAATTGAGACAATAAGCTGAATGTGAGCATGATACAACAAGTGCGATCTGTTAACTGATATACAGCGCTATATGTGAAGTGGCATGAAAGAATGGAGAACATGAGTTAACCCAACTAACCTAATTAACGGTGTGCTTGCAACGGACTTTGATGCTATTAGCCATTTGAGACTTTCATCACTACAGTTACGAGTCCTGTTTTAAATCAACCAACCATATTAAGATAATTAATTGGTAACTGAAATTGTTCTAGTATGTGAGTACTGTCCGTGGAATTGGAAGCAACCATACAAGAATGTATGGGGACTGACTACAAGGAACTAATAGAAATTAACCTAAACAACTACAACTAATTAAGGGACTGTCAGGGACTCCTGCGACACTAACTATCTGAAACTGCTGATGTTACTGACTGTAGAGTGTTCAACCAATTAATCAACTACTACACCACTAATAGCAGAGAAGGACTGCTAACTGATAATTGGCCGTGAATTGACTGTGAATATAGGAAATCTGTTATACTGCTTTATGTGAACTGTCCACCTCTGTGGCTCTAAATAGATATAGTATCTGGGCTGGTTTGGGGAGGAGGAAGGGGTGGTCAGGGGTGTTGTAGGGAAATGGCAAGACAGGGCACAGGGAAAAAGGCAAAGGGGCAATTGGAGTTAAATACAACGGTCTCTCCAGTGTCCAAAAGAAATGAGAAATCTAAACAGTTACTCCTGACTAGTATGCTTGGTCTTAGCCCTGCAAAGAAAAAAAAACAGGACCGGTTATTAGACCAGGAGGGGGAACTGCTAGTGGAGGGAAACCCGGAGTCGGAGTTTGCGGGGGATGGTTCCCAGTCTGGGGAGAGAGGAGGTGGCCAGTCCGACGAAGCCAAAAGAAAAAGTGCCGCCCTGGAGCAGGCTCCCAGCCTACAAGATATATTTCAGGAAATAAAAAAATGCAACACGGCGATACGGGACCTCTCTCTCCACACTGGTAATATCAGGGAATCGGTCGGACTCCTTAGGGCGGACCTTCAAAATTATAAAGATAGACTGATAGAAGTAGAGAAAAGAACATCAGAGGTGGAGGATATAGTGCAGACAGTGGTTAAAGAGAAAAACATGTTAATGCTAGAAAATAAGGAAATAAAATACAAACTAACACAGTTGGAAAATAGGGCCAGGAGGACAACTTTGAGATGCCTGGGGATCCCAGAGGGAGCAGAGGGGCAAGACCCCTGCATTTTTGCACAAGATTGGCTGAGGGAACAGTTGGGTCAAGAGATTTCTGAATATAAAAACTTTATAGAGAATGCATATAGAGTGCCAGAAAAGATGCCCCCTCCAGGTACAAGACCGAGGGTAATGATTATGAATCTTTTCTCGGTCAGGGACAGGGAGGAGATATTGCATAGTGCAAGAAGGAAAGGGAGGATGGACTATGGTGGAACGACAGTTATAATATTTCCCGACTATGCAAAAGAAACGGTAAATGAAAGAAGCCGGTTTATAGATGTGAAAAAAATACTGCGGTCAAAGAACATTAAATATTCTATGATGTTTCTGGCCAAGTTGAGAATTGAATGGGAAAATAAATTGTGTTGCAGAAGCAGCGGGGGAATGGGTTAAGGAAAAGATAAAGGACTGAGCGATGGGCTGGGATGTTCGGGATACCGTGAGGGGGAAGGCTAGTTTAGAGAACCAGGACTAAGGTTTCCTGGATCATTTGTGTGGGATGGGGGAGATTTGCCGGCTGTTTTTTTTTTCCCTGTGTTATCGTGCCATCTTCCTTCTCCTCGTCTATTGTTTGCTATTTTTTCGGTAAAGGATAAAAATATGATAAAAAAAATATATGAGAATTATCTCATGGAACATTAGGGGGTTGAGTAGGGGCTCAAAGAGAGCTGCGGTCTTTGACGCAATACATAGATCCCTTCCAGAAATAGTCTGTTTACAGGAGACACACCTCACGAATGAGACAACGGATGGAATAGGTAGACCATGGATTCAATGTGCTTTCCACTCTGTGTATTCAGTATACGCGAGAGGAGTAAGTATATTAATACACCGGGATATTGATATAAAAATAGTAAAAGTAACCATAGACAAGGAGGGATGTTATGTCCTGTTGGACTGTATACTGGAAGGTAGATTGTGGCTAATAGCAAGTGTGTATATACCGCCACCCTTTAAAATGGACGTCTTTAAAATTGACGTCCTTTTAAAAAAAATTGATATTGCACTTAAGGCAGGGGATAAACCATTGTTGGTGGTTGGAGATTTCAATAATGTTATGGATGCAAGAATAGATAGATGTAAGATGGGGAATAATCAGGGGCCCTGTATGGGATCTAAATTAAAAAATATCACTAAAGAGATGGGCTGGATTGATATTTGGAGGGTTATGCACCCTAATTTACGGAAATACTTGTGTTTTTGAAAGACGCATAGGAGTCTATCGCGGATTGATTTAGTTTTCACAAATTAGAAAATCTCACTGGAAATTGTAGGGGTAAAATATGGACAACGGGGGGTTTCGGATCACAACTTAGTTAATATAGATATTAAAACACAAAAAATAAAAAAAAAGAGGGATGAATATAAGTATAGGATGGATAAATATGATGGATACACATGATAAGAACTTGCAAGAGATAAGAGAGTTCTTTGAGATAAACGATGGATCAGCAACAGTTAATATGGTATGGGAGGCTTCCAAGGCTATCATTAGGGGGGATCATTACAAAGTATACAGTGATATATAAGAAAGAAATAAGAGAGAAAATAACAAAACTGGAAGGCGAGGTAGAAAAAAGTGAAAAAAAAATATTGCAAACTCTAATAGACCAAAATCATACTCTCTGGATAGAGAAGGCCGCCGAATTAAAGGATGAATTGTTCCTATTGGCAGAACAACAAAAAGAAAATCACATAAGGGATAATTACATTTATGCACATATCCCTGGGAAAAAATCAGCAGCCCTGGTATCGACCCAAACAAAAAAGAATAAGTACATCCACTGTATAATGGATGAAACGGGACATAAAAATACAGAGCATATAACCAAAATAGAGTTAATCCAAAAATATTTTTCAGATATATATAGAAGCAAGATAAATAAAAATTCTGAGCAAATACAACAGTTTTTGGATCAAATTATTATTATCTCTGTTATCAACAGATCAATGTAAACCCCTCTAACCATGATAGAAGTGAAGGATATGTTAAAAGGGATAACAAAGAACAAGGCCCCAGGAATAGATGGCATCCCATTTGAGGTGTACGCTCAATATAAAGAAATATTAATTCCGAAATTGCTTAGAATTTGGGAGTCAGCAGAGCAGGCGGGGAAACTGCCAGACTCCATGCTAGAAGCCTTGATTACACTCATTTTAAAACCAGGTAAGGATCCAGCCTTCATGGATTCGTATAGACCCATTTCATTGATCACCACAGACAATAAAATACTTGCTAAGATTTTGGCAAATAGACTTAGGAGGGTGATCTCGGTGCTTGTTCATGACGACCAATCGGGATTCATGTTGGGCAAAACTACCACAGAGAATATTATGAGATACTTTGTGAATACTCAGTTTGAACCCACAAACTGCGGAGAACGGTTGATCGTGACTATAGATGCCTCAAAGGCTTTTGACACGATAGAATGGCCTTTCTTGTTTAACACAATGAAGAAAATGGGATTTGGGGATCGCTTTGTTGCATGGGTAAAATTACTGTACACGGAAATATCCGCAAGGGTGATAGTAAATGGAGAATACTCAGGACGCATACCAATTGGCAGAGGGATTAGACAGGGATGTCCCCTCTCCCCTCTGCTCTTTGCCATAGCTATTGAACCACTTGCAGATATGATTAGACAGGATCCGGAAATCGTGGGGTTCAGATATGGTACCCATGAGGAAAAAATTGCCCTATACGCAGACGATATCATGTTATTTGTGGGTTCACATAGATCATTAAATAGGATATTTCAGGTATTTGAGCAATTTGGTCAACATGCGGGACTTAGGATAAACTGGTGCAAATCAGCGTGTATCCCGATTGATCCGTTGAATGAGTTCAGACCGGGAGAGTTGGAAATTAAGAAGATTGATGAACCCGTTAAATATCTGGGAATTGATATTACTCCGGACCCTAATGATTATGTCAGACTAAATGTGATCCTGAAAATCCAGGAAATCAGGAAGAAAATAGAGGTATGGAAAAAATTGTACATGTCGATGGCAGGGCACATTTCACTGATTAAGATGTGCGTACTACCCGCCCTCAATTACATCCTGTGGAATACACAAGTGATAATCCCCCAAAAATATTTTAAAAATAGAGCCAGTCTATTAACTGATTTAATATGGCGAGGAAAAAAAAAACAAGGATAAAGGCACAGAAAATGAGATTCAGGAGAGGGAAGGTGGATTCATAAATGAAAAAAGGAAACTAAAACATGGAATTACCAAATTAAAAACAAAAGAAGGAAGGTATATGGAAGAAGATAAAGAACTAGCTGACTGCCTCAATTAATACTTCTGTTCAGTTTTTGCAAAGAAAAATGCAGGACAAGGACCTCCGTTAGGAAAGAAGACTAATGAATCTTTTGATGCATGTGTCTTTACAAAGGAAGAGGTTCTAAGTCAACTGTCTAAAATTAATATAAATAAGTCACAGGGGCCTGATGGGATACACCCAAAGCTATTAAAAGAGTTCAGCGGTGAACTAGCAAAACCATTAACAGATTTATTTAATCAATCACTGGCAACAGGAGTCGTCCCAGAAAATTGGAAATTAGCAAATGTTGTGCCCATTCACAAGAAAGGTAGTAGGGAGGAATCGGGCAACTATAGGCCAGTAAGCCTGACATCAATAGTGGGAAAATTAATGGAAACCATAATTAAGGAGAGGATTGTGGAACATCTAAAATCCCATGGTTTGAAAGATGAAAAACAGCATGGGTTTACTTCAGGGAGATCATGTCAAACTAATCTTATAGATTTTTTTGATTGGGTGACTAAAATAATAAATGGAGGAGGTGCAGTAGACATCGCTTATCTAGACTTTAGTAAGGCTTTTGATACTGTCCCACATAGAAGGCTTATCAATAAAGTGCAGTATTTGGGCTTGGACTCCCATATTGTTGAATGAATTAGGCAGTGGCTGAGGGACAGGCAACAGAGGGTTGTGGTCAATGGAGTATATTCAGACCAAGGTCTTGTTACCAGTGGGGTACCCCAGGGATCTGTTCTGGGACCCATATTGTTTAATGTCTTTATCAGCGAAATTGCAGAAGGTCTTAATGGTAGGGTGTGTCTTTTTGCTGATGACACAAAGATTTGTAACAGGGTTGATGTTCCTGCAGGGATACACCAAATGGAAAAAGACTTAGGAAAACTAGAGGAATGGTCAAAAATCTGGCAACTAAAACTTAATGTTTTGATAAATGCAAGATAATGCAACTGGGACGTAAAAACCCAAGAGCAGAATATAAAATCAATGATACAGTCTTAACCTCAGAATCTGAGGAAAGGGATTTAGGGATCATTATTTCAGAACTTAAAGGTAGGCAGACAATGCCATAGAGCAGCAGGAAATGCTAGCAGAAAGCTTGGGTGTATAGGGAGAGGAATTACCAGCAGAAAGAGGGAGGTGCTCATGCCGCTCTACAGAGCACTAGTGAGACCTCATTTGGAGTATTGTGCTCAGTACTGGAGACCATATCTTCAGAAGGATATTGATACTTTGGAGAGAGTTCAGAGAAGAACTTCTAAACTGGTACATGGATTGCAGGATAAAACTTACCAGGAAAGATTAAAGGACCTTAACATGTATAGCTTGGAAGAAAGACGAGACAGATGGGATATGATAGAAACTTTTAAATACATAAAGGGAATCAAAAAGGTAAAAGAGGAGAGAATATTTAAAAGAAGAAAAACTGCTACAAGAGGACATAGTTTTAAATTAGAGGGGCAAAGGTTTAAAAGTAATATCAGGAAGTATTACTTTACTGAGAGAGTAGTGGATGCATGGAATAGCCTTCCTGCAGAAGTGGTAGCTGCAAATACAGTGGAGGAGTTTAAGCATGCATGGGATAGGCATAAGGCCATCCTTCATATAAGATAGGGCCAGGGGCTATCCATAGTATTTAGTATATTGGGCAGACTAGATGGGCCAAATGGTTCTTATCTGCCGACACATTCTATGTTTCTATGGATTATCTGTACCAGATGTGGAACTTTATTTTGGTGCAGGGATTATAAAAAATATGATATAATGGAGTAACATGCAAAGCTACAAAAACTTAATAGCCGGGATAAATAAAAGATTGGAGAAATGTAATATTTTCCTAATTATGGAAACAGGTACTCTGGCCCAACGGGGATGTAAAAACCCTTTGATTCTGTTGATGGCCAAGAGTTGGGAGACTGTAAAAGAACTATGGTCACACCATACTATGGGACAATATTGGCCTCACAGAATTAAAGTTAATTGAACAGAAGATCTGGTGGAAACACAGAATATATAAATTATGACAGGTATGGGAAGAAGGGGATATAATACCCTATGAAGAGTTAAAAAGGAAATATCAACTGAAAAATATAGGGTTGAGTTTCTACTATCTACAATTAAAATGTGCACTGTATAAGATGATAGGCAAAGATACACAAATAACCACTTTACCACAGCCCTTGGAAAGTATTACTAAGTTAACACCTGGCAAGAAACTGATTTCTAGGATATACCAATGGCTATCGCATCAAAAAAATAACAGAAGAGCAGTCGAGAACTTGACCCATAAATGGCAGGGTATTCTGGAACATGAAGGCTTTTGGGAATCAGCTATACAGGTAAAAACAAGGGTTTCAATGAATTTCTCTTATAGAATAATCCAGTTTAATGTAATGTATCGTCTCTACTAGGGATGAGCGAACTCGAACTGTATAGTTCGGGTTCGTACCGAATTTTGGGGTGTCCGTGACACGGACCCGAACCCGGACATTTTCGTAAAAGTCCGGGTTCGGGTTCGGTGTTCGTCGCTTTCTTCGCGCTTTTGTGACGCTTTCTTGGCGCTTTTTGAAAGGCTGCAAAGCAGCCAATCAACAAGCGTCATACTACTTGCCCCAAGAGGCCATCACAGCCATGCCTACTATTGGCATGGCTGTGATTGGCCAGAGCACCATGTGACCCAGCCTCTATTTAAGCTGGAGTCACATAGCGCCGCCCGTCACTCTGCTCTGATTAGCGTAGGGAGAGGTTGCGGCTGCGACAGTAGGGCGAGATTAGGCAGATTAACTCCTCCAAAGGACTTGATTAACTGATCGATCTGCAGCTGTGGATCATTGAGCTGCTGATCCTCAATTGCTCACTGTTTTTAGGCTGCACAGACCGTTTGTCAGTCTCATTTTTCTGGGGTGATCGGCGGCCATTTTGTGTCTTGTGGTGCGCCAGCACAAGCTGCGACCAAGTGCATTTAACCCTCAATGGTGTGGTTGTTTTTTGGCTAAAGCCTACATCAGGGTGAAGCTGTCACACCAAGTGCATTTAACCAGCAATAGTCTGTTCATTTTTTGGCCATATACAAAATCAGGGGCAAGCTGCGCCTGTCACCAAGTGCATTTAACCCTCAATGGTGTGGTTGTTTTTTGGCTAAAGCCTACATCAGGGTGAAGCTGTCACACCAAGTGCATTTAACCAGCAATAGTCTGTTCATTTTTTGGCCATATACAAAATCAGGGGCAAGCTGCGCCTGTCACCAAGTGCATTTAACCCTCAATGGTGTGGTTGTTTTTTGGCTAAAGCCTACATCAGGGTGAAGCTGTCACACCAAGTGCATTTAACCAGCAATAGTCTGTTCATTTTTTGGCCATATACAAAATCAGGGGCAAGCTGCGCCTGTCACCAAGTGCATTTAACCCTCAATGGTGTGGTTGTTTTTTGGCTAAAGCCTACATCAGGGTGAAGCTGTCACACCAAGTGCATTTAACCAGCAATAGTCTGTTCATTTTTTGGCCATATCCCAGTCTAATTCTGTCACTAAATCCATACCGGTCACCCAGCGCCTAAATACTAGGCCTCAAATTTATATCCAGCTAAATCTGTCCCTAGTGCTGTAGCTGGGCGAGTTATTTAGTGTCCGTTCAAGCACATTTCTTGTTCTGGGTTGAAATACAATTCCCAATTTAGCAATTTCATAATTTAGTGGTTCCTGCTATATCAGAGCTCTTTGAAATCTATCCCAAAAAGGGTATATAATATTGAAGGTGCACATAGGGTCATTCAGAGTAACTTCACACACACCCGCTACTGTGTATTTCCAAGTCTAATTCTGTCACTAAATCCATACCGGTGACCCAGCGCCTAAATACTAGGCCTCAAATTTAATTCCCTCTAAATCTCTCGTTACCCACCGCTGTACTGTTGTTGCTGGGCAAGATATTTAGTGTCCGTCAAAGCACATTTTTTGTTCTGGGTTGAAGTACAATTCCCAATTTAGCAATTTCATAATTTAGTGGTTTCTGCTATATCAGAGCTATTTGAAATCTATCCCAAAAAGGGTATATAATATTGAAGGTGCACATAGGGTCATTCAGAATAACTTCACACACACCCGCTACTGTGTATTTCCAAGTCTAATTCTGTCACTAAACCCATACCTGTCACCCAGCGCCTAAATACTAGGCCTCAAATTTAAATCCCTCTAAATCTCTCGTTACCGTTGTCCTGTTGTAGCTGGGAAAGTTATTTAGTGCCCGTCAAAGCACATTTTTTGTTCTGGGTTGAAGTACAATTCCCAATTTAGCAATTTCATAATTTAGTGGTTCCTGCTATATCAGAGCTATTTGAAATCTATCCCTAAAAGGGTATATAATATTGAAGGTGCACATAGGGTCATTCAGAATAACTTCACACACACCCGCTACTGTGTATTTCCAAGTCTAATTCTGTCACTAAATCCATACCGGTGACCCAGCGCCTAAATACTAGGCCTCAAATTTAATTCCCTCTAAATCTCTCGTTACCCACCGCTGTACTGTTGTTGCTGGGCAAGATATTTAGTGTCCGTCAAAGCACATTTTTTGTTCTGGGTTGAAGTACAATTCCCAATTTAGCAATTTCATAATTTAGTGGTTTCTGCTATATCAGAGCTATTTGAAATCTATCCCTAAAAGGGTATATAATATTGAAGGTGCACATAGGGTCATTCAGAATAACTTCACACACACCCGCTACTGTGTATTTCCAAGTCTAATTCTGTCACTAAACCCATACCTGTCACCCAGCGCCTAAATACTAGGCCTCAAATTTAAATCCCTCTAAATCTCTCGTTACCGTTGTCCTGTTGTAGCTGGGAAAGTTATTTAGTGCCCGTCAAAGCACATTTTTTGTTCTGGGTTGAAGTACAATTCCCAATTTAGCAATTTCATAATTTAGTGGTTCCTGCTATATCAGAGCTATTTGAAATCTATCCCAAAAAGGGTATATAATATTGAAGGTGCACATAGGGTCATTCAGAATAACTTCACACACACGCTTCTGTGCATTTCCAAGTCTAATTCTGTCACTAAATCCATACCGGTGACCCAGCGCCTAAATACTAGGCCTCAAATTTAATTCCCTCTAAATCTCTCGTTACCACCGCTGTACTGTTGTTGCTGGGCAAGATATTTAGTGTCCGTCAAAGCACATTTTTTGTTCTGGGTTGAAGTACAATTCCCAATTTAGCAATTTCATAATTTAGTGGTTTCTGCTATATCAGAGCTATTTGAAATCTATCCCTAAAAGGGTATATAATATTGAAGGTGCACATAGGGTCATTCAGAATAACTTCACACACACGCTTCTGTGCATTTCCAAGTCTAATTCTGTCACTAAATCCATACCGGTGACCCAGCGCCTAAATACTAGGCCTCAAATTTAAATCCCTCTAAATCTCTCGTTACCCACCGCTGTACTGTTGTTGCTGGGCAAGATATTTAGTGTCCGTCAAAGCACATTTTTTGTTCTGGGTTGAAGTACAATTCCCAATTTAGCAATTTCATAATTTAGTGGTTTCTGCTATATCAGAGCTATTTGAAATCTATCCCTAAAAGGGTATATAATATTGAAGGTGCACATAGGGTCATTCAGAATAACTTCACACACACGCTTCTGTGCATTTCCAAGTCTAATTCTGTCACTAAATCCATACCGGTCACCCAGCGCCTAAATACTAGGCCTCAAATTTATATCCCGCTGAATTTGAATACAATACATTGGGCCAAATAATATATTTGTTGTTGTGGTGAACCATAACAATGAGAAAAACATCTAGTAAGGGACGCGGACGTGGACATGGTCGTGGTGGTGTTAGTGGACCCTCTGGTGCTGGGAGAGGACGTGGCCGTTCTGCCACATCCACACGTCCTAGTGTACCAACTACCTCAGGTCCCAGTAGCCGCCAGAATTTACAGCGATATATGGTGGGGCCCAATGCCGTTCTAAGGATGGTAAGGCCTGAGCAGGTACAGGCATTAGTCAATTGGGTGGCCGACAGTGGATCCAGCACGTTCACATTATCTCCCACCCAGTCTTCTGCAGAAAGCGCACAGATGGCGCCTGAAAACCAACCCCATCAGTCTGTCACATCACCCCCATGCATACCAGGGAAACTGTCTCAGCCTCAAGTTATGCAGCAGTCTCTTATGCTGTTTGAAGACTCCGCTGGCAGGGTTTCCCAAGGGCATCCACCTAGCCCTTCCCCAGCGGTGAAAGACATAGAATGCACTGACGCACAACCACTTATGTTTCCTGATGATGAGGACATGGGAATACCACCTCAGCATGTCTCTGATGATGACGAAACACAGGTGCCAACTGCTGCGTCTTTCTGCAGTGTGCAGACTGAACAGGAGGTCAGGGATCAAGACTGGGTGGAAGACGATGCAGGGGACGATGAGGTCCTAGACCCCACATGGAATGAAGGTCGTGCCACTGACTTTCACAGTTCGGAGGAAGAGGCAGTGGTGAGACCGAGCCAACAGCGTAGCAAAAGAGGGAGCAGTGGGCAAAAGCAGAACACCCGCCGCCAAGAGACTCCGCCTGCTACTGACCGCCGCCATCTGGGACCGAGCACCCCAAAGGCAGCTTCAAGGAGTTCCCTGGCATGGCACTTCTTCAAACAATGTGCTGACGACAAGACCCGAGTGGTTTGCACGCTGTGCCATCAGAGCCTGAAGCGAGGCATTAACGTTCTGAACCTGAGCACAACCTGCATGACCAGGCACCTGCATGCAAAGCATGAACTGCAGTGGAGTAAACACCTTAAAACCAAGGAAGTCACTCAGGCTCCCCCTGCTACCTCTTCTGCTGCTGCCGCCTCGGCCTATTCTGCTGCTGCCGCCTCGGCCTCTTCCTCCGCCTCTGGAGGAACGTTGGCACCTGCCGCCCAGCAAACAGGGGATGTACCACCAACACCACCACCACCACCTCCGTCACCAAGCGTCTCAACCATGTCACACGCCAGCGTTCAGCTCTCCATCTCACAAACATTTGATAGAAAGCGTAAATTCCCACCTAGCCACCCTCGATCCCTGGCCCTGAATGCCAGCATTTCTAAACTACTGGCCTATGAAATGCTGTCATTTAGGCTGGTGGACACAGACAGCTTCAAACAGCTCATGTCGCTTGCTGTCCCACAGTATGTTGTTCCCAGCCGGCACTACTTCTCCAAGAGAGCCGTGCCTTCCCTGCACAACCAAGTATCCGATAAAATCAAGTGTGCACTGCGCAACGCCATCTGTAGCAAGGTCCACCTAACCACAGATACGTGGACCAGTAAGCACGGCCAGGGACGCTATATCTCCCTAACTGCACACTGGGTAAATGTAGTGGCAGCTGGGCCCCAGGCGGAGAGCTGTTTGGCGCACGTCCTTCCGCCGCCAAGGATCGCAGGGCAACATTCTTTGCCTCCTGTTGCCACCTCCTCCTTCTCGGCTTCCTCCTCCTCTTCTTCCACCTGCTCATCCAGTCAGCCACACACCTTCACCACCAACTTCAGCACAGCCCGGGGTAAACGTCAGCAGGCCATTCTGAAACTCATATGTTTGGGGGACAGGCCCCACACCGCACAGGAGTTGTGGCGGGGTATTGAACAACAGACCGACGAGTGGTTGCTGCCGGTGAGCCTCAAGCCCGGCCTGGTGGTGTGTGATAATGGGCGAAATCTCGTTGCAGCTCTGGGACTAGCCAATTTGACGCACATCCCTTGCTTGGCGCATGTGCTGAATTTGGTGGTGCAGAAGTTCATTCACAACTACCCCGACATGTCAGAGCTGCTGCATAAAGTGCGGGCCGTCTGTTCGCGCTTCCGGCGTTCACATCCTGCCGCTGCTCGCCTGTCTGCGCTACAGCGTAACTTCGGCCTTCCCGCTCACCGCCTCATATGCGACGTGCCCACCAGGTGGAACTCCACCTTGCACATGCTGGACAGACTGTGCGAGCAGCAGCAGGCCATAGTGGAGTTTCAGCTGCAGCACGCACGGGTCAGTCGCACTACAGAACAGCACCACTTCACCACCAATGACTGGGCCTCCATGCGAGACCTGTGTGCCCTGTTGCGCTGTTTCGAGTACTCCACCAACATGGCCAGTGGCGATGACACCGTTATCAGCGTTACAATACCACTTCTATGTCTCCTTGAGAAAACACTTAGGGCGATGATGGAAGAGGAGGTGGCCCAGGAGGAGGAGGAGGAGGATGAGGAAGAGGGGTCATTTTTAGCACTTTCAGGCCAGTCTCTTCGAAGTGACTCAGAGGGAGGTTTTTTGCAACAGCAGAGGCCAGGTACAAATGTGGCCAGCCAGGGCCCACTACTGGAGGACGAGGAGGACGAGGATGAGGAGGAGGTGGAGGAGGATGAGGATGAAGCATGGTCACAGCGGGGTGGCACCCAACGCAGCTCGGGTCCATCACTGGTGCGTGGCTGGGGGGAAAGGCAGGACGATGACGATACGCCTCCCACAGAGGACAGCTTGTCCTTACCCCTGGGCAGCCTGGCACACATGAGCGACTACATGCTGCAGTGCCTGCGCAACGACAGCAGAGTTGCCCACATTTTAACCTGTGCGGACTACTGGGTTGCCACCCTGCTGGATCCACGCTACAAAGACAATGTGCCCACCTTACTTCCTGCACTGGAGCGTGATAGGAAGATGCGCGAGTACAAGCGCACGTTGGTAGACGCGCTACTGAGAGCATTCCCAAATGTCACAGGGGAACAAGTGGAAGCCCAAGGCCAAGGCAGAGGAGGAGCAAGAGGTCGCCAAGGCAGCTGTGTCACGGCCAGCTCCTCTGAGGGCAGGGTTAGCATGGCAGAGATGTGGAAAACTTTTGTCAACACGCCACAGCTAACTGCACCACCACCTGATACGCAACGTGTTAGCAGGAGGCAACATTTCACTAACATGGTGGAACAGTACGTGTGCACACCCCTCCACGTACTGACTGATGGTTCGGCCCCATTCAACTTCTGGGTCTCTAAATTGTCCACGTGGCCAGAGCTAGCCTTTTATGCCTTGGAGGTGCTGGCCTGCCCGGCAGCCAGCGTTTTGTCTGAACGTGTATTCAGCACGGCAGGGGGCGTCATTACAGACAAACGCAGCCGCCTGTCTACAGCCAATGTGGACAAGCTGACGTTCATAAAAATGAACCAGGCATGGATCCCACAGGACCTGTCCGTCCCTTGTCCAGATTAGACATTAACTACCTCCCCATAACCATATATTATTGGACTCCAGGGCACTTCCTCATTCAATCCTATTTTTATTTTCATTTTACCATTATATTGCGATGCTACCCAAAGTTGAATGAACCTCTCCTCTGCCTGTGTGCTAGGCCTAAATATATGCCAATGGACTGTTGCAGTGGTGGCTGACATGAAGCCTGATTCTCTGCTATGACATGCAGACTAATTCTCTGCTGACATGAAGCCAGATTGTCTGTTACGGGACCTCTCTCCTCTGCCTGGGTGCTGGGCCTAAATTTATGACCATGGACTGTTGCAGTGGTGGCTGACGTGAAGCCTGATTCTCTGCTATGACATGCAGACTGATTCTCTGCTGACATGAAGCCAGATCGTCTGTTACGGGACCTCTCTGCTCTGCCTGTGTGCTAGGCCTAAATATATGCCAATGGACTGTTGCAGTGGTGGGTGACGTGAAGCCTCATTCTCTGCTATGACATGCAGACTGATTCTCTGCTGACATGAAGCCAGATTGTCTGTTACGGGACCTCTCTGCTCTGCCTGTGTGCTAGGCCTAAATATATGCCAATGGACTGTTGCAGTGGTGGGTGACGTGAAGCCTCATTCTCTGCTATGACATGCAGACTGATTCTCTGCTGTCATGAAGCCAGATTGTCTGTTACGGGACCTCTCTGCTCTGCCTGTGTGCTAGGCCTAAATATATGCCAATGGACTGTTGCAGTGGTGGGTGACGTGAAGCCTCATTCTCTGCTATGACATGCAGACTGATTCTCTGCTGACATGAAGCCAGATTGTCTGTTACGGGACCTCTCTGCTCTGCCTGTGTGCTAGGCCTAAATATATGCCAATGGACTGTTGCAGTGGTGGGTGACGTGAAGCCTCATTCTCTGCTATGACATGCAGACTGATTCTCTGCTGTCATGAAGCCAGATTGTCTGTTACGGGACCTCTCTGCTCTGCCTGTGTGCTAGGCCTAAATATATGCCAATGGACTGTTGCAGTGGTGGGTGACGTGAAGCCTCATTCTCTGCTATGACATGCAGACTGATTCTCTGCTGACATGAAGCCAGATCCTCTGTTACGGGAGCTCTCTCCTCTGCCTGGGTGCTGGGCCTAAATTTATGACAATTGACTGTTGCAGTGGTGGGTGACGTGAAGCCTGATTCTCTGCTATGATATGAAGACTGATTCTCTGCTGACATGAAGCCAGATTGTCTGTTACGGGACCTTTCTCCTCTGCCTGGGTTCTGGGCCTAAATTTATGAAAATTGACTCTTACAGTGGTGGGTGACGTGAAGCCTGATTCTCTGCTATGATATGAAGACTGATTCTCTGCTGACATGAAGCCAGATTGTCTGTTACGGGACCTTTCTCCTCTGCCTGGGTTCTGGGCCTAAATTTATGAAAATTGACTCTTACAGTGGTGGGTGACGTGAAGCCTCATTCTCTGCTATGACATGCAGACTAATTCTCTGCTGACATGAAGACAGATTCTCTGTTACGGGACCTCTCTCCTCTGCCTGGGTGCTGGGCCTAAATATATGCCAATGGACTGTTGCAGTGGTGGCTGACGTGAAGCCTCATTCTCTGCTATGACATGCAGACTAATTCTCTGCTGACATGAAGCCAGATTCTCTGTTACGGGACCTCCCTCCTCTGCCTGGGTGCTGGGCCTAAATATATGCCAATGGACTGTTGCAGTGGTGGCTGACGTGAAGCCTCATTCTCTGCTATGACATGCAGACTAATTCTCTGCTGACATGAAGACAGATTCTCTGTTACGGGACCTCTCTCCTCTGCCTGGGTGCCGGGGCCTAAATATCTGAGAATGGACTGTTCCAGTGGTGGGTGACGGGAAGCCAGATTCTCTGCTATGGAACCTCTCTCCAATTGATTTTGGTTAATTTTTATTTATTTAATTTTTATTTTAATTCATTTCCCTATCCACATTTGTTTGCAGGGGATTTACCTACATGTTGCTGCCTTTTGCAGCCCTCTAGCTCTTTCCTGGGCTGTTTTACAGCCTTTTTAGTGCCGAAAAGTTCGGGTCCCCATTGACTTCAATGGGGTTCGGGTTCGGGACGAAGTTCGGATCGGGTTCGGATCCCGAACCCGAACATTTCCGGGATGTTCGGCCGAACTTCTCGAACCCGAACATCCAGGTGTTCGCTCAACTCTAGTCTCTACTACTCTCCAAAAAAGTTAATGAAATATTATAGAACTAAAGTTTTTACTTGTCAGAAGTGTGGAGAGATAGGAGTGGACAATATACACATATTATGGACATGTATAAAAATCTAAAATTATTGGGCAAATATAATTGAAAAAATAGAGGAATACCATCTGTTTATAGTACCCAGCCATTTTGAGGTATGCATTCTAGGGGTGATGGATGGAGTGGAAGTGCCCCAACATAGGGAAATTGCAACCAAATTACTGTTCCAAGATAGAAAATGTATAGTTGGGCACTGGGGGGGTCCCCTACAGTTAAAGAATGGGAAAATCGCACAAGGATGATGATAGCTAGTGAAGAGTTTCATTTGACCGGGATTAAGAAAAAGCATAGATTTGCCAAGACTTGGCAGAAATGGTTAAATAAACGATGGGTGGGGGGGGGGGGGGTAAATAAATATTTGTACTTAATTAATATAATCATGTAACAATAAGATGACTATTGAAAAATTATGTAAGAACTGGAAAAATTGTAATAAAGATTATTTATAAAAAATAAATAAATAAAAACTATGTAGTCGGACAATTGTCGTTCTAGGCGTTCACTGTGGCTGGATCCGGAGGGCGGCTGTCAATGGGTTGGTTGCAAAAGTGATCTTATATCCAAAGTGACCAACACATCTTCAAATCGCCCTCTTCTTGCAGGCACGGTTGGATTGGTACCCGGACCTGTTTTGCTGTGGGTGGAAATTCCTCTGCCAGCGCCCGCAACAGCAGAATGCAGAATCTCTCGCAGCAAGGCCTGGAAATGCTGCATTCTGACAGCCCTCTGTGATGCTGGTAACATGTACGCCATTTTGTGTTTGTACCGGGGGTCTAAGTGCGTTGCCACCCAGTACTGGACCTTGCCTTTTATGCTTTTAATACGGAGGTCCCTCTTCAAACACTGGAGCATGAAGGCCCCCATTTGCACTAAATTGGAAGCAGTGGAGCGCCCTGGCTCCTGCTCATCGCCCAGGAGAATGTCGTTCTTGGTCTCCTCCCTCTAGCCACGGACAATACCAGGGATCCCCGAAAATTTAAAAGTCTCCCTCAAAGCCTACTCTTCTTGCTCTTCCTCCTCCCCCCAGCCACCATCCTCCTATGACTCTTCTTCACAATCCTGCTAACTTGTCTCAGATGGAATAGCCCCCCCCCCCCCCGGGAATTCAAACCCTGGTATATCAAATCCCTAATCAGTATTTTGTGGAAGCAGGTGTACCGCAGGCGTCAATTAATATTTGGTAGAAGCAGGTATATCAATCCCCTTAATCAGTATTTTGTGAAAGCAGGTGTATCTTAGGCCTTAATAAATATTTGGTGGAAGCAGGTATATCAATCCCCTTAATTAGTATTTTGTGGAAGCAGTTGTATCGCAGGCTTTAATCAATATTTGGTGGAAGCAGTTATATCAATCCCCTTAATCAGTATTTTGTTGAAGCAGGTATATTGCACCCCTCAATCAGTATTTTGTGGAAGCAGTTGTATCGCAGGCCTCAATCAATATTTCGTGGAAGCAGGTATATCGCACCCTTCAATCAGTATTTTGTGGAAGCATGCATATAGAACCCCTTAATCAATATTTGGTGGAAGCAGGTATATCGCTCCCTTCAATCAGTATTTTTTGGAAGTAGGTATATAGAACCCCTTAATCAATATTTGGTAGAAGCAGGTATATCGCACACGTCAATCTGTATTTTGTGGAAGCAGGCATATCAAACCCCATAATCAATATTTTGCGGTAGCAGGTATATCACACCCCTAAATCAGTATTTTGTGGAAGCAGGTATATTGCAACCCTCAATCAATATTTTGTGGAAGCAGGTATATCAAACCCCTTAATCAGTATTTTGTGGAAGCAGGTGTATCGCAGGCCTCGATCAATATTTGGTGAAAGCAGTTATCTCGCAGCCCTCAATCAGTATTTTATGAAAGTAGGTATATAGAACTCCTTAATCAATATTTGGTGGAAGCAGGTATATCGCACCCCTCAATCTGTATTTTATGGAAACAGGCATTTCAAAAAAACAAAAACAAGTATAGAGCAATTTAGCTAATATAGTGCTATAATCTTTTTCAATAGTTGAATTTTTTTTCCAATCTGAACAAAGACGATTATATCACTATATAAGCTAAATTGCTCTATATTAGTTTTGTTCAAATATTCTCTATATTGCTATATATTCTTGTTTTAGAATATTACAAATATTCGAAAAAACAAATGTATTCGATATAGTGCTATATATTCGTTTTTTAGATTATTCATAATTTTTCCAATTTAAAGTCCTGATTCCTCCCTGCTTGTTGCTTGTGGGCCAGTAAGAAGCAGGAAGGAATCATGTTTTTACTCGGCAATTGAAAAATTTGCGATAAAAAATCGCATTACGAAATCTTGCAATAAAAAAATCTCTAATATTCTAAATTGCGAATATATATCACTATATTCTAAATATTCGTGAATTTTCGATGTACCTGTATTCACGATAAAAATTTGCAATTCGAATATTCGTGATCAACACTATAGCACACCTATACCAGTCCTTAAAAGGACTTTTGTGGCCATATTAGCTAGCGTTTGGTGTCCCTAACAGTCTATTCCTGCTCCACAAAGCAACCTCTCTCTACACTGGCAAAACACACAATGTAAAATGGCTGCCAGACCGAGTTCTGTTATAGGGTGGGGGTGTGTCCATGTGCTGAAACATCTCAATTGGCTGTCCTGTCCCAACTGATGGATGTATCATGGGTCAAAGTTCAGCGCAATGCAAAAGAATCTGGCAACATGCCAACATTAGTGTTAAGCGCGAATATTCGAATCGCGAATTTTTTTCTCGAATATCGTGATTTCGAGATTTCACGAATATATAGAATATAGTGCTATATATTCGCGAAATCGAATATTCATTTTTTTTTTGTTTTTTTTACGTATATTATTAATTTAACTTAGTTTTAGAATATTCGTAATATTGCTCTAATTTAGTTTTAGAATATTCGTAATATTCTCAAAGAAGTTAGAGCAATTATTAAGAATATTCAAAAAGACGAATAATATTCCACTAACATACTGCTCCCCGGAGTCCCCGACAAGCGTCACCGTAACCATGGGAACGCCTGTGGGTTAGAATATACCATCAGATCTGAGTTGCAGGAGAAACTCAGATCCGACAGTATATTCTATCTTTCGAAAAACTGTACTTCCCTGCCCAGTGTCCTGCCTATTCGCGCAAGAAGCAGGCTGGAATCGATCTTAAATTCGAATATCCGTATCAACCAAAAATCATGAAGTCATGAAAATATTGCGTTACTTCGTACGAAGTTACAGTGACGTGACTTTTGGTTTCGTTTTCTATGCCGGAATCGAACATAGTGCCGCAAATATTATTGGCTAGCGAAAGATGGTGAAAAGATTCTTTAAAGAGGATGAGGAAGGATTCCTCCTGACTGTAAGTAATATTGTATCACAGCATTGTAATTTTTTTTATTACATACTGCATGTATGACAAATAGTTTATATGTATGTGGAGCGTTTGAAAATATTTGTAAATCCGAATATTTTCATTATTGTTCCGAATTATTCTTCCCCACCTCCCACTAAAGAGTAGATAGTAATATTTGTGACATCACGGCACTTGTGAGACGGATCGGAACTGCACGCCGGATCCGCCGATCTGCCACTGACTGAAAGCATTTGTGAGACGGATCCTGATGCGTATCCGTCTCACAAATGCATTGCAAGGACGGATCCGTCTCTCCGCTTGTCATGCGGACCGACGGATCCCTCTTGTACATTTTTTCACATTTTTACCGATCTGCGCAGCATGCTGTAACAACGGATCCGGCACTAATACTTTTTTATGGGAAAAATGCCGGATCCGGCATTCAGGCAAGTCTACAGTTTTTTTTGCCGGAGAGAAAACCGTAGCATGCTGCGGTTTTATCTTTCGCCTGATCAGTCAAAAAGACTGAACTGAAGACGTCCTGATGCATCCTGAATGGATTACTCTCCATTCAGAATGCATGGGGATATGCCTGATCAGTTCTTTTCCGGTATAGAGCCCCTATGACGGAACTCAGCGCCGGAAAAGAAAAACGCAAGCTTGAAAGTAATTACCACAGTAGAATTACTGCACTATATACATAGGTTCAATGTACAGCACCTCAACCAACCTATGTTCATATTCAAAACGTGATAGATTATTTATTATACTTAAATGTATCCGTACGACGGGGCCCCAAAAATAAATTTTACTGGTGGGCCCTAAGTACCCCAGTCCGACACTGCTCAGATGCCCATAGCCCATCCATTTTCCTGCCACAAAATACCACACACTAAATACCGCACACTATATGCCATACCATACACACACAAAATATAGATATATATTATATATTTTTTTCTGTCCCTGAGCTTTTTTTGTTTCACTGTAAGTATTTGCTGGTTCATTTAGAGTTACCCAGGGTGCATCACAGGGAGGTGAATCTGCTGTACACCCCATACCGTACCGTCACTTCACTAGACAGGTAACGCGCAGCTCAGCTGGGCAATATCTGATAGCTCAGACCCCACACACATATAATCTCAATAGAATCTGATCTTAAATTATCACTGTAACATTAAATATAATATTTCCCCTTTAAATACGTATCTACTATTTGCTGTTTTGTTGAGGACCTTTTTGCTGAAAACTTGTATTTCAAATATTTGGGATTAAATGCTTGCATCTTTATTCTTCAGCGCATGTTGCAAAAGGGCTACCATCGCACCAGGAAACATGCGACGAAGGACGCCATTATCACGGAGCTGATAGAGGAGATGGCAGAAAAATTTCATCGGAGGCCCACAAAGGCATCTATTCAAAAAAAATGGTGTGATTTAAAGCGCCACCATATGGATCGCATCCATAAAGAAAGTGCGGAAATATGCCCAGGTACAGTGCTGCTTACATAACTTTATCTTCCTCTACAACACTTTCTTATGTATATATTCAGTGATGCTGCTATGACTCCGTGCGCTTCATGCCGCCGCTGCTGTATAGTAATACACTCATTAAGATCATCCGAGTGTATTACTCTACAGCAGCGGCGGCATGAAGTGCACGGCGTCATAGCAACCAATGACGCTGTGCACTCCTGCTGTCAGCAGGAATCCCGGCCAGGAAACCACGGACCGCTCTCGGCCGCGGAACACGGCTGTGGGCATTCGGCCTTAGTAATACAACTGTATTACTCCTATAGCCAATGCATTCCAATACAGAAGTATTTGAATGCATTGTAAAGGGGTTCAGACCCCAAAAGTTAAAGTCCCAGAGTGGGACCCAAAATAAATTGTAAATAAAACTTTTAAAGATTTATTTTTGCAACCGGCACAATAAAGATATCACATGACAGAATTGCTATCACTAAAAGTGTAACACTAAGGGCTGTTTCACACAAGCGGATGCCGTGCGTGACATCCGCTCCGTGTATGACAGCCAAGACGCGATGCAGACTGCAGAAGCACGGAGCATTAACATGACTGATAATGCTCCGTGCCTCTCTGTGACCTCTTTACTACGAAATCACAGTGAGATAAAGGTGTCACAGAGAGGAAGGGAGCATTATCAGTCATGTTAATGCTCCGTGCTTCTGCAGTCTGCATCGCGTCTTGGCTGTCATACACGGAGCGGATGTCACGCACGGCATCCGCTCGTGTGAAACAGCCCTAAGCAATCAAAAAGGCGTATGCCCCACCTGTTGCAAGAGTTAAGCTTGGGCCCCCTTCCCTCAGTGCTTAGTGGTCAGGGACAGGGAAGCTCATAGCCTTTATGCTGCCTCAGGCAAAAATTAAAACAGCACCTCCTCCCCCCATCCCCATGCCAAATTCTTGACCTAACCCCTTCCCTTCAGCCAGAGGTTTAACTTGACCAGCATGCACTTTCTATAATATAATACAATATAATGTCTTTGTATGCACCACAAGGGTCATTTTGCCCCCTCAGGCTCCTGTGCCCAGTAGCGACTGCTACCTCTGCATCCCCTATAGCTACGCCCATGGTATGCCACCCATCACGCAAAAAATGACCCACTATCTAAGACAAATGGCCAAAAAATTTTATAAAATACGGCTGGCTCTCAGATTAAAACATGATTTTTTGGGTTCAAAAATGCTTTTATTGTGTTAAATTAAACCAAAATTTAAAAAAGTATTTTTTTAAATAGGGTAATGTATTGTTCAGGCGCAAGGATTATGTTAAACAGCGCAGGAGCAGGATTTAGGGTTGAAGAGATGATGGAAACTGAAGAACCTAGGGCAGCCCAGAGGGGTGAAAGGGAAGTGGTTTTCTTTGAAAAGCGCCGAGGGGCATGGGCAGCAGCACACGCATCAATGCCGCCTCTGGGCACCTATACAAGCTAATTAACACTAAAATAAAAGCATTTTTCGAAGAATACAGTTGATGGACAGCAATATTAAAGTTACAATTTTAATAAGGGGAAAGTTAGGAAAATCATGATGTTACTGGTGTAACATCATAATTTTACGTGAAAGAATCCCTCTACCACTGAATAGACCAGCGATAAACTCTTCCTAAATACCATCTAAAAATCAAGTACGCTTGGCACCTATCGGCAAGCGACTTTACCCCTCCTTTTACTAATAAAGTGACCGTGTGAATCTACAGGGAGTGAAGGCGGATATTGAAAATGCGGCTGGCCAGACAGTATAACTAACGCTGACAGCCAAAAAATATAATATACCCAACATAACACCATCCATTAAGCCCTGTTACGTCATCCTACCTTTCAACTTAGGCCAGTTTTAGCCATCTGTAACACTGGTTTGGGCATGTTATATAACTCCAAAATGAGGCAAATCCACAGTGTGGATAATCAGAATCCCATGCAGATCCCTCCGTATATGATTTTTTTTTTATATTTAGCTTTGTTATGTTTTATTGTTTGTCTGAATTCTTAACATTCTGTGATTACAGGGGATCCTGTTCCAACCGTAAAAAAACGAAAATCACA
This sequence comes from Bufo gargarizans, assembly GCF_014858855.1. Lineage (NCBI taxonomy): Eukaryota > Metazoa > Chordata > Amphibia > Anura > Bufonidae > Bufo > Bufo gargarizans. The sequence goes on along the minus strand of NC_058081.1, from coordinate 225,968,076 downwards.
GGAGATGGTGGTGACATCTGATGAGGAGGAAGAATTGGAGAACCAGGCAGAGGAGGAGCAGCCTGGACCCTCCCAAATCTCCTTGGAGTCAGAGGAACCACCTCAACCAGGGGAGTCCTCTCCACCACCACCGGCAGAAGAGGAGGCGGAGCCGGTTTACACCCCTCATCAGGAAGGTAAATTTGTGCAAAAGCTAGCTAATTAAATATCAATACAATGTTTACAAGAAAAAGGGACCAAAATTTTTTCAAAATATAAAAAAGTAGAGAGATAGACTGAAAAATTACAAACACAAATCACTCTGTAATCTACATAAAAACCATATAATATCCAACTAATTCACATTAAACATTACATAATTATTACAAAGTAATTCAGTGCTGTCATTAAGAAATACAAAATAAGATTTAGGGTGGATTGATATTTTTTATTGGACAAAAAAAATGAATTACTATATCACATGGCGGCAAGCTTCCGAGAACTGACCAGTCCCTTCATCTGTCATATATACTATGAGAAGGAATACATGGCGGAATGAATAGGCATTTCAAATATAATAAAAAAACATATCAAAGACCATCATAATAAGTACATTATTATCTTACAGATAAGGGGCTGAGTACGTATTATTGTCTTTAAAGGGTTTCTACCACCAGAAATACTGTTATGTAGCTGACTGACATTAGCGATGCGCTAATGTCAGCACTGCATAACAGTATGTTTCGAACGTTAGTCCCTGCAGCCGTTTTTGTTAAAAAAAAACACTTTTATTATATGCTAATGAGCCTCTAGGGGCTATGTGGGCGTATGTCAGCTCCTCTTGATTGAAGGCACGGTCCGCCGCATCACTGCCGAAATCACGCGCCTGCGCCGTTCACTTCTGTCTTCGGCGCAGGCGTAGTGACTGAAGGCCGCTCTCCTGATGCCGGCTTCCTCACTGTGATGTATGTTTTTTTTTTTTGTATGTTTGATAATAAAAGAATTATATATATAAAAAAAAAAAAACACAACTAAAACAAACTATATAATTTTCAAAAAAGTAATAAAAATTTTTTGGTTCTGTAAATGGACAGTACTGTAACATAAACTCCACACAAACCACAACTGCCTTCATCAGTGTCAGACTGGGGTATCTAGGGCCCACCAGGAAAATTTATTTTGGGGGCCCACCGTACGGATACATTCAAATATAATAAATAATCTAACACGTTTTTTATATGAACATAGGCTGGTTGAGGTGTTGTACATTGAATATATGTATGTAGTGCACTAAATCTAATGTGTTATGTGCCACTTGTGCAGGGGGGTGGGAGACTAGGGGCCCACTTTGCTCAGGGGCCCACCGGGGGATTCCCCTGTACCCCTGTGGGCCAATCCGAGCCTGGCCTGTCATCATAATTGAAAGTCTTTGTAATTTTTTTTTTTTTTTTCCCTAACAGTTATTTGTAAACTGAAAAGAAGGCTCCAGGAGCATCAAAAGGCAGAAGCCAATGAACTGCTGGCTATAAAAGAAACAAATACAAAAATATGCAAACTTCAAGCCCGGTTGAAGAAGCATCAGATGAATATTCAATTAAGGAAGCTGGAGGAGCATAGAAAACTCCGTAATAAGGAATTGCAAGACATCCAGAAGGAACTCAGAAATTTGCCTTAGGCCTTTTTTTATATTATATAATTTGTTTTTGGTAATAAATATTTTATTACGTTTAAACGTTTGGTTTAGTGTGTTTGATATTGTTATTTTATACATAAACTAGCTGTTGACCGGCGTTGCTATGGTATTTATTTATTGCTAATTTTTATTAAATAACAGTTAGGTCAAAACATTCGGGGCTGGAGCCCTGGATGTTTTGACCAGTGCCCCGAATGCAGGGCCGGCAGGAGCCCGCGGAGCCGCCTCCTAGCTAATTTATTCACTTCAATTGCCTCTGTGTAATCTCGCACAGGCGCACTGGCAGAGGCATCGTCGAGCGAAGTGTGCATGCGCCGTCTTCCAGCGCACCTCGTTCAACGATGCCTCTGCCAGTGTGCCTGTGCGAGATTACACAGAGGCTAGTGACATGAATAAAATAGCTAGGAGGCGGCGCTGGGCGGGGATCTGTGCACTTATAGGGGGGGATATGTGATGGCACTTATGGGGGGATATGTGGATGGCACTTATGGGGGGGATATGTGGATGCCACTTAGGGGGGGATCTGTGGATGCCACTTATGGGGCGGGATATGTGGATGCCACTTAGGGGGGGATCTTATGGGGGAGGGATCTGTGGATGCCATTTATGGGGCGGGATATGTGGATGCCACTTAGGGGGGGATCTGTGGATGCCACTTATGGGGGGGATATGTGGATGCCACTTATGGGGGGGATTTGTGGATGCCACTTATGGGGGGATCTGTGGATTGCACTTATGGGGGGATCTGTGGATGGCACTGTTAAGGATGAGTTAAGGATGATCTGTGGGGTTGCCAAGACGGCTAAGACCTTCACCGTAGTTATTAACCCCATTCAGCAAGTCCCCCATTCACTGAAGGGTGACTGCTGAAAAGGGGTTAATAACTACTGTGATGCACCCCCCCCCCGGTGGTGATGAGGGCGTGGCTTCATGGGGTGGGGGCGTGGCTTCACGTGGGCTCGTGCCCCAGATCTCTTCAGACTCTAGCAATGCCCCGGCATTTAACAGTGTTTCACGGTGACTTGCACTTTAACTGTGAACTCCACAGTGCCCGTCAGTTGCCAGTTCGGATTTAAGTGAAAGGCTGGCAGGCTTGTATTGGCTAATGCATGTGATATTTTGGGCATATCTCGGGAACGGTAAGTCCTAGAGAGCTGAGACCCCGACAAGATTTATTTCCAGGTAGCAAGGGATGTGTATACCAAGTTTCATTGAATTTGATTGTTGGGTTTTGGATTTTCTGCGGAACGCACACACATACATCCTTTTTCATATATATATTTAAAGTTATCAGGTTGCAGGAAGGCCCCTTGAGTCCTAGTGCCAAGTCATACAGATCAGGACAGACAGCAGCAGCAGGTTCATGTAACAGTGGAGGGTACGGTCTACACTAAACTAAATATGATCAGGACAGACAGAAATTATGCTAACACAGAACAATATGAAAGAATGCAGTCAGACATTAGAACAGAACCAAATAAATATTTATTATCAAAATAACAAACATGCCTCTATGTCAACTTTTTAACTTTGTTATAAATCATCAACATATCCCTCCTTTGTTTAAGGTGCTGTTTCTTTTTTTTTTTTTTTTATCAAATCTTTATTTTCATTATGATTTGTCAAACAGCACTGATAGGGCATTTACAATATGACAAGAACAACATAACAACTCCACAATAAGTATATCTGGTTACATACATCAATTGCGTGTGAGAGGCAGGGGTTTACACAAAAAGATGCATTACAGATACGCCACAAATCTCTTTATATCAGCAACCCAGAGGATTAGATGAAAGTCATAACCCATCGCTTCTTTTGACTCAGGGATCCATCATATCTTTTCATACTTCCCTCCATGGTGTCCTTCCCTTCCACCCTTTAACCATACCCCTGGCATTTCCTAAACCCCTCTATATAGCTGGTAGACTAACTCTGGTCATTCGCAGAACTAGCTTCGAACCAATCCCTCCACTTGCCCCATGCCACCATGAATTTGTCATGAGACAATGTTTCCCAACTGGTCAACTCCTCTAGTAGGTATATTTCCTGAACTTTACCCCTCCACTCCCGTAAACTCGGTACCTCTTTTGATAGCCAATATTTCGGTATTAATAGTTTAGCGGCGGCAATTAGCTGAGCTGGAAGCGAGTGGGCCGTAAGTTTATAGTTACAATCTGGAAGGTTGAGTATAGCTACCAAGGGGGTAATTGGGCAATTGATTTTGCAAATAGCTTGCACCTTCTCCGACACCTTGTCCCAAAAACTCTTGATTACCGGGCATGTCCACCAAACGTGATACATGGTCCCTTTTGCGCCTCCACATCTCCAACAGACTTCAGAATTCGATGGTGAGATGGTATGTAATTTGTCGGGAGTTTTATACCACCTTGCAACAATTTTAAAGGAGTTTTCCTGTATTTTTATACAGCGTGAGTACCCGTGAGAGTGTGATAAAATCCTCTCAATGGTGCCAGCGGTAAAGTCAATATCCATTTCTGACGCCCATTGATCAATGTACTTAGGCCTAGTATCAGAGCCGATCTCTAGTATTTTATTATACAGACGAGATACTGCTCCTTTACTGTTGGTTGCCTGATTCCAAAACGCGTCATACCAAGTGGGGGTGTAGGTGTTAGGGGTGTCCATCAGATACTGCAGACCAATAGCCTTGAACTGCGAGTGATGGGGCAAGGTCCAGGGGACCCATCCAAACCTGGCTTTCAGGGATGATAAAACAGGGATTTCTCGATTCTCGAGTAGATCACCAATTGCCACATCCCCTAGTGCCTTCCACAAACCCATGTGGTCCCTAAAATCCTTCTGAAGCAGATAAGGCAATAATCCAGTTGGCGTTAGGGGGGAGACGCCGTCAAAGGGGTGTAAACATGCAGAAAATTTGCGCCAGGACTCAGCAACTCCTTTAAGCAGCTTAGGAATGTCTTCTCTAATGGGGGGTTTACTAGAAACATTCCACAATAATGACAGCCCTCTTGGACCCAATAGCTCCCTTGCTATTTGGCAACCTAGTTTATTAACTTTGGGGTTTATTAACTCAGAGTGCAACCTCATTTGAATTGCCCTATAATAACTTGCCCCATCTGGTAGCCCAAAACCACCTTTCTGTTTAGTAAGGATTAGTCTTTTGTACGCAATCCTAGGTTTTGCCTGATTCCATATAAATGAGGAGAAAAGTTTCCTAACCTGGTCTAAAAACTGACGAGGTAAGGTCACTGGGAGAGTCTGCATCAGATAAAGGAGCTTGGGCAGAATGTAAGTTTTAATAACATTTTTCCTCCCTATCCACGATAAAAAGGGTATTTTAAGTTCCTTTAGTTGTGTTTTAATATCTTCCAACAATTTGGGGTAATTCTGGGAGAAAAGTTGATCTGGGTGGCTGGTTATCTGTACTCCAAGGTAATCTATGCTACCCGTCTTCCATTGGAAGGGATAATTCTCCTTAAGATAGGTTATAGTCGACTGTGGGGTATTAACCCCCATCGCAACACATTTGGCTAAGTTGATTTTGAAACTAGACACATACCCGAATATATCTAGTTGTCTCAGCAGTGCGGGGAAAGCTACTCTGGGATTAATAAGCAACAAAAGCATGTCGTCAGCGAAGGCCGCCACAGTGTGTGTTTGGGTGCCAATTTTAAGACCTTGAATAGAATCGTCCTGCCTAATTGCTTGGAGGAAGACTTCTAGACAAAGTATGAATAGAGTAGGCGATAGCGGGCAGCCCTGCCGGGTCCCATTCTTGATATCGAAATGGGAGGTCAAGTTACCATTTATGCGTATTTTTGCTGTTGGGGAGGAGTACAAGGATAGCACCGCGGTCACAAATAGAGGAGGAAAACCAAACCTATGCAGGGTGGCTTCCATGAACTGCCAATCCACCCTGTCGAACGCCTTTTCAGCGTCTGTGCTTAGCAAGGTAATACTGCGCCCATGTGTCAGAGCATACTGCTGCGCCATAATTACCCGGAAGGTGCTATCCCTGCACTCCCTGCCCCCCACAAAACCCGATTGCTCAGAGGAAATCAAGCCCCCTAGCAAGTGTGATACTCTGAAGGCTAAGAGTTTTGCCCATAGTTTAATGTCTGCGTTAAGCAGAGAGATTGGCCTGTAGCTCGACGGCAAGTTCGGATCCTTCCCTGGCTTCGGCAGCACTGTGATATGTGCTTCCAATGACTGCTTAGGCAGAGGTGCTCCGTTTAATAGGGCATTGAAAAAGGAGACAATCTGAGGGCCCAAGGTTGGGAAAAATTTCTTGTAGTACGCTACATTGAGACCGTCTGGGCCTGGACTTTTCCCTTTGGGCGTCGTTTTTAGGACTTTCTTTACCTCTTCTAGTGTTATCGGTACAGTTAGAGCCTCCCTCTCCTCTTCTGACAACAATGGCAACCTTAACCCCTCCATATAGGACGCTATCTTTTCCTTTCTATTATCCAACTCCTCCTTAGTCTCACTATCCCTCAAATTGTACAAGCCTTGATAGTATGCAGTGAAGATGTTGGAGATCTCTGTGGCATCCACCGTGACCTTCCCCTCAGGTGTCATCATTTGTTTAATAAAGGTCTGTTCTGTTCGCTTCTTAATCATAGTAGACAATACCTTACTGCCTCTATTCCCGTGTATATAATGCTTGTGCTTCACCCTTAAATATGCTTTAGCAGATTTAATATTTAAAAGCGTTTTAAGTTCCTGCCGAAGCCCTACTAGTGTCTCGAAATCTCTAATTGCTAGGGATCTTTTATGGGCCCTTTCAACTTGAGAAATTCGGGCCAGTAACTCTATCAAACGTTTACTCCTCTCCTTCTTAATGTGAGAACCCAGAGCTATAAACTCCCCTCTTATTACCGCCTTATGCGCTTCCCATGTGATAGCAGACGTGGTAGCGGTATTTACATTAAGGTCAAAGTAATCCTGCAGCTTCTTAGCTATATTGTCTACTTCCGACTGGGTGACCAGCAATGTATGGTTCAGTCTCCATGTCCACTCTTTTCCTCTCATACTAGGTATCAGTAATGCACAGTACACCATAGCATGATCCGAAATTGTTATGCAATCAATGTTAGCCGACTGAACCAAAGTCAGACAGTTTTCCTGGATCAAAAGGTAGTCCAGTCTCTGATATGATTTATGGGGATTAGAATAGAAAGTGTAGTCCCTTCTATCCCCATGAATCGACCGCCACACATCCACCACGTGAATATCCCGCAAGCGTGTCTGGAGTGATTTCAGTGCCCTGAACGAGATAGCCGATCTCTTAGATGAGGAATCCAATAGCGGGTTCAAGGTCAAATTTAGATCCCCCCCTATAATCAGCCCACCTACAGCGAAAGCTGCTATCTTGTCCAGGGTATCGATCAGCCAATGAACGGTTTTAACATTGGGTGCATACAGGTTACATATTGTGTATTTGATATGGCCTATCTCACAATTCAACAACAGATATCTGCCTTCTGGGTCCGCCAGTTGCGAAAGGAGGGTGAGCGGAACATTCTTTTTAAACCCTATACTAACACCCCTAGCCGCTGCCATATCGGAGCATGCGTGATACCAGCTATGGAAAGCAGAATTACCTAGATTAGGTAAGCGGTGTGCCGTGAAGTGAGTTTCTTGGAGCATAATAATGTCTATAGCTGCTTTTTTAATGCCCTGGAAAACCCGGCTCCGCTTAACTGGGTTATTGCAGCCATGCACATTATAAGTGCCAATGTTTAGGACTAACGACGCCATCTATGTGTCATAGTACGAATAGAGAAACAACCCTTGCAATTATTAAAGTAACCAGAAGGTGGAGTACAAAAACAGAAATTGAAAATAACAGTTAACCTGTTGAAGATCATGTGTGAACAAAACAGAACCAGAAACCTATAAAGGCTTCCAATTCGTAAGGGGGGGGGGGGGGAAACTAATGAACATCAGTATTCCCTGATCAGCCTAGATTCCTCCTGCAGCCTATTATGCTAATGCAGCAAAAAGTATAACCACCTGTTATTAAATTATCTCGTGCGAATGACCTTTCTAGCACAAGAAAGTAAACTTAAGCGAGTCACAACAACATAAACTACCGAGAATGCACCTGCGTCTAGTAGCTTTAACATTTTGAGAAAACGAGTGGGAGGGACAAACACTTATAGAAAAAATAACCTGGTAAGCGTAAGTCCCCATAAGCTTACTTGACTGCGAACGCCAACTTGACGCTCCAAGTCTCAGATAGCTATGTCCTTACTAGTCGTCTTTCTATTGCGGCCTATTCTTTGCTGCTTCGGCTTCTGCCATTGAGAGGCTTGGGGCAATGGCGGTAAGTCCTCTTCCGCCGGTACTGGGAGCCATGAAGGGACTTCCACTGGCGCCATCTCAAGCATGTCCCAAATAGGTGGCAAGTCCGCAGGCGTCCGGACAGTGAACCTTCTGTTTCCTGCTGTAATTAAGATACCGAAGGGGAATAGCCATCGATAAGGTACCTTAGAGGATCGCAGGAGATCCGTCAAAGGTTTGAGCATCCTCCGTTTTTGAAGTGTGGAAGCCGCCAGGTCTTGGTATATCTGGATGCTTCTTCCCTGCAAGTGAATTTCCCCTTTAGCTCTTGCTTTCTGCAAGACCTCCTCCGTGTCCCGATAGCTCAGCAGACCGCAGATGATGTCCCTAGGGTTCTCAGAGGAGCCAGGCTTGGGCCTCAGAGCTCTATGAACACGCTCCACTGTAACTCCTTTAGCCCGGTCCGGGCCTAGCAAGGAGGTGAATAGCAGGTCCATTATGCACATTAGGTCTTCTTTCTCCTCTACTTCAGGAAGTCCTCTGATTCTAATGTTGCACCGTCGACTCCGGTTTTCCTGGTCTTCCATCTGGAGGAGCAGACTATTCATAGCTCTATTGTGTGCTCCCAGAGAGTCTTTTACTGCCGAGTTAAAGGACAACATGGCGTCTTGCACCTGCTCCAGCGACTCTACTCTGTCCCCAATATGGCGGACGTCTGCCTTAATAGTAGCCAGATCTGCTGCAATCAGGGCTAACACTCTGTGGAGTGTTTCCTCCAGGATGTCACGGGTGAGTGTGGCTGAGTCATCTCTGATTTGCGATCCACATACCTCCCCTGTCTCTGTAAGCAGAGTCTCACGGCTCGCATCGCTGGAGGCTCCGTCTTCCCCTTGCTGTTTCTGCGCCATCTTGCTGGTGCATGCGGGCGTCTGGGGAGTTGGTTTCTGGAGGTATTTCTCCATGTCAGAACGTTGAGGAGAGTCCCTTCTGGTCTCGGTAGAGGTTCTAGCAGAGCCCTTGGGCTGGATCTTCATGCCGACTCTCAGGTAGTGCTAATTAATAGGCTGGAGAGGAATCTAGTAGCGGGAGCTCTGCACTCAAGCAGCCGCCATCCAGCTCGGTCAGGCCACGCCCCCTAAGGTGCTGTTTCTTAAACTTGGACATCAGCTCCTGCATTTGGTGCATGCCGACATTCTGTTCCCGCTGAATAAGTTCCATTTTTTATTTTCAAAAACAGCAGTACTGTTAGGATTAGAAAATATAATTATATTACTTGCAATTCAGATTACGTGGTATCGATATAGAATTATATTGCTATGTGCACATATTTACCTTCTTGGCGGGGGTTGGTTACAACATCCTCCTGATTCACATCATGTGGAGTGGTGGGGGGTTCTTGTGGCTGGGAGGGTCCAGCGTCTTCCACCTCCACCTCTTCTCCCACATCAGGTGTGTCAGTCACCTCATCCTGAAGCTCATGGGAGGGTCCTGGCTCATGAGCTTTCATAGGAGCCATCATATTGCCATCAGGTGGTGGAGGGGCTGCTACATCCTCTGAGGGTCCTGCCTGCTCTTGTGAATCCTCCTCATCTGTTGTTGAGACCTCCATCACCACCACATTTAGCGGTTTATTTTTCAGTTTTTTTCGTGGTCCCCTCCTCTTTATAATAGGAACAGGAACACCTGTAATCACAGAATATTACAAATTTTAACAATGAAATCATAAATCATAATAAAGTTAAAGATCCAGAAATTCATATACTGTATGGAGGGATCTGCATGGGATTAAGATAAACCACAAAGTGTATTTGACCCTTTTTGGCTTTATCTACCATTTTAAAACCAGTGTTCCAGATGTGTTAAACTAGCCAAATTTACAAGGTAGGATGAGGTAACACAGTATTCATTAGGAAGGTGTCCATTACGGTATTGCGGCTGGGTTGACTTTTATTCAAAACATGCAAATGTTCGGAAATTAGATAAGGTGTTACTGGATGTTGTTATGGTGGGTATATAATATTTGTGTCTGCTGGCGTTACACTGTCTGACAAGCCGCATTTTGAAGATCTGCTGCCAGCACGCCCTCCCTCACTCCCTGTTGATTTAGTATTCATGGTCAATTGATTATTAGACGGAGGGCTAAAGTCGCTTGCAGAAAGGCAGAGAGAAAATCGATTTTAATATGCTATTTAAGCAGAATTTATCGTTGGTATATTCAGTGTTAAAAATCAGTCTTTCACGTAAAATCATCATTTTAGAACTAAAAGATAAACATCTCCCTTAAACTTGCATTTCATTAGTGGTTGTAGGAGACTGCGTTTCAACTACAATGGATGTTTCATATGTACTGTTGAAATGGATTTACAATGTTAGGTTTATATACCTAATTAGTATGTAGGTTACATACTAATTAGGTAATTAAACCTAACATTGTAAATCCATTCAACAGTACATATGAAACATACATTGTAGTTGAAACGCAGTCTGCTACAACCACTTAGCATTCGTCTACAACCACTTAGCATTCGTCTGGTTGGGCTACAATGGATGTCTCAAATGGATTGTTGATTATTAAATTACTTTGCAGACTGAGGGGAGGGGATGTAACCTGTAATCAGTCTGTGAAACGTATGAAATCATCCGGTGACATGATACATCTGTACCGCGCTGTGTGTATAACTATATATATATATATATATATACACACAATCTCAGCGAGGAAGAGATGTATGATGTAAGCGGATTATTTTGTACGTGTCACACCGGGTATTAAGTAATAATTTTTAAAGGGATGAAATACGGATGTAGTAGATTTAACACAGATCCTTTAGGAGACGTGTTATTTAAACAAAATGCAATTAAATGCGTTACACTATTTTTTAACCATGGCTTTTGTTTCTAGATAACGCAATGAGTTAAGAGGTTGTGTTTTATCCCAACTACATCTGTACAGAGCAGCATAACTGAATATATACATTACATAGTGTTGTAAAGAGAGATACAAAAGTCATGTAAATATTGTACCTGGACATAATCGTTCGCTCATCTCCTTTACAAGTTTGGGCCTAAACCTCTTCAGATCGCACCACTTCTTTTGCAGTTCCACATATTTATGCCACAAAGAAAACTTCATAAACAACTCCACACGGATAGACCTTAGAATGGCCCACTTCTCCACCCTCTTCTTGGTTAGGGCGTATCCCCTCACCAACAAAAGCTGCAATATAAAGATGCAAGCATAGAATTCCAATTTTTTACATTCAAAATTTTAAAACATATGTCCTCAACAAACCTGCAAAAAGTAGTTATGTATTTAAAGGGGAAATATTAGATTGAATGTTACCGTTATAAGATCGGATTGTATTGTGATTCTATGTGTGTGGGGTCTGAGGGAGCAATCGGATATTGACCGGCTAAGCTGCGATGTACTTGTCTAGTCAAGTGACGGTACGGTATTGGGTGTACAGATGGTTTGCATCACCGTGGTGCACCCTGGGTAACGCTAAATGAAACAGCAAATACGGTGAAACAAAGAAAGCTCATGTACATTAAATATAATCTATATATATATTGTGTGTGTGTGTATGGTATATAGTGTATGGTACCGTATATAGTGTGTGGTATATATTGAGTGACAGGAAAATGGACGTGCTATGTGCTGTGCATGTGATATAAATGTATCTGTTGTCCATACATACAGGCTACAAACATAGTGCTGTGAAGTAACAAGAATACTTAGTGCAGTGCACAAATCTGTATTATCTATTTTTAGCATATAAAAAAAATAAAAATAAAAATTCATGACAAAAAAATCGTATCCATATTAAATATATTCGTATTTACGAATGTTTCGCTAGACTCGAAAATAAAATAAAGTTTATGACAAAAATCGTATCCATATTAAAAATATTCGTATTTACGAATGTTTCGCTAGACTCGAAAAATAAAATAAATTTCGTGACAAAAAAATCGTATCCATATTAAAAATATTCGTATTTATATTAGCTTTTTTTTATAAATAGAATAATTATAATAATTATCAGGTATTATAATTATTCTATTAAAAAAAAAGGCAAAGTAATATAATCGCATATCGAATTAAACTTAGCTGTCTCTCTCTATAGTAAACTTTCCCATATGATTGCTAGAATTCGCAAAGTTGATGTGAATAGGTAGCTAAAACGAAGATGGAGAATATCTTCGTTTTGTGGAATATGACGAATACATTCGTCATAATCGCTAATTCTACCAAGCCATTGAAGCCAACCATAGTAAAACAGGTCCAAGTTGAAATAGCAATTCGATTAATTTAAGTTATAATAATCGAATTGCGATTTAAACTTTGTACTTATATTCTTAATATTGCTATAACTTCGTCTTTTAGAATATTCGTAAAATACGAAGTTAGAGCAATATTACGAAATTTCGTAAATACACATATAGACTGTAATTTAGCTAATATACTGCTATAGTAATTTTTTTAACATAGAGCAGATTGTTACAGACGTGGCGATACCTAATATGTATACTTTTTCTCATTTATTAAAGTTTTACACAATAATAGCATTTTTGAAACAAAAAAAATTATGTTTTAATGTGTCCATGTTCTGATAGCTATAGTTTTTTTATTTTTTGAGAGATTTTCTTATGTAGGGGCTCATTTTTTGCGGGATGAGGTGACTGTTTTATTGGTACCATTTTATTCGCGATAATTGGAATAATTACGAATATTCGATTTCGACGAATATAACACGAATATTCATTCGAATATTCGCGAAATATCGCGAAATCGAATATGGCACCTCCCGCTCATCACTAGCCAACATTGCCATATGTTTGCATGTTTGGCAAATCGCGTACGAGAAAAGTTTGCCGCGAAAACAACTGAAAAATCACAGAAAAAACTAAGATAAAAACATCCTGCACGATATGATACAAATTTGCGGATGTCCCTGGCCATATTATTGAAGAAAACCACAGAAACAAGATAATAATGCACTTATTAAAGCAGATGCAAGCACTATATATGGACTAAGTCCTCACCCTGATATGATAATGTCTGAGACACTTAGTCGATATATTTTGATCAAAACACATCTAAGCCCGCCACCAAGCGTCAAGGTGGTCTCAGGTCAGGCGGGTCCTACGCTAAACCTACCTAAGCCGTTGGGCTTCTATGTTCAGGAGCGCAGACCTCGCACATATGGTGTGCTGCTCCTAGTAACCTCCATGTGCATCAAGCAACCAATGGGAGGAGGAGCAAGCACAGCCATATGTACCACCTAATTAAGGCGCTCATTGGATAGAGGAGGGGGGCAAAAGTGCAGAGGAATGCTACTCCCAAGATACTAGGTGCGCATTCACACTTGAAGGTGCCACTCCCTCAAGCAAACACTACATAAACAAAAAAATCACAGAAAAAACTAAGATAAAAACATCCTGCACGATATGATACAAATTTGCGGATGTCCCTGGCCATATTATTGAAGAAAACCACAGAAACAAGATAATAATGCACTTATTAAAGCAGATGCAAGCACTATATATGGACTAAGTCCTCACCCTGATATGATAATGTCTGAGACACTTAGTCGATATATTTTGATCAAAACACATCTAAGCCCGCCACCAACTCGCGAAAACAACTGCCGGCGAACCGCAAGGCCATCTCTAGTTCTGATAACATATATGTGGAATCAGCTGACGACAGTGTAAAAGGAGTGCGCTTCTTCTTGGCGCTAACATCAACCTGTAAGGCTGAGTTCATACTTGAGTTATTTGGTCAGTTTGGGCCCGTGACTGCACTAATAAGTGAAGTGTGCATTGATTCTAAGAGGGACGCCTGTCATCTGCATGTCATATGGACTCTACAAAAACAGACTCCCTATGATTGTTACTACAACATATAGTGTTCTACACTACTACAAAGGCTCTCAGCAGCCATGAAATAGCTGTTTTTTAACGTAATTCATTGCAAATTTATTCGGATAAAACCAAATTTTTCACATAAAACTTCGGCAAATATTTTTTTTTACTCATCTCTAGTGGGCAACTTGACACTGGCGGGGAGTAGACTGATTGGTTTAAGTGCCTCCCGACTGCCTAACGCAGGGATGCGTCCTGCGGGCGGCCGGGTTATTCCTCGTAGACGCATCAGAGCGTCATCTCGCGCATGCACGTGCGTTCAAAGCTCAGAGGTTGATCTACAGCCTGCCAGCATTCGATCATTCGCTGGCAGGCTGTAGATGCGATTTTTTTTAACAGCGTCTAATATACCTGCTACCTGGTCCTCTGGTGGTCCCTTTTGCTTGGATTGACCACCAGACGACACAGGCAGCTCTGTAAGTAGCACCAATCACCACACTACACTACACCCCCCGTCACTTATTAACCCCTTATTAATCCCTGATCACCCCATATAGACTCCCTGATCACCCCCCTGTCATTGATCACCCCCTGTAAGGCTCCATTCAGACGTCCGTATGTGTTTTGTGGATCCGCGGATTCACGGATCCGCGGATCCGCAAAACACGGACACCGGCAATGTGCTTTCCCCATTTTGCGGATCCGCACATTGCGAGAGCTATATAGAAAATGCCTTTTCTTGTCCGCAATTGCAGACAAGAATAGGACATGTTCTATAGGCTCTACAAAAAACGCAGTGTTTGCCCGATCAGGCCTGATCTTGTGTTCACACTTGCGTTCAGTCGGCCCCACCGCAGTGACAGAATTTTTTTTTCTGATCACTGCAAAAACACCGCAAAATCGCTGCGGCGCTATAAAGATCACTTTTGAGGGCATGGCGAGTTCATAGAAGATTTTTTTTTTTAGGCACAAGTTAGCGGAAATTTTTATTTTTATTTTTTTCTTACAAAGTTTCATATTCCACTAACTTGTGACAAAAATAAAATCTTACATGAACTCACCATACCCCTCACGGAATCCAAATGCCTAAAAATGCCCTGTGAAATCCTAAAAGGTACTCATTGGAATTTGGGCCCCTTTGCGCACCTAGGCTGCAAAAAAGTGTCACTCATGTGGTATCTCCGTACTCAGGAGAAGTAGGGCAAATTGGTTTGGGGTGTATTTTTACATATACCCATGCTGGGTGAGAGAAATATCTCTGTAAATTGACAACTTTGTATAAAATTTTTTAAAAAGTTGTCATTTACAGAGATATTTCTCACACACAGTATGGGTATATGTAAAAATACACCCCAAAACACATTGCCCTACTTCTTCTGAGTATGGAGATACCAAATGTGTGACACTTTTTTGAAGCCTAGGTGCACAAAGGGGCCCAAATTCCAATGAGTACCTTTTAGGAGGGCTTTTTTAGACATTTGGATTCCAGACTTCTTCTCACGCTTTAGGGCCCCTAAAATCCAAGGGCAGTATAAATACCCCACATGTGACCCCATTTTGGAAAGAAGACACTCCAAGGTATTCCGTGAGGGGCATGGCGAGTTCATGTAAAATTTTATTTTTTGTCACAAGTTAGTGGAATCTGAGACTTTGTAAGAAAAAAAACATTTTCCGCTAACTTGTGACAAAAAATAAAAACTTCCATGAACTCAGTATGCCCATCAGCGAATACCTTAGGGTGTACTTTCTTAAATGGGGTTATTTGTAGGGTGTTTCTACTGTCTGGGCATTGTAGAACCTCAGGAAACATGACAGGTGCTCAGAAAGTCAAAGTGCGTAAATTCATTTTTTTGCACCATAGTTTGTAAACGCTATAACTTTTACCCAAACCAATAAATATACACTTATTGCATTTTTTTTTATCAAAGACATGTAGAACAATAAATTTAGAGAAGAATTTATATAGAAATGTAGTTTTATTTGAAAAAAATTTACAACAGAAACTGAAAAATTTATTGTTTTGGCAAAAATGTTGATCAATTTTGATTAATATCAAAAAAAGTAAAAATGTCAGCAGCAATGAAATACCACCAAATGAAAGCTCTATTAGTGAGAAGAAAAGGAGGTAAATTTCATTTGGGTGGTAAGTTGTATGACCGAGCAATAAACTGTGAAAGTAGTGTAGTGCAGAATTCTAAAAAGTGGTCTGGTCATTAAAGAGGACCTTTCACCGATTTTTACACTGTGAACTAAGTATACAGACATGTAGAGCGGCACCCGGGGATCTCACTGAACTTACTGTTATCCCGATCCGTTCTCCTGCTATTCCCTCCGGTATCTCCGCTCACTAAGTTATAGTAGGCGGAAATTTCAATCCCAAAGTTATGGTAGGTGGAGTCTGCCCTTGTTCTGCTCTAGCGCTGGCCAATCACAGCACAGAGCTCACAGCCTGGGAGGTTATTTTCTCCCAGGCTGTGAGTTCTGTAATGCGATTGGCCAGCGCTACAGAAGAACAAGGGAAGACTCCGCCTAATATAAATTAGTGAGCGGAGATACCGGAGGGCATAGCAGGAGAACGGAGTGGCGCCCGGGGATAATAGTAAGTGCAGTGAGATCGGGCGCCGCTCTACATGTCTGTATACTTAGTTCACATAAAAATCGGTGAAAGGTCCTCTTTAAGGGGGTTTAAGCTAGGGGGGCTGAGGTGGTTAAATAAAGATGCTTGGCAGTATCAGACAACATTAACTGGAAGTCAACAGAAGAAGAGCTAGAACAACACAAAACCTGAGACAAGTTAACGTACTGTAGTTTGGGTAAACCAGGAGTAGATCCAGTTGAAGTTGAAACCAAAGACCTAGTAACCTTGGTTCTAAAAAAAAATGATACACAATTCTTTACCAAATAACATCTAGTAAATTTTATTAAAAAAATCTGAAATAGTAGGATGGATTAAATTAAAAATACATAAAAATATAAATATAATGAAAAATTAATGGATTAAAGTCCTTTCTATAAAATTTGATTCCTGCTTCTTCTCTAAAATATTTATTCAAAGTATACAGAACTATGACCTGGATAACTCATGAAGTTATCCCTAAAGAAAAATCGAATATTCCATTTTCCATATTCCATAACACTGTTTATGGGTTTGCTATGTGTGTTAATAAAATTAGAAGATGATTTGAAAATAGATATCTAAAATTTCACACTATATTTATATGTGTCTATTCTCTAGTAACTGCTGAGTGATAATGTCTGCTGGGAGTCTGTCAGCCTCCTCTCATCACATGTGTGGTGTGTTATGTCTTTCAGCAGAATGATTTATGTTCCGTATTAACACATTACTTGTACTGGGTATAAAACAAAATATGAAATCCCAAAATTGCTTGGGCAAGTCATACAAGCATTATAATTTTAGACATTTGATATAAAGGATTGAATGTGTGTAAAGTCTTTTTTTGCAATGAGATTTCAAAATTATATGCTGCAAAAATCTATGGCTGACACAGATTTCTGCTGCAGACCTATAGTTTGTAATGCCTCGGATCCGACCACAGATAACCCAATGGGCTAGTCCATATGTGGCTTTCTCATGTATTCTGCATTAATAAGTGATGTTTTACTTCTTGGAGCAGATTTAAAATCCATGTTGAAAAAAATCTTTGACTCGTAATAACCAAAGACAATTAACTTTCCCAATTGGTTCAGGATCTGACTAGAGGGATGGCCATAATGGACTTAGTATTAACCAATAAACTTGACAGAACAACAGGAATGCAGGTTAGGGGACACCTGGGAAACATTGACCATAAAATAATAACCTTTCAATTGTCATTCAAAAGAATGTTTCTTCAGGGAGGCACAAAAATTCCAAACTTCCAAAAAGCTAAATTTGACCAGCCATTAGCTTCATTAACTAGGAAAATGTCCTCAGGAATAAAAATGCAGCCGCAAAATATAATATTTTTAAAAGTAACCTAAAGTCTAATTGTGAGAGGTACATACCTTATGTGAATAAAAGGGTAAGAAACAAGAAAAAAACTATGTGGATTAATAGAAATTTGAAGGAAGCAATAAATGACAAAAGAAAAGCATTTAAATAACTAAAACAGGAAGCATGCAAAGAAACATTGAAAAAATATATAAGGAAAAAATATAGAATATGTAAAAGACAAATAAAAGCAGCTAAGCTGGAGACAGAGAACCTTATTCCCAAAGAGAGTAAAACCAACCCCAAAATATTTTTCAATGCACCTGTCCATAAGACGCACCAAGGTTTCATAGGAGGACAATATTTCATTAGCGCTCAGATCAGACTACCAATTAGACCCCCAATGTTAATAAGACCCCAATCAGACTTTAGAACAGACCCCAATGTTAATAAGACCCAAATGAAACTGTCAATGTTTATAAGACCCCATTCAGACCTCAGTTCAGACCCACAATGCTCATAAGACTTGTAATCAGACTTCAGATCAGACCTTCAAAGTGAAAAGACCCCTATTCAGACCTCAGATCAGGCCCCAATGTGAATGACCCCAATCAGACCTCCAATGAGAATACCCCCAATCAGACCTCAGATCAAAGCCGCAATGTAAATAAGAGCTCCTATTCAGACCCAAGATCAGAGTCCTGATGTAAATTACCCCGAATCAGACCCATATGCTAAGAGCAGACAAAAAAAAATCAACTTACCTCTGCTGCTCCAGACGTTGTTGCCGCTCCTGTCATCCAACTGTCTTCCAACTCTCTTCTTGTTTTTTCTGTCGCACACTGTGCTGTGACCCTCATGCTGTGCACTGTCACAGTCATGCTGTGCACAGTCACAGCACACCTAGCAGCTAAGGAAGACAAGGAAGCAGTGCGTACAGAGCCAGAGAAGTGCTGCATTGCCTATTTCCTGGTCCTCTTATACTAATAAGCACTCATTAGTATTATACCTACTTTGGGTGAGTATGTCTTATAGGGCGAAAAATACAGTATATAAATGGTAAAAAGCATAAATTTGAAAGTGTTTGGCCCGTCACAGAGTGATCAGTGAAGAGCTGTAGAGAGCGATGAGGAGAAAGTGAATCTATTATTTATTTTTATTTTTTACTCCACTATACTCACTGAGAAAAGTAAGAATAAACTGTCCATGTAAAAGTAAATTCCCCATTAAAAGTGTCCTGTCTCACATAAGAAGATGTGCAGTGGTGACTTAAAAAGAATAAAATAGACCAATTGCCGGGACCAGACTGCATAAACCCCCATATCCTAAGAGAACTAAGTAATGTCATAGAAAGACCCTTATTTCTGATATTTAAGGACTCGATAATTACAGGGCATGTTCCATCTATTGGGGCTTAGAAAATGTGGTGCCAATATTCAAAAAATGATCAAAAACAGAGCCCAGAAACTATTTCATACTGCATTTGATACTGTGCCACATAAAAGGTTAGAATATAAAGTGAGAATGCTTGGACTGGGAGAAAATGTGTGTGCTGTATGTGGAAAAGTAACTGGCTCAGTGTCATGCCCTGCCCTGTGAGAGGTCTGAGAAGATCTGCCAGACTTGCTACATGTGAGTCTATCTGACCGATTGTTCTATTTCTCTTTGTTTTGGTTTTGGGCAGGATCCCACCTCCCCACAGGTTCTGCTCATTAGCTATTTAGTGGTGCTATTTATACCCGCCTCTCACTATAGCCCTTGCGGTTTACACTTGCTTCTAGAGTTCTCAGCTGGTGTTTGGTGGATCTCCTGCTCCCCGTCCATCTTAAGCTAAGTCCTACTCCTTCCCTTTTGTTGTGTGTTCTGGCTAGGCCTTAGGAAGATGCTGGTTCCTGCACCTTGTGCTAGGAACCAGTTGTCTTATCTCCAGCTCCCTAGCTGAGGGTTTATTTCAGTTTCAGCTAGGCTTAGGTCCCAGCACATGAGCACTTACACCTTAAGGATTTGCTCATGTTGTCAGCAGTCAGGGAAAGGCTCAGGGATTGTCAGGTGGTAATCTTTCCCTGTTCCCTAGCTTTGGGGCCTAGCCTTGTATTTTGTTGCTTTTGTTGTATTTGGTTTGCTTCCCTTACCTCACCTACCGTGACAGTCAGTGATAGTAAACAGAGGATGGTTATTAATGGTACACACTCAGATTGGGTCACTGTCACCAGTGTGGTACTAAAAGGGTCAGTATTAGGCCATATTCTCTTCAATATACAGTACAGACCAAAAGTTTGGACACACCTTCTCATTCAAAGAGTTTTCTTTATTTTCATGACTATGAAAATTGTAGATTCACACTGAAGGCATCAAAACTACGAAATAACACACGTGGAATTATATACATAACAAAAAAGTGTGAAACAACTGAAAATATGCCATATTCTAGGTTCTTCAAAGTAGAGACATTTTGCTTTGATTACTGCTTTGCACACTCTTGGCATTCTCTTGATGAGCTTCAAGAGGTAGTCACCTGAAATGATTTTCACTTCACAGGTGTGCCCTGTCAGGTTTAATAAGTGGGATTTCTTGCCTTGTAAATGGGGTTGGGACCATCAGTTGCGTTGTGGAGAAGTCAGGTGGATACACAGCTGATAGTCCTACTGAATAGACTGTTAGAATTTGTATTATGGCAAGAAAAAGCAGCTAAGTAAATAAAAACGAGTGGCCATCATTACTTTAAGAAATGAAGGTCAGTCAGTCCGAAAAATTGGGAAAACTTTGAAAGTGTCCCCAAGTGCAGTCACAAAAACCATGAAGCGCTACAAAGAAACTGGCTCACATGCAGGAAAGGAAGACCAAGAGTCACCTCTGCTGCGGAGGATAAGTTCATCCGAGTCACCAGCCTCAGAAATCGCAGGTTAACAGCAGCTCAGATTAGAGACCAGGTCAATGCCACACAGAGTTCTAGCAGCAGACACATCTCTAGAACAACTGTTAAGAGGAGACTGTGTGAACCAGGCCTTCATGGTAGAATATCTGCTAGGAAATCACTGCTAAGAACAGGCAACAAGCAGAAGAGACTTCTTTGGGCTAAAGAACACAAGGAATGGACATTAGACCAGTGGAAATCTGTGCTTTGGTCTGATGAGTCCAAATTGAAGATCTTTGGTTCCAACCACCATGTCTTTGTGCGACGCAGAAAAGGTGAACGGATGGACTCTACATGCCTGGTTCCCACCGTGAAGCATGGAGGAAGAGGTGTGATGGTGTGGGGGTGCTTTGCTGGTGACACTGTTGGGGATTTATTCAAAATTGAAGGCATACTGAACCAGCATGGCTACCACAGCATCTTGCAGCGGATGCTTTCCATCCGGTTTGCGTTTAGTTGGACCATCATTTATTTTTCAACAGGACAATGACCCCAAACACACCTCCAGGCTCGGTAAGGGCTATTTGACCATGAAGGAGAGTGATGGGGTGCTGCGCCAGATGACCTGGCCTCCACAGTCACCGGACCTGAACCCAATCAAAATGGTTTGGGGTGAGCTGGACCGCAGATTAAAGGCAAAAGGGCCAACAAGTGCTAAGCATCTCTGGGAACTTCTTCAAGACTGTTGGAAGACCATTTCAGGTGACTGCCTCTTGAAGCTCATCAAGAGAATGCCAAGAGTGTGCAAAGCAGTAATCAAAGCAAAAGGTGGCTACTTTGAAGAGCCTAGAATATTACATATTTTCAGTTGTTTCACACTTTTTCGTTATGTATATAATTCCACATATGTTAATTCATAGTTTTGATGCCTTCAGTGTGAATCTACAATTTTCATAGTCATGAAGTCATGAAAATAAAGAAAACTCTTTGAATGAGAAGGTGTGTCCAAACTTTTGGTCTGTACTGTATTTATTAATGATCTTGTAGAAGGCTTGAACAGTAAAATATATATTTTTTTGCAGATGACACTAAACTATGTAAAGTGCAGTAATTAACACAGTAGAGGACAATATACTGCTACAGATGGATCTGTATAGATTGGCGGTTTGGGCAGAGAAGTGGCAGATGAAGTTTAACACTGAAAAAATTTAAAGTTATAGGAAGGAATAATGCAAGTCACCCGTACATACTAAATGGTAAAACACTGTATTGTGTATGGTTTGGGGCTCCTGTGAACAAGGCAGACATAGCAGACCTGGAGAGGGTTTGGAGGAGGGCAAATAAATAAATAATAACTGGAATGAATGAACTACAATACCCAGAAATATTATCAAAATTAGGGTTATTCAGTTTAGAAAAAAGACAACTGAGGGGAGATCTAATATATATATATATATATATATATATATACATATATCAGGGGGCAGTACAAAAATCTCTCCTATCATCTATTTATCCCCAGGACTGTGACTGCGATGAGCAGATATCCTCTGCATCTAGAGGAAAGAAGTTTTCTACACAAACATAGAAGAGTATTCTTTATGTTAAGAGCAGTGAGACTATGGAACGCTATGCCTGATAAGGTGGTGATGGTGAATTCACTAAAAGAGTTTGATAGGTGCTTGGATGTATTTCTGGATTGTAATAATATTGCAGGTTATATTTATTAGATTTCTGGAGAAGGTTTGTTGATCCAGGGAGTTAGGCCTCTTTCACACGAGCATGACAGATTGGTTCCAGATGCGTTTAGGGTGTGTTCAATGAAACTTGCACCATTTTGAAAGCAAGTTCAGTCACTTTTGTCTGCAATTGGGTTCAGTTGTTCAGTTTTTTCCACGTTGGTGCAATGTGTTTTGATGCGTTTTTCACACACTTGATAAAAAACATAAGGTTTACAAACAACATATCCAAGCAACCATCAGTGAAAAACGCATTGCATCTGCACTTGCTTCCGGGTGCTATGCATTTTTCATTGAAACCCTATTCCCTTCTATGGGGCCAGGGCTGCGTGAAAAACACAGAATACAGAACATGCTGCGTTTTTCACGCAACGCAGAATTGATGTATGAAAAAAAACACTCATGTACAAAGACCCATTGAAATGAATGGCTCAGGTTTAAGTGCGGGTGCTATGAATTCACGTCATGCATTGCACCCACGCGGAAAACTCGCTTGTGTAAAAGGGGCCTTATTATGATTGACCGATTGGAGTCAGGAAGGAATTTTTTCCCGTAGAATGAGGAAAATTGGCATCCACCTCACAGTTTTTTTTTGCCTTTGTCTGGATCAACAGGATGAACTGGATGTACGGATGCCTTTTTTCAGCCTTACAAACCATGATGCTATATATCAGGGATGCTCAACCTGCAGCCCGCCAGCTGTTGTAAAACTACTACTCCCATCATGCTCGGCTGTAGGCTGATAGCTGTAGGCTTTCTGGGCATCCTGGGAGTTGTAGTTTTGCAACAGCTGGAGGGCCGCAGGTTGAGCATCCCTGCTATATATGAATGATAATGTGGATTCCTATTAGGAACGATGGACTGTTTGCCATGACTTTCATGCAGATTTTGGTGTGGAATGCGCATTGAAAGCAATGGTAATTTTAAGTCTCTGAACATACGTTTAAGTATTCATTTATTTTTATTTTTTTATTTTCCTTTTTGGAACTTGGTTCAATCTCATTTTATTTGAAAAAATAATGGATAGGGTCATTGCTAAATGTGTGAATGACACAAAATGTACAATATTATTTTGACATTTTAATGGGAATGTGTCACGAGGAATTAGCCTGCATACCACCTCAGTATAGACTATTAGCAGAGCTGAGCAGAGACAGTGCAGTTCAAGAGCTCACAAAAGACATCAGTATCCTGCTTGTGCCCGCTCTGCTAAAGCCTGGCATAGTCTATGTATGCCAGGCTTTAGTGGAGTAGCACTAGTACAAGCAGGAGCAGTGATGTTCCAGCCTGTACATCACTCAGTTCGACCACATGGAAATCTGTACTCCCATACACAGCTCTTCAGGTGTCTATTTGGCATGAAAAAGTAAAATAAATAAAACGTATTACAACAATTATTTTAGCACATTTAGAATAGGAATTTAAGTTTACTTAAAAAGTGAGGTACACTAACCATATGAGTGAACATTACGTATTTGCAAGATTCTGTATATAATCTAACAAGAGGAATAAACCATTCATGTTAACATTTGCAATGGAAGTGGTAACATGCAGATACCTACTGTGGATTTTTAGCAGTATTGTCGGGTTGGGCAAATTCCAATAAACTTAATTTACCTTGTCTATTTTACTAAACTGTGCAATAAGTTACAATGCCAATATATAGAAATCACAAATTCCTCTCATCCCTTCTTCTAACACTGCCAAGAGTGTCAGACCTGAAAAAATCTGGCTAGCTATCATATTTAAAGAGATGCTGAAAGTCCATCATTGTGGCCTAAAATTTAACCTGCAATACATAGTTAATACTATATCTGATACAACATTGTGGGTCAGTATAAATGTGGCAGTGGCAAATTTGCTTTTAGACATCATGAGGACAATATTTGAAGTCAGTTTTGCTTGAGTCTGTGTTCATTTATTTGTTCTTACACTCAAGGTCCGTTCTGTTTATACGCAGATTGAAAATGTGATTTGTTGGAAGCTCCAAGTGTGCAATGCAATTCTTGATTCACATCCTGCCATCCTGACGAATTAAAGGTGTTCTTTTGGATGAGTTTACCACAATCAGTAGGGCTTGTTCTGATGATCATGTTTTCTATGAGAAAATTCTGAAGGCTTACGATTAGATTAAACCAGAAAAAGTTACAAGAAACAGATGCTAGAAACCGCTGGCTGGCACAAACTGATTTTTCTCTCTCTGCAGTGGTAGCTGTAATGCATTTAAATATACAAATGAAAGGAAGAACCAAAATTTTCCCCAAAATAACAGATCATTTGAAATAATATTATTTATTAATTATGATGTTATGTACAGTATGTTGTCCATGCCATCCACTGTATGAAATGTAATCACGTATAACAGAATGGGAATAATAAAGTCTTGTATTGCAGATCCCATTTCATATATTGAAAACAAATAAGTCAACTCTTTTGAAGTGTCAAGAGTCTCTAGTTTTAACCGTATTGAGAAGGTTAAAGGGCATCTGTCTGAAGGATAAACCTAAGAGGGTAGAGTTGCATTTATGTCACTGTAGGTTATTGTTTGTAATGTGACATGGGATATTGACTGATATAGTTAGATGCACACATATAGATGTGTACATTCATATACATTACAGACCAAAAGTGTGGACACACCTTCTCATTCAAAGAGTTTTCTTTATTTTCATGACTATGAAAATTGTAGATTCACACTGAAGGCATCAAAACTATGAATTAACACGCGGAATTATATACATAACAAAAAAGTGTGAAACAACTGAAAATATGTCATATTCTAGGTTCTTCAAAGTAGCCACCTTTTGCTTTGATTACTGCTTTGCACACTCTTGGCATTCTCTTGATGAGCTTCAAGAGGTAGTCACCTGAAATGGTCTTCCAACAGTCTTGAAGGAGTTCCCAGAGATGCTTAGCACTTGTTGGCCCTTTTGCCTTCACTCTGCGGTCCAGCTCACCCCAAACCATTTCGATTGGGTTCAGGTCCGGTGACTGTGGAGGCCAAGTCATCTGGTGCAGCACCCCATCACTCTCCTTCATGGTCAAATAGCCCTTACACAGCCTGGAGGTGTGCTTGGGGTCATTGTCCTGTTGAAAAATAAATGATGGTCCAACTAAATGCAAACCGGGATGGAATAGCATGCCGCTGCAAGATGCTGTGGTAGCCATGCTGGTTCAGTATGCCTTCAATTTTGAATAAATCCCCAACAGTGTCACCAGCAAAGCACCCCCACACCATCACACCTCCTCCTCCATGCTTCACGGTGGAAACCATGCATGTAGAGTCCATCCGTTCACCTTTTCTGCGTCGCACAAAGACACGGTGGTTGGAACCAAAGATCTCAAATTTCGACTCATCAGACCAAAGCACAGATTTCCACTGGTCTAATGTCCATTCCTTGTGTTCTTTAGCCCAAAGAAGTCTCTTCTGCTTGTTGCCTGTCCTTCGCAGTGGTCTCCTAGCAGACATTCTACCATGAAGGCCTGATTCACACAGTCTCCTCTTAACAGTTGTTCTAGAGATGTGTCTGCTGCTAGAACTCTGTGTGGCATTGACCTGGTCTCTAATCTGAGCTGCTGTTAATCTGCGATTTCTGAGGCTGGTGACTCGGATGAACTTATCCTCCGCAGCAGAGGTGACTCTTGGTCTTCCTTTCCTGGGGCGGTCCACATGTGAGCCAGTTTCTTTGTAGCGCTTCATGGTTTTTGTGACTGCACTTGGGGACACTTTAAAAGTTTTCCAAATTTTTCAGACTGATTGACCTTCATTTCTTAAAGTAATGATGGCCACTCGTTTTTCTTTACTTAGCTGCTTTTTTCTTGCCATAATACAAATTCTAAAAGTCTATTCAGTAGGACTATCAGCTGTGTATCCACCTGACTTCTCCACAACGCAACTGATGGTCCCAACCCCATTTATAAGGCAAGAAATCCCACTTATTAAACCTGACAAGGTACACCTGTGAAGTGAAAACCTTTTCAGATGACTACCTCTTGAAGCTCATCAAGAGAATGCCAAGTGTGTGCAAAGCAGTAATCAAAGCAAAAGGTGACTACTTTGAAGAACCTAGAATATGACATATTTTCAGTTGTTTCACACTTTTTTGTTATGTATATAATTCCACATGTGTTAATTCATAGTTTTGATGCCTTTAGTGTGAATCTACAATTTTCATAGTCATGAAAATAAAGAAAACTCTTTGAATGAGAAGGTGTGTCCAAACTTTTGGTCTGTAC
The DNA here is from genome assembly GCF_014858855.1 of Bufo gargarizans. Lineage (NCBI taxonomy): Eukaryota > Metazoa > Chordata > Amphibia > Anura > Bufonidae > Bufo > Bufo gargarizans. Next base: position 225,941,509 of record NC_058081.1, on the reverse strand, counting down.
TGTATATATCTTGGACTAAAGTATTTGTGTCATTCTAGCAACCACGGGGGGTGGGGCTAAAATTTCATTTTCATAATGGAACCTGTATTACCAATTTGAATACGAAGTGGCTTCAATCTACCGCTCTGAGCGGCCCCACTAATAGCTGAGAACAACTGCGGAGGGGCTTTTAATGCTACAAATCCATTGTGTTTGCATATAATAGAATACGCAATACCATTTGAAAGTGACCCGTTGCGGGTACTTTTTGGGCACTGCTATTTGAACAGCGATTTGCGGTAACACCAGTACCAAAGGTGGTCTTTTTATTCTCTTGGACACTTTGATTTGAATTCGGGGTTGTGGTACCACAAGTACCATAAGTGGACTCTGCAAATATAACAAGTGTTTCATATAAGATCATCTGTAACATCAACTGTTTAAAGGATTGTGGCATCAACATCGAGTTCCACCCCCTATCAGTATATATATTTTAACCATTGGTACCAATCATTTTTATTCTTTTTAGTGTATAATTTTACGTCTATGTTATTGTTTTATCGGATCTAACAGGTCCTAATAAATATTAAATTGATCCCGATATCCTATGGTCCGAGTGTTGTGAGTGCTCACTCCCTTTTTTCCTCTATTTTTACTACTTTTGGGTCGGGCACCCAAGTCGAGCTAGCAGCACCCGTCATAGCCACTAGGTGTGAGCCAACCACCTATCTATTTTCATAATGTAAGTTTGACTGTTTTTTTAAATATACCATTTAGTAACAGTGACACAAAATAAATATTCAAATCGCTTCCAATAGTGTCATTATCAAATAACTATTCCATCCTACAAACCCTATTACCCTATTACACCAGAATCAGGGCTGACCCTGTTGATTAAAACATACCTTTCTTTTCTGGATCTGTTGTATTTAAGAGGAATAAGTGTGTTTCTAAAAATATGCAATTGAAAGCTTAAGTGCACTGATGGAGGGCCTTAGCCACTCCATAAACCCTAGGGGGCTGCGGAACCCGATATTACCTAATGCGAGGGTCAAATCAGAGGATCTCATGAGAAAATGGGAAAAAGAATCCATTGAATCCTTCCTCCGTCTCATGAGACTATTATTAGAGGAAGAAAAAAACATCCTGGCCAAGACCACCACTGAATTGCAGGGACAGATAGAGACAGCAAAAAAGTTTACCCAATGCTCCGATTTTGAAAGAAGAGAAATAATATTGCAGCAGTCAGTTGAAAAAATTCACTGGCTATATCAGGGAAAGGAAACATAATCTTTTTGTTCGTGACACCGGTGGTTTTAAGGAAGGTACCGTCTTTAGCTATACAGGTAGAAAGACTCAACCTAATATTGAAAGCAAGACGGAAATCTCCTCATCTGACGCAGAGAGTACATCAGCGCCATACACGAACATTAGAAACAGAGGTAGAGGACGTGGCTGGCGACTAAATAGAAATAGAGGCAGGGGTAGATCTGGCAGGGGTGATAGAGGTGTTGTTTTAGGGATGGGCACGGAGTATCCTCTGATAAGCAGACAGAACCAATAGCTCCACTTAGGCACACGGAGGACTTGCAAATAATCAATCTGTCAAGTCGCTTGTTAACAATGCATGAGTAGTGATGAGCAGCAGGGGTCATATTCGAATTCGCAATATATTGTGAATATTTTGTAGAATATTCGTTGAATATTCGCAAATTCGAATATTCCTTATATTCTACGTTTTTTTTTACTCGGAAAATCGGCAAGGTAATGATTGTGTAATATGCAAATTTTCATAATGCGAATTTTCATAATACTAATTTTTTATTGCAAATTTTTCAACTTACGTCTATTAGACAAAGAAGATTATAGCACTATATTAGCTAAATTGCTCTATAGTCATTTTTTTTTTATTTCCGCTATATTGCTATAACGTTTTTTCGAATATTTGTAATATTCTAAAACAAGAATATATAACAATACAGTGAATATTCGAGAAAAAAAAATGAATATAGAGCAATTTTGCTAATATAGTGCTATAATCTTCTTTGTCTAATAGTTGTCATTTTTTCTCATCTGAAGTTCAAAAAACTATAAAAACTATAAAAAAAAGATTATAGCACTATAAAAGCTAAATTTCTCTATATTAGTTTTTTTTCAAATATTCGCTATATTGCTATAACTTTGTTTTTTCGAATATTCGTAATATTCTAAAACAAGAATATATAGCAATATAGCGAATATTCGAAAAAAAACGAATATAGAGCAATTTACCTAATATAGTGCTATAATTTTTTTTATAGTTGTAATTCTTTTCCAATCTGAACTTCAGATGAGAAAAAAATTACAACTATTAGACAAAGAATATTATAGCACTATATTAGCTAAATTGCTCTATATTCTTTTTTTTTCGAATATTCGCTATATTGCTATATATCCTTGTTTTAGAATATTACGAATATTCGAAAAAACTAAGTTATAGCAATATAGCGAATATTCGAAAAAAAATCTAATATAGAGCAATTTACCTAATATAGTGCTATAATCTTCTTTGTCTAATAGTTGTAAGTTGAAAAATTAGCAATAAAAAATTTGTATTACGGAAATTCGCATTACAAAAATTCGCAAACAACACTACTTGTAAAGTCAAATATACTGCAGCCTTCTCATTGGCCCACAAACTAGAAGCAGGGAGGGATCATGTGTACTGATAAATAAAAAATTTGAATATTCGAAATTACGAATATATATCACTATATTCAAAATATTCGTGAATTTTCGAAGTACCTATATTAGCGATAAAAATTTGAAATTCGAATATTCATGATCAACACTATGCATGAGATGGAGCTTCTGCGGAAGGGGCTGTCTTTTGTCCCGGTTTGTAAATATAATCCATTTAACTGGGTCAAAGACTTGAACCTATTTATTAGAAAGTTCAAATGGAGAAAATTCTTCCTCACCAATGACCGGGACCAATGTCGTAAATTGGGCATAGATGAGGAAGAATTAGCGGACGTGCGCCTGCTGGCAGATTTATGGGATGAGCGGCAAAGACCAATAGGAATCGGTCCTTTCACCAGTCTGAAGCGAGCATCTAGGAAAAACCCACCCGTCAGTGACTATTCTCCCCTAGATGCCTTCCTAGTGACGGAGCAATTGAGGACACTACGTGTATGTGAACAGGGGCTGAATAATCTGACCCTGGATGAAGCTGAAGCTCTGATGGCACTGCAAAGTGACATGGATATTGTGGTAAAGCTGTCGGATAAAGGTGGCAATGTAGTGGTCATGGGAAGGGAAACATATAGGGAAATGTGCCTCCGTATTTTAAGTGACAAATTATGTTACGCCAAACTCCACTCGAACCCCGCTAGTGTCCTTAAGAGTGAGTTAACGGGGATATTGAGTGAGGCCAAGAAAAAAAGGGACAATATTTGCGGGCAAGGCGTAATTGTTCCGAATGGGCCGATTTCAGAATTGCTGCAAATGATTAATGGACCAGTTTTAATCGGAGGGAGTATCCAGAAGACCCACTCAGGACGGCATACCATCATGCGGCTGCATGTGACAGAGAAAATCTATTGCATCCTAAAACTGTCAGTGCTGATGATTCTAAGGTTAGAATCATTGGCACATTTGTTACAGCACATAAGGAGGTACGGAGGGTCCTTAAAGACAACTGAGGCCTCCTGCAATCAGATCCGGTAGTGGGACATCTAGTGGGTGACTACCCGCTTGTCACATACCGCAGAGGTGGCAATCTGAGGGATAAGCTAGTACACAGTGCTTTTTCTACCCCAGCACTGGAAACCTGGTTACCCAAGAGACCGCTGGGCACTTTTAGCTGCAGTGGCTGTGTGGCATGCAAAGCCATAAAAAAGGGCAGAATGGTGATAAATACGAGCACTAAAAGGGTGTATGACATCCGGTCTTTCATTAATTGCAGAACGGGGGGTGGTATATGTAACAACGTGCATTTGCGGGCTACAATATGTCAGCAAAACAAAACGCGAGTTCAGATGTCGTATTGGTGAACATTTGCGCAACATTGTCAACAAAGCTGATACACCGATTGCCCAGCATGCTGCGATATACCACCCCAATGCGATCAACTGCATGAGCTTCCAGGGTATTGAGCATATTAGAACATCTGCACGAAGAGGGGATGTTGACAATCTCCTTCTTCGCAAAGAAGCTCAATGGACCATTACCCTGCAGACCGTTAAGCCCCATGGATTAAATTACTTTATCTCCTATGTTAGTTTTATATAGGTAGATGTAGTACTTGCCATTTCTATACATCCATATGGGTCCAGAGATAGACCCCTTTCTCTGGGAAATGCATATGTATCTTGTTCCGCATATCTCTCTCTGGTACTTTAGGCATAGAATGTGTGCCTACAAAGAGATATGCAAGTCATACTTGGAGTGGTATTATCAGTATTTTCTTCTCTATCTGTGATGACCATGATACTGTCATTGGTTAATGCAGGGAGCGGTTTTGACAACAGTGACGACCACTGCGTATGTAAGAATTTCAGACTTTGCAGTGGCCGCATTTGCTTGGTTACTGCTATATGCCTTGTTTGTGTTATGAACAGTATTTGGTTATGGGTACCTTATATTAAGATGCTGTCCTGGCGATTCACCTCCTAGGATGCTTGATGAGTTAAGTCTGTCACTGGATTATAGAAGGATCACCGAACTTTATCACTCCTGTAATGTATACCTCCCCCTTCACCCTCTGAAGCGACACAAGTAGACGGGGCAGGGGCGCGCCTGTTCTCCGGCTGTGACGCTGTTTTATTGGCTCCCGCGCGGCTTGGGCTGGCCTAGGGGGTGTGGTTTTCTCTTCTTTAGTGGCAGCGCTGGGCGGCCGAGCTACGGCCGTCCCAGTGCCGCAGGTTACATGTCTGCACGTGTTGTATGGAAGCGTGCAGTACACTGTCTTTGTTTGTATGTCCTAATAAGCTCCTGATGAAGTGGTTGCAACGTAAAAGAGGCAGCCAGAGAAACGCATCGAGCTGGGCTAGTCACCCTGATAGAGAGGGGCAGCTCTCATAGAAAGGGACATTATCGTAGCCATATTTACTCTTAACTTAGGGTAGGAGTGTGAGTGGCTTTGAGTCATTGGAATTAGGTTGTGTGATTGTAGGTGGAGTAGCCTATTGTGCAACCAATCCACCTCCCCTAATATCCAGTTAGTTCACTGCTCCCTTCACTGCACACAGACTTAGGTGCAGAGGTAAGTGTTACACAACATACTCATACCCGGCAATCACGCCACCTAGTACGTCTGGTGCATATTGTGTATGTAGATGTTCAATGGAGAAATCCTTTTTATCTGATGTATTAATAAAAGTTATATTTTAGCGACAACATTTGGATAGTGAAACTCCATGAACCTTAGCTCTTCCACTGTGCTTCCGGAGGCTCTCTCTCCACCTGAACATCTGTCTGTTTCAATCAAATGGAGGAGAGTTGTCTAGGGAAGCAGAGTGGAGGAGCTAAGGTGCACTGATTGGCTGGGTCCCGTCCTAGGTCCTTGTAAACCCTAATTTGCATATTTAAAAACACACACGTATGGAATGGGGGATGGAAGGTATGGTTTTAATTAGCAAAGTTAGGCCTACCAGGCCTTATTGCTGCTTTTATACAGTTTACCCTGCTGACAGACACCCTTTAAAAAGCTTTGCAAAAGAGGAGGAGACTGGCAATATACGCCCTTTATTAAAGGAGCATTCTGGATTCTAAATATGAATGCTCAATTTCCAGAAGGTTTCCATTGGGCAATCAATGTAATATTCAGTACTTTTAATGATGCTTATACTGTTTATAGCAGTGAGTGAAACTACCTAATTATCATAAAAAATAGATAGATATGAGATAGATAGATAGATAGATAGATAGATATATGCGTGAATAAGTATTTTTTTTCCTTTTAACTTGTGAGAATGCTGCCTTTTTGCTACTTTTGTTTATTTGGGAAAAAGTTGTATCCCCCTTTTCGCAACATTTTTTATCTAGTGCTGACATTTTTCAGCTTTGTTTTTTTTATTTATTTTTTATTTTTTAGATAGATAGAATACTGCCCCTAATTGTTCAGCAGTAAACCACCTTGACACCACTGGGCTTCTCAAAAAACAAAACAAAAACAAAAACAACTAAAACTCTAAGAATTTTGTACTAACCAGTGTTAATTTAGTAAGGATCTTCTTTGCTTCTGATTGTTTCTTAAATGTTCAGTCTCTGGTGCAATTTCTTGATTACTTTAGAATCCTCCTCTTGTCTACAGCATCTTTTCAATAAAGGCAGTGACATCAGCCCATCCCAATTAAAGTGTTCTCCCAACATTTATGAGTGTTAATTCTGTTTCTTAGTGCTCTGTACACCAGACTGTGTGGAACTTCATACCAGCATATACAGTAGATGTGAACTTTCCTTGTTTTCAGCCACTTTTACTAAAAGTCCAGTCTTTGTGACTATGTCTAGCACAGTCTCTTACCCCTCCTTCCTCCATTTTTATGTATGAGGGGATTGCAGCTCCTTCACTCACTAGTCTAAAGGTCAATGTAAGATCATCAGCCCTGCTGGTTGGTTGGTGTAATGAAGGAAGTTGTGGGCGGACGATTACCTTTGCAGTCCACCCCTGGACAAAAGTAGTGCAAGCAGCAAGGTTATGTTCAGCATAGCAGACCAGTGAGTGTTTAAAGTATTTTCTTGTTCGGTGGCAGACAGGCCACCGAAAGCTGTGTCTTACCACACCTGGTGTTAACTTGGGCAGCACCTGGGTACTGCTGCTGTTGTCAATCCTGGCTCTCATAAACAGCTGATACAGCCTTCACTTAGGAAAGAATTGAAGACAAACTTGAACAGTTCCAGATATTCTAGTAGAAATAGCTGTTTCAAAATAAATTTAGCGCAGGATTAACTCAGTCCATGAGTTTCAACTCAGTCAAAAATAACTCAGTCTATGGTAATTTGAGTAGTTGATGGGGTGAAATACAGTTAGAAAACTTCCTTGTGTGTCATTTACTTCCAACCAACTCAGCATCAGATGTATTAAACAAAACAAACAAATGTCCTATTATTACTTTTTTTCTGTCCAACACTGCATTTTACCCCTTTGGGACACAGCCTTATTTCACCTTAAGGACCAGGCCATTTTTTTGCAAATCTGACCAGTGTCACTTTAAGTGGTGACAAATTTAAAACGCTATGACTTATCCAGGCCATTCTGAGATTGTTTTTTCGTCACATATCGTAATTCATGACACTGGTAAAATGAAGTAAAAAATAATAATTTTTATTTATAAAAAAAATACCAAATTTACCAAAAATGTGTAATAAATAGCAAATTTCCAAGTTTCAATTTCTCTACTTCTATAATACATAGTAATACCTCCAAAAATAGTTATTACTTTACATTCCCCATATGTCTACTTCATGTTTGGATCATTTTGGGAATTATATTTAATTTTTTGGGGATGTTACAAGGCTTAGAAGCAAATCTTAATTTTTTTTTTTTAATTTTCAAAAACCCAATTCAGACCAGTTCAGGTCTGAAGTTACTTTGCAAGGCTTACATAATGGAAACCACCCAAAAATGACCCCATTCTAGAAACTACACCCCTCAAGGTATTCAAAACTGATTTTACAAACTTTGTTAACCCTTTAGGTGTTCCACAAGAATTAATGGAAAATAGAGATACAATTTCCAAATTTCACTTTTTTGGCAGATTTTCCATTATAATCAATTTTTCCCAGTAACAAAGCAAGTGTTAACAGCCAAACAAAACTTTATATTTATTGCCCGGAATCTGTAGTTTACAGAAACACCTCATAAGTGGTTGTAAACTGCTGTACGGGCACACGATAGGGCGTAGAAGGAAAGGAGGAATGCCATACGGTTTTTGGAAGGCAGATTTTGCTTGACTGTTTTTTTTTACACCATGTCCCATTTGAAGCCCCACTGATGCACCCCTAGAGAAGAAACTCCAAAAAAGTGACCCCATTTTAGAAACTACAGGATAGGGTGGCAGTATTGTTGGTACTAGTTTAGGGTACATATGATTTTTTGTTGCTCTATATTACACTTTTTGTGAGGCAAGGTAACAAGAAAAAGCTGTTTTGCTACCGTTTTAATTTTTTGTTATTTACAACATTCATCTGACAGGTTAGATCATGTGATATTTTTATAGAACAGGTTGTCACAGATGCGGCAATACCTAATATCTATACCTTTTTTTATGTAAGTTTTACACAATGATTTCTTTTTTGAAACAAAATGTTTTAGTGTTTCCATAGTATGAGATGACTGTTTTATTGGCACTATTTTGGTGTGCGTGTGACTTTTTGATCGCTTGCCATTAAACTTTTTGTGATGTAAGTTGACAAAAAATGGTTTATTTAGCACAGTTTTTATTTTGCATTTTTTACGGTGTTCATCTGAGGGGTTAGGTCATGTGATATTTTTACAGAGATGGTCGATACGGACGCAGCAATACCTAATATGTATACTTTTTATTTTATTTATGTAAGTTTTACACAATAATATAATTTTTGAAACAAAAAAAACAAACATGTTTTAGTGTCTTCATATTCTAAGAGCCATAGTTTTTGGGAGATTATCTTAGGTAGGGTCTCATTTTTTGCGAGAATAGATGACGGTTTGATTGGCACTATTCTCGGGTGCATATGACTTTTTGATCGCTTGCTATTACACTTTTTGTGATGTAAGGTGACAAAAAATTGTTTATTTAGTGCACTTTTTCTTTTTTCTTTTTTACGGTGTTCTTCTGAGGGGTTAGGTCATGTAATATTTTTATAGAGCCGGTCGATACGGAAGCGGCGATACCTAATATGTATACTTTCTTTTATTTATGTAAGTTTTACACAATAACAGGATTAAAACAAAAAATAATGTTTTAGTGTCTCCATATTCTGAGCCATATTTTTTTTTGGACGATTGTCTCAGGTAGGGGCTCATTTTTTGCGGGATGAGGTGACGGTTAGATTGGCACTATTTTGGTGGGCAAACACCTTTTTGATCGCTTGCTGTTGGCCTTTTTGTGATTTAAGGTGACAAAAAACTGGTTTATTTAGCACGATTTTTATTTTTTATTTTTTACGGTGTTCATCTGAGGGGTTCGGTCATGTAATATGTTTTTTAGATCCCCCTATGTTTTACTAATTTATCTTTAACTTTATTTGGGGAAAATGACGTTTTTGTTTATTTTTACTTTGAATTTTTTTGGGGGGGAAACTTTATTTTTTCAACTTGTTTTTAACTTTATTTTTTGTCCCACTTTGGGACTTAAACTTTTGGGGGTCTTATCCCTTTACAATGCATTCCAATACTTCTGTATTGGAATGCATTGGCTGTATGAGTAATACTGTGAGTATTACTCATACAGCTTCCGGCCTGTGAGATCCAGGGGGCTGGATCTCACAGGCACGTCACAGGAAAGCAGCGGCGATGCCTCAGGAAGGCATCACGCTGCCTTCCATGCCATTGGGTCCTCCCTACAGACCCATGGGGACCCGATGTGTCAAGACTAGAGTTGAGCGAACACCTGGATGTTCGGGTTCGAGAAGTTCGGCCGAACATCCCGGAAATGTTCGGGTTCGGGATCCGAACCCGATCCGAACTTCGTCCCGAACCCGAACCCCATTGAAGTCAATGGGGACCCGAACTTTTCGGCACTAAAACGGCTGTAAAACAGCCCAGGAAAGGGCTAGAGGGCTGCAAAAGGCAGCAACATGTAGGTAAATCCCCTGCAAACAAATGTGGATAGGGAAATTAATTAAAATAAAAATTAAATAAATAAAAATTAACCAAAATCAATTGGAGAGAGGTTCCATAGCAGAGAATCTGGCTTCCCGTCACCCACCACTGGAACAGTCCATTCTCAGATATTTAGGCCCCGGCACCCAGGCAGAGGAGAGAGGTCCCGTAACAGAGAATCTGTCTTCATGTCAGCAGAGAATTAGTTTGCATGTCATAGCAGAGAATGAGGCTTCACGTCAGCCACCACTGCAACAGTCCATTGGCATATATTTAGGCCTAGCACACAGGCAGAGGAGAGAGGTCCCGTAACAGAGAATCTGGCTTCATGTCAGCAGAGAATCAGTCTGCATGTCATAGCAGAGAATGAGGCTTCACGTCAGCCACCACTGCAACAGTCCATTGGCATATATTTAGGCCCAGCACACACACAGGCAGAGGAGAGAGGTCCCGTAACAGAGAATCTGGCTTCATGTCAGCAGAGAATCAGTCTGCATGTCATAGCAGAGAATGAGGCTTCACGTCAGCCACCACTGCAACAGTCCATTGGCATATATTTAGGCCCAGCACACACACAGGCAGAGGAGAGAGGTCCCGTAACAGAGAATCTGGCTTCATGTCAGCAGAGAATCAGTCTGCATGTCATAGCAGAGAATGAGGCTTCACGTCAGCCACCACTGCAACAGTCCATTGGCATATATTTAGGCCCAGCACACACACAGGCAGAGGAGAGAGGTCCCGTAACAGAGAATCTGGCTTCATGTCAGCAGAGAATCAGTCTGCATGTCATAGCAGAGAATGAGGCTTCACGTCAGCCACCACTGCAACAGTCCATTGGCATATATTTAGGCCCAGCACACACACAGGCAGAGGAGAGAGGTCCCGTAACAGAGAATCTGTCTTCATGTCAGCAGAGAATTAGTCTGCATGTCATAGCAGAGAATGAGGCTTCACGTCACCCACCACTGCAACAGTCCATTGGCATATATTTAGGCCTAGCACACAGGCAGAGCAGAGAGGTCCCGTAACAGACAATCTGGCTTCATGACAGCAGAGAATCAGTCTGCATGTCATAGCAGAGAATGAGGCTTCACGTCACCCACCACTGCAACAGTCCATTGGCATATATTTAGGCCTAGCACACAGGCAGAGCAGAGAGGTCCCGTAACAGACAATCTGGCTTCATGTCAGCAGAGAATCAGTCTGCATGTCATAGCAGAGAATGAGGCTTCACGTCACCCACCACTGCAACAGTCCATTGGCATATATTTAGGCCTAGCACACAGGCAGAGCAGAGAGGTCCCGTAACAGACAATCTGGCTTCATGACAGCAGAGAATCAGTCTGCATGTCATAGCAGAGAATGAGGCTTCACGTCACCCACCACTGCAACAGTCCATTGGCATATATTTAGGCCTAGCACACAGGCAGAGCAGAGAGGTCCCGTAACAGACAATCTGGCTTCATGTCAGCAGAGAATCAGTCTGCATGTCATAGCAGAGAATGAGGCTTCACGTCACCCACCACTGCAACAGTCCATTGGCATATATTTAGGCCTAGCACACAGGCAGAGCAGAGAGGTCCCGTAACAGACGATCTGGCTTCATGTCAGCAGAGAATCAGTCTGCATGTCATAGCAGAGAATCAGGCTTCACGTCAGCCACCACTGCAACAGTCCATTGTCATAAATTTAGGCCCAGCACCCAGGCAGAGGAGAGAGGTCCCGTAACAGACAATCTGGCTTCATGTCAGCAGAGAATTAGTCTGCATGTCATAGCAGAGAATCAGGCTTCATGTCAGCCACCACTGCAACAGTCCATTGGCATATATTTAGGCCTAGCACACAGGCAGAGGAGAGGTTCATTCAACTTTGGGTAGCATCGCAATATAATGGTAAAATGAAAATAAAAATAGGATTGAATGAGGAAGTGCCCTGGAGTCCAATAATATATGGTTATGGGGAGGTAGTTAATGTCTAATCTGGACAAGGGACGGACAGGTCCTGTGGGATCCATGCCTGGTTCATTTTTATGAACGTCAGCTTGTCCACATTGGCTGTAGACAGGCGGCTGCGTTTGTCTGTAATGACGCCCCCTGCCGTGCTGAATACACGTTCAGACAAAACGCTGGCTGCCGGGCAGGCCAGCACCTCCAAGGCATAAAAGGCTAGCTCTGGCCACGTGGACAATTTAGAGACCCAGAAGTTGAATGGGGCCGAACCATCAGTCAGTACGTGGAGGGGTGTGCACACGTACTGTTCCACCATGTTAGTGAAATGTTGCCTCCTGCTAACACGTTGCGTATCAGGTGGTGGTGCAGTTAGCTGTGGCGTGTTGACAAAAGTTTTCCACATCTCTGCCATGCTAACCCTGCCCTCAGAGGAGCTGGCCGTGACACAGCTGCCTTGGCGACCTCTTGCTCCTCCTCTGCCTTGGCCTTGGGCTTCCACTTGTTCCCCTGTGACATTTGGGAATGCTCTCAGTAGCGCGTCTACCAACGTGCGCTTGTACTCGCGCATCTTCCTATCACGCTCCAGTGCAGGAAGTAAGGTGGGCACATTGTCTTTGTAGCGTGGATCCAGCAGGGTGGCAACCCAGTAGTCCGCACAGGTTAAAATGTGGGCAACTCTGCTGTCGTTGCGCAGGCACTGCAGCATGTAGTCGCTCATGTGTGCCAGGCTGCCCAGGGGTAAGGACAAGCTGTCCTCTGTGGGAGGCGTATCGTCATCGTCCTGCCTTTCCCCCCAGCCACGCACCAGTGATGGACCCGAGCTGCGTTGGGTGCCACCCCGCTGTGACCATGCTTCATCCTCATCCTCCTCCACCTCCTCCTCATCCTCGTCCTCCTCGTCCTCCAGTAGTGGGCCCTGGCTGGCCACATTTGTACCTGGCCTCTGCTGTTGCAAAAAACCTCCCTCTGAGTCACTTCGAAGAGACTGGCCTGAAAGTGCTAAAAATGACCCCTCTTCCTCATCCTCCTCCTCCTCCTCCTGGGCCACCTCCTGTTCCATCATCGCCCTAAGTGTTTTCTCAAGGAGACATAGAAGTGGTATTGTAACGCTGATAACGTTGTCATCGCCACTGGCCATGTTGGTGGAGTACTCGAAACAGCGCAACAGGGCACACAGGTCTCGCATGGAGGCCCAGTCATTGGTGGTGAAGTGGTGCTGTTCTGTAGTGCGACTGACCCGTGCGTGCTGCAGCTGAAACTCCACTATGGCCTGCTGCTGCTCGCACAGTCTGTCCAGCATGTGCAAGGTGGAGTTCCACCTGGTGGGCACGTCGCATATGAGGCGGTGAGCGGGAAGGCCGAAGTTACGCTGTAGCGCAGACAGGCGAGCAGCGGCAGGATGTGAACGCCGGAAGCGCGAACAGACGGCCCGCACTTTATGCAGCAGCTCTGACATGTCGGGGTAGTTGTGAATGAACTTCTGCACCACCAAATTCAGCACATGCGCCAAGCAAGGGATGTGCGTCAAATTGGCTAGTCCCAGAGCTGCAACGAGATTTCGCCCATTATCACACACCACCAGGCCGGGCTTGAGGCTCACCGGCAGCAACCACTCGTCGGTCTGTTGTTCAATACCCCGCCACAACTCCTGTGCGGTGTGGGGCCTGTCCCCCAAACATATGAGTTTCAGAATGGCCTGCTGACGTTTACCCCGGGCTGTGCTGAAGTTGGTGGTGAAGGTGTGTGGCTGACTGGATGAGCAGGTGGAAGAAGAGGAGGAGGAAGCCGAGAAGGAGGAGGTGGCAACAGGAGGCAAAGAATGTTGCCCTGCGATCCTTGGCGGCGGCAGGACGTGCGCCAAACAGCTCTCCGCCTGGGGCCCAGCTGCCACTACATTTACCCAGTGTGCAGTTAGGGAGATATAGCGTCCCTGGCCGTGCTTACTGGTCCACGTATCTGTGGTTAGGTGGACCTTGCTACAGATGGCGTTGCGCAGTGCACACTTGATTTTATCGGATACTTGGTTGTGCAGGGAAGGCACGGCTCTCTTGGAGAAGTAGTGCCGGCTGGGAACAACATACTGTGGGACAGCAAGCGACATGAGCTGTTTGAAGCTGTCTGTGTCCACCAGCCTAAATGACAGCATTTCATAGGCCAGTAGTTTAGAAATGCTGGCATTCAGGGCCAGGGATCGAGGGTGGCTAGGTGGGAATTTACGCTTTCTATCAAATGTTTGTGAGATGGAGAGCTGAACGCTGGCGTGTGACATGGTTGAGACGCTTGGTGACGGAGGTGGTGGTGGTGGTGTTGGTGGTACATCCCCTGTTTGCTGGGCGGCAGGTGCCAACGTTCCTCCAGAGGCGGAGGAAGAGGCCGAGGCGGCAGCAGCAGAATAGGCCGAGGCGGCAGCAGCAGAAGAGGTAGCAGGGGGAGCCTGAGTGACTTCCTTGGTTTTAAGGTGTTTACTCCACTGCAGTTCATGCTTTGCATGCAGGTGCCTGGTCATGCAGGTTGTGCTCAGGTTCAGAACGTTAATGCCTCGCTTCAGGCTCTGATGGCACAGCGTGCAAACCACTCGGGTCTTGTCGTCAGCACATTGTTTGAAGAAGTGCCATGCCAGGGAACTCCTTGAAGCTGCCTTTGGGGTGCTCGGTCCCAGATGGCGGCGGTCAGTAGCAGGCGGAGTCTCTTGGCGGCGGGTGTTCTGCTTTTGCCCACTGCTCCCTCTTTTGCTACGCTGTTGGCTCGGTCTCACCACTGCCTCTTCCTCCGAACTGTGAAAGTCAGTGGCACGACCTTCATTCCATGTGGGGTCTAGGACCTCATCGTCCCCTGCATCGTCTTCCACCCAGTCTTGATCCCTGACCTCCTGTTCAGTCTGCACACTGCAGAAAGACGCAGCAGTTGGCACCTGTGTTTCGTCATCATCAGAGACATGCTGAGGTGGTATTCCCATGTCCTCATCATCAGGAAACATAAGTGGCTGTGCGTCAGTGCATTCTATGTCTTTCACCGCTGGGGAAGGGCTAGGTGGATGCCCTTGGGAAACCCTGCCAGCGGAGTCTTCAAACAGCATAAGAGACTGCTGCATAACTTGAGGCTGAGACAGTTTCCCTGGTATGCATGGGGGTGATGTGACAGACTGATGGGGTTGGTTTTCAGGCGCCATCTGTGCGCTTTCTGCAGAAGACTGGGTGGGAGATAATGTGAACGTGCTGGATCCACTGTCGGCCACCCAATTGACTAATGCCTGTACCTGCTCAGGCCTTACCATCCTTAGAACGGCATTGGGCCCCACCATATATCGCTGTAAATTCTGGCGGCTACTGGGACCTGAGGTAGTTGGTACACTAGGACGTGTGGATGTGGCAGAACGGCCACGTCCTCTCCCAGCACCAGAGGGTCCACTAACACCACCACGACCATGTCCACGTCCGCGTCCCTTACTAGATGTTTTTCTCATTGTTATGGTTCACCACAACAACAAATATATTATTTGGCCCAATGTATTGTATTCAAATTCAGCGGGATATAAATTTGAGGCCTAGTATTTAGGCGCTGGGTGACCGGTATGGATTTAGTGACAGAATTAGACTTGGAAATGCACAGAAGCGTGTGTGTGAAGTTATTCTGAATGACCCAATGTGCACCTTGAATATTATATACCCTTTTTGGGATAGATTTCAAATAGCTCTGATATAGCAGGAACCACTAAATTATGAAATTGCTAAATTGGGAATTGTACTTCAACCCAGAACAAAAAATGTGCTTTGACGGGCACTAAATAACTTTCCCAGCTACAACAGTACAGCGGTAACGAGAGATTTAGAGGGATTTAAATTTGAGGCCTAGTATTTAGGCGCTGGGTGACAGGTATGGGTTTAGTGACAGAATTAGACTTGGAAATACACAGTAGCGGGTGTGTGTGAAGTTATTCTGAATGACCCAATGTGCACCTTCAATATTATATACCCTTTTTGGGATAGATTTCAAATAGCTCTGATATAGCAGGAACCACTAAATTATGAAATTGCTAAATTGGGAATTGTACTTCAACCCAGAACAAAAAATGTGCTTTGACGGACACTAAATATCTTGCCCAGCAACAACAGTACAGCGGTGGGTAACGAGAGATTTAGAGGGATTTAAATTTGAGGCCTAGTATTTAGGCGCTGGGTCACCGGTATGGATTTAGTGACAGAATTAGACTTGGAAATGCACAGAAGCGTGTGTGTGAAGTTATTCTGAATGACCCTATGTGCACCTTCAATATTATATACCCTTTTAGGGATAGATTTCAAATAGCTCTGATATAGCAGAAACCACTAAATTATGAAATTGCTAAATTGGGAATTGTACTTCAACCCAGAACAAAAAATGTGCTTTGACGGACACTAAATATCTTGCCCAGCAACAACAGTACAGCGGTGGGTAACGAGAGATTTAGAGGGATTTAAATTTGAGGCCTAGTATTTAGGCGCTGGGTGACAGGTATGGGTTTAGTGACAGAATTAGACTTGGAAATACACAGTAGCGGGTGTGTGTGAAGTTATTCTGAATGACCCAATGTGCACCTTCAATATTATATACCCTTTTTGGGATAGATTTCAAATAGCTCTGATATAGCAGGAACCACTAAATTATGAAATTGCTAAATTGGGAATTGTACTTCAACCCAGAACAAAAAATGTGCTTTGACGGACACTAAATATCTTGCCCAGCAACAACAGTACAGCGGTGGGTAACGAGAGATTTAGAGGGATTTAAATTTGAGGCCTAGTATTTAGGCGCTGGGTCACCGGTATGGATTTAGTGACAGAATTAGACTTGGAAATGCACAGAAGCGTGTGTGTGAAGTTATTCTGAATGACCCTATGTGCACCTTCAATATTATATACCCTTTTAGGGATAGATTTCAAATAGCTCTGATATAGCAGAAACCACTAAATTATGAAATTGCTAAATTGGGAATTGTACTTCAACCCAGAACAAAAAATGTGCTTTGACGGACACTAAATATCTTGCCCAGCAACAACAGTACAGCGGTGGGTAACGAGAGATTTAGAGGGATTTAAATTTGAGGCCTAGTATTTAGGCGCTGGGTGACAGGTATGGGTTTAGTGACAGAATTAGACTTGGAAATACACAGTAGCGGGTGTGTGTGAAGTTATTCTGAATGACCCAATGTGCACCTTCAATATTATATACCCTTTTTGGGATAGATTTCAAATAGCTCTGATATAGCAGGAACCACTAAATTATGAAATTGCTAAATTGGGAATTGTACTTCAACCCAGAACAAAAAATGTGCTTTGACGGACACTAAATATCTTGCCCAGCAACAACAGTACAGCGGTGGGTAACGAGAGATTTAGAGGGATTTAAATTTGAGGCCTAGTATTTAGGCGCTGGGTCACCGGTATGGATTTAGTGACAGAATTAGACTTGGAAATGCACAGAAGCGTGTGTGTGAAGTTATTCTGAATGACCCTATGTGCACCTTCAATATTATATACCCTTTTAGGGATAGATTTCAAATAGCTCTGATATAGCAGGAACCACTAAATTATGAAATTGCTAAATTGGGAATTGTACTTCAACCCAGAACAAAAAATGTGCTTTGACGGACACTAAATATCTTGCCCAGCAACAACAGTACAGCGGTGGGTAACGAGAGATTTAGAGGGATTTAAATTTGAGGCCTAGTATTTAGGCGCTGGGTCACCGGTATGGATTTAGTGACAGAATTAGACTTGGAAATGCACAGAAGCGGTGTGTGTGAAGTTATTCTGAATGACCCTATGTGCACCTTCAATATTATATACCCTTTTAGGGATAGATTTCAAATAGCTCTGATATAGCAGAAACCACTAAATTATGAAATTGCTAAATTGGGAATTGTACTTCAACCCAGAACAAAAAATGTGCTTTGACGGACACTAAATATCTTGCCCAGCAACAACAGTACAGCGGTGGGTAACGAGAGATTTAGAGGGATTTAAATTTGAGGCCTAGTATTTAGGCGCTGGGTCACCGGTATGGATTTAGTGACAGAATTAGACTTGGAAATGCACAGAAGCGTGTGTGTGAAGTTATTCTGAATGACCCTATGTGCACCTTCAATATTATATACCCTTTTAGGGATAGATTTCAAATAGCTCTGATATAGCAGAACCACTAAATTATGAAATTGCTAAATTGGGAATTGTACTTCAACCCAGAACAAAAAATGTGCTTTGACGGACACTAAATATCTTGCCCAGCAACAACAGTACAGCGGTGGGTAACGAGAGATTTAGAGGGATTTAAATTTGAGGCCTAGTATTTAGGCGCTGGGTCACCGGTATGGATTTAGTGACAGAATTAGACTTGGAAATGCACAGAAGCGTGTGTGTGAAGTTATTCTGAATGACCCTATGTGCACCTTCAATATTATATACCCTTTTAGGGATAGATTTCAAATAGCTCTGATATAGCAGAAACCACTAAATTATGAAATTGCTAAATTGGGAATTGTACTTCAACCCAGAACAAAAAATGTGCTTTGACGGACACTAAATATCTTGCCCAGCAACAACAGTACAGCGGTGGGTAACGAGAGATTTAGAGGGATTTAAATTTGAGGCCTAGTATTTAGGCGCTGGGTCACCGGTATGGATTTAGTGACAGAATTAGACTTGGAAATGCACAGAAGCGTGTGTGTGAAGTTATTCTGAATGACCCTATGTGCACCTTCAATATTATATACCCTTTTAGGGATAGATTTCAAATAGCTCTGATATAGCAGGAACCACTAAATTATGAAATTGCTAAATTGGGAATTGTATTTCAACCCAGAACAAGAAATGTGCTTGAACGGACACTAAATAACTCGCCCAGCTACAGCACTAGGGACAGATTTAGCTGGATATAAATTTGAGGCCTAGTATTTAGGCGCTGGGTGACCGGTATGGATTTAGTGACAGAATTAGACTGGGATATGGCCAAAAAATGAACAGACTATTGCTGGTTAAATGCACTTGGTGTGACAGCTTCACCCTGATGTAGGCTTTAGCCAAAAAACAACCACACCATTGAGGGTTAAATGCACTTGGTGACAGGCGCAGCTTGCCCCTGATTTTGTATATGGCCAAAAAATGAACAGACTATTGCTGGTTAAATGCACTTGGTGTGACAGCTTCACCCTGATGTAGGCTTTAGCCAAAAAACAACCACACCATTGAGGGTTAAATGCACTTGGTGACAGGCGCAGCTTGCCCCTGATTTTGTATATGGCCAAAAAATGAACAGACTATTGCTGGTTAAATGCACTTGGTGTGACAGCTTCACCCTGATGTAGGCTTTAGCCAAAAAACAACCACACCATTGAGGGTTAAATGCACTTGGTGACAGGCGCAGCTTGCCCCTGATTTTGTATATGGCCAAAAAATGAACAGACTATTGCTGGTTAAATGCACTTAGGTGTGACAGCTTCACCCTGATGTAGGCTTTAGCCAAAAAACAACCACACCATTGAGGGTTAAATGCACTTGGTCGCAGCTTGTGCTGGCGCACCACAAGACACAAAATGGCCGCCGATCACCCCAGAAAAATGAGACTGACAAACGGTCTGTGCAGCCTAAAAACAGTGAGCAATTGAGGATCAGCAGCTCAATGATCCACAGCTGCAGATCGATCAGTTAATCAAGTCCTTTGGAGGAGTTAATCTGCCTAATCTCGCCCTACTGTCGCAGCCGCAACCTCTCCCTACGCTAATCAGAGCAGAGTGACGGGCGGCGCTATGTGACTCCAGCTTAAATAGAGGCTGGGTCACATGGTGCTCTGGCCAATCACAGCCATGCCAATAGTAGGCATGGCTGTGATGGCCTCTTGGGGCAAGTAGTATGACGCTTGTTGATTGGCTGCTTTGCAGCCTTTCAAAAAGCGCCAAGAAAGCGTCACAAAAGCGCGAAGAAAGCGACGAACACCGAACCCGAACCCGGACTTTTACGAAAATGTCCGGGTTCGGGTCCGTGTCACGGACACCCCAAAATTCGGTACGAACCCGAACTATACAGTTCGAGTTCGCTCATCCCTAGTCAAGACATTGCATTCTAAGAAATTGAAAATTTGGAAAAAAAATGAATCCATTAACAAACCATGTCCCTATTTGTTTTATTTTGTAATTAAAGGGGGTTCTTTACTTTGTCCCTGGAAACAATGAATATCTCAACAGACATAGAAACAAGACAGAATATGTAGAGATATACTGTACCTATTAATTATAAAGAATCTATCTATAATAAAATACAATTAAACACCTCTCTGCTTACACAAAATACACGATCACACAATATATAAGCTAATCCTATACTCACTATATAAATTAATGTGAGGTTCCTAACAAAGACATTTTGATCATAATCAGAGATGAGTGAAATTATGAAAAATTTAATTCGGCAGCTTTGTCGAAGTTTCCCAAGAAATTTAATTAGCTCCGAATTACTTTGTTACAAATCACTATAAATCAGGTATACCCAGGACACTCTGCCTTGGGGTACAGCCACATGGTGCCAATTAGTCTGCAGCTGCCTTTCATTTAATAATAAAGACCGCACTGTATAGTCGGTCTTCATTGTTAATGGCCGCGCTGCACCTTTAATGCACCTTTAAACAGGGGATGATGCTGGTCTGGGGTTTAGTTGGTTAGATGGGGGCACAATATGCTGGCATACCCACTTTTCCAACCCCAACACTTTCCTGCCCTACAGGTGGGAGCCCTTCTTCTGACATCTGCTTTTGCTCCTTTTTCACATCAATTAATATCAATGAAACTATGTATTTAGTTAAATCCAGATCCTCCTCTCTATGCGTGTTTCTGACTTTTCAAGGAAGTAAAGCCAGCAAAGGATGAGAATGGACATCACTAAGAAGTGCGGACTGGATGACTGGATGGTATTGGTTGTCACACTGGGAACTGGAATAATAAAGGTTTCCATCGTATTGATATTGAATTCTTCTATTAATCATTTTCAGCAACACTGTCCCTAGCGAATGAGCACTTGCCATGTCTCTCCTTATGCTCAACTCACAGGACAATGGCGGAGACGGCATGAGGGTTTTATAGGGCCGTGACATCACTGGGGATGCGAATTGCGACTGCGAATTGGCTGGTGGCAAGCATTATGGGTGATCTTGCTTTCATCGGCTTGTCTCCTCTAAACTTAGTTTTGCTTTGTAACACATGCAGCCACCAATTAAAAAATAAAATAAATCATTACTGCGAAGATTTGGATTCATCACAAATGAAAGTTTTCCTAAACTTTAGACCGAATTCCACTTCTAATGCTTTGCTTCACTCAACACTAATCCGAATTATCTGTCCATTCACCATCAAGATGATCTCTCTTGGATGGGAACGTATGCTGGCACCTTTTTCTGGTACCATCCAGCCTCCAATAAATTCAGGGCAAGCAAATTCCACATCAATGTCATGGTCTTACCTCCTTGCTGTCCTCCTTCGTTTGACATGTGCTGGCGGCCATCTTGGTTTCTGGGTTTCTTGTAGCCTCCCACCCTGCGGCTCCTCCTTCCCACTGGGAGGAGCTGGATGCCTAGCTCATATATATAGGAGGTCTGTGGCTTCAGTTCCTTGCTTGGTCCTCCTGTGCTCACATGCTTCTAAGACTGCTGCGGCTTCTGGTTCCTGATCCTGGCTTCGTCTGACTACCCTGCTGATTCCTGATCCTGGCTTCGTCTGACTACCCTGCTGATTCCTGATCCTGGCTTCGTCTGACTACCCTTCTGGTTCCTGATCCCTGGTTTCGCAAGACCCTGCTTCGGTTTAGCCATCCGTTTGGACTTTTGCCTTACAGCTTTATTTTCAATAAAGCCTTCTTATTTCCACTCATCTCTTGTTGTACGTCTGGTTCATGGTTCCATGACATTAGGACCAAGCCATGAATTCTGACGGTACAGGGCCATCCTCGCTACCTACGCTGGTTGCCAGACTTGATCAGCAGGATCACCTGTTGGGTCGGTTCGCTGTGGCGTTGCAAACCCTGCTTGAACGCACGGCTCATTTAGCTTCCGTTGCCGATGGGTCGGTTGTCGCTCCTGGGCCCGCTCCTACTGCCGCTCCGGTTGTTGCGCCAGAGTCTACTCCGACACCTGTTGCTGCGCCTGCGGTGTTTCAGGGTATGACCGGTTCTGCCCCCCTTCCACAGTGCTTTGGGGGAGAGCCAACTCAGTGCCGAGGTTTCCTTAACCAGGTGGGCATTTACTTCGAGTTGCTGCCACATGCTTTTCCTACTGAGAGATCAAAGGTGGGCTTCTTGATCTCGCTGCTCTCGGACAAGGCCTTGGCCTGGGCCAGCCCTTTATGGGAGAACAACAATCCGGTGGTTGCCGAGTTTTCTGGTTTTGTTGCTTCTCTTCGGAAGGTATTCGATGTGCCGGCTCGTGCTGCCTCTGCTGCGAAGCTCCTTATGTCCATCAGACAGGGTTCACGATCCGTAGCTGAATACGCCATTGAGTTTCGTACCCTGGCAGCAGAGGTGGGCTGGAATAATGAGGCTCTGGTCGCTGCTTTCTCTCATGGTCTCTCGGATGCCTTGAAGGATGAGGTTGCAGCTAAGGACCTACCAGTGGAGCTCGAGTCTCTTATTTCTTTCCTGATTTTGATTGACACCAGACTCAGGGAGAGACCTTCCTTTAAGGAGAGCCTGCGGAGGCCTTCTAACAGATTGGCGCCTACGTTTGCTGTCCCACCCGTGCCTCCCTCTCCTCCCACGCCTCCTGGGGATGACTTGTCTGGGGGTGAACCCATGCAGCTGGGGTTTGCTCGCCTGTCCGAGGGGGAGAGGGTACTCCGGAGACGCGAGGGCCGATGCATGTACTGTGGTCTCGGTGGGCATTTTCGGTTGGCATGCCCGAACCGTCCGGGAAACGCTCGCACCTGAGATCCTGTCGGAGGCAGATCTTGGGTGGAGTCTCCTCGTCCCCGGTTTCCCGTGTTGACAAACCACTGATTACTGTTGTCCTCTCCTGGGTCGGGGGCTCGGTGACGACCCAGGCGTTGGTGGACTCTGGTGCTGGTGGTTTGTTCATTGATAGTGTGTTCGCTGCCGCCAATTCCATTCCTCTGCAGCCTCGAGGTTCCCCACTGGCTCTTGAGGCGATAGACGGCAGACCCCTTCTGCCGCCACACGTGACTCATGAGACCCTTCCAGTGGGGATGGCCATTGGTGCCGTTCACAGAGAGTCGGTCTGTCTCCAGGTTATTTCGTCTCCACACTACTCGGTGGTCTTGGGGTACCCCTGGCTCCAGAAGCATAATCCGACTTTCGATTGGAAATCGGCCGAGATCCTCTCGTGGTCACCGCAGTGTGGGGCTAGTTGCATCCATGGGCCTGTCAAGTTGCTGTGTACTTCCTCGGACTCTCTGTTGCCTCCTGAATACGAGGAGTACCGGGATGTATTCGATAAGGTGCGTGCGGTTGCCCTACCTCCGCACCGCCCATACGATTGTGCCATAGAGTTACAATCTGGTGCCGTTCCGCCTCATGGCAAAGTCTATCCACTGTCGGTAGCGGAGAATGAGGCCATGGAGGAGTACGTGAGGGAGGCGCTTTCACGCGGACACATTCGCAAATCCTCGTCCCCGGCAGGGGCTGGATTTTTCTTTGTGAAAAAGAAGGGCGGTGAGTTGAGGCCTTGCATCGATTACAGGGGTCTCAATCGCATCACGATCAAGAACGCTTACCCGATACCCTTGATTTCCGAGCTGTTCGATCGCCTCAAAGGGGCCACAGTCTTTACCAAACTCGACCTGAGGGCGGCATATAACCTGGTAAGGATCAAGGCGGGCGATGAGTGGAAGACCGCGTTTAACACCAGGACCGGTCATTATGAATCCTTGGTTATGCCCTTTGGGTTGTGCAATGCGCCCGCAGTCTTCCAGGAATTCATCAACGATGTTTTCCGTGACCTGTTGCAGCAGTGTGTGGTGGTCTATTTGGATGACATCTTGGTATATTCTGAATCCATGGAGGCCCACATTCTGGATGTCAGACGAGTGTTGCAACGGTTACGAGACAACAAGCTGTTCGGTAAGCTTGAGAAATGCGAATTTCACCGATCCCAGGTAACCTTCTTAGGTTACATCATTTCCGCTGAGGGGTTCTCCATGGATCCTGAGAAGGTTTCGGCTGTCTTACAGTGGCCCCAGCCCAGTGGTCTTCGTGCCCTGCAGCGCTTTTTGGGCTTCGCCAATTATTATCGGAAGTTCATCAGGGACTTTTCCATGCTAACCAAGCCTCTCACGGATCTGACCAAGAAGGGCAGTAATCCCCAGGTCTGGCCGCCCGAGGCCATCCGAGCTTTTGAGGCTCTAAAGTCCGCCTTTGTGTCGGCTCCGATTCTGTCGCATCCCAACCCTGGGTTGCCGTTTGTCCTCGAGGTGGACGCGTCTGAGACGGGAGTAGGCGCCCTCCTGTCTCAGCATAGAACACCAGAGGGTCCTCTGCTTCCTTGTGGGTTTTACTCCCGGAAACTGTCTTCCGCGGAGTGCAACTACCAGATTGGTGACAGGGAGTTATTGGCCATCGTGCAGGCCCTTAAAGAATGGAGGCACTTGCTCGAGGGCTCGGTGGTTCCGGTTCTCATCCTGACGGACCACAAGAATCTGACCTACCTCTCTGAGGCCAAGAGATTGACACCACGTCAGGCCAGATGGGCTCTGTTCTTGTCACGTTTTAATTACGTGGTCTCCTACCTACCCGGTTCCAAGAACATCAGAGCGGATGCCTTATCACGGCAGTACTCCGAGCTGTCCGGGGAGGAGTCGATTCCGACTTCGGTCATACCTCCGAATCAGATCCTGGCCGCCATTCGCACCAGCCTGACCTCTCCCCTGGGTGAGCAGATTTTGGCGGCTCAATCTGGTGCTCCCTCTGGGAGACCCAACGGCAGGTGTTTTGTGCCTGAGGAGTTGCGCACTCGGTTGTTGCGAACCTACCATAACTCCAAGGCCGCGGGGCATCCTGGAAAGAATCAGCTGTCCTGGGCTGTTTCACGTCTGTTCTGGTGGCCTTCTCTACGTTCCGACATCGCCGCATATGTAGCGGCATGCTCCGTTTGTGCCCAGAGTAAGTCCCCTCGGCACCTTCCGTTGGGCCTTTTGCAACCCATAGCCACCGGGGAGCGTCCATGGTCACACCTGGGGATGGATTTCATTGTGGACCTCCCTGCATCCCGAGGCCATACGGTCATTCTCATGATAGTGGATCGGTTTTCCAAAATGTGCCACTGTGTTCCTCTTAAGAAGTTACCCTCTGCACAAGAGTTGGCCTCGATTTTTGCCAGGGAGGTCTTCCGGTTGCACGGTTTGCCCAAGGAGATTGTGTCGGATCGGGGGAGTCAGTTTGTGTCCAGGTTCTGGCGCGCCTTTTGCTCCCAGTTGGGGATTCATCTCTCTTTCTCCTTCGGCCTACCACCCTCAGTCCAATGGGGCCGCAGAACGATCCAATCAGGCCTTGGAGCAATTCCTTCGTTGCTATGTCTCCGATCACCAAGACAATTGGGTTGACCTCCTGCCTTGGGCTGAGTTTGCCAGGAACACGGCGGTGAACTCTTCCTCTGGGACGTCTCCCTTCATGGCCAATTATGGGTTCCAACCTGCCGTGTTACCGGAGGTATTCTCTCCCCAGGATATTCCGGCTGTGGAGGATCACCTTTCCGTCCTACGTGCTTCTTGGGTACAGATCCAGAGGTCCCTTGAGGTCTCTGCGCAGCGCCAGAGACTCCAGGCTGATCGCAGACGAGCGCCCGCTCCTTCCTACCAGGTCGGAGACCGCGTATGGTTGTCCACCCGCAACCTCAACCTTCGAGTGCCCACTCCCAAGCTGGCGCCTCGCTTTGTTGGTCCCTTCCGAGTGCTTCGCAGGGTAAACTCGGTAGCCTATGCCCTTGCGCTTCCTCCTGGCATGCGGATCTCCAACGTGTTTCATGTCTCCCTGTTGAAGCCACTGGTGTGTAATCGTTTCACTTCCTCGATTCCTCGGCCTCGTCCGGTCCAAGTGGGCAATCGTGAGGAGTATGAGGTGAGCAATATCCTGGACTCACGCCTGGTCCGCGGCCGGGTGCAGTTTTTGGTCCATTGGCGTGGTTATGGTCCAGAGGAGCGTTCCTGGGTTCCCTCCGCAGATGTCCATGCTCCTGCCTTGCTCCGAGCCTTCCACGCACGCTTCCCTCAGAAACCGTTCCTTACTCCGCGGAGGAGGGGCCCTTGAGGGGGAGGTACTGTCATGGTCTTACCTCCTTGCTGTCCTCCTTCGTTTGACATGTGCTGGCGGCCATCTTGGTTTCTGGGTTTCTTGTAGCCTCCCACCCTGCGGCTCCTCCTTCCCACTGGGAGGAGCTGGATGCCTAGCTCATATATATAGGAGGTCTGTGGCTTCAGTTCCTTGCTTGGTCCTCCTGTGCTCACATGCTTCTAAGACTGCTGCGGCTTCTGGTTCCTGATCCTGGCTTCGTCTGACTACCCTGCTGATTCCTAATCCTGGCTTCGTCTGACTACCCTGCTGATTCCTGATCCTGGCTTCGTCTGACTACCCTTCTGGTTCCTGATCCCTGGTTTCGCAAGACCCTGCTTCGGTTTAGCCATCCGTTTGGACTTTTGCCTTACAGCTTTATTTTCAATAAAGCCTTCTTATTTCCACTCATCTCTTGTTGTACGTCTGGTTCATGGTTCCATGACAATCAACAGAACTGGCAAAATTGGACCCTACTCCACCTAGATTTATTGTAGTTCCAAAGAGCGCAGAGCAATAAAAGATCTCAAGAGGGACAAATCAATCACAATTAACCCATCGGTTGAGGGTGGAATATCGTCATGATAGATACACTCAAGTATAGGGATATGTGCACTGAGATATTGAAGGATAGAACAGGCTATGAGATAATGATGACAGACCCAACCAGACAATTCCAAGCAGAACTACGGGAGACTCTCATAAAAGCCAGGCATAACTGATTAATCATCAATGACGAATTTGATCACCTGTATCCCCTCCACCCTGTGATTGCTAACTTTTACTGCCTCCCAAAAGTATACAAGGGCACTACCCCCCTACGTTTTTTTTTTATTGTGTCGGGAGTGGGCAGTTTTTCCACAAAGCTGTGGGGCATACGTAGATCAAATTCTACGGCCATTCGTACAAAGTCTACCCTCCTACATTAGGGATAGGGGGGACATCCTTACAGAATTAGAGGGTATCACTGTGGAACCTAATTGTTTCCTGGCCTCGATTGACGTAGAGGCCCTATACTTCTCCATTCCACATGATGAGGTAATAAACGCATCAGCATACTTCTTGAAGGCTAGAGGCTAGTGTTGATCAGGCCGAACATGCCTGAGTATAATGGAAGTCAATGGAAGAACCCGGGCATTTAACCAGACACCCCCTGCTCTAAAGAAAAGAGAGTGTCTGGTTTACAGAAAAAGGTTAGAAATTGATGGAAATACCACCAAAATGGTTTGGAAACAGCATGAGGAGGATCTTGGACTCCTATTACCTATGACATACAATAGACAACCACACAAAGGCTATATGCCAAAAGCCAGGTATGTGCAAGCCAACAATCTATCCATGAGACAGATACAGTCAGCACACCTTTTAATGGCAGCCTTGTGCTCTAAGACATTCAAAGCCAACTTTTTTTTCTATTCCTTAGATAGGAATATTTACTATCCCTCACTCATAAACGTTCCATCCCATCATTATTGAAATTTATTGAATACTTTCTTATAAAGTTCTATAACTCCTAAACATTCCATCCCGTCTGAGGCATTCCAAACTAGCTCTCATCTGACTGAGAGGCATTAAGCCTCAAAGTTGCATCTTACCTGTTGAATGGCTTGGGTGTACCTGCACACCTAGATCATTATCATTAGGGTGACAAAAAGTTTTCTGATTGTCCTAACATAATATTCAATAACCTTACTATACTGCCTTGTTTTTCAGCTGAAAAATTATTTGCATGGAAAATTTGCGATAAAAATTTGTGATTACAATATTCATGATCTACACTACTCATGAACAGCGCCATCTATTGAATTTATAGTCTTGTCATAAGACTATGAAACCAATAGATGGCGCTGTTCATAAGTCATGAACATTGCAATCTATTAGATTCATAGTCTTATAATAAGACTATAAATCCAATAGATGGAGCTGTTCATAAGTCATGAACAGCGCCATCTATTGGATTCATAGTATTTTCATAAGGCTATGAATCTAATAAATGGCGAAGTTCATGAGTAATGTTGATCGCAAATATTCTAATTGTGAATTTTTATCACTAATTTTCAATGCTGATGGTGTTTCAGCTGAAAAACAAGCAGATTCTGCTAATTTTCATATGCCCATTTTGCAAATGAGTTTACATGAGAAAACTGTATAGAAAGGTTATTGAATATTATGTTAGGACAATCAGAAAACTTTTTGTCACCCTAATGATAATGATTTAGGTACGGAGGTCCACCCAAGCTATCAAACAGTTATGAAGCAACTTTGAGGCTTACTGGCTTGCACATACCCGACACATGGCTTGCACATACCCGACTTTTGGCATATAGTCTTCATGTGGTAGTCTATTGTATGTCATAGGTAATGGGAGACCAAGATGCATCCAGACATCCTTCCCATGCTGTTTCCAAACTATTTTGATGGTGTTTCCATCAATTTCTAAACTTTTTCTGTGAACCAGACACCATCTCTTCTTCAGTGCAGAGGGTGCCTGGTTTAATGCTCAGGTCTCCCATTGATTTTCATTGTGCTCAAGCATACACAGTATTCGGCCAAACACTGTGATGTGCTGAGCATTGCGATGCTTGCTCAACACTACTAGAGGCCAACAATACCTCCCACATAACACCTTTGTCCTTAAACTGTTGAGATTTATACTCTCCAGAAACTATTTTCTCTTTGACGGTCGTATCTATCACCAGCTCAGGAACACTACAATGGGCAGTTCTTGTGCGCCTTCGTACTCAAATTTGCTCCTGGGCTGGTGGTAGGAAACTATAGTCTTTGAAGAGGTCCCCATGGAGGGTCTTGACCACGTCAGACTCTGGTCCCGCTTTATAGATGACATTTTTGTAATTTGGAGCTGGACAGAGATTGACTTTGACAATTTTGTTGTAAACTAAATGCATATTCCATCAATCTGAGATTCACCTCAGTCTTAGTGGAGGACCATCTTCCCTTTTTGGACATATCAATTTCCAGGGACGGTCAGGGTGGTTTACAAACTACCATATATTGAAAACCCACCGCAACTGTGATGGACTGAACTGTCACTGGGGCTGCTGGAGAAGCCTGAGGGCCAGCCTCCTTCCTACAGACTATGGACTGAGAACTATGGAGACCCCCTCAGACCTTTTGGGGTTACAAGAAACTATGAACCCTGATTTATGTGTGCAATTTGTATGCCACATATTTCCTATTGCCCATTAAAAAGACATAGTGTGGATTCAGCAACACAAAAAGGATTAACTCTGCACTGAGACTCCCACTGATTGTGTTAGTGATGGGATTAAGATAGTTGATTATAATAGCAGCCGACTCCTATGATACACTCAGGAGATAATCCCATCACATGTGTCTCCTCTTCCCATTCATTATGGAAGGGGTGAAGATATCTGTTTGCATGTTCATTGTTGATTGCGTCAAAGACAATGCCAGTGTGTTTGTTAATTGCGTCACAGACAATGCCAGTGTGGTTGTTAAGACAATGTCAGTGTGGTTGTTAATTGCATCACAGACAATGCCAGTGTGGTTGTTAATTGTGTCACAGACAATGCCATGGTGTTTGTTGAATAGGGTTAGTTTTGTGTTTAAACTATACAGGATTGGCTGCTATGTCATGTCCTCAGTATGTCATGTGTATATAAGTCAATGCTCTGTGTTCAATAAAGTGATCGTGTTTACCCTTCATCATGTTGAGGCTGGTGATTGGGTAACTGATTGATACTGGGGATTGCTATATGCTGAAGATTTGTTATACTCCCCTGGTTATAACTACTAGCTCTTGTAAGAGCTTGTTCAAGTTACTTGTTCCTGCATCGGTCTCTGAAGGAAGAGAGGTTCACCCACTGGAGCCTGGAGCCTTGTCGTAGGTCCAGGGTGGGTAGGAGACGGCGAGACCTCAACCAAGCTTCGGCGGGGGGTCTGCAGTGCTTACGGTGTCGAGTGGAGTGCTTGGAGTCCTCGGGAAGCGCTAGGAGCATCCATCGACGGAGGTACCCGGTCAGGGTGCCAGGAGATCCGTTACATTGATGGCAAGCAGTGGGATGGCGTCCTAGTGTGAGGAGAAGCAGCTCAGAGACACAGTTCATGGAGTATATTGAGAGCAACGCTAGTATCCGTACAGTGCCCCTGGCTACAGCAGGATGGAATCGGCTAGTCTTCAGACAGCGTTCCACTATGAGGAAGAGGATTACCCGGACGGGAGGAATGCAGTCCGGAAAGGCGTCTGGCACAAGGCCCTGGAAGATGTACAGCATCGGCGGGGCGAGAGTCTCCACAGTGAGGAGCAGCAGTGGTGGATGTGAGTGGCCCTGTGAATGCCACTTCTGGGAGAACAGCCCCTGGATGAGTGGGTGACAGAACTCGAGAGCCTGGTATGGAAGGAGCTTTGGATAGACGACGCCTACCAGACACTCTGGTGGTATGTGATTCGGCACTCCCCCTGGATGGCTGAGCACGACAGACCCGAGGGTGAGGATTATGATGGCCCTGGCCTGTTGTTTGAGTCCTTTGCAGAACCGGAGTCCTGGTTCTGGGATATTTATGACTACAGGGAGGCTATGCATGATTGGGCTACAGCGAGAGAGGTGAAATAAGACCTGGCATCTCTAGTGACAATGGAGTGGGAGCTGGAGGATTACCAATACTTTCTCAGCTCAATTCGGCCCCAATATACACTACCGGAGAGCTGGGTGTCAGACCCAGGTCCAGAGCCCTTCAGCTGGGAGGATATTGTGGAGGTTTACTGGGAAGAACCCCAGGTGACCGGTGGAGGTGGGGCCGAGGTCTCTCCACCGGTCCTGCAGGGAATTGGGAGCCCAGTCTCCTTTCCCCAGCAGCAGGCTGAGATACAGGGGGCAGAGACAGTCGGTCCTGTCGCCCAGCAGCAGAGGGTTTTATTGGGAGAGGAGAGCTTTTTCCTCCCAGCCCAGCGGCAGAGTGTCCAGCAGGGAATAGAAAGCCCAGTCTCCTTTCCCCATCAGCAGGACACTGTATTGGGAACGGAGACGGTCGGTCGCCCTCCCCAGCGGCTGGAAATATGTATGGGAGAGGAGCTTGTTACCACCTCTCCCCAGCGGCAGCTTACCGTACCAGGGGGAGACAGTAAGCCCCAAAACAGTGGAGATGGGACCGAGGTCTCTCCACGGGACCTACAGGGATGCTGGGCAATCGGCCCAGATCCCCAACGGCAGACGGATTTTCAGCGAGTAGGGACAGTCGGTCCTGCTCCCCAGCGGCAGTATGTTTGCAGGGAGAGAAGAGCATCGTCTTCATTCCCCAGCGGCAGTGTACCTTGAAGGGAGAGGAGACAACCGGTTTCTCTCCCCAACCACAGGGGGACAGCACCCCTAACTCCGATGTGCAGATGGGACCGCAGTCTCTGCACCAGGCCTACTAGGATGCTGGACGGCCGGTACAGATCCCCCACCAACCCCGCAGGAATGCCAGGAGGAGGAGGTAAGCGCTCCATCCTCTCCACAGCTGAATCGCAACAAGGTCCTGGGGGTAGGATTCCATGACCCCATCCCAGCGGAAAAGCTGGCATCATGGCAGAGCGCAGTTTGCCTCTGCCCTCCCCTATCCTCTTGTCCAGATGCTGACTCCCCTCAGGCTACCCCAGCGGAAGAGCTGGCATCTGGGCAGAGCACAGTTGGCCTCTGCTCTCCCCTAGCCTCTTGTTCAGAGCTGGACTCCCCACTGGCTACCCCAGCAGAAGAGCTGGCATCTGGGCAGAGCGCAGTCGGCCTCTGCCCACCAAGTACCCACAGTTCCAACAACAATGAAGCAAGGAGTAGCAGACATACAGGACAGAGCCAGGCCCCAGAGTTCAACAGGACCAGTGTTTGTTTATGGGTGGGCTACTCGACTAACTCAGGCACCGACCGACAGGAGGTCAGGTACCTGGTTAGTCTACTGTTGGGAGGGGAGAAATGTGACTGACTGAACCGTCACTGGGGCTGCTGGAGAAGCCTGAAGGCCAGCCTTCTTCCTACAGACTATGGTCAGAGAACTATGGAGACCCCCTCAGACCTTTTGGGGTTACAAGGAACTATAAACCCTGATTTATGTGTGTAATTTATATGCCACATATTTCCTATTGCCCATTAAAAAGGCATGGTGTGGATTCAGCAACACAAAAAGGGTTAACTCTGCACTGAGACTCCCACTGATTGTGTTAGTGATGGGATTAAGATAGTTGATTATAATAGCAGCCAACTCCTATGATACACTCAGGAGATAATCCCATCACATGTGTCGAAGACAATGCCAGTGTGTTTGTTAATTGCATCACAGACAATGCCAGTGTGGTTGCTAATTGTGTCACAGACAATGCCATGGTGTTTGTTGAATAGGGTTAGTTTTGTGTTTAAACTATACAGGATTGGCTGCTATGTCATGTCCTCAGTATGTCATGTGTATATAAGTCAATGCTCTGTGTTCAATAAAGAGTTCCTGTTTTCCCTTCATCATGTTGAGGCTGGTGTTTGGGTAACTTATCGACACTGGGGATTGCTATACGCTTAAGATTTGCTATACTCCCCTGGTTATAACAACTAGCTCTTGTAAGAGCTTGTTCCAGTTACTTGTTCCTGCATCGCTCTCTGAAGGAAGAGAGGTTCACCCACTGGAGCCTGGAGCCTGGTCGTAGGTCCAGGGTGGGTAGGAGACTGCGAGACCTCAACCAAGCTTCGGCGGTTCGTGGGGTCTGCAGTGCTTATGGTGTCGAGTGGAGTACTTGGAGTCCTCGGGAAGCGCTAGGAGCATCCATCGACGGACCCGATCGGGGTGCCGGGAGATCCGTTACAGCAACTAATTCTCTACAAAGGTGGGAGAGTAACCATCCTACTCCACTTAAACACAAATACCCACAGGTCAATATCTAAGGCTTAAAGAAAACTGTTCAGAACAGATCAAATTCGTATGCCAGGCCAGAGATATCAGGATGATATTCCAGGCACAGGGTTATCCTGATAAAATCTTACGCACATCATATCAAAGAGCACAGGCACAAACACGAACAGCGTTACTACATCCCAGAGCTTGCTCTAGCCAGCAATAACTAACACACTGAGGGTGATAGGGACTTTTGACGCAGCAGCCACAGAAATATAATAATAACATAATATACTGTTACTGGGAAACTCTACTGATGGACCCTGACCTGAAGATGTGGTAGGCCCCCAACCAGCAGCTACGTATAGGAGGGGTGCAAACCTATAGAATCATTTGGTAGATAGCCACTTTAGTGCACCAGACAGACCATGTACGTGGTTGGAGAACCCGATCAATGGCTGCTTTTGATGTGGCGATTGCAACTTTTGTGATTTTATAACATCGGGAAAATCCTTCACTGATGGCACAACAGAATGCGTCCATTTCATATGTAACTTTGTTAATTGCCACACCATGGGGATGGTATAATTGTTGACCTGTGAGTGTGGCATATGATACGTACTAAAGACTTGTAGGGAATTTCACAGCTTCATAGGAGAACATCTTAATCATATACGAAAGAACAAAGATTCCCCTGTTGCTAGACACATGCAGGCAGCCTATGATGGACGGGTCACCATGATTAAATTCAAGGGGATAGAACGTGTTCCTAGATCATCACGCGGCAATGATTAGGATAGACGTATTCTGCAGAGGGAGTGTTGGTGGATTTTCTAACTGAATACTTACAGCCTTAATGAACAATTACATTTTGACTGCTTTATCTGATTTTGATGATTTCAGCTTTTTATGACAGCCATTATCTTTATCTACCCCTCTCTATTGTGCATTGTGGACGCTTCCGATTCCTACAAACTTACAGTAGCATTGCCTGGTCTTAACAATGATCATCTATTTATGTATACACACAGTTTGTGTGGGGGTGGAAATTTATTCCCCCCCCCACAGGGTGTAGTTTTGGCACTTTGTCATTATCTTTCTGATTTGAAAGTTTGTATTTTCCATTAATTATCATTTTCTCTTCCACATCTATGCTTTTGCAGTCAGGGGCCTGCCCTGAAATGTTCTTGTCTCGCCTGGGGTACCTGTCCATCTAAGGTACAAAGTGTAGTCCCTCTATTTACATTGCAAGCTTAGCTGTACCCACAGATTGATATAGCTAGATTCTATTAGGGTGGACCTATTGCATAGCACCACCCTCTTTACTTCATGTACCACGGAGCACTAGCTTGAAAGTAGGCTTGCTCTATTTACACTCTTCCTCTGGCCTCACTGAATGTTAGTGCACAACCTCCTGTGGGTGCAACTTCATCACGGAAGCGTCTCATAGGCGCCATACCTAGGAGCTGCCTTGGTGCAGCTCCCTTTGGGCTTCTCAGGATTGCGATGCACATGCGCCGAATGACGTTGCTACGTTCTGACGTCACATGTGCCGTCCGCATCTGGGACTTGCTCAAACAGATTTAAATTCAGGCAGCAATAGTAAACATTGCTGCTCAACACACCAACAAGAAAGCAGGGACATTTGCACCACTGGATGTCCCTGCATGGATGAGCCCTGCCATACGCACGCTGCACTCCATGTAATTGAAGTAAGCAACATCTGTTTATACCCTATGTTATGTACTTTTGTTTATGAATCCAGGTTCTGATCAGATGTCATTTTTGATATAGGACAGTCCAGCCCCGTGCCCCCTGATGATTTCTGGGGCTCTTTAAATCCGATGAAACTTGTTGGGACACTCTTTTTCATCTCATGCTTCTCAGGAGACAATATACTGCTCTGTGCAGAAACGCATATCAATTTAAACCTTGACTTCTAGTACTACTGTACATATAGCTAGGGTTGTCTAGGGTTTCGTTAACAGGGTTAGGTTCAGGACGGGGCCTCTATTTTCTGGGCGATAACTCCGTATTAGGAGGTTATTAGGGTGTATTAGCATATTTAGGGCATACTAGAGACAGTTGAGGACCCCTAGCCCCGTCCCTTATACATGCAGAAGTTAAACGTGACGCTTGATGGTGAGAAAGAAACTAAGGATCCTCAAGCACACAAATGCGAAAAAAGGCATCATTGAATGAACGTAACTCTCAGCCACGTCTGCATTGTGCTACTGGACTGGTAAGATCTATCCATTTTTTCTACGGGCTCAAGATACACCTTTGGGACTTCTGTATATGTTATGGTTGCTAGCACACTTCTTTTTGGTTATGGTGTTTTGTTTGATTCTATGTTTGTTCGTCCTTTTGGGGGATTATTACACTAGGGGATTCTCTAGGCTTGTCCCTTTTGTGTATTTTGTATACCTGATTCAGATAAAACACACAAAAATCCTAGATAAAGTGTGCAAAAACAAACCTTAGGATAGAGGGTGTAGAAAAACCCTAAATAATACCTACCATATTTTTCACCCTATAAGACGCACCGGCCCATAAGACGCACCTAGGTTTTTGGGGAGGAAAATAAGAAAAAAAATATTTTTATCCAAAAGGTGTGCTGTGTGTTTGGTGGGTTTGGAACTAATGGTGGTCTGTGGATGGCACTATTACTGGGGATCTGTGGATGACGGACACTGTTATGTGGGGGATCTGTGGATGACGGACACTGTTATGTGGGGGATCTGTGGATGACTAACACTGTTATGAAGGGGATCTATGGATGACGGACATTGTTATGGGGGGGATCTGTGGATGATGGACACTGTTTTGGGGGGATCTGTGGATGACAGAAACTGTTATGGGGGGATCTGTGGATGACGGACACTGTTATGGGGGGATCTGTGGATGACGGACACTGTTATGGGGGGATCTGTGGCTTGCACTGTTACAGGGGGATCTGTGGATGGCACTGTTACAGGGGGATCTGTGGATGGCACTGTTACAGGGGGGATCTGTGGATGGCACTGTTACAGGGGGGGATCTGTGGATGGCACTGTTATGGGCTGGGGGGGATCTGTGGGTGGCACTGTTATATATGTGCCATCCACAGACCCCCCCAGCCCACAACAGTGCCATCCACAGACCCCCCCAGCCCATAAAAGTGCCACCCACAGACCCCCCCAGCCCATAACAGTGCCATCCACAGACCCCACTAGCCCATAACTGTGCCATCCACAGATCGCCGCCGCCAGTATACTAAAATAAGATGTCATATTCAAGTAATACTTATTAAACATGCCCCCTCAGTCCTATTACTACCTTACATCCTAATCGCTTGTGTAGAATTCAGGCAGGCAGGGCGGCCGTCGCGTCTCTCATTGACGTCACTTGCCTGCGCCGCCTGCTTCATTCATAAAGTAGGCGGCGCAGGCACGTGACAAGAGTTACGCTGCCGCCCTCCCGCCCGGCCTGAATTCTACAGCAGCGATTAGGATGTAAGGTAGTAATAGGACTGAGGGGGCATGTTTAATAAGTATTACTTGGATATGACATCTTATTTTAGTATACCGGAGCGGCGGGGAGGGGCTATACTATGCTGACTGAACCGCCCGCTGCTATTGCCAGCCCCCAGATCCTCCTCCCAGTCCCTCTCTGGGTCCCCGCTCACTCGTACATCGCAGCTTGCGATGTAAAACTGCAAGCATTCGCCCCATAAGACGCAGGGGCATTTCTCCCCCATTTTGGGGGAAGAAAAAGTGCGTCTTATGGGGCGAAAAATACGGTAAGTATCTATCCCAAATGAAGATACATAAATACACTGAAAAAGTGCACGGCGGCACCAGTAACCAATGTGTCCTACCGGTACCACGAGACAGGATACGGATCGTTCACCACCGACTTAAACTCAGATCGAGGCTTCTCCATACATGTGAAAAAATGAAGAAGTGATGTCAGGCAGTGATACACAATTGTGCGGGGTCCCTGTACAGGCCCTATGGCTGACTGACAAAAATGACCCTAATACTAGATGTAGGTAGCAGCCTAACCACAGGGCACTCGTCCTTACAAGGACGACCTCGTCCGGAACATGTCCCTTTAAAATCTGTATACTATATGTCCCTAAAAAATGTAGAAAACACTCCCTACACGTATGTTTCACTGCCTGAAAAAATGAATAGGTATTTGATAAACCCTTAATCCCTAGAGACCAGCCAGGCTAGATACGTCGGCCAGTGATGAGGGTATAACCAGATGGTGGAACCTTCCAAGGGCAGTCTCTAGATGAAGAGACACTGGAACATGCAGTTACAAGATAAGAAGAAAACTGCACCTGGGACGCCAACTTGACTGGCGTATCCACCATGTTTAAATAATCACCTGGCTGCCACCTCCGCCACCCACAGTATGCAGGGCCAATGGGCGCATCCGTCCGCTCACACGTCAGTGCCGCGCATGCGCCCATTGCGGAGCCATATGCGAGGTCTGAAGCACACGGATGCGCCCATTGGCCCTGCGTACTGTGGGCGGCGGAGGCGGCAGCCAGGTGACTATTTAAACATGGTGGGAACGCCAGTCAAGTTGGCGTCCCAGGTGCAGTTTTCTTCTTATCTTGTAACTGCATGTTCCAGTGTCTCTTCATCTAGAGACTGCCCTTGGAAGGTTCCACCATCTGGTTATACCCTCATCACTGGCCGACGTATCTAGCCTGACTGGTCTCTAGGGATTAAGGGTTTATCAAATACCTATCCCTAGCACTTTTTCCCTCATCTCCCCTGATGAACTGCTTCATTTTTTCAGGCAGTGAAACATGCGTGTAGGGAGTGTTTTCTAGATTTTTTAGGGACATATAGTATACAGATTTTAAAGGGACAGGTTCCGGACGGGGTCGTCCTTGTAAGGACGAGTGCCCTGTGGTTAGGCTGCTACCTACATCTAGTATTTGGGTCATTTTTGTCAGTCAGCCATAGGGCCTGTACAGGGACCTCGCACAATTGTGTATCACTGCCTGACATCACTTCTTCATTTTTTCACATGTATGGAGAAGCCTCGATCTGAGTTTAAGTCGGTGGTGAAGGATCCGTATCCTGTCTCGTGGTACCGGTAGGACACATTGGTTACTGGTGCCGCCGTGTACTTTTTCAGTGTATTTATGTATCTTCATTTGGGATAGATACTTAGGTATTATTTAGGGTTTTTCTATACCCTCTATCCCAAGGTTTGTTTTTGCACACTTTATCTAGGATTTTTTTGTGTTTTATCTGCATTATCATTAAACGTTATATTTTTGATTACCCACCTCCTGAATCATGCCTTTACTCTTGGTAATCCGGAGCGCAGTTCCACGATTGGTCTGACCTCCCTAATCAGTACTCATAGTTAATTATTTTGTATACCTACTTTATTAAAAGTTAAGTCTTAATTTGTGATATTGCCCTGTATAAAATGACTTTTCATGTTTGCAGTATATAATATGAGATCTTAATTTGTACCTCCTTCAGATAGGCGACCCTTTTCATTTTCCGTTTTTTCTTATCTATCTGTCTGTCTTTATAGTTCTTTATTTTGCCAAAATATTGTAATGCTCATATGCTTATGTACTTATAATGAGTTATAATATAAACCTGTCCCCTTCATTTGTTTCTCTTTTACTGTATAATTATTTTTTCCTGATTCCTCTTTGAACATCTCTTATATTCAATAGTAGTTCCCCCAGCGCAGTTAGATCTTAAAGTACTTCATGGTTTGTGTGACATCACACTACTACACATTATTTTATGAGAATGATATGTTTGCAACCTCATTTGGACTTGGAATATAAGAATTTCTGTTCCACATTATGGCCAAGTCTATGTATTTCTTTAAGTAGCCACAACCACATACATTAAGCCTTCAACGCGGAACAGTTACATTTTATTCAATAGGTGTCATTTACTGAGCTGGCTCATCAATAAACTGTATAAAAACGATATACAAAATTTGTATAGGCACTGTTGATATATTTATACATAATCTTATTTGCCCTATCATTATGTATATACAGACACATACATTTTCCTTTTTATTTTTTGGGATCTTTACTTAAGCTCATTCCTATCTAAACTCATTCTGGGTATAATATATTCCCCTTTTTATCATATATTTATATATACAATTAATCTTATAGTTTTATATCAAATAATATATACAGAGTGATGATTGCTAAAACAGGAAAATCGCTAACAAAAAGGAAAATGGACTAAAGTTGTGAGATGGAGATATTTAGAAGACTTCCGGAATAGAGTCCATGCCGGCTCTTGTAATGAACACCTTTTGAGGTATAAAAGAAGGGATGTTTGGGGGGTCCGATAACCACTGAGGAAGGGGACATTTTAGCCCCGAAATGTGTCTGGTCAGACCCCCCAAACATATGTGAGTGCACCACATTGACTATATTGAGGAGCAGCGTTGAGCCGATCTGAAACTTTGCCCGGAAGGTGGGAAATAGACCAAGTCTGGATCTAAGTAAGCGGGATCGAGCGCAGTGTCCAAACCAAGCTGCAAGCAGGTGATCCATCCGACCGAAATAAAAGACCGGAGCAAGTTTTGATAGACGGTAGAGGCTTTTACTTGGACGATATAAGCCTCCAACACCGGTAAGACTGTTCCTAACTAAAAGCCGGTATTGTCATATGCTCATTTCTGACCTGAAGCGGGACGCTGCCAGGCCAGCTATACAGCAGGACTCTGCCTGTTACCACTGCACCTCTTTACAAGTCCGACTAGAGGACTTAATAGTGATATATCACTATTGTACACTGGGGACAGTACCGGAAGATTTGAAGTTATACTTTGTTGCCTAAGACTTCCTAAAGGAATTTGAGCTACTCCAAACTCTCAACATTTATCTGTATCAATTATAATATTGAGACCATTTTGATATTTTGTTATTAGCACTGTTGCCAATACGGAACTAACTGCCCATTACTACGGATCTATTGTATTGATGTATATCGCTACTGTATCCTATATGTATTTTATTTGAGTCTATATTTTATTTGAGTCTATATTTATTTTACCCTATCAGCATTTACCTACTCCTGGACGGAGTGGACCAGATTTAACCGCGCTGGTACAATTCCCAATGTGGTGAGTCACAGAGGATATACATTACAACACTTCCTCGAGTGACTGCACCTTGATAATTGCCAGTAATACTGTGTCAGATATATTTAATTTCAATGTATTTTATTCAACTATCTAAATCATATTAAATAAAGTCAGTAACCAAGTATCATAGGTGTGCCCAGTCCTTTTATATACATCTTTTGTTCTTACTTCAGCAGTGGGGTGACGCTACGGGACTGAGAGCACCCTGCTTGGTGTACCAACCATCCTGTGCATCCTACTAATATGCTACACCTTTTCATTTTCCGTTTTATCTATCTGTCTGTCTTTATAATACTTTATTTTGCCAAAATATTGTAATGCTCATATGCTTATGTACTTATAATGAGTTAAAATATAAACCTGTCCCCTTCATTTGTTTCCCTTTTACTGTATAATTGTTTTTTTCCTGATTCCTCTTTGAACACCTCTTATAGTCAATAGTAGTTCACCCAGCGCAGTTAGATCTTAAAGTACTTCATGGTTTGTGCGACATCACACTACTACACATTATTTTATGAGAATGATATGTTTGCAACCTCATTTGGACTTGGAATATCAGAATTTCTGTTCCACATTATGGCCAAGTCTATGTATTTCTTGAAGTAGCCACAACCACCCCACGACTAATCCCCAACACATATTTGTGATTGTCATTGGATATTGATTAAATAAGAAAAATATGTCATTAAAATACAAAATTGTGTTTATTTAGCATCTTTCCTAATTATTATGCTGAAGTGTGGCGATATTTAATGTACAGTTGAATAATGATGTTACTGCACTTGCCTTTAAAATGGGTTCCTTTTTTAAAAAACAAAAAATCATATTTGCAATCAGTAGGACGTTACCTATAATAAGACTTGCCCCAGGGAAGTGCTCGGTTATTGCAATTTCTCTTAATATAAACGATGAAGTCTTGCTTAAACTATAAATCTTCCAGTCCTATGGTTCATGTAATAACAGTAGCTGGATAGCCTGCTATTATACTCTATAAGCAATCAATCTCTCTTGTTCTTGGTTTTATAAATAGTAACATGCTCTAATAATCTCAATCAGCTAACTCTATATTTTATCAAAATAAGACTTAGATAATCATCTCCTATTTAAGCTCTGTCTTTCCTATCATATGTCATATATCATACATAAGCTATAAAAAAATATTTCCTATAGATTTACACATATGTTGCCATTTCCAGAGCATTTTTAATTCCTAATTCTTAATTTAAACACAGTTATACTATTTGTAGTCGGCTGATTCCTTTAACTGTAATTTAACCACTTAAGGACCACAGGTTTATACCCCCCTAGTGACCAGGACCTTTTTTACAAATCGGCACTTCACATCTTTAACGGTTTATTGCTCGGTCATGCAACTTGGCACCCAAATGAATTTTACCTCCTTCTCTTCTCACAAATACAGCTTTCTTTTGGTGGTATTTGATTGCTGCTGAGATTTTTAGTTTTTCTGATATTAATCAAAAAAGACAACAATTTTCTCAATAAAAGTGTATTTTTAACTTTTTCTGGTAAAATTGTTCAAATATAATTACATTTCTATCCAAGTTTGTGTCAGAATTTATTGTGCTACACGTCTTTGATAAAAAAAAATCCAATAAGTGTATATTTATTGGTTTGCGCAAAAGTTATAGCGTTTACAAACTATGGTACAAAAATTTGAATTTGAGCATTTTGAAGCAGCTCTGACTTTCTGAGCACCTGTCATGTTTCTTGAGGTGCTAGAATGCAAGGATAGTATAAATAACCCCCAAATGACCCCATTTTAGAAAGAAGCACCACAAAGTATTTGCAGAGGGGCATGGTGAGTTCATGCATGATTTAATTTTTTTGTCACAAGTTAGTGGAATATGAGACTTTGTAAGAAAAAAAAACAAAAACAAAAAAAAAAACAATTTCCGCTAACTTGCGCCAAAAAAAATCTTCTATGAACTCGCCATGCCCCTCAAAAGTGATCTTTATAGCGCTGCAGTGATTTTACTGTGTTTTTGTAGTGATCAGAAAAAATAATATTCTGTCACTGCGGTTGGGTGGATTGAACGCAAGTGTGGGCACAAGATCAGGCCTGATCGGGCGAACACTGCGTTTTTTGTAGAGCCTAAGGTGACCCTAATGTACTGATATAGATCTGATTGCGATCAGTCTTGATCACTTACAGATACTATATAGTACTAGTGCTGATTAGCAACAGCGATGATGCTAATCAGCGACTAATCAGTGACTGTGGTGCGGTGGGCTGGGCGCTAACTACCTAACAAGTAGCTAACTGGCGGTGATAAGGGGCCCTTACAGGGGGGTGATCAATGACAGGGAGGTGACAAGGAGGTGATCAGGGAGTCTATATGGGGTGATCAGGGGTTAAAAAGGGGTTAATAAGTG
Source organism: Bufo gargarizans (assembly GCF_014858855.1). Classification (NCBI taxonomy): domain Eukaryota; kingdom Metazoa; phylum Chordata; class Amphibia; order Anura; family Bufonidae; genus Bufo; species Bufo gargarizans. Next base: position 225,899,129 of record NC_058081.1, on the reverse strand, counting down.
ACAGGGGGGTGTAATGTGTGTGTGGTGCTTGGTGCTCCTTACAGAGCTGCCTGTGTCCTCTGGTGGTTGATCCAAGCCAAAGGGACCACCAGAGGAGCAGGTAGCAGGTATATCAGACGCTATTTACAAAATAGCGTCTGATATACCTATTTGATTGGTTCTTTTAAAAATCTACATATACTGAGTGCAGAGACAGTCATATAAAATTATTGCCAGCGGCAACACATTACCTGTCAAAACCCTTAACCCCTTCTTATCCATTACAAACATATGTGATAATCAAGTAATATGAACTTATGTGCATATATGGTTGCTTTGGTGTGAACCATTCATTACCCTTATTATAGATCATTGTGAAATGCCAGGCTAGATCCTATTATCAACTATTTTCTTTAAAGGGGTTATCCAAAGCTAAAAAATGCTCCCCCATATGCTCCCCTCACACTGATTCTACTTACCTAGACCCCCGCTCCCTGAGCTGCTTCTGGTCCCCACACTGCCGAAGCTGCTTTTCCCCTGTGCGCGGATAAAAACATCTGGTGTGGGGGGGCAGCCAATGGCAGGCGGGGCAGGGGGATGAGCCTCCCTAGCATCACCCTCATTGTCTCTTCAAATGCAACATGGTGCCTAAAGACCACTCCAGCAAAATCTGCCCCCCCAAAAACCATATGACACTCCTTACCTTCTGAGCCCTGTTGTGTGCCCATAGAGTGGTTACAACCACATATAGTGTATTTCTGCAAACTGCAGAATCAAGGTAATAAATATTAAGGTTTGTTTTGTTGTTAACTCTTGATGTGTTGCAGGAAAAAAAATATTAAAATGGAAAATCTGCAAAAAAAAGTGAAATATTGAATTTTCCCCTCCATTTTGCTTTAATTCCTGTGGAATACTTATTGGGTTAACAACATTTCTAAAAAAAAGTTTTGAATAGTTTGAGGGGTCATTTATGGGTGGTTTCTATTATGTGAGTTTTTCAAAGTGACTTCAGAACTGAACCGGTCCTTAAAAAAATTGATTTTGGAAATTTTCTTGAAAATTAAAAAAAAATTATTCTAAAATTCTAGATCTTCTAATGTCTTAAAAAAATAAAATGACATTACAAAAATGATGCCAACATAAAGTAGACATTTGGTGAATTCACTGGAATTTCTGGCTATTGTTATCTGAACTTTCAGCAAATCTAAAAGCCGTTGCAGGAGTTTTGCAACTATCGTCTTTCTCTCACATATACCAAAAGACTAATAGTCATCAGATATTCATTTACACCTACAGTACTCACCTTAAAGATGTGCTCTATCTCAAGTTCTCTAACACCGCCCCCATACAATGTCTTCTCAAGTTAATCATGACAACTTTACAATTGGAGCACCCACAATTAAATAAAAAAAATTATATTTGTTCCATACAGTGTCTTATTCAAAAGTCATAGTAACACAAATCACAATGTAATGTCTTTCTTTTATTATATTTAGAGATGAGCACATCAGTGTTGACGAAGTGGAATTCGATTAACATTTCAGGAATTATTTTATTTGCACTGAAACCGAATTGCCTCACGCTTCGTGGTAACAAATCACATTTTTTTCCTAAAATGGCTGCTGCACGTGTTAGGACATGGAGCAAAGAACTCTGGGAACTTGTAATCACCCACAATGCCATGCATGCAGCCAGCCAGTCCTGTGATGTCACAGCCCTATAAATAGCCTCAGCCATCTTGGATTCAGTCATTTTCCAGTGTACTTAGTGCAGGGAGAGACATCCGTAGCCACTAGGGACAATGGAAGGAAATAATTTATTGTGCTGAAAAAATGATTTAGAAGTTCAGGTAAAGTATAGGGAGGAATCATTCCAGAGTATTGAAGCAGAACAGGGTTCAGTAGGGGAGGTTACAGCCTGGGTAATAGGAACAATCCTTTTACACCTTGCTGCACTGACTGCAGATCCAAATTGCCATTATAAAGCTCTATAATTCCAGCAAACTGTTCTTTTTATTGGGGTGCAAGTGCTGTTTGATACAGCCATTAACAGGGTTTATTACAAGGAAATATTTCTATGTCTTATTTGCCCTTGTGCGGTGCAGTTATATGTTTTAAAGCATTTTTTGGTTTGTATTAGTGGGAAAAAAAGGGCTTATTAGCCCTTGTGTGGTAAAGTGAGGAAATTACAGCCCTTTTTGTCATGTATTAGTGGCAAAAAAAAATATATTATTTGCCGTTCAGCTGTGCACAGGCTCGGACTGGCCCACAGGGGTACAGGGGAATCCCCCGGTGGGCCCCTGAGCTAGGTTGGCCCCTAGTCTATGACCCCCTGCACAAGTGGCACATAACACAGTAGACTTACTGTACTACATACATATATTCAATGTACAGCACCTCAACCAGCCTATATTCATATAAAAAAACTTGCTAGATTAGTTATTATATTTTAATGTATCCGTTCTGTGGGCCCCCAAAATAAATTTTACTGGTGGGCCCTAGGTACCCCAGTCCGACACTGGTTGTGCAGTTATATGTTCCAAAGCACTTTTTGTCGTGTATTAGTGGCAAAAAAATAGATATTATTTGCCATTCAGGGGTGCAGTTTTATGTTCTAAAGCTCTTTTTGTTGTATATTAGTGGCAAAAAAATATATACCATATTTTTTGCCCTATATGACGCAGCGGCTAATAAGACGCACCTAGGTTTTAAAGGAGGACAAAAAGAAAAAAATATTTTTCATTATACCTCAGATAAGCAATCAGACCCCCAATGTTAATCAGACCTCAGCTCACAGCCCCAATAAGATCCCCAATGTTAATAAGATCTCAGATCAGACCCCAATATGAATGACCCCCAATCAGACCTCCGATCAGAGCCCAATATAAAGAATACCCCCAATCAGACCTCAGATGAGGCCTCCATGCCTCAAATCAACCCCTAATCATATAATCAGCCCCCAGTCATATAATCAGCCCTGAGTATTAATCAGCCCCCAGCTATATCTACTCAGCCCCCAGCTGAAAAAAACACTTACCTCATCTGCTCCTGGAAGCCACCACTCCTCACATCGCGATCTTCTTCCTCCTATTGTCAGCTGTGCTGTGAACTGGCGCGCATAGCGTGAGGTCACTGATCGCCCTCACGCTGTGCACAGCCTTCAAAGCCGACAGCCGAGGACCAAGAAGCGGTGGATATACGGAGCCTTCACCGCTTCCTGGTTCTCCAGTTCTAATGAGCACTTCCATAATGTAAGCGCTCATTAGTATTCACCCGATAAGACGCCCACACTTGGGGGGGGGGAAGTGCATCTTATAGGGGAAAAATATGGTATAATTTGCAGTTCAGCGGTGCAGTTATATGTTCTAAAGCACTTTTTGTCCTGTATTAGTGCCAAAAAAAAATATATTGTTTGCAATCCAGCGGTGAAGTTATATGTTCTAAGCCCTTTTTGTTCTGTATTAATGGCAATATATATATATATATATATATATATAATTTGCCGTCCAGCGATGCATGTTATATGTTCTAAAGCCTTTTGTGGAGTGTATAAGTGGAAGAAAGTAAGGGCCTATTTGCCGTTCAGCGGTGCAGTAAAATGTTCTAAAGCTTTTTGTGGAGTGTATAAGTGGAAAAAATAAGGGACTATTTGCTGTTCAGTGTTGCTGTTATATGTTCTAAAGCCTTTTTTGTCCTGTATTAGTGGCAAAAAAAAATATATTATTTGCCATTCAGTGGTGCAGTTATATGTTCTAAAGCCTTTTGTAGAGTGTATAGGTGTAAAAACTTTGCTGTTCAGCGGTGCAGTTATATGTTCTAAAGCCTTTTGTGAAGTGTATAAATAAGGGCCTATTTGTCGTTCAGTGGTCCAGTTATATGTTCTAAAGCCTTTCGTGGAGTGTATAAGTGGAAAAACGTAAGGGCCTATTTGCCGTTTGGAGGTGCAGTTATATGTTCTAAAGCCCTTTTTGATGTGTATTAGTGGCAAAAAAATACATATTATTTGCCATTCAGTGGTGCAGTTATATTTTCTAAAGCACTTTTTGTCCTGTATTAGTGGCCAAAAAATATATATTTGCCATCAAACGGTGCAGTTATATGTTCTAAGCCCTTTTGTGGAGTGTATAAGTGGAAAAATGTAAGGGCCTATTTGCCGTTCAGCGGTTTAGTTATATGTTCTAAAGCCTTTTGTGGAGTGTATAAGTGAAAAAAAGTAAGGGCCTATTTGCCGTTCAGCGGTGCAGTTATATGTTCTAAAGCACTTTTTGTCCTGTATTAGTGGCAAAAAAATATATATTATTTGCTATCCAGTGGTGCAGTTATATGTTCTAAGGCCTTTTGCAGAGTGCAAAAGAAAGTAAGTGTGGAAGAAAGTAAGGGCCTATTTGCCATTCAGCGGTGCAGTTTTATGTTCTAAAGTCTTTTGTTGAGCTTATGAGTGGAATAAGTAAGGGCCTATTTGCCGTTCAGTGGTGCGGCTAAATGTTCTAAAGCCTTTTGTGGACTGTATAAGTGGAAAAAAGTAAGGGCCTATTTGACGTTCAGCGGTGCAGTTAAATGTGTATTAGTGGGAAAAAAGGGCTTATTAGCCATTGTGTGGTGAAGTGAGAAAACTACAGACTTTTTTGGGGTGTTTTTATTTCCTTTTTATTTAGTTATTTGATCTAACAGTATGTAAGACAAGGAAGTGCCAGGCCCTGCACAGGAAGTGGCAGAGGCCAAAATGTTTCTGGCGCAGGCACAAGTCACAGAAGAATAAGGGGGCATGGCAGCAGGGGTCACTTCCAGAGGCCTGAGCTTCCAGTGTCAGCTAGCGGTAGTGTCTTGACCAGAAAACCAGCGGTTCTTGAATGGTTGACTCGGTCACCCACTTCATCCCAAATGACATCAGACACCTGACCTGTCCTCAACCTGCCTCTGTCCTTTTTTCTTCCCTCAGCCAAAGAAGTATTATATGCTGTGGGCTCAGCTCCACTATAAAGCAAGGTTGAGCTACTAGAGGACAGTCAGCAGCTACTGGCCAGCCAAGATGTGGAGGAGACATCCGCTGCTTGCTCCGGTAAAGGGGCAAGTAGTGATGAGGAGAGTGGTGTGGGAGCTGGTGTTGCAAGTGGTCAGGCTTCTGACCCATAGACCGTTGAGGAGGACATTAGTGACGTGCAGACAGTACTTGATGATGATGTAGCTGATCGCACTTGGGAGCCAGGTGAATTACAAGCTTCATCATCATCAGGAGAAGAGGGTGGCAGCTTGCCAATAAGGCAATGGAGGAGCCAGCAAGTCTCTAGCATAGCCGGGGGTCAGCAAAGTGGCAGCAGTAGGAGGTCGAGAGCCAAATGTGGCTTCGCAGGAGCCTACCTGCCTGGAAAGTAGTGGCGCAGCGGTTCATGGAAGCAGCGACGGGAGCAGTCAGTCAATGCTGAGTATTGGGGGTAAAATCACCTACTCGGTAGTGTGGCAGTTTTTTGTTAAGACCCTGGAGGTGGTGAACATGGCAATTTGTAGAATCTGTGGGCAGAAAGTGAAGTGTGGCTAGGGTGCCAATGTTAGCACCATGGCCCTGCATCAATATAATCAGCATCATCACAAAGTGGCCTGGGAGAACCGTGGCTCCAATGTGGTGGTCCAGCCTGTTGCAGCAACCTCTGCATCACTCAGTGGTACGCACCCGGTTTCAGGCAGTCAAGGCTCCACCAGCTCAGCCAAATCAGCAATTGATCACCGAAGCGATTGCCAAGGGACAACAATATGCGTGCACTCATCCAACGGCGCAGAAGCTGAATGTGCTCCTGTCCATGTAGCTGGTGCTGCAGTCCCTCCCTTTCCAAGTGGTGGACTCTGTACCTTTCAGAGAACTGATGGCTTGTGCCGAGCCGAGGTGTAGAGTCCCAAGCCGTCATCTCGTGGCCAAAAAGGCAGTACCAGCCCTGAACACATATATAGAAAAGAAGGTGGGACAGTTCTTTAGCCTGTCTGTGTCTGCCAAAGTGCACGGCAGCACCGACGTGTGGAGCTGTAACTACGTTCAGGGACAATACATGTCTTTTACAGCCCACTGGGTGAAGGTGGTTCCTGCAAAGCCTCACCAGCAATTTGGCCAGGTGACGCCGCTTCCACCTCCACGTTCACACGCCGTTGGTCCTGTGACAATGTCCACCTCTGCCTCCTTATCCTCCACCATGTTCTCAGCCTCCACTGCAGGGACATTCACAGTGTCCCTCCAGCATACCACATGTGAAGGGCATGGTGGTGTTACGCTGTTCTGCACAACGTGAAAAGAGTCACACAGTCACTTCATGAACGACAGCTCTGTGTCCTTCATCAAGAAATCAAATCCTGGCTTTCTCTGCGACAACTCAAAATCATAATCATGATGACCGACAACAGGAAGAACATGGTGTTAGCACTTCGTCAAGGAGGGCTAAACCATGGGCCCTGCAAGGCACACGTTTTCGATCTGGTTGTCAAGCGGTTCATGAAGTCTTCCACCAATCTGCAAGACATTCTTAAAATGGCCAGGAAACTTTGGATGCACTTCAGCCACTCGTACACCGCAAAGCACACCCTCCTTGAGCTGCAGTGGCAGAACGGCTTTCCCCAACATAGGCTGATATGCTGTCTTTCCACCCATTGGAATTCCACCTTCCATATGTTGGACCGACTTTACGAACAGAGAAAGGCCATAAACAATTTCTTGATGATCCAAGCGGACAGGAGTACTCCCCTATGTAACTTCAATGTCAGCCAGTGGCAACTCATGCGTGACACTGCCATTTGCTCAGGCCTTTTGAGAAGGCCACAATATTTCTCAGTCGCCAGGACTTTGGGATGAACAACGTCCTTCCACTGCTGTATGTCCTGGAATAGATGCTGGTAAATCTGGCTGGTTAGGGGACTGTAGACGTGGTGCCTAGATCTGATGGCCAGATGAGCCCTGTGGGGGCTGAGGAGGAGGACACTGGAGCACAAGCAAAGTTTAGCAAAATGGGTGGTTTTTATACACAGGTGACAGGAGAGGAGGAGCAGGGCAGCTAGAGGACAATGAGGAAGATGAGCAGAAGAGAATGACAACCGAACCCCCAAGCGAGAACAGAAAGCCTTCCAGAATCTGGAAACAAACTGCGTGCCCCTATCAGAGACTATGTCTGAAGAAATACCATGCAATTTGACAATGTGATCAATAAATGCCTGCGCCAGCGTCTTAGCATTGGGCAAGCCAGGAAAAGGGATGAAATGCACCATTTTGCCACCACCACCAGAATCACAGACTTCCCCGAGGAACGAGGCAGGTCCGTAATGAAGTCCATGGACAGATGTGTCCAAGGACGGGAAGGAATGGGTAAGGGAAGGAGAGAACCTGATGGCCGTGAATGAGGGACTTTGGCACGAGCGCAGGTCTCGCAGGCTGCCACAAAACCCTCAACCGACTTACGAAGCGCCGGCCACCAGAATCTCTGAGCGATGAGATCCACTGTGGCTCTTGCCCCCGGGTGCCCAGCAAGGACAGTATCGTGGTGTTCCTTCAAAATCTTGTGTCTTAAAGCGAGAGGCACAAACAACCTCCCAGGAGGACAAAGATCAGGAGCCTCTGACTGGGCTACCTGAACCTCTGCCTCTAATTCAGGATAAAGAGCAGAGACCACCACACCTTCAGCCAAAATGGGACCCGGGTCTTCAAAATTCCCACCTCCCGGAAAACAACGTGACAGGGCATCCGCCTTCACATTCTTAACCCCAGGGCGGAACGTGACAACAAAATTAAACCTGGAAAAGAACAAAGACCATCTGGCCTGTCTCGGGTTCAGACGCTTGGCTGACTCCAAGTAGGCCAGATTCTTATGGTCAGTAAACACGGTAATAGGGTGTCTGGCTCCCTCTAGCCAATGGCGCCATTCCTCAAAAGTCAACTTGATGGTCAACAACTCCCTATCTCCCACATCGTAATTTCTCTCTGCGGGGTAAAGTTTCTTTGAGAAAAAGGCACACTGTCGCCATTTGGCAGGAGAGGGACCCTGAGACAAGACCGCACCCACACCCACCTCAGAAGCATCAACCTCAACTATGAAGGGTAGAGAAATATCAGGTTGTACCAAGATGGGAGCGGAAGCAAAACTCTCCTTGATATTAGAAAAGGCCTTACGCGCCTCTACCGACCAGGAGGAAAAATCTACCCCCTTTTCTAGTCATATCAGTGAGTGGTTTAACAACAGAGGAATAATTCAAAATAAACTTCCTGTAATAATTGGCAAAGCCCAAAAAACGCACCAGCGCCTTCTGATTCTCAGGAAGCTCCCACTCAAGCACAGTGCGGACCTTCTCGGGGTCCATGCGAAAACAAGAAGCGGAGAGAAGAAACCCCAGAAATTGAATTTCTGGAACCGCAAACACACATTTCTCCAGTTTAGCGTACAATTTATTCTCCCGCAGGATGAGCAAGACCTGACGTAAGTGTTCCCTATGAGTTTTGAAATCAGGAGAAAAAATCAAAATGTCATCCAGATACACTAATACAAATTTCCCCATTAAATGATAAAAAATGCTGTTCATAAAATGCTGAAAGACGGCTGGAGCATTCATCAAACCAAAAGGCATAACCAAATTCTCAAAATGGCCCTCAGGGGTATTGAAGGCCGTCTTCCATTCGTCTCCTTCTCTGACCCTGACCAGGTTGTATGCCCCCCTTAGATCCAACTTGGAAAAAACATTAGCCCCACCAATCTGGTTAAACAGGTTCGGGATCAGAGGAAGCGGATAAGGGTCATGAATTGTGATACTGTTCAGCTCCCTGAAATCCAGACATGGTCTTAAAGAACCATCTTTTTTCTTAACAAAGAAAAAAACAGCGGCAACCGGTGACTTCGAGGGTCGTATGTGTCCCTTTCTCAGACTCTCAGAGATATAAGCACGCATAGCAACCCTTTCAGGTTGGGAGAGATTGTATAAACGAGATTTAGGCAGCTTGGCGCCTGGGGTGAGATTAATAGGGCAATCGTACTCCCTGTGCGGGGGCAAGTCCTGAACACCACTCTCAGAGAAGACATCCGAAAATTCTGAGAGAAAAGATGGTACAGTCTTAGTAGAAACCTCAGAAACAGATGTCGTGAGGCAATTCTCTCTGCAAAAGTCACTCCAACCATTTATTTGCCTCGCTTGCCAATCAATGGTGGGGTTATGTTTAGTGAGCCAGGGTAGCCCCAACACTAGAGGAGTAGGCAACCCGCTAAGGACGAAACATGACACATCCTCAACATGAGCATCACTCACAATCAAACGGATATTGTGAACTATGCCCTTTAACGATTTCTGAGAAAGTGGAGCGGAATCAATAGCAAAAACAGGTATATCCTTTCCCAAAGTGCATACCTGGAAACCATGAGTTATAGCAAATTGATTATCAATGAGATTGACAGCTGCTCCACTATCTACAAAAATCTCACAAAAAATGTTCTTGCTCTCTAGCGCCACCCTGGCAGGTAGGACAAAACGGGAACTACAAGCAAACGGAAAACCTTCAATTTCCGCATCAACCCTGCCAATGGTAACAGATGGAACATTTTTAAAGGATTTTTTTCTTTTTGTTTCATTATTACTCTCAAAAAACTGCCTGAATCTCCTAGAGGGACAAACATTTGCCAAATGATTTATACCTCCACAACAGAAACAAACCTTCCCATGAGGGCTGAATCTTCTATTGTCAGAGGCAATCAAACCCAGCTACATGGGCTCCTGCTCAGAAGGGATTGACAGCGACTGAGACCCCTGTGCACTGAATGAGACCGCCGCACTGTCCTGGGATTGAGTATGACAGGAAGGAGTGATCTCTCCTCTCTCTCTAAGACGCCTGTCAATACGAACGGCCCGAGACATGGCAGAGTCCAAGGAGGTAGGTCTGTTATGAAAGGCAGATGCATCTTTCAATCTCTCTGAAAGACAATGTCAGAGGCATAATTGACTTCGGAGTGCAGCATCATTCCAACCAGTATCAGCTGCCCATCTCCGAAATTCTGAACAGTATATCTCTGTGGATTGTTTGCCCTGACATAAAAGACGTAGTCTAGACTCAGCCAGAGCAATACGATCCGGATCATCATATATCTGACCCAGGGCTAAAAATAATTCATCCACTGAACAGAGGGGCCGTGCCCCCACCGGCAGCGAAAAGGCCCAGGACTGAGCGTTATCCCTGAGCTGCGAGATGATGATCCCCACCCTCCGTTCCTCATCACCAGAGGAATGGGGAAGTAGGCGAAAATGGAGTTTGCAAGCCTCTCTAAAACGCACAAAATTCTCACTACCCCCGGAGAACGTATCCGGGAGCGAGATCTTAGGCTCAGAACAAACTCCATGAACGCAAGCTGAACCGGTCACTTGAAACTGAGAAAGAGTCTTACGGAGATCTGCTACCTCCAATGAAAGACCCTGCATGCGTTCAGTCAAAAGTGAAACCGGATCCATGCTTGAGACGGTTTTGGCGGTTTATATATGACTGACTGGATCCAAAACTAAGGAACAAAAAGGGAGAGCCCTGCATCAGACCTGGCTCTCTCCCTCACTGCTCAGCCTATGCGAAAATCCCAATGGTAGATGATCGCATATCCTCGTACCTCGACTGTATAACACCTGAACACCCTATAATAGTCAGGGGACATGACCACCAGCTCCCTACACTAGATACGGATGGAGTCAGGGTCACCTGGGATCCAGCAAACAGAAAAACACAAATGAAAGAACAAAACTTATCTTGTAGAAGACACAGAAGTAGGAACAGCATGCACACACTCCAGGAAGGAATATAAACCGCAAAGTGATGCACTATGGGAAAGGATTTAAAGGGATGCAATCAGTGCAACTACATGACAGCTGAGAGAGGCTAACAAGATGAGAAAATGAAAGCAAAACAAAGGAACCTAAAGGAGGAGGTTCTAGACGTCTGTCAGAGCTTCTCAGATGTCTGGTGGTGACAGTTTGCCCTGGAAAAGCTGTCCTATCCGGCCGGTAGTGTGGCATCAGAGCTGGTGTTTAGTGCGGCAGGGGCCATAGCTACCCCAAGAAGAACTCGCCTGTCGAGCCAAAATGTCGAGAGACTGACCTTTGTCAAGATGAATCAGGCGTGGATGAGCCAGGTTTTCTACCCACCAATGCCTGATGCATCAGACTAGATTATCCATGGTGCCACACCAACACTTTGACGAAAGAGACCAGTTTCTTATGGCTACCTGCCTCAGCTACTATTCTGATGCTGCCACCTACCTGATGCCACACATCTGATGCCAAGTGCTCCTTCTTTCACCCACCATCAACAGCTGGTGCTGGTATTGCCACCCACCTCCCCACTCTGTCACTGGGTCACTGGACACGCGCTTCGCGCCGAGCTTTGAAAATCTTTTTATGGGGGCTTTTGAAACCAGATTTATATATAGCTCCAGCTTTTGGGTTCAGAATATAACTTTTTATCGAGGATACATTGATGACCTTTTAATTGTTTTGAACGGTGATATTTGTTCTATTAACAATTTTGTTTTACACCTCAATTCCACTGATTGGGGTATCACCTTATCCGGGACCCATAGTCAGACAAAAATCGAGTACCTGGACCTGAAATTGAATGTCATCAATGATAAATTAGAAACACGCACTTATTTCACCAGTTTACACCATAAAAAGTGGAAAACCAATATTCCCTCGGCCAGTTCAAGCGTATTAGAAGGAATTGCTCCCTAGATAAGGATTTCATGACCCAGAGTGAAATCATCCGCAAGAGGTTTATACAAAAAGGTTGTCCACTCCCAATTAGAGAATCGGCTTTCAACAAAGCAAAAAACCTCACACAAGAAAATTGCCTACCTGTTAATAGAAACCAAAATACAGATGTTAATATAAAAGTAAAAAAAAAGAAATCTGAGAATAAGTGGAGCACTAACTTTATCACTACATACAGTAATAATCTTAAGGGTATTATGAGCATCCTATCCAAACACTGGCATACCTCAAAAGTGACCCATTTTTATCAAAATCACTACCGATCTTCCGTCCCCTGACGTTTAGGAGAGCAAAATTTTTTAAAAATGTATTAGCTCCTAGTAAACTGCGTGCCGATAGACTCGATTATAAACTTCCCCCCACTAGAACACATCATTCTGAACCACCTGGTAGTTTCAGGTGTAACCAGCCCAAATGTCTCTGCTGTACTGCTATACGGGCTTCGACTTCCTTTCAAAGTAGATCTAATGGGGGAAATGTCTCTATTAGACAACATCTGGACTGTGGATCAAAGAACGTCATCTATCTGCTAGAATGCCCATGTTGTCTTTAGTATGTGGGGCGGACAATCCAAATCTTACGCAATAGGCTCAACAAACACCGGTCAAACATCAAAAAGGGTTTCTCACAGCACAGCGTGTCTAGACACGCAACCATTCGCCATGAGGGTCTTGCCACAGGTTTTTCCATTATGCCCATTGAAAAAATCAGTTCTGATTGCCATAATGTTATGCAGACGATAAAAAGGCGCGAGATGTTTTGGATATACAAACTTTACTGTCTCAACCTTAGTGCGACATTCCCTATTTCAAACAGCCTCAGTTTCTCCAAGTTTTTATTTGAAAAAACCTTGGAAAAAATAATGGAAGATAGGCTACACGTACAAAATTAGATCAGGAAAAAAAATTGAAACTAACGTGCTTAAATTAAAAGCGATGCTATCTCTTTAGTTTTTAGTTTTATTGCATTACATTATTTTAACAAGTATATACCACAGCCATTTGGATTAGTATACGCATCTAGTTTGGAGCCTCATATTTTAAATTTTTAAATTTTTTATATTAATTTTCAATCATTTATCATCATTAATTATTTATTTATTAGAATTTAATTTGTCTGTTAATCAATGAATTCATCTCTTCACATATTTATGTATTTATATTTATATATCAGTATATTAATTTTTAGAGATTGCATTTTTATATTTATATAAATATTTTTATTTTTGTATATATATATATATATATATATATATATATATATTTTTTTTTTTTTTATTCCCCATGAATTATCACTTCTTGTGGTTGTATTTAATTGTATTCTACTATGCAGCCTATCAAACTATTAGTTCATGATTGATTGCTTAAATGATAACTAACTTAATTTTAATATTTATTTTCATATTTATTTTTATTCATATTCTATATATATATATATATATATATATATATATATTCCCCACTATTTATTCATATTCCCCACTATTTATTCAACATTACATCACACACTTTCCCTCCCGGCAGTCTCCACCCTACCCCTCCCCCCTGTAGCTTTTCCTGTTCCCTCTCTGCTGCGCTAGTGTTCGCAGCACACCAGAGCGGCCACTAGCGTCCTGGTTGCTCAGCAACCAGGCTCGCTATGTGTTGCCGGATAGTCGCGATCACGTGATCGGGCTCCGATCATGTGATCTCTCTTCCAGTATGAGCACTCCGTGCCTAGGAACAGTTCTCTTGATCGGTATATATTTTTCATATAACCCTTGCCTCACCATGCCACCAACGACTTCTGCAACATGTACAACACGTCTTTTGATTATTAACATTAGTTCATATTTGCTGGGGCCTTTTCCCCATTAACCACTCCCCCCGTTAGCCCAGCCTACTTTGTGTTTTTGACTTTTTTTTGTAAGTATTTAAATGTTTGTGTATATTATATGCTGTGTTATGTACCTGATGAAGGGGAATTATTCCCCGAAACGCATTGTACTACTGCAATAATAGCATCTCCTTACCATCACCTACTGGATTGGATTTTTCCGCCCTGGGATATCTTATCTACATACTTTGTATTTCATCACTTCTTGGAGACCTCAGGTATCTCTGACAAGAAGTCATCCTTACACGGCTGCAGATCCATCATCAAATCGTGATTCCGGTATACGTCTTGAAAAGCTTTCACTAGTGTTGTGCCTACAGGTAGCACAACCACCAAAGGTGAGCCTTGTATTGGAACCATCTATTTTACCTGTATACAAACGGTATTACACTATGGTGCGCCCTGTTTTATCTTTAACAGCATAAAGTAAATCCTGTGGATTTAAAAACTGGGTCACTGGGTCTCCTGATGATGCTGCTACCTCTACACTATGTCACCTTGCCACTCTATGGTCTCCTGATGCTGCTTCCACCTCCACACTATGTCACTTTGCCATTCTGTGATCTCCTGATGCTGCTGCCACCTCCACGCTATGTCACCTTGCCACTCTATGGTCTCCTGATAATGCTGCTGCCACCTCCACACTGTCAGTGTGGCACTCTGAGGCCTGCTCCTGATGCTTGTGCTGCCGCCACCTCCACACTCTTATTGTGCCACTCTGTGGCCTCCAAATGCTGCTGCCGCCACCTCCACACTCTGTCATTGTGCCACTCTGTGGCCTTCTGATACTGCTGCTGCTGCCACCTCCACACTATGTCACCTTGCTACTTTGTGGTCTACTGATGCTGCCTCCACCTCCACACTGTCATTTTGCCACTCTGTGGCCTCCTCCTGATGCTGCTGCTGCCGCCACCTCCACGGTCTTTCATTGTGCCACTCTGTGGCCTCCTGACACTGCTACTGCCACCTTTGCACTGTCATTGAGCCACTCTGTGGCCAGGTTTTCTACCCACCAATGCCTGATGCATCAGACTAGATCATCCATGGTGCCACACCAACACTTTGACAAAAGAGACCGGTTTCTTCTGGCTACCTGCCTCAGCTACTATTCTGATGCTGTCACCCACCTGATGTGGCCTCCTGATGCTGCTGCTGCTGCCACCTTCACACTATGTCACCTTGCCACTCTGTGGTCTACTGATGCTGCCGCCACCTCCACACTGTCATTTTGCCACTCTGTGGCCTCCTCCTGATGCTGCTGCTGCCGCCACCTCCACAGTCTGCCATTGTGCCACTCTGTGGCCTCCTGAGGCTGCTGCTGCCACCTCCGCATTGTCATTGAGCCACTCTGTGGCCTCCTGATACCGCTGCTGCCACCTCCACACTGTCATTGTGCCACTCTGTGGCCCCCTCCTGATGCTGCTGCTGCTTCCACTTCCACATTCTGTCATTGTGCCACTCTGTGGCCTCCTCCTGATGCCTATGCTACCTTCAGACAATTAATGGTACATACTCAGATTGGGTCACCAATACCGTCAATAGTGAGGTACCACAGGTGTCAGTATTTGGTTTCAATCTCTTTAATACATTCAAATCTTACCGAGGGATTTCAAAGAAAACTATATTTTTTGCAGATGTCACTAAACTAGTGATGAACGAATCTGATCAGTCCTGCTTTCGACGAACCCGCTTTGTTCAGCTCAATAAATGAATTTTATTAAAATTCAGTGTCTGTATATACAGTAAAATGTATGTGCTACAATGAGGCTGTTTAAAGATGCCGCCATTATCGCAAGACTATATAAGTCTCATGCATGCTCCGTTATTGTGGGCAGTGGTGCATGCATAAATGTATTTCATAATGAATCCTAACCAGGATTCGTTAATGATTGTGGCAAGTGCCACGAATCCATGTTCGGCTTTAAAATGAAATACATCTATGCATGAGCCACTACTCACAGTAACGGCAGGATGAACCAGATTCGCTCATCACCATACTAAACTTTAAACTGCCAAATAAGACCCCCTTTCTCATGAGCCCTCAGATCAAACCCCCATTCCTCATCAGACCTCAGATGAGACATGAAATAAATTGACTTACTTAAGATCCAGTGCGCTCTTCCTGCGTTTACCACTGCCTGGGCTTTTGCATGTGGGGTAATGCTCTTGTCTCGCTTTCAGTTCAATGTATATTTGGATATCTCTCTGGTTCATCTGAAATTGATCCAAAATAGTGAATTAAAATTGCTAAAGGTGTGGTCTGTTTTTGTTATAATAATAATAATAATAATAATAATAATATATCCTGAGGTGAACATAAAGGAATGAATTGGGACAGTAGGAGATATAACTAATTGCTACTACACAACAAATAGGTAAACAGCAAGGAGAACACAGCATGCATATGAGTGATACATTACTTTTACACAGTCGATTGGCAGAGATACCATCCCTCCTTGCAAACATACTTATATAGCATAGCTAGAAATATAGCTCAGCCAGCCTCACATTTGCAAATAGCTATTTCAGGACAAATGCCCTTTAGCAGAGTAAAGGAGAAAATAACAGCTTTTCTAGTTGCAAGGCCTTAGGGGGAACCTCTGGGTGGGTACTAGTTATATTATTGAGACCAGTTTATATACATGACGATTATTGTAGGTATCACCTGGCCTACAATACTGCGCACATGTACTCTGTACTCTTATTTTTCTGAAACATTTGGCAAACTTGAGACAAACTGAATCTTGCCAGGTATATACAGGTCCTTCTAAAAAAATTTGCATATTGTGATAAAGTTCATTATTTTCTGTAATGTACTGATAAACATTAGACTTTCATATATTTTAGATTCATTACACACCAACTGAAGTAGTTCAAGCCTTTTATTGTTTTAATATTGATGATTTTGGCATACAGCTCATGAAAACCCAAAATTCCTATCTAAAAAAATTAGCATATCATGAAAAGGTTCTCTAAACGAGCTATTAACCTAATCATCTAAATCAACTAATTAACTCTAAACACCTGCAAAAGATTCCTAAGGCTTTTAAAAACTCCCAGCCTGGTTCATTACTCAAAACCGCAATCATGGGTAAGACTGCCGACCTGACTGCTGTCCAGAAGGCCATCATTGACACCCTCAAGCAAGAGGATAAGACACAGAAAGAAATTTCTGAACGAATAGGCTGTTCCCAGAGTGCTGCATCAAGGCACCTCAGTGGGAAGTCTGTGGGAAGGAAAAAGTGTGGCAGAAAACGCTGCACAACGAGAAGAGGTGACCGGACCCTGAGGAAGATTGTGGAGAAGGACCGATTCCAGACCTTGGGGGACCTGCGGAAGCAGTGGACTGAGTCTGGAGTAGAAACATCCAGAGCCACCGTGTACAGGCGTGTGCAGGAAATGGGCTACAGGTGCCGCATTCCCCAGGTCAAGCCACTTTTGAACCAGAAACAGCGGCAGAAGCACCTGACCTGGGCTACAGAGAAGCAGCACTGGACTGTTGCTCAGTGGTCCAAAGTACTTTTTTCGGATGAAAGCAAATTTTGCATGTCATTCGGAAATCAAGGTGCCAGAGACTGGAGGAAGACTGGGGAGAGGGAAATGCCAAAATGCCTGAAGTCCAGTGTTAAGTACCCACAGTCAGTGATGGTCTGGGGTGCCATGTCAGCTGCTGGTGTTGGTCCACTGTGTTTTATCAAGGGCAGGGTCAATGCAGCTAGCTATCAGGAGATTTTGGAGCACTTCATGCTTCCATCTGCTGAAAAGCTTTATGGAGATGAAGATTTCATTTTTCAGCACGACCTGGCACCTGCTCACAGTGCCAAAACCACTGGTAAATAGTTTACTGACCATGGTATTATTGTGCTCAATTGGCCTGCCAACTCTCCTGACCTGAACCCCATAGGGAATCTGTGGGATATTGGGAAGAGAAAGTTGAGAGACGCAAGACCCAACACTCTGGATGAGCTTAAGGCCGCTATCGAAGCATCCTGGGCCTCCATAACACCTCAGCAGTGCCACAGGCTGATTGCCTCCATGCCACGCCGCATTGAAGCAGTCATTTCTGCAAAAGGATTCCCGACCAAGTATTGAGTGCATAACTGAACATAATTATTTGAAGGTTGACTTTTTTTGTATTAAAAACACTTTTCTTTTATTGGTCGGATTAAATATGCTAATTTTTTTAGATAGGAATTTTGGGTTTTCATGAGCTGTATGCCAAAATCATCAATATTAAAACAATAAAAGGCTTGAACTACTTCAGTTGGTGTGTAATGAATCTAAAATATATGAAAGTCTAATGTTTATCAGTACAATACAGAAAATAATGAACTTTATCACAATATGCTAATGTTTTGAGAAGGACCTGTATATATACAGTTGCAAGAAAAAGTATGTGAACGCTTTGAAATGATATGGATTTCTGCACAAATTGGTCATAAAATGTGATCTGATCGTCATCTAAGTCACTACAATAGACAATCACAGTCTTCTTAAACTAATAACACACAAATAATTAAATGTTACCATGTTTTTATTGAACACACCATGTAAACATTCACAGTGCAGGTGGAAAAAGTATGTGAACCCCTAGACTAATGACATCTCCAAGAGCTAATTGGAGTGAGGTGTCAGCCAACTGGAGTCCAATCAATGAGATAAGATTGGAGGTGTTAGTTACAGCTGCCCTGCCCTATAAAAAACACACACCAGTTCTGGGTTTGCTTTTCACAAGAAGCATTGCCTGATGTGAATGATGCCTCGCACAAAAGAGCTCTCAGAAGACCTACGATTAAGAATTGTTGACTTGCATAAAGCTGGAAATGGTTATAAAAGTATCTTCAAAAGCCTTGTTGTTCATCAGTCCACAGTAAGAAAAATTGTCTATAAATTGAGAAAGTTCAGCACTGCTGCTACTCTACCCAGAAGTAGCCATCCTGCAAAGATGACTGCAAGAGCACAGCACAGACTGCTCAATGAGGTGAAAAAGAATCCTAGAGTGTCAGCTAAAGACTTACATAAGTCTCTGGCATATGCTAACATCCCTGTTAGCGAATCTACGATACGTAAAACACTAAACAAGAATTAATTTCATGGTGGGATACCACAGAGGAAGCCACTGCTTTCCAAAAAAAACATTGCTGTATGTTTACAGTTTGCACAAGAGCACCTGGATGTTCCACAGCACTACTGGCAAAATATTCTGATGAAACCAAAGTTGAGTTGTTTGGAAGAAACACACAACACTATGTGTGGATAAAAAGAGGTACAGCACACAAACATCAAAACATCATCCCAACTGTGAAGTATGGTGGTGGGGGCATCATGGTTTGGGGCTGCTTTGCTGTGTCAGGGCCTGGACGGATTGCTATCATCGAAGGAAAAATTAATTCCCAAGTTTATCAATACATTTTGCAGGAGAACTTAAGGCCATCTGTCCACCCGCTGAAGCTCAACAGAAGTTGGGTGTCGCAACAGGACAACGACCCAAAGCATAGAAGTAAATCAACAACAGAATAGCTTAAACAGAAGAAAATACGCCTTCAGGAGTGGCCCAGTCAGAGTCCTGACGTCAACCCGATTGAGATGCCTCAAGAAAGCGATTCACACCAGACATCCCAAGAATATTGCTGAACTGAAACAGTTGTGTAAAGAGGAATGGTCAAGAATTACTCCTGACCGTTGTGCACGTCTGATCTGCAACTACAGGAAAAGTTTGGTTGAAGTTATTGCTGCCAAAGGAGGTTCAGCCAGTTATTAAATCCAAGGGTTCACATACTTTTTACACCTGCGCTGTGAATGTTTACATGGTGTGTTCAATAAAAACATGGTAACATTAGATTCTTTGTGTGTTATTAGTTTAAGCAGACTGTGATTGTCTATTGTGACCTAGATGAAGATCAGATCACATTTTATGACCAATTTGTGCAAAAATCCATATAATTCCAAAGGGTTCACATACTCTTTCTTGCAACTGTATATATACAGTACAGACCAAAAGTTTGGACACACCTTCTCATTCAAAGAGTTTTCTTTATTTTCATGACTATGAAAATTGTAGATTCACACTGAAGGCATCAAAACTATGAATTAACACATGTGGAATTATATACATAACAAAAAAGTGTGAAACAACTGAAAATATGTCATATTCTAGGTTCTTCAAAGTAGCCACTTTTTGCTTTGATTACTGCTTTGCACACTCTTGGCATTCTCTTGATGAGCTTCAAGAGGTAGTCACCTGAAATAGTCTTCCAACAGTCTTGAAGGAGTTCCCAGAGATGCTTAGCACTTGTTGGCCCTTTTGCCTTCACTCTGCGGTCCAGCTCACCCCAAACAATCTCGATTGGGTTCAGGTCCGGTGACTGTGGAGGCCAGGTCATCTGGCGCAGCACCCCATCACTCTCCTTCATGGTCAAATAGCCCTTACACAGCCTGGAGGTGTGTTTGGGGTCATTGTCCTGTTGAAAAATAAATTATGGTCCAACTAAACGCAAACCGGATGGAATAGCATGCTGCTGCAAGATGCTGTGGTAGCCATGCTGGTTCAGTATTCCTTCAATTTTGAATAAATACATCACACCTCCTCCTCCATGCTTCACGGTGGGAACCAGGCATGTAGAGTCCATCCGTTCACCTTTTCTGCGTTGCACAAAGACACGGTGGTTGGAACCAAAGATCTCAAATTTGGACTCATCAGACCAAAGCACAGATTTCCACTGGTCTAATGTCCATTCCTTGTGTTCTTTAGCCAAAACAAGTCTCTTCTGCTTGTTGCCTGTCCTTAGCAGTGGTTCCCTAGCAGATATTTTACCATGAAGGCCTGATTCACACAGTCTCCTCTTAACAGTTGTTCTAGAGATGTGTCTGCTGCTAGAACTCTGTGTGGCATTGACCTGGTTTCTAATCTAAGCTGCTGTTAACCTGCGATTTCTGAGGCTGGTGACTCGGATGAACTTATCCTCTGCAGCAGAGGTGACTCTTGGTCTTCCTTTCCTGGGGCGGTCCGCATGTGAGCCAGTTTCTTTGTAGTGCTTGATGGTTTTTGTGACTGCACTTGGGGACGCTTTCAAAGTTTTTCAAATTTTTCGGACTGACTGACCTTCATTTCTTAAAGTAATGATGGCCACTCGTTTTTCTTTACTTAGCTGCTTTTTTCTTGCCATAATACAAATTCTGACAGTCTATTCAGTAGGACTATCAGCTGTGTATCCACCTGACTTCTCCACAACGCAACTGATGGTCCCAACCCCATTTATAAGGCAAGAAATCCCACTTATTAAACCTGACAGGGCACACCTATGAAGTGAAAACCATTTCAGGTGACTACCTCTTGAAGCTCATCAAGAGAATGACAAGAGTGTGCAAAGCAGTAATCAAAGCAAAAGGTGGCTACTTTGAAGAACCTAGAATATGACATATTTTCAGTTGTTTCATACTTTTCTGATAAGTATATAATTCCACATGTGTTAATTCATAGTTTTGATGCCTTCAGTGTGAATCTAAAATTTTCATACTCATGAAAATAAAGAAAACTCTTTGAATGAGAAGGTGTGTCCAAACTTTTGGTCTGTACTGTATATAAATATATATATATATATATATATATATATATATATATATATATTTAAATTTATCCAGATTTGGAGTCAGGAAGGAATTATTTTCCCCTAATATAAGGAAAATTGTCTTCTACCTCACAATGGGTTTTGTCTTTCTCTGGGTCAACTTTGCAAGATAATGGGTTGAATTGGATGGACATATATATTTTTTCAAACACCTATATCATTTTAGTAACTTTTTCTCAATTCATGATACCCAAAGGCCTCAACTGATGATGCCCAAACAACACTCTCAAGAGAACAAATAATTAATATTAATTACTTCATCTTATATGAGATGGCAAGAAATAATGAATATTTTTAAAGAATATTGGCCTATACTATTACAAGATAAAGATCTGAATAGACGGATTTTGTAGAACCCTACAGTAATTGCAAAGTGAAGTTAAAACCAGGGTGATCTGTTGATCAAGAACCACTATGTTTCACCAACATCTAGATTTATTTTTAATTCTAAGGGGCTAAGATGGGGCTTATCACAATGTAAAAAATATTCAGCCTGTAGTTATATTATCACTGCAGAATTCTTATCTGATTCATGTGAATCTAAGAACTATAAAATCATACTCCATTTAACATGTAGAAGTGATTTTGTTATCTACTATCTTGTTTTCCCATGTGGAATCAAATATATTGGTATGAATTTAAGAGTACGAGAACATGTATGTGATGTCAAGGTGGCTAATTGCTATGAAAATTATGGATGAGATAGAACTGTTCAAGCTGAAATCAATACCTAGACATTTCAGGGAAAAAACATAAGGGTGGAGTAGGAGGTCTAAAGTTCTTTGCAATTGATCAAATCCACCTCGGTTCAAGAGGTCGTGACAAGATGAAGAAGGTAGCTCAAACTAATTATAAATGGATAACAATATGGAATACTATGTTTCCTAATGGAATTTGGATCGTTCCTGTAAATATGTCCGTTATTTCACAGAAAGAAAAAAAAATATGGCAGAGGTGAATACAGCGTTGGTAGCACTGCTGTACTCACCGTTTCTTGGTTTTCTTCTGGGCTCTGTGTTGCACACAGCATCAGGACATAGTCACACAATATAACCTGACGCTGTTTGATTAGGAAAAAGACTAGGGAGCTTTTGAGTGTAAGCCTGGTTCGGAGCAGGAGAGGTATTGGAAGTTCTTTTTTTTTTTTTTTTCATGTTTGATCTGAGGTCTGATTTAAGTCTGATGGGGGTCTGATCTGAGGCTGGGGGACATCGGTGGGTCTGACCTGAGTTTGATGGGGGGCCTGATCTGAGGCTGATAGTGGTTGAAGTGGTCTGATCTGAGGCTGATGCAGTTTGGGGTCTGCTCTGAGGCTTCAATGTAATCTCCACAGAGCCTTGCCCCTTTAACAGTGAGCTACATGGCACCGCCCTCAACTGTGACCTACACAACACCCACCCCCTTAACAGTAGCCTCCACTGCAGCCCATCCTCTTAACAGTGACCTCCGCATCACCCACCCCCTTAACGGTTACCTCCACAGCACCCTCACCCTTAACAATGCCCTTCTTTACAGTGACCTACACAATGCCCTGCCATCTTAATATTGACCTCTACAGCGGCCTTTCCCCTTAACAGTGACCTCCACATAGACTCACCCCCTTAACAGTGACCTCCACAACGCCCCCTTAACACTAACCTATAGCAGTGAAGAAAAATGGCTGAGTTGTAATGGAAACCTGGTGTAAAACTGTGTGTATGTGAAGACCTATGTGCCAAATTTGGTGCAGATCAGTCCAGTTATTTGGCCATGCATAAAGAACAGACATGCTAACTTGAAATTGACAAAAGTAATAATAATTAGAAATTTATTGAAAATTAGCTAATGAACATCAGACATTGCTTTTGAGTTGTTCAACAGAATAGTTTTAAAAAACAAACTAATGAAACTGGCCTGAACAAAACTGATGGCACCCCTAGAAAAGATGTAAAATTATTTGTCTATAGTTACATGTTAAACTAAGGAGTGTCCTATAATTAGCATCACGAGTGTCTTCAAACTTGTAATCAGTCACTCTGCCTATTTAAAGGGTGCAAAGTAGTCACTATGCTGTTTGTTTTCATGGTGGAACAAAAAGCTAAGATAGTTGTCTCAAGAGATTAGAAACAAAATAATAGACAAACATGCTAAAGATACAGACTATAGGACCATCTCCAAACAGTTTGATGTTCCTGTTACTACAGCTGCACATATTATATAGACGTTTAAGGTCTACAGGTCTGCAGCCAACCTCCCTGAACATGGTCGAAAGAGGAAAATTGACGACAAATTGAAGAAACAGACAATATGAATGGTAATCAAAGAGCCCAGAAAAACTTCCAAGGAGATTAGAGGTGAATTCTAAGGTCAAGACACATTAGTGTCAGATCATGCCATCCATCTCTGCCTTAGCCAAAAACTACTGAGGAGCAAACCACTGTTGAAAACTAATTATAAAAAAGTGAGACTGGCATTGGCATATTGAAAAGCCACAAAGCTTCTTTCGAGCAGATGATACAAAACTGGAGCAATTTTTTTGGGGAAGTCACATCAGCTTTATGTTCATAGATGCAAAAATGAAGCATGCAAAGAAAAGAACATTGTACCTACTATGAAACATAGAGGAGGCTTGATAATCTTTTGATGATGCTTTGCTGCATCTGGCACAGGGTGTCTTGAATCTGTGCAGGGTACAATTAAATCTCAAGACTGTGAAGGAACTATGTTGCAAACTGTGCTGCCTAGTGTCAGAAAGCTCGGTCTCAGTCACAGTCCAACAGGATAATGACCAAAAGCACACAGCTATGGACTATTCTGAAGTGGCCTTCTATTTGCCCTGATCTCAATCCTATTGAATATCTGTGGAAGGAGCTGAAACATGCAGTCTGGAGAAGGCACCCTTACAATCTGAGAAAGCTGGAGCAGTTTGCTCATTAGAACTGGGGCAAAATACCTGTTGTTAAGGGCAGAAGTCTCATTTAGAGTAACAGAAAATGCCTGATTGCAGTGATTACTGTACCTCAAATGTTTGTGCAATAGAAGGGTACCATTATTTTTGTCTTGATTTTCATTAGCAGATTTTCAGTAAATTTTTCTTTTTTATTTCATTTATTATTACTTTTTGTCAGTTTTAAGTTTTTTTGTAGGTTTTTTCTTTAATATTTGTAATTTATACCTATTTTTTTATCTTTTCTATAGTTTTGTATTCACATTTGTCTACATTTTCAACCTTTTTAACTTTTTTTATTTCACCTGTATTTACATTAATTTACATCACTTATTGAGGTTCTAGGGGATTTAGCTGATCCGATGGGTTTTCAATGGGATTCAGGTCTGGTGAAAATGCAGTCCACTCCATTTGAGGTACCCCAGCTTCCAGTTACCCGCTTCCTAATGATGCAACCCAAATGAGCTGGCGCATTGTCATCCATGAAGATGAAATTAGACCTGTGTTGTTCATGCAGAGGCCCAATGACTGGATTAATGATGTAATTCAAGTAGTATGGGCTTGTCACTGTACCATTCAAAAAGTGCAGGGCAGTACTTTTTTGACTAGACACACCTACCCACACTGTAACACCACCACCACTAATGGGTTGTCTGGTGACAACAGTGGCTGATGCATAGTTTGAAGAAGCTGAGCGAAACGCGCGTCAGGGGTGCGCTTACCAAGGTCCCAAGGTTGGTTCCCCTTTACTTGTTCTTATATGTGTTTCCCATGCTGGTTATGATTTCTTATATGTTGGATGCATGTTGCATGCTATTTAGCTGCTGCTGGGGTGGAGGATCCACACACTGCATCCATTTACACTCACAATACAGCTAGCATGGCAACAATTGTATTGTTAACCTACAAAAGGCCACCTGTCAACCAGACAGCTGCGATTACCACTCATAAAACATCTAAGGTAAACCAAAACGAACAAGTGGAAATGATGTATAAAAGTATAAATTTATTATAAAGTATAAAGAATGGAACAACTACAGATAATGCAAGGATACGGAGAAGCGCAGGGTCACAGACACCACAAAACACCAATGTATCTGTGGGTTATAACACACAGAAAGGTACAGTCTATTGATGATAATACAAGCTCAGGAATTACCTGGATGGCCAGGTGTAATGTCTCCGCAATGAGACTATGCACAAGTCATGCAAATGACCATACCAGGTACAAAAAAGAGCTTAATCACACTACACATAGTACTGAAACAATTGAAGCAGACCATGGAAATAACAAATACTCAAATTGAAGTAAAAATATTGATGGTATACACCATGGGTGTGTTGAGGGACTCACTATGGATGTGTACAGAAGTCCCAGACAACAGTGTGAAACGATACTGACTCAGAACGTACCTGAGGACATGGTGGTGAGTGGACGGTCGGACCCTGGGCGCACAACCTCGACGCGCGTTTCACCTTACGGCTTCGTCAGGAGGTACTGGATTGTGTGCAGACAGGGTATATATAGGAAAAAGTGGGAGTGGGTAGGTGGAGTAAAATTACCTCTATATGGTACACCTGCAGTCCACATGCACGGGCGCGGAAGGCTCCATGATGCAAGACGTCATCTCTCGGCGCATCCACGTCATCGCGCATGCGCGACACTTAGACGTCACGGAGCGCGTTGAGATGGCGCCGTGCAGCGCATGGGCATTCCGCGGCCCTGTGGAACGCAGGTGACCCGCAACTGATAGTACATAAATAAGAGGCCAGGAAGCGTCACAGTCACGTGAATGACAGCGACGGGATGCCGGAATCTGCACTGGACACATCCATATTGAGTCCCACACAAATTGAACTAGGCCTGAGACCAGCAAACAGTGCCATAAGTGACAAAATACATATATAATAAACACAGTATGATATATTAAGTCCGCCGTATATGTGTGTGGGCGGGGCAGAGCACATCCATTATCAATTGGTTGCTCTAGCCCGCCCACACAGACAATAGCCACTGTATGAAATAAAAAACATGTCATACGGACCATATAATTAGAACCAAAGTGCCATCTAACCAGAATCCATATAAATGGAAACAAAGTGCCGTGTATCGGGGATCCATATAAATGGAACCAAAATGCCATAATGGCATGGAAAAAAAATATATATATAAAGTATCGTGTCTAGAGGCATAGTGTATTGTGTGAGAAGTAGTACATAATAATACAAGAATATATGTAAGAAATATATAGTAACAATGAATAAATCCATACATTGATAAATAAAGAATAAATGAGTGAATGCATATCACATACATCATGTATCATGATTATGATCGAATATCGAGTACATAATTAAATAACCATGATTCAAGTAATATAATTGAATAAAAATAATTATAATTAAATAGAATGATTAATATAATTAAAATTAAAATTAAATAGCCATGATTAGAGTAACGAGACTGAAAATACAATGTACAGTACCCATAATTCAGAATAATAGTCCGATATCCGGCATAAATCAATAGATTCCGTGATAAGGGACTAGTCCGTATTGCATACAATTACTTCATGATATAGGCATACAAATTCATGATACAAACAATTATATTACACAAAAAGACACAAAAGACACAAAATACAAATAGTGACCACCAGTGGATAAAAATGTATATTGTATTATAGTGGGTGGATGGGCTACATGTGCTGGTATCAGTAAGGGCCGAGATATGGACGAGGAGCACACGAGTCGGCACCGCGGGCGGCAGAAGGCCGCCGGCGGGGTCGACGCGGGAGCCCCCAGCCCAAAAAGGCCCGGAGGTCTACAAATGCACGGGGCCGAGACGACCCAGTTGTGGGAAAAAATATCCAGGACAGGCTGAAACTCAGAAATGTCCGGATGGTCATAAACGATTTTAAGGCCAGCCGACAGAATAGAGACATATTAACACCCTGGATATTAGAACGATAACATCACTTCGATCACAACTGATGTCCTGCGTGTGTCCAATGGTTCATATCCGGCATTGTCCCACATGTCGCACACATTCTCCCATAGTTGATGACGACATCCATTGCCACCAAATCCCACAAAAGAACTGAATATATGGATCTCAAAGAAAAAAGAAAAAACAAACATATAATGTTATAGTCACAAAGAAGTGTATTAAAAACACAAAAATATACCCTGTAATTAAAATTCGCGCGCTGTTCATAGGAAGGAGGAAAAGCTACTAAACTCATTGAGGCCATGGGGTGTAACGGTATCCAGGGTGACTATCCACTTGGTTTCCCTGCGGAGTAACGCCAATTTTATATTCCCGCCTCTGGATCCCAAGTGGATTCTGTCAATACCCCTAACCGTTAGTCCCCCTGGATCGGATCTGTGGAACTTGCAAAAGTGTCGTGGGACTGCTTGTAGCAAATCCCAGTCTCTCTCAGGTGTACCTGCAGCTGACCGAATCCTGCAGATATGCTCCAAAACTCGTACCTTGAGTGCTCTCTTGGTCATACCGATGTAAAACAAATTACATGGGCAAGTGATCTGGTATATCACTGCCTCAGTATTGCAATTGATATGGTGTACAATTGTATTGTCACTGAAAGCCCACACTTCCACCTGGCCTGTGTATGAGAACTTTTCTCGCTTCAGCCATGTGGCTTACTCAGGCTAGTAGGTGACGTGCGCTTGGGGGATAGTTCCATATTGTAACCTTGGTGGGTTGCTGATTGGCAGTGCTGCCACATTACTGCTGCTATTTATATACTTATCTATGTCTATGGTTTTGTGTTTTATGTGATGAATTAATAAAATATTTTGTGATTTACGTATATGTGTGTTGTTGTTTATCGGATCTATTGAGTTGGTGCTCACACATGATTTTCTCATTGTTTTTGAGAAGTATTTCGGTTATAACCCAAATGAGCTGGCGCATTGTCATCCATGAAGATGAAATTAGACCTGTGTTGTTCATGCAGAGGCCCAATGACTGGATTAATGATGTAATTCAAGTAGTATGGGCTTGTCACTGTACCAGTGCAGGGCAGTACTTTATTGACTAGACACACCTACCCACACTGTAACACCACCACCACTAATGGCTTGTCTGGTGACAACAGTGGCTGATGCATAGTTCTCATTGGCGACCATTATTTCTGCTCTGAATCGACTTTTATCAGGGAACAGCACTGAGGCCCACTGATCGCTCATCTAGCATAGATGCTCCCTGGCCCATGCAAGACAATGACACCTATTCCTGGAGGTGTGGTTTGGTACCCTTGCAGGTTATTTAGCACACAAACCACGCTGATGTAAATGGTTTAGAATGGTCTTACATGACACTTGGGTGCCTCTTAAATATGCCTGGAGTTGTGTGGCATTCATCATCCAGTTCCACAGGGCAATGTCCACTTCTAAGCCTTTCTGTGACTCTTGCAGTTTCTCTGTATCTCTGTTGCAATGCTGCTGATGACACTCTGTGACACTCTAAGCTCAGTGGCCACTCTGTCTGAAAACATCCTGCTTGAAGCCTTGCAATGGCGAGGTACTGTTGATCAATTGTTAGGTGTGGTCTTGGTCTCATGATGTCAAAATGTGAACAGCATGATGAGGAGGACTATTTAAATACCAATTGTAAGTGTACTAGGAAATTTATTGGGTGATTCATGGATCAAACACCTGTTGTGTTCTCCAGGATTTTATTATTGATGACCTTTCCTCAAGATAGGTAATCAATATTAGATATGCTGGGGTCCCACACTTGGCAATCTGCACCACCACCGATCAGCTGCATGAGGAGACGGGGCACAGTGTGCACGTGCTGTCTCCCTTCTCTGTTCCTGCTGGCTGCTGCTTTGCCATAGACATAGCAGCAGCAACAGGAAGAGTGACCTGAGACTGCACATGCACACTGCATGCACCGTCTCCTCATACAAATGATAGGCGGGGTTGCTGATATTGATGGCCTATCCTCAGGATGGGTCATCAATATTAGAAGATAGGAGAACCCCTTTAAGCTGGACATGTTGGACATAAGCATTCAAAAATATAGAAAACCTGTAAAGGTTAGAGTGCATTTTAGGGTCATTGTGAAATTTCACCCACAAGCCAAATATCCGTAAGTTTTGTGTAAGTAGTGTAAGTTATTTGATTACATTGGGTTAATTTTATATGATTCTATGAATCCAATGAAGTGTTCAATAAAAAAAGATGGGCATGTATATCTCTTTTTCCCAATTCTAATATCTCAGATACTGCATCTGGTTGGAAAGCATGGTGACGTTCACTGTGCCCCATGGCTTTATGGTGACTGTGTAACAGGGACTGCGCTTTATACGTACTTCCTATTTCGCCCCCTCATCAGCCATGTGGATGAACTGGCATCGGAGTGTGACTCAAGTGGCATATTAGTAAGTAATCTCTGTAATCTATTATTATTAATTGGTGTTAGGGATGAGAATAAGAAGACAGACACGGTTCGGTATACAGAAATTCAGACGAGATCACCTTGACTAGGTACTAATTAGTAGAAAACCTCAAAGATGAGGAGGTGGATCCAGAGCCCAGCTAAATAGGAGGCTGATCAGCAACTTAACCAGCAACTGGACAGGGACAGGAGAAAGGGATTAACTTTCCTAGTGCTGAAAGGCGTTAACTGAGCACTAGTCCCAGTACCCACATGAAGAATGGAGTGATGCCTGCACTTGCCCTGGACAGCAGCACAACAGCGGACATGACCTGCCAGCTTAACAGTACCCCCTTATTCTTTAAACTAGATCTTATCAGAAACTTCTTTATCAGAAGAGGTGCATCAATATTTTCAAAGGCTCACAAGACCTCTCTTCTGGACCAAAACCTTTCCAGTCCACCAAAAAGTATGTTTCTTTCCTGATTTTCTTCATATCGAGAATGTCCTTGACCTTATAAATATGTTCAGAATTAACTCGAGCAGCAGCAGGCTTGGAATCTTTGGAATCTTTTATGAAGACCAGGGGCTTGAGAAGTGAGATGTGAAAGGAGTTGGGTATGTGCAAAAAGGCAGGGACCCACAACTTGCAGCATACAGGGATTTTTTTTTTGTGATAATGTCAGGTCGGAGAAATCAAGGAGCTAGTTTATAGAAAGGCACCTTTAACTTGATGTACTTAGAGAAAAATATACTCTGTCACCTGGAGAAAACCACGGAGGAGATCTGCGCTTGCGAATGGCAAACTTCTACATTCGGACTGTGGCTCTCTCTAGTGCAGTTTTGGTCTCTTGCCAGACTTTGTAAAAATTAGCCACAAAAGAAATTGTTGCTGTAGCATCAGACAGGGATAAGATAGGAACAGGAATCCTGAGTTGATGACCATAAACTGTGAAGAATGGGGATTTTGCCATGGACTCACTTGTATGATTATTATGAAAAAACTCTGCCCAAGGAAGCAGATCAACCTTGATGTGCACTAGTAAAGTGATAGAGATAATTAGTTAAGATCTGATTCCTTCATTCAACCTGCCCATTTGACTGTGGATGGTATTTGGAAGAGTCCAGAGAAACATCCATGAATTTGCAAATGGCTCTCTTGAAGTAAACTGGACCCCGCTATCGGACACTATATGCCGTGGAAATCCATGGAGCTTGAAGATATGATCAATAAACTTCTTAGAAAACTGACTGGATGAAGGTAATCCGGGCATAGGGACAAAATGAGACATTTTGGAAAACCAGTCAACTACTACCCAGATAACTGTACATCCATTAGAGGAAGGCAAGTCCACGATAAAGTCCATAGTGATGTGCTATTACGAAGCCTGAGGAATGGGTGAAGAACAAAGACGGCCAGATGGTCTTTGTTTTGGGGTATTTTTCTTAGTGCAGGTTGTGCAAACAGAAGCACAAAATTCCAAACATCCTCAATCATAGGAGGCCACTAATAATAACGAGAGATTGATTTTGCTATTTTACATTGACCAGGATGCCCAGCTACCTTTGAACCATGTCCCCGAGACAAAATAAGTCTTCTTTTAGACTGAGGTACATATGAATTTCCAGGGGAAACACTCTTCAGTCAAACAGGAGCTACAGTTAAAATTTTAGCAGGATCAATGATGTACTGCGGCTCTTCCTCTTAGTCAATGGGATCAGCTTTAACATTCTTATCTGTGGACCAGAAATGCAGACGAAAATTAAATCTTGCAAAGAATAATGACTTGGCCTGTCGATGGCAGTCATAAGGACAATGAGATGGCTGGGATTAAGCTTCTTTTTGGCCAAAGACATTAGCAAAACTATAAGCCTCTGGCATGCCTTGGAGGTTATGTGGCACTGGTGGATGTCGGAGCAGCTGTAAAGGAGTCAGGCATTTAGAATTGACCCCCAATCTCACCAGATTTCCAATTCAGGACTGGATTATGTTGTCGTAACCATGGTAGTGCCTGCAGCACAGGACTTGTGGATTTCGGGAGAACCAGCAGGTAAATCTTCTTTGAGTGAAGTGCATCAAAGGTCTCATTCATCATTTGCTATGCTTTGTTTAGGTGTAGAAAATGGTCTGAATGTAAGACCGCAAGGAAGCTCACTGTAAAAACTCACCAG
Source organism: Bufo gargarizans (assembly GCF_014858855.1). Lineage (NCBI taxonomy): Eukaryota > Metazoa > Chordata > Amphibia > Anura > Bufonidae > Bufo > Bufo gargarizans. The sequence goes on along the minus strand of NC_058081.1, from coordinate 225,867,383 downwards.
ATCTTGGAGCTTCACACCGGTGTCTCTGACCTCTGTGGGTCAGCAGACAACTACACCAGGAATACTCCAGGAGGTAGCGTCATAGTACAGTCGTGGCCAAAAGTTTTGAGAATTACATAAATATTGGAAATTGGAAAAGTTGCTGCTTAAGTTTTTATAATAGCAATTTGCATATACTCCAGAATGTTATGAAGAGTGATCAGATGAATTGCATAGTCCTTCTTTGCCATGAAAATTTACTTAATCCCCCAAAAAACTTTCCACTGCATTTCATTGCTGTCATTAAAGGACCTGCTGAGATCATTTCAGTAATCGTCTTGTTAACTCAGGTGAGAATGTTGACGAGCACAAGGCTGGAGATCATTATGTCAGGCTGATTGGGTTAAAATGGCAGACTTGACCTGTTAAAAGGAGGGTGATGCTTGAAATCATTGTTCTTCCATTGTTAACCATGGTGACCTGCAAAGAAAGGCATGCAGCCATCATTGCATTGCATAAAAATGGCTTCACAGGCAAGGATATTGTGGCTACTAAGATTGCACCTCAATCAACAATTTATAGACTCATCAAGAACTTCAAGGAAAGAGGTTCAATTCTTGTTAAGAAGGCTTCAGGGCGTCCCAGAAAGTCCAGCAAGCGCCAGGATCGTCTCCTAAAGAGGATTCAGCTGTGGGATTGGACTGCCACCAGTGCAGAGCTTGCTCAGTAATGGCAGCAGGTGTGAGCGCATCTGCACGATCTGAAGACTTTTGGAAGATGGCCTGGTGTCAAGAAGGGCAGCAAAGAAGCCACTTCTCTCAAAAGAAAAACCCATCAGGGACAGATTGATCTTCTGCAGAAAATATAAGGAATGGACTGCTGAGGACTGGGGCAAAGTCATATTCTCTGATGAAGCCTCTTTCCGATTATTTGGGGCATCAGGAAAAAGGCTTGTCTGGAGACGAAAAGGTGAGCGCTACAATCAGTCTTGTGTCATGCCAACAGTAAAGCTTGCTTCTCATCCAAGGGAGTGGGCTCACTCACAATTTTGCCCAAAACACAGCCATGAATAAAGAATGGTACCAAAATACCCTACAACAGCAACTTCTTCCAACAATCCAACAACAGTTTGGTGAAGAACAATGCATTTTGGAGCACCGTGCCATAAGGCAAAAGTGATAACTAAGTGGCTCAGGGACCAAAACGTTGACATTTTGGGTCCATGGCCTGGAAACTCCCCAGATCTTAATCCCATTGGGAACTTGTGGTCAATCCTCAAGAGGCGGGAGGACAAACAAAAACCCACTAATTCTGACAAACTCCAAGAAGTGATTATGAAAGAATGGGTTGCTATCAGTCAGGAATTGGCCCAGAAGTTGATTGAGAGCATGCCCAGTCGAATTGCAGAGGTCCTGAAAAATAAGGGCCAACACTGCAAATACTGACTCTTTGCATAAATGTCATGTAATTGTCAATAAAAGCCTTTGAAACGTATGAAGTGCGTGTAATTATATTTCACTACATCACAGAAACAGTTGGCACAGTGGGTCCAAACCAACTCACTGTAACAGTATATACCCATATATAATAATATCCATATGGTGATAACAAGGCAAAATATATACCAAACAGAATCTTGTCCAACTGACTCAAGAAAAATTCAGAAGATGTAGGGTCTACATTAGCAGCGTGTTTGCAATGTGCTTGCAGGCATCAGAATATGAGTATTGATGGACGAAAATTGGCGGGACGATTTGCGAACGCGATCAAATGTTCACGAACCGCAACTTCGCGGCAAATCCCATTCACTTTAAAGGCAGACAAAACTGAAAAACCTTCAGGTCATATTTTCAGCCACCAAATACTTAGTAGAAGTGCACAAATAGTCCCACAACATGGACAGTGACATACCAGAGGGGGATCAATGACAAAAATTCCCACAAAAAATATGTATTTTAATCAGGGGACATTTTTATGCATCTTAAAGGGAAACTCACGAAAATGTGCCCTGCTGGAGCCAAGAAAAATGTTATTATAGGCCATGTGAGTACAGGCCCCAAAAATTAGGCATTCACCTGACAGAATATAACTTGGGATTATGTGGCTGGAGGTAACATGTCCGCCATTTTGTGTTTGTGCCAGGGGTCTAAGTTCATTGCCACCCACTACTGGTCCTTGCCCTTTATTATTTTTATACCGGGCTCCCTCTTCAAACACTGGAGCATGAAGGCTCCCATTTGCACTAAATTAGAAGCGATGGAGCGCCCTGGCTCCTGCTCATTGCCCAGGAGAATGTCGTCCTCGGTCTCCTACCCCCAGCCACAGACTACTTTAGGGATCCCCAAAAACTACCGTCAAAAAGAGGATGAGAGAGCCGCTGCTAAACCCCGCCAGTCCTGCTGCCCTCTGGCTTGGAGCAATCAGCACACAGCGGCAGGCTGCATTACCACAGTGTTCTGCTCCAGACTCGATGTGCCGGATATGGAAAAGGAGAGCAGACCGTTGGGGGCGGTGTGTGAAGTTAAATTTGTACAAATTTATTGTGGGCTCTACAAAGTTAAAATACCTTAGAAAAACAACAATTTTAATGGAAAATATTGCATTTTGTATGCATGGGAGCACATTCCCGCTCTAGACAAAAAACCTACTGCTGACAGAGGTGTCTACGTTTATTTGTGGTGTTTTTACCCGGTCAGGTGGGTCCCATTCCTGGGAACACATTCCTGCTGAAAACAAAGAACCTGCTGCTGTCTGACCTGATCATGCTGAGTTATATGTAGGCCTTATTTTCCACTGTTACCATTACCCGCTGATGCTGCTGTCTGTCTAGATAATGTTGAGTTTGCCATGGACTAAAGGGGCCTTACTGCAACCTTATTGTTTAAAATAACATGAAAACATAACAGTATTAAAAAAAGTACGCTCACTTTTTAACTGCAAAAACTATTTATTCAGCAGTTGGCGCCAAAAATGGCTCTATGGCAACTTTTTAAGTAGCTCATGCAGGTCACCCAACTCCTGCATCTGATTTAGCTGCAGCACATCAAACTGCTGCACCTTCAGTGCAAGCTTCTGCTGTTGCGCATGGATCTCCTTCACTTTCTTTTCTAGCTGCTGCTGCTGCTCCTGGTACTCCTGAATGTTTTTTTTCTTCTCCTGCTGCATCTTGTTCAGGAGTGTTTTAAATTTAATCAGTACTGTTGGGAAAAAAATAATATGAAAATTACTTACTATTCAGACTGAGCGGCAATTAGTGCATTGTTCGTAGTATTTGATTAAGCACTGCTGATTTACATATAAATGTGTTTGTTAATGATTAGAGTTGAGCGAACACCTGGATGTTCGGGTTCGAGAAGTTCGGCCGAACATCCCGGAAATGTTCGGGTTCGGGATCCGAACCCGATCCGAACTTCGTCCCGAACCCGAACCCCATTGAAGTCAATGGGGACCCGAACTTTTCGGCACTAAAAAGGCTGTAAAACAGCCCAGGAAAGAGCTAGAGGGCTGCAAAAGGCAGCAACATGTAGGTAAATCCCCTGCAAACAAATGTGGATAGGGAAATGAATTAAAATAAAAATTAAATAAATAAAAATTAACCAAAATCAATTGGAGAGAGGTTCCATAGCAGAGAATCTGGCTTCCCGTCACCCACCACTGGAACAGTCCATTCTCAGATATTTAGGCCCCGGCACCCAGGCAGAGGAGAGAGGTCCCGTAACAGAGAATCTGTCTTCATGTCAGCAGAGAATTAGTCTGCATGTCATAGCAGAGAATGAGGCTTCACGTCAGCCACCACTGCAACAGTCCATTGGCATATATTTAGGCCCAGCACCCAGGCAGAGGAGGGAGGTCCCGTAACAGAGAATCTGTCTTCATGTCAGCAGAGAATTAGTCTGCATGTCATAGCAGAGAATGAGGCTTCACGTCAGCCACCACTGCAACAGTCCATTGGCATATATTTAGGCCCAGCACACACACAGGCAGAGGAGAGAGGTCCCGTAACAGAGAATCTGGCTTCATGTCAGCAGAGAATCAGTCTGCATGTCATAGCAGAGAATGAGGCTTCACGTCAGCCACCACTGCAACAGTCCATTGGCATATATTTAGGCCCAGCACACACACAGGCAGAGGAGAGAGGTCCCGTAACAGAGGATCTGGCTTCATGTCAGCAGAGAATCAGTCTGCATGTCATAGCAGAGAATCAGGCTTCACGTCAGCCACCACTGCAACAGTCCATTGTCATAAATTTAGGCCCAGCACCCAGGCAGAGGAGAGAGGTCCCGTAACAGACAATCTGGCTTCATGTCAGCAGAGAATTAGTCTGCATGTCATAGCAGAGAATGAGGCTTCACGTCAGCCACCACTGCAACAGTCCATTGGCATATATTTAGGCCTAGCACACAGGCAGAGGAGAGAGGTCCCGTAACAGACAATCTGGCTTCATGTCAGCAGAGAATCAGTCTGCATGTCATAGCAGAGAATGAGGCTTCACGTCACCCACCACTGCAACAGTCCATTGGCATATATTTAGGCCTAGCACACAGGCAGAGGAGAGGTTCATTCAACTTTGGGTAGCCTCGCAATATAATGGTAAAATGAAAATAAAAATAGGATTGAATGAGGAAGTGCCCTGGAGTCCAATAATATATGGTTATGGGGAGGTAGTTAATGTCTAATCTGGACAAGGGACGGACAGGTCCTGTGGGATCCATGCCTGGTTCATTTTTATGAACGTCAGCTTGTCCACATTGGCTGTAGACAGGTGGCTGCGTTTGTCTGTAATGACGCCCCCTGCCGTGCTGAATACACGTTCAGACAAAACGCTGGCTGCCGGGCAGGCCAGCACCTCCAAGGCATAAAAGGCTAGCTCTGGCCACGTGGACAATTTAGAGACCCAGAAGTTGAATGGGGCCGAACCATCAGTCAGTACGTGGAGGGGTGTGCACACGTACTGTTCCACCATGTTAGTGAAATGTTGCCTCCTGCTAACACGTTGCGTATCAGGTGGTGGTGCAGTTAGCTGTGGCGTGTTGACAAAAGTTTTCCACATCTCTGCCATGCTAACCCTGCCCTCAGAGGAGCTGGCCGTGACACAGCTGCCTTGGCGACCTCTTGCTCCTCCTCTGCCTTGGCCTTGGGCTTCCACTTGTTCCCCTGTGACATTTGGGAATGCTCTCAGTAGCGCGTCTACCAACGTGCGCTTGTACTCGCGCATCTTCCTATCACGCTCCAGTGCAGGAAGTAAGGTGGGCACATTGTCTTTGTAGCGTGGATCCAGCAGGGTGGCAACCCAGTAGTCCGCACAGGTTAAAATGTGGGCAACTCTGCTGTCGTTGCGCAGGCACTGCAGCATGTAGTCGCTCATGTGTGCCAGGCTGCCCAGGGGTAAGGACAAGCTGTCCTCTGTGGGAGGCGTATCGTCATCGTCCTGCCTTTCCCCCCAGCCACGCACCAGTGATGGACCCGAGCTGCGTTGGGTGCCACCCCGCTGTGACCATGCTTCATCCTCATCCTCCTCCACCTCCTCCTCATCCTCGTCCTCCTCGTCCTCCAGTAGTGGGCCCTGGCTGGCCACATTTGTACCTGGCCTCTGCTGTTGCCAAAAACCTCCCTCTGAGTCACTTCGAAGAGACTGGCCTGAAAGTGCTAAAAATGACCCCTCTTCCTCCTCCTCCTCCTCCTCCTCCTGGGCCACCTCCTCTTCCATCATCGCCCTAAGTGTTTTCTCAAGGAGACATAGAAGTGGTATTGTAACGCTGATAACGGTGTCATCGCCACTGGCCATGTTGGTGGAGTACTCGAAACAGCGCAACAGGGCACACAGGTCTCGCATGGAGGCCCAGTCATTGGTGGTGAAGTGGTGCTGTTCTGTAGTGCGACTGACCCGTGCGTGCTGCAGCTGAAACTCCACTATGGCCTGCTGCTGCTCGCACAGTCTGTCCAGCATGTGCAAGGTGGAGTTCCACCTGGTGGGCACGTCGCATATGAGGCGGTGAGCGGGAAGGCCGAAGTTACGCTGTAGCGCAGACAGGCGAGCAGCAGCAGGATGTGAACGCCGGAAGCGCGAACAGACGGCCCGCACTTTATGCAGCAGCTCTGACATGTCGGGGTAGTTGTGAATGAACTTCTGCACCACCAAATTCAGCACATGCGCCAAGCAAGGGATGTGCGTCAAATTGGCTAGTCCCAGAGCTGCAACGAGATTTCGCCCATTATCACACACCACCAGGCCGGGCTTGAGGCTCACCGGCAGCAACCACTCGTCGGTCTGTTGTTCTATACCCCGCCACAACTCCTGTGCGGTGTGGGGCCTGTCCCCCAAACATATGAGTTTCAGAATGGCCTGCTGACGTTTACCCCGGGCTGTGCTGAAGTTGGTGGTGAAGGTGTGTGGCTGACTGGAATGAGCAGGTGGAAGAAGAGGAGGAGGAAGCCGAGAAGGAGGAGGTGGCAACAGGAGGCAAAGAATGTTGCCCTGCGATCCTTGGCGGCGGAAGGACGTGCGCCAAACAGCTCTCCGCCTGGGGCCCAGCTGCCACTACATTTACCCAGTGTGCAGTTAGGGAGATATAGCGTCCCTGGCCGTGCTTACTGGTCCACGTATCTGTGGTTAGGTGGACCTTGCCACAGATGGCGTTGCGCAGTGCACACTTGATTTTATCGGATACTTGGTTGTGCAGGGAAGGCACGGCTCTCTTGGAGAAGTAGTGCCGGCTGGGAACAACATACTGTGGGACAGCAAGCGACATGAGCTGTTTGAAGCTGTCTGTGTCCACCAGCCTAAATGACAGCATTTCATAGGCCAGTAGTTTAGAAATGCTGGCATTCAGGGCCAGGGATCGAGGGTGGCTAGGTGGGAATTTACGCTTTCTATCAAATGTTTGTGAGATGGAGAGCTGAACGCTGGCGTGTGACATGGTTGAGACGCTTGGTGACGGAGGTGGTGGTGGTGGTGTTGGTGGTACATCCCCTGTTTGCTGGGCGGCAGGTGCCAACGTTCCTCCAGAGGCGGAGGAAGAGGCCGAGGCGGCAGCAGCAGAATAGGCCGAGGCGGCAGCAGCAGAAGAGGTAGCAGGGGGAGCCTGAGTGACTTCCTTGGTTTTAAGGTGTTTACTCCACTGCAGTTCATGCTTTGCATGCAGGTGCCTGGTCATGCAGGTTGTGCTCAGGTTCAGAACGTTAATGCCTCGCTTCAGGCTCTGATGGCACAGCGTGCAAACCACTCGGGTCTTGTCGTCAGCACATTGTTTGAAGAAGTGCCATGCCAGGGAACTCCTTGAAGCTGCCTTTGGGGTGCTCGGTCCCAGATGGCGGCGGTCAGTAGCAGGCGGAGTCTCTTGGCGGCGGGTGTTCTGCTTTTGCCCACTGCTCCCTCTTTTGCTACGCTGTTGGCTCGGTCTCACCACTGCCTCTTCCTCCGAACTGTGAAAGTCAGTGGCACGACCTTCATTCCATGTGGGGTCTAGGACCTCATCGTCCCCTGCATCGTCTTCCACCCAGTCTTGATCCCTGACCTCCTGTTCAGTCTGCACACTGCAGAAAGACGCAGCAGTTGGCACCTGTGTTTCGTCATCATCAGAGACATGCTGAGGTGGTATTCCCATGTCCTCATCATCAGGAAACATAAGTGGTTGTGCGTCAGTGCATTCTATGTCTTTCACCGCTGGGGAAGGGCTAGGTGGATGCCCTTGGGAAACCCTGCCAGCGGAGTCTTCAAACAGCATAAGAGACTGCTGCATAACTTGAGGCTGAGACAGTTTCCCTGGTATGCATGGGGGTGATGTGACAGACTGATGGGGTTGGTTTTCAGGCGCCATCTGTGCGCTTTCTGCAGAAGACTGGGTGGGAGATAATGTGAACGTGCTGGATCCACTGTCGGCCACCCAATTGACTAATGCCTGTACCTGCTCAGGCCTTACCATCCTTAGAACGGCATTGGGCCCCACCATATATCGCTGTAAATTCTGGCGGCTACTGGGACCTGAGGTAGTTGGTACACTAGGACGTGTGGATGTGGCAGAACGGCCACGTCCTCTCCCAGCACCAGAGGGTCCACTAACACCACCACGACCATGTCCACGTCCGCGTCCCTTACTAGATGTTTTTCTCATTGTTATGGTTCACCACAACAACAAATATATTATTTGGCCCAATGTATTGTATTCAAATTCAGCGGGATATAAATTTGAGGCCTAGTATTTAGGCGCTGGGTGACCGGTATGGATTTAGTGACAGAATTAGACTTGGAAATGCACAGAAGCGTGTGTGTGAAGTTATTCTGAATGACCCTATGTGCACCTTCAATATGATCTACCCTTTTAGGGATAGATTTCAAATAGCTCTGATATAGCAGAAACGACTAAATTATGAAATTGCTAAATTGGGAATTGTATTTCAACCCAGAACAAAAAATGTGCTTTGACGGACACTAAATAACTTTCCCAGCCACAACAGGACAGCGGTAACGAGAGATTTAGCGGGATATAAATTTGAGGCCTAGTATTTAGGCGCTGGGTGACAGGTATGGGTTTAGTGACAGAATTAGATTTGGAAATGCACAGTAGCGGGTGTGTGAAGTTATTCTGAATGACCCTATGTGCACCTTGAATATTATATACCCTTTTAGGGATAGATTTCAAATAGCTCTGATATAGCAGAAACCACTAAATTATGAAATTGCTAAATTGGGAATTGTATTTCAACCCAGAACAAGAAATGTGCTTGAACGGACACTAAATAACTCGCCCAGCTACAGCACTAGGGACAGATTTAGCGGGATATAAATTTGAGGCCTAGTATTTAGGCGCTGGGTGACAGGTATGGGTTTAGTGCCAGAATTAGACTTGGAAATACACAGTAGCGGGTGTGTGTGAAGTTATTCTGAATGACCCAATGTGCACCTTGAATATTATATACCCTTTTAGGGATAGATTTCAAATAGCTCTGATATAGCAGAAACCACTAAATTATGAAATTGCTAAATTGGGAATTGTATTTCAACCCAGAACAAGAAATGTGCTTGAACGGACACTAAATAACTCGCCCAGCTACAGCACTAAGGACAGATTTAGCGGGATATAAATTTGAGGCCTAGTATTTAGGCGCTGGGTGACAGGTATGGGTTTAGTGACAGAATTAGATTTGGAAATGCACAGTAGCGGGTGTGTGAAGTTATTCTGAATGACCCTATGTGCACCTTGAATATTATATACCCTTTTAGGGATAGATTTCAAATAGCTCTGATATAGCAGAAACCACTAAATTATGAAATTGCTAAATTGGGAATTGTATTTCAACCCAGAACAAGAAATGTGCTTGAACGGACACTAAATAACTCGCCCAGCTACAGCACTAGGGACAGATTTAGCGGGATATAAATTTGAGGCCTAGTATTTAGGCGCTGGGTGACAGGTATGGGTTTAGTGCCAGAATTAGACTTGGAAATACACAGTAGCGGGTGTGTGTGAAGTTATTCTGAATGACCCAATGTGCACCTTGAATATTATATACCCTTTTAGGGATAGATTTCAAATAGCTCTGATATAGCAGAAACCACTAAATTATGAAATTGCTAAATTGGGAATTGTATTTCAACCCAGAACAAGAAATGTGCTTGAACGGACACTAAATAACTCGCCCAGCTACAGCACTAGGGACAGATTTAGCGGGATATAAATTTGAGCCTAGTATTTAGGCGCTGGGTGACAGGTATGGGTTTAGTGCCAGAATTAGACTTGGAAATACACAGTAGCGGGTGTGTGTGAAGTTATTCTGAATGACCCAATGTGCACCTTGAATATTATATACCCTTTTAGGGATAGATTTCAAATAGCTCTGATATAGCAGAAACCACTAAATTATGAAATTGCTAAATTGGGAATTGTATTTCAACCCAGAACAAGAAATGTGCTTGAACGGACACTAAATAACTCGCCCAGCTACAGCACTAAGGACAGATTTAGCGGGATATAAATTTGAGGCCTAGTATTTAGGCGCTGGGTGACAGGTATGGGTTTAGTGCCAGAATTAGACTTGGAAATACACAGTAGCGGGTGTGTGTGAAGTTATTCTGAATGACCCAATGTGCACCTTGAATATTATATACCCTTTTAGGGATAGATTTCAAATAGCTCTGATATAGCAGAAACCACTAAATTATGAAATTGCTAAATTGGGAATTGTATTTCAACCCAGAACAAGAAATGTGCTTGAACGGACACTAAATAACTCGCCCAGCTACAGCACTAAGGACAGATTTAGCGGGATATAAATTTGAGGCCTAGTATTTAGGCGCTGGGTGACAGGTATGGGTTTAGTGACAGAATTAGATTTGGAAATGCACAGTAGCGGGTGTGTGAAGTTATTCTGAATGACCCTATGTGCACCTTGAATATTATATACCCTTTTAGGGATAGATTTCAAATAGCTCTGATATAGCAGAAACCACTAAATTATGAAATTGCTAAATTGGGAATTGTATTTCAACCCAGAACAAGAAATGTGCTTGAACGGACACTAAATAACTCGCCCAGCTACAGCACTAGGGACAGATTTAGCGGGATATAAATTTGAGGCCTAGTATTTAGGCGCTGGGTGACAGGTATGGGTTTAGTGCCAGAATTAGACTTGGAAATACACAGTAGCGGGTGTGTGTGAAGTTATTCTGAATGACCCAATGTGCACCTTGAATATTATATACCCTTTTAGGGATAGATTTCAAATAGCTCTGATATAGCAGAAACCACTAAATTATGAAATTGCTAAATTGGGAATTGTATTTCAACCCAGAACAAGAAATGTGCTTGAACGGACACTAAATAACTCGCCCAGCTACAGCACTAAGGACAGATTTAGCGGGATATAAATTTGAGGCCTAGTATTTAGGCGCTGGGTGACAGGTATGGGTTTAGTGACAGAATTAGATTTGGAAATGCACAGTAGCGGGTGTGTGAAGTTATTCTGAATGACCCTATGTGCACCTTGAATATTATATACCCTTTTAGGGATAGATTTCAAATAGCTCTGATATAGCAGAAACCACTAAATTATGAAATTGCTAAATTGGGAATTGTATTTCAACCCAGAACAAGAAATGTGCTTGAACGGACACTAAATAACTCGCCCAGCTACAGCACTAGGGACAGATTTAGCGGGATATAAATTTGAGGCCTAGTATTTAGGCGCTGGGTGACAGGTATGGGTTTAGTGCCAGAATTAGACTTGGAAATACACAGTAGCGGGTGTGTGTGAAGTTATTCTGAATGACCCAATGTGCACCTTGAATATTATATACCCTTTTAGGGATAGATTTCAAATAGCTCTGATATAGCAGAAACCACTAAATTATGAAATTGCTAAATTGGGAATTGTATTTCAACCCAGAACAAGAAATGTGCTTGAACGGACACTAAATAACTCGCCCAGCTACAGCACTAGGGACAGATTTAGCGGGATATAAATTTGAGGCCTAGTATTTAGGCGCTGGGTGACAGGTATGGGTTTAGTGCCAGAATTAGACTTGGAAATACACAGTAGCGGGTGTGTGTGAAGTTATTCTGAATGACCCAATGTGCACCTTGAATATTATATACCCTTTTAGGGATAGATTTCAAATAGCTCTGATATAGCAGAAACCACTAAATTATGAAATTGCTAAATTGGGAATTGTATTTCAACCCAGAACAAGAAATGTGCTTGAACGGACACTAAATAACTCGCCCAGCTACAGCACTAAGGACAGATTTAGCGGGATATAAATTTGAGGCCTAGTATTTAGGCGCTGGGTGACAGGTATGGGTTTAGTGCCAGAATTAGACTTGGAAATACACAGTAGCGGGTGTGTGTGAAGTTATTCTGAATGACCCAATGTGCACCTTGAATATTATATACCCTTTTAGGGATAGATTTCAAATAGCTCTGATATAGCAGAAACCACTAAATTATGAAATTGCTAAATTGGGAATTGTATTTCAACCCAGAACAAGAAATGTGCTTGAACGGACACTAAATAACTCGCCCAGCTACAGCACTAAGGACAGATTTAGCGGGATATAAATTTGAGGCCTAGTATTTAGGCGCTGGGTGACAGGTATGGGTTTAGTGACAGAATTAGATTTGGAAATGCACAGTAGCGGGTGTGTGAAGTTATTCTGAATGACCCTATGTGCACCTTGAATATTATATACCCTTTTAGGGATAGATTTCAAATAGCTCTGATATAGCAGAAACCACTAAATTATGAAATTGCTAAATTGGGAATTGTATTTCAACCCAGAACAAGAAATGTGCTTGAACGGACACTAAATAACTCGCCCAGCTACAGCACTAGGGACAGATTTAGCGGGATATAAATTTGAGGCCTAGTATTTAGGCGCTGGGTGACAGGTATGGGTTTAGTGCCAGAATTAGACTTGGAAATACACAGTAGCGGGTGTGTGTGAAGTTATTCTGAATGACCCAATGTGCACCTTGAATATTATATACCCTTTTAGGGATAGATTTCAAATAGCTCTGATATAGCAGAAACCACTAAATTATGAAATTGCTAAATTGGGAATTGTATTTCAACCCAGAACAAGAAATGTGCTTGAACGGACACTAAATAACTCGCCCAGCTACAGCACTAAGGACAGATTTAGCGGGATATAAATTTGAGGCCTAGTATTTAGGCGCTGGGTGACAGGTATGGGTTTAGTGACAGAATTAGATTTGGAAATGCACAGTAGCGGGTGTGTGAAGTTATTCTGAATGACCCTATGTGCACCTTGAATATTATATACCCTTTTAGGGATAGATTTCAAATAGCTCTGATATAGCAGAAACCACTAAATTATGAAATTGCTAAATTGGGAATTGTATTTCAACCCAGAACAAGAAATGTGCTTGAACGGACACTAAATAACTCGCCCAGCTACAGCACTAGGGACAGATTTAGCGGGATATAAATTTGAGGCCTAGTATTTAGGCGCTGGGTGACAGGTATGGGTTTAGTGCCAGAATTAGACTTGGAAATACACAGTAGCGGGTGTGTGTGAAGTTATTCTGAATGACCCAATGTGCACCTTGAATATTATATACCCTTTTAGGGATAGATTTCAAATAGCTCTGATATAGCAGAAACCACTAAATTATGAAATTGCTAAATTGGGAATTGTATTTCAACCCAGAACAAGAAATGTGCTTGAACGGACACTAAATAACTCGCCCAGCTACAGCACTAGGGACAGATTTAGCGGGATATAAATTTGAGGCCTAGTATTTAGGCGCTGGGTGACAGGTATGGGTTTAGTGCCAGAATTAGACTTGGAAATACACAGTAGCGGGTGTGTGTGAAGTTATTCTGAATGACCCAATGTGCACCTTGAATATTATATACCCTTTTAGGGATAGATTTCAAATAGCTCTGATATAGCAGAAACCACTAAATTATGAAATTGCTAAATTGGGAATTGTATTTCAACCCAGAACAAGAAATGTGCTTGAACGGACACTAAATAACTCGCCCAGCTACAGCACTAAGGACAGATTTAGCGGGATATAAATTTGAGGCCTAGTATTTAGGCGCTGGGTGACAGGTATGGGTTTAGTGCCAGAATTAGACTTGGAAATACACAGTAGCGGGTGTGTGTGAAGTTATTCTGAATGACCCAATGTGCACCTTGAATATTATATACCCTTTTAGGGATAGATTTCAAATAGCTCTGATATAGCAGAAACCACTAAATTATGAAATTGCTAAATTGGGAATTGTATTTCAACCCAGAACAAGAAATGTGCTTGAACGGACACTAAATAACTCGCCCAGCTACAGCACTAAGGACAGATTTAGCGGGATATAAATTTGAGGCCTAGTATTTAGGCGCTGGGTGACAGGTATGGGTTTAGTGACAGAATTAGATTTGGAAATGCACAGTAGCGGGTGTGTGAAGTTATTCTGAATGACCCTATGTGCACCTTGAATATTATATACCCTTTTAGGGATAGATTTCAAATAGCTCTGATATAGCAGAAACCACTAAATTATGAAATTGCTAAATTGGGAATTGTATTTCAACCCAGAACAAGAAATGTGCTTGAGCGGACACTAAATAACTCGCCCAGCTACAGCACTAGGGACAGATTTAGCGGGATATAAATTTGAGGCCTAGTATTTAGGCGCTGGGTGACAGGTATGGGTTTAGTGCCAGAATTAGACTTGGAAATACACAGTAGCGGGTGTGTGTGAAGTTATTCTGAATGACCCAATGTGCACCTTGAATATTATATACCCTTTTAGGGATAGATTTCAAATAGCTCTGATATAGCAGAAACCACTAAATTATGAAATTGCTAAATTGGGAATTGTATTTCAACCCAGAACAAGAAATGTGCTTGAACGGACACTAAATAACTCGCCCAGCAACAGCACTAGGGACAGATTTAGCGGGATATAAATTTGAGGCCTAGTATTTAGGCGCTGGGTGACAGGTATGGGTTTAGTGCCAGAATTAGACTTGGAAATACACAGTAGCGGGTGTGTGTGAAGTTATTCTGAATGACCCAATGTGCACCTTGAATATTATATACCCTTTTAGGGATAGATTTCAAATAGCTCTGATATAGCAGAAACCACTAAATTATGAAATTGCTAAATTGGGAATTGTATTTCAACCCAGAACAAGAAATGTGCTTGAACGGACACTAAATAACTCGCCCAGCTACAGCACTAAGGACAGATTTAGCGGGATATAAATTTGAGGCCTAGTATTTAGGCGCTGGGTGACAGGTATGGGTTTAGTGCCAGAATTAGACTTGGAAATACACAGTAGCGGGTGTGTGTGAAGTTATTCTGAATGACCCAATGTGCACCTTGAATATTATATACCCTTTTAGGGATAGATTTCAAATAGCTCTGATATAGCAGAAACCACTAAATTATGAAATTGCTAAATTGGGAATTGTATTTCAACCCAGAACAAGAAATGTGCTTGAACGGACACTAAATAACTCGCCCAGCTACAGCACTAAGGACAGATTTAGCGGGATATAAATTTGAGGCCTAGTATTTAGGCGCTGGGTGACAGGTATGGGTTTAGTGACAGAATTAGATTTGGAAATGCACAGTAGCGGGTGTGTGAAGTTATTCTGAATGACCCTATGTGCACCTTGAATATTATATACCCTTTTAGGGATAGATTTCAAATAGCTCTGATATAGCAGAAACCACTAAATTATGAAATTGCTAAATTGGGAATTGTATTTCAACCCAGAACAAGAAATGTGCTTGAACGGACACTAAATAACTCGCCCAGCTACAGCACTAGGGACAGATTTAGCGGGATATAAATTTGAGGCCTAGTATTTAGGCGCTGGGTGACAGGTATGGGTTTAGTGCCAGAATTAGACTTGGAAATACACAGTAGCGGGTGTGTGTGAAGTTATTCTGAATGACCCAATGTGCACCTTGAATATTATATACCCTTTTAGGGATAGATTTCAAATAGCTCTGATATAGCAGAAACCACTAAATTATGAAATTGCTAAATTGGGAATTGTATTTCAACCCAGAACAAGAAATGTGCTTGAACGGACACTAAATAACTCGCCCAGCTACAGCACTAAGGACAGATTTAGCGGGATATAAATTTGAGGCCTAGTATTTAGGCGCTGGGTGACAGGTATGGGTTTAGTGACAGAATTAGATTTGGAAATGCACAGTAGCGGGTGTGTGAAGTTATTCTGAATGACCCTATGTGCACCTTGAATATTATATACCCTTTTAGGGATAGATTTCAAATAGCTCTGATATAGCAGAAACCACTAAATTATGAAATTGCTAAATTGGGAATTGTATTTCAACCCAGAACAAGAAATGTGCTTGAACGGACACTAAATAACTCGCCCAGCTACAGCACTAGGGACAGATTTAGCGGGATATAAATTTGAGGCCTAGTATTTAGGCGCTGGGTGACAGGTATGGGTTTAGTGCCAGAATTAGACTTGGAAATACACAGTAGCGGGTGTGTGTGAAGTTATTCTGAATGACCCAATGTGCACCTTGAATATTATATACCCTTTTAGGGATAGATTTCAAATAGCTCTGATATAGCAGAAACCACTAAATTATGAAATTGCTAAATTGGGAATTGTATTTCAACCCAGAACAAGAAATGTGCTTGAACGGACACTAAATAACTCGCCCAGCTACAGCACTAGGGACAGATTTAGCGGGATATAAATTTGAGGCCTAGTATTTAGGCGCTGGGTGACAGGTATGGGTTTAGTGCCAGAATTAGACTTGGAAATACACAGTAGCGGGTGTGTGTGAAGTTATTCTGAATGACCCAATGTGCACCTTGAATATTATATACCCTTTTAGGGATAGATTTCAAATAGCTCTGATATAGCAGAAACCACTAAATTATGAAATTGCTAAATTGGGAATTGTATTTCAACCCAGAACAAGAAATGTGCTTGAACGGACACTAAATAACTCGCCCAGCTACAGCACTAAGGACAGATTTAGCGGGATATAAATTTGAGGCCTAGTATTTAGGCGCTGGGTGACCGGTATGGATTTAGTGACAGAATTAGACTGGGATATGGCCAAAAAATAAACAGACTATTGCTGGTTAAATGCACTTGGTGTGACAGCTTCACCCTGATGTAGGCTTTAGCCAAAAAACAACCACACCATTGAGGGTTAAATGCACTTGGTGACAGGCGCAGCTTGCCCCTGATTTAGTATATGGCCAAAAAATGAACAGACTATTGCTGGTTAAATGCACTTGGTGTGACAGCTTCACCCTGATGTAGGCTTTAGCCAAAAAACAACCACACCATTGAGGGTTAAATGCACTTGGTGACAGGCGCAGCTTGCCCCTGATTTTGTATATGGCCAAAAAATGAACAGACTATTGCTGGTTAAATGCACTTGGTGTGACAGTTTCACCCTGATGTAGGCTTTAGCCAAAAAACAACCACACCATTGAGGGTTAAATGCACTTGGTCGCAGCTTGTGCTGGCGCACCACAAGACACAAAATGGCCGCCGATCACCCCAGAAAAATGTGACTGACAAACGGTCTGGGCAGCCTAAAAACAGTGAGCAATTGAGGATCAGCAGCTCAATGATCCACAGCTGCAGATCGATCAGTTAATCAAGTCCTTTGGAGGAGTTAATCTGCCTAATCTCGCCCTACTGTCGCAGCCGCAACCTCTCCCTACGCTAATCAGAGCAGAGTGACGGGCGGCGCTATGTGACTCCAGCTTAAATAGAGGCTGGGTCACATGGTGCTCTGGCCAATCACAGCCATGCCAATAGTAGGCATGGCTGTGATGGCCTCTTGGGGCAAGTAGTATGACGCTTGTTGATTGGCTGCTTTGCAGCCTTTCAAAAAGCGCCAAGAAAGCGTCACAAAAGCGCGAAGAAAGCGACGAACACCGAACCCGGACTTTTACGAAAATGTCCGGGTTCGGGTCCGTGTCACGGACACCCCAAAATTCGGTACGAACCCGAACTATACAGTTCGAGTTCGCTCATCCCTATTAATGATATTTATGATAATTATATAGTTGGTTAGTTAGTGATAGTTAAGTAGAGTATAATATTATTTATTTGGTAAGTAAATGGTTTTTATGTTGATTACAGAGTTAGTGTTCAGTGTTGTCCCCTCATTGTTGGCCATTTTAACCACTTCCCGACCTGCGCCGTAATAGTATAGGGCAGCCGGATGTGACTTTCTGCCCAACGCCGTGCTATAACAGTGCAACGAACACCCTGCCACCAGGCATAATCGTTTGGGAACCGGGATGCAAAGGCTGCTCTGCTGAGCAGGAAGCTATGTTAACTAAGGGCCCCTGAGGCCCGATTGCTGCTATTGGCCAAATTCCTTATACATGCGCATTGCATCTCCGGTGCTGTAGGGGGTGGGGGCGGTGGGTGTCATGTGGAGGTGACCGATAATGAAAAAGTCATCACCTGTCTCCTCCTCCGTCCCCTGCCAGTATTGCTATTGGCTGTAACAATGCTCCAGCCAATTGCAGCACTGGTGCTGCAAAGGAAAATGCAGAACTTCCCTGCATGCAGCCATTCTAGCTGGTGACTGCATACAGAGAGGTTCTGTACCTTTCTGTGCAGCTGTGGCTTGCTGGGACTTGTGGTGCACACCACAGCAATTTAACCCCCTTCATGCTGAAAAGAAAAAGGAAGAAAAGAAGAAAAAAAAAAGATAATCCAGAATTGCTGCACATATTTATTTTTTCATTTGCAGCTGTTACAGATCATTCCCAACTGAATTCCCCAAGACAGCAAGCAAGGGAAAAACCCCAAAAAGATGCAAAGTGTGTTCAAAAAAGGGTATTAGGAATCACACCATTTACCACTCTGAAACCTCCCCTGAAAAACCTGGCCTGTGCCTGAAGTAGTGTTTTAAAATCTACCACTAATCTATAGTGAATACATTTTATTTCATCCTTTATGCTCCCTGCAATATTACCACTTTATATCTCTGATTTAGTCAACCTCGCTTGCATATCCACTTTCCAATAACCAATACATATTCTTTTCTGTGAGACAACTGTTAGGTCCAAAGTGCCCTTTCCACGCCTTAAAATGTTAGTACAGTGGTGCTCTTTCCGAACTGGGGTTTTTAATTTTTGGGGACCTCAGGAGGAATTAATTTAATGTGACATGGCACCTAAAATACATGCCAATTCAGGCCTGTCATCAAAATTCATATTTGGCAGTTTTACTCTAGAGCCGTGCCATGCAAATATGCATCATTTTTTGAGCATACCGTATTTTTCGCCCCATAAGACACACTCCCCCCCCCCCCCAAAATGTGGGGAAAATGCCCCTGCGTCTTATGGGGCGAATGCTGACAGTTTTACATCGCAGGCTGCGATGTATGCGAGAGCGGGGAGGGACTGGGAGGAGGAGCTGGGGGCCGGCAATTGCGGCGGGGCGGTGCAGTCACTGTACTCTGGCCCCGCCACTCCAGTGCTGAACTATACAAAAATTAAATGTCTTATTCAATTAAAAGTGATTAAACTTGCCCCCCCCCCACTCCTAATATTACTGTACAGCCTAACAGCTTCTGTAGAATGCAGGCAGGCAGGCCGGGCGGGCGGCAGCATAACTCCCTGATGTCACGTGCCTGCGCCGCCTACTTTATGAATGAAGCAGGCGGCGCAGGCAAGTGACATCAGTGAGTGACGCGCCGGCCGTCCGGCCTGCCTACCTGCATTCTACAGAAGCTGTTAGGATGTGCATGGCACGTATATAACAGTGCCACCCACAGATCCCCCATAACAGTGCCACCCACAGATCCCCCCTGTAGCAGTGCCATACACAGATCCCCCTGTAACAGTGCCAGCCACAGATCCCCCTGTAACAGTGCCAGAACCAGATCCCCCCTGTAACAGTGCCAGCCACAGATCCCCCTGTAACAGTGTCAGCCACAGATCTCCCCATAACAGTGTCCATCACAGATCCCCCATAACAGTGCATCATCCACAGATCCCCCCATAACAGTGCATCATCCACAGATCCCCCATAACAGTGCGGCATCCACAGATCCCCCCATAACAGTGCGTCATCCACAGATCCCCCATAACAGTGCGTCATCCACAGATCCCCCATAACAGTGTGTCATCCACAGATCTCCCCATAACAGTGCATCATCCACAGATCTCCCCATAAACAGTGCGTCATCCACAGATCCCCCCAAAACAGTGCGTCATCCACAGATCCCCCATAACAGTGCCATCCCCAGATCCCCCATAACAGTGTCCTTCACAGATCCCCCCATAACAGTGCCATCCACAGATCCCCAGTAATAGTGCCATCCACAGACCACCATTAGTTCCAAACCCACCAAAAGCCCACCTTTTGGTAAAAAATATATTTTTTCTTATTTTTCTCCCCAAAAACCTAGGTGCGTCTTATGGGCCGGTGCGTCTTATAGGGCGAAAAAAACCCGGTACATGGTGTGTTTTTGTAAACTCCAGATTCAGGGTAATAGATTTTGACTTTAGTTTGGCGGTTAACCCTTGATGTGTTTAATAAAAATTGATAAAAAATTAAAATCTGCTAAAATAAGTGCAATTTTGAAATTTAATTCCCATTTTCATTTCATTCTCGTGGCCCACCTAAAGTGTTAACAAAGTTTGTAGAATCAGTTTTGATTAGCTTGACAGTTGTAGTTTATAAAATGGGGTTATTTATGGGTGGTTTCCACTATGTAAGCCTCAAAAAGTGACTTCATAACTTATCTGGACCTGAATAAATTGGGTTTTGGAGCAGTTCTTAAAAAAAAATTTAATTTTTAAATTTATAAGGTCCCCAAAAAATGTAATGTCATTTTCTAAATGATCCAAACATTAAGTAGGCATATGGGGAATGTAAAGTAATAACTCCTTTTTGAAAGTATTACTATCTATTATAAAAGAAGAGAAATAGAAATTTCTAAATTTTCTAATTTTTCCCAATATTTGGCAAATATGGTATTTTCTTATGAATAAAAAATTTATCTTTTGACTCATTTTTACAACGGTCATGAAGTACAATATGTGACGAGAAAATCTGCAGAGACCTCCACCACCTCCAAATCCTCTGGGGAATACCTGTGGCGGACTGAAAGAACAGGAACCCCTGTAATCACACAATGTTTTGAATTTTGACAAACAACTCAGAACTCATAACAAATGCAAATTAAGTGGGGGATGTATCTAATGTAATGATGGACGGGGCCTTTTACTTAAATTCAGAAAGATGATTGCAGTTTATGCGTATGTGTGTGTGTGTGTGTGTGTGTATATATATATATATATATACATATATATATATATATATATATATATTTATACATACACACACACACACACATATAAATATTTGTGTGTGTGAAACGTACAAAATCAGCCGGTTACTTCATACATCTGTACCTCGATGTGTTTATAAATATTTATATACTCTCACAGCTAGGTAGAGATGTATGATGTAATGGCTGATTTGCTACGTGTCACACCAGGTACTAAGTAATCATTTGTAAAGGGATGAAATACTTATTTACATAACTGTATATATACATTACAGAGTGTTGGCGAGAGATACAAAAGTAATGTAAGCATTGTACCTGGGCATTTGCGGTCACGGATCCGAGTGATCCACCTGACGCGCCTACTCTTCAAGTCGGACCAATGCTTGATTATGAACGTATATGTATGTTGGTCCTTATACTCTTGGGCCATGAAGTACATCAATCACTTGGTTAATCAATTGTCTATTTAAGCACATTAATCTACTGCATTCAGAGTTGGTTAATAAAAGTGCACTCATTGTTTTTTGTTGTAAAAATTGGATATTGAAAAAATATATCAAGATAAAATATCAATGTGTATCTTTTCATTACTTTGTACTATTCTTACCACTTTATATTTAATCTCATTTGTACCCATACAAGAAATTGATAGATACAATCAAAGTAATTGCAATAGTAATGAACATCTATTTTTCTGCCTTGTTATCTGCCTGCTGCACACAACACAGATTAAAATGCATCAAGCAAATAACACGGAAAATATATTCAAATAAACAAATCATGCACCAGCATCATTACATTTCTAAAAGAAAATGCCAAGCCCAAGTACATCAGCAGGCATTGCAAAGCACATTTCATAAGTGACATTTAAAACCATGGCTATGTTATTAAATTGTGACGCTATTTAATGTGCCCAGAATTTTATAAACTCCACTTTTATGGCAGCCTTGTTGTATTTTTTCATTCTCTTGCCATATTGTTTAACAATATAGACCATGAATCAGTCAGAAAAGTGTAAACCATTGCTGTTCTGACAAACAAAAAATAGCAATAAAAATTCTCCACTTATCTGCACTGAATAATCATAGGCTCTGGCTATTGCTTTATGCAGGCGATAAAATTCCATAATGGAAGTGATGCATAACATTTCATTATGACTTTTATGAAGTGTTTTATTAATATCATTTACTGTGCTGATATATGACGAACATTCTATGTGGTTCTCTAATGGACTTCTTAATATTAGAACTGATTATTCTTTGGGTTAACATGTATAAGAAGAGTTCATACAAATGCAACTGAGCAGTTGTTAGTAAGGAAAGTTTAAAGAAAAGCCACTATGTGCTTCATAAAGTTAAATGCCATTTCAAATAGGTCAGGAGGACGTTTTTTTCCACTTGGGAAATGTTTTCCTATTTAATCTAAAGATGGTAACAGAGAGCAGTGTATTGAACAAGGATGAATGATAAAAGGTGATGGCTGATTCTCTTAACTCAGGGTTTAACTGATAGTAAAACATTAAGACTCAAGTGCAGCCAAATAAGCCAGAACAGTAAAATATCAAGCACCATGCAGGTACATTAACATAGAGATACATTACATAGTCCTATTTTTTGAGCAGATGTTCTGCACAAGACAATCCTACATAGTAGGGCTAGGCAGCAAAAAATACCTCATATTTAGAAAAATGACCCTACACCTGAGTGGCCAACTCAGTCACCATAGGGTGCCTTCACACATGACAGATATTGTTGCAGAAATTTCTGTGACTGAAAAATCCATGACATTCATCTGAATGGGGTTGTTTTGGTGGCAGCACATGGATTTCTGCAGATGAATGGAACTGAATTTCAGTTGCACAATTTTCTGCAACAATATCTGGTAGGTGACAGTGTGTTTCATCTGTCACGTGTGAAGGCGTCCACTGCCCATATTAGTTGATAAGGCTATAGACTATAGAGAAATAACTAAGAAGAAAACTATAAACAAAATTACAGAATAAAGGGAAAAATCTACAAGTATTTTAATGTTTTTACCATTTGTTGTGGCAGAGGAGGTAATGGTTGGCAATAGTTTGCAGGAACAGGGCTAACTACCCTATTCCTCCCCTCTTGGGGGGATTCATGTCTAGCTGCAGAAAACAGGTGACAGGGGTTCCTGTTCTGATAGCGAGGGAGCACCTGTCAGAGCTCCAATTCCCAGGGTCCATATTGTATTAACCTGTTAGACCAACACACCAAAGGGAAACTCAGGAGCCAGCTAGTATTCCCTTGTGAGACCAATACTCCAGAGAGATCAGCAAAATTCATGAGCACAGCTTCAAGAAAGCATCAGTGGAACAAGACAGCAGATTGATCAGTGAAATACAGTTTTACAGACACTGCTGCAAGTGTGAGGGACAACAGCTCAAGCACTCCCACTTTTCTAAACTATCACTAGGCCAGACAAACATTAAGCCCATACTACAGTGGACAACTAAATCCACAAAGGCTTGTTAGTTCCAACCTATTGCCATCTAAGCAGTCACCATACCTCCTTAACTGGTGCCAGAGAAACTTCAATTTGTATTTATTGCTACTGGGTGTACTATGAGTTATATTTTGCCCTAAGTAAAGAGAGACTGTCAAATGCTTACTTTGGGCCTGGTTGTTCAATTTGCACTTTCTCTGCACCCAACCCCAGAGAGCGATTGCCTGATGGAGTATACCATGACACAACATCTCTTCAGGCCACTACCACTCTCATCCTCTGCATCAGCTCCTCAAAGGCTCTGTGCACAAGCAGTGCTCAGGTCACGTCAGCCAAGGTCATACATGGCAAATCAGTGCAGAGGCAAAATCTGAAACTTCAGACAAGTCACAATACCAAGCCAAAAGTCAAATACGAAGAGGTCACATCAAGGTTCAAAATGTCAGGCAGAAGAGCAAAGTCACAATTCAAGCAGAAGTCAGGGTATCTGGAGACAAACACAGCAGTTGCCTATTGATATAACCACACTTCAGGTCAATATGGTACGCCGGAGTGTCACGTGACCTATGAGATCATTATGCCAGACGTGCCAGTGCTACCTATTATTGGCCAGTGCTCCTGTACATCGAAGCCCATCCAAGTTGTCCCAGAATCCAGACGCAGTACTCTTTATAGAGAAGAGCACTGCTAGTGAGACTAGAATGGATTTTACAGTGGAATTAAGAAGAGCAAATTTTAATATTTCTAGTAAGTTGTGGCAAAATTATCATTCCATGTGTGTTATTTTGATAAATTTGGAGTAAATGGCATAATTTGTCCCACACAGAAAATTCATGCACGATTTGACAGTATGGATAAATCATCCCCCATATCTAGCAGGTAGTATGGATTAACATGTGGTAGACTCTTGCAGAAATTGCTCTTGGTGAAGTTAGGTTCTATATGTATGAAGCAGTTCATTTTGGCACCAAGTACATGGATTTCTGCAAGCCCCATTCAGCTAAATGAGACAGGTGGAGACATTTCTGCAACAAATGTGCCAGAGAATTTCACACTTTACTACAACTCAAGGTAAGTATTTAGAAAGTTTGCACGTTCAAGCCTTAGCCCTGCTCTTTAACAATATGTGCTCCAGAAAACGGGCACAAGTTATTACAGACATCAGTTCTGGTGCACAGGGGCGCTCTTAATAATTGTGTCACATCTAATGTCAGCACATGGCAAATTAAGACCAGCATAAACAATGTTAGTCTTTCTCCCTTTGTCTCAGGTATTGTCTCCTCCCAGATCAGAAAATTAACCACATTGTCACCACTTTCACAAATTCCTTCATTGCTTATTATTATGAATAACTGGATTCACTGTAAGAGTTTGACGTTACATTTTTGATGCATGGATAAACAGTATACCCACATACAACATTATACTATTAACTATTAAAATTACTATTAACTATTAATATTACTATTACAATACTAATAAAATATTTGCATACAAAAAAAAACTTATACAATTTTAGATGCTTCTCAGCACTAGAAAGTTTAGATATGCAAAAATTTTATTTATTAATGTCAGCAGAAGCAAATTAAGCTTTGTACCCATTATTGTCAATTTCAGATTAGTATTTTGGTTTCACATCTGGTTTCATGAGTAGCCTATGGGTAAATGATACTGTGTTTGAGTTGCTTCGCCTCCAACACAGCTTTGAAATTAATAAATAATGACACTAGTTATTAATAAGTAATTCCCTGGTGCTCACCCAGAATCCATTTATCAGAATCATCAATTTAAAAATTGAACTATGAAAGGCAAATTAACTTTAAGCGTACGCTGGATTTGGTGGTGACATTTAGAGGAACTTTGCTATACAGTCTAAGGGCTCATGCACAAGAATGTATTTTCTTTCAGTGTATGTTCCGTTTTTTGGGGGACCATATGTGGAACCATTCATTTCAATGGGTCCGCAAAAAAATGGAAGGTACTCCGTGTGCATTCCGTTTCCGTATGTCTGCATTTCTGTTCCGCAACAAAATAGAACATGTTCTATTATTGACCGCATTATGGACAAGGATAGTACTGTACTATTAGGGGCCAGCTGTTCGGTTCCGCAAAATACGGAATGTACACGGACGTCATCTGTATTATTTGTGGATCCGTTTTTGCAGACTGCAAAATACATATGATCGTGTGCATGAGGCCTAAGAGAAAGCAGCAACATTTATAAAGAAAACTTAAAGAAGAATAACCAAAATTTGTATGCCTTATTCACATGTTCAGGTCCGTTTTGCAGATGCATCAACTCTGGTGGGGTCATTATGGTAGGGTTCAGCAAAGGTTGCTCAGAACATGTCTCTATGTTTTTTCACAATAGAAAACTTTTTTTATCAGAAGTATAATCTTTCTATGAATCAGTGAAAGGGGACAGAAAATAGTTGATACTTTTATATCTGACATGAATGGAAAAGTTCTTTGTGTCAGTACAAGAAGGGGTACTTTCACATAGACCAATATGCTGAAGGATATTTATCTCAAGGTAGTCAGTAGGGTTGAGTGAACCCGAACTGTAAAGTTCAGGTTCGTATCGAACTTTAGGGTTTTTGTACCCGGACCCAAACCCGAACATTTTCGTAAAAGTTCGGGTTCGAGTTCGTTGTTCGGCGATTTAATGGTGCTTGTTGAAAGGCTGCAGGGTAGCCAATCGACAAGCATTTAACTCTTGTGCCCTTAGAAGCCATCAAAGCCATGCCTACTAATGGCATGGCTGTGATTGGCCGAGTGCAGCATGTAACCCAGCCTCTTTATAAGCTGGAGTCACGTAGCAGCGCCCATCACTCTGCTCTTAATCATAGAAACATAGAAAACATAGATAGAAACATAGAATGTGTCGGCAGAACCATTTGGCCCATATAGTCTGCCCAATATACTGAATACTATGAATAGCCCCTGGTCCTATTTTATATGAAGGATGGCCTTGTGCCTATCCAATGCATGCTTAAACTCCTTCACTGTATTTGCAGCTACCACTTCTGCAGGAAGGCTATTCCATGCATGCACTACTCTCTCAGTAAAGTAATAGTTTCTGATATTACTTTTAAACCTTTGCCCCTCTAATTTAAAACTATGTCCTCTTGTAGCAGTTTTTCTTCTTTTAAATATTTTCTCCTCTTTTACCTTGTTGATTCCCTTTTAGAATTGAGCGGACACTTGGATGTTTGGGTTCAACGAGTTCGGCCGAACTTCACAAAAAAGTTTGAGTTCGGGACCCAAACTTGACCCGAACTTGACCCCGAACCCCATTGAAGTCAATGGGGATCCGAACTATGAGCACTAAAATGGCTGCAAAAATTTAATGGAAAGGACTACAGTCGTGGCCGAGAGTTTTGAGAATGACACAAACACTAGTTTTCACAAAGTTTGCTGCTAAACTGCTTTTAGATCTTTGTTTCAGTTGTTTCTGTGATGTAGTGAAATATAATTACACGCACTTCATACGTTTCAAAGGCTTTTATTGACAATTACATGACATTTATGCAAAGAGTCAGTATTTGCAGTGTTGGCCCTTCTTTTTCAGGACCTCTGCAATTCGACTGGGCATGCTCTCAATCAACTTCTGGGCCAATTTCTGACTGATAGCAACCCATTCTTTCATAATCACTTCTTGGAGTTTGTCAGAATTAGTGGGTTTTTGTTTGTCCACCCGCCTCTTGAAGATTGACCACAAGTTCTCAATGGGATTAAGATCTGGGGAGTTTCCAGGCCATGGACCCCAAATGTAAACGTTTTGGTCCCCGAGCCACTTAGTTATCACTTATGACGCGGTGCTCCATCGTGCTGGAAAATGCATTGTTCTTCACCAAACTGTTGTTGGATTGTTGGAAGAAGTTGCTGTTAGAGGGTGTTTTGGTACCATTCTTTATTTATGGCTGTGTTTTTGGGCAAAATTGTGAGTGAGCCCACTCCCTTGGATGAGAAGCAATCCCACACATGAAAAACATCTCAGGATGCTTTACTGTTGGCATGACACAGGACTGATGGTAGCGCTCACCTTTTCTTCTCCGGACAAGCCTTTTTCCTGATGCCCCAAACAATCGGAAAGAGGCTTCATCAGAGAATATGACTTTGCCCCAGTCCTCAGCAGTCCATTCACCATATTTTCTGCAGAAGATCAATCTGTCCCTGATGTTTTTTGGGAGAGAAGTGGCTTCTTTGCTACCCTTCTTGACACCAGGCCATCTTCCAAAAGTGTTTTCCTCACTGTGCGTGCAGATGCGCTCACACCTGCCTGCTGCCATTCCTGAGCAAGCTCTGCACTGGTGGCACTCCGATCCCACAGCTGAATCCTCTTTAGGAGACTATCCTGGCGCTTGCTGGACTTTCTTGGACGCCCTGAAGCCTTCTTAACAAGAATTGAGCCTCTTTCCTTGAAGTTCTTGATGATCCTATAAATTGTTGATTGAGGTGCAATCTTGGTAGCCACAATATCCTTGCCTGTGAAGCCATTTTTATGCAACGCAGTGATGGCTGCAAGCGTTTCTTTGCAGGTCACCATGGTTAACAATGGAAGAACAATGATTTCAAGAATCACCCTCCTTTTAACAGGTCAAGTCTGCCATTTTAACCCAATCAGCCTGACATAATGATCTCCAGCCTTGTGCTCATCAACATTCTCACCTGAGTTAACAAGATGATTACTGAAATGATCTCAGCAGCTCCTTTAATGACAGCAATGAAATGCAACAAAGAAAAATGGTTCTATGTGTCAAAGTCGCAAACTAAGCAGCAGTCCTGAGAATAGGAGTTGATCCAACCTCCTTATCACATGCAATCAATAAACCAGAGTCCAGGTCCGCGCTTCAAAGGAGATATAGTATGGAAACGCCTTGTAGAAGAAAAGCACAGTTAAATCATATCCCATGCTGAAACTTCCCCACAGGCACACGCCCCTGACGAAGCCTCCAGGCGAAACCCGAGTCGGGCAGTGATATTTCAGACGACTTTATACGCTGATCTCTAGCGGTGCTGTTGTGAGTATAATAAAGCCTTTATCTTTGACATATTCACGGGTACTGCACTATGTTGTTGATCTTTTAAAGGGTCATCGCTGTCCTGTGAAGTTTCGGTTGGCAGTGTGGCGTGTGCCTGTGGGGAAGTTTCAGCGTGGGATATGATTTAACTGCGCTTTTCTTCTACAAGGCGTTTCCATACTATATCTCCTTTGAAGAGCGGACCTGGACTCTGGTTTAGCAATGAAATGCAGTTGAAAGTTTTTTTGGGGATTAAGTTAATTTTCATGGCAAAGGAGGGCTATGCAATTCATCTGATCACTCTTCATAACATTCTGGAGTATATGCAAATTGCTATTATAAAAACTTAAGCAGCAACTTTTCCAATTTCCAATATCTTTTGGCTACGACTGTAGAGGGCTGCAAATGGCATCAAAATGTGGTTAAGAGCATGGCAAATGCTCTGCAAACAAATGTGGATAGGGAAATGACTTTAAATAACAAAATACGTAAAAGAAAAAGTAATAATCTTGATCTAGGAGGAAGAGGTCCATATGGAGTAGGAGGTTAAGCAGGGCACACCCCAAAACATTCGGAAATATAACCTGTGATAACCCCCTCCAGTCATGCTAAACACACGTTCAGACAATACACCGGTTGCAGGGCAGGCCAGCACCTCCAAGGCGTAAAGGGCAAGCTCAGGCCATGTGCCCAATTTGGAGACCCAGAGGTTGCAGGGGGCAGACCGATCAGTCAGTTCGTGTAGGCATGTGTAAACATACTGCCCCACAATGTCGCACGTCCCCGTGATGTTCACGATGCAATTGGATATCTGCTCTATCAGCTTTTGATGCTCTTTTCTGCGCTTACCATGTTGATCAGGGTTAGCAGTGAATCAGGGTTCCACCCCGGAGAGGGAGCATGAGAAAGAGAGACCACATCCAAGGGAGATCAATAGATAAAATGCTATTGTAATTGAGCAGAAATGTGGGAAAAATTATTAAAGCAGAAGAATTGAAGGAAAGGTGGGGGCACGCGGCAATTACCCACTGCGGACTCGGGGAGGTAGTGGCGATAAATAACAATACAGGACTCTTAAGATGCCCTGTTATTTGAATGATTCATTAAAAATTATAGGGAATGTCACTGCGGTATTTTGGATTAGGAAACGTTAGACAGGAGAGGCCCTGCTGCCGCTTAGCTGACTCTAGATAACTTCTGCCTGATCGCACGTCCCCGTGACGTCCCCATCCATTTGGACATATTCTCTATCAACTTTTGATGTTCTTTTCTGAGCCTAGCATGTTGATCACGGTTATCGGCGAATCAGGGTTCCACACCGGAGAGGGAGCGTTAGAAAGAGAGACCAAGGGAGATAAAAGGATGAAATTTGGAAATATGGGAAAAGTTATTAAAGCAGAAGGATCGAAGGAAAGGGCCAATTAAAGATGAATTTTAGAAATTTAAGTCCCTGTCACCTATGCAGAGTAGAGGTTTTTCATCGCCAGAAATGGGTAATGTCACCTACCAATGGAACAGATTATTTTTAAAAATTTTGGTCCCTGTCACCTATGCAGAGCAGGGGTTTATTCACGTCAAAAATTTTAAAATGTCAACCCAAGAATGTAACAGAAAAATTTGGGAAATTTATTAAATTGTCTACTAGGTAGAGCAGGGGTCTATCACAGCCAAAAAGTGTTTAATGTCATAAGAAAATGTAAAAGAAAAATTTGTGAAATTTATTAACCTGTCTACTAGGTAGAGCAGGGGTATATCACAGCCAAATTTGGTTAATTTCACCCGAAAATGTAACATACAAATTTGTGAATTTTATTTTCCTGTCTACTAGGTATAGCAGTGGTATATTACACCCAAAAATTGGTGAATTTCACATGAAAAAGTAACAGACAAATTTGTGAATTTTTTTCACCTGTCTACTAGGAAAAGCAGTGGTATATCACACACAAAAATTGGTAAATTTTACCTGAAAATGTAACAGACAAATTAGTAAACTTTTTAAACCTGTATACTAGGTATAGCAGGGGTCTATCACACCCAAAAATTTGTGAATTTCACATGAAAATGTAACAGACAAATTCATGATTTTTTTAAAACTGTCTACAAGGTATAGGAGTGGTATATAACACCCAAAAAGTGGTCAAATTTCACCTAAAAATGTAGCAGACAAATTTGTGAATTTTTTTAACCTGTCTACTAGGTATAGCAGTGGTCTATTACACCCAAAAATTTGTGAATTTCACCTGAAAATGTAACAGACAAATTCATAGATTTTTTTTTACCTGTCTACTAGGTATAGGAGTGGTATATCACACCCAAAAATTGGTCGAATTTCACCAGAAAATGTAACAAACAAATTAGTGAAATGACATAAAATGCTAAAAAAGACACAAATAAAAAAAAAAAATTGATTTATGAGGTGGAGGTCCATATGGAGTAGGAGTTTGAGGAGGCAGTGGACGTAGCGGTGTAGGTGGAAGTGGCGGTGGAGGAGGACGAGATAGCCAACACAGGTTTTTGGTTTTAATTTAATTTTTTTTAATTAAGGTACACTCCAAAAGAGTATAAAATATCCAAAATACAAACATGAGCAATTGCACTACAGAATAATAATGGCCGGTTAGTGCCGGTATACATGTCTATTCTGGACAAGGTATGGACAAGTCCTGAGGGATTCATGGCTGGTTCATTTTAATGAACGTGAGCTTGTCCACATTGGCTGTGGACAGGCGGCTGCGCTTGTCTGTGATGACGCCCCCTGCCGTGCTAAACATACGTTTAGATAATACACTGGCTGCAGGGCAGGCCAGCACCTCCAAGGCGTAAAGGACAAGCTCAGGCCATGTGCCCAATTTGGAGACCCAGAAGTTGAAGGGGGCAGACCCGCCATTCAGTACGTGTAGGCGTGTGCACATACACTGCTCCAACATATTGGTGAAATGCTGCTTCTTGCTAAGACGTTCCATATCAGCTGGTGGTGCTGGTTCTTGTGGTGTGCTAACAAAGCTTTTCCACATTTGTTGGAGACCTCTTCCTCCACTGGAGACCTCTGTGATTCCACTGTGCCCCCGCTGTCAGGTGGGAATGCCACCAATGTACTCGCACATCTTATGATCACGCTCCAGTGACGGAATTAAGGATGGTACGTTGTCCTTGTAACGGGGATCCAGCAGCGTGGCCACGCAGTAATCAGCACAAGTTAAAATGTGGGCAACTCAGCGGTTGTTGTGGAGACACTGCATCATGTAATCGCTCATGTATGCCAGGCTGCCCAGAGGCAATACAAAGCTGTACTCTGTGGGAGGTGTATCGTCTGTGTCATCTGTATCCCCTCAGCCAGGCACCAGTGATGGCCATGAGCTGGTCTGGGTGCCACGCTGCTGTCAACAAGGTTCCTCCGCCTCCATCTTCTCCTCCTCATCCTCCACTTCGTAAGCCTCCAGAACTGTGCCCTGGTTGGACAATTGTGTACTTGGCGTTTGTGGGTGTAGGAACTTACCCTCAGAGCTACTTGTGAATGACTGGCCGGAAACCCAATGAAATGATCCCTCTTCCTCCTCCTCCTCCTCCTGTGCCACATCCTCTTCCATCATCGCTAGCAGCGTTTTTTCAAGGAGGCATAGAAGTGGGATAGTAATGCTGAGAACGGCGTTATCGGCACTGGCCATGTTGGTGGAGTACTCAAAACAGCGCAACAAGGAACACAGGTCTCGAATAGAGGCCCAGTCATTGGTGGTGAAGTGGTGCTGTTTCGCAGAGCGACTCATCCGTGCGTTCTGCAGCTGAAACTACACTATTGCCTGCTGCTTCTCGCACAGTCTAGCCAGCATGTGCAAGGTGGAGTTCCACCTTGTGGGCACGTTGCATATGAGGCGGTGAGCAGGAAGGTCGAAGTTACGCTGCAGCACTGACAGGCAAGCAGCGGCAGGGTGAGAACGCCGAAAGAACGCACAGATTGCCTGCACTTTATGTTACGTTGACCGGCTGAGGAAGGGGAGTAGGAGGAGGAAGCAACAGGAGGCAAACTGAAGAGACCTGCCGCCACTGCATTGACCCATTGTGCTGTTATGAAGATATAACGTCCCTGACCGTGCTTACTGGCCCACGTATCTGTAGTGACTTGCACCTTGCCACAGATGGCGTTGCACAGTGCACACCTGATTTTGTCCCCCACTTGGTTGTGCAGGGAAAGGATGGCACGCCTGGAAAAGTTGTGACGGCTGGGCACGACGTACTGTGGGACAGCCACCGCCATAAGGCTTTTACAACTCTCCGTCTCCACCAGATGGACTGACAGCATTTCAAAGGCCAGTAATTTTGAAATGCTGGCATTTAGGTCCAGGGATCGTGGGTTGGTAGGGGGGTACTTCCTCTTCCGCTCCAGTGTTTGGGAGATGGAGAGCTGAATGCTTCCGTGGGACATTGTGGAGAAGCTTGGTGACCCAGATGGTGGTTTGCAGGGTGGCAGGTGGCACTGTCACTCCAGAGGTGAATGAAGAGGCCGAGACTGCATCAGAAAAGGAAGCAGGAGGAGCCAGAGATCTTTCTTGGTTTTTAAGGTGTCTACTTCACTGCAGCTCGTGCTTTGCACTTAGATGCCTGGTCATGCAGGTTGTGCTCAGGTTGAGAACGTTTATGCCTCCCTTCAGGCTCTGATTGCACAGCATGCAAACCACTCGTGTCTTGTCGTCAGCACATTGTCTGAAGAACTGCCACGCCAGGTAATTCCTTGGAGCTGGCATTGGTGTGCTCTGTCCCATGCTGTGGTGGGCAGTAGCAGGCATACTGTCTAGGGGACGGCCGCTCCGCTTTTGCACCCTGCTTCCTCTTCTGCTGTGCTGGTGGCTCTGTGCGACCACTGCCTCTTCCTCCGAACTACACACCTCACTCGCATGACCTTGATTCCATGTGAGGTCGAGGACCTCATCGTCCTCCACATCATCTTCCACTCAGTCTTCACCCCTGCCCTCTTTGTCAGTCTTCACACTTTCGAAGGCCCCAGCAGTTGGCACCTGGGTTTCGTCATCATCTGAGACGTGCTGCGATGGTACTCCCATGTACTCATCTTGAAACATAAGTGGTTGTGCATAGGTGAGTAGGCGACAGAACCTTCAGAGTTATTTTGTAGGCCCGAATGCGGCTCTATGAATGGTGAGGCCAGAACAAGTCCAAGTGATAGTAGATTGGGTGGCTAACAGTTCCTCCAGTTCCTTCACATTTTCTCCCACCCAGTCCCCTGCTGAAAACCCAGAGTTGGCACCTGCAGCCCATGTCCATCTTTCTTTCAACTCACCCCCTTGAAAATCAGGGAAGCAGTCTGAACCCCAAGTCATGCAGCAGTCTCTTATGCTTTTTGTTGACTCTCCTGGCAGGGTTTCCGTGGGCCATCCACATAGCCCTGCCCCAGAAGTGGAAGAGATTGAGTGCACCGATGCCTAACCACTTATGTTTCAAGATGAGTACATGGGAGGACAATCACAGCACGTCTCAGATGATGACGAAACACAGGTGCCAACTGCTGGGGCATTCAAAAGTGTGCAGACTGACAAGGACAGCAGGGGTGAAGACTGGGTGGAAGATGATGTGGAGGATGATGAACTCCTCGACCCCACATGGAATCAAGGTCATGCAAGTGACCTGGGTAGTTTGGTGGAAGAGGCGGTGGTGGCACAGAGCCACCAGCACAGCAGAAGAGGGAGGAGGGTGCAAAAGCGGAGCGGCCGTCCCCTAGACAGTACGCATGCTACTGCCCACCACAGCAAGTGAGCAAGCACACCAAAGTTAGCTCCAAGGAGTTTTCTGGCGTGGCAGTTCTTCAGACAATGTGCTGACGACAAGACACGAGTGGTTTGCACGCTGTTCAATCAGAGCCTAAAGCGAGGCATAAACGTTCTCAACCTGAGAACAACCTGCATGACCAGGTATCTAAGTGCAAAGCACGAGCTGCAGTGGAGTAGACACCTCAAAAACCAAGAAAGGTCTCTGGCTCCTCCTGCTTCCTCTTCTGCTGCAGTCTCAGCCTCTTCATCCACCTCTTGAGTGACAGTGCCACCTGCCACCCCGCAAACAGAGGATCTGCCAGCAACACCACTATCTGGGTTAACAAGCATCTCCACAATGTCCCACGGAAGCGTTCAGCTCTCCATCTCCCAAACACTGGAGCGGAAGAAGAAGGAACCACCCTATCCACCCACGACCCCTGGCCCTGAATGTCAGCATTTCAAAATTACTGGCCTTTGAAATGCTGTTATTCCGTATGGTGGAGACGAAGAGTTTTGAAAGGCCTTATGGCGGTGGCTGTCCTACAGTACGTCGTGCCCAGCCGCAACTACTTTTCTAGGCGTGCCATCCCTTCCCTGCACAACCATGTGGGGGACAAAATCAGGTATGCACTGCGCAACGCCATCTGTGGCAAGGTGCACCTCAGAACGGAATACGCGGACCAGTAAGCCTGGTCAGGGACGTTATATCTCCATAACAGCACACAGGGTAAATGCAGTGGTGGATGGGCCTGAGGGGGATAGCAGTTTGCCGCATGTCCTTCCACCACCGAGGATTGCATAACGCTTCAGTTTGCCTCCTGTTGCTTCCTCATTCTACTCCGCTCCTCATCCTCTACCGACTCTTCATTCGGTCAGCGTAACACCTTCACCACCAACTTCAGCACAGCCAGGGGTAAACAACAGCAGGCAGTTTTAAAACTTATCTGTTTGGAGGACAAAACCCACACCGCGCAGGAGCTGTGGATGTGCCTTGAACAACACACCGATGAGTGGTTGGTGCCAGTGAGCCTCAAGCCCGGGCTGGTGGTGTGCGATAATGGGTGAAATCTCATAGCAGCTCTGGGACTAGCCGGTTTGATCTCTTGCCTGGCGCATGTGTTGAATTTGGTGGTTAAGAGATTCCTTAAAAATTACCCCAATATGTCAGAGCTGCTGCATAAAGTGCGAGCTGTCTGTGCGAGCTTTTGGCGTTCTCACCCTGCTGCTGATCGCCTGTCAGCGCTGCAGCGTAATTTCGGCCTTCCCTCTCACCGCCTCATATGCGACGTGCCCACAATGTGGAACTCCACCTTGCACATGCTGGCCAGACTGTGCGAGCAGCAGCAGGCGATAGGGGAGTTTCAGCTGCAGCACGCACGGGTCGCTCTGCGGAACAGCACCACTTCATCACCAATGACTGGGCCTCCATGCGAGACCTCTGTTCCTTGTTGCGCTGTTTTGAGTACTCTACTAACACGGCCAGTGCCGATAACACCATTCTCAGCATTACTATTCCACTTCTATGCCTCCTTGAAAAAACGCTGCTGGCGATGATGGAAGAGGATGTGGCACAGGAGGAGGGATCGTTTCGTAGGGTTTCCGGCCAGTCATTCAAAAGTGGCTCAGAGGATGGGTTCCGGCACCCACAATTGCCAGGTACACAATTGTCTAGTCAGGGCACAGTTCTGGAGGATGACGAGGTAGAGGATGAGGAGAAGATGGAGGGGGAGGAACCTTGTTCACAGCAAGGTGGCACCCAGACCAACTCATGGCCATCACTGCTGCGTTTCTGGGGGGATACAGAGGACACAGAAGATACACCTCCCACAGAGGACAGCTTTTCGTTGCCTCTGGGCAGCCTGGCACACATGAGCGATTACATGCTGCAGTGTCTCCGCAATGACCACCGAGTTGCCTACATTCTAACTTGTTACTGGGTGGCCACGCTGCTGGATCCACGATACAAGGAAAATGTACCGTCCTTAAATCCCTCACTGGAGCGTGATCGGAAGATGCGTGTATACAAGCGCACGCTGGTAGACATGCTGCTGGTGGCATTCCCACCTGACAGCGGGGGCACAGTGGAAGCACAAGGCGAAGGCAGAGAAGGAAGAAGAGGTCGCCAAAGCAGCTGGGGCACCACCAGCACCTCAGGCAGGCAGGGTTAGCATGGCCAAAATGTGGAAAAGCTTTGTCAGCATGCCACAACAACCAGTACCACCATCTGATATGGAACGTCTTAGCAAGAAGCAGCATTTCAGCAACATGGTGGAGCAATATATGTGCACACGCCTACACGTACTGACTGATGGGTCTGCCCCCTTCAACTTCTGGGTCTCCAAATTGGGCACATGGCCTGAGCTTTCCCTTTACGCCTTGGAGGTGCTGGCTTGCCCTGAAGCCAGTGTATTGTCTGAACTTGTGTTTAGCATGGCAGGGGGCGTTATCACAGACAAGCGCAACCGCCTTTCCACAGCCAATGTGGACAAGCACACGTTCATTAAAATGAACCAGGCATGGATCCCACAGGACTTGTCTGTACTTTGTGCAGAATAGACATGTATACCGGCCTTACACAGCCATTGTTATACTACAGCGCAATTGCTCATTGTTGTATTTTTGGTATTACCCACTCTTTTGGGGTGTACCCTAATATAAAATTTAAATTAAAACAAAAAAACTGTTTTGGCTACCTCGTCCTCCTCCACCGCCTCCTCAAAATCCTACTCCATATGGACCTCCACCTCATAAATCAATTTATTTATTTTTTTTGTACGTATTTTATTTTATGTCATTTCACTATAGTTCTGTTCCATTTTCGGGTAAAATTCACAAATTTTTGGGTGTGATATATTACTGCTACACCTAGTAGACAGTTTAAAAAAATCACTAATTTGTCTGTTACATTTTAGGGTGAAATTCAGCAATTTTTGGTTGTGATATACCACTCCTGTACCTAGTAGACAGTTAAAAATATTCACTAATTTGTCTGTTACATTTTCGGGTGAAATTCACCAATGTTTGGGTTTGATATACCCCTGTTCTACTTATTTGACATCTTAATAAATTTTACTAATATTTCTTTTACATTTTCTGGTGACATTCAACAATCTTTGGCTGTGATAGACCCCTGCTCTACCTAGTAATCAGGTTAATACATTTCACTAATTTGTCTGTTACATTCTTGGGTTGACATTTTACATTTTTGGAGGTGAATAAACCACTGCTCTGCATAGGTGACAGGGACCAATTTTTTTTAAAATAATCTGTTCCATAGGTGGGTGACATTAACCCATTTCTGGCGATGAAAAACCCCTACTCTGCATAGGTGGCATCCCTTGGATGTGATCTCTCTTTCTCATGCTCCCTCTCCAGCGTGGAACCCTGATTTGGTGATTACCGTGATCAACATGATAGGCTCAGAAAAGAACATCGAAAGTTGATAGAGAAGATATCCAAATGCATGGTGGACGTCACAGGGTCGTGCGATCAGGCAGAAGTTATCTAGAGTCCTGTCTAACGTTTCCTAATCCAAAACACCGCAGTGACATTCCCTGTAATTTTTAAATAATCATTCAAATAACAGGGCCTCTTAATAGTCCTGTATTGTTATTTATCGTCACTACCTCTCCGAGTCGGGAGTGGGTAATTGCTGCGCGCCCCCTCCTTTTCTTCAATTCTTCCGTTTTAATAGCTTCTTCCACATTTCCACTCAATTACAATTAAATTTCATCCATTGATCTCCCTTGGATGTGGTCTCTCTTTCTCATGCTCCCTCTCCGGGGTGAAACCCTGATTCGCCACTAACCGTGATCAACATGGTAGGTGCAGAAAAGAACATCGAAAGTTGATAGTGCAGATATCAAAATGGATCGTGAACATCACGGGGACGTGCGACATGGTGGGGCAGTATGTTTGTACACGCCTACATGAACTGAGTGATGGTTCTGTCCCCTGCAACTTCTGGGTCTCCAAATTGGGCTCATGGCCTGAGCTTGCCCTTTACACCTTGGAGGTGCTGCCCTGCAGCCAGTGTATTGTCTGAACGTGTATTTAGCATGACTGGAAGGGGTTATCACAGGTTATATTTTTCAATGTTTTGGGGTGTAACCTAATTTAAAAAAATAAAAATAAATTTAAAACCAAAAAGCAGTGTAGGCTACCTCCTCCTCCTCCACTGCCTCTTCCATCTACACTGCCACATCCTTCGCCTCCTCAACCTCCTACTCCATATGGACCTCGTCCTGCTAGATCAAGATTATTATTTTTACGTATTTTATGTTATTTAAAGTCATTTCCCTATCCATTTATTTGCAGAACACTTGCCATGCTCTTAACCACATTTTAACGCCATTTGCAGCCCTCTAGCCCTTTTCATGACATTTTTACAGCCATTTTAGTGCCCAACTGACTGACTTCAATGGGTTTCGGGGTCAAGTTTTGGTCCCGAACTTGAACTTTTTTGTGAAGTTCGGCCGAACCCTTCGAACAAGAACTTCCAGGTGTCGGCTCAACTCTAATGGATACACTATTAGTGTCAGAAATACTATTTACTGTTATGGTGAGAATTTGGCATGGGGTGGGGGGCACTATTTCAATTTATGCCTCTGGCAGCAGAAAGGCCCACCATGCCCTGCTGTAGGCTGAGAGCTGTAGGCAGACTGGGCATGCTGGGAGTAGTTTTGCAACAGCTGAAGAGCTGCACGCTGGCCATCCCTGCTATATGCACCACTGCGCCCTGCCACAAAGCACTGAGGGGAGCAGGCACATTCTTTGCATAGGGCCCCCCACTCTGCTGTTTGTGTACACCCCTGTATTAATCCCTTGTCTTGCACCATTGTACAATACATTCAGTAGCACAGCTATAACACACTAAGATGCCCAATTTCAAAAGAAACTGCTTTCTAGAAGGAAAGGGGTGCAATTCCTCAGTGCTTTCAAGAATGTAATTTGAATGGCAATAAGCCTATACTATACTGTATTTCCAACATTCATTCATTATCTGTATAATTTGACTTCTGGACCTTATTGATTTGGGTGATGCTGTACTAGATGCGAAAAGTCTCTAAGAACATAATTTGCTCTTACTATATTATATACAGTTAGGTCCATAAATATTGGGACATCAACATAATTCTAACATTTTTGGCTCTATACACCACCACAGTGGATTTGAAATGAAACTAACAAGATGTGCTTTAACTGCAGACTATCAGCTTTAATTTGAGGGTATTTACATCCAAATTAGGTGAACGGTGTAGGAATTACAACAGTTTGCATATGTGCCTCCCACTTGTTAAGGGACCAAAAGTAATGGGACAGAATAATCAAAAGTCAAACTTTCACTTTTTAATACTTGGTTGCAAATCCTTTGCAGACAATTACAGCCTGAAGTCTGGAACGCATAGACATCACCAGATGCTGGGTTTCATCCCTGGTGATGCTCTGCCAGGCCTCTACTGCAACTGTCTTCAGTTCCTGCTTGTTCTTTGGACATTTTCCCTTCAGTTTTGTCTTCAGCAAGTAAAATGCATGCTCAATTGGATTCAGGTCAGGTGATTGACTTGGCCATTGCATAACATTCACTTCTTTCCCTTAAAAAACTCTTTGGTTGCTTTTGCAGTATGCTTTAGGTCATTGTCCATCTGCACTGTGAATCGCCGTCCAATGAGTTCTGAAGCATTTGGCTGAATTTGAGCAGATAATATTGCCTGAAACACTTCAGAATTCATCCTGCTGATTTTGTCAACAGTTACATCATCAAAAAGTAGTACCAGTTCCATTGGCAGCCATACATGCCCACGCCATGACACTACCACCACCATGCTTCACTGATGAGGTGGTATGCTTAGGATTATGAGCAGTTCCTTTCCTTCTCCATACTCTTCTCATCACTCTGGTACAAGTAGATCTTGGTCTCATCTGTCC
The DNA here is from genome assembly GCF_014858855.1 of Bufo gargarizans. Lineage (NCBI taxonomy): Eukaryota > Metazoa > Chordata > Amphibia > Anura > Bufonidae > Bufo > Bufo gargarizans. Next base: position 225,827,424 of record NC_058081.1, on the reverse strand, counting down.
ATAGGATGTTGTTCCAGAACTGTGAAGGCTTTTTTAGATGTCGTTTGGCAAACTCTTATCTGGCCTTCCTGTTTTTGAGGCTCACCAACGGTTTACATCTTGTGGTGAACCCTGTGTATTCACTCTGGTGAAGTCTTCTCTTGATTCTTGACTTTGACACACATACACCTACCTCCTGGAGAGTGTTCTTGATCTGGCCAACTGTTGTGAAGGGTGTTTTCTTCACCAGGGAAATAATTATTCGGTCATCCACCACAGTTGTTTTCTCTGGCGTTCCGGGTCTTTTGGTGTTGCTAAGCTCACCAGTGCATTCCTTCTTTTTAAGAATGTTCCAAACAGTTGTTTTAGCCACGCCTAATGTTTTTGCTATCTCTCTGATTTATTTATTTTTTCAGCCTAATGATGGCTTGCTTCATTGATAGTGACAGCTCTTTGGATCTCATCTTGAGAGTTGACAGCAACAGATTCCTAATGCAAATAGCACACTTGAAATGAACTCTGGACCTTTTATCTGCTCATCATAGTTGGGATAATGAGGGAATAACACACACCTGGCCATGGAACAGCTGAGAAGCCAATTGTCCCATTACTTTTTGTCCCTTAACAAGTGGGAGGCACATATGCAAACTGTTGTAATTCCTACACCGTTCACCTGATTTGGATGTAAATACCCTCACATTAAAGCTGTCAGTCTGCAGTTAAAGCACATCTTGTTTAATTTCAAATCCATTGTGGTGGTGTATAGAGCCAAAAATGTTAGAATTGTGTTTTGATGTCACAATATTTTGGACCTGACTGTAAGTGCCTCTAATAGTCTGGTTTTAGCTGTGCACTCCTATTAATTATCTGTATAATGTGAGTTCTGGACCCTGCTTTTTTAGGTGTTGCTGCTCTAGGTGCGAACAGTCCCCAAAACCAGAATTTGCATATTTTTTTTCTCTAAGTCCCCTTTCACACGGGTGAGAATTCCGCACGGGTGCAATGCGTGTGGTGAACGCATTGCACCCGCACTGAATCTGGACCCATTCATTTCTATGGGGCTGTGCACATGAGCAGCGATTTTCCTGCATCACTTGTGCGTTGAGTGAAAATTGCAGCATGCTCTATATTTTGTTCGTTTTTCATGCAACTCAGGCCCCATAGAAGTGAATGGGGCTGCGTGAAAATCACAAGCATCAGCAAGCAAGTGCGGATACGGTGCAATTTTCACTCATAGTTGCTAGGAGACGATCGGGATGGGGACCCTATCTTTATTATTTTCCCTTATAACATTGCTATAAGGGAAAATAATAGCATTTTTATTACAGAATGCTAAGTAAATTAGGGATGGAGGGGTTAAAAAATAAAAAATAAATCATTATGTGATGGACCATGTGACGGACCATGTGATGAGCGCAGTGACGTCACCACAGGTCCTTTTCCTCCCAGGTCATCAAAGAAGAAGAAAAAAGAGAAGCCGGTCTGCGCAAACAAGTGGATAAGGTGAGTTTAATAAAAAAATAAAAAAAAATTAACCCCTCCATCCCTAATTTACTTAGCATTCTGTATTAAGAATGCAATTATTTTCGGTTACAAGGGAAAATAATAAAATCTACACAACACCTAACCCAAACATGATGATTTCTCTCACGCGTGTGCAAAACGCATTGAAAGGTGTGGAAAAACGTGCATTTTCCCGCAACGCATCTACAAACACACTGTATACTGTTATTAAAAATTTTCATTGGTAATAATGCAGTTTTTGCAGTGAAACATGTTTAAACTACATGCTCTGAAGCAGTAAAACATCCCTTCACTAAATGTGTGTGACAATGCAATTATTTTTGCAGTGATATGCCAGATGTCTTTTTAACTATACTCTGTGATGCAGTTGTCTTCAGTAGCACAGTTATAATTTGCATTACTGATGGGGAAATGTGAATACTACCTTATCCACCCCATATCTGACAGCAACGTGTTCAGTAACTAAACTATAGTAATGGCGTTAGGATTTCCGTATGATTTTTATTACCGGAAAAATTATCGTACTCTTTTTTAAAAGAATAGCGCACGTCCAAATCTCGGATTAACTGTCATTTTTTTGGCACTGATGCCAGATGTTTTTTTATCTAGACTTTATGATGCAATTGTCTTCAGTAACACAGTTATAATTTGTTTTACTGATGTGAAATGCATTTGCTGCTGTATCCAATCCACCCCCTATGTTACAGTAATGTTTAGTAATAGGGCTATAACGCACTGAGATGCACAATTGTAAAACTAATTTCTAGAAAGAAAGGTGAAATTTCTCGATGATTGCAAGAATGCAATATGTACTATAGAAGTACTTGTCAGAAGCTGAGCTGACAGTAGCCAGCAAATACACCTGATAGTGACCAGTCCTCCCTTATTCTCCTTGCACCTCTTATTTACACTGTGTGTCGTCTCCTTTGCAACCGTGGTGTATTGTAGTTACAAGTACTTGCACAATTCAAGTGAATGGAGCGAGTACTTGTAATTGCACTTGCTTCCAAGACAATGGACAGTGTAATTAATGGAAAGCAGCACTTGCATGGAGGTCCGCCTCCTCTTCAAACAGCTGATCGCCAGGGGATGCCAGGTGTCGGACACCCGTTTATTAGATATTGAATAGTTCATCAATATAAAACCCCTGCAAAACCCTTTAAGTCCCACCACATTCATTAATGCTTTCCAGTAGGAATACTTGCAGGATATCTCCATTTGTCCATTTCTCCTACAGTTGAAGAAAGATATATCTAAATGTCTATGTCATTATGAGGAATTGTTTTTTTAATAGTTTGAGTTACAATAAATGATTTTTAAATTTTTAAAACAGAAAAAGACATGTTCTCTAAAAGAGCAGGGACATGAACTTCATAATAAGACAGATTCCAGCTGTTCAAAAATGTACAAGTCATTTTATTAACATATCAAAAGCACAGACAGAAACAAAAAAAAAGATCTAAAAACAAACTGACAATAGATCAGATGCACTGTCCTCATGAATAGCCTACAGTACTTACGTCAAATAAATACCATATTTTATAATATCACTTGGTACAGTTAGTGAACATAGCGGCTAATATCTTCAATGAATCAAGTATCTCTCAAGGTAAATTATATCCAACAGTATATACTGAATGAAAATAAAGGTCAATGTATAGTTTTTTTTGTGATCAACCATCATAAATATTAAATTGTATAACACAAAAAATGAAAAAAATCATTAAAAAGCAGACAAAAATGTTATAATATATTATAAATAAGTAACTTTCCCTTATAATGTAATATAGCAACTTAAAGGGGTATTCTGGTTACCATAAATATAACTTATGTTTTAGACTAATTCAGCATCAATAATTACCTGATATAATGTAAATTTCACATATTTACTGTTCAGTAGTTATAAAAGTAGTTTTATTCCTCTGCTACCCACTGTGTTTCCTCATAGGTTACCATGGCATCGACCTGTAGTTCTGAGCCTCTGTTAAATCGAGCATGCTCAGTGTGTTGCTATCAATTCTCTAGTGTGCTTGTGATTACTGAACATAAACACTCATTAACAAGCACAAACTCACAGAAGGAAAGCTAGGGACTATTGGGATTGTAGTTTTTGAACTTTTGTGATGGAAGATCAGGCGCCATGATTCTCTCAGTGTGTTGCAGGCTCACACAGGAGCTAGACAAATGGATTGCAACTAGGTAAATTGAAACTCTGGCTATATGTATAGGTATGGGTTCTGCTTGGGTCACAGATTGCAGCCTTATTGTAGTTTATTTTTTTTAAATTTACTTTACAGGGGTTCTACACCTTTTAATTAACATATCATCCAAAGGATAGATCATCCATAGTGATGAGGGAAGCAATCTTCAGATTCTACATCCAAAGTTGTTTTATTCAAAACTTCAGAGTAATACTGTATGGTGCTCCGCTGAGCCGAAGTCAGTTATTCATGAAGTCATGTGAGACTTCGTTGAATAACTTTGGTAGTTGATTTTTAAAGTGAAAAACCACTTTAAAACTTAAAACCAAACTCGTCTTCAGTTCAAAGTTATCAGTGTCAGAACCAAAGCAGAGTTTCAAAATGTGCAGGCTCCAATGAGCCGAAGTCAGTTATTCGCGAACTTGTGCAAGACTTTGTTGAATAACTTTGGTAGTTGATTTTTAAAGTGGAAAACCAATTTAAAGCTTGGAACCAAACTCAGCTTCAGTCCTGACTGGTACCTCAAAACCAAAGCTGAGTTCGATGCCAAATTTTAAAGTCGTGAGCGAATTAAATCCCACAAAGTGAAATTCGATCCGAATTTCAGGTAAATTTGATTCACCTAGAAGCCGAATATCCTCGTGCTTCGTGTCAGCGAATCGATTTAACCTGAATTAGTATAAAAAACAAATAAATTCAAACTTACCTCCTCCATTTGCTCGTGATGGGCCGCCAGCCTCCATCTTCCTTGAAGATCTCGGCCAAAATCTTGTGCGACGCGAGATTACATCATCACGCCGGCCAGCGTGATGACGTCATACATCACCACGCCAGCCAACGTGATGACAATCTCGTGCCACACAAGATTTCAGCCGAGATCTTCAAGCAAGATGGCGGCGGTCGGCCCGTCGCGAGCAAATGGAGGCCCTGATCTCTCCCTACAGTGTTGATAATGCCTCCCTATACTATAAAAAATCTTTCCCTGAACAGGTCAATTTTTTTTTTTTTTTATAAAGTCTTTTCTAAACACTGCCCCTAGTGCCTGTAACATCTCTCCCTGCACTAAATTCACTGTAAAATGGCGGAGATTGGGCATAAGGAGGCTTTTTATAGGGCTGTGAGATCACAGGGGCTGGCTATCTGCTGATTGGCGGTTTGCATGGCATTGTGGGTGTTTCCTCATTCCCAGGCTTCTTACTTTCACTTTGTAACATGTGCAGCATTTCACTCCATCAACTTCGATTCGCTCATCTCTAACCACAATCAGTGTTAACTCAAATCTCAAATCTTAGTCGTTTAAACCCTCAGATGTCGCAGTCATGTTATGATTTGTGAATGTGTATCCACTGTGCCAACCTCCCAGGAGTGGTCCACAGGGATCAGGAACACCGGAGCTGAGTACCAGAGAAATCAGGTTGACTCATAGTCGAGAATAAGCTGAGGTCAAACCCTAGGCAGTGACCCCACAAATGGACGACGGTCTCTATACTGCAATACGTGAAAGAACGGCACACAAAGAGGGACAAACAAACAAACACTAATAGGGTTGTCATACAGAAAAAAGGACAAATTCCGATCGGACAGTGCAGGACAAGTAATGGCAGAGGCAAACAAGAAAACCAGAACACGCCAAAAAGTCCAAACCAGGAAATTAATACAAAACGCCAGAAGCCATTTTCACAACACCAAATCCAGAAATCCAAGCCAAATGAGTCTTAAATAATGCAAGGAACCATTAGGGGAGCCAGAGGACAAGAACTTCATTGGCACCTGCACATGCAGGTGATGACCTTTTGTATCAGGAGAAGGAAGCTCAAGTCAGCATGCCTGCAAGCTGGGTGACACTGCCTCTTCAGCAGCTGGACAGCAACACACAGATCAAGGAGAGTAAGGCCCCTTTCACACGGGCAAGTTTTCCGTGCGGGTGCGATGCGTGCGGTGAACGCATTGCACCCGCACTGAATCCTGACCCATTCATTTCTATGGGGCTGTGCACATGAGCGGTGATTTTCACGCATCACTTGTGCGTTGAGTGAAAATTGCAGCATGCTATATATTGTCCGATTTTCACGGCCCCTTAGAAGTGAATGGGAAGCGTGAAAATCGCATAGGATCCGCAAGCAAGTGCGGATGCGGTGCGATTTTCACGCACGATTGCTAGGAGATGATCGGGATGGAGACCCGATCATTATTATTTTCCCTTATAACATGGTTATAAGGGAAAATAATAGCATTCTGAATACAGAATGCATAGTAAAACAGCGCTGGAGGGGTTAAAAAAATAAATAAAATAATTTAACTCACCTTAGTCCACTTGATCGCGAAGCCCGGCATCTCCTTGTGTCTCCTTTGCTGAACAGGACCTGGGGTGAGTATTAAATACAGGTAAAGGACCTTTGATGACGTCACTCCGGTCATCACATGGTACGTCACATGATCTTTTACCATGGTGATTCACTATGGTAAAAGACCATGTGATGACCGGAGTGACGTCATCAAAGGTCCTTTACCTGTTTTTAATGCTCACCACAGGTCCTATTCAACAAAGGAGACACAAGGAGATGCCGGGCTTCGCGATTAAGTGGACTAAGGTGAGTTAAATTATTTATTTATTTTTTTAACCCCTCCAGTGCTGTTTTACTATGCATTCTGTATTCAGAATGCTATTATTTTCCCTTATAACCATGTTATAAGGGAAAATAATACAATCTTCAGAACATCAATCCCAAGCCCGAACTTCTGTGAAGAAGTTCGGGTTTGGGTACCAAACATGCGCGATTTTTCTCACGCGAGTGCAAAATGCATGACAATGTTTTGCACTTGCGTCGAAAAATCGCGCATTTTCCCGCAACGCACCGCCTCTTATCTGGGCAAAAAAACTGACGCCCGTGTGAAAGAGGCCTAAGGCCTCTTTCACACGAGCATTATGGATTGTATCAAGATGCATTCATGATGCGTTCAGTGAAACTTGCACTATTTTACAGGCAAGTTCAGTCAGTTTTGTCTGCAATTGTGTTGAGTGTTTGAGTTTTTTTGTGTGGGTGCAAACAGTTTTGATGCATGTCCTAGCAACCATTAGTAAAAAAGCATTGTATCTGTACTGCATCTGGATTACATCCCCCACTAAATTCTACGGCCTGGGCTGCATGAAAAATGCAGGATATAGAACATGCTGCAATTCTCATGCAACACAGAAATAATGCGTGAAAAACAACGCTCATGTGCACAGGTGCACAGATCCATTGAAATTAATCGGTCAGGATTCAGGACGGGTGCTATGCATTCACTTTAAGCATTGCACGCGCGCAAAACTCGCTCGTATGAAAAGGGCCTAAGGCTTCTTTAACATGAGTGAGTTTTCTGTCCAGGTGCAGTTAGTGTTGAGCACGAATATTCGAATAGCTAATTTTTATCACGAATATCGCCACTTCGAGAATTCACAAATATCGTTATATCGAATATTCAGCATTTTTTTTCCATCTTAACACATGATTCCTCTCTGCTTCTTGCTTGTGGGCCAATGAGAAGGCAGCAATGTCAAGTTCACGACAATACATAGTGCACCAATTAGTAATTTGCAGTCAGACCTGCTAAAATGTGAAGTTGCACGTAGTGCGATAAAATATTCTAATCACTGCCAATTAGCGCAATTGCTAATATATTGGAGCACTTGACTCTATCTCCATATAAAGCTATTCTAATGTTCTGCAGTGCCAACCATTTTCTCCAGTCTCAGGAAACTTATACCAGCTTGAAAAATGTAGCCAAGTTACAATCTACACAACCTTGAACTCAAACCTGAACTTCTGTGAAGAAGTTCAGGTCTGGGCACCACAGTCGGTTTTTTATCACACACGTGCAAAACGCATTGCACCCGTGCAATAAAAACCGAACAACGGAATGCAATCGCAGTCAAAACTGACTGCAATTGCGCACTTACTCGCGCGGATTTGCCGCAATGCACCAGTGCGCATCCGGACCTAATCCGGACACGCTCGTGTGAAAGAGGCCTAAGGCCCCTTTCACACGAGCACGTTTTCCACGCGGGTGAAATGCGTGACGTGAACGGATAGCACCCGCACTGAATCCTGACCCATTCATTTCAATGGGTCTGTGTACATGAGTGTTGTTTTTCACGCATCAGTTCTGCGCTGCATGTTCTATATTTTGGATTTTTCATGCAGCCCTGGCTCCATAGAAGTGAATGGGGCTGCGTGAAAAACGCATTGCATCCGCAAGCAAGTGCGGGTGCGATGCGTTTTTCACTGATGGTTGCTAAGAGATGTTGTTTGTAAACCTTCAGTTTTTTATCCCGCGCGTGAAAAACGCATCAAAATGCATTGCACCCGTGCGGAAAAAACTGAACAACTGAACGCAATCGCAGACAAAACTGACTGAACTGGCTTGCAAAATAGTGTGATTTTCACGGAACGCACCCTGAACGCATCCGGACCTAATCAGTCACGCTCGTGTGAAAGAGGCCTAAAGGCTTTTCAACATATAACATCGGTTCCTACAGAACAAAGTCTACAATCGCCCATTAATTTTCCCAACAATTTTTTTTCCCACTTTTACACTACACGAAAAGCTTTTCAACATATAATGTATATGACGAATATTCTACAAAATATTCATGAAATATTGCGAATTTGAATATAGCCCCTGACGCTCGTCACTAGGTGCAATGCATGAAGCAAATACATAGCATCCAGACTGAATCCTGCCCCATTCATTTTATTGGGTCTGTTTACATAAGCATAGTTTCTCACACATCATTTCTGCAATCAGGAAAAATTGAAGCATGTTCAATATTCTGTGTTTCTTGCAGCTCTGATTCCATAGAAGTGAATGGGGCTTGCGTAAAAATTGCATCCGGATGCAATGCTTTTTTCACTAATGGTTGCTAGGAGATGTCCATTGTTATTCTTCAGTTTTTCTCAAGTGCACTGAATGTATTTGCAGAAAAAACTGACTTAAATTGCATGCAAAACCATCATTTTTTTCCTAAACAGACCCTGACACAATCCGTATCGTTCTTGTGAAAGAGGACTAAGGCTTCCTGCACACAAACGTAGGTGTCCCATTGCCGTATTGCGGACCGCATATGAGGATCCGAAATACACGGGCACTGTTCCTTGTGCATTCCTCATCACGGATGCGGACCTATTGACTTAAATGGGTCCGCAAATCCAGAGATGCGGAACGGTATGGAACGGAATCACGGAACACTACAGAAACACCAGTTCCGTACTTCCATTCCGCAAAAAGATAGAACTTTCTCTATCTTTTTGCTGAACGGACTGATGCCAACCCATTCAAGTTGAATGGGTCTGGATCCATCCCGGCGGCCACAAGGAGGTTGCCTGTGCATTAGGGACCGAAAATTGTGGTCCCCAATGCACGGAATGGAACGAATGCGCTACAGTGCTTAACCTGAGAAGAAATACTCTGACTTAAGCTCCTGTTCACACATACATACATAGCAAGTAGAGCAGTGGATACAGGCTACCAGTGTAACAAGTCAGTAGCAACCACAACATCTGAGAGGTTAGTCAGAGCCAGGAGGCTCCTTCTGACCTTTAATCAGCATCCCCATGCCGTAGTAAATTGCTATACATATATTTATTGCCTATACTTATATACTACTTACAAAAACAAACAAAACTAAACATAATTGTATTGCCATGTCCAAAAATTTCCAAAATATGAATCCCTCAATGGTATATGGTGTACATGTACATCATAAACATTAAGGAGAAGTATAGAGAGGGATCAGTGACGCCAAAATCATTTAGCCCCTCAGATTCTGCTGTCAATAGTGGCTGTGGCATATGTGGGGTTAGACAGAGTGGGGGCTCCCTCTGTCCTCTGATTAAATCTCTGCTTCTAAATAATGGCTCCCAGGCCTGTCATATTGAGTCATATGCAAAGTAATGCCCACGACATGACCTGAGAGGTGACCCATGAAACCTCTATAGAGTACAGGAGTGTTCTACTGCAGTCTATGATACAAGCTATCAGAAGTTTGCATGTGCAAAAGTCCCTTAAGGCAACAAACATACCGGGAAAAAATGTTTTAAAAAAAATAAAATATAAAAAATTCTAATCACCTCCTTTCCCGATTAAACATGAAAGTAAACAATAAAAATAAAGATCTTTGTTATCACCACTTCTGGAGATGTCCAAAGTAACAAAGTAAAAAAATATTTATCTTGAGCAGTGAAAGCCATAATGGTAAGCAAAAATAGCCAATTTGCTGTTTTTGGTCACATTGCTTTTAGCCACCCAAACAAAATTGAATAAAAAGTGATCAAAAAGTCATGTGTAGCCCAAAATGGTACCAATAAAAACTACAGCTTACCCCATCAAAGAAAGTCCTCAAACAGCTTAGACAAAATAAAAAAATTATGGCGGTTAATGAAGAATATAATGATTCAAATAATTTGTTTTTAAGGTTTTTATTTGTTTTAAAATAACATAATAGAAACTATATAAACGTAATCATATCAAGCCACAGAAAAGGGTCGTCATGTCATTTTTACTGCATAGTATAAACATATTGTCTAAAAATCCATGGTTGAATTGTCTTTTCAATTTCCTTTATTAAAAATATTGAGACATTCTGTCACAAAGGGTTAACTGTTTTTCTAACTGTGACTGGTAATTTCACTTTCACTTTGTGCCTGCCATCTAATAAACCTTATACGGCTTCAGGACACCAGGTTTCAGGTCCAAACAGTGCATTTATTGCGCCTCAGCAAACCAAACATAAATACAAAATAAACACCTGCCCGGCTGGGCTCTAACTAAACATGACGTTCCTGACTCACCTAAGTCACAGTCCACACCCTGTGAACCCATGCGGCTTTGTCAGCCAATGTCCCACAGCCTCCTGGCTGCTCCCACAACAATGTCTCCTTGGGGATAGAGGTCTCTCAGCCCTTTCGGCTCAGACCACACAGAGCCACTCCAGCCTTCTGTGTGCAAGTCCCCACCCCCTCTCACTCCTTTATCCCCAGGTGATTACTGCACCTGGTCTTTCTTCAGACCTGGCGATTCTGAGGGAAGACACAGCAAATCCTGCCATATATCTCCCCTAACAACCATGAGTCATGTCCCTGCCTCACATACCTCCCCCCTTTATTCAAGCCTGTAGGGGTGAACACTAGCATCAAATCCAGATGCACGTGAACGGGCATTAATCTGGCCTACAGTCTTCCCCTTATTCTGCCAGACCCAGGACCACAGCGCTTGGTTTGTTACCCTCATGAGTTTATTACAGAGCTGACAAGGCCTCTGGGTATTTCTTGTCCATCTCATGAGCAGGTACTGTCTTTTTATATTTCCTGGCTTCTGAACAGGCCCCTCACGTCCTTTCTTGGACTGCGGCAACTCTTGACTGAACTGGTCCCAGTCATGGTCGTGTCCCAACCCTTTCTCGTTTGCCTTGCAGGGCTCCTTCAGCAGAGCAGGTTTCTTATGTCTCGCTCCTTTTCCACGCCTCTGGACCCCTTTACTATTATTCTCAGCAGGTGTTTTGGAGCCAGCTTCAGAGTCTTCTGCGTCTTCAGTGGCTTTTCCCACTTCAGCAGTCGCTCTTTCCGCCCTAGCCTTGGTCTCTGGGACATCCAAAGTTTTCTCCCATTTCAAGAGCTCGGCCTTAGCTCCCTTGGCCTCTGTCTCTTTGGCCTTTACTTTATTAGCCTTCTCCCCATTCAGGGACATGGCATCATATCCTTGGTTTCTTAATTCCTCCTTCCCTTTCGCATCAAGGTTGGAGGCACTGGGGTCTTCAGCATACTTCTTGTCTTCTGGCGTTTTCCCCAGGACACTGGTCTCCTTTTGGGGAGGAGTCAGGAGAGACAGCCCATCGCAATAGCCCGGATCTGCATGCTGGTCGTCCGTCTCCTCATATTTCTTCCCCGGCAGGCAGCTGGCTACTTGGAAGGCCTTGTAGGCGGAGGGGATGTCTTTTGCAACCTGGTCCTGGTTACACACTGTCATGAGACTCTTGGCCTCTGCATCGACATCAGCCCCATCAACTGGTTCAGCTGATACCTTTTCAACCTTCTCTGCCTTGGCCAGTACCCTGGCACCACCATCTCCAGACCCACTCTTACCAGGCTCTGACTTCTTGGCACCTTCCAGAGGATCTTCCTCTTCTGGTTTCTCACTTTCTTCCACCTGCTGTGCAGGAGCACACTCAGGCTTCTCCACCTCATAGATGGCATCTTTTGAGCTCATGAGAGCTTCCATCTTTGCTCTGAGTTGCTTGTTCAGCCTCTCTAATTCATTTCGCTCCTCAAGCACTTCTTCAAGGGCTCTAGCCAAGGAGAGGGTCTTGGACTCTTTCTCCCAAGCATCAGCCTCCGCTCTGTCGCGTTCTTCGGCATATCTAGCCGATATGTATTTCTCTTTAACCAAGAGCTGGTCAAACTTCTTTTGTTTCTTCTCCAATCTAGACACAGTTTGTCTCTGGTGGTCCAGGTCCACCATGCGATCACATAACTCTTGATCAAGTTGAGCCATCCTGGCTTTTCTCCTCCAAGAGAGCAGATTTTTCTGAGGCGCTGTTTAGAACCTCATCAGCCAGCTCATCTCTTTCCTGCTCTGCATGAAGTCTGGATTGCTCAGAAACTGCAAGTTCCTCTTGAAGTTGGAGAATTTCCGCTTCTATTAGTGACTCTAGTTCCTTCAGTTCATTCATCTCTTTCTGTGACTCCTCTGGAGATTCCTGCAGTTGCTCTGCGAGAACCGCTAGCCCCGTCTCTAGTGTATCTAGGGACTGTGCAGAGCGAGCGAAAAACATCAAGTTTGTAGCTGTACTGTCCTGTCAGGTAATCTACAACTGTCAGGATATGAGCTTCAGACACTAGGCTGTCACCCGACTGAACTCTCATCTCTTCAGATATAACTGTCACCTGGTTGCTACTAGTAACGACTTTAGTTTTGCTTGGTCTTGACATGGTAGCCTCACTCTCGGAGTTTCTAACTGTCACGGCACATAGGCCACTTATACGGCTCGTGTCATTATTAACCCTGGCCTCTAGGGGCACCCCTGAGTCAATCCCCACCTGGGACATTTTATTAATCATAGAAACCTGTGGAGACTGCACATCCACCTCTGGTCCGTGTGGTACACCCTCTAGCCCCACCACGTTGTCTACAATGGGGACTCCTAGCGGTGTTTCTTCAACATTTATCAACACTTTTATATCAGACACATGTTTACCCACAGGGGGAGCTTTTTCCCCAATCACAGCCTGCAAAGGAAAATGTGCTGTTCTTTTCAAATTGAATTCCTGCACTGTATTATTATATCTTCTTTCACTATGTTGTTACCAACGTATTGTTCTCTGCTGCCATCTGCTGGCCGGAATTCATATGCTGCACGCCTTGTTTCTTGTCTATAAAGTTTTTCTCTGCTGGGCGTGGTTTTTAGCAGCCTTGGTCCTTGTCACTTCCTGTAGCCATTTTCAGTGCTGCACTCCTTGTGACTAGAGACTCACACCTTGGCTTGTGAAGGCATCAGTTTTTGACCAGCAGTTGCCTCAGCAGTTGCCTCAGCAAAGACATCCACATGACAGCATCTACTGCATCACTGTACTGCATCACTGTATGTCACTGCTTTGGATCAAATAAACCCACGTTTGATTGCATCCTCATGTCTGCGTCTGGGTCCATCTAACCTGAGCATCTGCCGGTTCGGTCTGCTCCACTGCTTGGATACGAAGGTAGGACAGTCACAAGGTCATTATCAGTTACACCTTCATTCGCCTTCATGTGGGGACAGAACAGTCAAAAACTGCCTTAAAGCCTTATCCCCCAGTAAATACCCGTCTCAAGTCCAATGCCCGGCTACAGATTCACTCAGAGCCCAGTGCCACACTCAGGAACCTCCCTTGCAACAGGCCCACTCGCAGCAAATCTGCCCGGCAACAGTGCATGTCCCATAAGCCCAAGGGGAAGCACGGCGTGTCCGCAGTAGATATACTCTTGCCTGGAAGTCCTCTACTACTTGCCAAGCTACTTTCTACATCCTATGTTAACCCTTGCTCGCATGATATAAGAACTGTTTATGCACGCGGGGCCTCCCTCAAACAAAAACCCCGCAATTCAATGAAAACACTTTAGGAACCTTATCGGGGTGCCTCATCTGAGCCGCACGGCAATTTTCAGCCCCCAATTCGAAAGTTCATTTTCTTAAAGAGACAGCGCACCTTAAATCAAAATGGCCGAAAAGGACCTCGTACAGTTCCCCAATGATGAAACAAAGCAAATTCAACCTGATACTGATCATTATGAAGAGCTGGAGGTAGAATCCACACTTCCAGCAGACCAAGTCACGCGACCAAGGCGCTCTCTCAAACCAACTATAAAGATCACAGAAAATTATCACACCAGGAAAGATGAGCTATGTGACAACCTGGAAGAGCTATGGGAACGAGTTTCCTCCCTCATATCAGGAATTAAATCCTCCTCAGGCGATGCCACCAGTTTAAAAGTTGCCGTCGGGCGGCTGAACTCAGCCCATGAAAGATACAAGAGACTGTCCACAAGGTATATAACCTTTCTAAAAGACTCTAATATTGAAGAAGCCCCGTTAGAATTGTGCAAGGCGGAATCAATAGACAGACAAAGAGATGCCATGGTGCTGGACGCTAAAGATAGAGTGGAACTCCGCATCTCTCATTTGCAAGAAACTAGATCACACAGATCGCATTCATCCAAACATTCCTCGCGGTCCTACAGATCATCATGCTCTAGAAGCTCCGCCCTGAGCGACAGATTACTAGAGGCCCGCATAAAGGCAGAGCAATCCAAAGTGAGGCGTTCCTTCACCGAAAAAGAAGTCCTTGCGAGGGCAGAAGCACAGACGGCGGCCAAGAGGGCAGAAGCGGAAGCCAAGAGGGCAGGAGCGGAGGCTGAAGCCAAGAGGGCAGAAGCGGAGGCTGAAGCCAAGAGGGCAGAAGCGGAGGCTGAAGCCAAGAGGGCAGAAGCGGAGGCAGAAGCCAAGAGGGCAGAAGCGGAGGCAGAAGCCAAGAGGGCAGAGGCAGAAGCTCAGAGGGCAGAAGCAGAGGCTCGAATAAAGATCCTTGAATCAGAGAGAGAGGAGGAAGTCGCATTAGCAAAAGTAAGACTACTTGAGCAAGCATTGAGCCAAGGCCTTGATTCAGTCTGTTTACCACCAGAGGAGATAGACGATCCAGTTGATCGCACCAGCGACTATGTACTGAAACAGTTATCTGCACCACCCCCAGTGTGCAGTACTGTCCAAGCCAACTACACTGAAACCTCCAAGTCAGCTCTACCTGCAGTGCCAGCGATACCCACAGCACCCGAGCAACCCAATAACAGTTGCCCAGGCGCACCCCCTCAAGGACAGCTATTACAGCAAGATGGCTACCAGGTGTTTCCTGGCCTACCCCCACAGCTCAAGCAGCAGTCATCAGAATCTACAGAGGCTAGACCACAGCTCAACCCTGCAGCAACATCATTCTACCCGGAAGCATCTCACCCTTTCACGCCACGCAGCCTATACGCCCCAGGGGCATCACAAGTTGTCATGGCAACAAGCAGTGAGAGATCAGATATGTCTGAGTTTGCCAGGTTTATGGTGAGCAGAGAGCTTATTAACACCAGTCTCTCAAAATTTGATGACCGTGCGGAGAGCTACAGAGCCTGGAAGGCAACCTTCAAAGCCGCCATTGCCAACCTCAACCTAACCGCAGAGCAGGAGCTCGACCTCTTGATCAACTGGCTGGGCCCAGGCTCCACAAATCGCATCAAGAGCCTTAGAACTGTCTATGTGGGACAAGCAGAAGCAGGTCTCGCTGCAGCCTGGCAGAGACTCGAACGCACCTTTGGCAGTGCAGAAGCAATAGAGAAGGCACTATTCAGGAGACTGCAGAACGTTCCCAAGATCAGTCTCAAGGATGTCCACAAGCTTCAGGATTTAAGTGATTTGCTCATGGAACTGGAGCTCGCCAAAAGAGATCCTCGTCTGTCCGGGCTGTGCTACCTGGATACTGCCCATGGGGTGAACCCAATTGTCGTGAAGCTACCATACAGCCTGCAAGAGAAGTGGGCGGCATCCGTCTCAAGGTACAAAAGAGTGCATGACGTCACTTTTCCCCCATTTATTCATTTCTGTAGGTTCATCGACGAACAGTCCCAGATGAGGAATGACCCCAGCCTCGACTTCCTGGAGTTCAATACTACAGCTTCAGTGACACCATCATCAAGGTATGAAAGTATTGTGCATAAACACAGAGACTTTAAGAGCAGCGTGAATGTTAGGAAGACTAACCTACCATCATCTGCAGTACCCACTGGTAAACAGTACACTACCTCATCAGGAGACAAGGCCTTCAATCATGAATGCCCCATTCATAAAAAACCACACTCACTAAACAAATGCAGAGGATTTAGATCCAAAACCATACAGGAGCGCAAGAAAGTCCTCACCGAGCTTGGGGTATGTTTCAGGTGCTGCGCTTCATTGGAGCACATGGCTAAGGACTGTAAATCCATTATCAAGTGTGAGGAGTGTCATAGTGAAAGACACGCCTCAGCTATGCACCCAACTCCACTTACAAGGGATTCACAGGCTGCTGTCACCACCAGTCCCGCTCCAAGTCATGGCGGGGAGCCCCAAAACAACGCTAACACAGCCACTGCTGTTTCCTGCTCATGCTTGGACGTATGTGGGGAGGGCCAGAGTGAGAAATGTTGTGCCCGCATATGCCTTATCAAGGTCTACCCGGAGGGGCTACCAGAAAAGGCAGTAAAAATGTATGCCATCATTGACGACCAAAGCAATCGCTCCCTAGCAGGACCTAAATTCTTTGAAGCCTTTGGAATAAAGGGACCGTCAGAACCCTACATCTTAAACACCTGCTCGGGTCGCATAGAGACTAGCGGCAGGAGGGCACAAGGATTCATCGCTTGTTCCGTCAGTTGGAATACAGAAATACCTCTACCGACGCTGATCGAATGCGATCAAATACCCAACCATAGGGATGAGATTCCTACCCCGGAAGCTGCATTTCACCAACCACACCTAAGGCACCTAGCCAATGTTATCCCACCTATGGACAACAACGCCGAGATTCTACTCCTGCTTGGCAGAGACAATCTAAGGGTACACAAGGTGCGTCAACAGTGTAATGGTCCCGACTATTCACCATACGCCCAGAGACTGGACTTGGGATGGGTAGTCATAGGAAATGTATGCTTGGATCAACAAAGAGTCCACTCTTTCAAAACGTACGTGCGTGGAGATGGACGCACAACTTGCATTAAGCCTTGCCCTCATCACTACAAGGTGAAAGAGAAGCCTCCAGACCCCATACAACCACCTGACGACATTCCTCCCTTCTTTGCCGACAACTTGGGAAGATTAGTCTTTCACACAAGCAAGGACGATGATAAAGTAGCTTTGTCAGTAGAAGACAGAGAATTTATCAAGATAATGGACAATGAGTTCCTTAAAGACGAAACCAATCACTGGGTTTCTCCATTACCCTTCCGAGCTACCAGGGTGAGACTCCCGAACAATAGGGAACAAGCTCTGTCTAGATTTAACTCTCTTCAGCGTACCATGAACAGTAAGCCTGAGATGAGAGAACACATTGTTGCCTTTATCGACAAAATATTCCGCAACAACCATGCAGAACCAGCTCCGCCCTTAGGGAAGAACGACGAGTGCTGGTACTTGCCTTCATTTGGAGTGTATCACCCACGGAAACCTAATCAAATTAAGGTTGTTTTCGACTCAAGCGCCAAACATCAAGGTGTATCTCTTAATGATGTCCTTCTCACAGGTCCTAATCTGACGAATAACCTAGTTGGAGTGCTGATGAGGTTCAGAAAGGAGCTTGTTGCCATCACCGCCGACATTGAACAGATGTTCCACTGTTTCGTAGTCAGAGAGGACCACCGGAATTTCCTCAGGTTTCTGTGGTACAAGAATAATGACACCAACGCAGAGATGGCAGAATATCGAATCAGGGTACACGTATTTGGAAACAGCCCTTCACCTGCCGTGGCAACTTACGGCCTTCGGCGCACTGCAATAGAGGGAGAATCCGAGTACGGTAAAGACGCCAGAGACTTTGTAGAAAAGGACTTCTACGTAGACGATGGACTCAAATCACTACCGACTGAAGAAGCGGCCATCGATCTGCTCAAAGTATGTTGTACCAAGCTAAACTTAGACTACACAAAATTGCTTCGAACAGCCTGGCCGTTATGAGGTCCTTCGAATCAGGTGATCATGCACCAGGATTCAAGGACATTAACTTGGGACTGGACAGTCCACCTGTGCAGAGGAGCTTGGGCCTCAGATGGGATCTCTCTGCTGACTCCTTCGGTTTTCAGATAAGTTGCGCAGACAAGCCATTTACAAAACGAGGTGTCCTATCGGTGGTAAACAGCCTATTTGATCCGCTGGGATTTGTAGCGCCCATCACCATACAAAGTAAATCTCTACTGAGACAGTTTTCTGAAACAGTCAAGGATTGGGATACCCCACTTCCCTCTGAGAAAGAGCAAAAATGGGAAGCCTGGAAGCGATCCTTGTGTGCCTTGGATGAGATCCACATCCCGAGATGCTATGTTAAAACCTCACTTTCCTCTAGCATAATGAAAGAACTCCATGTGTTCTCAGACGCCTCCACGGAGGCCATCGCAGTGGTTGCCTATCTGAAGGTGACAGAACCCAACAACCAGAATCACGTTGGATTCGTCTTTGGTAAGGCTAAGTTAGCCCCTAAGCCCGATCATACTATTCCCAGACTGGAACTTTGTGGGACTGTGTTGGCAGTGGAGATTGCGGATTTCATACAACAAGAACTGGGTGTCGACATAGCTGAAGTCCAGTATTACACCGACAGTAAGGTCGTTTTGGGTTACATCCACAATCGGACCAAGCGATTTTATGTGTACGTTAGTAACCGCATAGAGAGAATCAGGAGATCCTCCAAACCTGAACAATGGCACTATGTACCATCCGAACTTAATCCAGCAGATCACACCACTATGCCTATGTCTAAAGGTTCTTTTACTAACTCTACTTGGCTTACAGGTCCAGAGTTTCTGCTTGAAGAGGCGGACAAATATGTACAGGAAGCTTTCAGCATCCAGGATCCGGAAAATGATCCAGAAATCCGTGCTGAAGTTAGCGCATTAGTCACTGGAACTAAGCAAACAGCCAGCTTCGGTTGTCGGCGCTTCGAGCGTTTCTCCAGTTGGATGAGACTCGTCAGAACTATTGCAAGGTTAGTGCACATTGCAAGATGTTATCATAATACTCACCAAGATAAAGATTGTCATGGTTGGCATGCCTGCCATAAACCCTTCTCTGCTGAGAACATCTCTCATAGTGAGTACCTCATAATACGTCACGTCCAGCAGGAAAATTTTAACATAGAATGGAAGTGTTTGTACAACAAACAGCAGATTCCTTTAAAAAGTCCTCTCGCCAACTTAAATCCAGTTATCAACAGTTTTGGCTTGCTGAGTGAAAGGGATTTTCATAATCTTACTTTTGATACATCACAGATTAGACATATATTATACAAGCCTCCTCTTGTGAGATGCAGTACCTCGCATTAACATATCACACCCTCTGCCAGTCCGGGACACAATAGCAGCCTTCCTGACCAAAAGGCTATTTAACATCTCACCTCACATACATTGACAGGAACCTGTGATTTCCTATTTAACTTGTTAGCATGGAGAGAGAAACCTGTTCAATGTAAAATAACCCTTTCATGTATTGTATATAGCAGATGCAAGCATTGTTTAGCAAAGTTTCAACTGTATATTCACAAACACATGTTTCCCAATGCCTTGTGAGTTCTAGGAGGATTGGTGCAATTGAATCTGGAAGGACACTATGTTCCCACCCCCAGCAAGCCCTATATAACTATGTGCTGGGAGAATAAAGATTTCAGATATTGACAACCTATGTTGAGTCTGGGCTGTCTTATCTCTCTGATCAGAAGCAAAGGGGATATTCGTTGCACAGGGAAATATTCACGGGTGTGGAGGTCTGAAGCCTCATAATATAACCATCATAAACCTGCCAAGAGAAATAGCTAACACTGAGGGTTGGTGGTCGTTTGAATCAAGCCCACCTGGGGATTGCAGAACAAAATCCTCTCATCATTCCCAGCAAACATCATATCACCGTCTTGCTAATCCGCCATTACCACGAAACAGCCGAACACCAAGGCAGGCAAATTACTGAAGGCAAATTACGGTCTGCAGGCCTTTGGATTATAGGTATGAAAAAACGTGTGGCCCAAGTACTGCATCAGTGTGTGCACTGTCGTAAAGCAAGAGGAAAACAACTACACCAACAAATGGCCGACTTGCCTGCAGATAGACTATGTACAGAGCCGCCTTTCACCTATGTTGGCCTAGATGTCTTTGGGCCATGGATGGTGTCCGCACGCAGGACCCGCGGCGGTCACGCAAACAGTAAGCGTTGGGCCGTACTATTTACTTGCATGAGTGTGCGAGCAGTTCACATAGAGGTGATAGAATCTATGGACACATCCAGCCTTATTAATGCCTTAAGACGGTTCTTCGCAATCAGAGGACCAGTAAAACAATTGAGGTCTGACCAGGGAAGCAACTTCATCGGAGCCTGTAGAGAACTTAACATCAACACCAAGTCCATTCAAGATCAGTTGGCGGAAAAAGGTTGCACCTGGATTTTCAACCCTCCTCATAGTTCCCACATGGGGGGCTCCTGGGAGAGAATGATTGGCATCTCACGCAACATCTTAAATTCTATGTTGATGGATGTAAACTCATCTAGACTCACACATGAGACTCTAGTCACTCTTCTTGCTGAAGTCTCGGCCATTATCAATTCAAGACCCCTTGTGCCAGTGTCTATGGATCCTGAAACACCAGCCATATTGACTCCGGCTATTCTACTTACCCAAAAAACTGAGAGTACGCTTATTCCTAGTGGAGAATTCACTCATGCTAACATCTATCAAAAACACTGGAAACGTGTACAATACCTAGCAGATTACTTCTGGAACAGGTGGCGAAAGGAGTACCTCAGTGTTCTTCAAGGAAGAAGAAAATGGCAACACCACAAACCAAACTTGAGGGAAGGAGACCTTGTATTGATGAAAGAGCAACAAACCGAAAGGATTGACTGGCCTATTGGGCTAATTTCAAAGGTTTTCCCTAGCAAGGATGGCAAGGTCCGGAAGGTGGAGTTAAAGATCTTCAGGAAAGGCGAGCTTAAAACATTCTCAAGACCAATCAACGAACTCATTTTGATATTACCCATCGAGAACGTCCCTGCTGGGTGAACAGGACGGTATCTAGCTTCGCAGATCTTCTCCATTCCAAGTTGGAAAACAGGACTATCTATGTTTTGCATTCTAACATGTTCTTTTTACAGGTTGTTTTATATTTTATGGACATTCGTCATAGTGAAATCCCCAAAGTGAATTTCAGACGGGGAGTGTGCTGTTCTTTTCAAATTGAATTCCTGCACTGTATTATTATATCTTCTTTCACTATGTTGTTACCAACGTATTGTTCTCTGCTGCCATCTGCTGGCCGGAATTCATATGCTGCACGCCTTGTTTCTTGTCTATAAAGTTTTTCTCTGCTGGGCGTGGTTTTTAGCAGCCTTGGTCCTTGTCACTTCCTGTAGCCATTTTCAGTGCTGCACTCCTTGTGACTAGGGATGAGCGAACTCGAACTGTATAGTTCGGGTTCGTACCGAATTTTGGGGTGTCCGTGACACGGACCCGAACCCGGACATTTTCGTAAAAGTCCGGGTTCGGGTTCGGTGTTCGTCGCTTTCTTCGCGCTTTTGTGACGCTTTCTTGGCGCTTTTTGAAAGGCTGCAAAGCAGCCAATCAACAAGCGTCATACTACTTGCCCCAAGAGGCCATCACAGCCATGCCTACTATTGGCATGGCTGTGATTGGCCAGAGCACCAT
The DNA here is from genome assembly GCF_014858855.1 of Bufo gargarizans. Taxonomy (NCBI): domain Eukaryota; kingdom Metazoa; phylum Chordata; class Amphibia; order Anura; family Bufonidae; genus Bufo; species Bufo gargarizans. The sequence goes on along the minus strand of NC_058081.1, from coordinate 225,805,736 downwards.
GTGACCCAGCCTCTATTTAAGCTGGAGTCACATAGCGCCGCCCGTCACTCTGCTCTGATTAGCGTAGGGAGAGGTTGCGGCTGCGACAGTAGGGCGAGATTAGGCAGATTAACTCCTCCAAAGGACTTGATTAACTGATCGATCTGCAGCTGTGGATCATTGAGCTGCTGATCCTCAATTGCTCACTGTTTTTAGGCTGCACAGACCGTTTGTCAGTCTCATTTTTCTGGGGTGATCGGCGGCCATTTTGTGTCTTGTGGTGCGCCAGCACAAGCTGCGACCAAGTGCATTTAACCCTCAATGGTGTGGTTGTTTTTTGGCTAAAGCCTACATCAGGGTGAAGCTGTGACACCAAGTGCATTTAACCAGCAATAGTCTGTTCATTTTTTGGCCATATACAAAATCAGGGGCAAGCTGCGCCTGTCACCAAGTGCATTTAACCCTCAATGGTGTGGTTGTTTTTTGGCTAAAGCCTACATCAGGGTGAAGCTGTCACACCAAGTGCATTTAACCAGCAATAGTCTGTTCATTTTTTGGCCATATACAAAATCAGGGGCAAGCTGCGCCTGTCACCAAGTGCATTTAACCCTCAATGGTGTGGTTGTTTTTTGGCTAAAGCCTACATCAGGGTGAAGCTGTCACACCAAGTGCATTTAACCAGCAATAGTCTGTTCATTTTTTGGCCATATACAAAATCAGGGGCAAGCTGCGCCTGTCACCAAGTGCATTTAACCCTCAATGGTGTGGTTGTTTTTTGGCTAAAGCCTACATCAGGGTGAAGCTGTCACACCAAGTGCATTTAACCAGCAATAGTCTGTTCATTTTTTGGCCATATCCCAGTCTAATTCTGTCACTAAATCCATACCGGTCACCCAGCGCCTAAATACTAGGCCTCAAATTTATATCCAGCTAAATCTGTCCCTAGTGCTGTAGCTGGGCGAGTTATTTAGTGTCCGTTCAAGCACATTTCTTGTTCTGGGTTGAAATACAATTCCCAATTTAGCAATTTCATAATTTAGTGGTTCCTGCTATATCAGAGCTCTTTGAAATCTATCCCAAAAAGGGTATATAATATTGAAGGTGCACATAGGGTCATTCAGAGTAACTTCACACACACCCGCTACTGTGTATTTCCAAGTCTAATTCTGTCACTAAATCCATACCGGTGACCCAGCGCCTAAATACTAGGCCTCAAATTTAATTCCCTCTAAATCTCTCGTTACCCACCGCTGTACTGTTGTTGCTGGGCAAGATATTTAGTGTCCGTCAAAGCACATTTTTTGTTCTGGGTTGAAGTACAATTCCCAATTTAGCAATTTCATAATTTAGTGGTTTCTGCTATATCAGAGCTATTTGAAATCTATCCCAAAAAGGGTATATAATATTGAAGGTGCACATAGGGTCATTCAGAATAACTTCACACACACCCGCTACTGTGTATTTCCAAGTCTAATTCTGTCACTAAACCCATACCTGTCACCCAGCGCCTAAATACTAGGCCTCAAATTTAAATCCCTCTAAATCTCTCGTTACCGTTGTCCTGTTGTAGCTGGGAAAGTTATTTAGTGCCCGTCAAAGCACATTTTTTGTTCTGGGTTGAAGTACAATTCCCAATTTAGCAATTTCATAATTTAGTGGTTCCTGCTATATCAGAGCTATTTGAAATCTATCCCAAAAAGGGTATATAATATTGAAGGTGCACATAGGGTCATTCAGAATAACTTCACACACACCCGCTACTGTGTATTTCCAAGTCTAATTCTGTCACTAAATCCATACCGGTGACCCAGCGCCTAAATACTAGGCCTCAAATTTAATTCCCTCTAAATCTCTCGTTACCCACCGGTGTACTGTTGTTGCTGGGCAAGATATTTAGTGTCCGTCAAAGCACATTTTTTGTTCTGGGTTGAAGTACAATTCCCAATTTAGCAATTTCATAATTTAGTGGTTTCTGCTATATCAGAGCTATTTGAAATCTATCCCAAAAAGGGTATATAATATTGAAGGTGCACATAGGGTCATTCAGAATAACTTCACACACACCCGCTACTGTGTATTTCCAAGTCTAATTCTGTCACTAAACCCATACCTGTCACCCAGCGCCTAAATACTAGGCCTCAAATTTAAATCCCTCTAAATCTCTCGTTACCGTTGTCCTGTTGTAGCTGGGAAAGTTATTTAGTGCCCGTCAAAGCACATTTTTTGTTCTGGGTTGAAGTACAATTCCCAATTTAGCAATTTCATAATTTAGTGGTTCCTGCTATATCAGAGCTATTTGAAATCTATCCCAAAAAGGGTATATAATATTGAAGGTGCACATAGGGTCATTCAGAATAACTTCACACACACCCGCTACTGTGTATTTCCAAGTCTAATTCTGTCACTAAATCCATACCGGTGACCCAGCGCCTAAATACTAGGCCTCAAATTTAATTCCCTCTAAATCTCTCGTTACCCACCGCTGTACTGTTGTTGCTGGGCAAGATATTTAGTGTCCGTCAAAGCACATTTTTTGTTCTGGGTTGAAGTACAATTCCCAATTTAGCAATTTCATAATTTAGTGGTTTCTGCTATATCAGAGCTATTTGAAATCTATCCCTAAAAGGGTATATAATATTGAAGGTGCACATAGGGTCATTCAGAATAACTTCACACACACCCGCTACTGTGTATTTCCAAGTCTAATTCTGTCACTAAACCCATACCTGTCACCCAGCGCCTAAATACTAGGCCTCAAATTTATATCCAGCTAAATCTGTCCCTAGTGCTGTAGCTGGGCGAGTTATTTAGTGTCCGTTCAAGCACATTTCTTGTTCTGGGTTGAAATACAATTCCCAATTTAGCAATTTCATAATTTAGTGGTTCCTGCTATATCAGAGCTCTTTGAAATCTATCCCAAAAAGGGTATATAATATTGAAGGTGCACATAGGGTCATTCAGAGTAACTTCACACACACCCGCTACTGTGTATTTCCAAGTCTAATTCTGTCACTAAATCCATACCGGTGACCCAGCGCCTAAATACTAGGCCTCAAATTTAATTCCCTCTAAATCTCTCGTTACCCACCGCTGTACTGTTGTTGCTGGGCAAGATATTTAGTGTCCGTCAAAGCACATTTTTTGTTCTGGGTTGAAGTACAATTCCCAATTTAGCAATTTCATAATTTAGTGGTTTCTGCTATATCAGAGCTATTTGAAATCTATCCCAAAAAGGGTATATAATATTGAAGGTGCACATAGGGTCATTCAGAATAACTTCACACACACCCGCTACTGTGTATTTCCAAGTCTAATTCTGTCACTAAACCCATACCTGTCACCCAGCGCCTAAATACTAGGCCTCAAATTTAAATCCCTCTAAATCTCTCGTTACCGTTGTCCTGTTGTAGCTGGGAAAGTTATTTAGTGCCCGTCAAAGCACATTTTTGTTCTGGGTTGAAGTACAATTCCCAATTTAGCAATTTCATAATTTAGTGGTTCCTGCTATATCAGAGCTATTTGAAATCTATCCCAAAAAGGGTATATAATATTGAAGGTGCACATAGGGTCATTCAGAATAACTTCACACACACCCGCTACTGTGTATTTCCAAGTCTAATTCTGTCACTAAATCCATACCGGTGACCCAGCGCCTAAATACTAGGCCTCAAATTTAATTCCCTCTAAATCTCTCGTTACCCACCGGTGTACTGTTGTTGCTGGGCAAGATATTTAGTGTCCGTCAAAGCACATTTTTTGTTCTGGGTTGAAGTACAATTCCCAATTTAGCAATTTCATAATTTAGTGGTTTCTGCTATATCAGAGCTATTTGAAATCTATCCCTAAAAGGGTATATAATATTGAAGGTGCACATAGGGTCATTCAGAATAACTTCACACACACCCGCTACTGTGTATTTCCAAGTCTAATTCTGTCACTAAACCCATACCTGTCACCCAGCGCCTAAATACTAGGCCTCAAATTTAAATCCCTCTAAATCTCTCGTTACCGTTGTCCTGTTGTAGCTGGGAAAGTTATTTAGTGCCCGTCAAAGCACATTTTTTGTTCTGGGTTGAAGTACAATTCCCAATTTAGCAATTTCATAATTTAGTGGTTCCTGCTATATCAGAGCTATTTGAAATCTATCCCAAAAAGGGTATATAATATTGAAGGTGCACATTGGGTCATTCAGAATAACTTCACACACACGCTTCTGTGCATTTCCAAGTCTAATTCTGTCACTAAATCCATACCGGTGACCCAGCGCCTAAATACTAGGCCTCAAATTTAATTCCCTCTAAATCTCTCGTTACCCACCGCTGTACTGTTGTTGCTGGGCAAGATATTTAGTGTCCGTCAAAGCACATTTTTTGTTCTGGGTTGAAGTACAATTCCCAATTTAGCAATTTCATAATTTAGTGGTTTCTGCTATATCAGAGCTATTTGAAATCTATCCCTAAAAGGGTATATAATATTGAAGGTGCACATAGGGTCATTCAGAATAACTTCACACACACCCGCTACTGTGTATTTCCAAGTCTAATTCTGTCACTAAATCCATACCGGTGACCCAGCGCCTAAATACTAGGCCTCAAATTTAATTCCCTCTAAATCTCTCGTTACCCACCGTTGTACTGTTGTTGCTGGGCAAGATATTTAGTGTCCGTCAAAGCACATTTTTTGTTCTGGGTTGAAGTACAATTCCCAATTTAGCAATTTCATAATTTAGTGGTTCCTGCTATATCAGAGCTATTTGAAATCTATCCCAAAAAGGGTATATAATATTGAAGGTGCACATTGGGTCATTCAGAATAACTTCACACACACGCTTCTGTGCATTTCCAAGTCTAATTCTGTCACTAAATCCATACCGGTGACCCAGCGCCTAAATACTAGGCCTCAAATTTAATTCCCTCTAAATCTCTCGTTACCCACCGCTGTACTGTTGTTGCTGGGCAAGATATTTAGTGTCCGTCAAAGCACATTTTTTGTTCTGGGTTGAAGTACAATTCCCAATTTAGCAATTTCATAATTTAGTGGTTTCTGCTATATCAGAGCTATTTGAAATCTATCCCTAAAAGGGTATATAATATTGAAGGTGCACATAGGGTCATTCAGAATAACTTCACACACACCCGCTACTGTGTATTTCCAAGTCTAATTCTGTCACTAAATCCATACCGGTGACCCAGCGCCTAAATACTAGGCCTCAAATTTAATTCCCTCTAAATCTCTCGTTACCCACCGTTGTACTGTTGTTGCTGGGCAAGATATTTAGTGTCCGTCAAAGCACATTTTTTGTTCTGGGTTGAAGTACAATTCCCAATTTAGCAATTTCATAATTTAGTGGTTTCTGCTATATCAGAGCTATTTGAAATCTATCCCTAAAAGGGTATATAATATTCAAGGTGCACATTGGGTCATTCAGAATAACTTCACACACACACGCTTCTGTGCATTTCCAAGTCTAATTCTGTCACTAAATCCATACCGGTCACCCAGCGCCTAAATACTAGGCCTCAAATTTATATCCCGCTGAATTTGAATACAATACATTGGGCCAAATAATATATTTGTTGTTGTGGTGAACCATAACAATGAGAAAAACATCTAGTAAGGGACGCGGACGTGGACATGGTCGTGGTGGTGTTAGTGGACCCTCTGGTGCTGGGAGAGGACGTGGCCGTTCTGCCACATCCACACGTCCTAGTGTACCAACTACTTCAGGTCCCAGTAGCCGCCAGAATTTACAGCGATATATGGTGGGGCCCAATGCCGTTCTAAGGATGGTAAGGCCTGAGCAGGTACAGGCATTAGTCAATTGGGTGGCCGACAGTGGATCCAGCACGTTCACATTATCTCCCACCCAGTCTTCTGCAGAAAGCGCACAGATGGCGCCTGAAAACCAACCCCATCAGTCTGTCACATCACCCCCATGCATACCAGGGAAACTGTCTCAGCCTCAAGTTATGCAGCAGTCTCTTATGCTGTTTGAAGACTCCGCTGGCAGGGTTTCCCAAGGGCATCCACCTAGCCCTTCCCCAGCGGTGAAAGACATAGAATGCACTGACGCACAACCACTTATGTTTCCTGATGATGAGGACATGGGAATACCACCTCAGCATGTCTCTGATGATGACGAAACACAGGTGCCAACTGCTGCGTCTTTCTGCAGTGTGCAGACTGAACAGGAGGTCAGGGATCAAGACTGGGTGGAAGACGATGCAGGGGACGATGAGGTCCTAGACCCCACATGGAATGAAGGTCGTGCCACTGACTTTCACAGTTCGGAGGAAGAGGCAGTGGTGAGACCGAGCCAACAGCGTAGCAAAAGAGGGAGCAGTGGGCAAAAGCAGAACACCCGCCGCCAAGAGACTCCGCCTGCTACTGACCGCCGCCATCTGGGACCGAGCACCCCAAAGGCAGCTTCAAGGAGTTCCCTGGCATGGCACTTCTTCAAACAATGTGCTGACGACAAGACCCGAGTGGTTTGCACGCTGTGCCATCAGAGCCTGAAGCGAGGCATTAACGTTCTGAACCTGAGCACAACCTGCATGACCAGGCACCTGCATGCAAAGCATGAACTGCAGTGGAGTAAACACCTTAAAACCAAGGAAGTCACTCAGGCTCCCCCTGCTACCTCTTCTGCTGCTGCCGCCTCGGCCTATTCTGCTGCTGCCGCCTCGGCCTCTTCCTCCGCCTCTGGAGGAACGTTGGCACCTGCCGCCCAGCAAACAGGGGATGTACCACCAACACCACCACCACCACCTCCGTCACCAAGCGTCTCAACCATGTCACACGCCAGCGTTCAGCTCTCCATCTCACAAACATTTGATAGAAAGCGTAAATTCCCACCTAGCCACCCTCGATCCCTGGCCCTGAATGCCAGCATTTCTAAACTACTGGCCTATGAAATGCTGTCATTTAGGCTGGTGGACACAGACAGCTTCAAACAGCTCATGTCGCTTGCTGTCCCACAGTATGTTGTTCCCAGCCGGCACTACTTCTCCAAGAGAGCCGTGCCTTCCCTGCACAACCAAGTATCCGATAAAATCAAGTGTGCACTGCGCAACGCCATCTGTAGCAAGGTCCACCTAACCACAGATACGTGGACCAGTAAGCACGGCCAGGGACGCTATATCTCCCTAACTGCACACTGGGTAAATGTAGTGGCAGCTGGGCCCCAGGCGGAGAGCTGTTTGGCGCACGTCCTTCCGCCGCCAAGGATCGCAGGGCAACATTCTTTGCCTCCTGTTGCCACCTCCTCCTTCTCGGCTTCCTCCTCCTCTTCTTCCACCTGCTCATCCAGTCAGCCACACACCTTCACCACCAACTTCAGCACAGCCCGGGGTAAACGTCAGCAGGCCATTCTGAAACTCATATGTTTGGGGGACAGGCCCCACACCGCACAGGAGTTGTGGCGGGGTATAGAACAACAGACCGACGAGTGGTTGCTGCCGGTGAGCCTCAAGCCCGGCCTGGTGGTGTGTGATAATGGGCGAAATCTCGTTGCAGCTCTGGGACTAGCCAATTTGACGCACATCCCTTGCTTGGCGCATGTGCTGAATTTGGTGGTGCAGAAGTTCATTCACAACTACCCCGACATGTCAGAGCTGCTGCATAAAGTGCGGGCCGTCTGTTCGCGCTTCCGGCGTTCACATCCTGCTGCTGCTCGCCTGTCTGCGCTACAGCGTAACTTCGGCCTTCCCGCTCACCGCCTCATATGCGACGTGCCCACCAGGTGGAACTCCACCTTGCACATGCTGGACAGACTGTGCGAGCAGCAGCAGGCCATAGTGGAGTTTCAGCTGCAGCACGCACGGGTCAGTCGCACTACAGAACAGCACCACTTCACCACCAATGACTGGGCCTCCATGCGAGACCTGTGTGCCCTGTTGCGCTGTTTCGAGTACTCCACCAACATGGCCAGTGGCGATGACACCGTTATCAGCGTTACAATACCACTTCTATGTCTCCTTGAGAAAACACTTAGGGCGATGATGGAACAGGAGGTGGCCCAGGAGGAGGAGGAGGAGGATGAGGAAGAGGGGTCATTTTTAGCACTTTCAGGCCAGTCTCTTCGAAGTGACTCAGAGGGAGGTTTTTTGCAACAGCAGAGGCCAGGTACAAATGTGGCCAGCCAGGGCCCACTACTGGAGGACGAGGAGGACGAGGATGAGGAGGAGGTGGAGGAGGATGAGGATGAAGCATGGTCACAGCGGGGTGGCACCCAACGCAGCTCGGGTCCATCACTGGTGCGTGGCTGGGGGGAAAGGCAGGACGATGACGATACGCCTCCCACAGAGGACAGCTTGTCCTTACCCCTGGGCAGCCTGGCACACATGAGCGACTACATGCTGCAGTGCCTGCGCAACGACAGCAGAGTTGCCCACATTTTAACCTGTGCGGACTACTGGGTTGCCACCCTGCTGGATCCACGCTACAAAGACAATGTGCCCACCTTACTTCCTGCACTGGAGCGTGATAGGAAGATGCGCGAGTACAAGCGCACGTTGGTAGACGCGCTACTGAGAGCATTCCCAAATGTCACAGGGGAACAAGTGGAAGCCCAAGGCCAAGGCAGAGGAGGAGCAAGAGGTCGCCAAGGCAGCTGTGTCACGGCCAGCTCCTCTGAGGGCAGGGTTAGCATGGCAGAGATGTGGAAAACTTTTGTCAACACGCCACAGCTAACTGCACCACCACCTGATACGCAACGTGTTAGCAGGAGGCAACATTTTACTAACATGGTGGAACAGTACGTGTGCACACCCCTCCACGTACTGACTGATGGTTCGGCCCCATTCAACTTCTGGGTCTCTAAATTGTCCACGTGGCCAGAGCTAGCCTTTTATGCCTTGGAGGTGCTGGCCTGCCCGGCAGCCAGCGTTTTGTCTGAACGTGTATTCAGCACGGCAGGGGGCGTCATTACAGACAAACGCAGCCGCCTGTCTACAGCCAATGTGGACAAGCTGACGTTCATAAAAATGAACCAGGCATGGATCCCACAGGACCTGTCCGTCCCTTGTCCAGATTAGACATTAACTACCTCCCCATAACCATATATTATTGGACTCCAGGGCACTTCCTCATTCAATCCTATTTTTATTTTCATTTTACCATTATATTGCGATGCTACCCAAAGTTGAATGAACCTCTCCTCTGCCTGTGTGCTAGGCCTAAATATATGCCAATGGACTGTTGCAGTGGTGGCTGACATGAAGCCTGATTCTCTGCTATGACATGCAGACTAATTCTCTGCTGACATGAAGCCAGATTGTCTGTTACGGGACCTCTCTCCTCTGCCTGGGTGCTGGGCCTAAATTTATGACAATGGACTGTTGCAGTGGTGGCTGACGTGAAGCCTGATTCTCTGCTATGACATGCAGACTGATTCTCTGCTGTCATGAAGCCAGATTGTCTGTTACGGGACCTTTCTCCTCTACCTGGGTTCTGGGCCTAAATTTATGAAAATTGACTCTTACAGTGGTGGGTGACGTGAAGCCTGATTCTCTGCTATGATATGAAGACTGATTCTCTGCTGACATGAAGCCAGATTGTCTGTTACGGGACCTTTCTCCTCTGCCTGGGTTCTGGGCCTAAATTTATGAAAATTGACTCTTACAGTGGTGGGTGACGTGAAGCCTGATTCTCTGCTATGATATGAAGACTGATTCTCTGCTGACATGAAGCCAGATTGTCTGTTACGGGACCTTTCTCCTCTGCCTGGGTTCTGGGCCTAAATTTATGAAAATTGACTCTTACAGTGGTGGGTGACGTGAAGCCTGATTCTCTGCTATGATATGAAGACTGATTCTCTGCTGACATGAAGCCAGATTGTCTGTTACGGGACCTTTCTCCTCTGCCTGGGTTCTGGGCCTAAATTTATGAAAATTGACTCTTACAGTGGTGGGTGACGTGAAGCCTGATTCTCTGCTATGATATGAAGACTGATTCTCTGCTGACATGAAGCCAGATTGTCTGTTACGGGACCTTTCTCCTCTGCCTGGGTTCTGGGCCTAAATTTATGAAAATTGACTCTTACAGTGGTGGGTGACGTGAAGCCTGATTCTCTGCTATGATATGAAGACTGATTCTCTGCTGACATGAAGCCAGATTGTCTGTTACGGGACCTTTCTCCTCTGCCTGGGTTCTGGGCCTAAATTTATGAAAATTGACTCTTACAGTGGTGGGTGACGTGAAGCCTGATTCTCTGCTATGATATGAAGACTGATTCTCTGCTGACATGAAGCCAGATTGTCTGTTACGGGACCTCTCTCCTCTGCCTGGGTGCTGGGCCTAAATATATGCCAATGGACTGTTGCAGTGGTGGCTGACGTGAAGCCTCATTCTCTGCTATGACATGCAGACTAATTCTCTGCTGACATGAAGACAGATTCTCTGTTACGGGACCTCTCTCCTCTGCCTGGGTGCCGGGGCCTAAATATCTGAGAATGGACTGTTCCAGTGGTGGCTGACGTGAAGCCTCATTCTCTGCTATGACATGCAGACTAATTCTCTGCTGACATGAAGACAGATTCTCTGTTACGGGACCTCCCTCCTCTGCCTGGGTGCTGGGCCTAAATATATGCCAATGGACTGTTGCAGTGGTGGCTGACGTGAAGCCTCATTCTCTGCTATGACATGCAGACTAATTCTCTGCTGACATGAAGACAGATTCTCTGTTACGGGACCTCCCTCCTCTGCCTGGGTGCTGGGCCTAAATATATGCCAATGGACTGTTGCAGTGGTGGCTGACGTGAAGCCTCATTCTCTGCTATGACATGCAGACTAATTCTCTGCTGACATGAAGACAGATTCTCTGTTACGGGACCTCTCTCCTCTGCCTGGGTGCCGGGGCCTAAATATCTGAGAATGGACTGTTCCAGTGGTGGGTGACGGGAAGCCAGATTCTCTGCTATGGAACCTCTCTCCAATTGATTTTGGTTAATTTTTATTTATTTAATTTTTATTTTAATTCATTTCCCTATCCACATTTGTTTGCAGGGGATTTACCTACATGTTGCTGCCTTTTGCAGCCCTCTAGCTCTTTCCTGGGCTGTTTTACAGCCTTTTTAGTGCCGAAAAGTTCGGGTCCCCATTGACTTCAATGGGGTTCGGGTTCGGGACGAAGTTCGGATCGGGTTCGGATCCCGAACCCGAACATTTCCGGGATGTTCGGCCGAACTTCTCGAACCCGAACATCCAGGTGTTCGCTCAACTCTACTTGTGACTAGAGACTCACACCTTGGCTTGTGAAGGCATCAGTTTTTGACCAGCAGTTGCCTCAGCAGTTGCCTCAGCAAAGACATCCACATGACAGCATCTACTGCATCACTGTACTGCATCACTGTATATCACTGCTTTGGATCAAATAAACCCACGTTTGATTGCATCCTCATGTCTGCGTCTGGGTCCATCTAACCTGAGCATCTGCCGGTCCGGTCTGCTCCACTGCTTGGATACGAAGGTAGGACAGTCACAAGGTCATTATCAGTTACACCTTCATTCGCCTTCATGTGGGGACAGAACAGAAAAGGCATGACATTATTATCACATATTTCATATGACATCACATTTTCCTTATGCATTTCCGCACTTTTGTCACCATCACTTTGTATTTGACCAGCACCATTGTTTCCAATGGTCAATATGCTTTTCCCATGCAGGTCAAAGTGCAGCTCCCTTAGATCCTCACTTAAAGGTACAGGTACAAGTTCTGCAGGAGTTTTTGCACTCTCTGCAGAAGTGTCTCCATTACTCCACAACTCCCAGCATAAGGGAAAAGTACACCCCAACACTCCCTCATGCATAAGCTTATCTGTAACATCAAGTTCATCAGTCTCTGTTCTCATTGGAGTCTCACGCTCAGTGAAAATCAGCGGATAGTCCTTATCCGCACGACTGTCCAGCACCTTTATTATTTTACCAGTCTCAGGTTTCAATATTGTGCTACCTCTTACCCGGGCTAGCATGGGATCCCGGATCCTTGTCATCCCAAAACACAGAAACCTTCTCCCCTGCAGGTTTCTGCGAGGGAGCAATCACAGCAGGCTTATCCGCCTGTTCAGACACAGTTTTTTCTCTGTGTGACTTATCACCTACCGGCCCAGCAGATATCCCCTGCCGCCGGCTCACTGTCACTGGCTCTGCCACATAGTTAATAACAGGAACAGTCTTACCCTTTGTAATCAACCATTCTAGTAAAGCAGTGACATTCTCTCCCGCGGACTCATCAAGGTTGTGGTTGCTCCTAGCAACAGCTTTACTGCACCTCCGCACTTCCTCTCTAGGACTCCGGGCACAGTCGCAGGGAAGATATGCACTCCCGAGAACCGCACCGCTCTTCACCTCCTTTTCTTCCCGACGGTTGCCCTTGGCAACGGCATATCCTTGCCTTTTATCAGGAACTCCGCTCCACAACTGCCCAAACAATGGAAAGTCCTTGCCCAGTACAAATTCCACTTCCAGTGTCTCACATTTTAACAGCTCCCATTGCACAGAGCCATAGTCCGTCACAAAGGTCAGTGACACCGTAGTTTTTGTCTCTGGCCACCTTGTTACAAAGTCCAGAATTAAAGGCAGGACCCGAGACACTTGCTGGCGGGAGTCTAGAATGATCCCCTCGCAGGATTTCTCCCACGGGCTATACCATTTTGCAGCCATTTCCACTGACTACTGGCCCTTTAAGTCCTGCACTGTTTGCACCACAGAAAAAAAAAACGTCCAGTTTAACACCAGCAGTCTCTGCTCTGCAAACTAGCAGGCTTACAGCACTTTTACTTATCAGCAGGGACACCTACCCGCATCTGACACCAATTGTGGTGGTTTAGCTCTTCTTCAGGGTCATTCTCACAGATACGGCTTCAGGACACCAGGTTTCAGGTCCAAACAGTGCATTTATTGCGCCTCAGCAAACCAAACATAAATACAAAATAAACACCTGCCCGGCTGGGCTCTAACTAAACATGACGTTCCTGACTCACCTAAGTCACAGTCCACACCCTGTGAACCCATGCGGCTTTGTCAGCCAATGTCCCACAGCCTCCTGGCTGCTCCCATAACAATGTCTCCTTGGGGATAGAGGTCTCTCAGCCCTCTCGGCTCAGACCACACAGAGCCACTCCAGCCTTCTGTGTGCAAGTCCCCACCCCCTCTCACTCTGAGGATTCCTTTATCCCCAGGTGATTACTGCACCTGGTCTTTCTTCAGACCTGGCGATTCTGAGGGAAGACACAGCAAATCCTGCCATATATCTCCCCTAACAACCATGAGTCATGTCCCTGCCTCACAGAGGCCATAAACACTTAAGACACATTTTTATCAGTAAGATAAGAACTGAGCTATAATGAGTGTTTATAATGTCAGAGAGCAGAGATAAGGAGACCGTCAGCTTCTCAACTGACAGAAAAAAGATAAAATCTAGAGTGTTCCACTAGAGAATCTCAGCTCATGTACAGAAAAAAAGACTCAATTTTTTTTTAATAAAGACCAATTGAAAAAATAATTTTGAACTCAACATGAGTATAATGCAATAATTGTTTTAATTTTCTTTTTTCCCATTAATTGGCTGCAATAGTCATGTGCAGGTGGTGGTCACTACATCATCACTGCCAGACAGAAACACAGACCCGACTGAGTACTGGGCCCACACTTTCCCATGGGGACCCATGGTACCTTTAATCCGCCGATGGCAATATCCCTTACCTTAAAGGGTAAAGGGGGGTTCTGAATTGATGGACAATCCTAAAGACAGGTCATGAATATCTGATTCGTAGAGGTCTGACTCCCGTCAACCCCCTCTGATCAGCTTTTCGAAGACGTAGCAAAGCTCCATTGAGTGCTGTAGCCACTTTCTAGGCCAGTGACATCATGTTTATTGGTCACATGGCCTAACACAGCCACTATAAAATGTATGGTGCAGTGCTTTTATGGTGTGAGGAGGTGCCCGGAGGCCTCCATGATCAATTGGGTGCATTAATATATAATAATTTCATAATCATTACATTAAATATTTCACTTTAATGAGGCCAATATCTAAAAAACAAACAAAAATAATATTAAAGTAAAAAAGACATCTTGAGAATTACAGAATCTATTTCTCTAGACTATGTGAACTGAAAATGTTCTGCTTCAAACCGATCGTGCACATTCAGAAGTAATGGTGAGGTCAGCTATTGAAATGTATAACAATAGTCTTGTAAATGTTTTAAACCTTTTTCCACAGTCTTAGAAGTAAAAGCTAAATTTTATCTCTAAAAATAGAAGTGATAGACAGACACAATGGGAGATATAATATTTTTGATATTGGGGAAAGCATAAAATACAGACAGTTTGCCTCAAAGATTATATTGAAGGGAAAAAATACAGAAAAGATGAACACATCTGACACCAAGCATATCATTGTATGGATCGATACCTAGTGCAGTACTGTAACTAGTGCCTGAGGAGGCAAGCTGGTATTTGGTTTGCCACCCTTGAAATGACCTTACACCTCAAACAGTTTAAAGACTGATAGAAAGAGATAAGAGAGCCATTTTTCTAACATTGCAAGCCTTTTGACACGATGCCCTGTGGTGGATTCACATAAAAAAGTTATCTAGTTATGGCCCTGTTGTACAGTACTAGATGGATGGGCAGTTTATGTAAGTGGAGAAGGCAAAGAAATACAACAGAAGAGACAAAGTATTGCTTGTGGTGACATTGATGAGGCATTGAACATACAAATGCAGAAGCAAATGACCAACGCTGGTACCGTCCTAAAAATAATACTATGAAAGTGCACAGTTCTACTGAGCATCCACTACAATTACCACAAGCCTAGTAATATCTTAAACAAATATAATAAAAATAGATTTATCATTACTAGAGCAATGGTATTTTACAGCATAGGTTAACATAAAGGGGTTATGTCATGATTAATGTGAAAAATGAAAGTCAGAGAGATTCATTGCAAAGACAGTAAAACTAACCCTAAAATGTTCTTCAATTATATATATATAGTAAAAAGTATAAATCTGAAGGTGTCAGTCCTTTACAGAGTGATAAGAGGGGAGTTGCAGACAAAGATGCGAAGAAAGCAAAGCTATTAAATATTTTTTCTCTCCACTATATTCACTGAGGAAAATAAACTGTCAGATGAAATGCAAAATGTAAAAGTAAATTTCCCATTTAATGTCCCCTCCTACTGACCCAGGAAAAAGTGGAGATGCGTCTTAAAAATATGAAAATAGGCAAATCGCCGGAACCAGATGGCATACACCCCCCGTATCCTAAGAGAATGAAGTAATGTCATACTCAGGCGATTATTTCTGATATTTAGGGACTCTATATTGACAGGGAGTGTTCCACAGGATTATCACATAGCAAATGTGGTGCTAATATTGAAAAAGGTCTAAAAACAAAGCCTGAAAACTATAGGCTGGTAAGTTTAACCCTTTCACACCCAGCGTCGTACATGTAAGGAGCTGGGTGGGTGTTTAAAGATGGCGCCCGCTCCTGCTCACTGCTGGCGCCATAGCCGTAGGTGGCCGCCCGCTTCTTCTAGCAGACACCCACTGCTAAAGTCTGCAACCGGCAGTAATGCCAATCACGGACATTTAACCACTCAGATGCCGTGGTCAATCCTGACCACGGCATCTGAGGGCGCTGAAACCGAAAGTGCACACTTTCGGTTGCGCTCCATCTCCCCCGCGTGGTTATAGGAGGAGCTGTAGCATGTATGCAGCATCTCCTGTCTTTATGAATGAAGTGCGGTCCCCAATGCATGGAATGGCCAATCAATGGTTGTGTGCAAGAGGACTAAAGATGACCTGTTGTCAATAACAAAATGGTAAAATATGACCATATTATTTGTTTCCCTCTGTTTTTTCACTTACGGAGGCCACTTTTTTTTTTTTTTACAAGCGTTGTTCTTTTCCCCCCACTATTGCCACCATTATTTTTAGCAAAATCCAAATTACGTTATTGGTATATAATTTTTTCACTGGGTGGTCTAGCTAACCATGCTATAAACTTTTGCTGCTTTGACACTGCTCAATGAGAGAAGACAGTATCAGGTGAGGACATGATGACGTAAGGATCCCACATACCTAAGCGATACCAGCGAATTCCTTCGGGCCATCAACCAGTTTGATTGGTGCGAGGGACCCGCTTTGGTGTCGCTGGATGTGGAAAACCTCTATACTAGAATACCACATTATATGGGGATTCAGGCAATTAGCCAAGTACTGAGCAAAACTGACAAAAGACACATATATTGCCAGTTTATAGCTGAGGCACTCAATTTCATTCTCTCCAATAATGCCTTTACGTTCAATGATCAATGTCTTTGAGGACAGATTTGTCTTCACCACGGCTAATCCATACTTGCAACATATACAGTTATTTTTAAGATATGTTGACGACGTAGTCATGATATGGTCAGGCACTGAGATGCAATGTAGGGAGTTTGTGTCCTTTCTCAACAATAATACTAACATGAACATGAGATTTACCCTCTATTTTGGGGGTCAGTCTCTTGAGTTCTTGGATGTACATATAGAGGCTAGTGAGGAGGACATGCATACTAGCGGCCACCGTAAGCCTACAGCCATGAACTCCCTTTTGCATCACAGGAGCTTCCACCTGGATAGCGTCAAGAAATCCATACCCTATGGCCAATTTATGTGGCTGAGACGGATAAATTACACTGAAGAGGGCTACAGGAGACAATCAGGAATCAAAGGGTAGACTACTAGACAGAGGATATAAGGAGAGGGAGGTAGACACAGCTAGAAAGAAAGTGGGTTCCTTCACCCAACAAGAGTTGTTATATAAGAAAAACAAAAATGTTCATAAGGAAATGGAGAGATATGTTTTCACCTTTAAATATAGTCCCGCAGCAAACCTCATAAAACGTACCATTTGAAACAACTGGGACATTTAAAAAAATGAGGATGGTTTAGAAGGGGTCGTAAACAGGCCACTCATAGCCTTCAAAAAATGTCATACCATAAAGGATCAAATTGTAAGGAGCAGGTTCAGAAATAAAGTGACCAGTAATAAACTAAGGGCAACTTAAAGTGTGGGAATTGCTCCTTCTGCAACTATAAAATCCAAAATAAATATTTGTCTTTTGGTGGGGTTTCTCACTCTGTTACACAATTCATTACTTGCAGAAGTAATTATGTGGTCTACTTGATCACTTGCCAATGTGACGCCTTCTATATAGGAAAAACAATCCGTCCTCTATTTGAGAGGTTCAGAGAACATCTAAATTCCTTAAAAACCAGCAAGGGTTGTACAAGGCAAATTGAACATGTCCGCCAGGAACAGCAGGGATAGAGCAGGTGCCATTTAGGTCCCGAGGTGGGGACAGACACCGCGCTCTCCTACAGAGGGAATGTATGTGGATTATCAGAGCCGATGCCGTAGGTCCACTGGGACTCAATGATAGAAATGATCTTGGCGCATTCATTTAATCTTCTGTCTTGAGGCTGTATGTAAATCATTGTGTTCAGCTGGGCTGGATCGCACGGGGGCTGCAGAGGAGTCTAAGCATTCTGGTTGCCGTGACAACCAGATGCAGTGACGGGGGTATAAAATGCGCCGGTGAGCGCAACTATGTCACTGACCTGAAGAAGCGCAAGTTAGCACGAAACTGCCGTAGCCGCTGACTTCAGCTGTGTCGCACCATACGCTCCAGCCCGAAGATTTTATCTTTTTGTATGAATAAAGGATTTTCAATCACACTGGTGAGTGTTGCTCTTCCTATTACTCTCCATATTTTTATGTGCATACTGTCAAGGCTGTGCACCACCGAGGCGTGTAAAAGGGACAGGTAGTTGTAGACCGAGTATTAATACTAATGTGACGTCTGGCAGTGCCGCCTATCTCTCTATTCTCCACACTTCTATATTATAAGTATATCACACCCCTCAGTAAGCCAAAACTATCGATGGCACACCTATACCAGTCCTTAACCACTTAAGGACCACAGGTTTATACCCCCCTAGTAACCAGGCCCTTTTTTACAAATCGGCACTTCACAACTTTAACGGTTTATTGCCCGGTCATGCAACTTGGCACCCAAATTAATTTTACCTCCTTTTCTTCTCACAAATACAGCTTTCTTTTGGTGGTATTTGATTGCTGCTGAGATTTTTCGTTTTTCTGATATTAATCAAAATAGGCTGCAATTTTCAAAAAAAAAGTGTATTTTTAACTTTCTCTGGTTAATTTGTTCAAATATAATGAAATTTCTATAAAAGTTTGTGTCAGAATTTATTGTGCTACATGTCTTTGATAAAAAAAATCCAATAAGTGTATATTTATTGGTTTGCGCAAAAGTTATAGCGTTTACAAACTATGGTACAAAAATGTGAATTTCCGCATTTTGAAGCAGCTCTGACTTTCTGAGCACCTGTCATGTTTCTTGAGGTGCTAGAATGCCAGGATAGTATAAATACCCCCCAAATGACCCCATTTTAGAAAGAAGACACCCCAAAGTATTAGTGGAGGGGCATGATGAGTTTATGTATGATTAAAATTTTTCACAAGTTAGCGGAAAATGACACTTTCTGAGAAAAAAAAAAAAGTTTCCATTTCTGCTAACTTCTGGCAAAAAATAAAATAAAATCTCCCACGGACTCACTATATACTGAATACCTTGGGGTGTCTACTTTCTGAAATGGGGTCATTTGTGGGGTGTGTTTACTGTTCTGGCATTTTGGGCGGGGCTAAATTCTGAGCAACCCTGTAAAGCCTAAAGGTACTCGTTGTACTTTCGGCCCCTTTACGCACCTAGGCTGCAAAAAAGTGTCACACATGTGGTATCACCGTATTCTGAAGAAGTAGGGCAATGTGTTTTAGGGTGTCTTTTTACATATACCCATGCTGGGTGAGAGAAATATCTCTGCAAATTGACAACTTTGTATAAAATCTTTTAAAAAGTTGTCATTTACAGAGATATTTCTCACACACAGTATGGGTATATGTAAAAATACACCCCAAAACACATTGCCCTACTTCTTCGGAGTATGGCAATACCACATGTGTGACACTTTTTGCAGCCTAGGTGCACAAGGTGGCCCAAATTCCAATAAGTACCTTTAGGATATCACAGGGCATTTTTTACGCAACTACTTCTCATGCTTTAGGGCCCCTAAAATGCCAGGGCAGTATAAATACTCCACAAGTGTCCCCATTTTTTTTTAAAGAAGACACCCCAAGGTATTCCATGAGGGGCATGGTGAGTTCATAGAAGATATATTTTTTTTTTGGGCACAAGTTAGCGGAAAATGATTTTTTTTTTCTTACAAAGTCTCATATTCCACTAACTTGTGACAAAAAATAAAATTTTACATGAACTCGCCATGCCCCTTACGGAATACCTTGGGGTGTCTTCTTTCCAAAATGGGGTCACTTGTGGGGTATTTATACTGTCCTGGCATTTTAGGGGCCCTAAAGCATGAGAAGTAGTTTGGAATTCAAATGCGTAAAAATGCCCCTTTTTTGACATTTTGGGCTAACTAAATTTAGGGTGTATTCCTGAGACTACCCAGGAAAAAGAGCACACCTGCCTAGTAAAAAGGAGTGCTTGTGAAGTAAAGCTGCAATCGCTAATAAGGATCCAAAAAGCTCAAAAGTGATCTTTATAGCGCCACAGCGATTTTACGGTGTTTTTGCAGTGATCAGAAAAAATATAATTCTGTCACTGCGGTGGGGCGGACTGAACACAAGTGTGGGCACAAGATCAGGCCTGATCGGGCGAACAATGCGTTTTTTGTAGAGCCTAAGGTGACCCTAATGTACTGATATAGATCTGATTGCGATCAGTCTTGATCACTTACAGATACTATATAGTACTAGTGTTGATTAGCGACAGCGATGATGCTAATCAGCGACTATCAGTGACTGCTGTGCGGTGGGCTGGGCGCTAACTACCTAACAAGTAGCTAAGTAACTGGCTGTGATAAGGGACCCTTACAGGGGGGTGATGACAGGGGGATGACAGAGGGGTGACAGGGGGGTGATAAGGCAGTCTATATGGGGTGATCAGGGGTTAATAAGTGACATGGGGGAATGTAATGTGTGTGTGTGGTTATTGGTGCTACTTACAGAGCTGCCTGTGTCCTCTGGAGTGTCGATCCAAGCAAAAGGGACCACCAGTAGAGCTGGTAGCAGGTATATCAGACGTTATTTACAAAATAGCGTCTGACATACCCATTTCATTGGTTATTTTAAAAATCTACAGCCTGCCAGCCAATGATCGCTGCTGGCAGTTCAAGTTGTTTATTATGCGATCCTGTGAGCGCTCGTTCACAGGAAATCTCGGGTCTCACGAGATGACGTCAATAGGCGTAGCTGAGACCGGAGAGTGCCACCGCACTGATGCCTATCGCCGTTAGTGTGACGGCAATCGGTTAAAAGGACTTTTGTGGCCCTATTAGCTAGCGTTTGGTGTCTCTAACAGTCTGCCCCAGCTCCACACAGCAACCTCTCCCTACACTGACAAATGACTGAATGTAAAATGGCGGCCAGATCGGGTTTATTTATAAGGTAGGGGTGTGTCCATGTGCTGAAACATCTCAATTGGCTGTCCTGTACCACCTAATGGATGAATGGATGTGACATGGGTCAAAGTTCTTCATAATGTAAAAGAATATGGCACTGGCGGACATCACCATTTGTTCGTCCATTCGGCGAACCGCAAACGAGCAATGTTCGCAGCGAAATGACCGCCGGGAGAACCGCAAGGCCATCTCTACATATAACTGCATCGCTGAATGGCAAAATAGGCCCTTATTTTTTTTCACTTATACTTGGCACCAAAAGCTCTATATTATATATCTGCACCACTGAACGTCAAATAATATATATTTTTTTGCCACTAATATACTCCAAAAAAGGCTTTAGAACATATAACTTCACTGCTGAATGGCAAATATATATATTTTTTTGCCACTAATACACACTAAAAAGGGATGTAATTTTCTCACTTCACCACACAACGGCTAATAAGCCCCTTTTTTCAGCTAATACAAGCCAAAAAATGCTTTAGAAAATATAACTGCAGCACACAAGGGCAAATAAGACTTAGAAATATTTCCTTGTAATGAACCCTGTTAATGGTTGCATCAAACAGCACTTGCACCCCAATAACAAGAATGGTTTGCTGGAATTAGGGCTGTTTCACACGAGCGGATGCCGTGCGTAGCATCCGCTCCATGAAAGACAGCCAAAACCCGATGCAGACTTCAGAGGCACGGAGCATTAACATGACTGATAATGCTCCGTGCCTCTCTGTGAACTGTGATTTCGTAGTAAAGAGATCACAGAGAGGCACGGAGCATTATCAGTCATGTTAATGCTCCGTGCCTCTGAAGTCTGCATCGGGTTTTGGCTGTCTTTCACGGAGCGGATGCCACGCACGGCATCCGCTCGTGTGAAACAGCCCTTACAGAGTTGTATAATGACAATTTGGTTCAGCAGGAAGTGTTCCTATTTCCCAGGCTGTAAACTCCCCTACTGAACCCTGTTCTGCTTTAATACTGTTTAACGATTCCTCCCCATCCTTTCCCTTACCTTCTATACAGCAAAATTAAAGTTTTAAAGTCTTTTCTACCACTGTCCCTAGCGCCTGCTGACATCTCTACCTGCACTAAGTATGCAGAAAATAGGCTGAATCCAAGAATGTTCAGGCTATTTATAGGGCTATGACATTACAGGGCTGGCTGCTGATTGGCTGCATTTATGGCATTATGGGTGCTCCCTCGTTCCCAGAGTTCCTTGCTCCATGTCCTAACACGTGCAGCAGTCATTTTAGGGAAAAATGCGATTCGTTACTACGAAGCGTGAGGAAATTCGGATTCGGTGCAAATCTAATTTTTCCTTAAATTTGGATTGAATTACACTTCTTCAACTTCGATTCGCTTATGTCTATTTATGATGGGTAATATATTTTCTTAGTGAAGTTGTTCTGCTCCACTGGTTTTCTTTAGACAGACCTTGAATTCTGGTTTTGGGAATAAGGCATCAATGATTTTATGGCCAGTCACAAGCATACCGCCACAGACCTATAGAGACCTATACAGTGTGAATAAATTTACAGACTATTTAGATTTAAAATAGTACCTAAGGTTGGCTATTCACATTTCTTTATCAAGTAGCCAATATTTTTGAATCATTTACAATACTGTATAATCTTTAATACAGCAAGCTTTTTTTTTTGCCAAAAAAATCATTGTGATGTTAGCTTAGAAGAAGGCTGTAGAAGATAAGTTTTTTTGTGAATTTCAAAGCAGATTTATTGGAGCAAAAAGGTTAATGACAGAATATTCATATTTCATATTCTGCTGATTATAAATGACAAGTCTTACAGTAGAAATGCAAACCAGTCAGGAAAAAAAAAAAACTTAAGCCCAAGTAGTTACTTAAAATATTGTGTGGCTATGTAATTATATTTTTCACCTTTTAAAAAGTTTTATTACAAATGTGCTTTAAGAGAACAAGTAGAGAAATAAAAGCTATAATTGTTCTTAATTATAGCTAAGTGTAATTGCACTTAGTTGCATAATGTATCATATCAGAGATAGTGAGCACTTACAGGAATACTGGTATGCATGTATGTGTATTCATCTTTATGAGTAGAAGTATGGTTCCATGAATATTTTATTAACTATAATTTAGATGTTTAGCATTGATTTCTCTAGCATGAATATGATTTGTGTCTGCATGGCTATTCAGGAGATATATTTATCTTATTATAATGTGATGCAATTGACATCATTCCTAGGGCATAAAAATGAAAATCTCCAGACGGTGTGATTCAGAATATTTTAACCTCTTGAGATTTATTAGAGGCTATATGCAGGTGCTGGCTGGAAAATTTTAGCCTGGGATGGCAAGCTTTCAGAACTGGCCCATAACTAGTAATCCAATGTTTACCAGTTTACCTCTACCTGAAGTTGAAATGCATGTGCTGCAGATTTTCCTTGAAATTACAGGTTAAAAATCTGCAGCGATTTGCCGAAGTAGCAAATTTGATGAGACCTAAATCTCATCCCTATCCTGTGGAAAAAAAAGTTGCAGTTAAATTAACCCATAGTGTGGGTTTTAAATTGAAAGCCCATCAGTTTATGCTGTGGATTTTCGCAGCACAATTTAGTGTGGATTTTGCTGCTGCAGATTTTAACCACATACGCTGTGGACTGTTGATGGTAACTTGAGTATTTGAAAATTCGATTTGGCTGCTTTGCTGAATTTCACAAAAAAAATTGCTTTGTGAGGAATTACTTCCTCATGAAGCACATTTCTTTTTAAGTATGTGCAATGACAGGGAGACACAATTGAGCTGCCCCCCATCATTGTACCCCTCAGATGCCACATTCATACGTGATCGCGGCATCTGAGATCAATAATCCAATGTTATATTAAAATTTTAAAAATCATACTTACCTGGTGCATTTACTCGCGACGGGATGGCCGCCGCTATCTTGCTTGAAGATCTAGCGTGAAATCTCACTTGGACTGAGATGATGTAATCACGCCGGATGGCGTGGTGATGTCATACATCACGGAGCATGGGATTTTGGCCAAGGTCTTCAAACAAGATAGCATTATTTCAGGTTAAATCGATTCGCTATCACAAGGAAATTCGGCTTCGCAATTAATTTAACACTTAATGGTAACACATCCACAATATATGCATCCCATCTTGATGTACCCATAAGGTGGCAGAGGTAACTGGGTTGTCAAAGGAGGCAGCTGTTAGTGTTGTTCCTATGTTGGGATCACTTATGCATGTGCGATCCCAGATGTATGATTGGGCTGTTTGGCTCATTTAGGCTATTTTAACACTAATGCTTTTATATCCGGCAGGCAGATTAAAATCTACTATGATGAGCGAAATTCGGTTCGATCCGAATGTATTCACAGCAAATTTCGTAAAAAAATGTCCTAGCTGCAGAGAGCCTTTACAGTGGTGTAGAACACTGTGCCTTGCAGTAACACGATTAGGGAGTCTGCTCTAGTAGTTAAATAATACTGTGAGTCAGTATGACATACAGATGACAGGTGTTGCTCTTAGGATCACACTGCACACTTCACTTATTTGGGCAGTCACGGGGCCAAGTATGAACGCAGCCTTACAGGTCGATGTTAGCGCCAAGAAGAAGCGCACTCCTTTTACATAGAGATGTCCCAAACTAGCTTGTTCACATAGCTTGTTCACGTTCGCCGCAGCGGGCGAACATATGCGATGTTCGGTCCGCCCCCTATTCGGCATCATTGTGTAAACTTTGACCCTGTACCTCACAGTCAGTAGACACATTCCAGCCAATCAGCAGCAGACTCTCCCTCCCAGACCCTCCCACCCCCTGGACAGCATCCATTTTAGATTCATTCGGAAGCTGCATTCTTAGTGAGAGGAGGGACAGTGTAGCTGCCAGGGCCGGGCCGACACAGAGGCTGGGGAGGCTCCAGCCTCAGGGCGCAGGCCAGCTCCCTAGCCTCTGGGCAGCCGTCGCTGCTGCTGCCGCACCTGCCGGCCGCGCTGGAGGACGGAGGGAGTAGTGAGCACTGCACTGACTTATGTGCTCCCTCCCCGCTCCGCCTCCTGCCACTCCTGGCTTGGCCGCTCCGCTGCTCTGGTCTCTGCTGTCTGCGTACAGCACGCACTTTGACCTGACGCGCTGTACGCAGTCAGGTCAGTCACATGTGCGTGGCGCCCAGTCTGGAGACCAGGAGCAGCACGGGCCGGGCAGCAGCAGGCAGGCAGCAGTACACTGGGAGCGGGCACCTGCTCTGACTGGCATCTCCAGGGAGTGGGACTAGCGGGCACCTGAGGTGAGAGGAGGCTGCGGAGCTGTAGTGTATAAATTAATTACCATTATGCAGTGCGGCCACTCATACTACACACTCAGACTCAGTTACTGTAATTATGGCATGGCATCCATTCCCAGCATTATATTTAGAGCCATCACTTTCTCAGATTACAGAGTGGGCAATGCTGCCCAGCTGATGGTGCCAGGTTATAACATGCCAATGCCAGCCTTAATATAATATAATGCTGGGAATGGATGCCATCATTACAGTAACTGTATGCTCTGTGACTGTGTATTACTTCTCAGTGCCCAGTTTATTCTCAGTACTGCTTCCTTTGACATTGGCATATGGCTAGGATATGTCGGCCATGACTGTGATAAGACAATCATTTACAAAAAAACGGTGATTTACAGTGTAAATCTGTGGTCGTCGACGATGCTTGCCTGACTGGCTGAGTACAGCGCGCACTTTGACCTGACGCGCTGTACGCAGTCAGCTCACATGTGCGCCCTCTGGAGACCAGGAGCAGCGCAGGCAGCAGCAGGCAGCAGCACAGCACTGTGTCACGACCCAGCCCAGGCCCCAGCAAGGATAGATCAGTGTTATCCACAGATCCCCCCCATAACAGTGTGTCATCCACAGATTCCCTCATAACAGTATCATCCACAGATTCCATCATAACAGTGTGTCATCCACAGGTCCCCCATAAGTGTGTCATCCACAGATCCCCCATAACAGTGTGTCATCCACAGATCCCCCATAACAGTGTCTCATTTACAGACCCCCCATTAGTTCAAAACCCACCCAAAGCATCTTTTGGTTAAAAAAAAATCTTATATGGGCAAGTGCGTCATATAGGGCGAAAAATACAGTAATATTATTATTTCCTGTTAGATTCTATGCGGCCAGCGATGCAGACTCTGGTCCGCAATCACACCGGCCGCTGCCGTTGTGCTGGTATAATTACGCAATGCTATGGGGCTGGTATGTAATTTCTTTCAGGGCTGGTTTTTATCCAGTCTGGCCCTGCATGGAGCCGCCTATCTTTGGGAGCACTCGGGCTCCCAATGCCTTCCACAGCGACAGATTCTTAAGAGGGTGACAGCACTGGAACCAGGAGACGTTATAAGAACAGGAATGTTCTATAGGAATTAGAGCCTTCCCTCTCAATAGGCAAGTACCTGTATCTGTATTGTTTGTAATTTATTTTTCGTTTCAGTATTGCTTTAAGATCGGAGAAAGGTACCAGGAAATTAAAATTACTTACTACAGCAGACAAGTCCTCAGTATCTGGCACCAGCGGGGATAGCCTGATGCCAGATAAATGTGCTTGCCTGTTGCTGGAGCAATCGGCGAAAAAAGCAAAAATTTCCCCAGCCTCGCCCAAATTAGTGATGGCTTAGTAAAAGGCACATGGCAGCCCGTCTGGAGTTTTCCAAAAGGCACCTGAAGGACTCTCAGATCATCAGAAACAAAATTCTCTGGTCTGATGAGACAAAGATTGAACTCTGGTTTGAATACAAGGTGTCACGTTTGGAGGAAACCAGGCACCGCTCATCGCCAGGCCAGGCCAATACCATCCCTACAGCCATTTGCAACCTGTGCCAAAAGAAACTGAGTCGTGGGAAGTCCAACACCCAACTAGGTACAACTGCTTTGCGAAGGCACATGATCGCACATCACAAATGCCTATGGGAAAAACACATGAGTACAAGCAGCACACAAACTCAACGCCGCCATCATCCTCATGGGCCAGCATCTTCATCCACGTCAACCACTGCTGTCCTCCTTGCCCCCTCTCAACCATCCGCCACTCCGTCTCTCGCCTTGAGCAGTTCCTGCTCATCTGCCCACAGTCAGGTGTCTGTCAATGACATGTTTGAGCGTAAGAAGCCAATGTCGCAAAGTCACCCCCTTGCCCGGCGTCTTAGCTCTTAGCCCGCCAGCTTTTACCATACAAGCTGGTGGAGTCTGAGGCCTTAAAAAAATTGTAGCTATTGGGACACCACAGTGGAAGGTACCCGGTCGAAATTTCTTTGCACAAAAGGCAATCCCCAACCTGTACTCGATTGTGCAAAAGGAAGTAATGGCATGTCTGGCACACAGTGTTGGGGCAAGGGTCCATCCTGGTCTGCAAAGCACGGTCAGGGCAGGTATATCACCTACACTGCACATTGGGTAAACCTGCTCACGGCTGCCAAGCATGGAACTGCAGAGGAGTTGGTGACACCGCCACGACTTGCAGGCAGGCCTGCTGCCACCTCCTCTACTCCTCCTACTCCATCCTCTTTGCTAACTTCCTCGGCTGAGTCCTATTCTGCTGCTGCATCTTGCTCCACATCAACGGCACCCCCCCAGCTCCCCAGGGGCTATTCCACATCCCGGATACGACAGTGTCACGCCATCTTGGGGTTGACTTGCCTGAAAGCAGAGAGTCACACCAGATCAGCACTCCTGTCTGCCCTGAACGCACAGGTGGGTCAGTGGCTGACTCTGCACCAACTGGAGATTGGTAAAGTTGTGTGTGACAACGGAAGCAATTTGTTGGCGGCATTGAATTTGGGCAAGTTGACACATGTGCCGTGCATGGCACATGTGTGTAATCTGATCGTACAACGCTTTGTGCATAAGTACCCAGGCTTACAGGACGTCCTCAAGCAGGCCAGGAAGGTGTGTGGCCATTTCAGGCGTTACTACACGGCCATGACGCACTTTTCAGATATCTAGCGGCGAAACAACATGCCAGTGAGGCGCTTGATTTGCGACAGCCCGACACGTTGGAATTCAACACTCCTAATGTTCGACCATCTGCTCCAACAAGAAAAAACTGTCAACGAGTATTTGTATGACCGGGGTGCTAGGACAGCCTCTGCGGAGCTGGGAATTTTTTTGCCACGTTACTGGGCGCTCATGCGCAATGCCTGTAGGCTCATGCGTCCTTTTGAAGAGGTGACAAACCTAGTCAGTCGCACTGAAGGCACCATCAGCGACATCATCCCATTTGTTTTCTTCCTGGAGCGTGCCCTGCGAAGAGTGCTGGATCAGGCCGTAGATGAGCGTGAAGAGGAAGAGTTGTGGTCACCATTACCACCAGAAACAGCCTTATCAGCATCGCTTGCTGGACCTGTGGCAACGCTGGAAGAGGAGTCTGAGGAAGAGGAGTCAGAGGAGGAATGTGGCTTTGAGGAAGAATAGGAAGACCAACCACAGCAGGCATCCCAGGGTGCTCGTTGTCACCTATCTGGTACCCGTGGTGTTGTATGTGGCTGGGGAGAAGAACATACCTTCAGTGAGATCAGTGAGGACGAGGAATGGGACATGAGTAACTCGGCATCCAACCTTTTGCAAATGGGGTCTTTCATGCTGTCGTGCCTGTTGAGAGACCCTCGTATAAAAAGGCTGAAGGAGAATGACCTGTACTGGGTGGCCACGCTACTAGACCCCCGATATAAGCAGAAAGTGCCTGAAATGTTACCGAATTACCAGAATTCAGAAAGGATGCAGCAGTTCCAAAATAAATTAAAAAGTATGTTTTACACAGCGTATAAGGGTGATGTCACAGCACAACGGGAATCTAACAGGGGAAGAGGTGAAAGTAATCCTCCTCCTACCATGACCACGCCGGCAAGGACAGGACGCTTTACAGACGTGTTGTTGATGGAGGACATGCAGAGCTTTTTAAGTCCTACGCATCACCACAGCCCTTCGGGGTCCACCCTCAGAGAATGACTCGACTGACAGGTAGCAGACTACCTCGCCTTAACTGCAGATATCGACACTCTGAGGAGCGATGAACCCCTTGACTACTGGGTGTGCAGGCTTGACCTGTGGCCTGAGCTATCCCAATTTGTGATAGAACTTCTGGCCTGCCCGGCTTCAAGTGTCCTGTCAGAAAGGACCTGTCAGCAGGAGGTATTGTCACTGAGAAGAGAAGTCGCCTAGGTCAAAAAAGTCTAGATTACCTCAAATTTATTAAGATGAATGAGGCATGGATCCCGAAGAGACTGACAGTGGGCGATACATTTGACTAAAAAAGGCCTGATGAGATGAGCTGCCTTGGGCTAAAAATGGTCCACACGCTGCTGTATTTTATCTCTACATGCCGGATGACTTGCGTGACTTATCCGCCACCAACTAGGGTTCAAGCCGAAATGTTTGAGTGCACTTTCTGCCTGGAAAACATACATTTTTCTGGCCGCTGCAACAATACCAAATTTTTCAGGCATGTGTACATGCCTAATTTTTCTGGCCTCTGGTGCTGCACTGTGGCTGCAAAAACAAAACAAAAAAAAAGGCACATACATGTGTCAATTCCCCTTCGTGATCGTTACCTTGTTGTGGTGAAGGGGCTTGTGTATCACAATGATGCGACCACCTCTATTAGTGTGTTGGCAATGGCAATGTTGGCACACCCCAGATGATAAGGTCGTTGCTTCATTGTGAACAGACCAAAAGCGATCAGCTGGATAATTTTGCATAAAAAACATACATTTTATTTGTGATCATCTAAGGTGATTATTAAAGCCTACTAGGCCAACAATGGGCCCACACTGTAGAATCATTGTTTTCTGGGTCACTTAACTGTCACTGAACTACCTCAGCATGACCATAGGCTTTGGAAAAAAAAACATCACCTGCAATCTCCCAAACGTGCGCACGAGCACAGTCATCACTACACCAAGATTGACACATAGAGGAATAAAATTTATGGCATGAGTGTGTCAACTATTGACAACTCTTTGCGGTTGTCTAAAATCTATTCCATACACGTCCCCTGATAGGGGACGTAACAGTGATTAAACTGATAGGAATAGTACTCCTATCTGGTGGCACAGTAGATTGCAGGCGCAGTGCCCAAAAGTGGAAGTAGGAGGACCGACCAAGCATCTTTTTCCATCTCCCGGTTCCTAAAATCAATTCCATATACACGTCCCTTGATAGGGGACGTAACAGGGATTAAACTGATAGGAATAGTATTACTTAACACACCACTCCTATCTGGTGGCACAGTAGATTGCACGCGCAGTGCCCCAAATTGGAAGTAGGAGGACCGACCAAGCATCTTTTTCCATCTCCAGGTTCCTAAAATCGATTCCATATACACGTCCCCTAACAGGGATTAAACGCAGAGAGAGGAGTCTGAAGAAGAGGAGTCAGAGGAGGAAGGTAGCTTTGAGGAGGTGGAAGACCAAACACAGCAGGCGTCCCAGGGGGCTTGTTGTCACCTTTCAGGGACCCTTGGTGTTGAACGTGGCTGAGTGGAGGAAGAGACCTTCAATGACATCAGTGAGGACAAGGAACGGGACATGGCTAGCTTGGTATCCAACCTTGTGCAAATGGGGAGTTTGCGGTTGTGCAAATGGACTGTTTGCGGTTGTTTGCGGTGCGTTAAACAGGGAGTTTGGTCTGTCATAGTTTAGTCTGTCACTGTGAAGCGGGCGTAACCATTACACTACCTGTTTGATACAACATCATACCTGATGTTTTAAAGCACGTTATTCCAAACAATTTAGGAATGTTAGTTGATTTATGCCCTTTATGGATTAAAACCAGACTCTGCGTCAACTATGTAATTTTCCATGGGAGTTTTGCCATGGATCCCCCCGGCATTCCACAGTCCAGGTGTTAGTCCCCTTGAAACAACTTTTCCATCAGTATTGTGGCCAGAAAGAGTCCCTGTGGGTTTTAAAATTCGTCTGCCTATTGAAGTCTATGGCGGTTCGCCCGTTCGCAAACATTTGAGGAAATTTGCGTTCGCCGTTCGCGAATGGAAAATTTTATGTTCGCGACATCTCTAGTGCTAATGCTACGCCTATTTATAAAGTGAGATGCTTGGCAAATGCATTTTGTACAAAACCATTTGAGCCCGTCTGCCGAACGTCAAGGCTATGTCTGTAAGACGGAAACCCAACACTAAATACTACCTGTTATGTGCCATAATGGCCGCCATAAAGTTCAGGAAGTGTTGATTCCATATGCATGCTGGATCCACTCTGCCTTTTACCATTTTTGGTGCCATAATGGCCTCCATTACTTCCAAGGGATGCAGATACCAACATGCATGCAGAGCCCACTCCATACCTTTCCTTGTGCCAAACAGCTTCCAATAAATGTAGTGAGAGCAGGCCACAGCTGTATACTGAAACTAATTAAAATCAGTCTATGGGGCAGACAGGCTAATCAGGAGTCCATCCCTGCATCCCTTGGAAGTAATGGAGGCCATTATGGCACCAAAAATGGTAAAAGGCAGAGTGGATCCAGCATGCATATATCTGGTTTGCAGAGTGCTGTTGCATTGTATTTTTTTCTCTATGTTTTTAGCCATCGCAGCATGCACCTGCACATTGGGATGTGCTCACTAACTCCCTTTTCTTTGTAAGGCTACCTAAATTATTATACTTTTCTTACTATCCTATTGAAACATAGGAACATAGAAGATTGACAGCAGAAGATCACATGATCCATATAGTATGTTATTTCTTATTTATATTAATGTTTATCCTAGGCATGTTTAAATTCACTTACTATAGATTTTCCAACCACATCTGATAAAAAAAAGTTATCTAAATTTATGTACAAGGGACTTTACATGATCAATTGGCAAATCATTTCCACAAAAGGGTATTTTAGTGGGATGGCCCTCCCTATACTAATATATCCCCAAGATTCTCTGCTTTACCCCTTAAGGACCCTGCCATATTTAACTTTAAGGACAAGGCCATTTTTTGCAAATCAGACATGTGTCACTTTCTGTGGTGATAACTTTAAAACGCTTTTACTTATCCAGGCCATTCTGAGATTGCTGGCTCATCACATATTGTACTCCATGACTGTGGTAAAATTGGTTAAAAAAATGTAATTTTTATTTATAAAAAAAATACAAAATGTACCACAATTTTTAAAAAATTATTAAATTTCCAAATTTCTATTTCTTTACTTTTATAATAGATAGTAATAACATAAAATAAGTAATAACATTCCCCATATGTCTACTTCATGTTTGGATCTTTGAGAATGCCATTTTATTTTTTGGGGATGTTAGAAGGCTTAGAAGTTTAGAAGCAAATCTTGAAATTTCAGAAAATTTCCAAAACCAACTTTTTAAGGCCCAGTTCAGGTCTGAAGTCACTTTGTGAGGCTTACCCAAAATGACCCCATCTTAGAAACTACACCCCTATTCAAAACTGATTTTAAAAACTTTGTTAACCCATTAGGTGTTCCACAAGAATTAATAGAAAATGGAGATGAAATTTCAGAATTTCACTTTTTTGGCAGATTTTACATTTTAAATATATTTTTTTCCAGTAATGAAGCAAGGGTTAACAGACAATCAAAACGTAATATTTATTGCCCTGATTCTGTAGTTTACAGAAACACCCCATGTGAGGCCATAAATTGCTGTATGAGCACACTTCAGAGCTCAGAAGGAAAGGAACGCCATATGGTTTTTGAAAGGCAGATTTTGCTGGACTTTTTTTTACACCATGTCCCATTTTAAGCCCCACTGATGCCCCCCTAGATTAGAAACACCCAAAAAGTGACCAATTTTTGGAAACTATGGGATAAGTTGGCAGTGTTGTTGGTGTTATTTTATGGTACATATGATTTTTGGTTGCTTTATATTACACTTTTTGTGAGGCAAGGTAACAAAAAATAGTTTGGCACCATTTTTATTTTTTGTTATTTACAACGTTCATCTGACAGGTTAGATCATTCATGTGTTATTTTTATAGAGCAGGTTGTTACGGACGCGACAATACCAAATATGACTGGTTGTTTGCTTCAGTCTCCACATTATGAAAGCAGTATATATTTTTTTTTGTCGACTGTATTATGATGGGGCTCATTTTTTTCAATATGAGATGATGGTTTGGTACTATTTTAAGGTGCATATGACTTTTTGATCGCTTGGTATTACACTTTTTGTGATGTAAGGTGACAAAAAATTGCTTTCTTAAACACTTTTAATTTTTTTACTGTGTTTACCTGAGGGGTTAGGTCATATGACATTTTTATATAGCAGGTTCTTACGGACATGGTGATACCTAATATGTCTACTACTTTATTTATTTAAGTTTTACACAATAATATAATTTTTGAAAGAAAAATTAAATAATAATCATTTTAGTGTCTCAATAGTCTGAGAGCCTTATTTTTTTATTTTCTGAGTGATTGTCTTAGGTAGGGTATCATTTTTGCGGCATGAGATGACTGGCACAATTCTGGGGTGCATATGGCTTTTTGATCGCTCATTTTTATACTTTTTGTGATGTAAGGTGACAAAAAATGGCTTTTGACACTTTTTTTTACTGTGTTCACCTGAAGGGTTAGTTCATGTGATATATTTTTATACAGCAGGTTCTTACAGATGCGGCAATACCCAATATGTATGCTTTATTTACTTAAGTATTACACAATAACAGCATTTTTTAAACAAAAATTATATTTTAGTGTCTCCATATTCTGAGAGCCACAGTTGTTTTATTTTTTTGTCATAGGTAGAGGCAAATTTTTTGCGGAATGAGGTTACTGTTAGATTGGTACTATTTTGGGGGGCATATGCCTTTTTGATCGCTTGGTGTTGCACTTTTAGTGATGATGTAAGATGACAAAAAAAATGTTTTTAGCATAGTTATTTTTTGACATAGAAACATAGAATCTGTTGTCAGATAAGAACCATCTGGCCCATCTAGTCTGCTCTATATACTGAATACTATGATTAGTCCCTGGCCCTATCTTATATGAAGGATGGCCTTATGCCTATCCCATGTATGCTTAAACTCCTTCACTGTATTTGCAGCTACCACTTCTGTGTTAAGGCTATTCCATGCATCCACTACTCTCTCAGTAAAGTAATACTTCCTGATATTACTTTTAAACCTTTGCCCTTCTAATTTAAAACTATGTCCTCTTGTAGCAGTTTTCTTCTTTTAAATATTCTCTCCTTTTTTACATTGTTGATTCCCATTTTATGTATTTAAAGTTTCTATCATATTCCATCTACCCTACTGGTAACAAGACCATCGTCTGAATATACTCCATTGACTACAACCATCTGTCTGTCCCTCAGCCACTGCCTATTCCATTCAACAAGATGGGAGTCAAAACTCAAAGACTGCAATTTATTGATAAGCCTTCTATGTGGGACAGTATCAAAAGCTTTACTAAAGTCTAGATAAGCGATGTCTACTGCACCTCCGCCATCGATTTATTTTGATTGGGTGACTAAAATAATCAATAAGATTAGTTTGGCATGATCTCCCTGAAGTAAACCCATGCTGTTTTTCATCTTTCAATCCATGGGATTTTAGATGTTCCGCAATCCTTTCCTCAAGTATGGTTTCCATTAATTTCCCCACTATTGATGTCAGGCTTACTGGCCTATAGTTGCCCAATTCCTCCCTACTACCTTTCTTGTGAATGGGCACAACATTTGCTAATTTCCAATATTTTGGGACGACTACTGTTACCAGTGATTGGTTAAATAAATCTGTTAATTTTTTTTTATATTGACAATTTTTATTGTTTTTATTTTTCTATACATATACAGCAAATGCCTGACATAATGCAAAGATACAACACAAGCAATATATAGTAGTAGGCCCGATATTAAGGCTGTCTGATAGGCATAATAATGAAACAACAAAATATTAAATAATATAACAATAAAGGAACCAGTGTGGTCCGGAAAAGACAGGCAGTACTAAGATACATATAACACCACTTATACATATATGCATTCCGAAAATATCATGAATAGGTATATTTGTAAATATAGTAATACTGATATACAATAGACAATAGAAAGGCTCTCTATGTGTTTCTGAGCAGAATTCTGATTGATACGCTGATTAAGAGAAAAGTTGGGGTCTAAGAGAATTTTCTATACTCCTTCCATGGGGTCCAGATCTGGAGGAAAGCATGTCTAGTTTGCAGTTCCCAGTGAGAAATTTCTTCTAATCTATAGATTTGATCAAGGCGGCTTGTCCAGTGCTCTAGACTAGGGAGATCAGGTGAAAGCCAGTGTTTAGGTATTAATAGTCTGGTAGCAGCTATCATAAAGGAAAAAAGTATTGACTTGTGAGAGTCCGCTTTCCTAACTCCCAAGGAGAGTAGAGAAATCTCAGGATTGCAAGGGAAGGAAGACTGACAAATCTGATTGCTAAGTTTGAAGATGTTCGCCCACCATGGCTTAATCAATTCGCATGACAACCATATATGGATAAATGAGCCCCTTTCCTTGCAACATCTTCAGCAAAAATCTGTGGAGCCGGGACTATAAAAGCAAGTTTTATCTGGGGTTTTATACCAGCGCATCAAGATTTTATAGCTGTTTTCTTGGATTAGAATACATCTTGAAATCTTATGCGGAGTAATCAGTACACTCGAGATCTCAGATGGTGTCAATTTACGTTGTAAGTCATTTTCCCAAAGACCAATGACAGCAGGTTTAATTAAGGAGGAGGGGGGGATTTAAGCTGTTTGTATATTGCGATATGGGCTTAATGGGGTATAATAAGTTACCAATCAACCTATCAAACCAAAGAAGTTCCTGGGAAGGAGCTTCTTTTTTTTAGCAATAAGGAGTGATTCTTTTCTAATGAAGCTTAAGAGAAAGGGGGTCTGAATATTAGTCTTAAATAGCTCACAAATGTCATGATCAGAAAGGATACCTCTGTCTTGATTGAACAATTTCGAAACAACAAGCCCCGAATTTCTAAGCAAAAGGGGACAGCTGTCTTTCAGTACTTTAGGAGCTAAGGCGATCACGTCTTTTATAAGGGTCAAGGGAGAGGGAAGTGTTAAGGCTCCCAAGCTGGCCGAGAACCAACTCCAGACCTTCAAAGTATTACGTATCAAGGGGTTCGGTATAGAGTTGGGAACTGGAGGAGGTCTGTCGGCCAGAATCAGGGCCCTGATGGGGGAAGGTAAGAAGGCATTTTCTAAGACTAGCCAGGATTTGTGAGGGGGGTTTCTAATCCAGTCTACAACTCTTGAAAGCTGAATAGCCTTCATGTACATTTCAGGGTCAGGAAGTCCAATACCTCCCTTGGATCTAGGGTTTGTGAGAGTCTCAAAAGAGATACAGGACTTTTTCCCCTGCCAGATATATTTATGGATGGAGGAGAAGTATATTTTAGGGAGGAGAAGTAATATTTGGGGATTTCAATGGGGAGCGCTTGCATCAGATAAGTAAGTCTAGGTATTACTAAGGACATAATAATATTTTTTCTCCCGAACCAGGATAAATAAAGGAAGTTTAAAAGGGGTTTATAATTAAGTGTAAATAGGTCCGCAGGATGTGGGGACAATTTCACACCCAGGTAAGTCAGTTGTTGGGTATGCCAGTCAAAGGGGGAATTAGTCTGAAGGGATATGAGAGTAGATAGGGAGAGGCCCATGTGGATTATTTGAGATTTGGAGGCATTGACTTTAAAGTTGGATAGGGAACCAAAATGATTAAGTTTAGAGAGTATTAGAGGTATAGACATAAGTGGGTTGGTCGTGAGAATCAGTAAGTCATCCGCGAATGCAGCTAGTTTAAATTCACACCTACTAACTTGCAAGCCTCTGATATTTGAGTCTTGTCTAAGGTAATGTAGCAGGGTCTCCATCACTAGGACAAATAAAAGGGGGAAAAAGTGGGCAACCCTGTCTTGTTCCGTTCGTAATGGGGAAACAAGAGGATAAAGTGTCATTGGCTGACACGGATGCCGAAGAGCGGGAGTACATGGAAAAGACAGCATTAATAAATGGTTCAGGTAATTGCAATCTTGACAAAGTCAGGGAGATAAAGGTCCAATCTACTCTGTCGAATGCTTTCTCGGCATCCGTGCCAACCAACACTAGAGGGGTGGATCTATGGGAGGCATAATATAATGCATTTAGTACTTTAGTGGTATTATCCTTCCTTTCTCGGCCTTTAACAAAACCAACCTGGTCAGGGTGGATTAGGTGTGGCAAAAGGATTTGTAATCTAGTAGCTAACATTTTAGATAGTAATTTAAGGTCCACATTTAATAGGGAGATGGGGCGGTAGTTGGAACATGAAGTGGGATCTTTGCCCTGTTTAGGGATGACTGTGATGATGGCTTTTGTCATATCTGAAGTAAGTGGATGTTTGTCTAGGGCGAGATTGTATATTGGGAGCAAAAAGGGGAGAAGTATGTCTTTAAATGTCGAGAAGTAAGTTATGGGCAACCCGTCTGGACCCGGGCATTTACCTTTATGGGTTGACTTAATGGCGGCTAAAATCTCTGTGGTGGTGAATGGCTTGGATAGAGATATTTTTTGGGGTGTGGAAAGACATGGTAGTTTTAAAGAGGATAAAAAGGAATTGATATTGGACTCTCTATCCTCTAAGGCAGGGGTGCACAACCTGTGGCCCGGGGGCCACATGCGGCCCTCGATACCATTCTGTGCGGCCCCCAACCATCTGGGAACAGACATGTATATCTATGTCTTGTGGCTGCTCACATGTATTTTTCATGTATTTCTCCCATTAGATGGGCGTCCTGGAAGTGTTACTAGACATTAATGGTATATAATGTATGTTCAACATGCCATAAGTACAAAATTTTAGTTGTTAATACACCTTTAAATTTTAATTTCGGCCCTCGTCATTGGTTCAGTCTGGCAATGTGGCCCCCAACCAGGAAACGTTGTGCACCCCTGCTCTAAGGGATCTGGGAGTATAGTGGGGGGGGGAGATTGTAAAGAGACTCATAACATTTCCTAAACTGTTCAGCTATTTCATTTGCTTTAAACAGGTAAGTATTTTGTGGGGATTTAATGCTCTGGATATAGCGGGAAATTCGTCTCTGTTTAATTCTCTGCATTGCAAATTTAGAGGCCTTATTGCCTTGCTGAGCAGATAGGTAGTATTTGGCTGATTTCTCATTGAGAACATTTTTCAATTCTGTTCTGAGAGAGGAGGGTTCCGAAAGATGTAGGGCAAGAAGCGATTGTTTATGGGCTTTTTCCATTACATGGATTTTGGATAGTAGGGTGGAGAGTTTTTTCTCAGATTCTTTTTTAAGAAAAGAGCAGAGACTAATTAATCTACCTCTGATAAAGGCTTTGTGACCATCCCAAAGTATCTGGGGGGATATATCTGGGGTATTGTTGATTAAGAAATACTCCTCAAGGAAGGAGGATATTTGAGTTTTGTACTTATCATTTCCTAATAGAGATTCATTGAATCTCCAGATCGAGTTTTTATTTGATCTGTTTGGTGGGTGGATGTCACAGAATATAGGGGAGTGATCTGACAAGGTTATATCCCCTATCCGGGAGGATGAGCATAGTTGCAGATGTTCTTTAGAGATTAGGATATAGTCTATCCTGCTATAGGACTTGTTTGCTGGGGAGTAAAAGGAATAATCTAGTCCCTGAGGATTGTGACACCGCCATATGTCAATGACACCTAGGTTCTGGAGTTTAGAATGCAGGAAATTGAGAGCTTTTTGGGAAACAGATGATTTCTTGGATGTGGTATCTATCAGGGGATTAAAGGCTAAATCAAAATCCCCTGCCATAATTAGTATGCCTTCTCTGTGGGTTTCTACTAGTGATATTAATGTGGAGAGCCAGTTGATCTGATCCGTATTAGGAGCATATATATTCACAAAAGTATATAGTGATCTACCCACAAGGCCTTTAAGAATGAGAAATCTGCCTTCTGGGTCTTGGATATGGGAATTGTAATGGAAGGGTAGGCCTCTATGGAAACCAATACTGACACCCCTCGAGGCAGCACCCCCAGCTCCGCAGTGATACCAAGTAGGAAATTTGGAGAAGGAGAGGTTGGGATAGTTGTCCTGTTTAAAGTGGGTTTCCTGTAGGAAAACTATAGAACATTTTTCCTTATTCAAGAGAGATAAGATCTGACATCTCTTTGAAGGAGATCTCGCGCCCCTTGACATTGTATGATACAAGTTTAAGGCCAGACATTTTTGGAAAAATACGGGGGTGCAGACCAAGCTAATGATGTGTGTGGCAAATGCATATCACCCACCGATTGGAATAGAGGGAGGGTGCCACCTCGAGGTAAGTGCTGCTTCCAAAGAGTTCTAGGAAGGATGCGTATCCCACTGTACTTGTTCTCCATATTCCTAATGTTGAACAGAATGCAAATTAGTGAAACTGGACAGAAGTATTTTTCATGACGCCGAAAATGCATAGCATGCAATAAACTACATGTTTTAGTGTGCACCTGGATCCTGTCTGAGAACAAAAAAAAATTTGTAACAGAAACATTAACACAAAGACAAAAACAGCACCAAGTTGGCACTAAAAAGTAAGAGCAATGTAGCTCTAAGAGCATAGGGGGTAAAGTGGTTCTCTTACTAAAGAGCAACCATGACCAACCCTCAATAAAGAGAAAAATTTTAGGTTGGAGCCCCAACTTAAACAAGAACTAAGAGTAGGAGAGGTGGTAAGACTTTTCTGCAAAACATATGAAAAGTGGATATGCATAGTAAAACATATATCAATACTTTGACTACAAAACATTATAGATGTAAGAAATTTAAGATTTCTGAGTAGGCACTTTTACTATATAGACTTCCATGTAAGGAAGGCGTAGGAGAGTCCTCATCCAGTGAGAGGATTGGAAGGACTTTTGCGATTTTGGTCAGTCGTCTGTGAGTGACAGTCGCTTGGAGGAGGAGGCCTGATGATTTCTTCTGGCTCTTTGAGACTTTTGAGTGCGAGGAGTCTCCCACGGTTCATCTGAAGGTAGGGTAGGTATATCAAATAAGTCCTGGACTATTTCCCAGTTTACAATGGGAAGCGGTGGAATTTGCAGGGTGTCATAGGCTTTGTCCAGGTCACTATAGGATTGGATGGAGATCCTGCGGCCGTTGTGAAAGAAGGAAAGCCCAAACGGAAATAACCACTTATATATGACCTTTCTGTTACTCAGCAGATCAGTGAGTGGTTTGAGCGATTTGCGTTTTTTCAATGTAGATTGAGCTAAGTCCTGATATATAGAAATTGGGTTTTCATCCCATGTCAATTGGAGGGTATTTCTTGCGCTATTTAGGATTGCCTCTTTGGCTGGAAAATGCAAAAATTTACAAATTGTGTCCCTAGGAGGATCTGTGGGCTGAGGCTTGGGACGCAGTGCTCTATGAGCGCGCTCAATAATGACTTCATGTGTGGAGTCGGCCCAAGAGTTTCAGGCATATTTGCATCACTGTTTCTGGGATCTCATCAGGGCCCACCGATTCAGGGACGCCCCTGAAACGCAGGTAATTGCGCCTGCCTCTGTTCTCCTGATCTTCTAATTGCATATAGAGAGAGTTCAGGTGTTTTTGGTGTACACTCAGATTGGAGGTGATCGCATTTTGATGTGCAATAAGGACGGTGTGCGCTTCCTCCAGTGCTTCTACCCTTCTCCCTATGTGTCTCATGTCCTCCTTGATGGAGTTGAGGTCAGTTTCAATAGGCACCAGGGCTTCCGATAAAGCCTCCTTTAGAAAGGATCTAGAAAGCAGGAGTACATCGGCCCCTGGGGATTCCTCTCTCATCTTCTCAGCAGCGCTTCCAGCTTGCTGTTTGCTTTTCAGTGTACAAGGTGGTTCGGGCGCCATTTTGGATTCTCTGGCCGCATATGTCTGTGCGCCTTTCTTTATTAATTTCTCCATGTCGCCAGCTTGAGACGATGATCGGGTCAGCTCCTGAGTGTCAGCAGACCTTGGGCCTCCGATTTTGACAATTTTAAGCTTGTTTAGCTAATAATCTGTGCTTATGAGGGAATCGTCCACCTCAGAGCTTCACATCACACAGCCATCTGGCTCTGGCGCTAGCTCCGCCCCCCAATAAATCTGTTAATGGTTTTGCTAGTACACTGCTAAGCTCTTTTAATAGCTTTAAGGGTATCACATCAGGCCCCTGTGATTTATTTGGATTAATTTTAGACAGCTGACTTAGAACCTCTTCCTCTGTAAAGACACATGAATAAAAGATTCATTAGTCTTCCTCCCTAACTGAGGTCCTTTTCCTTCATTTTCCTTTGTAAAAACTGAACAGAAGTATTCATTGAGGCAGTCAGTTAGTTCTTTATCTTCTTCCATATACCTTCCTTCTTTTGTTTTTAATTTGGTAATTCCTTGTATTAATTTCCTTTTTTCATTTATGTATCTGAAGAATGTCTTTTTTTCACCGACTGAGCTAATTTCTCTTCTGCCTGTGCTTTAGAAGCTCTTATAACTTGCTTGGCCTCTCTCTGCCTAATCTTAAAAATGTGCCTGTCATCCTTGTTTTTTTTAAAATAATTACTAAATTCTATCTTTTCGTTTTTAATGATTTTGGTCACTTCTGCTGAGTACCACAGTGGTCTTCCTTTTTTTGCTTTTACTGACAAGCCTAATGCAATTATCTGTTGCCTTCAATAGTGCCACTTTTTAGTCCTATTTCTCCTGGACTCTATTGAAACTGTTTCAGTCTTATAGGGACTCGTATACCACTAATCTAATTTTTGAAAAGTCAGTTTTTCTAAAATCTAAAACTTTTGTTTTTGTGTGGTGCGACTCAGTCCCTGTACTTATAGTAAACCACACTGACTGAGGATCACTAGATTCCAAGCTTTCCCCTACAGTAGTATCAGATACCAAATTCCCATTTGTGAATACTAAATCTAAAATGGCCTCCTTCCGGGTTGGCTCCTCAACAACTTGCTGTAGAGATTATCCCAGTAGGGAATTTAGAATATCTGTACCCCTGGCAGAACTAGCCATTTTGGTTTTCCAGTTCACATCAGGAAGATTAA
Source organism: Bufo gargarizans (assembly GCF_014858855.1). Taxonomy (NCBI): domain Eukaryota; kingdom Metazoa; phylum Chordata; class Amphibia; order Anura; family Bufonidae; genus Bufo; species Bufo gargarizans. The sequence continues at coordinate 225,764,179 of NC_058081.1, read as the reverse complement.
AGTCTCCCATAATGATAACTTCCCCTTTTAATGTCATTTTAGCTATTTCCTCAATATTGTATAGTATATCATCTAATTCTTTGACTTGGCCAGGTGGTCTATATAAGATTAACAAGCTGCAACATAGCCCAAACTGACTGAGGGCTTAGGTCATGCGATATTTTTATAGAGCCGGTCGCTACACATGCGGTGCTTCCTAATATGTCTACTTTTCTTTTTTTCCCTATTTAAAAATTTAAAAAAACTTCCTTTTTTTTAAAAAATGACCCTATTTATTTATTTTTTTACTTGAAACTTTTAATTTTTTTTAAACTAATTTTTTTCACTTTATTTTTTGTCCCACTCTGGGACTTCAACTTTTGGGGGTCTGATCCCCTTTACAATACTTCTATATTGTAAAACATTGGATGTAAGTGTATTACTGTATGTAATACATTTACAGCTTCCTGCCTGTGAGATCCAGGTGGCTGGATCTCACAGGCTATCACGGGCTGCCTTCCTTGTCATCGGGTCCCAGTCACAGCAACGCAGGGACCCGATGGCTGCTTCCTCCCTGCACGGACATCGCACGTGCCGCGATCAGCACTGACCGCGGCACATCAAGGATTAATGAATGATTTCACCGATGCCAGCGGATGCAGCAGAGGTCCTGCTATCAGTGACTGCCGGACCCCTGCCGCGGATCGAGCAGGCGCATCTCCTGCACCCGCCTGATTATTGTGCCGTACATGTACGGCGCTGGTCCTTAAATCACGGACATCTGCACCGTACATGTACAGCGCGGGTCCTTAAGGGGTTAAACAAAATAAAGGCTGGTGGTCCCAGTTGTCAATTAATCTGCATTTTATGATGAACTCTTTCCCAAGTTTACCTTTCTCCACAACAACCAGACTTTATCTTTGAAAAACCTCAATAAAACTACTGAAACTAGACCAGACTGGCAGATGATACACAAAATGTATCAAAGTGGCACATGGTGTGTTTTAGATTTGGCACACAATTCTGGCATATTTTCCTTAATGAATGTATCAGTTTCTTCTTGTTTTATGAAAGTTGGAAAAGTTGTAATAGAAAGTGATGGTAAAATAGCACAAATTAAACACACAATACACTATATAGAGTGTATAGCTTGATCATTTCTTATTTTACCACTTATTTAGTGCCATTTCCTGCTGCTTCCTAATATAATATTATTTCAGGTACTCAAGTAATTATTATTAATAATTGGCTATGGCAAGATTGTAGAGTTGTGCAAGATGCTGTAACAAAGGATGATAAATTGTCCATAGCAGAACTGTTACATTTGAAGGTGCTTTATAGTTCTTTCTGTGGAATGTCATTTTTCTAATGCAAAATCAAATACGCTTCCAAGCTCGAGTGCATAGCATTACAAATTTTGTTTGCTGCTGCGTGACGCTGCGTAAATTAGGTTTAATGTGCCATTTCGTAAAGCTCTGACACTCCTCCCGGGCTAGTAACCATTATCATTACAAAAGTATCAATAAGTGACTTTTAATGAGAGGGAGTCTCACCAAAGACATGTTCAGGTACTTAGTAGCCCATATAATTGAACTACAGTAAACCATTGGTGACAAGGATGGACATTAGCAAATATTTCTTTTTTTGCAACTGAATCGCAAAAGTCTAAAAGACATATGTTTTTATTAACAGTGTTAGACACTATTCTTTAATTTTGTAGAAAGACTTGTAAGATAAATTATACCCCTATATTGTAACCTTTAAAAATACATTTACAGTACAGACCAAAAGTTTGGACACACCTTCTCATTCAAAGAGTTTTCTTTATTTTCATGACTATGAAAATTGTAGATTTACACTGAAGGCATCAAAACTATGAATTAACACATGTGGAATTATATACATAGCAAAAAAGTGTGAAACAACTGAAAATATGTCATATTCTAGGTTCTTCAAAGTAGCCACTTTTTGCTTTGATTACTGCTTTGCACACTATTGGCATTCTCTTGATGAGCTTCAAGAGGTAGTCACCTAAAATGGTTTTCACTTCACAGGTGTACCCTGTCAGGTTTAATAAGTGGGATTTCTTGCCTTATAAATGGGGTTGGGACCATCAGTTGCGTTGTGGAGAAGTCAGGTGGATACACAGCTGATAGTCCTACTGAATATACTGTTAGAATTTGTATTATGTAGTAAAGAAAAACGAGTGGCCATCATTACTTTAAGAAATGAAGGTCAGTCAGTCCAAAAAATTGGGAAAACTTTAAAAGTGTCCCCAAGTGCAGTCACAAAAACCATCAAGCGCTACAAAGAAACTGGCTCACATGCGGACCGCCCCAGGAAAGGAAGACCAAGAATCACCTCTGCTGCGGAGGATAAGTTCATCCGAGTCACCAGCCTCAGAAATCGCAGGTTAACAGCCGCTCAGATTAGAGACCAGGTCAATGCCACACAGAGTTCTAGCATCAGACACATCTCTAGAACAACTGTTAAGAGGAGACTGTGTGAATCAGGCCTTCATGGTAGAATATCTGCTAGGAAACCACTGCTAAGGACAGGCAACAAGCAGAAGATACTTGTTTGGGCTAAAGAACACAAGGAATGGACATTAGACCAGTGGAAATCTGTGCTTTGGTCTGATAAGCCCAAATTTGAGATCTTTGGTTCCAACCACCGTGTCTTTGTGCGACGCAGAAAAGGTGAACGGATGGACTCTACATGCCTGGTTCACACCGTGAAGCATGGAGAAGGAGGTGTGATGGTGTGGGGATGCTTTGCTGGTGACACTGTTGGGGATTTATTCAAAATTAAAGGCATACTGAACCAGCATGGCTACCACAGCATCTTGCAGCGGCATGCTATTCCATCCGGTTTGCATTTAGTTGGACCATCAATTATTTTTCAATAGGACAATGACCCCAAACACACCTCCAGGCTGTGTAAGGGCTATTTGACCATGAAGGAGAGTGATGGGGTGCTGCGCCAGATGACATGGCCTCCACAGTCACCGGACCTGAACCCAATCGAGATGGTTTGGGGTGAGCTGGACCGCAGAGTGAAGGCAAAAGGGCCAACAAGTGCTAAGCATCTCTGGGAACTCCTTCAAAACTGTTGGAAGACCATTTCAGGTGACTACCTCTTGAAGCTCATCAAGAGAATGCCAAGAGTGTGCAAAGCAGTAATCAAAGCAAAAGGTGGCTACTTTGAAGAACCTAGAATATGACATATTTTCAGTTGTTTCACACCTTTTTGTTATGTATATAATTCCACATGTGTTAATTCATAGTTTTGATGCCTTCAGTGTGAATCTACAATTTTCATAGTCATGAAAATAAAGAAAACTCTTTGAATGAGAAGGTATGTCCAAACTTTTGGTCTGTACTGTATATGGGGAATGGAATAATATTACTAGAGATGAGCGAATTTCTCAAACATTCGATTCGGCCGTTTCGCCAAATTTTTGGGAAAAAATTGCTTCGATCCGAATTAATTAGTGACGAATCGCATTAAAAAAGGCTATTTCCGGACTGTATGAGCCTTTATATGGGTGTAGAACACTGTGCCTTGCAGTAACACGCATAGGGAGTGTTCTGCAGTAGTGAAATAATACTGTCAGTCAGTATGACATGCAGATGACAGGCGTTGCTATTAGAATCACACTGCACACTTCACTTATTTGGGCAATCATGGGGCCAAAACCGACCAAATAACTCAAGTATTAACTCAGCCTTAGAGGTCGATGTTAGTGTGAAGAAGCACATTCCTTTTACACCCCCGTCAGCTGATTCCACTTAGATGTCTACAGAACCTGTTCCATTAAACGTTTATACAAGTAGAGTCGCCACGACAAAGTGGAGACAGTGTCAGCAGTAAGTTTGTGTTGACGTCACAGATTATTTTGCCCTTCCTCTGATCTGTCAGAACAATAACCCACAAAAAACGGATCCTGTGTGGAGCATCTGCCTTTACTCGGTCAGCATTTGCTCAATAATCCATCAGTATTGCTAAAGCACAAAATATTAATGTAATATCGTAAAATCCAGTGTTTCTACACACTTTCAAAATAATCCTTCAGCGAGGCGAATAGATGACGGATGACCAGAACGCTCCATAACCTTCCAAGGAGCTGCTGTCGGGAGCAGCTGTTCATTTCTGAGACGTCCGTATAGTGCAGGGGGAATCCGAAGACCCTCTTCATTTCTGTGCACCACAGGATTCCCTCCTTTTCATTTCCATGATGACTGGGAACTCGTGATGTTTTCACCAGACGAAGAGACTGGGGCCTGGTTGGTTGGTTTGAATCTTGACTAACTTTGCGACTCTTCCGGGCTCCAAGCTATCTTGAAGCTTTGTCTTCTCATTGTCTGTAGCTACTGGAGGCCTGCTCATGCCAGGCATGTTTCCCCCAGAAGTATCTTGGTCGATGAGCAGCCAAAACTGCACTTGCAGCAATCTTGACAGAATTAATCTCCAGGTGGAGAGGAACGGTTTTATTGGCATCCTTTCTTCGCAACACCACATCGTTGCATAAAAAGAAGACTGTCTGATTCTCTCCCGTCTTAGGCAACATGTAATTTTTATTAGAAAATTGAACCGAAACTTGATTAAAATAATAATAAAGTGTACTGAAATTTGCCAAAACTGACCAAATAACTAAAGTATGAACTCAGCCTTACAAATCCATGTTAGTGTCAAGAAGAAGCACACTTCTTTTACACCCTCATCAGCTTATTCCACATAGAGGTCTACAGAACCTGTTCTATTAAATGCTTATACAAGTAGAGCCCCTGACAGAGTGGAGAGGGTGTCAGCAGTAAGTTTGTGTTGAAGTCACTGATTAATTTGCCCTTTCTCTGATCCATCAGAACAATAACCCACAAAAAACAGATCCTATCTGTGGAGAATATACCTTTACTCGGTCAGCATGTGCTCAATAATCCATCAGTATTGCTAATGCCCAGAATAACAACAAAAACTAAAAACTGGATCTTAAACAGAGATGACTCTTGAATGGAATATTTTCATGTCTTCTGTGTTTTCTACCCACTCCTGCTTTTGACTACCAAATCATAAGCCAAGTCTGATGGGACCATACAGGCCTTACAGCTGCTACACATCAGAAGAAATCCACCAAGTGGCACAATTACCGAGTCTAGAGGTGACGGATGCAGCAGCAGCATCATGAGAAGGTCACCGAGTGGCACAATGACAGAGTCTGTAGATGGCAGCAGTATGGTAAGGCCACCGAGTGCAAGGTGACAGTGTGGATATGACAGCATCATGAGGAGACCACAGAGTGGCAAGGTGACAGAGTGTGGAGATGGCAGCAGCAGGATAACACAGAGTGGCAAGGTGACATAGTGTGGAGATGGCAGCAGCAGCATCAGCATAAGGAGACCACAGAGTGGCAAGTTGACATTGAATGAAGATGGCAGCAGGATAATACAGAGTGACAAGGTAACAGTGTTAAGATGGCAGTAGCATCAGGAGGATACCATAGAGTGGCAAGGTGACAGTGTGAAATGTTCAAGATGTACCGCGGCACTCTTTTCTTCAGCAATTCAGTGTTTCTTCACCAACTCTAAGCAATGTTTCGACAAGTGTGGTCTTTCTCAAGCAATGTACAAAGTGAATAAGGTGCAGTATTTAAGCCCTTAGGATTCAATCCCATAATGCAATTAGGCTCCTCCCCTTCATTGTAATCTATCATTACACAACATAGGATGCATTATCATAAAATCATATACATATATAAACGTTGTGTGAGAAAAGCTTACATCAGTTGAAGAATCTGGTGGGCATAGATCCCCTCTAGTGGTCCCGATTGCCTCCATAATCATGCGATGCATGCGCTAGATCCAGCGTCCCTCATGGTTCAGTGCGCATGCGTGCCAGGACGTGTACGTATCTCACGTCTCTATAGTATCCATGCGCCTGCGCAGTACTTCTCTTCCAAGCCTTCGGGTGCATTTGTGTATTACATCCCTATGGCAACTGTGCGCATGCGCAGTTCTTCCAACTGAAGCCGCTCGTATTCAGGAAAACTAACCATATCCTCCCTGCGCATGCTCCGCTTGCCGCTCTGTCGGAATATTTATGCTGTCTCCGATTGACAGTCTATATTATTTATGTGAATAAATTAAAATCTGTAATAAAGGAGATTCTAATTTATTATCATAAATATCAAGCTAAAACAAGCTCGTGATCTGCGTTGAATTGAAGACAAAACCCAATTACAGACAAAATATATATGTAATTTATTAATACAATTTATAGTGCAAAATAATATATATAATAAAATTGGCGATAATAAAATTCAATCAATGATATGCAAAATAGTGATAAAGTCAAAAATAATTGAGAATATATATATACACAATTATGCCTTCTTAAAATGATACCCCTCAATTATATTTTAAATCAATTAAATACTTGATTTCTCTCAGCCGACAAATGTCCGATTAACCCAAATCTGGTTTATCTTTTATCTACACAAATATATATATATATAATCAACCATACTGGTCTAGAACTGAATTCAATTCCTTGGAGATAATACCGTGTTTTCACCAGTATATTTTCAATCTCCTTGTATTGGATTAATTTTCAGGATATTGCTGCAGGTACACCCCAATCTTATTCCAAAACAGATAATATACACAAGGTATGGTTAATTGAATAATTATATATATATGTATTATATTAATTAATTATCCTATAAAATATAGGTAAGGTTATACTATACCAAAATGTCAGCTAGCAGAAATCAGTTTCAATGGTTCTAAGATGGCTGCCTCCAATGACTGAAAAGGTGGTCAGGGCTGGATCTGGTCTTTTGAAGATGATCGTCCCTTCCGGATGGTCTTTTGAAGATGGTCAGAGAGAGCTAGAGAGCTCTAGAGATCCATCCCTTCTGTCAGCCCATACCATCTTTTTATCCTCTTTTAGAAAGGGTTTGGTCAAGTTTTATCATTAACTAGTGACCTCACTTTTTAATTAATAGAACCTCCCTCTAGTATTTTCCCTCTAGGGGAGAATACACCCTAGATCTTTGTTACCCTAACACTAGATGGCACTAGTACTCCATACAAAAATCGAAGCCCTCACTCATTTCTCTTATTTATATAATAGCAATTAATTTTATCTAAGGTTTCAGACAAAACCTTGAGAAGATCTTGAATAGACAATGACTTTTATACTTAGTCAACCACCTTGTTTATCCTTAAATCTTTTGACCAGACCTAATTAAATCAAGATAAACATGACTATCTCAAGTCATTGTTCTTGGAAAAGACAGGGTTTGTTCATGATCACCTGTGTCCACATTTCTCCATTCAAGAAAACCTCAGGGAAAGAAATAATTAATTTGTGTGTTACACTGAGAGAGATTGTAAAAATGACAGAGGAATTTGTACCTCGTTTCTAATCTTAAAACTGAATATAGCTATAAGGACCATACTCTTATATATATACTATATATTCAGCACACCTATTAAAATTGATAATCTAAAATCAATCTACTCATACATTGATTATTATAAAACCACAAAGAAAGACTAGAGTCTTTCTATTCACTTCACTGAAAATCATCAGAACTCAGCACATTTCTAATACATTGTCTTATCTAGGCAATTACATTTCATTAGACCTTAGAACATCTCCTTCTCACAAAAACAGACTTAGGTAAACACTTTGGTACATATCGTAAACCTTAGGTTAGCAATTTCAGAGTAAAAAAATCCTGAACTCACTCTGCCTTTTAAAATAAGACAAAATGGTTGTCCCTTAGGCTCATGTCCATACTCTTATATAGGCCTCATACTTATGGACTTTATTCATACCCAATAGTTCTGACAAATCCCCCCCCTTCTTCCCACGTTAGTCAAGGATCCCCTTAAGACCTAACTGGGAGAAGGTCGGAAGAATTTTCATGTTCATCAATATTTTATCTGAGTCTTTTGTCGCATCATAAAGTCAATCCTGGAAAAGTATATTATCACAGAGATCCTGTGTCCAATGGTTTTAGCATGTAAGAAAATGCAAAACTTGGCACCAATCATGCCATTATTGCTATGACTTTGTTCTCATGCATAATGTACCAATTTGGTTCCTTTCCCAAGCTAAAATGGTGATATCCGGTATCTTCATCCAATGAATGTCCTTGGATCCAATTTCGCAAAGATTCTTGAAGTACAATCTTCTTAGCCATCATTCACAATCCTGGGACATCTGAAACACGGCTGTAGATTCGGGTTGATGATTAGTTCCGTCTTCAATTGGACCTCTCGAATCAACACCATCTGCACGATATCTGCATCTTTGTTGTCATCATCATCGCCAGGAATCACGTCTGGTTCCGCCCGTCCTTTTTCTATAAAAGAAAATGAAAGTATGAATACATATATATATATATTTTTTTTCTTTTTAGATATACAGTTTCCCTAGCGTTGCTATGTAAAATGCTTTGTATGGAAGCACCAAAATCTGAACATCTGTGAACTGAGAGAAATCAGATTAACACAATCCTTATTCATTCTCTTATTCAACATCATCTTCTATGATTCTCAGTTGTGATCTCGGATGACATACTCGTAATTGATTTACATGGACCCATTTCTCGATGAAACCATCTTTGGTATTAATTTTCACCTGATAAACTACAGGTGATATTTTATCAATTACATCATACGGACCTTTCCATAATGGGAGAAATTTTTTTTCTTTTACCCGATCCCGGGCAAAGTTATAGAGATACACTCTATCTCCTACCTTATATTCCTTTTTGGTAGTTTTTAAGTCATAATAAGTTTTGTTACTTACGGCGGCTTTCTCAAGATTCTTCTGCGTGAAAGCAAACGCGTGTTGAAGATACTTACGAAGGTCCTCCACATACTGATGTGTCGTGGCTGCATTGATCAGGTTATGATCTGATGTGCGATACAACAGATGTTGAGGAAGTACCATTCTTCTCCCTGTCATCAGCTCAAAAGGTGACATCTGGGTAGCCGTGCTTGGAGTTGCTCTAATGGCCATGAGTACTAATGGTAACCTTATATCCCAGTCTTTACCCGACTCCTTAACATATTTCTTAAGGATGTTGACAATAGACTGGTTATAGCGCTCAACGGATCCGCTAGATGCTGGACGATAGGCAATGTGTAATTTTCTCTTCACACCCAACATCTTCCACATCTTGGCCATTACCTCACTTACAAAGTGTGATCCACGGTCTGAATCAATCCTTAATGGTAACCCAAATCTGGAAAATACATGGTTAATCAATAAAAATGCACAGGTCTCGGCCTTGTTATTGCGGGCCGGTAGACACTCTGCCCATTTTGTAAATACACAAGTGATGGTCAACATGTATTTATTCCCTCGGGATGAACGCGTAACAGGACCAATAAAATCGATTTGGATGTCAGACCAGGGTAATGAAAAACCTTTCTTTTGAAGTGGAGCACGATGTTTAGGACCTTGAGGTTGAAATTGCGCACATGCCAAACAACCTTGACAATAACTCTGGACATCTTTTAACATATGAGGCCAGTAGGCATAATCACGTAGTGACTCATATGTAATATTTTCTCCACGATGACCAGCTGTAGGTGCATCATGGGCATGCTGTAACATTAAACCTCTAAATGTAGTAGGAACTACCCACTGCTGAATACCATTTTTAGAGGTTCTCATTAATAACCCATCCTGAATACTAAATTGGGATTTGGATTTCATAAGTAATCGGAGGTCTTCTTTTTGGGTATAATTATCCTCCGATATGGGATTATTATTAGGATCCTCAATATGTTTATAGAAGATTCCCAATATAAGATCTTCATCTGGCTTTTGATCAGATCCTCACTAGAAGATTCTTGGCTCCATTGAACTACACTATTTTCAGTTTGGGCCTTAGCCTGTTGTCTAGTGATAGCGTCAATGGCAATCATCTCTAGTAGATGATCTATATTCACATGATCACCATTTATGGCTCCTTGTTTAGCTAGTTTATCAGCTAGGTCATTACCCTCTTTATCTTTACTTTGGGTTTTGGAATGACCTTTAGTCTTTTTCCAATAAATGGTTAGATCATTATGTCGGACTAGCTCATCTATGGCACAAAACAACTTGGAGTGTTTCACTGGTTTGTTATTGGACCGTAACATATGACTCCTCTTCCATGTGGGCATATATTCTACAAAACTGTTCCGCACATAATTTGAATCGGTAACTATGACGAATTCCTTTATATTGTGCTCTATAGCAATTTTAACGGTTTGGTAGACAGCTGCTAATTCGGCTACCTGGCTACTCTTAGCACCAATACTGTAACCTATTCAAATACTCGGGCACCCATCTATCCACGTAATACCAATTCCTGCCACTAGTTTTCTTTCGTCCCCTACAATGGTGTGGTAAGCACAACCATCTATGTACGCACAGGGGAGTAGAGAGCAATAGTCGTCGTCATACACTTTGTAAGGGGAAGATTTCTAAAGTTTTGAAGCGCCCAGACTGTAGCTAGTAAAGCTTTTTCACAGTCACTAAACTTTATTTCTACGGGTGACAGGGATTTACTTGCATAAGCTATAACTTTATGCAATTTATCCTGTTTTTGGCATAGGACAGCACTAATACTAAGATTCGTAAAACCAGTTTCCAGATAAAAGGGTTTACCCCCCTCTGGATAAGCTAGACATGGGGCTTGGGTGAGTCTCCTTTTAAGCTCAGACATAGCTTGTTCCTGATCCTCCCCCCATGTCCAGGGTACACCTTTCTTTAACAATGTCAGCAATGGTTTACTAATCTCAGCATAGTTATCAATGAATTTACGGGAGTAATTCTTCATTCCCAGGAATGATCTTAATTCACTGATGTTGGTAGGCGTTTTAGATTTCATAACAGCCTCCACTTTTTTTTTCTGGGGATTCAGGCCTTCACAGGTAACCTCATGTCCAAGGAAATTTACCTTAGTTCCACACCACTGGGCTTTCTGTAAAGAAATTTTCACACCTGCCTCTTTCAACTGATTCAGTACATGTCTAATTTCTTGGATATGCTGGTCAAATGAAGTACTTTTCATCAAAATGTCATCTACATAAGTTAAATTTCCTCTTTCTGTGGCATCAGGCATAGCCTTATGTAAAAACACCGCAAATTCTTGACCTGAATTTATGTACCCAAACGGTAGTCTAGTCCAGGCAAATTGTTCTTTACCAAAAGTAAAGGCCAATTTGTATTGATCTACAGGGCTCACTTTGATGGTCCAATATCCCTGAGCGCAATCTAAGGTGGTAAAGATCCTAGCGCCTTGCATTTGTACCAAGCATTGGTCTATATATGGCACGGGCCAGCCGGACATATATACACGTTTATTTAGCTGACGAAGATCAGCACATAAACGCCATTGGCCATTCGGTTTAAGAATTCCAAGAATAGGATTGTTATAAGAACTGTGCACTGGTCTTATAATACCTCTCTCCTTGAGATTTTGGATTATTTCCGCTAGCGAGTCGTAACAAGCTAGTGGAAGACGATATTGCTTGATATAAACGGGAGGTTCCTCAGGATCAGTCTGGATCCTGGCAATGTGTATGTCAGTCAGACCACAATCAAAGGAATCTTTAGCAAAGATATCCTTGAATTCTAAGAGAACTTCCTTTAGTTGTTGTCGCTCTGGGTCATTGGAGCATCCATCAGCTAATGAGATTTGTTGCTGGACAATTTCCATAAACCCTGGGAAAACTTCTGGTTGACCTATTTCATAGGTTTCCTCCAACCTGTCAGTGAGGTCATGATTTGACTTACCTGCTTTTTCAGCAAACTCATGATATTCCTGGGCTTCCTGCTCATTGATTGTATGATCAAAGGTAAGGGAGGATTCCTCTACCTTACAGGTACCTTCTTCAAGATTAAAAGGATATACTGAACTAATGGTGAAAAATCCTTCAGGAGAAGAATAAAATGTTTGTTCAACCAATTGTTCTTCTGTTAGATGCGATTCAGGTATTAGGCCAATAATTACATTCTGAAACGCAAAAGTATAATAATCTGAATCTAATGCCATACCACTGATAGTGTCTTTAGACAAATGAACTTCATTTGGCAAACCATTATTCAAAATGATTTGGGTTTTAAAGGTTTGTAAATTCACCATAGGGGTATTATTTACTGAAATACCTAATTGTTGCATTCTGTTTGATAGGCATATCAATGCATCACAATTCTTTAATTTTTGGCCTTTTGACACCTGAATGGGTAACAGGAAATTATTAGTACCTGGAGGGATGATTATATCTCGTGGCACTAATACATTGACTGCATAAGGCAGTATCTGGGATGACTTGAGTGCTTTATGTTCATCCATAAAACCATCAGGATTCCCTTTTAATCTTGTCCACAATGTGGAATTCACTATATCCACATGGATGGCAAAACAATGTAAAATATCGTTGCCAATGTACATGGGATATCTGGGTTGATCAATCACCAGGAATAAATGAGTAGCCGATTTTCCTGCAATAGAAATGGTTAATATACATTTTGCAATTATATTATGATCATCAGAATCATTATCCAAGTCATGTATCCAATTATCCTGTGGATTTGGATATCGAATCGCTTTAGAATTGGCCACTTGATTTAGTAGATCCCTACTAATATAACTATTTTCATGGCGCAAATCTAATTTAGCCCTCTTAGTTCTTCCTAAGTCATTCACCTGTACTGGGAAGAACATCTCATTATCCACCTTTTCCATTCCCACTAGGAATTGTTCGTGACCATTAAACCCAGTAGGGTCAGTAGTTTCTGGGTGTAGGTGGATTGTAAGAACATCCCCTTCCAAACAGACATCTTTTACTCGTTCAGGAGACACACATATGGTGTTATCTTCCTGTTCACCTATAGTGGAATTTGGAGTGGTTTGCAGGAAAGAGACATCAGGGACTTGGCTATTTCGGAAATGTACCTCAATGGAATCCGGCCTTTCCTCTATCACATGGCAGTTACGCCTATTGTGATAGGATTGTGATTGTTCATAATTAATGGGCATCCTCACTTGAGACCATATCACCTTATTAAGAAAATCAATAACTGGGCTTAATCTTTTCAGGAAATCGATGCCAATTATTAATCTATCAATGGGCATATCCACGATCAATGTAGGACGGCTAATTACTTTGTTTCCTAAAACCTTGAGGGCATTGCCTGAGACACTTACCAGGTTAGCATTAAAACTTTTTAACTTATACCTGTTAGAAGATACATCCTGCAATTGTTGGAAGTACTTTAAAGATAATAAAGTTGCTTGGCTACCTGTATCTATCATTAGCTACTATTGGTGGGAAATTATCAAATAATTCAATTTTCATATAATATCTATTATCTATTTCCTGTATGGAACAAAGATATTTGGAATGATTATTGAAAATGTTTTCCTGCTTGGCAGTTATACTTGTCCTCGACTCCTCCTCCTTCTTTTTATTAGCAGGATCGTATACCTTCTTCTGTGCAGCTGAAGACTTTGTGTGCTGTAAGACAGAACAAACAGGTTTCCCCTCCCCCTTGCCATGTGGCTTTGTAAGGGTTAAATTCCTTTTAAAGGGAAAGACAATTATATTAGATTGCTCCACTTTACATACATTTAAGTCATCAACCTCTGCAACATTTCACATACTTACCTGCTTCTCCCCCTTTATATTTGGGGAGGACTCTCTACAGGAGGGGTTACCCCTAAAAAAGGATTTTTAGGGTTAGCAGTGATGGTTTTAGACAATTCCTCCATCCGCTGCATCAACATACCAAACTGATTTTGGATTTGATCCATTCGATCATATAGGCTACTTCTCTTTCTCCCATAATCTTTGGGAGATTGATTTTGGGACCGATATGATTGTGACCTCCCAGAACTGTCTGACTCAGAGCCACTTTGAGCCCTTTCTGACCTACGTTGATATCCCCTATAATAATTATTCTGATATCTTTGAAAAGGAGGGAACCGTCTATTTCTAAACTCCTTCTGGTGGTTTGGGTTCTTTTCAGCAACATTTGGACCCTTATTCCCATCTGGTCTGGGTTGAATTTTATTTGGCTGGGAAGGTCTAGGAGTTTTTAACACATCAGCATAATTTCTTTTAGGGCTCTCAAATTTTCCCTGATCTCTTTTTATGTGAGTTTCTGCTATTTCCTCACTCGCTCTTTTAAATTTTCTATCAGGAGACTCATCACAATTCTGTATTGCAGCGTACAGAGTTGTACTCTCGGTGAGTAACCAATCCAGAGTCTTTCTGGGATGGTAATCCCTGGCAAATTTAATTTTATTGGGCAAAGCGTCATAAAATAACTGGATGAATTCACTACCTTCAAAATTGGGATCTTTTTCGGATAAACTATAGGCATTTTTGAGGACTGACATAAATTCCCTGGGACTTTGATTAGGTCTACATTTCAGGGTAAATAAGGCCCTCCTTGCAGCAGTAGCGGACTTATAGGGACCAAATTCAGTTTTTATTTCAGCGACCACATCTGACCAAGAATCCCTACCCATATCTCTAAGGAAATTAAAGAAATACCGGTGTTTTGGTTCGAATACCCAGGTAATAAATTCAAGTTTCTGTATGTCCTGTTCTAAATGTAAAGTTTTCATGGCCTCCTCATATATTTCCAAATGACTTATTATGGAGGGTGATCCTTTTTTAGCAAACTGACCCACAGTTTCCTTGAGAAACTTGATCACTTTAGTAGTGTCTATCATGGGTTGATAAGATCTCTGTACTGAACTTTTAGAGGACCTAGGAGGTGAAATCGGTCTTAATTTGGGAAGAGAATGTTCTCTCAGAGATATTAGCTCTTCTCTATTAAAGGGGTTGTCATATTTACTTTCTGCATCTGATTCCCCCCTGGAATATTTTACCTTCACTCTATTAGAATCCTTAGGCTGTCTGAATTGAAGAGGGTCAAGATCCCGGTTATCTAACTCTGTTTGTAAATTTCTATTGTCCTTATACAACTTTTTACATTCCTCATCTAAATCCACCATAGACAATTGACATTTAGACAGTTCATTAGTAGCCTGACTTAATTTCCATTCCAGAGTTCTTATTACCTCTTGCTGTTGATTGTCTCTGTCATTATATTCTGATAATTTAGCAGACCATTGTGCTAATTCACCAGAAACCATGGCCGCCTTATTTTCCATTTCAGATAGATCTTTTTGAAATTTATCAATTTCATATGCCTGTTCAACATTTTTATATTTTGCTTTTTCTAATTGCTTTGCTATTTCAACAACTAAATATACAAATTCAGGCCAAGATTGAAGGATTAATGAATCCTTATCTTTCTTATGTTTAGCTTGGGAAATGTGACAGAGATAATCAGCAAACCGGGATTTATCAGACCACACATCATCTGCATATTCTACAGCTCTCTTTTCCAGTTCAACCCTCCAATCCTTTAACTCTCTCTTAAAATCCAACCTGTCATGCATATGACACATCACAATATGTTCAATTAATTCTTGAGTCTTTCTATCATGCATATCAGTCTTTACCACTGCAGCAGCAGCCTGCATGCCTTGGCTAGCATCACTATTGTTCTCAGACATATTTTTACTTGTTGCACTACAAGTACCACAATAACTTTATCAAATATATATTTTGCACCCCAAAATTTTGTTTCTATTACAAGCAGATCTCGGTGGGACCTCCAGATTAATGTCGGAATATTTATGCTGTCTCCGATTGACAGTCTATATTATTTATGTGAATAAATTAAAATCTGTAATAAAGGAGATTCTAATTTATTATCATAAATATCAAGCTAAAACAAGCTCGTGATCTGCGTTGAATTGAAGACAAAACCCAGTTACAGACAAAATATATATGTAATTTATTAATACAATTTATAGTGCAAAATAATATCTATAATAAAATTGGCGATAATAAAATTCAATCAATGATATGCAAAATAGTGATAAAGTCAAAAATAATTGAGAATAAATATATACGCAATTATGCCTTCTTATAATGATACCCCTCAATTATATTTAAAATCAATTAAATACTTGATTTCTCTCAGCCGACAAATGTCCGATTAACCCAAATCTGGTTTATCTTTTATCTACACAAATATATATATATATATATATATATATATATATATATAATCAACCATACTGGTCTAGAACTGAATTCAATTCCTTGGAGATAATACCGTGTTTTCACCAGTATATTTTCAATCTCCCTGTATTGGATTAATTTTCAGGATGAGGCTGCAGGTACACCCCAATCTTATTCCAAAACAGATAATATACACAAGGTATGGTTAATTGAATATATATAGATATGTATTATATTAATTAATTATCCTATAAAATATAGGTAAGGTTATACTATACCAAAATGTCAGCTAGCAGAAATCAGTTTCAATGGTTCTAAGATGGCTGCCTCCAATGACTGAAAAGGTGGTCAGGGCTGGATCTGGTCTTTTGAAGATGATCGTCCCTTCCGGATGGTCTTTTGAAGATGGTCAGAGAGAGCTAGAGAGCTCTAGAGATCCATCCCTTCTGTCAGCCCATACCATCTTTTTATCCTCTTTTAGAAAGGGTTTGGTCAAGTTTTATCATTAACTAGTGAACTCACTTTTTAATTAATAGAACCTCCCTCTAGTATTTTCCCTCTAGGGGAGAATACACCCTAGATCTTTGTTACCCTAACACTAGATGGCACTAGTACTCCATACAAAAATCGAAGCCCTCACTCATTTCTCTTATTTATATAATAGCAATTAATTTTATCTAAGGTTTCAGACAAAACCTTGAGAAGATCTTGAATAGACAATGACTTTTATACTTAGTCAACCACCTTGTTTATCCTTAAATCTTTTGACCAGACCTAATTAAATCAAGATAAACATGACTATCTCAAGTCATTGTTCTTGGAAAAGACAGGGTTTGTTCATGATCACCTGTGTCCACATTTCTCCATTCAAGAAAACCTCAAGGAAAGAAATAATTAATTTGTGTGTTACACTGAGAGAGATTCTAAAAATGACAGAGGAATTTGTACCTCGTTTCTAATCTTAAAACTGAATATAGCTATAAGGACCATACTCTTATATATATACTATATATTCAGCACACCTATTAAAATTGATAATATAAAATCAATCTACTCATACATTGATTAATATAAAACCACAAAGAAAGACTAGAGTCTTTCTATTCACTTCACTGAAAATCATCAGAACTCAGCACATTTCTAATACATTGTCTTATCTAGGCAATTACATTTCATTAGACCTTGGGACATCTCCTTCTCACAAAAACAGACTTAGGTAAATACTTTGGTACATATCGTAAACCTTAGGTTAGCAATTTCAGAGTAAAAAAATCCTGAACTCACTCTACCTTTTAAAATAAGACAAAATGGTTGTCCCTTAGGCTCATGTCCATACTCTTATATAGGCCTCATACTTATGGACTTTATTCATACCCAATAGTTCTGACAGCTCATTGTATCAGCAATCATGTTCTATTTCTATAACAGATTGTCCATTTCTTCCAAGTACTGGGTTCGCAATAAAGGTCGGAGGAACAATTGAAAAGTATAATGACTCCACAGGATTTTACCCAAATGAAAGATCAGGCAGAGATGTAGTTTAAGACACACAGTATGAATATTGAGACGACTAAAAGGCAAAAATGGTATAGGGACCAAGAAGACTACCTTAAAGGCGATATTTATAAAAAACCTTTAGGAGAAGGTGTACAGAGAAGGAGACCACAGAACAGACAGAACTTTGTAGGACGTATAGGAAGGAGACCATGAAATACAAATATGGATTCGTCTGGGGAATTTAGTGAAGAAAACATTTTTTAGAACAGAAGAAAACGCAGAGAGACAAAGGCGCAAAAGGAGAGGAGGACGTAAACATCATAGGAGTAGGAAACAACAAGGGAAGGATTACACGGTCCAAGAAACCACCATTGGACTCCAGGAGCTCACAGATAATCCCAAAGCAACAGGAGAGACATGGTCCACTGAAGTAGAGAAAGGTGAACGGAAATTGGTGGTAAATATATCCTCTATTGACTTAACTGAGGGTGAATTGCTGCTATTGGAAAAGGAGTTGTCTTTTTTCCCCACTGTTGGGGTTGATTGGTTTAACAGTAAAATTGATCTATATAAGTTATTCAGACGTATCAAATTATGGGTGTTCTTTGATTTATCTAGTAAGGATCAGAGGAGTTTGGACTCAATCCACTGGAGATACCAGTGTTATTAAACTGAAAGACATGGACCTGCATTTGCAGACGGATTTCCAACCACCTGTATTCAAGGATGCAGTAAATACCTTTGTTGATTTGGTGAAAAGGGGTGTAGAGTAAATTAGGTTTAGTACCAACCAAAGAGATATAAAAAATAACATGAGCCAGGGAGACATCAGAGCTTTAAAAAAATTGAGTGATAGAACGGAGATCACAATTAAAAAGGCTGACAAGGGTGGAGCCATAGAGGGGATGGACACTGTAAAATATATAGCAGATATTAAAAGACAGCTGAGGGATACTGATGTGTACTGACCACTGGACGGGGACCCTAAATTTGCCATTATGCGGAGACTTAAGTTACTGGTTGATGACGCCTTTACTACAGATCTAATTACAAAGGTATTTGTTGGTGGAACATCCAGTGACACCGATACTGTATATTTTACCAAAGTTACATAAAGATCTTAATAATCCCCCAGGGCGCCCCATAGTGACTCAATTTTTTAAATTGGTGGCCACCTTTTTTGACAGGTTCCTTAGAGGTTATGTCATGACAGCCACCGACTTTCTTAAGAAGCTACAGGCTTTGGAGTATCATGAGGGAGACTACATTGCATCTTTTGACATAGTGAGCCTCTACACGAGTATAGAATACAAAAAAGGATTACAAGCTGTAGAGTGGACTCTATTTAGAAATGGAATGGAATGGAAAGCAGACAGGCCCAATTTATCCTTTACTTGTTGGAGATAGTGCTAACTGGCAACTACTTCCTGTTTGAAGAAATGTTCTATATCCAGCAGCGGGGGACCGCAATAGGGTTAAATGTGGCCCCAACTTATGCTAATCTGTACATGATTAGGTTTGAGGAGTCCTTTATATACGCATCCAACCTCTATCAATACGTGAGGGGTTGGATGCAGTATATAGATGACATCTTATTTGTGTGGACAGGGACATTGGACAAGCTTCTAGAGTTCAAACAATATGTATCTATAGGGAACTTTAATTTACTTTGAAGTACTCACAGACACAACTACGGTTCCTAGGCACGACAGTGTATAGTGTAGGGGGTAATCTGTGTACAGATCTAGTTACAAAGCCCACAGACCGGAATAACATGCTGACCTTTAATAGTGACCATCCAAAATTTATGAGAGAATCACTTCCATATGGTCAGCTTGTGAGAGTAAAACAGATAGTTTCAGATGTGGAGAGATTAGACAATAGATTAGAGGAGATGTGCAATAGATTCTACCAACGAGGTTATCCTAGGAACATGGTAGAGAGACATAGACACAGGGTAGGCAAGTTAAAATGAGTTGATTTCTTTAGTAGTACTAGAGAACAACAAAAGATTAAGAGGATTCTCTTTGTCTCAACTTTTTCTGCACACAGCAGTCAGATAGCGCAGATTATAAATAAACAACTGGCACATACTCGTACAGTCTTTTCCTGACATTAAAGAATTCCGGGTATCCCCTTTAATGTCCTATAGACGATCGCGCAATCTAAGTAACAGATTAATACACGCTGACGTGGGTAGACAGGGGAAGCCACAGGTGAAAAGGAAGGGTTTGCTTTCCATGTCTAAGCTGTTGCAATTGCAACAGTCGGTTGAAAGGTAGTTGTTTCACACACCCCAGGACAGGTAAAAAATATCAGATAAAAGGTTTCTACACATGTAAGTCGGACTATGTCATTTATGTGTTACAGTGACCTTGTGGATCACTGTATGTGGGTGAAACGACACAGGAATTCTGTAACAGATTTAATCAGCATCGCTATCAGTTTTGAAAATTGCTATCAGGTTACAAAAGGGAAGGTATTTTTAAAACAGATCTACCGGTACCAGAACACTTTATGAAACATAGACATAATGTCTCCCAACTAAGATTTTGTATCATAGATGGTGTTCCCCAATAGTGTTGATCACGAATATTCGAATTGCGAATTTTAATCGCGAATATCGGCACTTCGAGAATTTGCGAATATTTTGAATTTCGCAAAATATATTCGTAATTGCGAATATTCGATTTTTGTGGAAATACCAGTCCATGCGAATTTGTATGCGAAAATCTGTATGCGAATTTTATGCGAATTTTCGCAATCAAGAAAATAATGCCTGGAGATCATGAATTCGCAAACTCTCGAATATATGGCGAATATTCGCCCAAATATTTGCAAAATATCGCGAATTCGAATATTGCCCCTGCCGCTCATCACTATTCCCCAACAAAGGAGAGGAGGGGATAGAGAAAAACTCCTTAAACGATTAGAGTTGAGATGGATCTTTGAACTACAGACCCTTGAACCAAAGGGCCTAAACAGGGACTTTAGGATAGGCTCCCTCTATTAAGCCAGATAGTACTATGTTTTTTTTCCTTACTAGTTGTGTAAGTTACACCTGATATATGTTTTTATTTAAGTATGATGCCCAGCCTAACAGGTTGTGATTGTTTTTATCTTTCACAGATGGAATGCATTGGTTGAGGAAACTGGTGGCAAATTGCGTGATGTGGGTCCTTTACTGAATTTCTGCGAGCTGTACAGCAATATAGTGTTGGTCCATTTCCAAGGTATATGAGACTCGCAGGATGGCTGGGGTTCCAGTAGTATGTAGCTGTATTTGGCCTTTGTAGCCACTATAGTGTCCCTTGTTGTCCTTATCTGGCATAAAATAATTTAGTTCATTTCCACCTACATTGCTGCTAGTGGTTGAATAGGGTTGAAATATGTGAGATGGTGTGAGGTAGCATGTGCACCCTATTTGACCATCGAGGTTGTTGGACATAGATGGATTGGGGACACTCCTTACTTGTGTGGGTGGTGTCACCGGCCATCGGTGTGAAAGGTACCCATCAGAGAGGAGAGTGCATTTCTTCCTTCATCAGGGAGTTGTCGCGATGGTGTTGTGGTATATGGTTGGGGTATATATCCTTTAAATTTGAGGAGAGGACATACATAACCCCTTTTATATGATGTGTGAGTGAAGGAGCCCCAACCAATAGTTGTAATATATGGCCCGAAGTGGTGCAGGTGTAAGTGGGATTATATTCCCTATAACGCCGATAGATGAAGGGTAACAAGTGGAGACACTGTATTGTTTATAGCTATTTGTTTTCATAAAAGATTTGAGTAGTCATATCGCTAGACCCGACCTTTATTGCGAACCCAGTACCTGGAAGAAATGGACGATCTGTTATAGAAATAGAACATGATTGCTGATACAATTGCAGAGTGAGCGGCAAGCGGAGCATGCGCAGGAAGGATATGGTTAGTTTTCCTGAATACGAGTGGCTTCAGTTGGAAGAACTGTGCATGCGCACAGTTGCCATAGGGATGTAATACACAAATGCACCCGAAGGCTCAGAAGAAAAGTACTGCACAGGCGCATGGATACCATAGAGACGTGAGATACATACACATCCGGCACGCATGCGCACTGAACCATGAGGGACGCTGGATCTAGCTCGTGCATCTCATGATTATGGAGGCGATCAGGACCACTAGAGGGGATCTATGCCCACTGGATTCTTCAACTGATGTAAGCTTTTCTCACACAACGTTTATATATGTATATGATTTTATGATAATGCATCTTAGGTTGTGTTATGGGAGATTACAATGAAGAGGGAGGAGCCTAATTGCATTATGGGATTGGATCCTAAGGGTTTAAATACTGCACCTTATTCACTTTGTACATTGCTTGAGAAAGACCACACTGGTCAAAACATCGCTTAGAGTTGGTAAATAAACACTGAATTGCTGAAGAAAAGACTGCCATGGTATATCTTGAACATTTCATTTGCTGTGATGGGGGGACTTACGGACTGCTACCTGACACAGCGGGCACCACCACTACATTATCCCACTGTTGTGCTGTTGCACTTTTCTCTTTTCAAGGTGACAGTGTGGAGATGGCAGCAGCAGCAGGATCCCACAGAGTGGCAAGGTGACATAGTGTTCCACTCTTCAGAGGTTTGAATACTGTTTGATCTGTAGATAGCTCTCCATAATGCAGCAGGATATTACCTTTTTGAAATATGAGATTTGTAAATTAACCATTAAACAAACTCAGGTTGAGAACATTGCAATGCCACTGCCACAGAGGCCCCCTAGAAATGGAAGATTGGTTACTGTAGGTTCTGTTAGACTGAGAGTTGTGGAAAGAAGACATGTCCCACAGTCTGTGGCTCTCCATAATTCATTTGCAGCACTTTCACAGTGCAAGAGCAACATGGAGGATGGCTCAAGCACAGTGAGTGAGAAACAATCATCTCCCATGCCTAAAGTATGCAAGACTGCATTCAATAGGCAAAAAGGAGAAGGTGAGGATTGATAGTAAGAAGCTGTTGGTGGGCGATTCCATCATAAGAGCTGTGAAGTTTGAGGAGAATGGTGTTGTGAGATGTCTCCCTGGTGCTACCGCTAGCAGGGATAGACGACGGATCCTTAATATTGTTAGGCAAGCAAAGCAGGAAAGGGAGGTGGATGTTATTGTCCATCTTGGGACAAACAATCTGGCTTGCAATGAGGTTTCAAAGGTGAAAGAAGCTTTTCACACACTTGGAAAGGATATACGGGAGGTTGCATGAACTTTTTTATTCTCTGCAGTTTTGCCTGTGCATAACCTTCAGCATGACAGGAAGATGCGCATTAAGGAATTTAATGCATGGCTTGGTGAATGGTGTCTGAACCAAGGTTTGGCTTTGTGCCTCATGTTAGCTCTTGTTGGAATGGAAAAGAACTGTACAAGAAAGATGGTTTGCATCTTTCTCTCAAGGGAACGAAAGTCCTTGGTGAACAGTTCCAAATATCTGCTAAGGATCATTTAAACTAGGAAAGGGGGGCAAAAGAGTGATAATCCAGCAGTCCAACTGCCCCCTCCCCCCCCCCCCCCGGGACAATGCCAGAAGATGCCAGTAACACAAAGGTTAAGAAATGACAAGGTCAGAGTCTTGTCTACAAATGCTCGCAGTTTAGGGAATAAGATCAATGAACTTGAGGCTATAATGGCATCTGAGAATATAGATGTAGTGGATGTTACTAAGACATGGTTCAATGGGAGTAATGACTGGGATATAACAATACCAGGGTTCTCTCTATACAGGAAAGACAGAGAAGGCAAGAAGGGGGGAGGGGTGGCCCTGTATGTGAAAGATAGCATAAAATCTAATTTGATACAAGTTAGCAAGAACAATTTATAGTCAGTTTGGGTTACCTTGCAGCTTGATAATCATAAGGCAACTTGTGTAGGTGTGATATATAGACCACCTAGCCAATTCATAGAATTAGATTATCTACTAGTTGAGGAAATAGCTAAAATGACATTGAAGGGGGAAGTTATCATTATGGGAGACTTCAATCTTCCTGATGTAAACTGGAAGACCAAAATAGCCAGTTCTGCCAGGAGTACAGATATTCTAAATTCCCTACTGGGATTATCTCTACAGCAAGTAGTTGAGGAGCCAACCCAGAAGGAGGCCATTTTAGATTTAGTATTCACAAATGGGAATTTGGTATATGATATTACTGTAGGGGAAAGCTTGGGATCTAGTGATCACCAGTCAGTGTGGTTTACTATAAGTACAGTGACTGAGTCACACCACACAAAAACAAAAGTTTGATTTTAGAAAAACCGACTTTTCTAAAAGCAGATTAGTGGTATACGAGTCCCTATCAGATTGGAACAGTTTCATTGGAGTCCAGGAGAAATGAGACTGCTTAAAAATGGCACTATTGAAGGCAACAAAAAATTGCATTAGTCTTGTCAGTAAAAGCAAAAAAAAAAGGAAGAGGCCACTGTGGTACTCAGCAGAAGTGGCCAAAATCATTAAAAACAGAAAGATAGCATTTAGGCATTATAAAAAAAACACACACAAAAAAACACCATGGGGATGACAGGCAAATTTATAAGATTAGGCAGAGAGAGGCCAAACAAGTTATACGAGCTTCTAAAGCACAGGCAGAAGAGAAATTAGCACAGTCAGGGAAAAAAGGCGATAAGGCATTCTTCAGATACATAAATAAAAAAAGGAAACTAAAACAAGGAATTGCCAAATTAAAAACAAAAGAAGAAAGGTATATGTAAGAAGATAAAGAACTAGCTGACTGCCTCAATGAATACTTCTGTTCAGTTTTTACAAAGGAAAATGAAGGAAAAGGACCTCCGTTAGGAAAGAAGACTAATGAATCTTTTGATGCAGGTGTCTTTACAGAGGAAGAGGTTCTAAGTCAGCTGTCTAAAATTAATCCAAATAAGTCAGAGGCCTGATAGGATACACCCAAAGCTATTAAAAGAGCTCAGTGGTGAACTAGCAAAACCATTAACAGATTTATTTAACCAATCACTGGCAACAGGAGTCATCCCAGGAGATTGGAAATTAGCAAATGTTGTGCCCATTCACAAGCAAGGTAGTAGGGAGGAATCGGGCAACTATAGGCCAGTAAGCCTGACATCAATAGTGGGGAAATTAATGGAAACCATACTTAAGGAGAGGATTGTGGAATATCTAAAATCCCATGGATTGAAAGATGAAAAACAGCATGGGTTTACTTCAGGGAGATCATGTCAAACTAATCTTATTGATTTTTTTGATTTGGTGACTAAAATATTAGATGGAGGGGGTGCAGTAGACATCGCTTATCTAGACTTTAATAAGGCTTTTGATACTGTCCCACAAAAAGGGCTTATCAATAAATTGCAGTCTTTGGGCTTGGACTCCTATATTGTTGAATGGATTAGGCAGTGGCTGAGAGACAGACAACAGAGGGTTGTAGTCAATGGAGTATATTCAGACCAAGGTCTTTTTACCAGTGGGGTACCTCAGGGATCTGTTCTGGGACCCATATTGTTTAATATCTTTATCAGCGAAATTGCAGAAGGCCTCGATGTTAAGGTGTGTCTTTATGCTGATGACACAAAGATTTGTAACAGGGTTGATGTTCCTGGAGGGATACACGGAATGGAAAAGGATTTAGGAAAACAAGAGGAATGGTCAAAAATCTGGCAACTAAAATTCAATGTTGATAAGTGCAAGATAATGCACCTGGGGCGTAAAAACCCAAGAGCAGAATATAAAATCAGTGATACAGTCCTAACCTCAGTATCTGAGGAAAGGGATTTAGGGGTCATTATTTCAGAAGAATTAAAGGTAGGCAGACAATGTCATAGAGCAGCAGTATATGCTAGCAGAATGTTTGGGTGCATAGGGATTGGAATTACCAGTAGAAAGAGGGAGGTGCTCATGCCGCTCTAAAGAACACTAGTGAGACCTCATTTGGAGTATAGTGCTCAGTACTGGAGACCATATCTCCAGAAGGATATTGATACTTTGGAGAGAGTTCAGAGAAGAGCTACTAAACTGGTACATGGATTGCAGGATAAAACTTACCAGGAAAGATTAAAGTATATCAGGAAGTATTACTTTACTGAGAGAGTAGTGCATGCATGGAATAGCCTTCCTGCAGAAGTGGTAGCTGCAAATACAGTGAAGGAGTTTAAGTATGCATGGGATAGGCATAAGGCCATCCTTCATACAAGATAGGGCCAGGGGCTATCCATAGTATTCAGTATATTGGGAAGACTAGATGGGCCAAATGGTTCTTATGTGCCAACACATTCCATGTTTCTATGTTGAGATGGCAGTGGCAGCAGCAGCATCAGGAGGATACAATAAAGTGGCAAGGTGACAGTGTGGAGATAGCGGCAACAGCAGTAGGAGACCACAAAGTGGCAAGGTGAAAGAGTGGGGATATGGCAGCAGCAGCTGCATCAGGAGACCATAAAGTCTCCTGAAGGGAGATGGCAGCAGCAGGATAATACAGAGTGTCAAGTTGACATAGTGTGGAGATGGCAGCAGCAGTAGCAGCATCAGCATGAGGAGACCACAGAGTGGCAAGTTGACAGTGTGGAGATGTCAGTAGCAGGAGGAGACCACAAAGTGGCAAGGTGAAAGAGTGGGGATATGGCAGCAGCAGCTGCATCAGGAGACCATAAAGTGACCCAGTAACAGAGTGGGGCAGTGGGAGGCAATACCAGTACCCGCTGACGAAGGTGGGTGAAACAAGGAGCACTTGGCATAAGATGTGTGGCATCAGGCGGGTTGCAGCATCAAAGTAGTAGCTGAGGCAGGTAGTCAGAAGAAAGCGGTCTCTTGTATCAAAGTGTTGGTGTGGCACCATGGATGATCTAATCTGATGCATCAGGAATAGTGATGGCCTTGTGGTTGGTTTGCGGCGAAATTTGAGCGTTCACGATCCGCCGAACATGCGAACATTAGAGATGTCGCGAACATAAAATTTTCAGTTTGCGATCGGCGAGCGCAAATTTACTCAAATGTTTGCGAACGGGCGAACCGGGCAAACCGCCATAGACTTCAATAGGCAGGCGAATTTTAAAACCCACAGGGACTCTTTCTAGCCACAATAGTGATGGAAAAGTTGTTTCAAGGGGACTAACACCTGGACTGTGGCAGGAGGGGGATTCATGTCAAAACTCCTATGGAAAATTACGTCGTTGATGCAGAGTCGGGTTTTAATCCATAAAGGGCATAAATCAAATAACATTCCTAAATTGTTTGGAATAACGTGCTTTAAAACATCCAGTGTGTGTATACGATCAGGTATGATGTTGTATCGATTAGGTAGTGTAAGGGTTACGCCCACTTCACAGTGACAGACCAAGCTCTGGCAGACCAAACTCCCCGTTTAACGCACCGCAAACAACCGCAAAGAGTTGTCAATAGTTGACATACTCATGACATAAATTTTATTCCTCTTTGCGTCAATCTTTGTGTAGTCATGACTGTGCTTGTGTGCACATTCGGGAGATTGCAGGCGATGGCGATTTTTCAAAGCCTATGGTCATGCTGAGGTAGTTTAGTGACAGTTAAGTGACCCAGAAAACAATGATTTTGTAGTGTGGGCCCATTGTTGGCCTAGTAGGCTTTAACCTCCTCCGGACCGCGGTACGCAGGATTGCGTCCTGCCGGCGGTCCTGCTCTTCTGGGTGGACGCATATACGCGTCCTCCAGCGAGAGCCGAGATTTCCTGTGAACGCGCGCACGCAGGAGCGTGCGCTCACAGGAACGGAAGGTAAGAGAGTGGATCTCCAGCCTGCCAGCGGCGATCGCTCGCTGGCAGGCTGGAGATGTTTCTTTTTTTAACCCCTAACAGGTATATTAGACGCTGTTTTGATAACAGCGTCTAATATACCTGCTACCTGGTCCTCTGGTGATCCCTTTTGTTTGGATCGACCACCAGAGGACACAGGTAGCTCAGTAAAGTAACACAAAACACTACACTACACTACCCCCCCGTCACTTATTAACCCTTTATGAACCACTGATCACCCCATACAGACTCCCTGATCACCCCCCTGTCATTGATCACCCCCCTGTCATTGATCACCCCCCCTGTCAGGCTCCGTTCAGACCTCCGTATGATTTTTACGGATCCACTGATATATGGATCGGATCCGCAAAATGCATACGGACGTCTGAATGGAGCCTTACAGGGGGGTGATCAATGACAGGCGGGTGATCACCCATATAGACTTCCCGATCACCCCCCTGTCATTGATCACCCCCCTGTCATTGATCACCCTCCTGTAAGGCTCCGTTCAGACGTCCGTATGATTTTTACGGATCCACTGATACATGGATCGGATCCACAAAACGCATACGGACGTCTGAATGGAGCCTTACAGGGGGGTGATCAATGACAAGGGGGTGATCACGCATATAGACTTCCTGATCACCCCCCTGTCATTGATCACCCCCCTGTCATTGATCACCCCCCTGTAAGGCTCCGTTCAGACATCCGTATGATTTTTACGGATCCACTGATACATGGATCGGATCCGCAAAACGCATACGGACGTCTGAATGGAGCCTTACAGGGGGGTGATCAATGACAAGGGGGTGATCACGCATATAGACTTCCTGATCACTTCCCTGTCATTGATCACCCCCCTGTCATTGATCACCCCCCTGTAAGGCTCCATTCAGACGTCCGTATGATTTTTACGGATCCACGGATACATGGATCGGATCCGCAAAACACATACGGACGTCTGAATGGAGCCTTACAGGGGGGTGATCAATGCCAAGGGGGTGATCACCTCATATATACTCCCTGATCACCCCCTGACATTGATCACCCCCCTGTCATTGATCACCCCCCTGTAAGGCTCCATTCAGACGTCCGTATGATTTTTACGGATCCACGGATACATGGATCGGATCCGCAAAACACATACGGACGTCTGAATGGAGCCTTACAGGGGGGTGATCAATGCCAAGGGGGTGATCACCTCATATACACTCCCTGATCACCCCCTGACATTGATCACCCCCTTGTCATTGATCACCCACCTGTAAGGCTCCATTCAGACGTCCGTATGTGTTTTTCGGATCCGATCCGTGGATCCGTAAAAATCATATGGACATCTGAATGGAGCCTTTCAGAGGGGTGATCAATGACAGAGGGGTGATCAGGGAGTGTATATGAGGTGATCACCCCATATACACTCCCTGATCACCCCCCTGTCATTGATCACCCCCCCTGTAAGGCTCCATTCAGACATTTTTTTGGCCCAAGTTAGCGGAAATATTTTTTTTGTTTGTTTTTTCTTACGAAGTCTCATATTCCACTAACTTGTGTCCAAAAAATAAAATCTCACATGAACTCACCATACCCCTCACGGAATCCAAATGCGTAACATTTTTTAGACATTTATATTCCAGACTTCTTCTCACGCTTTAGGGCCCCTAAAAAGCCAGGGCAGTATAAATACCCCACATGTGACCCCATTTCAGAAAGAAGACACCCCAAGGTATTCCGTGAGGTGCATATTGAGTCCATGAAAGATTGAAATTTTTGTCCCAAGTTAGCGGAAAGTGAGACTTTGTGAGAAAAAACAAAAAAATATCAATTTCCGCTAACTTATGCAACAAAAAAAAATTTCTATGAACTCGCCATGCCCCTCATTGAATACCTTGGGGTTTCTTCTTTCCAAAATGGGGTCACATGTGGGGTATTTATACTGCCCTGGCTTTTTAGGGGCCCTAAAGCGTGAGAAGAAGTCTGGGATCCAAATGTCTAAAAATGCCCTCCTAAAAGGAATTTGGGCCGCATTGCGCATCTAGGCTGCAAAAAAGTGTCACACATCTGGTATCGCCGTACTCAGGAGAAGTTGGGGAATGTGTTTTGGGGTGTCATTTTACATATACCCATGCTGGGTGAGATAAATATCTTGGTCAAATGCCAACTTTGTTTAAAAAAATGGGAAAAGTTGTCATTTGCCGAGATATTTCTCTCACCCAGCATGGGTATATGTAAAATTACACCCCAAAACACATTCCCCAACTTCTCCTGAGTACAACGATACCAGATGTGTGACACTTTATTGCAGCCTAGGTGGGCAAAGGGGCACACATTCCAAAGTGCACCTTTCGGATTTCACCGGTCATTTTTTACAGATTTAGATTGCAAACTACTTCTCACACATATCGGCCCCTAAATTGCCAGGGCAGTATAACTACGGCACAAGTGACCCCATTTTGGAAAGAAGACACCCCAAGGTATTCCGTGACAGGCATGGCGAGTTCCTAGAATTTTTTATTTTTTGTCGCAAGTTAGTAGAATATGAGACTTTGTAAGGAAAAAAATGATTAAAAAAAATCAGCATTTTCCGCTAACTTGTGACAAAAAATTAAAAATTCTAGAAACTCGCCATGCCCCTCACGAAATACCTTGGGGTGTCTTATTTCCAAAATGGGGTCACTTGTGGCGTAGTTATACTGCCCTGGCAATTTAGGGGCCCAAATGTGTGAGAAGTACTTTGCAATCAAAATGTGTAAAAAATGGCCTGCGAAATCCGAAAGGTGCTCTTTGGAATATGTGCCCCTTTGCCCACCTTGGCTGCAAAAAAGTGTCACACATCTGGTATTTCCGTACTCAGGAGAAGTTGGGGAATGTGTTTTGGGGTGTCATTTTACATATACCCATGCTGGGTGAGAAAAATATCTTGGTCAAATGCCAACTTTGTATAAAAAAATTGGAAAAGTTGTCTTTTGCCAAGATATTTCTCTCACCCAGCATGGTTAGATGTAAAATTACACCACAAAACACATTCCCCAACTTCTCCTGAGTACGGAGATACCAGATGTGTGACACTTTTTTGCAGCCTAGGTGGGCAAAGGGACCCACATTCCAAAGTGCACCTTTCGGATTTCACCGGTCATTTTTTACACATTTTGATTGCAAAGTACTTCTCACACATATGGGCCCCTGAATTGCCAGGGCAGTATAACTACGCCACAAGTGACCCCATTTTGGAAAGAAGACACCCCAAGGTATTCCGTGAGGGGCATGGCGAGTTCCTAGAATTTTTAATTTTTTGTCGCAAGTTAGTGGAATATGAGACTTTGTAAGGAAAAAATAAATAAAAAGTTCTATGAACTCACTATGCCCATCAGCGAATACCTTAGGGTGTCTACTTTCCGAAATGGGGTCATTTGTGGGGTTTTTCTACTGTTTGGGCATTGTAGAACCTCAGGAATCATGACAGGTGCTCAGAAAGTCAGAGCTGTTTCAAAAAGCGGAAATTCACATTTTTGTACCATAGTGTGTAAACGCTATAACTTTTACCCAAACCATTTTTTTTTTTGCCCAAACATTTTTTTTTTTATAAAAGACATGTAGAACAATAAATTTGGCGAAAAATTTATATATGGATGTCGTTTTTTTTTGCTAAATTTTACAGCTGAAAGTGAAAAATGTCATTTTTTTGCAAAAAAATCGTTACATTTTGATTAATAACAAAAAAAGTAAAAATGTTAGCAGCAATAAAATACCACCAAATAAAAGTTCTATTAGTGAGAAGAAAAGGAGGTAAAATTAATTTGGGTGGTAAGTTGCATGACCGAGCGATAAACGGTGAAAGTAGTGTAGTGCAGAAGTATAAAAAGTGGCCTGGTCATGAAGGGGGTTTTAGCTAGCGGGGTTGAAGTGGTTAATGATCACCAAGAAAAGTAATGTTTTTTCTATGAAAAATTATCCAGCTGATCGCTTTTGGTCTGTTCACAATGAAGCAACGACCTTATCATCTGGAGTGTGCCAACATTGCCAACACACTCAGAGGTGATCACTTCATTGTGATACACAAGCACCTTCACCACAACAAGGTAACGATAACGAAGGGGAATTGACACATGTATGTGCCTTTTTTTTTTTGCAGCACTGTGCAGCCACAGTGCAGCACCAGAGGCCAGAAAAATTAGGCATGCACACATGCCTGAAAAATTAGGCATCGTTGCAGCATTGTTGCATTGCTGTAGCAGCGGCCGGAAAAAATGTATGTTTTCCAGGCAGAAAGTGTACTAAAACATTGCAGCTTGAACCCTAGTTGGTGGCGGAGAAGTCACGCAAGTCATCCGGCATGCAGAGATTAAATACAGCAGCGTGGGGACCATTTTTAGCCCAAGGCATCTCATCAGGCCTTTTTTAGTCAAATGCATCCCCCACTGTCAGTCCCTTCGGGATCCATGCCTCATTCATCTTAATAAAGGTGAGGTAATCTAGACTTTTTTTACCTAGGCGACTTCTCTTCTCAGTGACAATACCTCCTGCTGCGCTGAAGGTCCTTTCTGACAGGACACTTGAAGCGGGGCAGGTCAGAAGTTCTATCGCAAATTGGGATAGCTCAGGCCACAGGTCAAGCCTGCACACCCAGTAGTCAAGGGGTTCATCGCTCCTCAGAGTGTCGATATCTGCAGTTAAGGCAAGATAGTCTGCTACCTGTCGGTCGAGTCGTTCTCTGAGGGTGGACCTCAAAGGGCTGTGGCGATGCGTAGGACTTAAAAAGCTCTGCATGTCCTCCATCAACAACACGTCTGTAAAGCGTCCTGTCCTTGCCGACGTTGTCCTGGTAGGAGGAGGATTACTTTCATCTCTTCCCCTGTTAGATTCCCGTTGTGCTGTGACATCACCCTTATACGCTGTGTAAAGCATACTTTTTAACTTGTTTTGGAACTGCTGCATCCTTTCCGACTTCCGGTAATTTGGTAACATTTCAGCCAAATTCTGCTTATAACGGGGGTCTACTAGGGTGGCCACCCAGTACAGGTCATTCTCCTTCAGCCTTTTTATACGAGGGTCCCTCAACAGGCATGACAGCATGAAGGACCTCATTTGCACAAGGTTGGATGCCGAGCTACTCATTTCCCGTTCCTTGTTCTCACTGATCTCATTGAAGGTCTGTTCTTCCCCCCAGCCACGTACAACACCACGGGTCCCAGATAGGTGACAACAAGCACCCTGGGATGCTTGCTGTGGTTGGTCTTCCTCCTCCTCAAAGCAACATTCCTCCTCTGACTCCTCTTCCTCAGACTCCTTTTCCAGAGTTGCCGCAGGTTCAGCAAGCGATGATGATAAGGCTGTTTTTGGTGGTGATGGTGACCACAACTCTTCCTCTTCACGCTCATCTACCGCCTGATCCAGCACTCTTCGCACGCTCCAGGAAGAAAACAAATGGGATGAGGTCGCTGATGGTGCCTTCGATGCAACTGACTAGGTTTGTAACCTCCTCAAAAGGACGCATGAGCGTCCAGTAACGTGGCTAAAATATACCCAGCTCCGCAGAGGCTGTCCTAGCACCCCGGTCAAACAAATACTCGTTGATGGCTTTTTCTTGTTGACGCAGGCGGTCGAACATTAGGAGTGTTGAATTCCAACGTGTCGGTCTGTCGCAAATCAAGCGCCTCACTGGCATGTTGTTTCGCCGCTGAATATTGGAAAAGTGCGCCATGGCTGTGTAGGAACTCCTGAAATGGCCACACACCTTCCTGGCCTGCTTGAGGACGTCCTGTAAGCCTGGGTACTTATACACAAAGCGTTGTACGATCAGATTCAACACATGTGCCATGCACGGCACATGTGTCAACTTGCCCAAATTCAATGTCGCCAACAGATTGCTTCCATTGTCACACACCACTTTGCCGATCTCCAGTTTGTGCGGGGTCAGCCACTGATCCACCTGTGCGTTCAGGGCGGACAGGAGTGCTGGTTTGGTGTGACTCTCTGCTTTCAGGCAAGTCAACCCCAAGACGGCGTGACACTGTAGTATCCGGGATGTGGAATAGCCCCTGGGGAGCTAGGGGGGTGCAGTTGATGTGGAGCAAGACGCAGCAGCAGAAGAGGACTCAGCCGAGGAGGTTAGCAAAGAGGATGGAGTAGGAGGAGTAGAGGAGGTGGCAACAAGCCTGCCTGCAAGTCGTGGCGGTGTCACAACTCTGCTGCATAGCCACGCATTCCATGCTTGGCAGCCGTCAGCAGGTTTACCCAATGCGCAGTGTACGTGATATACCTGCCCTGACCGTGCTTTACAGACCAGGTATCAGTGGTCAGATGGACGCTTGCCCCAACACTGTGTGCCAGACATGCCATGACTTCCTTTTCCACAATCGAGTACAGGTTGGGGATTGCCTTTTGTGAAAAAAAAATTTGGCAGGGTACCTTCCACTGTGGTGTCCCAATAGTTACAATTTTTTTGAAGGCCTCAGACTCCACCAGCTTGTATGGTAAAAGCTGGAGGGCTAAGAGTTCCGACAAGCCAGCTGTCAGACGCCGGGCAAGGGGGTGACATTGGCTTCTTACGCTCAAACATTTCCTTGACAGACACCTGACTGTGGGCAGATGAGCAGGAACTGCTGAAGGTGAGAGGCGGAGTGGCGGGTGGTTGAGAGGGGGCAAGGAGGACAGCAGTGGTTGACGTGGCTGAAGATGCTTGATCAGGAGGAGGATGGTGGCTTTGAGTTTGTGTGATGCTTGTACTCGTGTGTTGATCTCATAGGCGTTTGTGATGTGAGATCATGTGCCTTCGCAAAGCAGTTGCAGTTGGGTGTTGGACTTCCCACGACTCAGTTTCTTTTGGCACAGGTTGCAAATGGCATCACTGTTATCAGAGGCAGACACACAAAAAAATGCCACACTGCTGAGCTTTGCAATGACGGCATTCTGGTGGTGGCAACAGCATGCGTTGATTTGCGTGCTGTCTGGCTGACCCCGGGTGCTGATACATGTTGTCTGACTGTGCCACTAGCTCCTTGCGACGACCTCCCACTGCTTCCAAATCGTCTCCTCCTCCTCTCTGTCTCCCCATCTGAACTTTCCCCCTGTTCTTCTTCTCTTCGAGTGGGCACCCAAGTGACATCCACGGACACATCGTCATCATTAACCGCTTCACTTGTATCTGACAACTCAGCAAAGGAAGCAGCAGCGGGTACAACATCATCATCATCACACAGTATGTCTATGTGTGTAATGCTGCCTGACTGAGACATATCCCTGTTATCTACATCCCCTTGCAATAATGGTTGCGCATCACTCATTTCTTCCAACTGATGTGTAAATAACTCCTCTGACAGATCAAGTGAAGCGGCTGTGGTGCTAGTGTTGGTGGTGGCGGCAGGCGGGCGAGTGGTAACTTGAGAGGTGCCCAAAGCTGAGCTGGAGGAGGATGGTGCGTTAAAGTTCCGAGCGGAAGCTGTAGAAGATTGGGTGTCCTGTGTTAGCCAGTCAACTATGTCCTCAGAACTTTTTGAGTTCAGGGTACGTGGCCTCTGAACACTGGGCATTATTCTAGGGCCAAAGGGAATCACAGCACCTTGACCACGACGGCCCCTGTGGGGTGGCCTGCCTCTGCCTGTCATTTTTTTTATATTAGTTAAGTTGTACTATGCGTGCAAGCTACTGTGACACCAGATATGAATGGCGCTGAAGTGACACTATGCACTGGCACTGGGCCTTAGATGCACAAACACATTTGTGCAACTGACTGCTAATTATTCAGTCAAAATTGTTGTTTTTCTTTAAATGGAATCGAATATGACACCAGTTATGAGTTGCGCTGCAGTGATACTATGCACTTGCAGCTGGGCCTTTAACACACAAACACGTGTGTGCAACTGACTGCTATTTATTCACTCAAAATTGTTCTTTTTCTTTAAATGGAAACGAATGTGACACCAGATATGAGTTGCGCTGCAGTGACACTATGCACTGCACTGGGCCTTAAACACACAAACACGTGTGCAACTGACTGCTAATTATTCAGTCAAAATTGTTGTTTTCCTTTAAATGGAATCGAATGTGACACCAGTTATGAGTTGCGCTGCAGTGACACTATGCGCTTGCAGCTGGGCCTTTAACACACAAACACGTGTGTGCAACTGACTGCTACTTATTCCATCAAAATTGTTGTTTTTCTTTATGTTTTATTATTACAGTCAAAAAATTATTATTATTTTTTTTTGCAAGCTACTGTGACACCAGATATGAGTGGTGGCACTGGGCAAGTGGGCACAGTATACGCTGTGAGCCTGACACACACATTCTGGCAGGCAGGCAACTGCAATTAGATTGCACAGGGAAAAAAAATAATTCAGACTGATGTTCTAACCCTAAAAAGGGCTTTTTGGGGTGCTGTCCTTATAGCAGACATCAGATGATTCTTTCAGAACTGTAGTGGACACTGAATACACTTGCCTAGCTATCGATTTCCCTATTAAATCAGCAGCAGCTACACTGTCCCTCCTCTCACTAAGAATGCAGCTTCCGAATGAATCTAAAATGGATGCTGTCCAGGAGGTGGGAGGGTCTGGGAGGGAGGGTCTGCTGCTGATTGGCAGGAATGTGTCTGCTGACTGTGAGGTACACGGTCAAAGTTTACACAATGATGACGAATAGGGGGCGGATCGAACATCGCATATGTTCGCCCGCCCCAGCGAACGTGAACAAGCTATGTTCGCCGGGAACTGTTTGCTGGCGAATAGTTTGGGACAACTCTAGTTAGCATACAATAGCGACCAGGGACATCACGACTCAGGGCCACCCAGAAGCATTCACGAGGTTCCTGATACAGGATCGTCCCTATCTGAGTGGCTATTCCATTTATAGGCAGGGCATAAATAGCGAGAGGGTCATCTAACAGGAGAGAGCCTATAGCTATATATTAGGCCCAATCTCTGCCATTCCTTGCCCCATAGCTAAGTATCAACTTAATGATATCTTCCATTTTGTTTTCTTATTTTACTGTTATGTGGT
Source organism: Bufo gargarizans (assembly GCF_014858855.1). Lineage (NCBI taxonomy): Eukaryota > Metazoa > Chordata > Amphibia > Anura > Bufonidae > Bufo > Bufo gargarizans. The sequence goes on along the minus strand of NC_058081.1, from coordinate 225,727,820 downwards.
TTGTGTTGGAGGGTTTGTAGCTATTTCAGATAGATATTAAAAGTTAAGCTTTATGGGTGGTTACTTGTGATATTGTTCAGTGGCTCACTCAGCCTTCTGCTTCTGCACCCTCCTCACTCTCTGCTCTGTGCACCCCAAAATACATCACCATCACCATAGCCCCTCCACTCGAGTCATAGGAATTATATTCCCATCCATTCCCAGACCTTATAGACATGCAGCCATTCTTGGCATCGGATGAGGAAGAGGAGGTAGCAATGGCCGCCGCCCAGCAGTCTGAAGACAGTACCCAGATCAGCCCAAGGAGGGTGGTCCCCGCTGATGCTGCCTACTCCGAGATCTCTAATGTCAGTGGTGGTGAAGGTGGCGATAATGACGTGTTGATGAACGTCACGTGGGTGCCCACAATAGAGGAAGAGGAAGGGAGTTCAGAGGGAGATACGGAGCAGCAGATAGAGAGGAGAAGGAGGAGAAGCAGGCAGAACTCACAGTGCACAGGAGGCAAAAAGCAGACTGCAAATGTATCTGGAGCGAGCCATCCACCATGCACGGTCATATCTGGCACTCCGAGGATGCCGGCACATGGCTCCGCCGTGTGGGCTTTTTTTAACGTGTCAGCTGCTGATAATAGTGTTGCCATCTGCAGCCTGTTCTGTCAACGCATAAGTCGTGGTAAGCCAAACACTCACCTAGGGATGACCGCCTTAAGTAGACACCTAGCCTCTTATCACCGAGCCCAGTAGGAGCGACACCATCAGAACCCACAAAGCCCCACTCCCGGCACTCTATGTCCTGCCTTTTCTCCTTCTCCTCTCTCCTTCTTTTTGCCCTTCACTCCACCTTCCACTGTGCCATTGTCTCGTTCATTTGGCACAAGGCAGGCTTCCGTGGCCCAAATGTTCGAGCGTAAAAAAATGATGACGCTGGGTAATCCTATTGTCTAACGGCTGACCGCTGGCTTGTCGTAACTTCTAGCACGCCAACTACTGCCATATAAATTGGTGGACTCGGAAGCCTTTAGAAAAGTTATGGCCATTGGCACACCGCAATGGAAGGTCCCCCGGAAGGAAATATTTCTCCCAGAAGGGCATCCCTGAACTATATGGCCACGTTCAGCGGCAAGTTAAGATACATCTGACCACAGACACGTGGTCTAGCAAACACAGGCAGGGAAGGTACATAACTTTTACTGTCCACTGGGTGAACCTTTTGACGGCCATCAAGCATGTAACCCGTGGCACCCGTGTGGATTTGGTGTTACTGCCACCGATTGCATGCAGGCCTGCCTCCTTTTTTCTTCCTCCTACTCCATCCTCCATTTCCTCCTCGGCTGTCTCCTCTTTTTCCACTGCTACCACCTCTTCCACTGCACCCCCCCAAGCTCCCCATTCAATGTGCCAGGTGAGACGTTGCCATGCTATGCTGCAGAAGCCTAGAGCCACACAGGCCGATCAGTGGCTAACCCCACTCAATTTGACAGTTGGTAAAGTGGTGTGCGACAACGGTGCCAATGTGCTGAGATCGCTGAAACAGGTCAAAGTGACACACATCTTGAACTTAGTCATACAGCAATTTGTTGCCAAATACCCCGTGGTCCAGAATGTCTTGCGGCAGGCCAGGAAAATCTCTGGCCATTTTAGAAGATCTTACACTGCCGAGCTCGCCTTGCTGACGTTCAGCGGCACCACTTGCCCGTCAGAAATCTGATTTGTGACTGCCTAACGCGCTGGAACTCCACCTTGTATATGCCTAATAGGCTGTTAACGACTACCTGTATGACCTCTGTGGCAGCACAGGTTCTGTGGAGCTTGTTTTTATTTTACTGTACAAGTGGCTGCTCATGCGCAACGCATGCAGACTTCTGCGGCCATTTGATGAGATCGCCAAACTGATCAGTTGCAGCCAGGGAGCAATCAGTGACCTCATACCTTACGCCTTCTTTCTGGAGCGTGCATTGGGTCCTGTCATTGATCAAGCCATCGAGGAGCAGGAGCTGGAAGATGAAGAAATCGCAATGCTGAATGAATTCCTAGGGGGGGCTACTCCATCTGAGACAAGGGGGAGGACACTGAGGATGACATTCTCCTGGGCAATAAGCAGGAGCCAGGGCACTCCACCGCTTCTAATTTAGTGTAAATGGGGTCCTTCATGCTCCAGTGTTTGAAGAGGGACCCCGTATGAAAAGCATAAAGGTCAAGGACCTGTACTGGGTGAATACACGTTCTTAGACCGCCAGTACAAACACAAAATGACGGACATGTTACCAGCATCACATAGGGCTGTCAACATGCAGCATTTCCAGGCGTTTCTGCGAGAGATGCTGCATTCTGCTGTTGCTAGCACTGGCAGAGGAATTTCCACCCACAGCGAAACAGGTGCTGGTGCCAATCCTACCGCACCTGCAAAAAGAGGGCGGTTTGAAGATGTGTTGGTCACTTCGGATATGAGATTATTCTTGCAGCCAACCCATCGACAGCCGCCCTCCAGATCCAGCCTCAGGGAACACTTAGACCGACAGCTGTCTGACTACATCGGGTTAACAGCCTATGTGGATGCTCTGAGAAGTGAGGAACCCCTTGACTACTGGGTGTGCAGGCTTGACCTGTGGCCAAAGCTGGCACAATTTGCCATGGAACTCTTTGCCATGGAATCTCTTCACACGTGTAGCTTCCATGTTTGGAAAAATTGTGATTCATTAACACGAAGCGAGAGGAAATTCGCATTCGTTCAGAATCATTTCCTGAAATTTCAGCTTTAATTCGCTCATCTCTAATTATTACAAACGAATGCACTATTAGAATGACTAGTATGTATATATTTTTTGTATCTACAAAAATAGATATGACATTGAATTTACTCTTTTTTTTAATTTTTATAAATTCATTATTTTTAAGACTGTATTATTTGTCAGGCTGACTGGCCTAGAAATATGTATTTTACAAGAAAAATTATAAAATGAAATTACCTACAAAGTGTTTTTGTATAATTTGTAGAACTTTGCTTCTAAATAATCTGTATACATGGTATGAAGTATGGACATTAAATGTACATTTGAATCAACTAAGAACTAAAAAAAATAAAATATGTGAAGTGCTGGATGGAAATTTGATATTACTTTTTGAAGTCTTGTAAATTACTTACTTAAATGGGTTTTCAGTATTTTGACATTGATGGCTTATCCTTAGGATAGGTCATTAATATCAGATGAGTAGTGGTACAGCACCTTTCACCCACACCAGTTAGCTGCTTGGGAATAGCTCAGATGCTGGAGGTAAATACTCTAACTACACAGCTGTGTCCATTGTGTAGTGTAAGGAGCTGGTTACATTCGCCTTATTGGGTACACTGTGGCAATTATCAGTTCCATCCACTACACAACAGTTGGGGCTGTATAGTTTAGGCGCTGAAGCTACTCCAGAACAACTGAAGAGCTGAGGTTTCTAGTGTTGGACCCTTGGCAATCTAATACTAATGGCCTATCCTAAGGATAGGCCATCAATATCAAAATACTGGAAAACCTCTTTAACCCCTTAAAGACCTTGCCATTTTTCAACTTAAAGGGGTATTCCCATCTCACCACTTTCATCTCCTGCTATCTACTTGTTATGTGGGTGGTACTCTTCCCCTTTCATCACATGACATGTGCACTCTCCCAATGCTCCTACAGAAACTTGTAGTAGCAGTGCTATACAAGATGCTGCTCCTTGTAACCCTTGATAAGGTTATGAAAAGAGAGGCTTTGTGTGTGCATAGTTAGGAGGAGGTTGGAGAAGTGGCACTGCTTATCACCAGGGTTACCTTCAGCCTAGGCAGCTTCCGTTTCAGTTTCATGGATGTGACAGCTTAGGAAACCTTAGCAGAAGAATGCTTCAGACTGCTATCCTGGAGCTGCTCTCAGGTTTCCACTACTGTGTGCTGAGCCGTCTTGTCTCTTCTCCCTAACCCCATTCATGCCAGACACAAGGAAGGACCCTGCAGTGCACTCTCCCATCCTACAGACCATGATTGTGGATTACAGCATTTCTGTGCCTCACTGCTCATATGCTGTGTCTCATCTGCTGCTCACCTCAATAAGCACTGACACTCCAGTGAAAGAGTTGCAGAGGAGCACGGCATGAAGGCTGTGACAGCGGGTCCCTGCTCTGTGCACAATGCTGGAGGCAGAAGAGGCTGCCCTATTTACCCTGCACAGCAGAGGATCAATACAGAGCGGCTTCACAGTTTAGGGACTGAAAGCCGGCTGGTCACTTCTACAGCACAGTGGCCAGCTGGGGAGCTAGCGCACATGAACAAGCAATGCGCAGTCCTGTTGGCCTGGCCAGCCACATAGAGACAAACAGAGGCATTTGCGCAAGCACAGCTACAAGTGTAGCAGTAGCGCAGTGGTGGGTGTAACTAACGGGCAAACATAAAAAAGGGAGGAGGAGGAACACTTAGCAAACAATTCAGAAAAAAAAAAAGGTAACTGCAAAAGTTTATAATTTTATATTGGCAACTAGCTTAACTGTGATCATCAAGATGGGAATACCCCTTTAAGGACCAGGTTGTTTTTTGGATATTTGATGTGTCACTTTATGTGGTAATAAATTTGGAGAACTTTTACTTATCCAAGCCACTCTTAGATCGTTTTCTTGTGACAAATTGCGCTTCCTTTATTTATAAAAGAAAATCCAAAATTTACATAATTTGGAAAAATTCACAATATTCTAAATTTTAGTTTCTCTGCTTCTAAGACAGATGGTGATACCTACTTAGGAAACTGAAGATGAAGTTTAAAAATGTCAGGGTTTTTTTTTCTGCAGATTTTCAATTTCAATCCATTTTTTCCAGTAACACAGCAAGGGTTAACAGCCAAACAAAACATTATATTTATTACCATGAATCTACAATATACATAAACACCCCATATGTTGTCACACATGTATGGGCACACAGCAGGGTGCAAAAGTGAAGAAGAAACATATGTATTTTGGAGGAAAGATTTCACTGGGATAATTTTAAGTTGCCATGTCACATTTGAAGACCTCCTGATGCACCCCTAAAGTAAAAACTCCCAAAAAAATGACCCCATTTTGGAAACTATGGGATAAATTGACCATTTTATTTGTATAATTTTGAGGTACTTATGATTTTCGACCATTTTCTGAAAGCAGTATTTATTTTATTTTTCTGCTAATTGTCTTGTAAAGGGGATTGTTTTTTGCGTGAAGCTTTTACTGTTACCATTTGTGGATACATATTAGTTTTTTTTGATAATTCAGTACTACACTTTCTGGGGCAATATGATCAAAAAATGGTTGTTTGGGTTAAACTTTGACACATATGTGGGAATGATCCTATAAAATTAATTATTGGGATATACACATAGCAATAAAATGAATACATACCTAAGAGATCTCTTTGGCTATCTTTCATGGCCCTTTTGAAAGGAAGACCATTTGCTTGTCTCAACTAACCTATCTGTCCTAATGGACAAACAATCTTTACACTGTTCCTAATGTGTTCTATTCTGGACTGAGACAAAAATAACTCTAATTGAGTTTTGTCATCATAAAAGTGGCTATAGCGTCAGCCAGTGGCTGCTGCTGCGCTCACCTACTCTGGTCCACAGCAACGCAGACCTGTTAACTCTCTTTCCCGGCAGGCCTGGTTACCAGAGTAGCTCTGTTCTTCTATTAGTGTTATAGTCTGCTTTTATCCAACTACGTCTATTGCTCTGATTATAGGGCATACTCTCACTCAAGCTCTTAAATAGCCAGTGCACACCCCAATTACTCTACCTGATCTCTGTTCGGACCCTGAGCTGCTTGCCCTAACCTCAGACTGTTTTAAGATTTCACTTACTCTGCCCACCCTAACCTTGGCCTGTCCCTTGCTACAGTTTTTGCCTGGTCCCTCGGTGCTTCATTTTGGTGTCTCTTGACCCCCTAGCTGACCTGTAAGTTGAACACAGACTACTTAGAGGTAGTGGCCTGGTGATTCCCTGTAGCGCAGTTTAGATTCTTGTATATAGGTTAAAGTGTAAATACCAGGGGGCCACTTTGATAAAAACCCTTAGGACTAGCCTTAAATCAAATCTGTTATTCTGGTGGCACAGTGGATCCACAATCACTTTGCAAGAAGTTTCAGAAATGCTAACATTAGATTCAGAAATGCAAATAATAGTAGGTAAATTTAAAGGATAACTGTCACACTTAGACCCTAATTTCAATTGTCATATATATAGTTACTAATAACATGATATTCCAGAATCAGTTACTATTAGACTGACTTACCCCATATTTAATAAGATTCAGCCCTTAGCAACCAGTCTGCATAAAACTGCAGTCTCCCTATTCAGTTAAGATGGCCGCCACTGCCCTCACCCTGAGGCTAAACCCGCCTGTCCTCACAAGCCAGTAACAATAGCCCCCCAAAAGTGTCAGTAACCAGAGCCCTCCCCCCTAAAGGGTTAATCTCCTGCAGCACAAAAGGGTCCTCTTACCACATGTTTCTCATTTATTCACTGAGCAGATGGCAGATCTACCTTCCCTGGTCTGCGCTGCTTCGACTCTGCATTCTCCAGCTCTTCTGAGTGAGGGAGCGTCTGCCAAGCGCAGGGACAGAGAGAAGTGCACACAGCCCAGGCACTGTTATCAGCTGCTGGGGAGGACCTGGCTTTAATCATTTACTTACAGTCCCTGGCTGTCCAGTAATCTGACCTTGCACGCAGCGTACGGACCATGCCTAGCAACCCTATTTTAAGCACAGGTAAAAGTAGGCAGTACAGGGAACAAAACTGTGGAATTAAGGGGTAATTGAGTACACAGTGAAAAGTAGAAATAGGGCCACCAAGGAGATATTAATCACCAAAATCCAATACTCCCCCCCAAAAAAATGACAGTTATACTTTAAACTTAAAAGGGTTGTGCAGAATAGGTCATCAATATCCGATCGGTCAGGGTCTGACTTCCAACACCCCCACTGATCAGCTGTTCAGCTGTTTGAAGAGGAGGCGGTGCTCGTACGAATGCTATTTTCTCTTCAATATTACACTGTGTGTTGTCTTGGAAGTCTTGGCAGCGCACTCTTGTAATTATACTGCACTGCTGCTGCCAGGGAGACAGCATGCGGTGTAATCTTGAAGTGGAAGTAGCGTTCATACAATCAGTGCTTCCTCTTCAAACAGCTGATTGGGGTGCCGGATTTTCATAGGTCAGATAGTGATGACCTATTCTGAGGATAGATCATTAATATATTTCCTGGCTACATAATCTCTTTAAAACATATGGACAGCTTTGGGGATATTTTTAATTATTTAATTTGAATTGTTTTGGGCTAAAAATCACTTTTTAAATAGGTCTTTATTAAAAATGTTGCACATGTTTCCTCTATAGCTCTCAATTTCACCAAGCTGACCCCCAGAAGAAGTTTAGGAAGAAAAACATACATTGAGGTGGCCAGTGCTCTACCTCGATCAATATTCACACATTATTTTTTGTACAGTATATTTATATATTTATATTTTTTCCTTTTTAGCACTACTATTGATTGTATTTCCTTGGCTAATGATGGTTGTTTGCCATGTAATAGTTATTAATGGACATTAATAATGCATATTATTTGCTGTTTACTTAACAATGCTTAGGTACCACCACTTTTGTGTATTGAAAGCCCCATTTATACTGTCTTTTTCAAAATATAATTTTATGGGTCTAATTAATAAAGTGACAATTTTACTGTTTAGCCATTGGTCCTGCACAATTTTATGGGTTTGTTGTGTATAGACATGGCACATTGCATTGTTATTCATGCTGTAGACCCTTATATTAAATCTGTCCTTGTCTGACCATAAACTAGCTGTATTGTCTTAAAATAAGCTTATGTTTCTCTCTTTTCCAGACATCCTGTCATATCTATGTACAAGCTCTGAATACTCATGGCTTCCATGGCTGAGATATTATACAGTGTCTATGAAACATGTCATTAATGTCCCCCTTGATTGGCTTAGGCTGATTGAAAGGCATTATGGCCATTCCTGATGACCACGGCCCCGTCCTGATGTCTTGTGATCCTCCTTCCTTTTCACTGCCATGATGTTCTGTTTTCTGATAGTCTGACATTGCTGTTGCATTTTGACTGATTTATTCAAATTGAATTACAAACGTTAAAGATTCTCTGGATTTATTCATATATTTCACTGTCAATATTTAATGGGGAAAAGTCCAATAAAGAGATAAGACTATTAATAACAGTATTTGTAAACAGGCTCATTCTGGCCCACATGGAACAGGTGAATCCCCTAGTGGGCCCATGAGCAAGGTGGGTCCCTAGTCTCCCACCTACTGCACAAGTGGCAGATAACACAGTAGACTAACTGCACATTTAACTAGGCAGTGTATAGCACTTAAACGAGTCTAAAGTAATACAAAAGCTGCCTAGATTATTTAAGAAATTACCCAGTTTATCATTATAGACACAACCAGGTAGTTGTAAATGCAAGGTTTCCTACACATGCTGCCCACCACTGATGTTCTTCTACAGGCTGAAGGTAGCCATGCAGCTATTAACTTGAGATAATGTCAGACAATATTGTTTTCTATTAAATACGGTATCAGGAATTGTTATACAAAATAGTTCCTGTGTGCATTCTATTTTTCTATCTCCCATTAATCTCCAAAAATGGACAAGTATGGGACATACTGTATGGTGAGATTCTTGTATAGGCTACATGGATCCATGAAAGAATGGATGTGTGAATAGCTCTATTGACCTGTGTGGTTTAAAAAAAAAAAACGGATGGCACAATGAAGAAAAATACAGTTGTGTGCATGAAGTCTTGCATAGGAAATAACCACATTCTTCATCTCGTGAAAAGTGAATTATGAATGATTTTATTCTTATTTTTATATTTCCATTTTGCATAAATATCTGTATACTCCAGCAAAGAAAAGCTTTTTTCTGTCACATCTACTAATCTATATATAATGTTTCATTGTGACTTGATCCTACTATATCTGTCTTGTGCTTAAAAAATAACGTTTCATTTCAAGGAATTTAAAGAGTCTTGAGATGTGAGAAAGATGGCAAATTACCATAACATATTTAGCATGTATTTGCACGTTACATGGAGCTTCTTCCCAAAAGATAAGCATAATTATAGGAGGGATACTCATGGCAATAGTGCAAAGGTAGAACTATTAAGCACTGCAAGGTGATTCTAATGTCTATTTAGATACATATAACTATCAATGTATAACTGTATTATTGTACATTATTTTCACTACAAAAAAAAAGTACTGCTTTCACTAAGTTGCCCTTTTTATGGATATGTTTTAACACAGTTTATCACAAAACTTTTAAACTGTAAAGGTGGTAATATAACTATATCTCTATAGTAACTACATTCTCTAGAACATATTGTTATTATCTTCATTATTGAGTTGATGAATACTAGTTAAAGAGAATTTGCTTACATTTCAGGCACTCAAAATGTATTTATCTACTTTGTACTTCTGACATTGTAGATGAAATTACAGTATTCTTGCCAAAGTGCATAATCAACAGTGCAAAATCAATAATATTCTTTAACATTGCATTCATTAAAATGTGGTTAAATTAAATAAATGAGTCTTTATGTGGTTTCTAAATTAGAACACAGATGTTCTATTGCAACAAGCGACAGGAAAGTGATCCCATCTCCTGTATATGGGGAAATTGTACCTCATTGTGGATTTTTATGTCCTTATCTAGTACATATTCCACATTAACTATCCAAGTATTACAGTTGGCTTTAGAAAGTGCATCAGGCTTGTGTTTCTGTATTTGTTCTCTTGTGGATCTTATACATAAGCATTAGCTTTGTTCTGTATGCATGTTCATGATTAAAACAGTGAAATATAATGGCTGAACAGTTTTTGCTCACAGCTTGTATAATTATGTAAAACATAATTCTGTTAAAGGAGGTAAAGCCAGTTTAGACTTTAGCACTTCACAAGAAGCAATATTTTTTGGTTCTAAAGCAGGATGACCTCTAGTTTAAAAATAATTAATCAAATATATTTTTTTTTATAAAGATCACTCAACTCTTCATGCACTCTTGGCTTTTCCCATTGCCAGTGCCACCAAAAGACCTCATCTGGCACCTCAAGGCAATTCAACAATTTAACCCTTTCAGGACCTTGTGATTTTCCTATTTTTTTTTTTTTTTTGTGTAGCAAGGTGGTTCTTTTCTCTTTAATTCCTTTAATTCCTTGTATTGCACACTGAAGACCTTTAGGAGGGGCTAGGAGACTAGAAAACATCTAGCTATGTAATCCACCATAACCTATCGGCAACCGGAACCACTCAACCGAACCAACATAAATCACCAAAACCGAGTGCCACCATAGTCCGTTTAAAATGTTCCAATCTTTATGTATTCAAAAAAACACATGAATACATAAGTCACTGTAGAGAGACTACTGAGTCCCGTCACATACAATCACCTTTAATAACCATTTTAGTACTCAAGAGTGTTAATGTACTTGGCATAAAACATATTATAAATGTGGACAATAAAGCAATATATGCATATCTATGTTAAATGTCTGTGGGGCCTGATTCCATCATAATAACGACATTCCAAAATACATGTATACTTGGCCATTAACAGATCTATGATACCTATATATATATATATATATATATATATACCGTATTTATCGGCGTATAACACGCACCTTCATTTTAAGGGAAATTTCAGGAAAAAAAATTAAATTTCAAATAAAGCCTCTGATCTGCCCCCTCTGGTAACGCAAACCCCCCCCCCTCCCTCCCCAGTATTAATCATTGGTGGCAGTGGCCACAGGGTCCCCCTCCTCCCCCCCATCATTGGTGGCAGTTTGCAGTTCCGATCGGAGCCCCAGCAGTGTAATGCTGGGGCTCCGATCGGTTACCATGGCAGCCAGGAGTCACGCTACTGAAGTCCTGGCTGCCATGGTATGTTAGTGAGCAGAGAGCAGTGCATTATACTCACGTGCGCTGTGGCCGCCGGTCGCTCCTTCTCATAGGTCTGTGCGGCGCATTGCTAATTCTGTAAGCATTAGCAATCCGCCGCACAGACAGAAGAAGGAGCGACCGGCGGCCACAGCGCACGTGAGTATAATGCGCTGCTCTCTGCTCACTAACATACCATGGCAGCCAGGACTTTAGTAGCGTGACTCCTGGCTGCCATGGTAACCGATCGGAGCCCCAGCATTACACTGCTGGGGCTCCGATTGGAACTGCAAACTGCTACCAATGATGGGGGGGAGGAGGGGGACCCTGTGGGATATGGCCGGCACATTCATTGGTGGCGCAGTGGCCACAGTCCCTCCCCTCCTACTCTGTCCTCATTGGTGTTCAGCGGCAGCCGCGCACAGTGGGGAGGGAGGGACTCCCTCCTCCTTCCTCCTCCCTCCTCCTCCCTCCGCTGTGCCGGCCGGCTCAGTCCTGCCTCTCTGGCCTCCGGAGGACACGTTTCAGCCCTAATCGGCGTATAACACGCATACATCATTTGCCCCCTATTTTCAGGGGAAAAAAGTGTGTGTTATACGCCGATAAATACGGTATATATATTACATTGTAACGACGGATACATAGCAAAAAGAGACCTCAATACATTCTTAACATACCTAAAGTGCGAGTGTATGTGGACGTTCCCTCTACACGCGTTTCACGGTAAAACTTTTTCAGGAGGAGAGATAGTAGAGGGGGTGGGATGTACTTTTAAAGTAGCTCTAGCCAATGGAATACCAAGTAGTGATAGCCTTGCAGTTCGCCAGCAGTCGGTTCGCTGTGAACTTTGCGCATTTGTGATCTGCTAAACATATGGCGATGTTTGCATGTGACATATTGTTTTGCATTGTGCCAAACTTTGACCCATCACACATCCATCAGGTGGGACAGGACAGCCAATTGAGACGTTTCAGCACATGAACACACCCCCAACCCTATAACATAACCCTATCTGGCAGCCATTTTACATTATGTATTTTGCCAGTGTAGGGAGAGGTTGTATTTTGGAGCAGGGACAGGCTGTTAGGGACACCAAACGCTAGCTAATAGGGCCACAAAAGTCCTTTTAAGGACTGGTAATGTTGTGCTATCGATAGGTGTGATAATCTTATAACATACTTTCTAACATAGAAAGTAAATTATAGTGCTTTTGTATGCTTCCAGAAAATACTGATTGAGGGCTGCAATCTATAGGGGTTTTCCATATACCTGCGTCCACAAAATACAAATTGTGGGTTTTGATCTACCTGCTTAAACTAACAACTGATTGAGGCCTTCCATATATCAGCTTGCACAAATACTGCTATTTTCTAGGGACTTTGGCACAGGGTCATTATGAAAATGACCGGCAGGGGAAGAGGCAGGCCGTTTCACCGGGGTGGTATGGGTCAGGCAGGTGCACCAGGCCAGAGCCTTAGTGGGAAGTTGGAGAAGGTGCGTGCGATTTATGTTAAAGGACGCACACGAGTTGGTTGAGTGGCTCACTCAGCCTTCTGCTTCTGCACCCTCCTCTTCCTCTGTATCTGCACCCTCCTCACTCTCTGCTATGTGCACCCCCAAAGACACCACCACATAGCCCCTCCACTCGAGTCAGAGGAATTATTTTCCCATCCAATCCCAGACCTAACAGATGCGCAGCCATTCTTGGCATTGGATGAGAAAAATGAGGTAGCAACGGCCGCCACCCAGCGGTCTGATGACAGTACCCAGATCAGCCCAAGGTGGGTGGTCCCCACTGTTGCTGTCTACTCCGAGATCTCTAATGTCAGTGTTGGTGAAGGTGACGATGATGACGTGTTGATTGACAACACATGGGTGCCCACAAGAGAGGAAGAGGAGGGAAGTTCAGAGGGAGAGACAGAGCAGCAGATAGGGAGGAGAAGGAGGAGAAGCAGGCAGAACTCACAATGCACAGGAGGCAAAAAGCAGACTGCAAATGTATCTTCAGCGAGCCATCCACCATGCACTGTCACATCTTGCGCTCCCAGGATGTCGGCACATGGCTCTGCAGTGTGGGCTTTTTTTTTAAATGTCAGCTGCTGACAATAGTGTTGCCATCTGCAGCCTGTGTTGTCAACGCATAAGTTGCGGTAAGTCCAACACTCACCTAGGGACGACTGCCTTAAGAAGGCAACTGGCCTCCCATCACCGAGTCCAGTGGGAGAAACGCCTTCAGAACCCACAAAGCCACACTCCCGGCGCTCCACGTCCTGTCTCTTCTCCTTCTCCTCTCACCTCTCATTTGTCCTCCACTCCACCTTCCACCGTGCAGTCGTCGCATTCATCAGGCACAAGCCAGGCTTCTGTGGCCCAAATGTTCGAGCATAAAAAAAAAAAATGATGATGCTGGATAATCCTCTTGCCCAACGGCTGAACGCTGGCTTGTCGCAACTGCTAGCCCACCAACTGCTGCCATAAAAACTGGTGGACTCGGAGGCCTTTAGTAAATTTGTGGCCATTGGCACACCACAATGGAAGGTCCCTGGAAAGAAATATTACTCCCAGAAAGGCATCGATGAATTATATGCCCACGTTCAGCGGCAATTGAATATATCTCTAGCACACAGTGTCGTGCCAAGATACATCTGACCACAAACACGTGGTTTAGCAAATACAGGCAGGGAAGGTACATAACTTTTACTACCCACTGGGTGAATCTTCCAACGGCTGTCAAACATGTAACCCGTGGCACCCGTGTGGATTTGGTGCTACCGCCACAGATTATATGCAGGCCTGCGTCTTCTTTTCTCCTCCTACTCCTTCCTCCGTCTCCACCTTGACTGAATCCTCCTTTTCCTCTGCTACTGCCTCTTCCGCTGCACCCCCCAAGCTCCCAGAACCTATTTGACATGCCAGGTAAGACGTTGCCATTCTGCGCTGCTGCTGTTGTGCCTGGAATCCAAGAGCTACACCGGTACTGTACTGCTTTCAGCTCTGCAGTCACAGGCCGATCAGTAGCTAACCCTGCTCAATTTGACAGTTGGCAAAGTGGTGTGCGACAATGGTGCCAATCTGCTGAGCACGCTGAAATAGGACAAAATGAAGCACATGCCATGCATGGCACACGTCCTGAACTTAGTCATGCAGCGATTCGTTGCCAAATACCCTGAAGTCCAGGACTTATTGCCACAGGCCAGGAAAATCTCTGTCCATTTTAGAAGATCTTATACGGCCATTGCTCGCCTTGCTGACGTTCAGCGGCGCCACCACTTGCTCGTCAGACTTCTGATTTGTGGCTGCCCGACACACTGGAACTCCACCTTGTATATGCTTGATAGGCCGCTCCAGCATAAACATGCTGTTAATGACTACTTGTGCAAACTCTGAGGCAGGACAGGTTCTGGGAAGCTTGTTTTTTTTTTCACTGCGCCAGTGGCTGCTCATGCGCGACGCATGCAGACTTCTGCGGCCATTTGATGAGATCACCAAACTGGTCAGTCGCAGCCAGGGCGCCATCAGTGACATTGTGCCTTAAGCCTTCTTTCTGGAACGTGCATTGCGTCGTTTCATTGATCAAGCCGCAGGAGCTGGAAGATGAGTAAGTCGCAATGCCGAATGAATTCCCAGGGGGGCTACTCCATCTGAGACAAGTGAGCAGAAGTCTGAGGAGGAGGAGCAAAAAGAACAGGCTTTAAACTTTTCGGGGATCCCTGGTGTTGTACATTGCTGGGGGGAGGAGACCAAGGAAGACATTCTCCTGGACGATGGGCAGGAGCCAGGGTGCTCCACTTCCAATTTAGTGCAAATGGGGGCCTTCATGCTCCAGTGTTTTAAGTGGGACTCCCGTATAAAAAGCATAAAGGTCAAGGACCTGTACTGGGTGGCAATGTACTTAGACCCCCGGTGCAAACACAAAATGACAGACATGTTACCAGCATCACAGAGGGCTGTCAGAATGTAGAATTTCCAGGCCTTGCGTGAGAGATGCTGATTTTTTTTTTAATCTCTAGCCACATAATCACACCCCTGTCTCACTCCTCTCCCTCTCATTATGGTGGCGTATGAACCGCATTCACCATAAGGACCTTCTAATGTCACAGGGTCATGTGCCCCTCACCCCGTACTGTGCCCCCTTATTCCCCGGATTGTGTCCTCTTACCACACCCTGTACATTGCCCCTAGTTATTCCCTGTACTGTGCCCTCTTATACCCTTTTATCCGGTCACGGTATGGTGGTGTTAATCGGTCACTGTACAGAGGTGTTATCCGGTCAATGTATGGTGGTGGTATCCAATAACTGGATGGCCATAACTGTATCCCTTTTCCTGCCCACGCCATCCTTTTTTAGACCTGGCATGAGTGTGAAAAATATTCAGATTGCGGTGCTAAGGACCTTTGTGCCACAATCTGTGACAGAAATACGCCTAACATTGACGTATTTCTATATAATAAATGACAACCTAATTGTATTATTATTCGGGGGTAGGGATAATATCTTTATATTATATAAATTCTCGTGTATTATACTGTGCCCTGTATTTCCCAGTAGAAAATGATCCTTGGGAAACACAGTTCTCATCCCTGACCACCAGGACCAGGTAGTGCTCTGTCAGTACATGGCAGCCTCCCCTCTCCACCACGCTGCTCCGCTGTGTACTGGTGCTTATTCTGACACTAGGGCTGGGTTCACATCCTATTTGTGCCATCAATTTAATGCATACCAAAAATGTATGCATTAACAGATGCCTCAGACTGATGCCGTACAGTGACTTCCGTTCACCATACAGTTCCATGGTAGGAAAATATTTTATGTTAATGTATGCATTTTTTTATGGACTCTGCAGGATACAAATGTGGAGTGCTGCACATTTGTATACAGGGTGGGCCATTTAAATAGATATACCTTAATAAAATGGGAATAGTTGGTGATATTAACTTCCTGTTTGTGGCACATTAGTATATGTGAGGGGGGAAACTTTTCAAGATGGGTGGTGACCATGGCGGCCATTTTGAAGTGGGCCATTTTGAATCTCAATTTTGTTTTTTCAATAGGAAGAGGGTCATGTGACACATCAAACTTATTGAGAATTTCACAAGAAAAACAAAGGTGTGCTTGGTTTTAACGTAACATTATTCTTTCATGAGTTATTTAAAATTTTCTGACCACTTATAAAATGTGTTCAATGTGCTGCCCATTGTGTTGGATTGTCAATGCAATCCTCTTCTCCCACAACCCTCTTCAAAACACTGCAGGAGAAATGCTAGCACAGGCTTCCAGTATCTGTATTTTCAGGTGCTGCACATCTCGTATCTTCACAGCAGAGAAGATACGAGATGTGCAGCACCTGAAACTGCGGATACTGGAAGCCTGTGCTAGCATTTCTCCTGCGGTGTTGCTATCAGTGTGTGAAGAGTGGGAGAAGAGGGTTGCATTGACAATCCAACACAATGGGCAGCACATTGAACACATTTTATAAGTGGTCAGAAACTTGTAAATAACTCATGAAAGAATAATGTTACGTTAAAACCAAGCACACCATTGTTTTTCTTGTGAAATTCCCAATAAGTTTTATGTGTCACATGACCCTCTTCCTATTGAAAAAACAAAAGTTGGATTCAAAATGGCCCACTTCAAAATGGCCACCATGGTCACCACCCATCTTGAAAAGTTTCCCCCCTCACATATACTAATGTGCCACAAACAGGAAGTTAATATCACCAACCATTCCTATTTTATTAAGGTGTATCCATATAAATGGCCCACCATGTACAGCAAGCCGATAGGAAATAAAAAATGTCTAGATTTTTGAAGATTTTGCTTTCCTTTGAATCGCGTAACTAATATTTAGTTGTATAACCACTGCTTTTGAGAACTGCTGTACATCTGTGTTGCATGGAGTCTACCAAATTCTGGAACCTATGAAAAGGTATTCCAGCCCAGGATGATTGGACTACATTCCACAGTTCTTCTCTATTTCTTGGTTTTGCCTCACAAACTGCATTTTTGATGTCACCCCACAAGTTTTCTATTGGATTAATACCTGGGGATTAGGCTGACCACTCCATAACGTCAATCTTGTTGGTCTGGAACCAAGATGTTGCACGTTTACTGGTGTGCTTGGGGTCGTTGTCTTGTTGGGACACCCATTTCAAGGCCATTTCCTCTTCTACCTAAGGCAGCATGACCTCTTCAAGTATTCTGATGTATTCAAACTGATCCATGATCCCTGGTATGCGATAAATAGGCCCAGCACCTTAGTATGAGAAACATCCGGATATCATGATGCTTGCGCCACCATGAATCACTGTCTTCACAGTGTACTGTGGCTTGAATTCAGTGTTTGGGGGTCGTCTGACAAACTGTCTCCGGCCACTGGACCCAAAACTTTCATCAGTCCACAAAATGTCTCTGTCTCTTTAGGCCAGTCAATGTGCTCTTTGGCAAATTGTTACCTCTTCAGCACATGTGTTTTTTTCAACAGTGGGACTTTGCAGGGGCTTCTTGCAGATAGCTTGGCTTCACATAGGTGTCTTCTAATTGTAACAGTACTCACAGGTAACTTTAGACCTTCTTTGATCTTCCTGGAGCTAATTGTTGGCTGAGTCCTTCCCATTTTGGTTATTCTTTTATCCATTCAAATGGCAGTTTTTCGCTTTGTTCCACATCTTTCAGGTTTTGGTTGCCATTGTAAAGCATTTGCGATCATTTTTGCTGAGCAGCCTATCATTTTCTGCACTTCTTTTATATGTTTCCCCTCTCCAATCAACTTTTTAATCAAGGTATGCTGTTCTTCTGAACAATGTCTGGAATGACCCATTTTCTTCAGAATTTCAGAGAGAAATGCACTGTAACCAGCATGTACAACATTTGTTGCCTTCCTTCCTTAAATAAGGGCAATAATTGCGTCAGGAGGTCTCCAGTCCTGACGAAGCCGCTGACGAAACGCGCGTCGAGGTCTTGTGCTTTGGACTTATCCATTTGTGTTCATCATGTCCTCAGGTACGTTCCATGTATAGTACTATGGTATTTCTATACATGGTCTCATATCACATCCATATTAGGCCCAGGATACTATCCGGTGGGGCATCATTATATCTTGATATCCAGTGACCGACTTTACTTGTGACATTTTTATATTTTCTTATATATGTCTTGGTTTTGGATGTCTATGCTTTTCTTGATGTGAGGTTCACGGACAATCAGTGATTTATTTATTCTGCTTTATAGTATATACCCTTCTCTTGGGTTAACTCCACTACTTGCTACGCACCATTATTTTTACCTGTAGGTTATCCATGCTTATCTTTGCGTGGACATACATGATTACGCAATTGTGTATTGCCCTGTATTTCTCTGTATACTGTCTACCATCCTGTCTTTTCCCAACTTTATATTTGAGAATAAAGTGATATTTTGGTATATTATCTCCACTTGCTTTTTCGTTTATATGTTTGCAGTGATGCCAACCTTTGCAGGGCTTCTGGCTCACAGTTAATGTTGACTTGTAAGACTGAGCTATATGAACTAGACAGGCTATAGCACTAACGAGTGACATCCAGGTAGAGCACCTGTTGAAACAATGGGATTTGAGTTGGTGGTCCAAAGTCACAGTACGTAGAACAGATACTTCAGGTCAAATTTCTTCATCAGCATCTGGGTCTACTAATTCAAACATGCCCGATCCGCTGCTGTAAGATGTTGAACGGTACAGGAATGCAGGACCCGCTAGGTGCGACAGATCTAGTAGCGTGGTCCGCAGGATTATGGTGTGTGGGAACTGTTTAGGACAAGTGGATTTTTGTGTAATCTCAGTTTATATAGAG
Organism: Bufo gargarizans; assembly: GCF_014858855.1. Taxonomy (NCBI): domain Eukaryota; kingdom Metazoa; phylum Chordata; class Amphibia; order Anura; family Bufonidae; genus Bufo; species Bufo gargarizans. Next base: position 225,709,040 of record NC_058081.1, on the reverse strand, counting down.
CAAGCATTAGTGATGAGCGGCATAGGCAATATTAGTTTTCGTGATATTTCATGAATTTTTTGCATAATATTCGCATTAAATTAGCAAATTCTAAAATTCGTTATCTCCAGTCATTATTTTGCGATTGCGCAAATTGGCACTAATGATGCGCAGTTTTGTTGCGCAATACATGCAACTTTACATTTATAGCATATCTGAGTAGATATTACTAATCGGTGCACTAAGTATTGTTGTGACATCACAGCACTATGTCTGTAGCATGTATGGACAGCAGAGAGAGTAATTCCTATCAGCTGCACTGTATCTAACCTCCACTGACCCCCCCACTAACTATCTGTAATATATATATATATATATATATATATATATATTTATATGACACCAAATAGTTACTGCAAAGCAGTCAAGAAGCTCTTAGCGCATATTATTGATCAAAAATATGTCGAGCCCACCTACCAGATGACAAGGTGGCTTCTTATCAGGTGGGACCTACTCTAACACGGAATATCCAGCTTCATTGTTTCTCTGATTAAAAACACCAAGGGGTGGGGTCCCACCTGATGAGAAGCTACCTTGTCGTCTGGTAGGTGGGCTCGACATATTTTTGATCAATAATATGCGCTAAGAGCTTCTTCACTGCTTTGCACTAACTAATTGGCTATTTGTATTTGGCCCTGTTCACACATTCCCCCTTTCACTCAGTCTTAGCGCATATAGTGGTGTGTTGCTACTTTATTTGTTTGCTATATTATTGCCGGGTAGCTTGCACCTGCGATTTGTCTCAGGAGGTGCTGTACCATTTTTGGTATATATGTATAGTGGTATATTATAGAGGACCAGGCATCCTCTTTGGAACTTAGCACTCCCCGCCCATCCCCCACCCCGTGGTGTTTTTAATCAGAGTAACAATGGAGCTGGACATTTCATGTTAGAGTAGGTCCAAAATCTTGTAAAACTAACTTTAATCTCCTGCACGCGCTATGTAACAGCAGAGTTTTAATTCAAGGGGGCAGTGGCCTCCTCTCTAAGTCAAGATAACCACGCACCTTTCCCTGCACCTTCCCTTTTGATTGACAGCCGATAGCTTTCGAGTGTAAGCGTCAATCAGAGGTGAAAGGGCAGGGAAAGGGGTTGTGGTTATCCTAACTTGAATTGAGGAGGCCGCTGCCCCCTTGACTTCCATCTCTGCTGTTACATAGCCCATGCAGGGGATTAAAGTTTGTTTTTCCAGATTTTGGTGCATCTGGACGGGGGAAGAAAAGGATCTTTAGGAACATACTGCTGGCTACTTTAAGGTAATGCTGGTGGTTTGGGAGGAGTTTTTTAGGTGACAGGTCCCCTTTAAGTTATTAGCCGTTGTGCGGTGAAGTGAGAAAATTACAGACTTTTTTGGGGTGTTTTAATTTCCTATTTATTTATTTGATCTAACAGTATGTCAGACAGAGAAGTGCCAGGCCCTGCACAGGGGAGTGGCAGCGGCAAAAATGTTTCTGGCACAGGCAGAGGTCGCAGCAGAGAAAGGGGCCATGGCAGCAGGGGTCACTTTGAGAGGCCTGAGCTCCGAGTGTCAGCTAGCGGTTGTATCTTGACCAGCAACACAGAGTTTTTTTGAATGGTTGACTCGATCTTCGACTTCATCTCAAGTGACATCAGACATGCGAGCCAAGAGTCAGTAGGTTTGTCAGACACAACCCTTAGGTGGCGTGACCCGGGAGCAGGCCCTGTGCTCAACCTGCCTCTGTCCTTTTCTGTTCCCTCAGCCAACGAACTACTAAAAGACAGTCAGCAGCTGATGGCAAGCCAACATGTGGAGGAGAACTCCGCCGCTTTCTCCACTAGGTGGGCAAGTAGTGATGAGGAGAGTGGCGTGGGAACTGGTGTTGAGAGCGGTCAGGCTCCTGACCCAGAGACAGTTGAGGAGGACATCAGTGACGTGCAGACAGTACTCGATAATGATGATGTAGCTGATCGCTTTTGGGAGCCGGGTGACGAAGGGGCTTCATCATCGGGAGAAGAGGGTGGCAGCTTGACCGTCAGGCAGCAGCGGAGTCAGCAAGTCGCTAGCGTGGCCGGGAGTAAACGGGGTGGCAGCAGTGGGAGGTTGGGAGCCAAACGTTGCGGGGTTAGACCACACATTTTGTAGAAGCCTACTTGCCTGAGAAGAAGCGGTGCACGGATTCAGGGAGGCAGTGGCGGTAGCAGTCAGTCAGTGCGTTGTGTTAGGGGTATAATTACCTACTCGGCAGTGTGGCAGTTTTTTGTTAAGCCTCCGAAGGAGATGAAAATGGCCATATGTAGAATCTGTGGGTAGAAGGTGAAGCGTGGCCAGGGTGTCAATGTTGGCACCACGGCCCTGCGTCAACATATGCAGCATCATCATAAAGTTGCCTGGGCGAATCGTGGCTCCAATGTGGTGGTCCAGCCTGCCGCTACATCACCCAGTGGCACACAGTTGATTTCAGGCAGTCAAGGCTCCCTCACCTCCGCGGAAGGGAGCTGTCTGTCCTTCCTATCATCTGCTGGTCCTGATGCTCCTACTCCTCACCCTTCTAATCGTCAGTAATTCCATCAGTAATCGATATACGGAGTGATTTCCAAGAGACAACCGTATGTGTGCACTCATCCAACACCGCAGAAGCTGAATGTGCTCCTGTCCAATTTGCTGGTGCTGCAGTCCCTCCCTTTCCAAGTGGTGGACTTTCAGAGAACTGATGGCTTGTGCCGAGCTGAGGTGGAGAGTCCCAAGCCGTCATTTATTTGCCAAAAAGGCAGTACCATCCCTGCACACACATGTAGAACAGAAGGTGGGCCAGTCCTTGAACCTGTCGGTGTCTGCCAAAGTGCACGGCAGCGCCGACGTGTGGAGCTGTAACTATGGTCAGGGACAAAACATTACCTTTATGGCCCACTGGGTGAATGTGGTTTCTACAAAGCCACACCAGCACCATGGCCAGGTGATGCCGTTTCCGCCTCCATGTTCTTACGTTGTTGGTCCTGCGACAATGTCCACCTATGCCTCCTCAGCCTTCACTGCAGGGGCAATTCACAGTGCCCCTCCAGCATACCACATGTGCAGGGCATGGCGGTATCATGCTGTTCAGAACCTCTTTTGCCTAGGCGAACAGAATTACACAGGGGAGGAACTGCTCCGTGTCCTTCAAGAAATCGAATCCTGGCTTTCTCCAAGACAACTCACAATCGGAACCATTGTGACTAAAAATGGGCAGTGCATGTTGTCAGCACTGCATCAAGGAGAGCTGAGCTATGCGCCCTGCATGGCACACATGTTCAATCTGGTTGTCAAGTGGTTCCTAAAGTCTTCCACCTATCTGCAAGACATCCTATAAATGGCTAGTATAACATTGCATGCACTTCAGCCACTCGTACACCGTAAAGCACACCCTCCTTGATCTGCAGCGGCAAAACGGCATCCCCCAACATAGGCTGATATGCAACATTTCCACTCGTTGGAATTCCACCCTTTATATGTTGGACCGACTATATGAACAGAGAGAGGCCATAAACGATTTCTTGATGATCCAAGCGGACAGGAGTACTCCCCTATGTAACTTCTATGTCAGCCAGTGGCAGCTCATGCGTTACACCTGCTGTTTTGCTCAGGCCCTTTGAGGAGGCCACACTATTTGTCAGTCACCAGAACTACGGGATGAACAATGTCATTCCACTGCTTCATGTCCTGGAACAGATGATGGTAAATATGGCTGTTCATAGGACTGGAGACGTGTCACCTAGATCTCATGGCCATATGAGTCCTGTGGTGGATGAACTGAAGGAGGAGGAGGACATTGGAGCACAAGCAATGTGTAGCGAAATGGGTGGTTTTTATACAAAGGTGACAGGAGAGGAGGAGCAGGAGTAGCCAGAGGAGCTACAGGGCGATGAGGAAGCATAAGACCCAGACACACCGTGGCAGTATGCAGTGGAGATGGAGGCAGGGAGTCCCTCTGAGTCACTTGTGCAAATTGCCAGCTGCATGCTCACTTGCTTGCGTAGTGACAGCGGAATTGACTTCTGGCACTCCACCTTATTGGACCCTCGCTACCGGTCCAGAATAGGGGCCTTTTTAACACCCACTGAGAGGGAGAACAAACTGAACTACTACAAAGACATCCTATGTAGTCATCTGGCTGCCTATCTGCACCATCGTCCATCCTCTCGCAGTCTGGCCGGGGGGCCCTCTGCGCTCACATTCCACTGCCATGGGGAATGGTGGGGTGGCAGGACCAGTTCCAGCAGCCTGAGTCTACAGTCGCTGATGAGCAGCTTTCTTCACCCACATAGTGAAGAAATGACTCACCAGCAGCAGCAGGTAGACCTGGAGCAGGACCTAAACCAGCAGGTGGTGGCATACTTGGACAGCACCCTACCACCCAACATTGGATTTGTGGCCGCAACTAGCAGAGTTTGCCCTGGATAAGCTGTCCTGCCTGGCCAGTAGTGTGGCGTCAGAGCGAGGTATTTAGTGCGTTGGAGGCCATAGTTACCTCAAGGAGAACTCGCCTGTCCACCCAAAATGTGAAGAGACTGACCTTTGTCAAGATGAATCAGGCGTGGATCAGCCAGGATTTCCACCCACCAATGCCTGATGCATCAGACTAGATCATCCATGATGGAGCACCAACACTTTGACAAAAGAGACAGGTTTCTTTTGGCTACCTGCCTCAGCTACTATTCTGATGATGCCACACATCTGATGCCAAGTGCTCCTGCTTTCACCCACTATCTTCAGCTGGTACTGGTTTTGCCACACACTTTCCCACTCTGCTGGGGGCTGTTTTTCTTCAGCTGGAACTGGGGCCTTAGTTGAGCTAAAGGGAATTATAAACAGTTCCAAATACCAGTAAGCCACAGGCTCAGCAGTCAATGTGAGATAATATGTATCCAAAGATGACACAGCACTCCAATAAATAAAGTGAAGAAAAGTGGACCCTTTATTAACCCCCTCTGCAACGTTTCAACCGCTCAATGCAGTCTTTATCAAGCATATAAAATGGTGTCTCACAGGGGTATATATACTTTGTCAATTTTTTTTTACAGCACTGAAACCTGACATTTTAACAGGGGTGTGTAGACTTTTTATATCCACTGTGTGTATGTGTGTGTGTATATATATATATATATATATATATAGCAGACAAATAAAGTAGAAGCACACCACTAAATGCACTAAGACTGAGTATACAGGTGAATGTGTGAACAGGGTCAAATACACGACGCCAATATTTACTGCAAATGCAGTGAAGAAGCTCTTAGCGCATATTATTGATCAAAAATATGTCGGGCCCACCTACCAAACGACAAGGTAGCTTCTTATCAGGTGGGACCTACTCTAACATGGAGGGTCCAGCTCCATTTTCACTCTGATTTAAAAACACCAAGGGCTGGGGGATGGGCGGGGAGTGCTAAGTTCCAAAGAGGATGCCTGGTCCTCTATAATATACATATAAGCAAAAAAACGGAACAGCACCTCCTGAGACAAATCTCAGTTGCAAGCTACCCGGCAATAATACAGCAAACAAATAAAGTAGCAGCACACCACTAAATGCACTAAGACTGAGTATACAGGTGAATGTGTGAACAGGGTCAAATACATGACGCCAATATTTACTGCAAATGCAGTGAAGAAGCTCTTAGCGCATATTATTGATCAAAAATATGTCGGACCCACCTACCAGACGACAAGGTAGCTTCTTATCAGGTGTGACCTACTCTAACATGGAGGGTCCAGCCGCCGGGTAGCTTGCACCTGCGATTTGTCTCAGGAGGTGCTGTTCCGTTTTTTTGCTTATATGTATATTATAGAGGACCAGGCATCCTCTTTTGAACTTAGCACTCCCTGCCCATCCCCCAGCCCTTGGTGTTTTTAAATCAGAGTGAAAATGGAGCTGGACCCTCCATGTTAGAGTAGGTCCAACCTGATAAGAAGCTATCTTGTCGTCTGGTAGGTGGGCCCGACATATTTTTGATCAATAATATGCACTAAGAGCTTCTTCACTGCATTTGCAGTAAATATTGGCGTAATGTATTTGACCCTGTTCACACATTCACCTGTATACTCAGTCTTAGTGCATTTAGTGGTGTGCTGCTACTTTATTTGTTTGCTGTATTATTGCCTGGTAGCTTGCATCTGCGATTTGTCTCAGGAGGTGCTGTTCCGTTTTTTTGCTTTTATATATATATATATATATATATTCCAGAATATGATGTGTTAAATAGTTATTTTTTATTATTATTATGAGGTTACTGTGGCTTTGAACAGTAACATTTTGGCCTTATGGCCTTCTTCAGACTACATTAAAAAAAAATTGTCAATAAATTACGTAAGTACACATTCCACATGGTCAAGAGAATATGTAATAGGGACATCTTAATTCATGAAAACAACGTGCATATCATAAATAGTGATGGACGAACATCTGCCGGGACCGTGCTCGAGGAAATCAAATGTTTGCGGCGGGTCCCATTCATTTTAATGGCAGGCGAACCTGAAAAACCTTCAGCTCATAGTTACAGCCAAGAAATAATTACCAGAAGTGCACAAATAGTCCCACAACATGGATAGTGACATTCATTATTTTTTCAATGCAAAATATCGGCAATATAATTTTCGCGTACGCACATGCACAAATGCACTATACAGTACCCAAATGTACTATAAAGAAAGAATATTGGTATATAACACCCTGCTTCAATCATTTTTTGGGGGGGTGACTGGTATATCACACCAGTAGAAATCATTTGTTCCAATAACGCTTGTCCCTCTATATACCTGCAGTATCACAGCAGAACCGCACACAACTGCTGCACATTACAAATGCACTATAATATGCTTTCTAACATAGAAAGTATATTATAGCATTGTACAAGGAAGGCAATCCATTAGAATATACATAAAGATAAAACGTAACCTTTAATAATGGTACTATAAGGGTCCATTCACACGTTAGTTCCACCGTCCGCTGCACTTCAGTTTTAGCGTCCAGCTGCGGAAATGACATACAGTACAGACCAAAAGTTTGGACACACCTTCTCATTCAAAGAGTTTTCTTTATTTTCATGACTATGAAAATTGTAGATTCACACTGAAGGCATCAAAACTATGAATTAACACATGTGGAATTATATACATAACAAAAAAGTGTGAAATAACTGAAAATATGTCATATTCTAGGTTCTTCAAAGTAGCCACCTTTTGCTTTGATTACTGCTTTGCACACTCTTGCCATTCTCTTGATGAGCTTCAAGAGGTAGTCACCTGAAATAGTCTTCCAACAGTCTTGAAGGAGTTCCCAGAGATGCTTAGCACTTGTTGGCCCTTTTGCCTTCACTCTGCGGTTCAGCTCACCCCAAACCATCTCGATTGGGTTCAGGTCCGGTGACTGTGGAGGCCTGGTCATCTGGCGCAGCACCCCATCACTCTCCATTGACCTGGTCTCTAATCTGAGCTGCTGTTAACCTGCGATTTATGAGGCTGGTGACTCGGATAAACTTATCCTCCGCAGCAGAGGTTATCTTGGTCTTCCTTTCCTGGGGTGGTCCGCATGTGAGCCAGTTTCTTTGTAGCGCTTGATGGTTTTTGTGACTGCACTTGGGGACACTTTCAAAGTTTTCCCAATTTTTCGGACTGACTGACCTTCATTTCTTAAAGTAATGATGGCCACTCGTTTTTCTTTACTTAGCTGCTTTTTTCTTGCCATAATACAAATTCTAACAGTCTATTCAGTAGGACTATCAGCTGTGTATCCACCTGACTTCTCCACAACGCAACTGATGGTCCCAACCCCATTTATAAGGCAAGAAATCCCACTTATTAAACCTGACAGGGCACACCTGTGAAGTGAAAACCATTTTAGGTGACTACCTCTTGAAGCTCCTCAAGAGAATGCCAAGCGTGTGCAAAGCAGTAATCAAAGCAAAAGGTGGCTACTTTAAAGAACCTAGAATATGACATATTTTCAGTTGTTTCACACTTTTTTGTTATGTATATAATTCCACATGTGTTAATTCATAGTTTTGATGCCTTCAGTGTGAATCTACAATTTTCATAGTCATGAAAATAAAGAAAACTCTTTGAATGAGAAGGTGTGTCCAAACTTTTGGTCTGTACTGTACATGCAGCATAGACGTGCGCTGCCTTTTAAACCACTGGGCCTTTCTCGTTATCTTAGTGCTTCTCTTACCAGCGGTATATCCGCATTCTACACTGCACTCAAACTTATTTCTTCTCTCACCAGCAGCATTAGGTAAGTAAGTTCCGGACGCTGGTAGGTCTTTTGACCTGTATGGCTACACTGTCTTTCTTTAACCAACTAGTAAATTGTAAGGCGTGATTTTCCCTTAATTATCAAACAGTACTTGGAAGGTCTAAAGACTACGGTATGAGGATTCAGACTTGGTTTACAAGGCAATGAGATATAAGTTTGACTAATAAGGGCATTGAGTGACTGCTTTTTACTAATAACTGTGTGACTAAACTGTTGTACTGAGACTGGCCGCCTTCGAGGGGTCAATGGTGTCAAAACATGATATACCTAAATAGTAAATAATCATTTCTTCTATAATATCATGGGGAAATTGATATGGAACTCTATATTAGGAGTACTGAAATGAGAAAATATAGACACTATACCTAATGTAGTTTTATACCCAAATGGATACTTATGATATATATGTTGTTTTTTACGAATTAAGATGTCCCTATTACATATTCTCTTGACGATGTGGAATGTGTACTTACGTGATTTATCGACAATTTTTTTTTTACTGTAGTCTGAAGAAGGCCATATGGCCGAAATGTTACTCAAAGCCGCAGTGACCTCATAATAAAAATAATAAAAAATGTAACACTATATGCTGGAGTCTTTCTTCACTGACAATTGTGGTGGGAACCCTACTCCAAGCAAGAAAAACTGAGTGTGACAATGTTTTAAATAGTATGTGTGTGTATAGCTATATACTTTTTTTTTTGAAGGCCCTAGAAAACATGTAATAGTTTGCTATTCCTTAGGAAAAATGTTATACCATTGTTAGCGCATTCATTGCCTGATAGCTTATTCATTGCCTGACCTATTTAGAACATTGAGATTCTTCCTTGTTGTAGACTACATAATTAAATTTTAAATGGAACATGATAAAGAAATTATACTTGAGATCTCCAGAGATTCAAATACCATATTTGGCTCTTTACAACACTGTAGTAAAGGCATACTTTAAAATTTAATAATGTCCTGGCCTAAATATTTTTTTTTCCTCTGCCTAGATTTTCTGCAGCTGCAATGCAATCATATTCAACAGAAGGTTTTGGCACGTTACATTACTACAGGCATTACCTTTAATAAATGGACATAATTATGTTTTAAAAGTACATTTAGCTTGACTTGAGAAATCTATTAATCAAGTGGATATCACTGTCTACAAGATCTGCAGTAAAGTGCTACTGAAATTGCAAGCATTTATGAAAAAAGATTTACCACAGCATGGCAATTCTGTTCTACCTCTATAAGGGCAAGCATTCTCATAGAGGCACATGCCTCAAATAAGCTCATGGCATTCACTACACTACTATTATTATTTTGAAGGTTACAAATAAAAATAGATTTAAAATATAGCATTATTCTAGCGTATATATTTGTAATATTTCATTCAGTCTGGTCTGAAAACCCATTTAAATGATAATATTAATGATGACAATAATAATAACCCCTCAGTGACCAGCCTATTTTGGGCCTTACTGACCAAGTGTTTTTCTTCCTTTTTAAATCATCACCATTATCATTCTATAATTTTTTATTTTATTTTGCTGTCTATATAGCTGTATGATAATAACACATAATAACTTTATTGTCTATTATTACAGCGATACCAAATGCATATATTTTGTATTTTTTTATTTTATTAATTTTTACTACTTTTGTGCAATAACCCCCCCCCCCCCCCTTTTAAGGAAGAAAATCTTTTTGCATCTGCACGTCCCAAGACCCATAACTTTTTTATTTTTCTTTCTGTGGAGTGTTGCATCCTCCAAAGCAATGGAGTGGCGTTTTGATGCCAATTATTCTGCAGGCCGCAGATTGTCTTTGAGCGTCTGGGCGGTCTGCAGTTAACTCTGCAAAGACATTCCTCAGATGGCAGTTGCACACTAATCATACAGCAGTGGGAACAGGGAGTCTTTTGTCAATGACAGGAAGGATTTCCACTGAGAAGGGATTTTTTTGTTTTTGTTTTCTTTATACTGTCCCTGCCTTCCCCATCTCTGTATACCGCCATGTATACAGATCAGGAAGCCGCAATGCCAATTCCTTAAAAAAATGAGCAGAAATTGCATCACTAAGGGCTGGGTAACTACATGAGCCACTGTGTCTTAGCAGACCCAGAACAAAGGCTCATGCACATGGCCATTGCCCGGCCGTGGCCCGTATTGCAAGGAGTCCAAATACACGGGCATTGGCCTTGTGCACCCCGCATCACGGATGCGGAACCATTCACTTGAATAGGTTTGCAATCTGGGAGATGCAGCGTGGAACGGAAGCACGGATCAGAACTAGAGATGAGCAAATTTTTCAAAAATTTGATTCGCCGGTTCGCCAATAAAAGGTTATATCCGAATTTATTCATGTCCAATTACGTTAAAAAACTGCTATTTCCTGGCTGCTGAGAGCCTTTATAGTGGTGTAGAGCACTGTGCCTTGCAGCAACACGCAGAGGGCATCTGCTTTGGTAGTGAAATAATACTGTGAATCCGTATGACATGCAGATGATAGGTGTCGCTCTTAGATTCACTGCACACTTCACTTATTTGGGCAGTTACGGGGCCAAAACTGACCAAATAACTCAAGTATGAACTCAGCCTTATAGGTCGATGTTAGCGCCAAGAAGAATCACACTCCTTTTACACCATCATCAGCTGATTCCACATAGAAGCCTACAGAACCTGTTCTATTAAACGATTATACAAGTAGAGCCCCCCGACAGAGTGGAGATGGTGTCAGCGGTAAGTTTGTGTTGACGTCAGTGATTATTTTGCCCTTCCTCTGATCTTTCAGAACAATAACCCACAAAAAATGGATCCTGTCTGTTGAGCATCCGCCTCAACTTGGTCAGCATTTGGTCAGTAAAGCATCAGTATCGCTAATTCCCCAAAAAACAGGAGTGGATCCAAAACAGAGATGACACGTGAACTGAATATTTGCATGTCTTCTGTGTTTTTTTTTTTTTTTACCCACTCCGGCTTGTGACTACTAAATCATGAGCTAATTATAATGAGAGCATACAGGCCTTACAGCTGCTACACAGAGAGGATCCGTTGTGCATCTCATTTTTAATGATGGTCGAACATCTGCCGGGACAGTTCGCGATCGCGCGAACACGATCAAATGTTCGCAAACCGCAAGTTTGCGGCGGGTCCCATTCATTTTAATGGCAGGCGAACCTGCAAAAACCTTCAGCTCATATTTGCAGCCAAGAAATAATTACTAGAAGTGCACAAATAGTCCCACAACATGGACAGTGACATACCAGGTGTATTATTCGAATTTGAGATCTCCATTCATTTTTTTTTCAATGCGAAATATCGGCAATTCAATTTTCACGTACCCGCATGCGCAAATGCACTATACAGTACTGAAATGCACTATAAAGAAAGTATATTGGTATATAACACCCAGCTTCAATTAGTTTTTTTGGGGGACGACTGGTATATCACCAATAATATGGTATATGTTCCAATAACACTTGTCCCTCTATATACCTGCAGTACTGCAGCAGAACCGCACACAACTGCCGCACAATACAAATGCACTATAATATACTTTCTAACATAGAAAGTATATTATAACATTGTACAAGGAAGGCAATCCATTAGAATATACATGAATATAAAACGTAACCTTTAATAATTTTACTTTGAGGGTCCCTTCACACGTCCGTAAGTGTTTTGTGGATCCGCAAAACACGGACACCGGCAATGTGCATTCCGCAATTTGTGGACCGCACAACGCCGGCACTATAATGGAAAATGCCTAATCTAGTCTGCAATTGCGGACAAGAATAGGACATGCGGAAGTGCGGATCCGCAAATGCAAATGTGGATCCGTAAATGCAGGTGTGGATCCGCAAATGCGGACAGCACATTCCGGCCTCATTGAAAATGAATAGGTCTGTACCCAGGAACAGATGCGGACCCATTTTGCAGACGTGTGAATGGAAAAGATATCCCTCAAAATGAAAATATATTAAATTATTAAAGTTAACCAAAAAGCATAGATGTGGTAGGCAATAACAAGTGCTCGGTGGTACTAAATCAGGTGCTCGGCGGCACCAAATCAGAAACCATATGTCCTACCACAATACGGGGGGTTCCAGTGTACATCGATGAATCCAGGAGGGAAAGCAAAAAAACATCCATCCCTGGGCTAGATGATGATGTGGTATTAAAGGACAGGGTGGGTAAAGAACTGTCCCTGATATTGCCCTACAGGGGGGTGCTATTCTGTCCCTGATAGCCTAACCACAGACCACCCGCCCTGATAAGAGCGACCCCATCCGGAACCTTACCCTATATAAAAATGGCCCTAGTAAGCCCCTAGCCCCTAGGCCCCTGACTTCCAGGTGATCACTATATAGATCTATGTGTTTTTGACTCATTATAAAAGTATATTATAAGCATATCGCACCCCTTTGTGTATCACACATATCGATAGCACACCTATACTAGTGCTTAAAATGACTTTTGTGGCGCTATTAGCTACCATTTGGTGTCCCTAACAGCCTGTCCCTGCTCCACACAGCAACCTCTTCCTACACTGGCAAAACACTGAATGTAAAATGGCGGCCAGATCAGGTTTATTTATAAGGTAGGGGATATGTCCATGTGCTGAAATGTCTCAATTGGCTGTCCTGTACCACCTGATGGATGTGTCATGGGTCAAAGTTCTTCACAAAGTAAAAGAATATGGCGGGCGCAAATTTCTCCATATGTTCGCATGTTCGGCGAATCGCGAACACGCAAAGTTCACCACGAAATGACCGCCAGGCGAACCGCAAGGCCATCTCTACTCATTTTACCTTCCTTCTAATAGCTCAGAAGAAGGGTCAAATAAATGATGATGTCAGCCAAACCAAAAAGTGGCTCAGTCATGAAGTGGGGAGGATGGGAACAGCATGAGAAGTCCACAGAATGGCCCTATGACATAGTGGTAAGGTGGAAGCAGCATAAGGAGACTACAGAGTGGAATAATGACAGAGTGTGGAGGTGGTGGCAGCATCAGGAGGCCACAGAGTGGCAAGGTGACATAGTATGGAGGTGGTGGTAGCATCAGGAGGCCACAGAGTGGCAAGGTGACATAGTATGGAGGTGGCGGCAGCATCAGGAGGCTACAGAGTGTCAAGGTGACATAGTGTGGAGGTGGCAGCAGCATGAGGAGACCACAGAGTGACAAGATGACATAGTTTAGAGGTGGTGGCAGCATCAGGAGGCCACATAGTGGCATAATGACAGAGTGTGGAGGTGGCGGAAGCATCAGGAGGCTACAGAGAGGCAAGGTGACATTGAGTGGAGGTTGGAGCAGCATCAGGAGACCACAGAGTGGCAAGGTGACATAGTGTGGAGGTGGCAGCAGTATCAGTAGGTCACAGAGTGGCACAATGACAGAGTGTGGAGTAGAGATGGCCTTGCTGTTCACCCGGCAGATGTTTCACGGCCAACTTTGCGCGCTCTCCATTCGCCGAACATGCGAACATATGGCGATGTCTGTCGGCATCATATTCTTTTGCATTGTGCCAAACTTTGACCCATGACACATCCATCAGTTGGGACAGGATAGCCAATTGAGATGTTTTAGCACATGTACACACCCCCACCCTATAAAAGAACCCAATCTGGCAGCCTTTTACATTCTTGTGTTTTGCTAGTGTTGGGAGAGGTTGCTTTGTGGAGCAGGGACAGGCTGTTAGGGACACCAAACGCTAGCTAATAGTGCCACGAAAGTCCTTTTAAGGACTGGTATAGGTATGCTATCGATAGCTGTGATATACTGAGGTGTGATATACTTATAATATACTTTCTAACATAGAAAGTATATTATAGTGCATTTGTGTTGTGCAGCAGTTGTGCGCGGTTCTAGTACAATACCGCAGCTATATAGAGAGACAAACGCTATTAGAACAACTAATTGCTACGGGTGTGATATACCTGTTGCCCCCCCAAAAAACTGATGTGTGATATACCTTCTTCCACAAAATACTGATTGAGGGCTGCAATATACCTGTTATCCCACATAAACATGGTGGTGTGATATAAGTGTTGTGGCAAAAAAATAATAATTGAGGGGTGTGATATACCTGCTTCCACAAAATACTGATTGAGGGCTGCAATATACCTGCTTCCCAAAAATACTGATTAAGGCCTCATGCACACGAGTTTTTTTTCACGGTCTGCAAAAACGGGGCCCGTAGGTCCGTGATCCGTGACAGTTTTTACTTCCTTGGGTCTTCCTTGATTTTAGGAGGATCCACGGACATGAAAAAAAAAGTAGTTTTGGTGTCCGCCTGGCCGTGCAGAGCCAAACGGATCCGTCCTGAATTACAATGCAAGTCAATGGGGACGGATCCGTCTGACGTTGACACAATATGGTGCAATTGCAAACGGATCCGTCCCCATTGACTTTCAATGTAAAGTCTGGAGTCCCTTTACTTTCACACTTGCGTTCATATAATGCAGACGGTGGCTCCGTTCAGAATGGATCTGTCTGCATTATATTGTTAAAACATTTAGTGTGAAAGTAGCCTCAGACGGATCCGTCCAGACTTTACATTGAAAGTCAATGGGGGACGGATCAGTTTGAAAATTGAGCCACAGTGTGTCATATTCAAACGGATCCGTCCCCATTGACTTACATTGTAAGTCTGGTCGGATCCGCTTGCCTCCGCACAGCCAGGCGGACACCCGAACATAACTTGAAGCGTCCCCATCACCATGGGAACGCCTCTATGTTAGAATATACTGTCAGATATGAGCTGCATCGTGAAACTCAGATCCGACAGTATATTCTAACACAGAGGCGTTCCCATGGTGATGGGGACGCTTCAGGTTAGAATATACTGAAAAACTGTGTACATGACTGCCCCCTGCTGCCTGGCAGGTGCTGCCAGGCAGCAGGGGGCAGACCCCCCCTGTAGTTAACTCATTGGTGGCCAGTGCGGCCGCCCCCCCTCCCCCCTGTAGTTAACTCATTGGTGTCCAGTGGGCCCCCCCTCCCTCCCCTGTAGTTAACTCATTGGTGTCCAGTGGGCCCCCCTCCCTCCCCTGTAATTAACTCATTGGTGTCCAGTGGGCCCCCCTCCCTCCCCTGTAATTAACTCATTGGTGTCCAGTGGGCCCCCCTCCCTCCCCTGTAATTAACTCATTGGTGTCCAGTGGGCCCCCCCTCGCTCCGCTGTAGATAACTCGTTGGTGGCCAGTGGGCCCTCTCCCCTCCCTCCCCCTCCTAATTAAAATCGCCCCCCCCTATCATTGGTGGCAGTGGAGACTACCGATCGGAGTCCCAGTGTAATCGCTGGGGCTCCGATCGGTAACCATGGCAACCGGGACGCTACTGCAGTCCCGGTTGCCATGGTTGCTTAGCAATTTGTAGAAGCTTCATACCAGCGAGCTGCGATGTCTGTGACCGGCCGGGAGCTCCTCCTACTGGTAAGTGAAAGGTCTGTGCGGCGCATTGCCTATAGCACAGACCTGTCACTTATCAGTAGGAGGAGCTCCCGGCCGGTCACAGACATCGCAGCTCGCTGGTAAGTATGAAGCTTCTACAAATTGCTAAGCAACCATGGCAACCGGGACTGCAGTAGCGTCCCGGTTGCCATGGTTACCGATCGGAGCCCCAGCGATTACACTGGGACTCCGATCGGTAGTCTCCACTGCCACCAATGATAGGGGGGGGCGATTTTAATTAGGAGGGGGAGGGAGGGGAGAGGGCCCACTGGCCACCAACGAGTTATCTACAGCGGAGGGAGGGGGGGCCCACTGGACACCAATGAGTTAATTACAGGGGAGGGAGGGGGGCCCACTGGACACCAATGAGTTAACTACAGGGGAGGGAGGGGGGCCCACTGGACACCAATGAGTTAACTACAGGGGAGGGAGGGGGGGCCCACTGGACACCAATGAGTTAACTACAGGGGAGGGAGGGGGGCCCACTGGACACCAATGAGTTAACTACAGGGGGGGTCTGCCCCCTGCTGCCTGGCAGCACCTGCCAGGCAGCAGGGGGCAGTCATGTACACAGTTTTTCAGTATATTCTAACCTGAAGCGTCCCCATCACCATGGGAACGCCTCTGTGTTAGAATATACTGTCGGATCTGAGTTTTCACGAAGTGAAAACTCACCTCTGAAAAAGCTTTTTGTCATGGAACCATGAACCAGACGTACAACAAGAGATGAGTGGAAATAAGAAGGCTTTATTGAAAATAAAGCTGTAAGGCAAAAGTCCAAACGGATGGCTAAACCGAAGCAGGGTCTTGCGAAACCAGAGATCAGGAACCAGAAGGGTAGTCAGACGAAGCCAGGATCAGGAACCAACAGGGTAGTCAGACGAAGCCAGGATCAGGAATCAGCAGGGTAGTCAGACGAAGCCAGGATCAGGAACCAGAAGCAGCAGCAGTCTTAGAAGCATGTGAGCACAGGAGGACCAAGCAGGGAACTGAAGCCACAGACCTCCTATATATATGAGCTAGGCATCCAGCTCCTCCCAGTGGGAAGGAGGAGCCGCAGGGTGGGAGGCTACAAGAAACCCAGAAACCAAGATGGCCGTCAGCACATGTCAAACGAAGGAGAACAGCAAGGAGGTAAGACCATGACACTTTTATGCAGACGGATCTTCGGATCCGTCTGTATGAAAGCAACCTACGGCCACGGATCACGGACATGGATGCCAATCTTGTGTGCATCCGTGTTCTTTCACGGACCCATTGACTTGAATGGGTCCGTGAACCGTTGTCCGTCAAAAAAATAGGACAGGTCTTATTTTTTTGACGGACAGGATACACGGATCACTCGGCTGCAAAACGGTGCATTTTCCGATTTTTCCACGGACCCATTGAAAGTCAATGGGTCCGCGAAAAAAAAACGGAAAACGGCACAACGGCCACGGATGCACACAACGGTCGTGTGCATGAGGCCTAAGGGGTTCGATATACCTGTTTCTACCAAATATTGATTGAGGCCTGCAATATTCCTGCTTCCACAAAATACTGATTAATTAAAGGGTTTGATATAACTGTTTCCACCAAATATTGATTGAGGGGTGGTATATGCCTGCTTTGTGACAGTGACATTACCAGTACCACATCTCCAGTGTAACGTGTGCGCATCCAAAAAATATCTGTGACATCCAGTGTACTTTTTCAACAGATGGTGTCTGCTGCAGACAGTGACATTACCAGTGCCACATCTCCAGTGTAAAGTGTGCGCATCCAAAAAATCCCCTCCTGCACTTCCACCTCCGAATTATTCGCATGCAGCACTAGTCAGTCATCAGTCGGTAGCTGGAAGCAGTGTAGCACTGCAGTGGCGAAGCGTAAACAGTCCGTTCTGAAGCTGATATGCTTAGGGGAGAAACAGCACACTGCCGCAGAGCTGTGGCAGGGAATCAGGGGCGTAGCGTGGGGGGGGGCCAGGGGGGCCGTTGCCCCGGGCGCCAAACTGCAGGGGGCGCTCCGGCGCCGGCTGAAAAGTTTTTATATTGTGCGTTTTTTTCAGGACGCGCAACGGCCGGCCAGAGTCTGAGGCAGAGAGCTGTTTAGTGCGTGCGCCCGCCCGGCCCCGATGATTAATTTGTGCGGTCATCGCAGCGGGTGCACTACTGTGTTGGTTAGTTAACTGTTAACAACTAGACAGTCTGACTAATTAATATACGATACATGGTTGGCGCCGCCTCCTGCTCCTAGTGGCAATCATTAGGCTGGCCGCTGGCCTGGCTCCCTCCGGCTCCGCCCACTTTCCAGGCGGGAAACACAGTGTGGAGCGCGGGAGCCAGAGCCAGCAGAAGATTGCCAGGAGCAGGAGACGGCGCCGCGGCATAAGACTGAGTCCACTAGTCAGTGTGCACTGTGTCACTTCAGACTCCAGACAGAGAACTGTTGAGTCAGAGACTGACCAGGCCCTGAGTCTGAGTGAGCCCCCCTGAGCCAGTGAGCCGCCCTAGAAGAGTCCAGAGTGACAGAGTCCAGTCCAGACTGTCCTGAGACTAATACAGAGCAGAGGTAGAAAGGGAGTTAGTGGCACTAGTAGTGTAGTGATTAAGTTGGGTGGCCATGTCAGATGTCACAATGATGACCTCCCTCCCTGTCCCTGAGTCTGTGTGTGGGGGGATGGTGGCTCAGCTGGTGGGTTTACAGTGTGCACCACTGTCTGAGCCAGGCTGAGCAGCATGCAATAATAATGGTAATAAATCAATGAGTGAAGTGCCAGATCTCTGCCAGGCCAAATAGGTGGCGTGGCAGTCTGGCATTCATGGTTCTGATTCATGGCAGCTTATAGGTATACATTGGGGCCATAATATATAATAATTATATAAGGGGGCCATCATTAATTATACAGAGGGGCCATTATATATTATAATTATACATAGAGGCTATTAATAATGGGCCCTCTGTATAATTCTAATATATAATGGCCCCCCTGTATAATTATTACCGTAAATATTATGGCCCCACTGTATAACTATAATTTATAGTTATACTGTGGGGCCATAATATATAATAATTATACAAGGGGCTGTTATATATTATACAGAGGGGCCATTATATATAATAATTATACAGGGGGGCCATTATACAGTATATTAGAATTATACAGAGGGCCCATTATCAATAGCCTCTCTGTATAATTATAATATATAATGCCCCTATGTATAATATATAATGGCCCCTTGTATAATTATTATATATAATGGCCCCTCTGTATAATATATAATGCACCTTTGTATAATTATCATTTATTATGGCCCCTCTGTATAACTATAATATATAATGGCCCCCTGTAGAATATATTATGGCCCCCATGTATAATTATTATATATTATGGTCCCTCTGTATAACTATAATATATAATGCCCCCCTTGTATATTATATATAGTGACCCCTCTGTAATATTAGGATATATAATGGCCCCCTCTGTATTATTATTATATATAAAATGGCCCCTCTGTATAATTATTATATATAATGACCCCTCTGTAATATTAGGATATATAATGGACCCTCTGTATAATTACTATATATAATGACCCCCCCTGTATTATTATAATATATAATGGCCCCCTCCGTATTATTAGGATATATAATGGCCCATTATATATCCTAATATTACAGAGAGGCCATTATATATTATACAGAGGGGGCCATTATATATAAAAATAACTAATAATAATAAAACTCTGGAGAGATGAGACGCGGCTGAAAGAAGGTGTCATGGCGGTCTTATCTCCGAATAAAGACGCTGAGGAAAGTCTACATCACAGCAGACGTCACTGGATGGATGAGGTATGTGGTGCTGTATTCTCCTGTATATTTTGTAGTGATGTATGTAATCTCCAAACACATATTTGTTTCACGGTAGGGTTGGGGGGTGGATTGAGAATTTGGCCCACCCTGCCGCATCCTGGCCCCAGACTTCAGGTCACACTGTGTGTGTTCTGAATTCTGGGGCCTTATACCCATCTACTACATCATCTGTACTTAGAGAGTTACCACCATGTTATCTGTGGTGTTACATAGGACTACTACATTATCTGTAAAAGGGGCGTGTCCACAGGTTGGGAGGGGGGGGGCGCAATAAATGGCTCGCCCCGGGTGCTGGCAACCCACGCTACGCCACTGCAGGGAATAAAAGACCAGACTGAGCTGTGGCTCTTGCCACTCAACCTACAACCAGGCATGGTTGTGTCTGGTGGCGGCTTTGGAGCTCGGTAAGCTCAGACACATCCCATGCCTAGCCCTTGTCTTAAACTTAGTGGTTCAGCGGTTTCTCAAAACCTACCCCAATTTGCCTGAGCTACTAGTGAAACTCATGCACATTTCCACAAGTCATCAACAGCTTCAGCCAGTCTGTCAATGCTGCAGAAGTGCTTAAAATTGCCAGCTCACCGGATGTTGTGTGGCGTTAGCACACACTGAAACTCGACGTTCCACATGTTGGCCAGGCTTTGTGAGAAGGAGAGGGCAGTAGTGGAATACCAGCTGTAACATGGTCATCGCCTTTCCAGTCAGCTCCCGCTATTCACAAGTGAGGAGTGGGCATGGATGTCTGACCTCTAAAGTTTTAAGAAACTTTGAGGAATTAACACAGATGGTGAGCGGTGATCACGCTATTATCAGCATAACCATCCCATTTCTGTGTCTACTCAAACGCTCGCTGCTCACAATTAAGGACAATGCTTTGCATGTGGAAGAGGTTTAAATTGGGGAAGACATTACACAGGGTAATAGCCAGACCACCCTCAGTTCGTCTTCTCAGCGCAAATTGGACAATGAAGAGGAGGAGGAGTAGGAGCAGCAGCTGGTTGCCTCTGCTACAGAGGCATGAATGTATACATGAATGTTTAATTCCATATGTTCAGCATGGGTTGGCAGAAGAAGAGGATCCTCCTGATGAAGACAGTGAAGTCTTGCCTGTTGGTACTCTGGCACACATGGCTGACTTCATGCTAAGCTGCCTTTCCAGTGACCTGCGCATTATATGATTTTAGACAACATGGATTACTGGTTATTTACCATTCTCGACCCCCACTACAAAGAGAACTTGTCATCCCTCATTCCTCTGGTGGAGAGGATGAGCAAAACGGTGCAATACCAGAAGATCCATGTTGAAAAAGTGCTCCAAAAAATTCCATCTGACAAAGATGGCAGCAAAGTCCGTAGTTCCTTGGCCAACCGAGGAGTGGAGACAAGGGGAACACAC
Organism: Bufo gargarizans; assembly: GCF_014858855.1. Lineage (NCBI taxonomy): Eukaryota > Metazoa > Chordata > Amphibia > Anura > Bufonidae > Bufo > Bufo gargarizans. The sequence goes on along the minus strand of NC_058081.1, from coordinate 225,688,068 downwards.
AGCAATTCAAACAGAGGCAGGTCAGCACTCTCCAAAGCCTAGGACATTTTCATGACTTCCCGCCAGCACCCTCACCCTGATGCGCGGCCTAGTGTCACAAGGGGGGAAACATTTTGGAAGATGGTGAATAAGTTCATAGCAGACTGTGTCAGTGTCCTTAATGATCCCTCAGCGCCTTCTAACTAGAGATGGCCTTTCAGTTCGCCCAGCAGTTGTTTCGCAGCGAACTTTGCTCATTCGCGGTTCGCCTAACGGGCGAACATATGGCGATGTCCGCCGGCGCCATATTCTTTTACATTGTGAACATTTTTTACCTATGACACATCCATCAGGTGGTACAGGACAGCCAAATAAGACTTTTTAGCACATAGACATACCCCCTACCTTATAAATAAACCTGATCTGGCCACCATTTTACATTCAGTCTTTTGCCAGGGTAGGGAGAGGTTGCTGTGTGGAGCAGGGACAGACTGTTAGGGACACCTAAGGCTAGCGAATAGGGCTACAAAAGTCTTTTAAAGGACTGGAATAGGTGTGCTATCAATAGATGTGACTTACTGAGGGGTGTAATATACTTATAATATACTTTCTAACATAGAAAGTATATTATAGTGCATTTATATTGTGCAGCAGTTGTGTGCGGTTCTGCTGCGATACTGCAGCTACACAGAGTGCCAAACACTATTGGAACAAATAATTTCTACTGTTGTGATATGCCATTTGCCCCCCCAAAAAACTGATTGAAGCAGGGGTGTTATATACTAATAATATACTTTCTATATAGTGCATTTGGGTAGTGCAGCATTTGTTTGCAGTTTTGCTGCGTTACCTCAGCTACACAGAGTCACAAACGCCATTGAAACAAATAATTTCTACTGGTGTAATATACCACTTGCCCCTCAAAAAAAGTGATCCTGCACTTCTTTCAGCGTTGCGGTCACAGACTGATCAGTGGCTAGCCCTGCTCAATTAGTAAAGTGGTGTGTGACAACAATGCCAATCTGCCGAGCGCGTTGAAGCAGGGCAAAATGACACATGTGCCGTGCATGGCACACGTCCTGAACTTAGTCGTGCAGTGATTCTTTGCCAAATACCCCTTGGCCATTTTAGAAGATCTTGTGACTGCCCGACGCGATGGAACTCTACCTTGTATGTGCTTGATAGGCTGCTCCAGCATAAACGTGCAGTTAATGACTACCAGTAAGAACTCTGCGGCAGGACAGGTTCTGGGGTGCTTGATTTGTTTTCACCGTACCAGTGGCTTCTCATGCACGACACGTGCAGACTTCTGCGGCCATTTGATGAGATCACCAAACTGGTCAGTCACAGCCAGGGCACCATCAGTGACATCGTACCTTACTCCTTTTTTCAGGATCGTGCATTGTGTTGTGTCATTGATCATGCCATCGAGGAGCAGGAAGATGAGGAAGTCGCAATGCTGGATGAATTCCCAGGAGGGGGCTACTTCATCTGAGACAAATCAACAGGAGTCTGAAGAGGAGTAAGGGAAGGATGGTGCCGGGATGCAGGAGGAGCAAGAAGAGCATGCTTTAAACTTTTCTGGGATCCCTGGTGTTCTTTGTGACTGGGGGGGAGGAGACCGAGGACGACATTATCCTGGACGATGAGCAGGAGCCAGGCATAAAGGGCAAGGACCAGTACTGGGTGGCAATGTACTTAGACCCCCGCTAAAAACACAAAATGGCGGACATGTTACCAGCATCACACAGGGCTGTCAGAATGTAGCACTTCTAGGCCTTCCTTCGAGAAATGCAGCATTCTGCTTTTGTGGGTGCTGGCAGAGGAATTTCCACTCACAAAGAAACAGTTGCGGGTACCAATCCAACAGCGCATGCAAGAAGAGGACGGTTTGAAGATGTGTTGGTCACTTCGGATATGAGATCATTCTTGCAGCCAACCCATCGACAGTCGCCCTCCAGATCCATCCTCATCGAACGCCTTGACCGACAGGTTGTCTGAATACATCGGGTTAACTGCAACCCCTGACAACGAACCCCGGGACTACTGGATGTGCAGGCTTGACCTGTGGCCAGAGCTGGCACAATTTGCCATGGAACTGTTGGCTTGCCTCTTGTCCAGTGTCCAGTCCGAAAGGACGTTCAGTGCAGCAGGGGGGATCATGACCGATAGTCGCACTCACGTAGCTCACGACAGTGTGGACTACCTCATATCGTACCGAACTTTACAATTTTATTACTTGAACCCGAACATTTCAGTAAAAGTTTGAGTTCGGTGTTCGGCGATTTAATAGTGCATGTTGAAAAGCTGCAGGACAGCCAATCAACAAGCGTTTAACTTGTGTGTCCTTTGAAGCCATCACAGCCATACCTACTAATGGCATGGCTGTGATTGGCTAGTGCAGCATGTGACCCAGTCTCTATATACACATTTTGTACTAGATAGTACATTTGCAGCCTGAGCTGCATTTCTTGCAGTCCAATAAAACCAGTAAATACTGCTGTTACATTGTTGTTTGACAAATTTAAATTTTTTCTGCTAGATAGTACATTTGCGGCCTGCGCTGCATTTCTGACAGTCCAAAAAACCCGTTAAATACTGCTGTTACATTGGTTCAAAAAGCACACTTTTTGTGCTAGAAAGTAAATGTGGCAGCCTGCGCTGCATTGCTGTCAAATAAAACCAGTAAATACAGCTGTTAGATTGTGGGGGGGGGGGGGGGACATTTCCACAGTTATCAGGCCATTCATTCACAAATGTCTTGGAGGGTGTGTTTCAGCACTGCATACCGGAGAGTGAAGTAATTTTATAACATTCGTCTGTTTCATTGTTGGGTGAAATAAACCCATTTCTTGCTGTCAAGTACCCCTGCACTGCATAACTGACAGAGAACTTAAATCAGTAAAATTGGCGGTTACAATGTTGCCTGACATAAAGCTTTTTTTGGCTATGAAGCCAATGGTAGTTGCCAACAACACATTTTTTTTTGTTCATAAAACATTGGGAAAAAAGAAAACAAAGAGTAAGTGCGGTGACAATGGTTGGGTGATGCTGGTATACATGTCTATTCTGCACAAGGTACGGACAAGTCCTGTGGTATCGATGCCTGGTTCTTTTGAATAAACGTGAGCTTGTCCACATTGGCTGTGGACAGGCGGCTGCGCTTGTCTGTGAGAACGCCAGCAGCCGTGCTAAACACACATTCAGACAATACATGAGGGCAAGGCATAAAGGGCAAGCTCAGGCCTTGTGCCCAATTTGGAGACCCAGAAGTTGAATGGGGCAGACGCAGTGGCGTAGAAATGACTGGGCCCCACAGCAAATTTTTGAATGGGGCCCCCCTCCCCCTGTAATTTTTTGCAACCCCTTCCTTTTATGCCGCCCCCATTCCTGTGGCTACTAAAGATCGCTCTCTCAGACCAGGCCCGGCAGCTGTTCCATCCGTTTTCTACACTGTCTATACTGCCACTGTATATAATTTCATTGTGTAATACTGTTGAGGGGGCCCTGACAAAGGCTTTTAGTCCTCCTCCTCCTGGATGTACCCTTCTGGGTCAGGGCCCCCAAAGCAGCCGCTTCTTCTGCTACCCTTGTAGCTACGCCCCTGGGCAGACCCATCAGTCAGTACGTGTATGCGTGTGCACACATAATGTTCCACCATGTTGCTGAAATGCTGCCTCCTGCTAAGACGTTCCATATCAGCTGGTGGTGCTGGTTGTTGTGGCGTGCTGACAAGGCTTTTCCACATTTCAGCAATGCTAACCCTGCCTTCTGAGGTGCTGGCGGTGACCCAGCTGCGTTGGCAACTTCTTCCTCCACCTCTGCCTTCGCCTTGTGGTTCCAATGAGCCCCTAGTGTCAGGTGTGAATGCCATCAGCAGTGCGTCTGACAGCGTTAGCCTCTTCCGATCACGCTCCAGTGGCAGAATTAAGGAAGGCATGTTGTCCTTGTAACGGGGATCCAGCAGGGTGGCCACCCACTAATCAGTACTGGTTAGAATGTGGGCAACTCAGCGGTCATTGCGCAGGCACTGCAGCATGTAGTCGCTCATGTGTGCCAGGCTGCCCAGAAGCAATGACAAGCTGCCCTCTGTGGGAGATATATTGTCTGTGTCCTCTGTATCTACCAAGCCACGTTCCAGTTATGCCCATGAGCTGCTTTGTGTGCCACCCTGCTGTGAACACGGTTCCTCCTCCTCCTTCTCATCCTCCAGAACTGTGCCGTGGCTGGACAATTGTGTACCTGGCCTATGTTGGTGCAGGAACCCACCCTCCGAGCCAATTATACAGTGGAATGCGACAGTTTGGGCAACCTTGTTAATCGTCATGATTTTCCTGTATAAATAATTGGTTGTTACGATAAAAAATGTCAGTTAAATATATCATATAGGAGACACGCACAGCGATATTTGAGAAGTGAAATGAAGTTTATTGGATTTACAGAAAGTGTGCTATAATTGTTTAAACAAAATTAGGCAGGTGCATAAATGTGGGCACTGTTGTCATTTTATTGATTCGGTATTATTATACCAACACACAGTGAAGATGCGTTTGCGGTATATGTTCACACCCAAATATAACTGAATTGTATTGTGAATAGGAGTTTTAAAACATAACATTTACTAAATCATTTAAAATAAATGCCATTTGGTGAGAAACATTAAGGACAAACACCTCCACTATAGCATAAACAAATAAAGGGTGGATCTTACCCCATTTGATGGATTCCACAGCCTGTGGAGGACGGTTCAGGTAGTGAGTGGACCACCGGAACCTGTGTGATCAAGGTGCTGATGTCTATAGGCAATATGGCACTCCTATATAGCCCTGGTATGTCTTTCCTACCTAAATATAGGTGGGGGGCTACTTGAGCAGCTGCCTAGCACACATGGAGCACCCGCCCCGACAGGGGCGACCCCATACCGATCCTGTCCCTCAGTATGGGCCTTGTGCTATTTTTCCCTAATACAAAACCCTACATGCCATGTTTCGGTCCCAGACTCCAGACCTCCTCAGGGGTTTCATAGACGTATTCAGGGGTAACTAGAAGTAAATTAACAAACACACACTAAGTATAAGTCACATATAAAACTGAGTTGCCAATGTTCATAAATTGGATTCAAACTCAGATTACTTACTGAAAGAAGATAGTTTTTTGCCTCCTACTTTCAATCCGGATCTATGGTGTATAGTATCCGAGCCTTGACATGAGAGGTGTCCCAAGCAAGTGCTGTGTCTCACCTCAAATAGTGGCGATTTGGGTGAGCAATTTGTGGTTGTTGCTCACCTCCTTATATTACCCCACTTCCTAATGGGTGTACGCCCCCCTGTATATCCAACTCACCTGTCCATAGCGATCACAGCATGTGTGATCGCCTGTGGAACGCACGCCGCTCGCGTGCGTTCCACCGGACCGGAAGTTGTCATCACATGGTACGGGCGAACCGGAAGTGAGGTAAGGACCTGCTTCCAAGCGTCGCCGGTTGCATGGCAACACCTGAAACACGGCCCTGAATGCCGCAAATGATAACTTGCAAGCAATTTTCATCTCTGCTCTGTGACTTTGTACTTGAACTACTTGAGTTCTCATTGACAAGGAATTATTTCCTGTTTAATGGGCAATTCTACCACCAGCTCAGGGGCACTGCGATGGGGAGCCCCTGTGCCCCATCGTATGCAAATTTGTATTTTTAGTAAGTAAGTAATCTGAGTTTGAATCCAATTTATGAACATTGGCAACTCAGTTTTATATGTGACTTATACTTAGTGTGTGTTTGTTAATTTACTTCTAGTTACCCCTGAATACGTCTATGAAACCCCTGAGGAGGTCTGGAGTCTAGGACCGAAACATGGCATGTAGGGTTTTGTATTAGGGAAAAATAGCACAAGGCCCATACTGAGGGACAGGATCGGTATGGGGTCGCCCCTGTCGGGGCGGGTGCTCCATGTGTGCTAGGCAGCTGCTCAAGTAGCCCCCCACCTATATTTAGGTAGGAAAGACATACCAGGGCTATATAGGAGTGCCATATTGCCTATAGACATCAGCACCTTGATCACACAGGTTCCGGTGGTCCACTCACTACCTGAACCGTCCTCCACAGGCTGTGGAATCCATCAAATGGGGTAAGATCCACCCTTTATTTGTTTATGCTATAGTGGAGGTGTTTGTCCTTAATGTTTCTCACCAAGTGGCATTTATTTTAAATGATTTAGTAAATGTTATGTTTTAAAACTCCTATTCACAATACAATTCAGTCATTTTATTGATTCCAAACCTTTAGAACTAATTATTGGAACTCAAATTGGCTTGGTAAGCTCAGTGACCCCTGACCTGCATACACAGGTGAATCCAATTATGAGAGAGAGTATTTAAGGGGATCAATTGTAAGTTTCCCTCCTCTTTTAAGTTTCTCTGAAGAGTAGCAACATGGGGGTCTCAAAACAACTCTCAAATGACCTGAAGGCAAAGATTGTTCACCATCATGGTTTAGGGGAAGGATACAGAAAGCTGTCTCAGAGATTTCAGCTGTCTGTTTCCATAGTTAGGAACATATTGAGGAAATGGAAGACCACAGGCTCCGTTCAAGTTAAGGCTCGAAGTGGCAGACCAAGAAAAATCTCGGATAGACAGAAGCGACGAATGGTGAGAACAGTCAGAGTCAACCCACAGACCAGCACCAAAGACCTACAACATCATCTTGCTGCAGATGGAGTCACTGTGCATCGTTCAACCATTCAGCGCACTTTACACAAAGAGATTCTGTATGCGAGAGTGATGCAGAGGAAGCCTTTTCTCTGCCCACAGCACAAAAAGTGCCGCTTGAGGTGGGCTAAAGCACATTTGGACAAGCCATCTTCATTTTGGAATAAGGTGCTGAGGACTGATAAAACTAAAATTGAGTTATTTGGCCATAACAAGCGGCTTTATGCATGGAGGAAAAAGAACACAGCTTTCCAAGAAAAGCACCTGCTACCTACAGTAAAATATGGTGGTTGTTCCATCATGCTGTGGGGCTGTGTGGCCAGTGCAGGGACTGGGAATCTTGTCAAAGTTGAGGGACGCATGGATTCCACTCAGTATCAGCAGATTCTGGAGACCAATGTCCAGGAATCAGTGACAAAGCTGAAGCTGCTCCGGGGCTGGATCTTTCAACAAGACAACGACACTAAGCACTGCTTAAAATCCACTAAGGCATTTATGTAGAGGAACAAGTGCAATGTTCTGGAATGGCCATCTCAGTCCCCAGACCTGAATATAATTGAAAATCTGTGGTCTGACTTAAAGAGAGATGTCCATGCTCGAAAGCCATCAAACCTGAATGAACTAAAGATGTTTTGTAAATCAGTGTGTGTGTCTCCTATATGATATATTTAACTGACATTTTTTATCGTAACAACCAACGATTTATACAGGAAAATCATGACGATTAACAAGGTTGCCCAAACTTTCGCATCCCACTGTATATGACTGGCCTTAGAAGTTAAGGGTAAGTTATGTATATCGTTGTTTGTTTATTTAGCTTATCTGCCTTATAGTTATGTAAATATGTTTATAAGTAAATTAGTAAATAGTGTGTAAATAGGCATGAATGAGTGGTTGTAGGGTGGGAGGCTGGATAGGTTAATTTTCTCTTGTGGAAATGTTCCTTGTATGGTTTATGTTACGATTTATAATAAAGATAATAAAAATTCCTGATGACCGTTGAAATGTTAAACAATCTAACCGACCAATTTAAGAAAATTATTTGTCACATCTGAAGCTCAGGCCACAGAGGTCTTTGACCGCCAATAAAAGTGAATTTGTCCTCCAGAATCTATGAGCTGGATTTACTGAATTGATTTTCACTGTCAGGTGTTCAGGAATTTCTGCACCTCCAAATTCAGCACATGCGCCAGGCAAGGGATGTGTGTCAAACTGGCTAGGCCTAGAGCTGCTACGAGATTTCGCCCATTATCACACACCACAAAGCCGGGCTTAAGGCTCAGTGGCACCAACCACTCATCAGTTTGTTGTGAAGGTGTTACACTGAGCTTATTAGGAGGTGGTAGAGGAAGAGGAAGCGGAGTAGGAGGAGGAGGTAACAGGAGGCAAAGAGAAATGCCCTGCAATCCTTGGGGGCGGAAGGACATGTGCCAAACTGCTATCCGCCTCAGGCCCAACCGCCATTACATTTACCCAGTGTGCTGTTAGGTAGATATAACGTCCCTGACCGTGCTTACTGGTCCACGAATCGGTGGTTATGTGGACCTTGGCACAGATGGCGTAGCGCAGTCCACACCTGATTTTGTCTGCCACTTGGTTGTGCAGGGAGGGGATGGCTCGCCTGGAAAAGTAGTGGTGGCTGGGAACCATGTACTGTGGGACAGTCTTTTTTAAAAGTCTCCATCTCCACCAGAAGGAATGACAGCATTTTAAAGGCTAGGAATTTTGAAATTTTGGCATTCAGGGTCAGTGTGGAGATGCTTGGTGACGGTGAAAGACGTGGTGGCGTTGCTGCCACATCCTCTGTTTGCGGGGTGACATGTGCCACTGTCACTCACTTGTGCTCAGGTTTAGAATGTTTATTTTTAATTTTGATGTATTTTATGTTATTTTAAGTCATTTCCACATTTGTTTGCAGGGCACTTGTCCTACTCTTACCACCATTTTGCTTCCTTTTGCAGCCCTCTAGCCCTTTCCAGGACATTTTTATAGCCATTTTAGTGCCTGTGGCGAAACCAACCTCGCCACTGGGTTTTGGAGAGGCCTGTTTAAAAGCCTCTTGCCTCGGGATTATGGCCCTGTGGCAAACCCAGCCACTATATACGGTAATTCCTGTACGTATGATGTTAGGGCATATGGGTATACCACTTTAAAGAACCAAGCGTATATATGTTTGTGTAACTTGTCAGCTTGGGAGACAGTTATGTGGATAGACAGAGGGGAGGAAAATGCTGGGTGTGTTCCATTGTCCCATTGTGCCATTGTCCCATTGTGTGTTTAAATGGTGATGTCTGTCCTGTTGTCACCACATGTGTATTGGCAATTTCCCTTTGTCCTGAGAGATAATTGGATTGCTCCTCGGTTGTCTCTAGGGCAGAGAGGAGGAAACCATGATGCATTGTGGGGATGTGTTGTATCTGTTCTGTGTCACAGTCTCCCTTCTGGTCCTCTAGGGGGCGTGAACGATTAGTTGCTGTACTTGCATTGTGTGTGTTGTAAGATATTGATTGGTTGGATTTCAAAACCCTGTGGGCAGTACTATGTTTGTTTTTTATGAATAAAAGAGGCTGTACTTGAACTACAGTCAGACCACTGCTTGACCCTCAACACGGAGCCTTGTGTCGTTATTGGGGGGATTCCCTGTATGCTGTTAGAGACTGATTGCCAGGAGTGTAAGCTGATTGTATGCTTTTCCTGTTCGTCTGCTAGCAGCTATTCGCAAGGTTCCAGTTTGGAGTGCTATTTTGTATCCAGTTCGGGAGTTTGGTGTTCTGCAGTAGCTGTGCCTGTCTCTCAGAAAGGGGCATATCGCCTAAATGGATTTTAACCCCTTGTCTGCTGAAACGGTCCGTTACAGTGCCCAAAAGTTTGGGTCCCCATTGACTTCAATGGGTTTTGGGTTCAGAGTCAAGTTCAGGTCAAGTTCGGATCCCGAACTCGAACTTTTTTGCGATGTTCGGCCAAACCCGGCGAACCCGAACATCCAGGTGTCCGCCCAACTCTAACGGTCAATGCATAATTTTTGGGGCCTGTAGTACACTGGTCTGCTGGAAAATGTATATCCAATGACCATGTAATCTACCTCCAGCCGCATATTTACTTGTTCTTTTATGTACGCTGAATGCATAATTTTTGGGGCTTGCAGTTCACTGGCCTGCTGTAAAATTGATAACCAATGACCATGTAATCTACCTTTAGCCACATACTTACTTGTACTTTTATGTACGCTGAATGAATAATTGTTGCAGCCTCTGAGGAATTCAACACCAATGACGATCATGTGTTATCGAATTTCAACTATTATCATTAGTTTTTTTTTCAAAAGGGGGGATTTCATTAGCCATGTTTTGAATCAAATTTTAGATTTTTAGTTCTTTTAAACATATGGATTTGTCCTGTATTTGTACTGGCTTGCATTAAAATTGAAAAATGTTCCCTGATTAAGATACATATTCTTTGTTGGAATTTTTCTAATTGATCCCTCTGTAGTATGTCACTGTCCATGTTGTAGGACTTTTTGTACACTTCTACTAAGCATTTGGTGGCTGCAAATATAAGCTTAAGGTTTTTCAGGTTCACCTGCCATTAAAGTGAATTGGGCCCACTGTGAACTTGCGGATCTCGAACATTTGATCGCGTTCACGACCCATCCCGGCCGATGTTCGTCCATCACTACTTACAACTACTGGGTGTCCAAGCTGGACATGTGGCACAAACTGGTCTAAAATTGATTTTATCTTTGGTTTTGTGCGTATTATTGTCAGTCTGTAAAAGTGGCGTACTACTCGGACAACATCGTTCCAAGCAGCATCCTGTTGACTGTTGAGGAGATGGCGGCTCTAAGTGAATTAAAACATGACCCTGAGCTTACTGTTAAAGCTGCCGATAAGGGCGGGGCAGTGGTCGTGTTAGATACCCATAAGTATATTGCTGAAATCCTCAGACAATTGAGCGATACCACCATCTACAGTCACATTGACTCTGATCCAAAATTCAAGATAGCCGGGCTAATTCAGGATGTTTTAGCTGGGGCGTTGCGGGCTGGAGTCATTGATGAGGGACTTGTGGATTTTCTTACAGTAACGCATCCGATCACACCTGTGATCTATGTGTTGACTAAGATCCACAAGTCTCTCATTGACCCATCCGGACATCCCATCGGATCTGGTTCTGATTCGATCTTCAGCCACATTGCCATTTTTCTTGATAAATTACTGTGTAGTTATGCATGTGGTGGCAGTTTGTATATACAGGACACAACAGATTTTTTGCTCAAATTACAGAAGATTGATTTGGAAGGTGTTCAGTGGGTGATTTTGGGGATGATGTCACCTCCCTTTACACCTCTATAGATTATCAAAGGGGGCTACATGCTGGTTTTTGCATGTTAGAGAAATCATCCCTTACTTTAGAAGCTTGGAAATTTATATTCTCTCTTTTAGAGAATGTCTTGAGGTTCAATTACTTCTTATTTCAGGATTACTACAACATGCAAAAACAGGGCGTGGCCATGGGGTCCAATATGGCCCCAACTTACGCCAATATTTCTATGCGTCAATTTGAGGAGGATGTCGTCTATGGAAGCCACCATTTCCGACATGTCGGGGCATGGTGGCGGTACATAGACGACATCTTCCTCATCTGGACGGGCACTGTGGAACAACTATGCAATTTTCATGTGTTTCTCAAAGGGATTGATAGTGCGCTTCAATTCACATCGGTTCATTATCACACTGAGATGCAATTTTTGGACACTAACATGATCTTGGCGGAGGGCAGGTTGCACACAGAGTTGTTTACCAAGCCTACCGACAGGAACACGTTGCTGACATACAGTAGCAACCATCCTAGACCAATGGTCAGATCCCTACCGTTTTCACAGTTTTTGAGGGCCAGACGTATAGTCTCAGATCCCAGTGCATTTGACAGAACTCTGGACACACTGGTCAGCAAATTTAGCAATCAGGGATATCCAACCAAACTATTACAACAAAAAAAGGAAATGGCCATTAAATTGGATAGGAATGATACTCTTTTAAGTAAGGTACCACACTCCAAAACAGTCAGGATTCCTTTTATCTCGACTTACTCTGAACAGAGTGTGGATATAGGGAACATTATTCAACGCCATTGGAATATATTGGTAGGTTGTCACAATACAATTGAAGAATTCCACTCCCCTCCTCTAATGTCATATCGCAGATCCAAGAGCATAAGGGATCAGTTAGTTAAGGCTGATGTGGGTACACTGAAAACAAATAGGCAGACAACACTAACTACAACTAGTGTAGGATGTTTTCCTTGCTTGGCATGTGTCAACTGCAAGCATATCATGAAAGGTAAAACCTTTGTACATCCTAAAACTGGCATCGCATATCAGATACGACACTATCTGACCTGCGATTCCAGTTTTGTTATTTATGTGCTCTTATGCCCATGCAATTTATTGTATGTTGGTGAGACGACCACTGATTTTAAGACGCGTCTCAACAATCATCGATACACCATAAGGAAAAAACGACTTGATTTGCCAGTCTCAAAGCACTTTGTTGATTTCATACAGAAAAGGATATGAAATGTTGTATCATCGACTTTGTACCAATGCCCAGGAGAGGTGGTAACAGAACCAGCCTTTTAAAAAAAAGGGAATTACAGTGGATACACACACTGAATTCTCTAAAACCGCATGGTCTGAACGTTGATTATAAAATTGGAGTAACGATATAGGATTATGGCTTGCCCTGGTTTTATCTTGATTTTTCATGCTGTCTCCTTGTATTTTTGTGATTTTTTTTGTATTGGACAAAGTATATGTTCTTTATGAATTTTCACTTTTTAACATAACATATTTCTCTTATATTTACAATGATGTATTACAGATGATATGTCACGGAGTGGGGAGAGAGGAAGAATGAGGTGATTTGTCATTATTACATCTCGTATATGATGCCTGTAATTGATTTTAATTTGTTATACACTGTTTTGCACATGGACGGTGGACCTTTTTTGAGCAGACCCCTCTGAAATGTTGGTGATAATCGGGTTAGGGTCATGGATACAGTGTGACCGTGCATTGACGTGCGGGCTCACATTTGGTCCGTGATCCCGGGTGGTGGCTCCATGTCTAATTAGCTGTGGTGGCCCCCATCTGACCCCATATAGCCATCTGCTTTCATTTGTTGCACTGAATTGTGCACCATTACCTCTATCCTGGGTATATCAGGTATTATGGTTATGAATACGCATGCGCTGGATCTCATCTGTGCTATTCCTGCACTTAAAATGGCTGACTTTGCTTTTGGGTCGCAGTGCGCAACTGCACAGAGATGAGGGCAGTTACATTTGGAAGTAAACAATATACGTCATCCTGACATGCGCAATTGCACGCCAGAATACACGCTAACCAGCTGATGGCTGTCATTCGCCTCATCGCTTCTCCTTCACGCTTCGTTATCTATATCATCTAGTAAGCACTTAGCACTTTGTATTAATGTTTGCACATGACACTAATAATGTGATTTATATCAATTATGTATTCATGTGGATTTTTTTCACATGAGATGAATTTTTGAATGTATTTTAATCACTGTCACACATGATGTCATTATAGGACACATTAAGTAATTGTCATTGTTTATTTTGTTCATGTTTTATTATGATATTATATGATTATCTGTAATTGTTGTGAATTGGCACATTAATTTGGGTTTGCTATATATACTGAACACTTTGTCTGTATACACTGCTTGAGGAAGGCTCCAACAAACAGCCGAAACGTCACTTGTCCTGTCTGGGTAAATAAAGATTTTTCAACTTTTTTATCTCATCGAGTGCTGCCCACATTTTAGACTTTTATACATTGGATTTGCTTGATCCTAACTGGGCCAGTTGCACCCCCTTGTTTTCTCAATAGACGGTGCTGCCACTTTTTTCTTTTTTCTTATATATATATATATATATATATATATATATATACGAAAAACGGACAGCAACTCCAATAATACAAAAAAGGGATTATTTATTGGGCCACAGTGGCACCGTGAGGCGACGTTTCGGCTCAAAATCCAGAGCCTTTCTCAAGCATCCAAACACAAAGGTGAGTGCACATATAAATAGGTGTACATAATTACAACATTGTAATTAATTAATGTTCACAATTAATATAAAAATAGATAAACATATCAATAAACAGTGTTTAAAAAAGTGACAACATACAGAAATAAATCCAGTGATCCATAGTTATGTGTATAATTCATAATAAATACATATAAAATAACATAATCCATAGTATAAATATAAGTGGCTCCAATATAAATCATCTGCTTCAAATCTTCTTTAATGATCTACAATAAAAACAAGGCGGTGCCAGAGGAATGATGGTGACATACCACAGAGTCCACATGTATCCACATCTCCACGATGGCCACACTTGGCGTCTAGCTGGATGGAGTGCGCAGGCGTCGGCATCTGTCCCTACAGAATCGCGTCATATTGCGTCCTAATACGGCGCGCCTGCATCATACCCTGCGTCATCAGATACACGCTATTCACTCCACTCCAGTGCGCATGTTCAAAGCGCTTTGACTAAAGATACGCCATGTTCAGTACTGGACGGATTGCCCATAGTTCCTAAATCTATATTTAGGGTGGCTAGCTGGAGGCAAAAGTAAGAGAACCATAAACCTCTGTCAGGGGATCATGGTAATCCTATATTGGGCGTGCATTATGGTCCCGACCGACACTCCAGTATCGGTCGTATACCAAGTGCCGCCCCCCATCATGCCACCTATAGCCACCCAACGAGGGTTCTCCTAAATAATATATATTCTTCAAAGAAACAGGTATGTGAAATGTGTCGGAACATAGCCCGACCTCAACACACAATCCAATCCAGATATAACCAAAATTGTGGATACTGTCGGATGTAGGATACAGCTTACTTCCATGTGGCAAAACGACACCAAAATTTTCATAGCTCCTTTTCTAATATTCACTAGTCATCTGCAACATAATGATAATAAAAATTAATTATATTCAATTGAGAAAGAACAAATACAAGTTAGATCTCATAATAACCTTTGTGTTTAATCAACATCTACAATCAAGTGAAAGACGTATAGCAAATAACATAAGACATGACAGGGGCAAACAACCTCTTCAAGTACATACCCCTAAATTGAAATCTACATTGAGGCCATTTGGCTTTAAGGTATTTAGCTTGTGTATCCACAGCAGTTCTCTCCTTTTCAATAATAGATTCCTATTGCCCCCCCATCTGGGCATAGGGATATGGTCTATGATCCAGCATTTTAGTTGGTGTTCTGTATGATTCATCTCAACAAAATGTTTAGGGATAGGTAGATCCCGACGTTTTTTTCTAATGGTGGAGCGGTGATTGTTTAGTCTGGTTTTTAAATCGGTGGAAGTCTCACCTACATACAGTAATTTGCACGGGCAACTCAAAACATAAATCACATAATTCGAATTACAAGTGAGATAGAACGGAATGGGATATCTCACATTGGTCTTCGGATGTGTGAAAGTTTTTCCTTTACAGATATGTTTACAGTTCACACAGCAGAGACATGGGAAACATCCCGTGCTCTGTTGTGTCAATGTTGTCTGTGTTAGACCAGGTCCTGCACCTATATCCGCATGCACTAGTTGATCACGTAGATTTTTAGATCTTTTATAAGAGAACAATGGAGGAAATTTTAATTCAGGTACTTGGCTGAGGCATCCCCCCATATATATATTATAGGAAGGAACAAGGGGCCATCATTGATGGTCGGTATGTGTCACCGAGGTTCCTGGCCTCGGTGAAGTAAGAGCAGTTTTTCTTTTCCTGAAGTGTCATTATTGCTTTGCAGTCTGACACTTCAGCTGTCTAGTATGGCTGTAAAGCCGATCCGGGATGGCTCTTACTGGGAGTAGCTAAAGTGCTGGGTGGGTGCCTACTCCCCCTGTTCCAGGCCGGGTCTTGGGAGGCTTATAAAAAGCAGTCACCATTAATCAGGTGGTGTGGATTATCCTCCATCTCACAGTGAAGCTGTGGAGTCTCTGTGGTTTTGGATCTGAAGATGTGTGCCGTGCAAAAGGGCTGAGAGCTGCATACTGGAAAACAGGCCCCTAAAGCCTGCTGGGGACCACTGATGAAAAACTGCTAACAAGGTAAATGTTTGTGTTCTGTGGACTTTCCATGGTGTGAACAAACCCCAAGACTGCGAACTGTCATTTTGTTTTGCCTTCTGTGTAAATAATATATATTTATGGGAGAGGCTTAAAGACAACAGACGAGGAGAAGCACCTACCCCTGCCCTAAGCTGGCTGTGTTGTGCCGGGAGCCAGGAGCGAGGGTAAGCCTAGCAGTGGACAAAAAGAAACAAGGAGACCGGAGCAGTGAAAAACATTTAATTCCTCTCAGAGCACAAGGTTACAAAAAGCCTGGGAAATCTCGACATTCGGGTTTGGAATGTACCTCGTGAAACAAGAGGAACGCCAACGACCCATGCTTTTAATCACGTGCGCCGGGACTCCATTTTTCGAAGCTGCGGACGCAGCCCCAATACGGAACGAATGCCCAGTGATGACAAGCGGGTTATAACTGAGACCTGATGCCAGCGTCCTGATGTGAGATATGAACTGGACTGAAGACAGGAAATTTCCATGGAAAGGCAACAGCGGGCCATCGGGGGGAGCATGTTGCAGTAGTGCTAGCAATTGTTGAAGGGCCATGACCGGACACCAAACATTGGAAGTTCGGAAAAACCTGACCTCGGTGGGAGGCCCATGTTGATTGGACTTAGTGGAAGGTAATGTCACGGACGGTGTACAGAAAACAAAACAAAGCAACATGCATATATGACTCACTGGATCCAAAGCTAAGGAACCAAAAGGGAGACCCCTGCACAAGACCTGAGACTTTCCCTGGCTGCTCAGCCTATGCAAAGATCCCAGAGGTGGATGGTTGCATATCCACGTACCTCGACTGTATAACCCCTGAACACCCTACAATAGTGAGGGGACACGACCACCGGCTCCCTACACCAGACACGGAGGGAGTCAGGGTCACCTGGGATCCAGCAAACAGATAATAACAGATAAATGTTCAGCACTTAACTTTGTAGCAGACTGCAAAACAGGACCAGCATGCACACACACTCCAGGAAGTAGTATAAGCCGCCCGGTGATGCATTATGGGGTGGAATTTAAAGGGATGCAATCAGTCCAACTACATGACAGCTGAGAGAGGCTAACGAGATGAGGAACTGAACATCACAACAAAGAAACTCAAGGAAGAGGTTCTGAAAGGCTTCTGTCAGAGCTTCTCAGCTGTCTGGTTGTGACAGGTAACCAGAGGACAAAATGGTCATGGACCCAGGACAATTGCCGCATCTGCAAACCCTGATGCTTGGAGGTGGTGCTAGTGAACTCGCCTGACCTAAGGAAATCATAAAATCCAAGGTACATAGCTGCCTTAAAGACCAAGCTGGAAGAGTGCCCAAAAGGATGTCGATCCAACGCGGAAGAAAACCTCCTAAACATCTCGCCGGAGACATGCTGTCTTAGGCCAGGAGGGGCATCCCCGCTCTTCTGGATTCCCCTAAGAGCAGCCTTGACTGCTTGAACTAAGAAAATAGAACCTCCGCTCGGACTGTGAAGCATGGAGCAGTGTTGGATTCCGGCTAAGTACAACTTAATGGTATTATACAACAGCCTGAGGTTGCAATGACAATGGGCGATGAACGCCAGGATGTAGGAGATGTTGTCCAAGTAACCTTGCGGGTGAGACCTGGAGAATTCTTTATAAATCTTATAGCCACCTTGATAATACCTGGCAGTGTTGGAGGAGAGGGAATGTTGTACAAGGTTCCTGGCGTGAGAAAGGAGGGACTCTAATCCATCAACAGGGAATTGAAGGCCGGGAGAGGGGACCCCGCGGGGTCTGCTCCTGGCGTCACCTGGAAAAAAGGGGGTGATTAAAGCGGGACAGAGCATCCGCAGCTACATTCTCGACCCCAGGGATGTGACTACAAAACACATGAAAGTTATGGGTAAGGGAGAGCCAAACTAGTCTGCGGAGGAGGGACATGATCCTGAAAGATTTCGCCCAGCCTTACAAGATAATGTCAACCAATGCTTGAATATCGGTGACAAACATCACAGGTGCATTGGCCCACTGATGCCCCCCACACTTGAGCCGCCGCCACAATAGGGTAAAGTTCTAGGAGGGAAGAAGAGCTCAGACTTTCGGGGTCCGACCGGACTTCTACGAGCCACTGACCAGCCATCCAATGGGACCCAAAAATGGCTGCGAACCCGCGGGATGCAGCTGCGTCCGAAAAAAATGGTGGGGTATGATGGCCCCCATGAAGGCACGAAAAGGGAAATGCCGTTCCATGAGGATAAGAACAGTGACCACATGGCCAAGTCCGCCCTGGCATGGCTGTCCAGATGGACGATGCTGTTCTGGTCAGGAGCCGAATGCAACAACTGGAGCAGCCTGGAGGTGAACGCCCTGCCCTGTGGCATGATCCTGGAGGCGAAATTGAACCGCCCCAACAAGGATTGAAGCTCAACCCTGGAAAGATGGCCCGAGGACACTGCGTGAGAAATCACCACCCGGCAACTAGCGAGTTTCTCCTCCGGAAGGCTGGCTTCCATCCGGATGGAATCCAGAATGATGCCTAGAAAAGTCACCCTATTGGCAGGGCCCTCTGTTTTGGTGTGGGCTACTGGGACCTGCAAGCTGGAAAAAATTTGGAGAAGAGTAACCAGATTGCCCGATCCACCATGTGGACCCTCGATGATCAAGAAATCATCGAGGTAGTGGATGACTGTAGGCAAATCGCCATGATGGAGGAGGATCTAATGCATAGCCTTGGCAAATTGATCGAACAACCATGGGCTACTCTTCGAACCAAATGTGAGTCTGTTCGCAAAATAGTAGCGACCAGCCCATCTAAGGCCGTAGTATCCCTATAAATGCGGTTGAATAGGAAGGAGCTTAAAGGCGTCGGCGATATCCGCCTTCGCCAACCAGGAACCCCTGCTGGAGATCACAACGGCCTTAATTGCCTCATCAATAGAGGAATATTGCATGGAGAATTCCTCTGATGGGATAAGTGAGTTGAGGATGGGTGTGGCAGAGGCATGAGGCGCGGACAGGTCATAGATTAACCGTTTTTTATTTGATGATTTTTTAGATACCAGGCCAATAGGATTAATGCGCCAGGAAGAAAAAGGATTAACCTCAAGCGGGCCAATGAGAAAACACTTATCAACCTCAGACTGGAGCAACTCTTCAACTGCCGCCGTGTCCTCAGAGGCAGACCTCAAGTTACCACCTTCCCAAGACGTCTGAGGTAGGGCAATAAGGCCCGTGTAGAAGCTTTCCGTGAAATCAGACTGCAGGAATTGCACGAACCCTCTGTTGTAATGATCCCGCAGAAGGACACCAAGAAGATCAAGGTTAATGTCAGCTAGTCAGGACTGTTTAATGGACCTCTAGGGACAGGCGGGACGAGGGTGAGCCCTGAAGCACAACGAGCAAATGTGGAGAGCCCTGCAACCATTGAAGACACAACCGTTTGCATTAAAGTTTGTTACAGACCTGGCTCCTACCCAGGTACACTATGGGGCGACCAAGCTTGTTAACTCCGGGGGCGCCCAGTTGGGAACCCGAGGGGCCGGGACCTATCCTAAATGGGTTTGAAAGAGTTAGGACACCAGTCTGAGGAGTGAAATATGGACTGGCACACTGAACATGCAGGGGCCTTAAGACCCGCAAAGTGGTGGCAAAAAGGTTCCATGTCAATGTTGGCCCAGTTGGTGATAAACTGGAACTGAACCAGGGCAGCAGCAGCCTTAGCCGAAAAGGAGCGGTGGTAGTCGTAAAACGACGAGCCAGCATACTTGTGCCCCAGATCAGTGACAAGGTAGAGTTACGAGTCCAATTCCTCTCTCCTTCCAGGCTGGGCTGAACAAACGATGTCCCTAAAAAGACTAAATGCCAACACAAATTTGGGGATGGAGAGCTTCCTGTTAAGCCTTGCGTCCTTGGCCTTCGCAACGAGAGAGACATCGCCACAGTTAATGACCCTGTTTTCAGGAAGATCTTGTGAGGCGATAAGGATGAATGCCAAGTTCACATCCTTCCCAGCCAAAATATCTTTTTTGATACCATCCGGAATGAAGTGGGCAGGAGCCACCTGGGGGGTGAAACTGGTAATACCTGGTGAGGACACCTGAGAAACAACGGGTACTGTAGGAGGGTGTGACGCTTGGGAGGGCGCAGGGGCCCGAGACTCCACTCGTCTGCCCGGCCGGCCTGCATTACGATGAAACAGTAGCCCTGTGAGTAGGATATATTGAATGTTATACTACAGAGGGGGCAGTATTTATCCTTATTAATTGAATTACACATTTTATAACTGTACTGGAGCGGCAATGGGGGGGTCTGTGGATGACACTGTTAAGGGGTGGGGGGTCTGTGGATGGCACTGTTATGGGGTGGGGGGGTCTGTGGATGGCACTGTTATGGGGTGGGGGGGTCCGTGGATGGCACTGTTATGGGGTGGGGGGGTCTGTGGATGGCACTGTTAGGGGGTGGGGGGTCTGTGGATGGCACTGTTATGGGGTGGGGGGTCTGTGGATGGCACTGTTAAAGGGGGGTCTGTGGGTGGCACTGTTAAGGGGGGTCTGTGGATGGCACTGTTAAGGTGGGGGCTCTGTGGATGGCACTGTTATGGAGTGGGGGGGGTCTGTGGATGGCACTGTTATGGGGTGGGGGGGTCTGTGGATGGCACTGTTAAGGGGGGTCTGTGGATGGAACTGTTATGGGGTGGGGGGTCTGTGGATGGCACTGTTAAGGGGGGGTCTGTGGATGGCACTGTTATGGGGTGGGGGGTCTGTGGATGGCACTGTTATAGGATGGGGGGTCTGTGGATGGCACTGTTATAGGATGGGGGATCTGTGGATGCCATCCACAGATCCCCCATAACAGTGCCATCCACAGATCCTCCACCCCATAACAGTGCCATCCCCAGATTCCCCATTAGCAGTGCCATCCCCATCTGGGGGGTTTCTTTGCTGGGCTGGACTTTTATAGCCCCCCCAGATTTTACTTGCATCCCTGTTCTCGAAAGGGGCGGTTTTAGGGGGGCGGTCCTAGGGGTGGGTAGAGGCGTGGCCAGGGGAGGGGGGGTGAGTTCCACCACCTTTTCTCTGAGAAAAAAAAACCCTGAGTACAGATGACGGCAGGCGAATGGTCAGTGTGCAGTGACCGCGCATGGAGTTTAGGCTGAAGCTGTGTGTTTTCAACCCAGGTGAGTCGTACTCATGGAAAACACAGCCCAGCATACGCTCCATCGTGAGTATTTGGCACTGTACGACCCGCTCCTTGCAACCCCAACAAGGCAAAGAGTAAATTTGGGCAGCAATGACACAGTACTAACCAGGACACTCTCTGTAATTCACAACACACAAGTCCAGCTCGATGTTAACACTGATAAAGGTCATTTTCAAATGGAAACCAAGCCGTAATATGAGAGGCCGTCCCAGCTACACTTATCCTCCAGACCTGATATGTCGCAGTACATGGGATTATTGTCCTAGTCTACATCTAGATGTGTCCTCCAGATCTCATACAGTATGTCACATTACATGGACTCATTATCTTAGCCTACGTCTACACGTGTCCTCCTGATCTCCCCATGTCACATCACATGGACTCGCTGACATAGCATACATCTGCATTTGTCCTCCAGACCTAATATGTCACATTACATGTACTAATTGTCCTAGTCTAGATCTACCCATGTCCTACAGATCTCATAAATCACATTACATGGACACACTGTCCTACACTATATCTACAAAAGTGGTTCTCAACATGCGTTCCACGCTGGAACGCATGCCGACCCCGCAACCAGAAGCAGGGAAACACATGAGTGCGGGTCGGAGGAGCCCTGTGGAGGGGACGGGACTGCGGGAAGGAGCCTACCCGACCTGGAGCCGCATGTAGGTGGTGAAACACAACATATCCGGGAGTGATCATCCACTTGCGTTCCACGCTGGAACGCACGCCGACCCCGCGATAGGAAGCAGGAAACATGTGACCGCTGATCGGAGGAGCCCTGTGGAGGGGACGGGACTGAGGGAAGGCAGTTACCTGTCCTGGAGACGTGTACAGGCGGTGTACAAGCGGCGAACAGATCGGATTGTAGTAGTGAAGCGAGGCGGCTCCTTATCCAGCGATTCTGAACATGTAACATCCAAGAGTATGTCACTAAACTCTCTTCCCCTGCTACAACATGTCAGGTGCATATTTCTTATCATCCTGTGTAATCTAACTTTGCATTTTCCTGTATATGTACTTTCCAGGCTTGTATCATGTATTTGCTGTGATTTCCCTGTCTGCCAGCAGGTGGCAGCAATATGTAAGCAGACCAAGGTTAGTTAGTATATCTAGTCTGGAATAGTCCATTCCAGTCTAGGCTCCCCTGTGTGAGCAGAAGTGGGACTTTCCCATGTCCTGTCTCATGAGGAGGAGAAGGAAGTGTAGTCAGTGTACCAGCCACCCCTGCTGGGATAGGTTGTGCTGGTAGGAGTTCCCCAAACCAGGGATCCCAACCCTGGATCCCGCCTCGGCTGAGGCAAGAATCCATCTTCCCAGCCTGAGCCATCAGCCCCAGCTGGTTGACAAGAAGAGCAGCCATCTCCAGCCTCCAGGAAGAAGCATACCCTGTGAGCCAAGCTGTGAGTACATATCCAAAGTCCAGGAGAAGCCAAATTCCTCCTCGGCTAGTCAGGCCCATTACTAAGCAGAATATAGACAGAGCAGAAGACTAATACCTGCCAGACTCTTTAGGCATATGACAAGAAGCAGAATAGATATAAATTCCTGCCACATATTGCCGATACCTGCTGGGACCCAAGACTATTGCTGTAACTTATATGGATTTAAAGCTGCCTTAAGTAAAGACAAGTTGGATTATATCTCCTGTCTGCATCTCAATCATTCTACCATAACTCCTACTGACCACACTCAATTTTATTGCAAGTGAGCCAGGATCCAGGCATCCAGCTGTACCATGGTAGGAGACACCGTTGACACTACCATATCTGCTATACAGAGACATTATCCCCCTCTGGCATTCCTCACCTGGTACGTGAGTTATAACATCTTAAAGGGTCCTGCTACAGTACCTGCGCAAGCTGCATTTGGCATCACGAACTATTACACATATATACTGACCCACTGCATAGCTGACCCACTGTACCGGTGTCCTGCTCATTGCAAACAGAAGCGCCCAGAGGAGACGGGAGACGGCGCTTAAAAAGGTCAGACGCCCCTTCCACAAATTCAGGCTGACTTTTCAGCCTTCCAACATATATATATATATATATATATATATATAGAGCAAGTGTTCAGCAACTGTGAACGGCACAACACTAATCTGTGATGGCGGGTGCCAGCTGCTGATGAAGCAATTAAGGCTTCAAAAAGCAATTTAAATCCCTGAAATCCACGGCACTTCCTTCAGTAAAAACGTAAGTGTTTATTCACCAGAAATACAACATTTCGGTTCGCACACTGGAACCTTAAGTTTTTACTGAAGGAAGTGCCGTGGATTTCCTGGATATATATATATATATATATATATTTCTAATGCATTTATTTCTCATTCATTTTAATACTATATACTGTATATAGTGGAAATTATATTCACCAGAGATAAGTACCAAAGGCACAATAGATCAAAATGTGTTTCCTTCCTACATACATGTTTTGCCTATTCTATAGTATATTGTCATTAAAGCACTCCATATTAGTTTGCAATATATTCGAAGAGCAATTACTGACCAAGTCAGATTGAACAATGCATGGCTATTCATCATTTCTGAAAAGCCCAATTGTGTTTTCCTCAACGTTATAGGCATGGTTGAAGCTAATGTAGTCCAGTGACATTTTCACAGTGTTGATATGCAAGTCAGAATTTGAATGTACAGTACATTATCAGCATATTCTTACCATTCTAAGAAGGCATTTGCATGTTAAAAGTACAAGGTAGAATTTTTTTTAAAAAAAATCCATACCACAGAACGTTTTACTATTACTATAGTATTATTATTATTATTATTACTAGAGATAAGCAAATTTCTGCTTATGAAATTCATTCATAGAAGTGTGTTATGGTCCATGGCAACGGAATCCATAACGCAATTCACCTTTTACCAACAAATGAAGTTTGAACGAATTTCAAAACATGAAATTCGTTCATCTCTAATTATTACTATTATTTTATTTATTTTTTTAACTAGTTCGACTGGTCTATTTATCCCCCTTCTCCTTCCTAGACTTCGAAAACTATAATTTACTTGCTTGCTTCCTTTTTTACTGGAAAACATAGAACTTTATTTTTTATTTAATTTTTATCTTAGCACAATCATTGGGACAGTGATTGGCTTCACCTATGAAGTGCTCATTTTACTCATGTCTCTGTACACGTTACAGTAGGTGATATGTGCAGAGATATGCCTGGATTTGGTACCACACTACTGCAGCCAATCACTATCATCAACTGTAAATCACAAAGGACAGTGATTGGCTGCAGCAATCACATGCCATATCCAGGCATATCACTGCTGCTGTCTGAAAATAAGCCATGGAAGGAGAACTGGAGAATAGAGTTGAGCGAACACCTGGATGTTCGGGTTCGAGAAGTTCGGCCGAACTTCCCGGAAATGTTCGGGTTCGGGACCCGAACCCGACCCGAACTTCGTCCCGAACCCGAACCCCATTGAAGTCAATGGGGACCCGAACTTTTCGGCACTAAAAAGGCTGTAAAACAGCCCAGGAAAGAGCTAGAGGGCTGCAAAAGGCAGCAACATGTAGGTAAATCCCCTGCAAAAAAATGTGGATAGGGAAATGAATAAAAATAAAATAAATAAAAATTAACCAATATCAATTGGAGAGAGGTCCCATAGCAGAAAATCTGGCTTCACGTCACCCACCACTGTAACAGTCCATTGTCAGATATTTAGGCCCAGGCACCCAGGCAGAGAAGAGAGGTCCCATAACAGAGAATCTGGCTTCATGTCAGCAGAGAATCAGTCTTCATGTCATAGCAGAGAATCAGGCTTCACGTCACCCACCACTGTAACAGTCCATTGTCATATATTTAGGCACTGGCACCCAGGCAGAGGAGAGAGGTCCCATAACAGAGAATCTGTCTTCATGTCAGCAGAGAATCAGTCTGCATGTCATAGCAGAGAATCAGGCTTCACGTCACCCAACACTGGAACAGTCCATTGTCATATATTTAGGCCCAGGCACCCAGGCAGAGGAGAGAGGTCCCGTAACAGAGAATCTGGCTTCATGTCAGCAGAGAATCAGTCTTCATGTCATAGCAGAGAATCATGCTTCATGTCACCCAACACTGGAACAGTCCATTGTCAGATATTTAGGCCCAGGCACCCAGGCAGAGGAGAGAGGTCCCGTAACAGAGAATCTGGCTTCATGTCAGCAGAGAATCAGTCTGCATGTCATAGCAGAGAATAATGCTTCACGTCACCCACCACTGTAACAGTCCATTGTCATATATTTAGGCCCCGGCACCCAGGCAGAGGAGAGAGGTCCCATAACAGAGAATCTAACTTCATGTCAGCAGAGAATCAGTCTGCATGTCATAGCAGAGAATCAGGCTTCACGTCACCCACCACTGTAACAGTCCATTGTCATATATTTAGGCCCCGGCACCCAGACAGAGGAGAGAGGTCCCATAACAGAGAATCTGGCTTCATGTCAGCAGAGAATCAGTCTTCATGTCATAGCAGAGAATCATGCTTCACGTCACCCAACACTGGAACAGTCCATTGGCAGATATTTAGGCCCAGGCACCCAGGCAGAGGAGAGAGGTCCCGTAACAGAGAATCTTGCTTCATGTCAGCAGAGAATCAGTCTGCATGTCATAGCAGAGAATCAGGCTTAACGTCACCCACCACTGTAACAGTCCATTATCATATATTTAGACCCCGGCACCCTGGCAGAGGATAGAGGTCCCATAACAGAGAATCTGGCTTCATGTCAGCAGAGGATCAGTCTGCATCATAGCAGAGAATCAGGCTTCACGTCACCCACCACTGTAACAGTCCATTGTCATATATTTAGGCCCCGGCACCCAGGCAGAGGAGAGAGGTCCCATAACAGAGAATCTGGCTTCATGTCAGCAGAGAAATAGTCTTCATGTCATAGCAGAGAATCATGCTTCACGTCACCCAACATTGGAACAGTCCATTGTCATATATTTAGGCCCCGGCACCCAGACAGAGGACAGGTTCATTCAACTTTGGGTTGCCTCGCAATATAATGGTAAAATGAAAATAAAAATAGGATTGAATGAGGAAGTGCCCTGGAGTACAATAATATATGTTTAAGGGGAGGTAGTTAATGTCTAATCTGCATAAGGGATGGACAGGTCCTGTGGGATCCATGCCTGGTTCATTTTTATGAACGTCAGCTTGTCCACATTGGCTGTAGACAGGCGGCTGCGTTTGTCTGTAATGACGCCCCCTGCCGTGCTGAATACACGTTCGGACAAAACGCTGGCCGCCGGGCAGGCCAGCACCTCCAAGGCATAAAAGGCTAGCTCTGGCCACGTGGACAATTTAGAGACCCAGAAGTTGAATGGGGCCGAACCATCAGTCAGTACGTGGAGGGGTGTGCACACGTACTGTTCCACCATGTTAGTGAAATGTTGCCTCCTGCTAACACGTTGCGTATCAGGTGGTGGTGCAGTTAGCTGTGGCGTGTTGACAAAACTTTTCCACATCTCTGCCATGCTAACCCTGCCCTCAGAGGAGCTGGCCGTGACACAGCTACCTTGGCGACCTCTTGCTCCTCCTCTGAGTTGGCCTTGGGCTTCCACTTGTTCCCCTGTGTTATTTGGGAATTCTCTCAGTAGCGCGTCTACCAACGTGCGCTTGTACTCGCGCATCTTCCTATCACGCTCCAGTGCAGGAAGTAAGGTGGGCACATTGTCTTTGTACCGTGGATCCAGCAGGGTGGCATTCCAGTAGTCCGCACACGTTAAAATGTGGGCAACTCTGCTGTCGTTGCGCAGGCACTGCAGCATGTAGTCGCTCATGTGTGCCAGGCTGCCCAGGGGTAAGGACAAGCTGTCCTCTGTGGGAGGCGTATCGTCATCGTCCTGCGTTTCCCCCCAGCCACGCACCAGTGATGGGCCCGAGCTGCGTTGGGTGCCACCCCGCTGTGACCATGCTTCATCCTCATCCTCTTCCACCTCCTCCTCATCCTCGTCCTCCAGTAGTGGGCCCTGGCTGGCCACATTTGTACCTGGCCTCTGCTGTTGCAAAAAACCTCCCTCTGAGTCACTTCGAAGAGACTGGCCTGAAAGTGCTAAAAATGGGCCACCTCCTCTTCCATCATTGCCCTAAGTGTTTTCTCAAGGAGACCTAGAAGTGGTATTGTAACGCTGATAACGGCATCATCGCCACTGGCCATGTTGGTGGAGTACTCGAAACAGCGCAACAGGGCACACAGGTCTTGCATGGAGGCCCAGTCATTGGTGGTGAAGTGGTGCTGTTCCGCAGTGCGACTGATCCGTGCATGCTGCAGCTGAAACTCCACTATGGCCTGCTGCTGCTCGCACAGTCTGTCCAGCATGTGCAAGGTGGAGTTCCACCTGGTGGGCACGTCGCATATGAGGCGGTGAGCAGGAAGGCCGAAGTTATGCTGTAGCGCAGACAGGCGAGCAGCGGCAGGATGTGAACGCCGGAAGCGCGAACAGACGGCCCGCACTTTATGCATGTCGGGGTAGTTGTGAATGAACTTCTGCACCACCAAATTCAGCACATGCGCCAAGTAAGGGATGTGCGTCAAACCAGCTAGTCCCAGAGCTGCAACGAGATTTCGCCCATTATCGCACACCACCAGGCCGGGCTTGAGGCTCACCGGCATCAACCACTCGTCGGTCTGTTGTTCTATACCCCGCCACAACTCCTGTGCGGTGTGGGGCCTGTCCCCCAAACATATGAGTTTCAGAATGGCCTGCTGACGTTTACCCCGGGCTGTGCTGAAGTGGGTGGTGAAGGTGTGTGGCTGACTGAATGAGCAGGTAGAAACAGGAGGCAAAGAATGTTGCCCTGCGATCCTTGGCGGCGGAAGGACGTGCGCCAAACAGCTCTCCGCCTGGGGCCCAGCCGCCACTACATTTACCCAGTGTGCAGTTAGGGAGATATAGCGTCCCTGGCCGTGCTTACTGGTCCACGTATCTGTGGTTAGGTGGACCTTGCCACAGATGGCGTTGCGCAGTGCACACTTGATTTTATCCGATACTTGGTTGTGCAGGGAAGACACGGCTCTCTTGGAGAAGTAGTGCCGGCTGGGAACAACATACTGTGGGACAGCAAGCGAAATGAGCTGTTTGAAGCTGTCTGTGTCCACCAGCCTAAATGACAGCATTTCATAGGCCAGTAGTTTAGAAATGCTGGCATTCAGGGCCAGGGATCGAGGGTGGCTAGGTGGGAATTTACGCTTTCTCTCAAATGTTTGTGAGATGGAGAGCTGAACGCTGCCGTGTGACATGGTTGAGATGCTTGGTGACGGAGGTGGTGGTGTTGGTGGTACATCCCCTGTTTGCTGGGCGGCAGGTGCCAACGTTCCTCCAGAGGCGGAGGAAGAGGCCGAGGCGGCAGCAGCAGAAGAGGCCGAGGCGGCAGCAGCAGAAGAGGTCGCAGGGAGACCCTGAGTGACTTCCTTGTTTTTAAGGTGTTTACTCCACTGCAGTTCATGCTTTGCATGCAGGTGCCTGGTCATGCAGGTTGTGCTCAGATTCAGAACGTTAATGCCTCGCTTCAGGCTCTGATGGCACAGCGTGCAAACCACTCGGGTCTTGTCGTCAGCACATTGTTTGAAGAAGTGCCATGCCAGGGAACTCCTTGAAGCTGCCTTTGGGGTGCTCGGTCCCAGATTGCGGCGGTCAGTAGCAGGCGGAGTCTCTTGGCGGCGGGTGTTCTGCTTTTGCCCACTGCTCCCTCTTTTGCTACGCTGTTGGCTCGGTCTCACCACTGCCTCTTCCATGGAACTGTGAAAGTCAGTGGCACAACCTTCATTCCATGTGGGGTCTAGGACCTCATCGTCCCCTGCATCGTCTTCCACCCAGTCTTGATCCCTGACCTCCTGTTCAGTCTGCACACTGCAGAAAGACGCAGCATTTGGCACCTGTGTTTCGTCATCATCAGAGACGTGCTGAGGTGGTATTCCCATGTCCTCATCATCAGGAAACATAAGTGGTTGTGCGTCAGTGCATTCTATGTCTTCCACCGCTGGGGAAGGGCTAGGTGGATGCCCTTGGGAAACCCTGCCAGCGGAGTCTTCAAACAGCATAAGAGACTGCTGCATAACTTGAGGCTCAGACAGTTTCCCTGGTATGCATGGGGGTGATGTGACAGACTGATGGGCTTGGTTTTCAGGCGCCATCTGTGCGCTTTCTGCAGAAGACTGGGTGGGAGATAATGTGAACGTGCTGGATCCACTGTCGGCCACCCAATTGACTAATGCCTGTACCTGCTCAGGCCTTACCATCCTTAGAACGGCATTGGGCCCCACCAAATATCTCTGTAAATTCTGGCGGCTACTGGGACCTGATGTAGTTGGTACACTAGGACGTGTGGCTGTGGCAGAACGGCCACGTCCTCTCCCAGCACCAGAGGGTCCACTAACACCACCATGACCATGTCCGCGTCCGCGTTCTTTACTAGATGTTTTCCTCACTGTTATCGTTCACCACAACAACAAAAATATTATTTGGCCCAATGTATTGAATTCAAATTCAGGCCTTTTTTTACGGACACCTAACACTATCTGGCTATCTATTTAGGTACCGTATTACACTAATACAGGCACAGCAGTAACCACAGATTTAGCTGAATATAAATTTGAGGCCTATTATTTAGGCACTGGGTGACAGGTATACGTTTACAGACAGAATTAGACTGGGATATGCACAGTAGCGTGTGTGTGAAGTTATTGAGAATGACCCTATCAGCACCTTGAATGTAATATACCCTTTTAGGGATAAATTTAAAGTAGGCCTGATACAGCAGTCACCACTAATTTAGAGAATTGCTAAATTGGGAATTGTATTTCAACCCAGAACAAAAACTGTGCTTTGACGGACACTAAATAACTTGCCCAGCCACAGCAATAACCACAGATTTAGCTGACTATAAATTTGAGGCCTATTATTTAGGCGCTGGGTGACAGGTATACGTTTACAGACAGAATTAGACTGGGATATGCACAGTAGCGTGTGTGTGAAGTTATTGAGAATGACCCTATCAGCACCTTGAATGTAATATACCCTTTTAGGGATAAATTTAAAGTAGGCCTGATACAGCAGAAACCACTAATTTAGAGAATTGCTAAATTGGGAATTGTATTTCAACCCAGAACAAAAACTGTGCTTTGACGGACACTAAATAACTTGCCCAGCCACAGCAATAACCACAGATTTAGCTGACTACACTACGTGCAGAATTATTAGGCAAATGAGTATTTTGACCACATCATCCTCTTTATGCATGTTGTCTTACTCCAAGCTGTATAGGCTCGAAAGCCTACTACCAATTAAGCATATTAGGTGATGTGCATCTCTGTAATGAGAAGGGGTGTGGTCTAATGTCATCAACACCCTATATCAGGTGTGCATAATTATTAGGCAACTTCCTTTCCTTTGGCAAAATGGGTCAAAAGAAGGACTTGACAGGCTCAGAAAAGTCAAAACTAGTGAGATATCTTGCAGAGGGATGCAGCACTCTTAAAATTGCAAAGCTTCTGAAGCGTGATCATCGAACAATCAAGCGTTTCATTCAAAATAGTCAACAGGGTCGCAAGAAGCGTGTGGAAAAACCAAGGCGCAAAATAACTGCCCATGAACTGAGAAAAGTCAAGCGTGCAGCTGCCAAGATGCCACTTGCCACCAGTTTGGCCATATTTCAGAGCTGCAACATCACTGGAGTGCCCAAAAGCACAAGGTGTACAATACTCAGAGACATGGCCAAGGTAAGAAAGGCTGAAAGACGACCACCACTGAACATGACACACAAGCTGAAACGTCAAGACTGGGCCAAGAAATATCTCAAGACTGATTTTTCAAAGGTTTTATGGACTGATGAAATGAGAGTGAGTCTTGATGGGCCAGATGGCTGGATTGGTAAAGGGCAGAGAGCTCCAGTCCGACTCAGACGCCAGCAAGGTGGAGGTGGAGTACTGGTTTGGGCTGGTATCATCAAAGATGAGCTTGTGGGGCCTTTTTGGGTTGAGGATGGAGTCAAGCTCAACTCCCAGTCCTACTGCCAGTTTCTGGAAGACACCTTCTTCAAGCAGTGGTACAGGAAGAAGTCTGCAAGGTAAGAAAAACATGATTTTCATGCAGGACAATGCTCCATCACACGCGTCCAAGTACTCCACAACGTGGCTGGCAAGAAAGGGTATAAAAGAAGAAAATATAATGACATGGCCTCCTTGTTCACCTGATCTGAACCCCATTGAGAACCTGTGGTCCATCATCAAATGTGAGATTTACAAGGAGGGAAAACAGTACACCTCTCTGAACAGTGTCTGGGAGGCTGTGGTTGCTGCTGCACGCAATGTTGATGGTGAACAGATCAAAACACTGACAGAATCCATGGATGGCAGGCTTTTGAGTGTCCTTGCAAAGAAAGGTGGCTATATTGGTCACTGATTTGTTTTTGTTTTGTTTTTGAATGTCAGAAATGTATATTTGTGAATGTTGAGATGTTATATTGGTTTCACTGGTAAAAATAAATAATTGAAATGGATATATATTTGTTTTTTGTTAAGTTGCCTAATAATTATGTACAGTAATAGTCACCTGCACACACAGATATCCCCCTAAAATAGCTAAAACTAAAAACAAACTAAAAACTACTTCCAAAAATATTCAGCTTTGATATTAATGAGTTTTTTGGGTTCATTGAGAACATGGTTGTTGTTCAATAATAAAATGAATCCTCAAAAATACAACTTGCCTAATAATTCTGCACTACCTGTATAAATTTGAGGCCTATTATTTAGGCGCTGGGTGACAGGTATAGGTTTACAGACAGAATTAGACTGGGATATGGCCAAAAAATAACCACACTATTGATGGTTAAATGCACTTGGTGACAGGCTCAGCTTGCCCCTGATGTAGTA
The DNA here is from genome assembly GCF_014858855.1 of Bufo gargarizans. NCBI lineage: Eukaryota > Metazoa > Chordata > Amphibia > Anura > Bufonidae > Bufo > Bufo gargarizans. The sequence continues at coordinate 225,656,144 of NC_058081.1, read as the reverse complement.
TATGGCCAAAAAATAACCACACTATTGATGGTTAAATGCACTTGGTGTGACAGCTTGACCAACCACACTATTGAGGGTTAAATGCACTTGGTGACAGGCTCAGCTTGCCCCTGATGTAGTATATGGCCAAAAAATAACCACACTATTGATGGTTAAATGCACTTGGTGTGACAGCTTGACCAACCACACTATTGAGGGTTAAATGCACTTGGTGACAGGCTCAGCTTGCCCCTGATGTAGTATATGGCCAAAAAATAACCACACTATTGATGGTTAAATGCACTTGGTGTGACAGCTTGACCCTGAAACAACCACACTATTGAGGGTTAAATGCACTTGGTGGCAGCTTGTGCTGGCGCACCACAAGACACAAAATGGCCGCCGATCACCCCAGAAAAAAGTGAATGAAAAACGCTCTGGGCAGCCTAAAAATAGTGAGCAATTGAATAGCAGCAGTTCAATGATCCACAGCTGCAGATCGATCACTGAATGAAGTCTTTTGGATGAGTTAATCACTGCCTAATCTCGCCCTAACATCGCAGCTGCAACCTCTCCCTACACTGATTAGAGCAGAGTGACGGGCGGCGCTACGTGACTCCTGCTTAAATAGAGGCTGGGTCACATGCTGCACTGGCCAATCACAGCCATGCCAATAGTAGGCATGGCTTGTGAGGGCCTCTTGGGGCAAGTAGTATGACGCTTGTTGATTGGCTGCTTTGCAGCCTTTCAGAAAGCGCCAAGAAAGCGACGAACACCGAACCCGAACCCGGGTTCGGGTCCGTGTCACAGCACCCCAAAATTCTGTACGAAACCGAACTATACAGTTCGGGTTCGCTCATCTCTACTGGAGAACAGTGGTGCAGAGAAGGGTGAGAAATGTAATGTTTTTTTCTTTTTTCTTTTTAAGATATTGTAAGCAGAGTCCAATTTTCTTTTTATTATTTAGGACAACCCCTTGAACTGTAGCTATATAGTCAACGGGCAGTCCATAAGTGGTAATCAATAATAATAACAATACAGCTATAATTGTGCAACACTGCTTTAAATACTATATGATCTATAGTTAGGACCCTTTGAGCGAGTATTCTGCGCGGGTGCAGTGCGTGATGCAATGCATTGCACCCGCATGGAATCCAAACTGATTCATTTCAATGGGTCTGTGTACATGTGCGTTGGTTTTCACGCATCACTTGTGCGTTGCTTGAAAATCACAGCATGCTCTATATTCTGTGATTTTAAACGCAACGCTGGCCCCATAGAAGTAAATGTAGCTGCGTAAAAAATGCGGATGCTATGCGTTTTTCACAATTTGGTTGCTAAGAGATGTTGTTTGTATACATTCAGTTTTATATCACACGCGTGCAAAACACATCAAAACACATTGCACCTGCGCGATAAAAACTGAACAACTAAAAAATGAATGACTTTGCCTGCGAAATTGCGAATTTTTCACTGAATACATTCGCAACGCATGCAGACCTAATCCGCACACACTCGTCTGCCAGGGGCCCTAATGTACAACAGCAGTAAAGGGCTTGGCTTACCTGCAATCACTTGGGGAGCATGCCACAATTGGCATCATAGGAGGGGGGAATTCTTCTTAATGCACTTTTGGTAAGGAATGGAATATTGATGTGACCGGAAATTCAAAAAACATATAGTGACATTGGTCATTTAAAAAACAAACAAAAAAAACATGGTGCAATAAGTCTTGCCATTTGTGCTGATGGGTGAGGTCACTTGTGAGTAAATCATAAGTGCTTTTATCATTGAGCATATTATAATTTTGTTGTTTATATATGAATTTATCAACAACCGCAGCTACCATAAACTTTTCCACGGTTCATAAAGGAGACACTACATCGTTTTTAGCCCAAGGTGTAGAACGGGTCAGTCTCCTTATTTGAGAGGGAGACCATCATAAAAAACTAGCTTTACAGGTTAATGTTAGCGCCAAGAACAGTGTTGGCCAGTTCGCTGTGTTTGCCCGCAAACACATGCGGGCTGCCATCTTAACTCACAAGTCCAGGCTGCCATCTTAACTCACAAGTCCGGTAATACACAGGTAAGTCCTTACCTGTGCCTGTGCACGAGCCGGTCTGAAACAAATGCGGTCACCGGGAGCAGGAAGTTCAGAGAACAGCCCGATGAAGGCCCCCAGCGGCTTTTCTCGGAACTGCCTGCTCCCGGTGACCACATTTGTTTCAGACCGGCTCACGCACAGGCACAGGTAAGGACTTACCTGTGCATCGCCGGACTTGTGAGTTAAGATGGTAGCCCACATGTGTTCGCGGGCAAACACGATGAACTGGCCAAGAAGAAGTGCACTCCTTCTACACCATCATCAGCAGTGTCAGCAGTAAGTTTCTGTTGATGTCACTAATTATTTTGCCCTTCCTCTGAACTGTCAGAACAATAAACCCCAAAAAACGGATCCTGTCTGTTGAGCATTCCCCTTCACTCGGTCAGCATTTGCTCATTAATCCATCAGTATTGCTAATGCAAAAAAAAAAAAAAACAGGAGTGGATCCAAAACAGAGACAAATGAATGGAATATTTGCATGTCTTCTGTGTTTTGTACCTACTCCTGCTTTTGGCTAAAAAATCACAAGCCAATTCTGTTGGGACCATACAGGCCTTACAGATGCTACACAGATAGGATCCATTGTGCGTCTCATTTTTCCTTCCTTCTGACAGATCAGAAGAAGGGTAAAATAAATGATTATGTCAGCCATGCCGAAAGGCAAAATAGTGGCCTAGTCATGAAGTGGGGAGGGTGGGAACAGCATGAGAAGTCCACAGACTGGCCCTATGATAAGGCAATGAGATGGAAGCAGCATGAGGAGGCCACACAGTGGCACAATGACAGTGTGGAAGTGAAGACAGCATCAAGAGGCCACAGAGTGGCAAGGTGACATAGTGTGGAGGTGGCAGCAGCATTAGAAGTTCACAGAGTGGTCTGTGTCTGAGGAACCCACCAGCTCTTGGCTGGGGGTGTCTGATGTCACTTGCGACGAAGTCTAAGATTGAGTTAACTATTCAAGAACTGCTGGGTTGCTGGTCAAGACACGAATGCTAGCTGACACTGGGAGCTCAGGCCTCTCGAAGAGACCCCTGCTGCCACGGCCCTTACTCTACTGTGACCTCTGCCTGCGCCAGAAACATTAGGCCGCTTCACTGTGCAGGGCCTGGCACTTCTCTGTCTGACATACTGCTAGATCAAATAAATAAATAAAAAGGAAATTAAAACACCCCAAAAAGTCTGTAATTTTATCACCTTGCCTAATAAGCCGCCCCCCCCCCCCCCCCATTAATACACACAAAGAAGGGCTTTAGGACATATAACTGCACCACTGATTGGCAAATATATTTTAAATTTGCCACTAATACACAACAAAAAGGGCTTTAGAACATATGACTGCACAGCTGAATGGCAAATAGGCCCTTATTTTTTCACTTATACACGCCACAAAAGGCTTTAGAATATATAACTGCACAGTTGAACAACAAATATATTTTTTATTTTGCCACTAATACACTCCACAAAAGGCTTTAGAACATATATGACTATGGAACTCTCTGCCTAAGGAGGTGGTGATGGTAAGTACAATAAAGGAATTCAAGAGGGGCCTGGATATATTTCTGGAGTGTAATAATATTACAGGATTTAGCTACTAGAGAAGGATCGTTGATCCAGGGAGTTAGGCCTCATGCACACGACCGTTGTGTGCAGCCGTTGGCCGTTGTTCAATTTTCCGTGATTTTTTGCGGATCCATTGACTTTCAAAAAATGCACCGTTTGTCATCCACCTCCGTGATCCGTATATCCTGTCCGTCAAAAAATTATGACCTGTCCTATTTTTTTGATGGACAACGGTTCACGGACCCATTCAAGTCAATGGGTCAGTGAAAAAACACGGATGCACACAAGATTGGCATCCGTGGCCGTAGGTTACTTTCATACAGACGGAAAACTCAGATCCGACAGCATATTCTAACACAGAGGCGTTCCCATAGTGATGGGGACGCTTCTAGTTAGAATATACTACAAACTATGTACATGACTGCCCCCTGCTGCCTGGCAGCACCCGATCTCTTACAGGGGGCTGTGATCCGTACAATTAACCCCTCAGGTGCCGCACCTGAAGGGGTTAATTGTGCGTATCATAGCCCCCTGTAAGAGATCCGGGGCTGCCAGGCAGCAACAGGCAGACCCCCCCTTTCTCCCCAGTTTCAATTTCATTGGTGGCCAGTGCGGCCCCCCCGGCTTCCCCTCCCTCCCTCTATTGCATTAATATCATTGGTGGCCAGTGTGCGGCCTCCCTCCCTCTATTGTATTTATATCATTGGTGGCACAGTGTTCGCCCCCCCCCCCGGCCCCCCTCCCTCCCTCTATTGTATTTATATCATTGGTGGCACAGTGTGCTGCTGTCTGTGACTGGCCGGGAGCTCCTCCTACTGGTAAGTAACAGATCATTAAGCAATGCGCCAGTAGCAGGAGCTCCCGGCCGGTCACAGACAGCACAGCAGCCAGCAGGTAAGTATGATGCTTCTTATATTGCTAAGTACCCATGGCAACCAGGACTGCAGTACCGTCCTGGTTGCCATGGTTACCGATCGGAGCCCCAGCGATTAAACTGGGGCTCCGATCGGAACTCTCCGCTGCCACCAATGATCGGGGGGGAGAGGGCAGGCCGCACACTGTGCCACCAATGATATAAATACAATAGAGAGAGGGAGGGAGGGGGGGCCGGGGAGAGCTGCAAATGGCACCAAAATGTGGTTAAGAGCATGGCAAGTGCTCTGCAAACAAATGTGGATAGGGAAATGACTACAAATAATATAAAGTACGTACAAATTAAAAATAATAGGGGGCCTGGCCGGATGCCGTGCAGGAAGGCTGTGTGAGTCTCTCTCCCGCTCCTAGCCTACACCATAAGCGTCTCAAAGCGAGGATATTAAGGAATAACAGCGATCCCACCTGTATCCTCAAAGCTGGCTTACCTCCACCAAACGGCTGACATGGTGAGAGACCGACAGAGAAGAGCTGAGCCAGCGAAAATGACCTCCTTCTTCCAGTCGGCAGGAGCATCCCAAGATTGCACCTGCAGTGTACAAGAAGCAGACGATACAGTAAGCGATGGAGGAGAGGACCACAATTTGTCCCAGAACTTCCCACCTTGAAACCAAAATGGATGATTTTTCAAGCTTTTTGATGACATGAGAGCAGTCAAACTCAAGCTGGCAGACCCGGAGGACAGAAGCCGCAGAAATATTATCAGATTTAGAGGGATCCCAGAAACAATCCAAACTGAGCAATTAAGGGACTTCCTGATAGATTATTTCACCATTCTTTCCCCAGAATCTGAACAAAGAGACATGATTCTTGATAATGTCCACAGAACCCCAAAATCCAAGAAAGCGCCTCAATCTGCACCCAGAGACGTTTTAGCGAGACTACATTATTTTCACTTCAAAGAGAAAATAATGGCCGCTTTAGAAATAACAATGATCTGCCAGAAAAATACGCTAACATATCATTGTATGCAGACCTATCAGTCGCCACTCTTAAAAGAAGGGAGTTCACTGAGGTCACGAAAATCCTTAGGGATAAAGGGATGCAATATAGATGGGGATATCCAGTAAAGCTAATAATTTACAGAAATGGCTTGTCTCACATCTCACACTCTCCACAAGCAGCAGCCAAGTTGGTGAACAAATGTTTCCAGGAATCTACATTGAGGAGCAACCCATCATCGCCAGTCAAGAAATCGTCAACCCTGTTGAAAGAATGGACCACTGTGGGCCCCACAAAATCTTCTAACCACTCTCCTGGATAAAGAACTAGGAAGCAAAGCGAGAGAAGATTATAACTCCAATCTCAGTGGATGAAGATACCCGCAAGAGACACCAATCTTCAGATACATTGGGACTACCAGTTAAGTAGTGCATTGTTCCTTTAACATAGAAAAAATGTATTTCTTAATTTTTCTTCCTCCAAGTAAATCATAGTAGGCTAAATGGGGTCCCTGGACGAGAAAGTTCAGAGACACTCTCTACTCCCCCTATCTTACCTCCGGATAAACAGACTTATCTGAGAGGTCTGACAGGATTATGTATTTATTAAGTTACTTGTTAGTTACTAGCTTAGATTTTTTGCACGTAATGTTACCTGCAAGTTATGTTGGTCTAAATTACTTTGCTCCCCTCACCATTAAAGGGTACATGAGATTCACTAACACCCAGCTGGGCAGAGATAGCATTCTAAAGCCATCCGACACTTTTTTTAAATATGGTGCTCACAATTTCCTCATTAAACGCTAAAGGGTTAAACAGCCCAATTAAAATATCCTTCTTGTGGAAAGAAGCCAAAACACTTAAATGTGATGTATTATGTGTTCAAGAGACTCATTTACACCAGAATGACTCACACAGACTTAAAAATAAAGTTTCCATATATTTACACCACTCCCAACATATGCAAAAGAAAAGGGGTGCTGATAGCCATAAAAAATTCCATAGCAATTTCTCCAGTCAGCGTCAACTATGACAAAAATGGGCGCTATATCATGCTGAATTGTGTAATTAACAACCTACCTTATTGTATTGTCTCTTTATATGCCCCGAACAAAAAGCAAAACAAATTTTACAGATGTCTTTTGAATAAGGTCAGGAGAGAGGGGAAGGGAGCTTTAATACTCATAGGAGACTTCAATAAAGTATTGATTCCCACATTAGACAAGTCTCACACTAAAACTGATGAACAAAAAATACTGATTTATATTTTCTACTCAATAAAGAGGATCTCTACGACGCGTGGAGAATTCTACACGCGTCTGAAAGAGACTTCACCTTTTTCTCTTACCCCCATAATATTTATTCGAGAATAGATATGGCTATAGTGGACAAAAAACTATTACAAAGAGTATACAACTCAACTATAGGGAGCATAACCTGGTCAGACCACGCCCCTATATCAATTTCAATAGAACAGCACTTCAACTCCCTTCCCCAAACTCCATGGAGAATCAATAACTCCTTGTTGTCAGATATTGACTCTTGTATAACTCTGGAAAAAGAAACAGCCGAGTTCTTTCTCTTTATCCACCATGAAGACACATCAGCACAGACAAACTGGTGTGCCTATAAGGCAGTTATAAGAGACAAATGCATTCAATTAGCATCCATAAAGAAAAAACTAAAAGGGAAAAAAATAGAAGAATTACTGAGCAAATTAAAAAGCCTTGAATCTAAAAACAAAACCCTTACATCTTCCCGGCAAACAGCAGAACTTAAGAAACTATGAACACAACTATATAGACTATATCATGACTTTTTTGAATTTTTTTATAGAATAAAAAAAGCATTATTCTATACTCAGGGAAATAAAGCGGGGAGACTTTTGGCCAATAAATTTGAAAACAAAATGGCAAAATCAAAAATTCCATATTTACTTGACAAAAAAGGCAATACAATTCTTAACCCCAAAGGAATAACTAATGTATTTTCAGAATACTACTCTGATTTCTACAAACTTAAACATGACACACATACTCCACAACCGAATGCTGACTCCATCGCAAACTTCCTAAGACCTTTGAAATTGCCATCACTCACTACAGAGGACAAAGAGCTCCTTAATGCCCCCATACAATCAGCAGAAATTAGATTAGTCATTAAAAAACTAAAATTAAATAAATCTCCAGGCCCTGATGGTCTCTCCAATGAATTCTATAAAAAAAAATGAGTCACCTATTATCCTCTCACCTGCAATTGGTATTTCAAACTGTAATGAACACTGGTAGCATTCCACGAGAAATGCTTCATGCCCTTATTGTCACTTTACCCAAACCGGGAAAAACCCTAGACAAAGCAGATAATTTTCGACCAATATACCTCTTGAATGGAGACCTAAAAATGTTCTAAAAAATTCTGGCTAACAGAACATTCTCCCTAGACTAATAAAATAAGACCAGGTGGGTTTCATTAAACACAGACAAACAACCGATGGCACCAGGAGATTCATAAACCTGATCCATCATGTGGAGCGAACCAAAACGCCTTCTCTGCTTCTATCTCTTGATGCAGAGAAGGCGTTTGACAGAGTTCACTGGGGCTACTTGCAAAAGACATTATGTAATTTTGGGTTTGATGGTCCCTTCTTATCAGCAATATCGTCGCTATATTCTACCCCATCAGCATCTGTACTCTCATTGGGTTTCCTTTCCCAACGCTTTGAGAACACAAAAGGCACTCGACAGGGCTGTCCCCTTTCTCCAATGATATTTGCCCTTGTTATCGAAATAATAAGGAATGACCCCCAAATTCATGGTATCCAAATTTGTCAAACTTTCCACAAAATTGGACTTTTTGCGGATGATATTTTACTCATATGCAAAGATCCAACAGATTCTCTCCCAGCGATAAATAAGGTTCTCGACAATTTTAGCAATGTGTCATATTATAAAATGAACCAATACAAATCATCCATTCTCAAAATGGGCCTTCCACTAAATATTCAATCACAACTGAAATCTGTTTATCCCTTTAAATGGGAAACCACAGCGATTTCATATCTGGGAATAAAACTTTGCTATTCAGTACATAAACTTTTTGATTTCAATTACTCCCATCTTATTTCAGAAATTAAAAAGGAACTGGCAGAATTTAGAACTGGAGGGGTTTCATGGTTTGGCAAAATAGCAGCTATCAAAATGTTGATCATCCCAAAAGTACTTTATTTATTTAGAAACGTCCCTATTTATCTGCCGCATGCAATCCATGGCAGTATAACCAAATCCACATGGGTGCCACGGGTTGCATGCTTGACAGCCATCAGAAGATTCACCCAGTGGGCAGTAAAAGTTATGTACCTTCCCTGCCCGTGTTTGCTAGACCACATGTTTGTGCTCAGATGTATGTTGGCACCGACACCGTGTGCCAGAGATACAGTCACTTGCCACTGAACATGGCGATATAGCTTTGGGATGCACTTCTGGGAGAAATATTTCCTTCCGGGGACCTTCCATTTTGGTGTGCTAATGGCCACAAATTTTCTAAAGGCCTCCGAGTCCGCCAGTTTATATGGCAGTAGTTGGCAGGCTAGCAGTTCCGAAAAGCCGGCGGTCAGTCTTTGGGCAAGAGGGTTATCCGGTGTCAACAACTTTTTACGTTTGAACATTTGGGCCACGGAAGCCTGCCTTTTGCCAGAAGAACGCGACAATGGCACGGTGGAAGGTGGAGTGGAGGACAAATGGAAGGAGAAAGGAGAAGAGGCAGAACGTGGAGCACCAGGAGTGTGGCTTTGTGGGTTCTGATGGCGTTGCTCACACTGGGCTTGGTGATGGGAGGCCAGGTGCCTTGTTAAGGAGTCGTCCATAGGTGAGTGTTGGGATTACTGCGATTAATGCATTGACAGCACAGGCTGCAGCTGACAACACTATTGCTAGCAGCTGACATGTTAAAAAAAAGCCTACACTGCAGAGCCATGTGTCGGTGTTTTGGAAGTGCCAGTTGTGACTGTGCATGGTGGATGGCCCACTCCAGATACATTTGCAGTCTGATTTTTGTCTCCTGTGCACAGCGAGTTCTGCCTGCTTCTCCTCCTTCTCCTCCCTATATGCTGCTCCGTCTCTCCCTCTGAACTCCCCTCCTCTTGTGGGCACCCACGTGACATCCATCGACAGAGATCTCAGAGTAGGCAGCAACAGCGGGGACAACCCTCCTTGGGCTGATCTGGGTACTGTTGTCAGACCGCTGCTTCAATCAATTTTTTGGGGGGCAACTGGTATATCACGCAAGTTGCAATTAGTTGTTCCAATAGCGTTGGTCCCTCTGTATAGCTGCGTTATCTCAGCAGAACCACACACAAATGCTGCATAATAAAAATGCACTACATAGTATGTATATTATAGGTATAGAATGTGTTGGCAGATAAGAACCATTTGGCCCATCTAGTCTGCCCAATATACTAAATACTATGGATAGCCCCTGGCCCTATCTTATATGAAGGATGGCCTTATGCCTATCCCATGCATGCTTAAACTCCTCCACTGTATTTGTAGCTACCACTTCTGCAGGAAGGCTATTCCATGCATCCACTACTCTCTCAGTAAAGTAATACTTCCTGATATTACTTTTAAACCTTTGCCCCTCTAATTTAAAACTATGTCCTCTTGTAGCAGTTTTTATTCTTTTAAATATTCTCTCCTCTTTTACCTTGTTGATTCCCTTTATGTATTTAAAAGTTTCTATCATATCCCCTCTGTCTCGTCTTTCTTTCAAGCAATACATGTTAAGGTCCTTTAATCTTTCCTGGTAAGTTTTATCCTGCAATCCATGTACCAGTTTAGTAGCTCTTCTCTGAACTCTCTCCAAAGTATCAATATCCTTCTAGACATATGGTCTCTAGTACTGAGCACAATACTCCAAATGAGGTCTCACTAGTGCTCTGTAGAGCAGTATGAGCACCTCCCTCTTTCTGCTGGTAATTCCTCTCCCTATACACCCAAGCATTCTGCTAGCATTTCCTGCTGCTCTGTGACATTGTCTGCCTACTTTTAAGTCTTCAGAAATAATGATCCCTAAATCCCTTTCCTTAGATACTGAGGTTAGGACTGCATCACTGATTTTATATTCTGCTCTTGGGTTTTTACGTCCCAGGTGCATTATCTTGCACTTATCAACATTAAATTTTAGTTGCCAGATTTTTTACCATTCCTCTAGTTTTCCTAAGTCCTTTTCCATTTGGTGTATCCCTCCAGGAACATCAACCCTGTTACAAATCTTTGTGTCATCAGCAAAAAGACACACCTTACCATTGAGGCCTTCTGCAATTTCGCTGATAAAGATATTAAACAATATGGGTCCCAGAACAGATCCCTGAGGTACCCCACTGGTAACAAGACCTTGGTCTGAATATACTCCATTGACTACAACCCTCTGTTGCCTGTCCCTCAGCCACTGCTTAATCCATTCAACAATATGGGAGTCCAAGCCCAAAGACTGCACTTTATTGATAAGCCTTCTATGCGGGATAGTATAAAAAGCCTTACTAAAGTCTAGATAAGCGATGTCTATTGCACCTCCTCCATCTATTATTTTAGTCACCCAATCAAAAAAATAAATAAGATTAGTTTGACATGATCTCCCTGAAGTAAACCCATGCTGTTTTTCATCTTTCAATCCATGGGATTTTAAATGTTCCACAATCCTCTCCTTAAGTATGGTTTCCATTAAATTCCCCACTATTGATGTCAGGCTTACTGGCCCATAGTTGCCCGATTCCTCCCTACTACCTTACTTGTGAATGGGCACAACATTTGCTAATTTCCAATCTTCTGGGACGACTCCTGTTGCCAGTGATTGGTTAAATAAATCTGTTAATGGTTTTGCTAGTTCACCGCTGAGCTCTTTTAATAGCTTTGGGTGTATACCATCAGGCCCCTGTGACTTATTTGTATTAATTTTAGACAGTTGACTTAGAACCTCTTCCTCTGTAAAGACACATGCATCAAAAGATTCATCTTCTTTCCTAACTGAGGTCCTTCTCCTTCATTTTCCTTTGTAAAAACTGAACAGAAGTATTCATTGAGGCAGTCAGCTATTTCTTTATCTTCTTCCATATACCTTCCTTCTTTTGTTTTTAATTTGGTAATTCCTTGTTTTAGTTTCCTTTTTTCACTTATGTATCTGAAGAATGCCTTATCGCCTTTTTTCCCTGACTGAGCTAATTTCTCTTCTGCCTGTGCTTTAGAAGCTCTTATAACTTGTTTGGCCTCTCTCTGCCTAATCTTATAAATTTGTCTGTCATCCTCGTTTTTTTTATAATTCCTAAATGCTATCTTTTTTTTAATGATTTTGGCCACTTCTGCTGAGTACCACAGTGATCTCTTCCTTTTTTTGCTTTTACTGACAAGCCTAATGCAATTTTCTGTTGCCTTCAATAATGCCACTTTTAAGTAGTCCCATTTCTCCTGGACTCCAATGAAACTGTTCCAGTCTGATAGAGACTCGTATACCACTAATCTAATTTTAGAAAAGTCAGTTTTTCTAAAATCTAAAACTTTTGTTTTTGTGTGGTGTGATTCAGTCACTGTACTTATAGTAAACCACACTGACTGGTGATCACTAGATCCCAAGATTTCCCCTACAGTAATTTCAGATACCAAATTCCCATTTGTGAATACTAAATCTAAAATGGCCTCCTTCCGGGTTGGCTCCTCCACTACTTGCTGTAGCGATAATCCCAGTAGGGAATTTAGAATATCTGTACTTCTGGCAGTGCTAGCTATTTTGGTTTTCCAGTTTACATCTGGAAGATTGAAGTCTCCCATAATGATTAATTCCCCCTTCAATGTCATTTTAGCTATTTCCTCAACTGGTAGATCATCTAATTCTTTGACTTGGCTAGGTGGTCTATATATGTAGTGTCCCACTAGGTAAAGGTGGGCACTACCCAGGTTAATGTGTTTCATTGCATTAAATGTCAAGTGCATGTTTTTTCCCTGTGTTATCTGGGTGTCAGGCCTGTCAGGGTGTAATTTAGCCTCCCAGACGTTAGAGGGAGCTAGAGAGCCCTAGATATATATAGGAAGGCCCAGACAGGGAGAGGGTGTGCAGAGTCAGGAGTCTGAGAAGACAGAAGTTAGAGGGCCTCCTCCTGACATGCAGCTTGATAGCCCTGGCTGCTAGCTATGACCAGGAGGCTAGTGAGGAGACCTAGCCTGCCTGAAGCCAAGAGAGCCTTAGTTAGCTCTGAAGTCACCCCAGTAGCAGGACAGAACCTCCTGGGAGAAACCCACGGTCATTCACCAGACAAGTAAGGATATCACAGGCAAAGATAAGTAACCCTGATGGGCAGATGCATTAGAAAGTAAAGCAAGGATCCAATACCAGAGGAAGATATATATATTTACCAAGGATTTAAGCCACCATTTAGGCATCCGGGCCTTGGGATAGAAAGCCAGACAGGAGTTCTAGAAAGAAGAGTGTACGCTATTTCTGAGGAAAGGTACAACCTGATTCTGAGTGCATTGTGGATTTACCCTCTGAGTATCTTGCATAATCAATACCTGCCATCTTGTGAAATAAGCCTGCTTGTAAAGCTGTGATCTAAAAGACTGTGTTACCATCTGTATGTACAAAGTTGGACTGTTAAGTAAAGCAACGTTTGGTTCACTACACCACCTGTGTACCTCACTTATTCCAACTATCAACCGGTGTGCCACCGTCAAAGGCACTGGCGTCACAAACCTTAAAGGGACCTTGCTCCAGGCACTCAAAATACCCGTAACATCCAGGGCACCTCATCCACCATCAGGCCTGGTCCCTACATACAGAGTGTGCCCCAGAGGAACCGTGTCTACCTCTCCTTCACTGCCACATGCCTGCCCAGGGTTCTCCAATACAGTGAGCAACCCTCGATTGCCCATAACCGTGACCTCACTTCGCTATACCCTGCAGGTCTGGCGTGTTGCATATATCACACCTACACGAGTTACCTTATAATTATCAAGCTGCAAGGTAACCCAAACTGACTCTAAATTGTTCTCGCTAACTTGTATCAAATTAGATTTTATGCTATATTTCACATACAGGGCCACCCCTCCCCCCATCTTGCCTTCTCTGTCTTTCCTGTATAGAGAGAACCCTGGTATTGATATATCCCAGTCATTACTCCCCTTGAACCACGTCTCAGTAACAGCCACTACATCTATATTCTCAGATGCCCCCCTTTTCTAGTTTAAATGCTTCTTAGCAAATACTTGGAACTGTTCACCGAGGACATTCGTTCCCTTGAGAGAAAGATGCAAACCATCTTTCTTGTACAGTTCTTTTCCATTCCAACAAGAGCTAACATGAGACACAAAGCCAAACCCTTGGTTCAGACACCATTCACTAAGCCATACATTGAATTCCTTAATGCGCATCTTCCTGTCATGCTGAAGATTCTGCACAGGCAAAACTGCAGAGAATGAAACAGTTGATGCAACCTCCCGTATATCCTTTCCAAGTGTGTGAAAAGCTTCTTTCACCTTTGAAACCTCATTGCAAGCCAGATCGTTTGTCCCAAGATGGAGAATAACCCCTGCCTCAATCATTTTGTCCCAAGATGTATATCACACCCCTGCCACAATCAGTTTTTGCCCTAAAAAATTAAAATTAACACTGAAGGTTTATTGAATATCACTATTAGCAAAAAAAAAACTGCAATAAACCCGATCTGGCCGCCATTTTACATTCAGTCTTTTGCCAGTGTAGGGAGAGGTTGCTATGTGGAGCAGAGACAGACTGTTAGAGTATAGAGACACCAAACGCCAGATAATAGGGCCACAAAAGTCCTTTTAAGGACTGTTATTGGTGTGCTATCGATAGGTGTGACATACTGAGGGTTGTAATATACTTATAATATACTTTCTAACAAAAAAAGTATATTATAGTGCATTTGTATTGTGCAGCAGTTGTGTGCGGTTCTGCTGCGAGACTGCAGCTATACAGAGGTAAAAATGTTATTAGAACAACTAATTGCAACTGGTGTGCTATACCAGTTGCCCCCCCAAAAAATCTGATTGAGGCAGGGGTGTGATATACCTATAATATAATTTCTATATAGTGCATTTGTATTGTGCAGCAGTTGTGTGCGGTTCTGCTTATATACTGCAGCTATACAGAGGGACAAACGACATTGAAACAACTAATTGCAGCTGGTGTGATATACCAGTTGGCCCCAAATCTGATTGAGGCAGGGGGTGCGATATACCTAGAATATAATTTCTATATAGTGCATTTGTTTGCGACAAGGCTGTCGGGGCCATCTTGATTGAAGACAATGCACCAAATCTCTCACATGCTGACGTGTGACATCACAAGGTCAGAATGCTGGCCGGGCGCAATGACATCATCAGTAACATCATCATGTCAGAGCACGAAAGATTTGACGCTTTGCTTCAATGAAGATGACCGCTACAGGCTCTCCTCGAGCAAATGGCAGAGGCCAGTATGTATTATGTGACAGATTTAATTGCAGCATCTGAGGGGTTCAATGATGGGGGGCAGCAAGATTGCTGTTCCCCATAATTACGCCTGCTACATACAATGAAATGCGTTTCATGAGAAAGTAATTTGTAATCAAATTTCTTTGTGAACTTCAGCGACACAGTTGAATCAAATTTTTGATAACTTTGCTCATCTCTAGTTACTTTCACTGTCGACCATGTTTTCTGATGTAGAAAAATATTCCATCCCCTAAATCTGCAGATTGTTCTAAGCATTATTTTATTGCAAGTCTGTGCATTCACTTTGATGTTTTTCATAGGTAGATTTTTTTAAATAATACAATTAAAAACTGAAAATGGCTGCTTGTATAAATATAATAGACTGCATGTATGTAGGCTGCAATTTTAAAATAAAGGAACACATTCAATCAAATTCCTCCTTTCATTTACCAAAATGAGAGCTGTGCAAAATGAAAGGTGGAATCTGATTGGTTGCTATGGGTAACTAAGCCAGTTCTACTTTGCACTAGTTTGATAAATGACCCCCACACTGTTTTCAGAACAAATACTACAGAACTGTACAGTACAGAATATACAAACTATTAAGTTTAAGCTATGGCCGATGTTCATACACACATACACAGCACGTGCAGCTGGTCAAAATGTTGTTAGGTTACCTAACTGTGCTAACATTTAGTAATACTGCTTACCGCATGTTCTGAATAATTTAATATTTTCTGACCTCTGCTGCTAATATTTATAGAAACATAGAATGTGTCGGCAGATAAGAACCATTTGGCCCATCTAGTCAAATTATTTGTTCCAATAGCGTTTTGCACTCTGTGTTGCTGCAGTATCGTAGCAGAACCGCAAACAAATGCTGCCCAATACAAATGCACTATAATATACCTTCTATGTTAGAAAGTATATAAGTATATTACACCCCTCAGTAAGTCACACCTATCGATAGCACACCTATACCAGTCCTTAAAACATTACCTGATATGCGACATTTCAACACATTGGAACTCCACCCTCCACATGTCGGACTGACTGTATGAGCAGAGAAAACCCGTAACTGAATTCTTGATGATGCAGACAGACAGGACTACTCCCCAGTGTGACTTTGATGTTACACAGTGACAGCTCATGCGTGACACCTGACCGTTTGCTCATGCCCTTTGAGGAGGCCACTTTATTTGACAGTCACCAGGACTACGGGATGAATGATGCCATTCCACTCCTGGATGTTCTGGACGGAATGCTAATAAATCTGACTGGCAAAGGGACAGAAGACATGATGCCTACATCTCATGACCACATGAATCCTGAGGCTGAACTGGCACATGAGGAGTAGTGATGAGCGGGGGGTGCCATATTCAAAATCGAATATTCGTCATTATTCCAATTATCGCGAATAATATGCGATTTAATTAATTGCGTATTGCGATCTTTTGACAGTATAAAGCAACGTTCCTATGACTAATTGACTATGGCTAGGCTAATATGTGTATTTTACGAATATTCTTAATATTGCTCTAACTTCGTCTTTTAGAATATTCGTAATATTCTAAAAGACAAAGCTAGAGCAATATTAAGAATATTCGTAAAATACACATAAAGATTTTAATTTAGCTAATATAGTGCTATCATTAAAAAAAATTTTGTCTAAAGTTTTTTGCCTCTTCTGAACTTCAGTTTTGGAAAATATGTGCACTATAAAAAAAATTACTATAGCGCTATATTAGCTAAATTGCAGTCTATATGTGTATTTAACAAATATTCTTAATATTGCTTTAACTTCGTCTTTTAGAATATTCGTAATTTTCTAAAAGATGAAGTTAGAGCAATATTACGAATATTCTAAAAGACGAAGTTAGAGCAATAGTAAGAAAATTCTAAAAGACAAAGTTAGAGCAATATTAAGAATACATTCGTATTTAGCATATTCGTCTTTTTTTTTCCCAATGTGTAGTTATTCCACTTTGGCATACTGCTCCCCGATAAGCAGCCCCGTAACCATGGCAACGCCTGTGGGTTAGAATATAGCATCGGATTTGAGTTTTCACGCTCTCAGGGAAAACTCAGATCCGATGGTATTTTCTAACCTACAGGCCGAAGTTGATTAAATATATTCACTATATTGCTATGTATTCGGTTTTTTTGTTCCAAATAATATTCAATTTTTATTTTTTTATTTGCTATCGCTGTCCCTAATTTAAATAAAGCGGGTAAGGCTACTTTCACACTTGCGTTCAGAGCGGATCCGTCTGGTGTCTGCACAGACGGATACGCTCCTATAATGCAGACGATGGGATCCGTTCAGAATGGATCCGTCTGCATTATAGTTTAGAAAAAATTCTAAGTGTAAAAGTTGCTCAGACAGATCCGTCCAGACTTTACATTGAAAGTCAATGGGGGACGGATCCGTTTGAAATTGAGCCATATTGTGTCAACTTCAAACGGATCCGTCCCCATTGACTTACATTGTAAGTCTGGACGGATCCGTTTGCCTCCGCACGGTCAGAGGGACACCAGAATGCTGCGAGCAGCGTTCGGGTGTCCGCCTGCTGAGAGGAGCTGAGGACAAACGGTGTCAGACTGATGCATTCTGAGCGGATCCGCATCCACTCAGAATACTTTAGGGCAATTCGGATGTGTTCGGGGCCGCTTGTGAGAGCCTTTAAACGGAACTCACAAGCGGAGCCCCGAACGCTAGTGTGAAAGTAGCCTAACGTAAACGTGCGTGAAAAATCGTTTGATGTAATTTACAGTACTAGAACCACCCAGTGACTGTGACCAGTGTCTATAAAGCATTCATCATTAGTGTTGATCACGAATATTCAAATAGCAAATTTTAATCGTGAATATCGGCACTTCGAGAATTCGCGAATATTTAGACTGCTGACTGTCGTGCTGAGTTAGGCTGAGCTATGTGTAGGCCTTATACTGGATCCTTAGCATATGCCTGCTGCTGATGCTGAAGTCTGTCTTGACCCTGATTACCTATGTGTGGGCCTTATACTCCACCGTTACCGATACTTGCTGTTGTAGGTCCTGACACTGCTGAGTTAAGTGTGGGGCGTATACTACAGTGTTACCATGTACCTAATGCTGTCTGTCCTGACCCTGGAATAAAGAGGCCTTACAACAAATGTCTAAAATGACACCATAACATTACATAAAAAAAAAAAAAAACACACGTTATCAAACTGTAAAACTTTTTCAGCTCCAATAATATTTTGTAGAGTTTTCGCAGCTGATGGAGGTTTATTTCCTCCATTTGCCGCATCTTCTTATTAAACGATGCTGCATTTTCTTGAGCTCCGCAACATTTTAAAAAAATTCCTTTTTGGTGGCCTCCATTTCTCTTATGGCCATGTTCACTACTGGAAAAAAAAAATATTATAATTAAAATTAGGGTTACTTATAAGACAAATAGTGCATTTTTATTTATTTTAATATAACACTAGTTTATGTTGTCCCCTCATTGTTACCACTTTTAACCACTTCACGACCGGCCATTAAGCGTAGGCCTCAGCGGAACGTGGCTTGATGCAGAGGGACAATCTATTACGGACCAACAAACACCCTGCCCCCAGGCATAATCGTTTGTGAACCGGGGTGCAAATGCAACTCAGCTAAACAGGCAGCCATGTTAACTAAAGGCTGCTATTTGTCAGATTCATTACACATGTGCATTACAGATCCGGAGATGCAGGGTGTTGTGGGGATCATGGGATGCTTTTGTGAATATGTTATGTATATCAAATTATAGTAATGTGTGCACATATTTACCCTCCCGGTGGGGGGTGTAGACCACCTCTTCCTCCTCTTCTGGAGCTGGGGGAGCGGAATCAGGTGGCTGGGAACGTCAGGCCTCCTCCTCAGAGGCCTTTCTCTTGCCAACATCTGGGGGTGAAGTGGCCTCAACATTTTCTCCCTCCTCCTCTATGGCCGCCTCCACATTTTCTCTCTCCTCCTCTATGGCCGCCTCCACATTTTCTCTCTCCTCCTCTATGGCCGCCTCCACATTTTCTCTCTCCTTCTCCATGGGCGCCTCCACATTTTCTCTCTCCTCCTCTATGGCCGCCTCCACATTTTCTCTCTCCTCCTCTATGGCTGCCTGCACATTTTCTCTCCCCTCCTCCATGGGCGCCTCTCCACATTTTCATTTTTTTTTTTGTGGTGGCGGACCGAGGGAACGGGTTGACCTGTAATAATGACACAATGTTAAGAATTTACAAAAACAACTCATAAACCATAACCAAGGTAAAGATCAAGAAATTCCTATATGGTGGAATCTGCCTGGGATTATAAATTATACCAATTGTGGATTTACCTTTTTTTTTAAAACAAAAACAAAAACTAGTCTAAGTTATAAGGTAGGATGAGGTAACATGGGATTTTTTTAGGAAGGTGCCCTATAGGGTATTGTGACTGGGTATTGGATGTTTAGGTAAAGCAGACAACAGTTCGGAAATTAGATAAGGGGTTATTGGATGGTGTTATGTTGGGTATATCATTTTTTGTGGCTGCCAGCGTTACCCTGTCTGCTAAGCCGCATTTTGAAGATCTGTTGATTTAGTTGTCACGGTAACTTTATAATTAAAAGGAGGCTTAAAGTCTCCCCTTTAAGTGTCACTTTGACGGTGACCGCCCCTTTAACAGTGACTTTGATGGGGACCGGCCCTAATACACAGTGAATTTCACGGTGAACGCCCCTTTAACTGTGAACTCCACCGCTCCCGTCAATTGGCAGTTAGGATTTAAGTGAAAGGCTGGCAGGCTTGTATTGGATAATACAGGTAATTTTTTGGGAATATCTTGTGTACGTCGTAGAGAGCCGAGACCCTGCAAGATTTATTTCCAGGTAGCAAGGGATGTGTATACCAAGTTTCGTTTAAATCGATGGTTGCGTTTTATAGTTTTTGCGGAACATACACACACACATATATATATATATATGTAGGTAAGGCTGCCGGGCAGCCTGTATTTGTGGGAGGGGCATAGGCCCCGCCCCTTGGCTATTAAGTCCCACGGAGTGCAAGGGACGGGACGTGCAGCCAGGTACCTGGAGCTTCCGGTCACGTCTGGTTCCTGCACGTCCCCCTCAACTAAGCCGCGTTCCGGGTAAGTATGGCGTTCGGCTTCACCTCGTTCAGTCGCCCAGGTAAGCATGTGTCCGACACCAGGCGTCTGGTCCGGTTCCGGTAACAGTGCGGGGGGCGGCTCACGGTGGGGCGGGGCTACGGCACACGAGGACGGGCGCACACGCCGGGGGTTGGGCCCGAGGCTCCGCTCACCTCCGGTGTCACGCCGGGCTGCGCAGACTGTGCTCGATAGGCGGGGGTTCCGGGGGCGGCCGCGGGTGCCGGTTGCTAGGTACGCCGGCGGCCCCGCCCCCTGGTTACGGTCTCCCTGTTTTCGCAACCCCGCCGCCGGCCGGGGGGTTGGTGGCTCTCCAGCAGAGGCGCATGTCAGCCAGTGGGGGCGTGGCATACCTTGGCTGTTCTGGGCGACTGTCAGCTGCCGGCCCTGCTCCCCTTGTGCTCCACAAGATGTTATATCATAGGTACTGCCCATGGCTGCTACTCACCGGTAGAATTCAGCAGGGGTCACCATTAGGCCGGAGGTTGGCCGTACGCGCATAGACAGTCGCACCCAAGGTTCCACTGCCCTCCCACAGCTGAGCTGGTGGGGGCGCTGTTCTCTCAG
This sequence comes from Bufo gargarizans, assembly GCF_014858855.1. NCBI lineage: Eukaryota > Metazoa > Chordata > Amphibia > Anura > Bufonidae > Bufo > Bufo gargarizans. The sequence continues at coordinate 225,635,430 of NC_058081.1, read as the reverse complement.
TTCTGCACATGTTCCCTGCCATGTTGTGCCTATAGGGTACTCCTGCTCCTAGGGAGCCGCAGTACCTTGGTTTTAAAAAAAAAAAAAAAAAAAAAAAAAAAAAAAAAAACCAAACCTCGCCAAACCTCGCAAGTGTACGTTTTTATGTTTCAGGGTTTTTCAGCTGTGAATTCCTGGAATCAGTCTGGGGTCATACGTTCCCCGAACCGCTCAGGCGCTTGTGTTTGTGGTTTTTCTTGAAGCACGCCTGTGCTCTGGCTTCCCTGAATCGCTCAGGTTTTGTTCCCTGTTTCGCTCAAATGTCATGTTTTCCCCCGAATCACAGGTGTCACGTGCCCGGAATCGCAGGTCACGTTCCCAAAAATCGCTCGTGTCATGTCTTCCCTGAATCGCTCAGGTTATGTTTCTCCAAATCTCAGGTGTCATGTCCCCAAGAAATTGCATGTGTCATGTCTTTCCTGAGTCCCTCAGGGTTATGTTTTTTCTAAATTGCAGGTGTCTGGTCCCCAAGAATTGCAGGTGTCATGTCTTCCCTGAATCGCTCAGGGTTATGTTTTTTCTCCAAATCACAGGTGTCAGGTCCCCAGGAATCGCAGGTGTCATGGCTTCCCTGAATCGCTCAGGGTTATGTTTTCTCCAATTCACCCTGTTCCCATTTTTCCCAGAGCTGTATCCCATGCTGGGTGTATCTGAATAAGATCACTGATCACGGCGCTGGGATATGTGGGCTGGGAATTGTTGGCAGGAGCTGTTCCAGAATATTCATTTTACTAAACACCTTTCTCACTCTTTTCATACACGCATCATATTGGTGGCAATACGTGACAGTTACGTCATGCCTCCATAGTTGTATCTGAGGCCATGTCCATAGCTCCCGCAACCCCGGTGGTCTGTTGGGCCGTGGAGCACACTACCGGAGTTACCTTATCAGGCATGTATAGATAAGACCGCTCCATGTGGTCCATTTGAATACATCTTACCTGGATCCAACAGGTATCCGGTGGGTTCTAACATTGCCATTGGTCAGCCGGTATTGTGGACTTGTGGGGCTCTCCGTGCTGGGGCAGCAGTTGCCTGCGTCCTGTGGCTCCGGCGGGAAAGCTGGGCTGGCCCGGGCCCTGCTAAAAAAAAAAAAAAAAAAAAAACAGTTCCGCCATACAGTTACATTGTTGTGATGCATCATCATATTTCAGTGGCTTCGTTCTGGTCGGTTATCTGACGCTTGACACCATTCCAAGGATTCCCGTACGTACAGTAGGTGGTACGTTCTGATTTTACATACGGGTATGTTATGTGTCACTGTCACGGTGGGTTTGGCCGTAGGCACGTTCTCACGTCTCCCACTCACGAGAGGTGGCCAGCCGGGGTTCCTTGGTGGCGTACTCTCCTACGTTGTTTTACGTCAGCTTGGGTTTCAAGTCATGTTATGTCCGCCGCTCCGGTGGCATGTTGTCCCGCTTGGCAAGTCCAGGTTGTCATACTCGTCTCTCTCGTTGCTCGTCTGCTTGAAGCGTTCAGGCAGTGTTCTGTCAGCCACCCCGGTGTCACATGATACTGCCTGGAACATCCAGGTTGTCACTTTGTCTATTGTGGTACGTCTGCTTGAAGCGTTCAGGCAATGTTACGTCCGCCACTCCTGTGGCACGTGGGCCTGCCTGGAACGTCCAGGTTGTCACTTTGTCTATTGTGGTACAGCTGCTTGAAGCGTTCAGGCTATGTTACGTCCGCCACTCCTGTGGCACGTGGGCCTGCCTGGAACGTCCAGGTTGTCACTTTGTCTATTGTGGTACATCTGCTTGAAGCGTTCAGGCTATGTTACGTCCGCCACTCCTGTGGCACGTGGTCCTGCCTGGAACGTCCAGGTTGTCACTTTGTCTATTGTGGTACATCTGCTTGAAGCGTTCAGGCTATGTTACGTCCGCCACTCCAGTGGCACGTGGTCCTGCCTGGAACGTCCAGGTTGTCACTTTGTCTATTGTGGTACATCTGCTTGAAGCGTTCAGGCTATGTTACGTCCGCCACTCCTGTGGCACGGGGTTCTGCCTGGAACGTCCAGGTTGTCATAGTCGTCTCTTGTGGCATGTCTGCTTGAAACGTTCGGGCAATGTTACGTCGTGGTCCTGCCTGTTAAACGTCCAGGTTGTCTTACTCGTCGCCCTTGTTGTACGTCTGTCTGAAGCGTTCAGGCAATGTTACGTCCGCCGCTCCGGTGGCATGGTGTCCTGTCTGAATATGTCCAAGGGGTCTTTCTCTCCAATCTTGGCACACATCCGCCATAGCAGCATGCATGACTTTGCAGAACCCCCGGGGGGCTTGTCCCCTGGTTGGTCTGCTCGTCAGTCCTCATCATTGTTTGCCTGAAGCGTTCAGGCCATGTTTTTCTTTACCCTTAGGGGCAGGCTGCACGGCCTGATGCAACCAGGTCGGTAATATTTCCAGTGCACTAAGATGTTCATACATTGTTCTTTGTTTATACAGCAGCACGTTGTGGGGTCTCAGTGCCGTCGTCCTTCCTTAAACAAGGCCTCCATCTCGGTCAGTGGGTACGGGCCTCCGGTACGGTATCTGTTCCATTCTCATCAAATTCCATAACCAGGTGAGTATCGGTTCTGACCCTTGTGGCACATGCCAGTCCATTTTTCATGCCGCAGGATGGTGCCCCAACGAGGCAGGCCGTTTAGCCAGACAGAGCCTTCCAGGGACTTCGGGGGTCCCCAGGGGCCCGGCCCTCATGGACAAGGTTGGTAGGCCGATTGTGTATCTGGGCAAGAGCCAGATGTGCAATAAGTTCAACTTCGTCTCTCTCGTTGCTCGTCTGCTTGGAACGTTCAGGCACTATTCTGTCAGCCACTCCGGTGTCACATGTTGTCACTTTGTCTATTGTGGTACGTCTGCGTGAAGCGTTCAGGCAATGTTGCGTCCGTCACTCCTGTGGCATGTGGTCCTGCCTGGAACTCCAGGTTGTCGCTTTATTTATTGTGGTACGTCTGCTTGAAGCGTTCAGGCAATTTTTTACGTCCGCCACTCCTGTGGCACATTGTCCTGCCTGGATCTCCAGGGTGTCTTTTCGTCTCATGTCGTACGTCCGCTTGAAGCGTTCAGGCGTTATTGTGGTGGTCACTCCGGTAACAGGTGGTCCTGCCTGGAACGTCCAGGTGGCCATAATCGTCTCCTGTTGCACGTCTGCTTGCAGCGTTCAGGCAAAGTATGTCTGCCACGCCGGTGGCACGTGGTCCTGCCTGGTACGTCCAGGTTGTCTTGCTTGTCTATTGTTGCACGTCTGTCTGAAGCGTTCAGGCAATGTCGCGTCAGCCGCCTCGGCGGCATGGTGTCCTGTCTAAGTACGTCCAACAGGCCATGGCAGACCTGTCAATGTGGAGCACATTCATGTCCTCGTGGAATGGCGTGAGATTGTTCATTCCCCCTCGTGACCCGTCCTCTCCCACGGTCTATTCTGACGCGGCCGCATCCAAGGGCTTTGCAGCCATTTTTGGCAACCACTGGCTTGCCGGTGCCTGGCCGTCCCAGATGGCAGCGGCCCATGTATGGGGCCACGATTGGTCAGACTCAAGGGTGTTATTCATCACCGAGAGTCAGGACTTGGTTGACATCATCTGCAATGGCAGAGGAAAATCCCCTAAGATCATGGCTCTCATGCGTAGGCTGGTTTGGTTGTCCATGGTGCATAAGTGTTTGCATTGAGTGCTCCCACATTCAGGGTTCCAGGAATACTGCTGCTGATGCGCTGTCCCAGTTTAACGTCAATATCTTTTTCAGAACATACCACTCGCAGACGCAACAGGGGCAGGCGTTCCAGCGTATAGTGACCTGGTGTGGAATTAACATCATTGGTCAGCACAGCAAAGGACCTGTGGCACCAGAGCCTGTCTGAGAATACAGTCAGGAACTATCGCACGGGCTGGAATCTGTATGGAGAATTTGCCGTAAATCATCCACAGGGCAATGTGGATGACTTGTCATTCATAATGGCTTTCATCGCGCATTGCCATGCCGACCTCGGACTCGCTCACAATACCATCCGCCTGTATTTGGCGGGGGTTCAACATCAGTTCACGTTGGTCAATCCGGCCCGGATCTCTTTCTTTACATCGCAGGCCATCAAGGCCACGCTTCGGGGCATTGAGAAAGCCGGTGCAAGTAGGCCGGTGGTCCGTCAACCTATGTCCGGCTCCTTGTTCAGGCAGTTGTCCTTGGCTCTGGGTGGTGTTCCTTTTGGGCCCTTGGTTAGCACAATCATTGAAGCCGCCCTTTACCTAGGGTTTTACGGGTTCCTTCGACCGGGGGAATTCACCACTTCCGTCCGGGACGGCTGTCATCTCCAGAAGCAGCACTTGACCTGGCATCACGACCTGTTGGTTCTGAGCATTCCGTCTACTAAGACCGCTCAGACAGGGCCTCCAACCCTGGTATCATTCTACCCCTCGCTCAGCGACGGGTGCCCGGTCAAGGCGCTGCGACAATTGTCTGTGGCCCTGCAGGTGGTGGTAGCAGACAGTCCTCTACTTCCCTTCAAGGGAGGGCCGTTGTCCACGCCCCAGGTCATGTCACACGTATGCTCATTGATGGCGGGGTTAGGTCAGGACCCGAAGGGCATCTCGGGCCACTCCTTTTGTATTGGGGGCTGCCTCTGCGGCAGCTAGGCACCAGATTCCTCCGCATGTCATCAAGTGCATAGGGCGCTGAAGGTCGTCGTGTTTTTCTAGATACGTTCCAAATCCTCAGTCAGAGGTCCGTAATGCTTTCTGTTCTCTGGCCCTGTAACAGTACAACAAATTGTCTGTCCGTATGGTTGTGTCTCCTTTTTGGCCCCTTTTAGGCCTATCCTCGTTACAGGCTTCCGGCATTAACCAGCCAGAGGTTGGCGCTAGTTCCTACGTCCAGGGGCCGTCGCCCTGACCACAAGTAGGTAAGGCTGCCGGGCAGCCTGTATTTGTGGGAGGGGCATAGGCCCCGCCCCTTGGCTATTAAGTCCCACGGAGTGCAAGGGACGGGACGTGCAGCCAGGTACCCCTCCCTCCCTCCCCTTTTCTTAGCTCTACCTTGGGGTGGGCCCCCTTTTAGGCCTATCCTCGTTACAGGCTTCCGGCATTAACCAGCCAGAGGTTGGCGCTAGTTCCTACGTCCAGGGGCCGTCGCCCTGACCACAAATATATATATATACATATAATCTTGAATCCCATGCAAATTAAGTGGGGGATGTATGTAATGGTCGGGGACGTTGACCGGAATGCTGAATGATGTTTGCAGTTTGTGTAGATATAAACATGTGAAACGTATTAAATCATCTGGTGACATCATACATCAGTACCGCGCTGTGTGTATAACAATATATATATATACAATCTCAGCGAGGTAGAGATGTATGATGAAACCAGAAGATTTTGTACATGTCACAACAGGTATTAAGTAATCATTTGAAAAGGGATGAAACACGGATGTAGTAGAGGTAACACACATGCTTTATGAGACGTGTTGTGTAAACTTAATGCAATTAAATGTGTTAAGATATTTTAAAAATACCTTGTGTTTCAAGATTATGTGATGAGTTAAGAAATTTGAGTTAAGAGGTTGTGTGTTAACCATACTACATCTGTACGGACTAGCAGTATAACTGAATATATACACTCACCTAAAGAATTATTAGGACCTCCTTTTGCCTTCAGAACTGCCTTAATTCTATGTGGCATTGATTCAACAAGGTGCTGATAACATTCTTTAGAAATGTTGGCCCATATTGATAGGATAGCATCTTGGAGTTGATGGAGATTTAAGGGATGCACATCCAGGGCACGAAGCTCCCATTCCACCACATCCCAAAGATGCTCTATTGGGTTGAGATCTGGTGACTGTGGGGGCCATTTTAGTACAGTGAACTTATTGTCATGTTCAAGAAACCAATTTGAAATGATTCGAGCTTTGTGACATGGTGCATTATCCTGCTGGAAGTAGCCATCAGAGGATGGGTACATGGTGGTCATGAAGAGATGGACATGGTCAGAAGCAATGCTCAGGTAGCCCGTGGCATTTAAACGATGGCCAATTGGCACTAAGGGGCCTAAAGTGTGCCCAGAAAACATCCCCCACACCATTACACCACCACCACCAGCCTGCACAGTGGTAACAAGGCATGATGGTTACATGTTCTCATTCTGTTTACGCCAAATTCGGACTCTACCATTTGAATGTTTCAACAGAATTCGAGACTCATCAGACCAGGCAACATTTTTCCAGTCTTCAACAGTCCAATTTTGGTGAGCTCGTGCAAATTGTAGCCTCTTTCTCCTATTTGTAGTGGGGATGAGTGGTACCCGGTGGGGTCTTCTGCTGTTGTAGACCACCTTTCTTTCCCATTCTGACATTCAGTTTGGAGTTCAGGAGATTGTCTTGCCCAGGACCACAACCCTACATGCATTGAAGCAACTGCCATGTGATTGGTTGACTAGATAATCGCATTAATGAAAAATAGAACAAAAATCATGTAAGCATTGTACCTGGGCATAATCGCCGACTATATTCATCGACCATTTTTTGGTTTAAGCGTTTGAATGGCCTTGTGGTGGTGCCATATGCAACTTTTTAATTTTAATTCGGTCCAGACAGACCGTACGATGGCCTCTTTTTCTACCCTCTTGCTGGTCCATGGGTATCCCCGCTCTAGAAAGCGCTGAAGGATAAAGATGAAAGCATATCATCACAATTTTTTTATTATACAAATATTCAAAGAAATATCCACATTTTTTTTTTTATCAAAAAGTAGTTACGTCTTTAACCCCTTCACACATTATCACGTAAAGGTATGTCATTGCGTGACAGGGGATGTATGGAGCGGGCCTCTGCAGTGAGCCGCTTCATATGAACGATCTGCCAGCTATATGATACAGCCGACATCTGGCCGCACTAACAGGAAGCGGCGATTGCGCCTCCCCTGCCATTCAGCCCCTCAGGTACCGTGATCAAGGCTCATTGCGGCACCTGAGACGTGCTGCGCCTCCATCTTCCTTCCAATCAGAGCCACTGCAGTGAAATCGCGGGGCTCTGATCGGTTGCCATGGCAGCATGGACGCTGCTGAAGCTATTCAGGCCTGCCATGGCTTTCTCCATACTGAGCTATGCACGAGGCACAGAGCAGAATGGAATGTGTAAGAATCCTATTCACTGTAATAGATCTCTATTATCATGAATAGGAGACGGGATCAAAAGATACCATGTACGAGGCCCCTATGGGATCTAATTGCTCTAAAAAAAAAAGTTTAATAAAGTTTAAATAAACACCGCTATATTAAAAGTTTGAGTCGGAAAAAAAAAATTTGCATACACTCAATCTACATATAAATAATAAGTCAATGGGGATGGATCCGTTTAAAGTTGACACAATATGACTCAATTTCAAACTGATCCGTCCCCCATTGACTTTCAAAGTAAAGTCTGGACGGATCCGTCTGACTAACTTTCACACTTAGAATTTTTTCTGAAATATAATGCAGACGGATCCGTTCTGAACGGACCCCATTGTCTGCATTATAGGAGCAGATCCGTCTGTGCAGACACCAGACTGATCCGCTCCGAACGCAAGTGTGAAAGTAGCCTTAGGCTTGCGTTCGGGGCTCCGCTTGTGAGTTCCGTTTGAAGGCTCTCACAAGCGGCCCCGAACGGATCCGTACAACCCCAATACATTCTGAGTGGATGCGGATCCGCTCAGAATGCCTCAGTCTGGCATTGTTTGGTCTCGGTTCCGCTCAGCAGGCGGACACCCGAAAGCAGCTTGCAGCGCTCGGGTGTCCGCCTGGCCGTGCGTTACATTGAAAGTCAATGGGGGACGGATCCGTTTGAAATTGAGCCATATGTGTGTCAACTTCAAATGGATCCGTCCCCATCTGGACGGATCCGTTTGGCCTTGCAAGCCCAGGCGGACACCTGAACGCTGCAAGCTGCGTCCGGGTGTCCGCCTGCTGAGCGGAATGGAGGCCAAACGGTTGCAGATTGATGCATTCTGAACGGATCCGCATCCACTCAGAATGCATTGGGGCCCTACGGATCCGTTCGGGGCTATTTGTGAGAGCCTTCAAACGGAACTCTCAAGCGGAACCCCGAACGCAAGTGTGAAAGTAGTTTACAATGTAAGTCAATGGGGACTGATCCGTTTGAAGTTGAAACAATATGGCTCAATTTCAAACGGATCCGTCCCCCATTGACTTTCAATGCGAAGTCAGGACGGATCCATCTGACTAACTTTCAGACTTAGATCTTTTTCTGAAATATAATGCAGACGGATCCATCTGACTAACAATTAGACTTAGACTTTTTTCAGAAATATAATGCAGACAGATCCATTCTGAACGGATCCCATCATCTGCATTATAGGAGCGGATCCGTCTGTGCAGACACCAGACGGATCCGCTCCAAACGCAAGTGTGAAAGTAGCCTTACAGATGTAGGTCGAGTGTTGCTAATGCTAAATATTGTTCTGACATGCATGCAATTTGAAATAAAATACAGTGCTGTAATACAATATTACTTACAGTGAGAAGAATTTCTTCTTCTTCCTTTTGAAATCGAATTTTGCCCATTTTAGATTGCCGATTTTAAGATAGAATGCACGCCAAACTCCACTGGAAGCAATGCAAAACCGAAACCAGGGCACATGTCACGTGACACGATTACGTCACTCATAAGATCGATTTCTCACGCGATCATTCATAAGATTCCCGCTTTTCGGGTAGAAATCGGGAATTCGAATAACAAGATCGATTCCATCCTTCTTGCAATATAGCGAATATTCGAAAAAATTTAGAATCAATCGATTTAGCTAATATAGTGGTATAATCTTATTTGTGGGCCAATGACTCATTGGCCCACAAGCAAGAAGCAGTGAGGGATCATGTTTTTTCAGATGTTTAAAATTTACGAATATTCGATATAGCAAATATATAGCACCATATTCAAAATATTTGCGAATTCTCGAATTTGCGATATTCGAGAAAAAATTTCACAATTTGAATATTCGCGCTCAACACTAATGAGGAGGAGGACAACTAGGAGGAGGACATAAACACCCAGGAATTCTATACATAACTAGGTGGTTTATCTGCCAAAGCGACAGGAGATGTACCATAGGAATATGAGCCTGACAGACCGTGGCAGTATCCATTGGAGATGGAGGCAAGTAGTCCCTCAAAGTCCCTTGTGCAAATGGCCAGATGCATGCTGAGTTGCTTGTGTAGTGACAGCCGCATTATCACCATTTAGGGATGACTACTGGCTCTCCCCAATTTTAGACCCTCGCTACTCGTCCAAAATGGGGGCCTTTTTTAAACCTTCTGAGAAGGATGAAAAACTCAACTACTATCGAGACATCTTTTGAAGTTGGTTAGTCACTGCCTATGCACACCATCGCCCATCCTCACGAAAGTCTAACCAGGGGAACCATCTGAACTTACTCTCCACTGCCATGACTTGCAAAGGGGATGGGGGGGGGGGGGGGGCAGGAGCAGCACCAGCTCCATCAGCAGCAAATTAAATCTGGAGTCTCTAATGAGCACTTTTCTTCATCCACCTACTGAAGAAATCACTCAGCAGTATCAAGACATGGAGCAGAACCTGAGCCAGCTGGTGGTGACATACTTGAACTGCTCCCTATAATCCAAGATTCCCTGGACTTCTGGGCAGCCAAACTTAAATTGTGGCCGCAACAAGTGATGAGAGGCAGGAGTCATATTCGAATTTGCAATATTTTGCGAATATTTTGTAGAATATTCGTTGAATATTCGCAAATTCGAGTATTCGTTATATTCTACGATTTTTTTTTACTCGAAAAATCGGCAAGAAAATGATAGTGTAATATGCAAATTTTCGTAATGCAAATTTTTGAAATGCGAATTTCATAGCGAATTTTTCATCTTACAGCTATTAGACAAAGAAGATTATAACACTATATTGGCTAAATTGCTCTATATAAAAAAAATTTGAATTTTCGCTATATTGCTATATATTCAAGTTATAGCAATATATCGAATATTCGAAAAAAAAAACTAATATAGAGCAATTTAGCTAATATAGTGCTAAAATCTTCTTTGTCTAATAGTTGTAATTTTTGCTCATCTGAAGTTCAGGTTGGAAAAAAATTACAACTATAAAAAAAAAAAGATTATAGCACTATATTAGCTAAATTGCTCTATATTAATTTTTTTTTCGAATATTCGCTATATATCTAAAACTTTGTTTTTTAAATTATTTGTAATATTCTAAAACAAGAATATATAGCAATATAGCGAATATTCGAAAAAAAAACCCACAAATATAGTGCAATTTAGCTAATATAGTGCTATAATCTTTTTTTTTATAGTTGTAATTGTTTTTTCCAACCTGAACTTCAGATGAGAAAAAAATTACAGCTATTAGATAAAGAAGATTATAGCACTATATTAGCTAAATTGCTCAATACTGAACGCATCCATATATGTGTCCTGCCTGTCATTCTGACACACAGTAACTGTTTTGCTACCAGAAAGAACTAGCTATGCATGTTGCTGCACTGCACAGTGATGTACATCAGGATACATTCTCCCTGAAGTTTAACTGTAGACCAGGATACACCTGAGTACTCTGTCACAAATTATTTTGGATCAAAGCAAATTTTTGAGAAAAATTGGGTGAAGCAACTGAATCAAATATTTAAAAATTTCACTCATCTCTACTAATTGTAATAGTGTAAGCATAGCTCAGTCGCATGGTATCAATAAAAATAAAATAAAATAAAAAATAAACATTGTATAAGTTTTAATTTGCTCCATTCTATGTTAGTTTCTACATCTAACACCAACTCAAAATACAGGCCTTTCCTACATATTCAACTGTAGTGATATTATTCAGGTTCCAAATAAATGAACCGAGTCTCCAGATGTTCTTCATCTATATCAGTGATTGGGGACAATGATTGTAGATGGACTGTTACAGTCTGCATTGATTTCTTTTTCCTTTAACCTGGAAATTGGTGGCTATATATGAATGATTATGGTGGCCTGACATTACAGTCTTTGCAGCTGTTTAAAGCGCATTTTCATTTCATTCAGAATAAATAATGTTACCAAGGTAGGGATTTTTTTGATTTTTTTTCTGATGAAATAACACAGAGGTACTTTGAATATAACAATCTCATTTAGAATGACTCTCAAGAGGAAAAGACATTTCCAGTTCAAACTGAATATTTAGAATTGAATAGTAATAAAAATAATCTCTTTAGTGCAGGGGGACAGCTGTGGAGTTTTCACTAGGTTGAATCTTGATTACAATAGAAGAATAGTAAGAATCAATTCTGTATACTTGTATATTTACAATTCACCCTGATATATTCACCGAGAAGTTGAGCATGAAATCCACAATCATACACAACTGAATGAAAAGACAACTGAAATAATATTTTTTTTTTACAAATATAAACAGTGAATTTTTTTAAACACCCCCAAACCCATCCAACCAAACATCTACATATAAAAAAATGCATAATTCTAAGATATATCATGTAGATCACAGTGATAAAATAATTATAACTATACAGCAAATGTTTAGCTTTTATTATTAGTAGCAATGTATCCAGCTGCTGTAATGTGTTTCAAAACAACAGTGTTTATCATCTGGTGTAGTGAGAATACGCACTGGAGGAGGAGCTTTACTGTGAAGTGCATTCTGCATTGAGCTGTTCACAGCCCCTCTTCCCTGCTCTAAGGCCCCTTTCACACGGGCGAGTTTTCCGTGCGGGTGCGATCCGTGCGGCGAACGTATGGCACCCGCACTAAATCCTGACCCATTAATTTCTATGGGGCTGTGCACATGAGCGATGTTTTTAACGCATCACTTGTGCGTTCAGTTGAAATCGCAGCATGCTCTATATTTTCCGATTTTGACGTGACGCAGGCCCCATAGAAGTGAATGGGGTGTGTGAAAATCGGATGGCATCCGCAAGCAAGTACGGATGCCGTGCGATTTGCACCCATGGTTGCTAGGAGACCATCGGGATGGAGACCCGATCATTATTATTTTCCCTTATAACATGGTTATAAGGGAAAATAATAGCATTCTGAATACAGAATGCATAGTAAACCAGCGCTAGAGGGGTTAAAAAAATAAAAAATTATTTTACTCACCTTAGTCCACTTGCTCGCGAAGCTGGCATCTCCTTGTGTCTCCGCTGCTGATGAACAGGACCTGGGGTGAGCTGCTCCATTAAATAGAGCTTAAGGACCTTCGATGACATCACTCCGGTCATCACATGGTCTTTTACCATGGTGAATCACCATGGTAAAAGATCATGTGACGTACCATGTGATGACCGGAGTGACGTCATCGAAGGTCCTTAACCTGTATTTAATGGAGCAGCTCACCCTAGGTCCTGTTCATCAGCAGCGGAGACACAAGGAGATGCCGGCTTCGCGAGCAAGTGGACTAAGGTGAGTTAAATTTTTTTTTATTTTTTTTTAACCCCTCTAGCGCTGGTTTACTATGCATTCTGTATTCAGAATGCTAATATTTTCCCTTATAACCATGTTATAAGGGAAAAAAATACAATCTTCAGAACATCAATCCCAAGCCCAAACTTCTATGAAGAAGTTCGGGTTTGGGTACCAAACATGCGCGATTTTTCTCACGCGAGTGCAACGCATGACAATGTTTTGCACTTGCGCAGAAAAAATCGCGCATTTTCCCGCAACGCACCCGGCTCTTATCCGGGCAAAAAAACTCACGCCCGTGTGAAAGAGGCCTAAGTAATAGCTGTAGTAATCAAACTAGGAGACCATTACAGCTGCCAATCAAAGCACATGGAAAAAGCTGTAAAGCAGCTCAATGTAGAGAGTAGAAAGTACAGTACTTCACAATAACGCTCTAGCTTAAGTATTCCTAACTTGTGACAAAATAGTACAGTTGTAGCCAAAAGTTTTAAGAATTACATAAATATTGGAAATTGGAAAAGTTGCTGCTTAAGTTTTTATAATAGAAATTTGCATATACTCCAGAATGTTATGAAAAGTGATCAGATGAATTGCATAGTCCTTCTTTGCCATGAAATTAACTTAATCCCCAAAAAACCTTTCCACTGCATTTCATTTCTGTCATTAAAGGACCTGCTGAGATCATTTCAGTAATCGTCTTGTTAACGATTGAGGTGAGAATGTTGACGAGCACAAGGCTGGAGATCATTATGTCAGGCTGATTGGGTTAAAATGGCAGATGACCTGTTAAAAGGAGAGTGATGCTTGAAATCATTGTTCTTCCATTGTTAACCATGGTGACCTGCAAAGAAATGCGTGCAGCCATCATTGCATTGCATAAAAATGGCTTCATAGGCAAGGATATTGTGGCTACTAAGATTGCACCTCGATCAACAATTTATAGGATCATCAAGAACTTCAAGGAAAGAGGTTCAATTCTTGTTAAGAAGGCTTCAGGGCGTCCAAGAAAGTCCAGCAAGTGCCAGGATTGTCTCCTAAAGAGAATTCAGCTGCGGGATTGGAGTGCCAATAGTGCAGAGCTTGCTCAGGAATGGCAGCAGGCAGGTGTGAGTGCATCTGCACGCACAGTGAGGCGAAGACTTTTGGAAGATGGCCTGGTGTCAAGAAGGGCAGCAAATAAGCCACTTCTCTCCAAAAAAAACCCATCAGGGACAGATTGATCTTCTGCAGAAAATATGGTGAATGGACTGCTGAGGACTGGGGCAAAGTCATATTCTCCGATGAAGCCTCTTTCCGATTGTTTAGGGCATCAGTAAAAAGGCTTGTCCGGAGAAGAAAAGGTGAGCGCTACCATCAGTCCTGTGTCATGCTAACAGTAAAGCATCCTGAGACCATTCATGTGTGGGGTTGCTTCTCATCCAAGGAAGTGGGCTCACTCACAATTTTGCCCAAAAACACAGCCATGAATAAAGAATGGTACCAAAACACCTTCCAACAGCAACTTTTTCCAACAATCAGTTTGGTGAAGAACAATGCATTTTCCAGCACGATGGAGCACCGTGCCATAATGCAAAAGTGATAACTCAGTGGCTCGGGGACCAAAACGTTGACATTTTGGGTCCATGGCCTGGAAACTCCCCAGATCTTAATCCCATGGAGAACTTGTGGTCAATCCTCAAGAGGCGGGTGGGAAAACAAAAACCCACTAATTCTGACAAACTCCAAGAAGTGATTATGAAAGAATGGGTTGCTATCAGTCAGGAATTGGCCCAGAAGTTGATTGAGAGCATGCCCAGTCAAATTACAGAGGTCCTGAAAAAGAAGGGCCAACACTGCAAATACTGACTCTTTGCATAAATGTCATGTAATTGTCGATAAAAGCCTTTGAAGCATATGAAGTGCGTGTAATTATATTTCACTACATCACAGAAACAACTGAAACAAAGATCTAAAGGCAGTTTAGCAGCAAACTTTGTGAAAACTAATATTTGTGTCATTCTCAAAACTTTTGGCCACGACTGTACATCATGTCGGGTCTTAAACATGGCACCTGCTCCAGAGCAGAGCGGGCGCTACAGCAACCGGGTGCCTGTTGTTTCAACCCAGGCTTAATCTCTGCAACTGGCGGTAGTGCCGACTGTAGTCTTTTAACCCCTCGGTTGCTGTGGTCAAATGTGACCATGGCATCTGGAGGCAAGATAACTTGGAAGCATGCACTTCTGAGTGTGTTATGGCTATCCCCAGAGAGGATGGAGGGAGCCAGTGTGTGTGCGGCAGCCTCTGTATTGCTTAATGATACAACGCTGCCGCACATTAGTTCCTATGGACCTCTTGCCTGTGGCAGGGCTCCATAGGAATACAGTGTATGGCCTCATGCACACAACCGTTGTTTCTCTCCGCGTCTGTTCCGCCAATTTTAGCGTTTCAGATGCAGACCCATTCATTTTTATGGAGTCATTGAAAATGCGGGTAGTGCACCATTTGCCATCCGTGACCGTGATCCGTGGTTCCAGTCCGTCAAAAAAATATAAACTGTTCTATTCTTGTCCGTGGAAAACGGTTTGCGGACCCATTCAAGTCAATGGGACCGTAAAAAAAAAAAAAAAACACGAAGGCAGACAAGATTCTCGTCCGCGTGCGTTTTATTCCTATTATTTGTATGGCAAACCTGTCTTAGACTTTTTTTTACCTTTCTTTATGTCTGCTGGTCCTCCAAAAATAAAGGAAGACACACAGAAGCAAAAACGGAAACGGATCACGGAACAACGTAACCCAATTTTGCTGAACAGAACACAACAACGGTCGTGTGCATGAGGCCTATTTCTTATAGACTTTAAAGCTAATGATGAGTACTTGTTATAGTATGGGAACTATAAAAAAAAGTGTAAAGTGTATATAACTGTTTTTAACCCCTTAAGGCTAGGTCTACACGACGACATTTGTCGCGCGACATTTTGTTGCACCAATGTCGCGCAACAATTTTTATAATGGCAGTCTATGGTGTCGCACTGCAACATGCAACATGTTGCGACTGCGACGCAACAGTCGCAGAAAATCCATTCGAGATGGATTTTTCTGCGACTGTTGCGTCGCAGTCGCAGCATGTCGCATGTTGCAGTGCGACACCATAGACTGCCATTATAAAAATTGACGTGTGACATTGGTGCAACAAAATGTTGCGCTGTCGCGCGACTTATTGTCGCGCGACAAATGTCGTCGTGTAGACCTAGCCTAAGGAACGGGACATTTTTCACCTTAAGGACAGACTGATTTTTGCAAATCTGACGTGTCACTTTATGTGGTGATAACTTTAAAACGCTTTTACTTATCCAGTCTATTCTGAGACTGTTTTCTCGTCACATATTGTACTTCATGACAGTGGTAATTTTGAATCAAAATATTTCATTTTTATTTATAAAGAAATACAAAATTTGGAAAAATGTGCAACTTTTTAACTTCTAATTTTTCTTCTTTTAAAACAGATAGTGATACCTCATATAATAGTAATTACTTTACATTTCCCATATGTCATGTTTGGATCATTTTGTGAATGCCATTTTATTATTTGCGGACGTTAGAAGGTTTATCAGTTTAAAAGCAAATCTTGAAATATTTCAGAAAATTTCCAAAACCACCTAGGACTAGTTCAGGTCTGATTTGTGAGTCTTACATAATAGAAACATAAAAAACATAGAATGTGTCAGCAGATAAGAACCATTTGGCCCATCCAGTCTGCCCAATATACTGAATACTATGAATAGCCCTTGGCCCTATCTTATATGAAGGATGGCCTTATGCCTATCCCACGGCACTCGTGTTGAAGTTATCAGAAAAAGTTCATTTTATTGTCCATCCCAAAATTAAATTGATAACACTGGCCAACGTTTCGGTCCACCAGGACCTTGTTCACGGCCTTAGTGGTGTGGATTTGCAGACATCGGGTGAAATCAAGTCCACCCGATGCCTGCAAATCCACACCACTAAGGCTGTGAACAAGGTCCTGGTGGACCGAAACGTTGGCCAGTGTTATCAATTTAATTTTTGGATGGACAATAAAATGAACTTTTTCTGATAACTTCAACACGAGTGCCGTGGTCTCTATCCATATCTATATTGATCACTACCACCGAGCACCGTAACCTCTACGGAACAAGGAGTGCCATCCACTATATATTATGCCTATCCCATGCATGCTTAAACTCCTTCACTGTATTTGCAGCTACCACTTCTGCAGGAAGGCTATTCCATGTATCCACTACTCTCTCAGCAAAGTAATACTTCCTGATATTACTTTTAAACCTTTGCCCCTCTAATTTAAAACTATGTCCTCGTGTAGCAGTTTTTCTTCTTTTAAATATTCTCTCTTCTTTTACCTTGTTGATTTCCTTTATGTATTTAAAAGTTTATATCATATCCCCTCTGTCTCGTCTTTCTTCCAAGCTATACATGTTAAGGTCCTTTAATCTTTCCTGGTAAGTTTTATCCTGCAATCCATGTACTAGTTTAGTAGCTCTTCTCTGAACTCTCTCCAAAGTATCAATATTCTTATGGAGATATGGTCTCCAGTATTGCGCACAATACTCCAAATGGGGTCTCACTAGTGCTCTGTAAAGCAGCATGAGCATCTCCCTCTTTCTACTGGTAATGCCTCTCCCTATACACCCAAGCATTCTGCTAGCATTTCCTGCTGCTCTATGACATTGTCTGCCTACCTTTAAGTCTTCTGAAATAATGACCCCTAAACCCCTTTACTCAGATACTGAAGTTAGGACTGTATCACAGATTTTATATTCTGCTCTTGGGTTTTTACGCCCCAGGTGCATTATCTTGCACTTATCAACATAAAATTTTAGTTGTCAGATTTTTGACAATTCCTCTAGTTTTCCTAAATCCTTTTCCATTTGGTGTATCCCTCCAGGAACATCAACCCTGTTACAAATCTTTGTGTCATCAGCAAAAAGACACACCTTACCATCGAGGTCTTCTGCAATTTCGCTGATAAAGATATTAAACAATATGGGTCCCAGAACAGATCCCTAAGGTACCCTACTGGTAACAAGACCATGGTCTGAACATACTCCATTGACTACAACCCTCTGTTGTCTGTCCCTCAGCCACTGCCAAATCCATTCAACAATATGGGACTGCAATTTATTGATAAGCCTTTTATGTGGGACAGTATCAAAAGCCTTACTAAAGTCCAGATAAGCGATGTCTACTGCACCTCGGCCATCTATTATTTTAGTCACCCAATAAAAAAATTAAAAAAAATAAGATTAGTTTGACATGATCTCCATGAGGTAAACACATGCTGTTTTCATCTTTCAATCCATGGGATTTTAGATGTTCCACAATCCTCTCCTTAACCCCTTAAGGACTCGGCCCAATTTCACCTTACGGACTTGGCCACTTTTTGCAAATCCGACCAGTGTCACTTTAAGTGCTGATAACTTTTAAATGGTTTGACTTATCCAGGCCATTCTGAGATTGTTTTTTCGTCACATATTGTACTTCATGACACTGGTAAATTGAAGTAAAACAATTCATTTTTATTTATTGAAAATGCCAAATTTACCAAAAATTTGAAAAAAATAGCAAATTTTCAGGTTTCAATTTCTCTACTTCTATAATACATAGTAATACCAAGAAATAGTTATTACTTTACATTCCCCATATGTCTACTTCGTGTTTGGATCAATTTGGGAATGATATTTTATTTTTGGGGATGTTACAAGGTTTTCCTTTCAAGCTAATCTTGAAATTTTTCAGAAATTTACAAAAACACCATTTTTAGGGACCAGTTCAGGTCTGAAGTCACTTTGCGAGGCTTACATAATAGAAACCACCCAAAAATGACCCCATTCTATAAACTACACCCCTCAAGGTATTCAAAACTGATTTTACAAATTTTGTTAACCCTTTAGGTGTTCCACAAGAATTAATGGAAAATAGAGATACAATTTAAAAATTTCCCTATTTTGGCAGATTCTCCATTTTAATATTTTTTTTCCAGTCACAAAGCAAGGGTTAACAGCCAAACAAAACTCTATATTTATGGCCCTGATTCTGTAGTTTAAAGAAACACCCCATATGTGGTTGTAAACTACTGTACGGGCACACGGCAGGGCGCAGAAGAAAAGGAATGCCAATACGGTTTGTGGAAGGAAGATTTAGAAACTCCAAAAAAGTGGCCCCATTTTAGAAACTATGGGATAGGGTGGCAGTATTGTTGTTGCTAGTTTAGGATACATATGATTTTTGGTTGCTCTATATTACACTTTTTGTGAGGCTAGATAACAAGAAATAGCTGTTTTGGCACCGTTTTTATTTTTTATTATTTACAACATTCATCTGACAGGTTAGATCATGCGATATTTTTATAGACCAGGTTGTCACGGATGCGGCGATTTTTGCAGGTTGAGATGGCGGTTTTATTGGCACTATTTTGGGTTGCGTGTGACTTTTTTATCGCTTGCTATTACATTTTTTGTGATGTAAGGTAAAAAAAATTGTTTATTTAGCACAGTTTTCATTAAAAAAAAAATTATGGTGTTCATCTGAGGGGTTAGGTCATGTGATATTTTTATAGAGCCGGTTGATATGGACACGGCGATACCTAATATGTATACTTTTTTTTTATTTATGTAAGTTTTACACAATAATATTATTTTTGAAACAAAAAAAAAATCATGTTTTAGTGTCTCTATATTTTGAGAGCCATAGTT
The DNA here is from genome assembly GCF_014858855.1 of Bufo gargarizans. Classification (NCBI taxonomy): domain Eukaryota; kingdom Metazoa; phylum Chordata; class Amphibia; order Anura; family Bufonidae; genus Bufo; species Bufo gargarizans. The sequence continues at coordinate 225,616,241 of NC_058081.1, read as the reverse complement.
TTTACAGTTTTTGGGCGATTATTTAAGGTAGGGTCTCATTCTTTGCGGGATGAGATAACGGTTTGATTGGCACTATGGGGTGCACTTTGGGGTGCATATGACTTTTTGATCGCTTGCTATATGCACTTTTTGTGATTTAAGGTGACAAAATTGTTTACTTATCACAGTTTTTATTTTTGATTTTTTACAGTGTTCATCTGAGGGTTTAGGTCATAAGATATTTTTATAGAGCTGGTCGATACAAACGCGGCGATACCAAATATGTCTACTTTTTTTTATTTATGTTTTACACAATAACAGCTTTTTCAAAACAAAAAAATGATGTTTTAATGTCTCCATATTCTGAGCCATAGTTTTTTATTTTTTGGGTGATTGTCTCAGGTAGGGTCTAATTTTTTGCGGGATAAGGTGACGGTTAGATTTGTACTATTTTGATGTGCAAACACCTTTTTGATCGCTTGCTGTTGTACCTTTTGTGATGTAAGGTAAAAAAATAATTGTTTATTTAGCACATTTTTTATTTTTTACGGTGTTCATCTGAAGGGTTAGGTTATGTGATATATTTATAGAGCCGGTCGATACCCAATATGTATACTTTCCCCCCCCTATTTTTACAAAAAAATTTAAAAATTTATTTGGGGAAAATTACGTTTTTGTTTATTTTTACTTGAAACTTTTAATTTTTGGGGGAGAAAACTTTATTTTTTAAACTTTTTCTTTCACTTTATTTTTTGTCCCACTTTGGGACTTGAACTTTTGGGGTCTTATCCTTTACAATGCATTCCAATACTTCTGTATTGGAATGCATTGGCTGTATGAGTAATACTGTGTGTATTACTCATACAGCTTCCGGCCTGTGAGATCCAGGGGGCTGGATCTCACAGGCTCTTCACCGGAAGGCATCGCGCTGCCTTCCATGCCATCAGGTCCCCCCCCCACAGCCCCATGGGGACCCGATGGCACCACCGCCGCCGTACAAGGTAAAAGCTGCAAACCGCAGGTCTGAATTGACCTGCAGTTTGCAGCAATCGCCAACACGGGGGGTCACGGGACCCTTCCGCGCATTTAGCCATGGTGCCTGCTCAATGATTTGAGCAGGCACTGTGTTCCGATCACCCCCCGCGGGCCGGCGGTGATCGGAACTATAGATGACGTACCTGTACATCATGGGTCCTTAAGGACTCGGGAACAATGCCGTAGCAGTACGTCATGGGTCCCTAAGGGGTTAAATATGGTCTCCATTCATTTCCCCACTATTGATGTCAGACTTACTGGCCTATAGTTGCCCGATTCCCCCCTAGTACCTTTCTTGTGAATGGGCACAACATTTGCCAATTTCCAATCTTCTGGGATGACTCCTGTTGTCAGTGATTGGTTAAATAAATCTGTTAATGGTTTTGCTAGTTCGCCACTGAGCTCTTTTAATAGCTTTGGGTGTATCCCATCAGGCCCCTGTGACTTATTTGTATTAATTTTAGATAGCTGACTTAGAACCTCTTCCTCTGTAAAGACACATGCATCAAAAGATTCATTAGTCTTCTTTCCTAACTAAGGTCCTTTTCCTTCATTTTCCTTTGTAAAAACTGACTGGTGATCACTAGATGCCAAGCTTTCCCCTACAGTATTATCAGATACCAAATTCCCATTTGTGAATACAAAATCTAAAATGGCCTCCGTCCGGGTTGGCTCCTCAACTACTTGCTGTAGAGATAATCTCAGTAGGGAATGGGAATTTAGAATATCTGTACTCCTGGCAGAACTAGCTATTTTGGTTTTCCAGTTTACTACTAAACGAGATAGACGAGGCGGCAAATCATAATGAGGTGGTTATTATGGGGACTTTAACTACCCAGATATAGACTGGGAAACTGAAACTTGTATATCTCATAAGGGAAACAGGTTCTTGGCAATAACCAAAGACAATTACCTCTCCCAACTGGTTCAGGACCCGACTAGAGGGACGGCCATACTGGACTTAGTATTAACCAATAGGCCCGACAGAACAACAGACGTGCAGGTTGGGGGACACCGGGGAAATAGTGACCATAAAGTAATAACCTTCCAATTATCATTCAAAAGAGCGTTTCTACAGGGAGGAACAAAAATACCAAACTTCAAAAAAGCTAAATTTAGCCAACTAAGAGTGGCCATAGGCCAAACTAACTGGGACAAAGTCCTCAAAAATAAAAAATACAGCCACAAAATGGGATATCTTTAAAAACATCCTAAAATCTCATTGTGAGAGGTACATACCGTATGGTAATAAAAGGTTAAGGAACAAAAAGAAACCAATGTGGATAAATAGAACTGTAAAGAAAGCAATAAATGACAAAAAGAAAGCATATCATTCACTGAAACAGGAGGGGAGCACGGAAGCACTGAAAAACTATAAGGAAAAAAATAGAACATGTAAAAAACAAATAAAAGCGGCCAAACTAGAGACCGAGCGATTAATTGCCAAAGAGAGTAAAACTAACCCTAAAATGTTCTTCAATTATATAAATGTTAAAAAGTATAAATCTGAAGGTGTCGGCCCTTTAAAGAGTAATGAGGGGGAAGTCGCAGAGAGCGATGAGGAGAAAGCAAAGCTGTTAAATATTTTTTTCTCCAGTGTATTCACTGAGGAAAAGAAATTGTCAGATGACATGCAGAATGCAAAAATAAATTCCCCATTAATAGTGTCCTGTCTGACCCAGGAAGAAGTACATCAGCGACTTAAAAAGATTAAAATAGACAAATCGCCAGGACCGGATGACATACACCCCCGTATCCTAAAGGAATTAAGTAATGTCATAGCTAGACCCTTATTTCTGATATTTGCAGACTCTATACTAACAGGGAATGTCCCACAGGATTGGCGCATGGCATATGTGGTGCCAATATTCATAAAGGGGCCAAAAACCGAGCCTGGAAACTATAGGCCGGTAAGTTTAACATCTGTTGTGGGTAAACTTTTTGAAGGTTTTCTGAGAGATGCTATATTAGAGCATCTCAACAGAAATAAGCAAATAACGCCATATCAGCATGGCTTCGTGAGGGATCGGTCATGTCAGACTAATTTAATCCGTTTCTATGAGGAGGTAAGTTCTAGACTTGACAGCGGCGAATCAATGGATGTCGTATATCTGGACTTCTCCAAAGCATTCGACACTGTACCACATAAAAGGTTAGTATATAAAATGAGAATGCTCGGACTGGGAGAAAACATCTGTATGTGGGTAAGTAACTGGCTCAGTGATAGAAAACAGAGGGTGGTTATTAACGGTACACACTCAGATTGGGTCACTGTCACTAGTGGGGTACCTCAGGGGTAAGTATTGGGCCCTATTCTCTTCAATATATTTATTAATGATCTTGTAGAAGGCTTGCATAGTAAAGTATCAATTTTCGCGGATGACACTAAACTGTGTAAAGTAATTTACACTGATGAGGACAGTATACTACTACAGAGGGATCTGGATAGATTGGAGGCTTGGGCAGATAAGTGGCAGATGAGGTTTAACACTGATAAATGTAAAGTTATGCACATGGGAAGGAAAAATGCAAGTCACCCGTACATACTAAATGGTAAAACACTCGGTAACACTGACATGGAAAAGGATCTAGGAATTTTAATAAACAGCAAACTAAGCTGCAAAAACCAGTGTCAGGCAGCTGCTGCCAAGGCCAACAAGATAATGGGTTGCATCAGAAGGGGCATAGATTCCCGTGATAAGAACATAGTCCTACCACTTTACAAATCGCTAGTCAGACCACACATGGAGTACTGTGTACAGTTCTGGGCTCCTGTACACAAGGCAGACATAGCAGAGCTGGAGAAGGTCCAGAGGAGGGCATCTAAAGTAATAACTGGAATGGGGCAACTACAGTACCCTGAAAGATTATCAAAATTAGGGTTATTCACTCTAGAAAAAAGACGACTGAGGGGAGATCTAATTAATATGTATAAATATATCAGGGGTCAGTACAGAGATCTATCCCATCAGCTATTTATCCCTAGGACGGTGACTGTGACGAGGGGACATCCTCTGCGTCTGGAGGAAAGAAGGTTTGTACACAAACATAGAAGAGGATTCTTTACGGTAAGAGCAGTGAGACTATGGAACTCTCTGCCTGAGGAGGTGGTGATGGTGAGTACAATAAAAGAATTCAAGAGGGGCCTGGACGTATTTCTGGAGCGTAATAATATTACAGGCTATAGCTACTAGAGAGGGGTCGTTGATCCAGGGAGTTATTCTGATTGCCTGATTGGAGTCGGGAAGGAATTTTTAATTTCCCTAAAGTGGGGAAAATTGGCTTCTACCTCACAGTTTTTTTTGCCTTCCTCTGGATCAACTTGCAGGATAACAGGTCGAACTGGATGGACAAATGTCTTTTTTCGGCCTTATGTACTATGTTACTATGTTACATCAGGAAGATTAAAGTTTCTCATAATGATAACTTCCCGCTTCAATGTCATTTTAGCTATTTCCTCAACTAGTAGAACATCTAATTCTTTGACTTGGCTAGATGGTCTATATATCACAGCTACACGAGTTACCTTATGATTATCAAGCTGCAAGGTAACGAAAAAAACTGACTCTAAATTGTTCTCGCTAACTTGTATCAAATTAGATTTCCTGCTATCTTTCACATACAGAGCCACCCCTCCCCCCTTCTTGCCTTCTCTGTCTTTCCTGTATAGAGAGAACTCTAGTATTGTTATATCCCAGTCATTACTCCCATGGAACCACGTCTCAGTAACAGCCACTAAATCTTTATTCTCAGATGCCATTATAGCCTCAAGTTCATTGATCTTATTCCCTAAACTGCAAGCATTTGTAGACAAGAATCTGAGCTTGTCATTTCTTAACCTTTGTGCTACTGGCATCTTCTGGCATTGTTCCGGGGGGCAGTCGGACTGCTGGATTATCCATTTTAAATACCTTGAGGGGCATAATTTCAAAAAGGAAACGGAAACACAATAGAAGCAAAAAACGGAACAACGGATCCGTAAAAAAACGTACCGCAAAACACTGAAAAAGCTATACAGTCGTGTGCATGAGCCCTAAGCCTGTGATTTTACCACGACTTAAAGTTCGAGAAAATTCAGTGAACCAGCTGCTGAGCAATTTTTTAGGCTACTTTCACACTAGCGTTCAGCGCTCTGCTTGTGAGTTTCGTTTGAAGGCTCTCACAAGCGGCCCCGAACGCATCCGTACGGGCCCAATGCATTCTGAGTGGATGCAGATCCGCTCAGAATGCCTCAGTCTGGCACCGTTTGGCATCTGCTTCGCTAAGCAGGCGGACACCCGGACGCTGCTTGCATCGTTCGGGTGTCCGCCTGGCCGTGCGGAGCCAAATGGATCCGTCCAGACTTACAATGTAAGTCAATGGGGACGGATCCGTTTGAAGTTGACACAATATGGCTCAATTTCCAACAGATCCGTCCCCCATTGACTTTCAATGTAAAGTCTGGACGGATCCATCTGAGTGACTTTCACACTTAGAATGTTTTCTAAAATATAATGCAGACGGATCCGTTCTGAACGGATCCCATCGTCTGCATTATAGGAGCGAATCCGTCTGTGCAGACACCAGACGGATCCGCTTTGAACGCAAGTGTGAAAGTAGCCTAAAATGTATGGAACAGATCTTGGATGACTAAATAGTTTCAATGTTACTGTGATATTGGTGGAATTAAATGTCCCCATGGAGCTTTTGCATTATAGTAGGCAGAAAACAATAAGCAAATACATTTAACCACTTCCCATCCGGGCCATTTACCCCCTTCCTGACCTAGCCATTTTTTCCAAATCTGACATGTGTCACTTTATGTGGTAATAGCTTTGGAACGCTTTTACTTATCAGAGACACCATTCAGAGACACCATGTAATTCATGATGGTCATACATTTGAGTCAATATATTTCACCTTTATTAATGAAAAAATTCTAAAAATTACCCCAAAAAATAAAAAAAATTCACAATTTTTAACATTTCAATTTCACTGCTTATAAAACAGAAAGTGATACCTCATAAAATATTTATTACTTAACATTCCCCATATGTCTACTTTATGTTGGCATCATTTTGTAAATGTCATATTTTTTTTTTAGGACGTTACAAGGCTTAGAATTTTACATTTAATTTAAACCCACTTTTTAAGGACCAGTTCAGGTCTGAAGTCACTTTGTGGGACTTACATAGTGGAATCCCCCATAAATGACCCTATTGTAGAAACTACACCCCTCAAGTTGCTCAAAACTGATTTTACAAACTTTGTTAACCTTTTAGGTGTTCCACAACAATTAAAGGAAAATGGAGATTAAATTTCAAAATTTCACTTTTTTGGTAGATTTCCCATTTTAGGATACTTTCACACTAGCGTTCAGGGCTCCGCTTGTGAGTTCAGTTCAAAGGCTCTCACAAGCGGCCCCGAATGCTTCCGTCCAGCCATAATGCATTCTGAGTGGATGCGGATCCGCTCAGAATGCAACAGTCTGGCAGCGTTCAGCCTCCGCTCCGCTCAGCAGGCGGACACCTGAACGCTGCTTGCAGCGTTCGGGTGTCCGCCTGGCTGTGCGGAGGCAAATGGATCTGTCCAGAGTTACAATGTAAGTCAATGGGGACGGATCCGTTTGAATATGACACACTATGGCTCAATTTTCAAACGTCTGAGGCTACTTTGACACTTAGAATTTTTTTTACAATATAATGCAGACGGATCTGTTCTGAACGGATCCACCGTCTGCATTATATGAGTGGATCCGTCTCAGACGGATCCGCTCTGAACGCAAGTGTGAAAGTAGCCTTAATCTATTTTTTTTCATTAACACATCGGGGGTTCACAGCCAAACAAAACATAATATTTATTACCCTGGTTCTGCGGTTACATAAACACCCCACATGTAGTCATAAACTGATGTAAGGGCACACGGCAGGGCACAGAAAAAAATGGAGCGCCGTATGGCTTATGGAAGGCAGGTTTTGCTGAACTGGTTTTTAGATGCCATGTCCCATTTGAAGCCCCCCTGATGCACCCTTAGAGTAGAAACTCCCCCAAAAAGTGACCCCATTTTGGAAACTACGGGAGAAGGTGCCAGTTTTATTGGTACTATTTTGGGGTACATATGATTTTTAATTGCTCTATATTACGTTTATTGAGAGGCAAGGTAACCAAATAATGGCTATTTGGCACAGTTTATATTTTTTATTTTTTACAACATTCATCTGACAGGGCAGTTCAAGTGCTATTTTTATAGAGCAGGTTGTTACAGACGCAATGATATCAAATATGTCTACTTTGTTTTAGTTTTACATAATAAAGCATATTTGAATGTCTAAATTTTTTCTGAACGCCATATTTTTTTTCTTTTTCTGCTAATTGTCTTGTGCAGGGCTTGTTTCTTGCAGGAAGAGTTTCCTTTTCTTTTTTTGGTACCATTTTTGGGTACATATAATTTTTTTTATCATTCATTATAACACTTTATGGGGCGAGGTGACCCAAAAAATTGGTTGTTTTAGCATAGTTTAATTTTCACCTGAGGGGTTAGGTCATGTCACATTTTTATAGAGCAGATTGTTAAGGATGTGTCAATACCTAATATGTATACTTTTTATCATTTATTTAAGTTTTACACAATAAACGAAAAACAAATATGTTTTAGTGTCTCCAAAGTCTGAGAACCATAGCTTTTTTATTTTTTGACCGATTGTCCTAGTTAGGGTCTCATTTTTTGTGGGATGATGTCACAGTTTGATACTATTTTGGATGGCATACACCTTTTTGATCGCTTGGTGTTGCACTTTATGTGATGTTAAGTGACAAAATTGCTTTTTTGGCACTGTTTTTATGTATTTTTTTACGGTGTTCATCTGAGGGGTTAAGTCATGTTATTTTTATTTTATAGAGCTGGTTGTTACGGATGCGACGATACCTAATATGTCTACTTTGTTTATTTCACTTTAACACAATAATAGCATTTTTGAAACAAAAAAATGATGTTCTAATGTCTCCATGTTCTGAGAGCTATAGTTTTTTTAAACTTTTTAAGCGATTTTCTTATGTGGGGGTTATTTTTAGAGTGATGAGGTGACTGTTTTATTAGTACCATTTTGTGGGACATACGCCTTTTTGATCACTTGGTGTTGCACTTTTTGGGATGTAAGGTGACAAAAATGGCTATTTTTGACACAGCTTTTATTTTATTTTTTATGGTGTTTATGACAGCGTGAATCATGTAATAAAATTATAGAGCTGGCTGTCACATACACGGAAATTTCAAATATGTCTATTTTATTAATTTTTTTCTATTTTTTTTTTTTTTTACTTAATTGGGGATTTTTTTTTAAACACTATATTTTTTTATTTTTTTATTTAAACTTTGAGTCCCCCATAAGGTCATACAAGACCTGTGGGGGACATTTAACTTCACTTCCCACTATTGATTTCTTCTGTAACTGGGGCTGACACTGTAGCCCCAGTTACAGGGGGAAAAGCAGCCCCTAGAAAGGCTGTACAGCAGAATACTGTGCTGTACAGTCTCAGTGCAGGGCTGATCGAGGTCTGTGAAGGACCCGACAGGAAGCGCATGTGTATGCAGCGATCTAGAAGGCAGGGACACCTGGGAACTGTCCCTTCCCTCTCCCTGGTGTGCCCTGCTGTCACTGACAGCGGGTCCCTGACATAGCAGCTGCATGATTAGTGTGCAGCTGCGATCTCTGAATGGACATTTTAGAACGTCCATTCAGAGATAAACAACCACTACCCGGACGTTTATAGTTAACGGGCAGATCTGAAGTGGTTAATAACAAGCTGTGTTCTGGCTCTGTACACTAATTTCTGCTTGGAACTGTGGCTACAGGTAAAGCCTGTATTATATCTGCCGATTTTACGTTAGCGATCATCTTACAGGGTAAAACTGTGGTCAATTACTATAGGGACATCCTATGTAGTCAGTTGGCTGCTGCCTATCTGCGCCATCTTCCATCCTCTCGTAGGTCAGGCAGCTGCTGCCAAGGCCAATAAGATAATGGGTTGCATCAAAAGGGGCATAGATGCCCGTGATGAGAACATAGTCCTACCACTTTACAAATCATTAGTCAGACCACACATGGAGTACTGTGTACAGTTCTGGGCTCCTGTGAACAAGGCAGTGATAGCAAAGCTGGAGAGGGTCCAGAGGAGGGCAACTAAAGTAATAACTGGAATGGGGCAACTACAGTACCCTGAAAGATTATCAAAATTAGGGTTATTCACTTTAGAAAAAAGACGACTGAGGGAGATCTAATTAATATGTATAAATATATCAGGGATCAGTACAGAGATCTATCCCATCATCTATTTATCCCCAGGACTGTAACTGTGACGAAGGGACATCCTCTGTGTCTGGAGGAAAGAAGGTTTGTACACAAACATAGAAGAGGATTCTTTACGGTAAGAGCAGTGAGACTATGGAACTCTCTGCCTGAGGAGGTGGTGATGGTGAGTACAATAAAGGAATTCAAGAGGGGCCTGGATGTATTTCTGGAGCGTAATAATATTATAGGCTATAGCTACTAGAGAGGGGTTGTTGATCCAGGAAGTTATTCTGATTGCCTGATTGGAGTCGGGAAGGAATTTTTTATTCCCCTAAAGTGAGTAAAATTGGCTTCTACCTCACAGGGTTTTTTGCCTTCCTCTGGATCGGCTTGCAGGATGACAGGTCGAACTGGATAGACAAATGTATTTTTTCAGCCTTATGTACTATGTTACTAGGTCTGACTGGGGGGGGCCCTCTGCGCTCACATTCCACTGCCATGGCTGCTGGGGGGTTGGTGGCAGGAGCAGTACCAGCTCCATCAGCAGCAGCCTGAGTCTAAAGTCACTGATGAGCAGCTTTTGCTTCCCCCACATAGTGAAGAAACTACTTACCAGCAGCTAGACATAGAGCAGAACCTGAACCAGCAGGTGGTGGCATACTTGGTGTGCACCCTGCCAGCCATCATTGAAGATCCTCTAGACTACTGGGCAGCCAAACTGGATTTGTGGCCGCAACTAGCTGAGTTTGCCCTGGAAAAGCTGTCCTGCCCGGCCAGTAGTGTGGCATCAGAGCGGGTGTTTAGTGTGGCGGGGGCCATAATTACCCCAAGAAGAACTCACCTGTCCAACCAAAATATGGAGAGCCTGACCTTTGTCTAGATGAATCAGGCATGGATCAGCCAGGATTTTCACCGACCAATGCTTGATGCATCATATTAGATCATCCATGCTGCCTCACCCAAACCTTGACAAAATAGACCGGTTTCTTCTGGCTACCTGCCTCATGGTTCTTTATACCTGATGCTAACATCGACCTGTAAGGCTGAGGTTACACAAGTTATTTGGTCAGTTTTGGCCCCGTAACTGCCCAAAGAAGTGAAGTGTGCAGTGATTCTCAGAGCGGCGCCTGTCATTTACGTGTCATACTGACTCACAGTATTGTTTCACTACCATAGCAGACTCACTATGCATGTTGCTGCAAGGCACAGTGTTCTACACCGCTATACATATAGGCTCTCTGCAGCCAGGAAATAGCTGTTTTTTAACGCGATTCACCATAAATTAATTCGGATTGAATCAAATTGTTTTGGAAAATTCGGCAAACCGACCAAATCGAATTTTTGAGAAATTCGCTCATCTCTAATTCTGTCCAAGACAAAAGCATGACTCATTAATGAAGAAGATAGACCTCTATTCCATCTCTATCCATGTACACCATGATAACCTTTTAGAGTAGCAGCATGAGGTCAATGAAACACTTGTAGCTGTATGTCTAGCTCATAGTCCAGTGTCACGCAAATGCCTTCTGATGGTAGACACTGTTTGCCACCCTAAGCTTGGGATATGACATGCAATTTCACTTGAAGTACAGAATGTATTGCTACATGCATTCTTCTAATCAGATGACCTGTCCATGCATAGGTTCTTCTCTGTGCACCTCTTGCTGTCATTTCAATTCGTCATCATTCTCCTAACCACTGAGACATGCAACTCTGAACAGAGCTGACTTCTCAGCCTAGGTGAATAAAAATCTAAACTAAGGATTCTGTCCTTCTCAGTTTGTGACAACGAACAGAAGGCATAACTTGATTTTAGAGGTTACATGTGGCTAAAAAAACTTTGCTTTTAATCTTATACTTTTATACCCTTCCCACATGCCACAGATTAGAGCAAGGGCCTTGAAAATTTGATTATCCGTAGATCTGTAGAGATACATTAACTACTTCCTCAATTTGCATAACCGTATAGCCTGTCCTTCTTGGTGCTGCAATTTCAATGTTGAAGAGTATATCAATGTACTGTAAATCATCTCAGCTAAATAACTCATGTTATAGTTTAAAAATACATTGTATTAGCCAATAACTGTAATCTGGTTCCTCTTAGTTTATCAAATATGGTCAAATCTCTACCAGTCAGTACTGGGTACATGGATATCTCTCGGCAGTCCCATAGAGCTGAATGGAGCATGTATGTGTGACTACTTCTCCCTTTAAACAGGAGAACACAAGGTCCCCATTCTTGTGACTGGTGGGGGCTCCAGAAGTTATACTACACATAGGGAATAAGTATTTGTAATTAGACAACCCCTTTACATTACTGAGAGAGTAGTGGATGCATGGAATAGCCTTCCTGCAGAAGTGGTAGCTGCAAATACAGTGAAGGAGTTTAAGCATGCATGGGATAGGCATAAGGCCATCCTTCATATAAGATAGGGCCAAGGGCTATTCATAGTATTCAGTATATTGGGCAGACTGGATGGGCCAAATGGTTCTTATCTGCCGACACATTCTATGTTTCTATGTTTAACCTAATTAGAGCTAATGTAAGGTTGAACACATCTGTATTTGGCTTTTGTTATTGGTTTAATGTTACAGACTTACGTAATACCTAAGAAAAAACAAACAAGCCTCAACCAATACTGTATAAGGGCATGTACGTATACACTATATAGCCTACAAATATGTTCCGCAAACAGGAACAAGAATAACATACCCATCAAAAAATATATACATTTTATTACACAAAATGAAGAAAAAATATATTATATTTGTAGGCTATATTACATAATACCTATGCCACACATTTGTGCTCAATGAGTGGGTAGAGCTTCATTCCTCTGCATTTTCCAGCTTCAATTCCTTGTAAATGTTTCAGATTTTCCTTATCTAAAGTTATTTTCAAAGGGTATCATTAAGGTAAAAATGTAGCAAATGTACAAAACACATATTTCAAAGTAATAGACAGCTTGATCACTTTTGGTAATTGATTCCCAGTGTCATGTGTTCTTCATATGATGAAAGCAAAATTGAATAAATCAAATGTAAAACATTCCATTAATGATATCAATTTACAAATATAAAAAAATAGATAGCTATGATTTTTTTTTATAGGAGCTTTGTTGATAGTAAATGAGCATATAGATCTGATCCAATACAAAACACATATGTCATAATTCCCAATGTGAAATGCTAGAAACACACACCCATCAGTGATTACCTTGCAAACAGCTGTATTTGGTAACAGCCAGCACACACCCTTGTAATGTTAGACTCTTTGCGTAAGGCTAAGGGATTCTTTTTTTACTCTTAAGTTTCAAGATGTGCTCAATTCAACACCAGCCTTGACAAATAAAAACCAAGAGAACTATTTTGTTTTCTAAAACATTTGTTCTTCCAAAAGATATGTTAGAAAATACCTTTCAAGATATTGTCTGTGAAGGTTCTCATTTATCCAGATGAGATGGTATATCTGTAAGGCCCCTTTCACATGGGCGAGTATTCCGCAGTGAATCCTGACCCATTTATTTCTATGGGGCTGTGCACATGAGCGGTGATTTTCACGCATCACTTCTGCATTGCGTGAAAATCGCAGCATTCTCTATATTCTGCGTTTTTCACGCAACGCAGGCCCCATAGAAGTGAATGGGGCCGCGTGAAAATCACAAACATCCGCAAGCAAGTACGGATGCGGTGCGATTTTCAAGCGTGGTTGCTAGGTGACGATCGGGCTTGGGACCAGATCTGTATTATTTTCCCTTAAAACATGGTTATAAGGGAAAACAATAGCATTCTGAATACAAAACGCAAAGTAAAATAGTGATGGAGGGGTTAAAAATAAAAAAATAATTAACTCACCGAGTCCACTTGATCGCGTAGTTGCGTATCTCTGTCTTCTTCTGTAATGTTGAGCTGCCGGCTAAGTACCTGTGGTGACGTCACATCACATGATCCAATCACATGGTCCCTCACCATGGTGATGAACCATGTGATTGGACCATGTGATGAGCACAGTGATGTCATCAAAGGTCCTATTCCTGTGCACAGCAAAGAAGAAGACAGAAGAGATGCCGGCTGTGCGATCAAGTGGATTAAGGTGAGTTAAATTATTTTTTTAACCCCTCCAGCCCTATTGTATTATGCATTCTGTATTCAGAATGCTATTATTTTCCCTTATAACCATGTTATAAGGGAAAATAATACAATCTACAGAACACCTAACCCAAACATGCCGATGTTGGGTACCAAACATGCCGATTTTTCTCACGCGCGTGCAAAACGCATTACAATGTTTTGCACTAGCGCGGAAAAATCACTCATGTTCCCGCAATGAACCAGCACGGCCGTAAACAAGAGGCGGAGGCTGTGTCTTTGTGTGCTGCACGCGCGCCAACAGAAGCATGCAGCGTTCTTCACCTGCAGGCAGAGTGTCAGTTTTAAAAACAGTCTAAGCGAACTGCACTTATGCCAGTACAAGTTTATGCTCCTGAAGACATATCACTGTTATAAACAGTGATATAGAACCGCATCGAGCAGACGCATTAATAAGCAAGGACAGTCAAATTATTATGCAAATGGTGATGGGATTTAAGAGGGTAGGAGAAGCAGGTTACAGGGTAGAGCTGTAACATAATAGCTCTCACCTGCAAGATACCCATCCTAAATCACTATTTGTATAAGTCTGCTAGCAACATATACACGGTTGCAACAATTTCAACAGTTGCTACTTGGTGTATAGCTGGTGTTATGCATTACCAACACAATCGAAGTATACCCAGCGTTCCTAGTAATTATCTACAGTGAGTTTGGATAAGTGGACAGGACATTATTAAGAGATCCTGATATATCCAGATAAACACACTGTTTTAATAAGTGTGGAGGTAGAGGCTGTACCTATACAATTGTGGTGTGAGCCATTTCTCCAGACTTAAGCCTGATGAGTTCATCATGTGGTCGGTTGCCACTATTTTAATAAATATAATAATAAAGCTTCTTTTTAAGCGTTTTTTCAGGCAGTAAAACTACTAACAATATAATACGCAAAATCATCCCTATAGTTAATAAATTTGTTTCAGTTTTCCCCTCACTCTCCAGTTCAAGTTTCCATGGGGTGTCTACTGTTAGAGCAGCATTGAAACATTGGCAGCAGGAGCTTGGCCGCGGTCAGCATCAGCGTCTCTCTCTTCTGCACTGCGGCACTAGATGTTAGCTGATGCTGCACTGTGGTATTTGGTGCTGCTGGGCTAGTATATTGTGCTGTACTGTGGTATTTGGTGCTGCTGGGGCAGGATATTGTGCTGCACTGTGGTATTTGGTGCTGCTGGGCTAGTATATTGTGCAGCACTGTGGTATTTGGTGCTGCTGGGCTAGTATATTGTGCTGCACTGTGGTATTTGGTGCTGCTGGGCTAGTATATTGTGCTGCACTGTGGTATTTGGTGCTGCTGGGCTAGTATATTGTGCTGCACTGTGTTGTTTGGTGTTGCTGGGGCATGGTATTGCTGCACTGTGGTATTTGTTGCTGTTGGGGCATGGTATTGCTGCACTGTGGTATTTGTTGCTGCTGGGGCATGGTATTGCTGCCCTGTGGTATTTGTTGCTGCTGGGGCAGGGTATTGCTGCACTGTGGTATTTGTTGCTGCTGGGGCATGGTATTGCTGCACTGTGGTATTTGTTGCTGCTGGGGCATGGTATTGCTGCCCTGTGGTATTTGGTGCTGCTGGGGCAGGGTATTGCTGCACTGTGGTATTTGTTGCTGCTGGGGCATGGTATTGCTGCACTGTGGTATTTGTTGCTGCTGGGGCATGGTATTGCTGCACTGTGGTATTTGTTGCTGCTGGGGCAGGGTAATGCTGCACTGTGGTATTTGGTGCTGCTGGGGCATGGTATTGCTGCCCTGTGGTATTTGGTGCTGCTGGGGCATGGTATTGCTGCACTGTGGTATATGGTGCTGCTGGGGAAGGGTATTGCTGCACTGTGGTATTTGTTGCTGCTGGGGCATGGTATTGCTGCACTGTGGTATTTGTTGCTGCTGGGGCATGGTATTGCTGCCCTGTGGTATTTGTTGCTGCTGGGGCATGGTATTGCTGCACTGTGGTATTTGTTGCTGCTGGGGCATGGTATTGCTGCACTGTGGTATTTGTTGCTGCTGGGGCATGGTATTGCTGCACTGTGGTATTTGTTGCTGCTGGGGCATGGTATTGCTGCCCTGTGGTATTTGTTGCTGCTGGGGCATGGTATTGCTGCACTGTGGTATTTGTTGCTGCTGGGGCAGGGTATTGCTGCACTGTGGTATTTGTTGCTGGTGGGGCATGGTATTGCTGCCCTGTGGTATTTGGTGCTGCTGGGGCAGGGTATTGCTGCACTGTGGTATTTGTTGCTGTTGGGGCATGGTATTGCTGCACTGTGGTATTTGTTGCTGCTGGGGCATGGTATTGCTGCCCTGTGGTATTTGTTGCTGCTGGGGCAGGGTATTGCTGCACTGTGGTATTTGTTGCTGCTGGGGCATGGTATTGCTGCACTGTGGTATTTGTTGCTGCTGGGGCATGGTATTGCTGCACTGTGGTATTTGTTGCTGCTGGGGCATGGTATTGCTGCCCTGTGGTATTTGGTGCTGCTGGGGCAGGGTATTGCTGCACTGTGGTATTTGTTGCTGCTGGGGCATGGTATTGCTGCACTGTGGTATTTGTTGCTGCTGGGGCATGGTATTGCTGCACTGTGGTATTTGTTGCTGCTGGGGCAGGGTAATGCTGCACTGTGGTATTTGGTGCTGCTGGGGCATGGTATTGCTGCCCTGTGGTATTTGGTGCTGCTGGGGCATGGTATTGCTGCACTGTGGTATTTGGTGCTGCTGGGGAAGGGTATTGCTGCACTGTGGTATTTGTTGCTGCTGGGGCATGGTATTGCTGCACTGTGGTATTTGTTGCTGCTGGGGCATGGTATTGCTGCCCTGTGGTATTTGTTGCTGCTGGGGCATGGTATTGCTGCACTGTGGTATTTGTTGCTTCTGGGGCATGGTATTGCTGCACTGTGGTATTTGTTGCTGCTGGGGCATGGTATTGCTGCACTGTGGTATTTGTTGCTGCTGGGGCATGGTATTGCTGCCCTGTGGTATTTGTTGCTGCTGGGGCATGGTATTGCTGCACTGTGGTATTTGTTGCTGCTGGGGCAGGGTATTGCTGCACTGTGGTATTTGTTGCTGGTGGGGCATGGTATTGCTGCCCTGTGGTATTTGGTGCTGCTGGGGCAGGGTATTGCTGCACTGTGGTATTTGTTGCTGTTGGGGCATGGTATTGCTGCACTGTGGTATTTGTTGCTGCTGGGGCATGGTATTGCTGCCCTGTGGTATTTGTTGCTGCTGGGGCAGGGTATTGCTGCACTGTGGTATTTGTTGCTGCTGGGGCATGGTATTGCTGCACTGTGGTATTTGTTGCTGCTGGGGCATGGTATTGCTGCACTGTGGTATTTGTTGCTGCTGGGGCATGGTATTGCTGCCCTGTGGTATTTGGTGCTGCTGGGGCAGGGTATTGCTGCACTGTGGTATTTGTTGCTGGTGGGGCATGGTATTGCTGCACTGTGGTATTTGTTGCTGCTGGGGCATGGTATTGCTGCACTGTGGTATTTGTTGCTGCTGGGGCAGGGTAATGCTGCACTGTGGTATTTGTTGCTGCTGGGGCATGGTATTGCTGCCCTGTGGTATTTGGTGCTGCTGGGGCATGGTATTGCTGCCCTGTGGTATTTGGTAGTGATGAGCGGGAGGTGCCATATTCGATTTCGCGATATTTCGCGAATATTCGAATGAATATTCGTGTTATATTCGTCGAAATCGAATATTCGTAATTATTCCAATTATCGCGAATAATATACGAATTTTTTTTCGCGTATTGCGATTATTTATCTTGATAGTATAAGGCAACGTTCCTATGCTAATTGACTATGGCTAGGCTAATATGTGTATTTTACGAAATTTCGTGATTTGCTCTAACTTCGTCTCTTAGAATATTACGAATATTCTAAAAGACGAAGTTAGAGCAATATTATGAAATTTCGTAAAATACACATATAGATTGTAATTTAGCTAATATACTGCTATAATCCCTTTTTTTGCCTCTAATTTTTTTTTGCCTCTTCTGAACTTTTTTTGTAAAATATGTACACTATTAAAAAATATTACTATAGCAGTATATTAGCTTAAATACAATCTATGTGTATTTTACGAAATTTCGTAATATTGCTCTAACTTCGTCTTTTAGAATATTCGTAATATTCTAAAAGACGAAGTTAGAGCAATATTAAGAACATTTGCAAAAGCCGAAATTGCGATGCGAGTAATATAATACGAAATAATCGCATGAAGATTTCAACTTAGCACTGCTATATTCCATATTCTAGCCTAATATGGAATATAGCAGTGCTAACTTAGCACAGCTATATTCCATATTAGGCTAGAATATGGAATATAGCAGTGCTAAGTTGAAATCTTCATGCGATTATTTCGTATTATATTACTCGCATCGCAATTTCGGCTTTTGCAAATGTTCTTAATATTGCTCTAACTTCGTCTTTTAGAATATTACGAATATTCTAAAAGACGAAGTTAGAGCAATATTACGAAATTTCTAAAAGACGAAGTTAGAGCAATATTACGAAATTTCGTAAAATACACATAGATTGTATTTAAGCTAATATACTGCTATAGTAATATTTTTTAACAGTGTACATATTTTACAAAACTTAAGTTCAGAAGAGGCAAAAAAAATTAGAGGAAAAAAAAAGGGATTATAGCACTATATAAGCTAAATTACAATCTATATGTGTATTTTACGAAATTTCGTAATATTGCTCTAACTTCGTCTTTTAGAATATTCGTAATATTCTAAAAGACGAAGTTAGAGCAATATTAAGAACATTTGCAAATTTCGCAAGTTGCGATGCGAGTAATATAACACGAAATAATCGCATGAAGATTTCAACTTAGCACTGCTATATTCCATATTCTAGCCTAATATGGAATATAGCTGTGCTAAGTTAGCACTGCTGTATTCCATACTAGGCTAGAATATGGAATATAGCAGTGCTAAGTTGAAATCTTCATGCGATTATTTCGTGTTATATTACTCGCATCGCAACTTGCGAAATTTCGTAAAATACACATATAGATTAGATTGTAATTTAGCTAATATGGAATATAGCAGTAAGTTGAAAACACCACTGACTGGAGCAGCCAGGAAGCCAGGAATCCAAAGGACAGGTAAGAACAACTTTAGAAAAGTGGGAAAGAAAAAAAATATTATAATAAAAAAAAAAATACGAATATTCGAATTCGCGAATATATAGAACGATATTCTAAATATTCGCGAAA
Source organism: Bufo gargarizans (assembly GCF_014858855.1). Lineage (NCBI taxonomy): Eukaryota > Metazoa > Chordata > Amphibia > Anura > Bufonidae > Bufo > Bufo gargarizans. The sequence goes on along the minus strand of NC_058081.1, from coordinate 225,597,603 downwards.
TCTCGAAATTGCGATATTCGAGAAAAAAATTCGTAATTCGAATATTCGCGCTCAACACTAGTATTTGGTGCTGCTGGGGAAGGGTATTGCTGCACTGTGGTATTTGTTGCTGCTGGGGCATGGTATTGCTGCACTGTGGTATTTGTTGCTGCTGGGGCATGGTATTGCTGCCCTGTGGTATTTGTTGCTGCTGGGGCATGGTATTGCTGCACTGTGGTATTTGTTGCTGCTGGGGCAGGGTATTGCTGCACTGTGGTATTTGTTGCTGGTGGGGCATGGTATTGCTGCCCTGTGGTATTTGGTGCTGCTGGGGCAGGGTATTGCTGCACTGTGGTATTTGTTGCTGCTGGGGCATGGTATTGCTGCACTGTGGTATTTGTTGCTGGTGGGGCATGGTATTGCTGCACTGTGGTATTTGTTTCTGCTGGGGCAGGGTATTGCTGCACTGTGGTATTTGTTGCTGCTGGGGCATGGTATTGCTGCACTGTGGTATTTGTTGCTGCTGGGGCATGGTATTGCTGCCCTGTGGTATTTGGTGCTGCTGGGGCAGGGTATTGCTGCACTGTGGTATTTGGTGCTGCTGGGCATGGTATTGCTGCACTGTGGTATTTGGTGCTGGTGGGGCAGGGTAATTCTGCCCTGTGGTATTTGGTGCTGGTGGGGCAGGGTATTGCTGCACTGTGGTATTTGTTGCTGGTGGGGCATGGTATTGCTGCACTGTGGTATTTGTTGCTGCTGGGGCAGGGTATTGCTGCACTGTGGTATTTGTTGCTGCTGGGGCATGGTATTGCTGCACTGTGGTATTTGTTGCTGCTGGGGCATGGTATTGCTGCCCTGTGGTATTTGGTGCTGCTGGGGCATGGTATTGCTGCACTGTGGTATTTGTTGCTGCTGGGGCAGGGTATTGCTGCACTGTGGTATTTGTTGCTGCTGGGGCATGGTATTGTTGCACTGTGGTATTTGTTGCTGCTGGGGCATGGTATTGCTGCCCTGTGGTATTTGGTGCTGCTGGGGCAGGGTATTGCTGCACTGTGGTATTTGGTGCTGCTGGGGCATGGTATTGCTGCACTATGGTATTTGGTGCTGGTGGGGCAGGGTATTGCTGCACTGTGGTATTTGTTGCTGGTGGGGCATGGTATTGCTGCACTGTGGTATTTGTTGCTGCTGGGGCAGGGTATTGCTGCACTGTGGTATTTGTTGCTGCTGGGGCATGGTATTGCTGCACTATGGTATTTGTTGCTGGTGGGGCATGGTATTGCTGCACTGTGGTATTTGTTGCTGCTGGGGCAGGGTATTGCTGCACTGTGGTATTTGTTGCTGCTGGGGCATGGTATTGCTGCACTGTGGTATTTGTTGCTGCTGGGGCATGGTATTGCTGCCCTGTGGTATTTGGTGCTGCTGGGGCATGGTATTGCTGCACTGTGGTATTTGGTGCTGCTGGGCATGGTATTGCTGCACTGTGGTATTTGGTGCTGGTGGGGCAGGGTAATGCTGCCCTGTGGTATTTGGTGCTGGTGGGGCAGGGTATTGCTGCACTGTGGTATTTGTTGCTGGTGGGGCATGGTATTGCTGCACTGTGGTATTTGTTGCTGCTGGGGCAGGGTATTGCTGCACTGTGGTATTTGTTGCTGCTGGGGCATGGTATTGCTGCACTGTGGTATTTGTTGCTGCCTGGGCATGGTATTGCTGCCCTGTGGTATTTGGTGCTGCTGGGGCATGGTATTGCTGCACTGTGGTATTTGTTGCTGCTGGGGCAGGGTATTGCTGCACTGTGGTATTTGTTGCTGCTGGGGCATGGTATTGTTGCACTGTGGTATTTGTTGCTGCTGGGGCATGGTATTGCTGCCCTGTGGTATTTGGTGCTGCTGGGGCAGGGTATTGCTGCACTGTGGTATTTGGTGCTGCTGGGGCATGGTATTGCTGCCCTGTGGTATTTGGTGCTGGTGGGGCAGGGTATTGCTGCACTGTGGTATTTGTTGCTGGTGGGGCATGGTATTGCTGCACTGTGGTATTTGTTGCTGCTGGGGCAGGGTATTGCTGCACTGTGGTATTTGTTGCTGCTGGGGCATGGTATTGCTGCACTGTGGTATTTGTTGCTGCTGGGGCATGGTATTGCTGCCCTGTGGTATTTGGTGCTGGTGGGGCAGGGTATTGCTGCACTGTGGTATTTGGTGCTGGTGGGGCATGGTATTGCTGCACTGTGGTATTTGGTGCTGGTGGGGCATGGTATTGCTGCACTGTGGTATTTGGTGCTGGTGGGGCAGGGTATTGCTGCACTGTGGTATTTGGTGCTGCTGGGGCAGGGTATTGCTGCACTGTGGTATTTGGTGCTGCTGGGGCATGGTATTGCTGCACTGTGGTATTTGGTGCTGCTGGGGCAGGGTATTGCTGCACTGTGGTATTTGGTGCTGCTGGGGCATGGTATTGCTGCACTATGGTATTTGGTGCTGGTGGGGCATGGTATTGCTGCACTGTGGTATTTGGTGCTGGTGGGGCATGGTATTGCTGCACTGTGGTATTTGGTGCTGGTGGGGCATGGTATTGCTGCACTGTGGTATTTGGTGCTGGTGGGGCAGGGTAATGCTGCCCTGTGGTATTTGGTTCTGCTGCAGAAGAAAATACCAAAGCACAGCACAATATACTTGCCCTTTATGGTATTGCTGGCCCCATGGGTATGTTAGCCCTACCTACTTGAGCTGACCCCACCCACTCATGTTGGCCACTCCTCTCATCCTGATATGGAGTGTTCAGACTTGATGCCTAGGGTGGCACCAGCTATAAATATGGTCCTGATAACAAGTATATGAAACAGATGTGTGTACCTGTAACACAAAGACAGCACAGAAAGACAGTAATCATAAATTAGAGTTAATTACCAGAGAAGGTAATAAAGTATTGCAGTCTCCAGGAAGTAAGTTTTCTTCCTCAGGAGTCATTCAAGCAGGTGGGTGCTGGCTAAGTATATAATGGACAGCACACAGATTGAACAAAGTTCCAGCATGCACCTTCCAGCTCTGATTTTACTGAATAACTCAATCAGTCAAGTGAATGTGTCACATCATCCATGTGTGAATGTGCGGCTGTCTAGGCATAAAGCATTGTAACAACTGTCATTCATTTACCCACCCTGTAATGATGAGATGTCCCAGTCTGCAGCAATGTGAGCTGTAAGAAGTCACTTATGGAAAACAGAAAGAGTCATCCTATTTTGATTGTTCCAAGGGCCATCCTGAAAATCGGAATATTTCCAATTTTTTTTATTTGTTGAATAGTCCATAAAAATACCTACTATCAATAACTTAAAAAGTGTCATTTCTGATTTTCCGTAATATTGTGATGTAAAGTATCTGAAGCAGACTTTGATCGAAATTTCAGGAAAATAATCGATTAGCCATTAAGCCGAATTTCCTTGCACTAAGGCTTCATGCACACAAGCATTTTTTTTCCGTTTTAGTCCCGTTTTTGCGTGCCGTATACAGTCCGTATGCGGAACCATTCATTTCAATGAATCCGCAAAAAAAATATGGATTGTACGCCGTACACATTCCATATCTATATTTCCATTTTTTCATTCCGTTCAAAGATTGAACATGTCCTATTATTGTCCGCATAACGGACACGGATTGTACTGTTCTATTAGGGGCCACATGTTCTGTTCCGCAAAAAATGGAATGCACACGGATGTCATCCGTATTTTTTGCGGATCTGTTTTTTGCGGACTGCAAAATACTGAAAAAGCCATTCGGTCGTGTGGAATAGGCCTAAGGCTTTTTCAGTATTTTGCAGACCCATTGAAATGTATGGTTCCGTATACGGTCCGCAAAAAACAAAAACAGAATGGACACTGAATGAAAATACGTTCATATGCATGAGGCCTAATTCATAACAAATCAAATGTCTTGTTGAAGTTTGGCGAAGCAGCCGAATCAAAGTTTTCAAAACGTCGCTCATCTCTAATTAGAACGAGGAGTGTAAATATTGTATGTGTTAATAGACATTTTGTACTGCTTGGATTTACTGTTAAGGCATCTCTCCCTTTCTTTTTATTGCTAAGCAAATCCTTCTAAATGTTAAATATGAAAAATGTCTCCTATTGCTTCATACTACTAAATGTGCTTGCATAAAGTTATAGTTACGGCATACATATTTAAATGTATTGTATAATTCAAGTCAATAGAAGACAGCAGGACCACATGTGACTGGTGTGCAGTGACTGTTGAGATGTATGCTAGAGCATGACCCTTGGGTTCTACATCTGTCAAGCTCATACAGTGCAGAGTATCACTTTTTGTAAAGGAATGTTCCAAAATGGTATAAGATGAAATCACATTACATCCTTCTGAGAATCATTAGTCTCCCTTATTAGCATCAGGCCTGGATAGCAACATCTGTTAAAAAATACTGCTGTTCTAAGTTTGTGCATTTCAGCTCCAAGGAAATAATTGCTAAAACCAATACAGAAAATGTAAAGAATAAAGCTGCAGTAACAACATATATTTCACAATTACATTTCTGTTATAAAAAAAAAAAAAAAAAAAAAAAAACTCTAGACCTCTCCAGTCCTTAGAATACACCACCACCTACTAAAACAATAATTTCCTTTAGGATAAATAGGTAAAATGCATCCACAGTATATTAATCAAGCAATAAAAAAAACACTGGAAAAACACATCAAAACAGACAAATCAGTTGGTCACATAGGATTGTAAAAATAGTCACTACAGAAAGAAAAAAATCTTCCATAACAGCATAACACTGAATAGAACATACAATAAATATAATGATACTCTAAATTGATGCTGTATCTTAACCCCGTCCTGTCCTCCCTATGGAAATTAACATTGCATTCTGCCCTCTCTGATGACACTGTATGCACCTACACCATGGATGTCAAACTCATGGCCCTCCAGATGTTGCAAAACTACAACTCCCATCATTCCCTGATAGCTGTAGTATGCCCAGGCATGATGGGAGTTGTAGTTTTGCAACAGCTGGAGGGCCACGAGTTTGACATCCCTGACCTACACTGTATGTAAGGACATAGGCTTAATATAGAGGTTAAAACTCCTAAAACACCTAAGTAATTGCCATAGGCGTGGTACATAAATCCTATTAACACCAAAAGAGCCACGCAAAAATAGTAAAATTAACAATCTTTATTAAATCCAATATAATAAAAATGAATATAAATATCATAAAGTAATTACATCAATATGGTTAAAAAATGTATCCTAGGTAGCAACACGTGGTAGGTCACACACACTAACAGCGGTCCGCAAATACCAAAAGTATAGCAACAAGTCCACAAACAAATGGAGCCCATAAGTCACTGTACAATGTAGCAAAAGTGAGTCACTGATGAAGGGATTCCCGGGGACTATTTCAGCAGTATAGTATACAGTGGGCACAGTATTGGGGATGGCAGGAAGGGGTGTTTAAGGTAGAAGAATGATGGAAAAGTAGGAAACTAAGATGTCTGTTTGTCAAACTCTGCAGAGACAAGAGATAATGGAAACAATCATCATGTCAGTCTGGTCTGAATGGAAAAAAAGAGTAAGACCCCTTTCACACGGGGGGCGAGTATTCTGCGCGGATGCGATGCGCGAGTTGAACGCATTGCACCCGCACTGAATCCCGACCCATTCATTTCTATGGGGCTGTTCACATGAGCGGTGATTTTCACGCATCACTTGTGCGTTGCGTGAAAATTGCAGCATGCTCCTCTTTGTGCGTTTTTCACGTAACGCAGGCCCCATAGAAATGAATGGGGTTGCATGAAAATCGCAAGCATCCTCAATCAAGTGCGGATGCGGTGCGATTTTCACACACGGTTGCTAGGAGACGATCGGGATGGAGACCCGATCATTATTATTTTCCCTTATAACATGGTTATAAGGGAAAATAATAGCATTCTGAATACAGAATGCATAGTAAAATAGCGCTAGAGGGGTTAAAATAAAATAAAAAATAATTTAACTCACCTTAGTCCAGTTGATTGTGCAGCCCGGCTTCTCGTCTGTCTCCTTTGCTGAACAGGACCTGTGATGACGTAAATCCGGTCATCACATGATCCATCACATAATCTTTTACCATGGTGATGGATCATGTGATGACCTGAGTGACGTCACCACAGGTCCTGTTCCTGCACTGAATGCTCACCACAGGTCCTGTTCAGCAAAGGAGACAGACGAGAAGCCGGGCTGCTCGATCAACTGGACTAAGGTGAGTTAAATTATTATTATTATTTTTTTAACCCCTTCAGCGCCATTTTACTATGCATTCTGTATTCAGAATGCTATTATTTCCCCTTATAACCATGTTATAAGGGAAAATAATATAATCTACAGTCTGTGAAGGTTCTCATTTATCCAGGTCATGGTATATATCTGTAAAGAATAAATCAAGGCAACTGGACGTAATGTAGATTTCTTGAAAACGTTTCACTCGTTCTTCCAACTAGCTTTCTCAATTCTGAGTGATTGTACAAAAATTCTGGGAATAAATATGTAACTGAATCCACATCTGGTAAATATACCCAGCATTGGGTCAAAGGTGTTGATTCCATTATCCTAATTGGAGTCAGTAGGTGATAAAGACTTCCCAGAAAAAGGTGTCAAGACAGCATTGTATGTGGCAGACAATAGATGTCTAACCCCCCCACCTCTATTCAAGCTTGGCTTCTCCATTTTTACGTAGATGGCCTCCTTCACGCCTCATTTGTACCAATCGACCTCCTTATCCAAAACACGTACTTGACTGTCTTCAAAGGTGTGACCTGTTCCTTTTAGATGTAAGTACATGGCTGAATCCTGACCAGAGGTTTTGGCTCTTCTATGCTGAGCCATAAGCTGATGTAGTTGTTGTTTTGTTTTGCCGATATACAGTTCTGAGCATTCCTCATTGCACTGGACCTCGTACACAATGTTGTCTATCTTGTGTTTAGGCGTTGGGTCTTTGGGGTGAACCAGTTGTTGCCTCAGTGTGTTGCTGGGTTTAAAGCAAACATGAATGTGATGTTTATTAAAAGGTTTATTAGGATAATGGAATCAACACCTTTGACCAAATGCTGGGTATAATTACCAGATGTGGATTCAGTTACATATTTATTCCCAGAATTTTTGTGCAATCACTCAGAATTGAGAAAGCTCGTTGGAAGTGAAACGTTTTCAAGAAATCTACAGTACGTCCAGTTGCCTTGATTTATTCTTTACAGATAAATACAATCTACAGAACACCGATCCCAAGCCCGAACTTCTGTGAAGAAGTTCTGGTTTGGGTACCAAACACATGCAATTTTTCTCACTCTAGTGCAAAACACATTACAATGTTTTGCACTCGTGTGAAAAAATTGCGCATGTTCCCGCAACGCACCCGCACATTTTCCCGCAACGCCCGTCTGAAAGAGGCCTAAGAGAACATCTACATCAGTGGCAAAATCACTGGATGCAAGAGGAATATCCTCAATTACCTTGTATGTTTTGTGGCCCTGTTGTCACGTTCTAAGGTCACGAGAACCCCTGAACATTACACACGAGATTAATCTCTAATGTTCATAAAACATACAAACAACAAAGAAAGCCAAAATGAACACTTTATTAAACAAGTGCCAACCAAAAGTAACCAGCATAATCCTGGACAAAAAAAATAAGAAACAGTGGCAGGTGTAGAACCACTGTGCCAAGTGACTTACAGCCAAACCCTAGGGATATTATTTCAGTGAGCCCCTGGTTTTCACCCTTTAACCCCTATACAGGGATCTGGTCTTGGCCACAGGGGAGAAACCGGGCTGCTACCTCCTTGGATGATTCCTGTACATTTGGCGGAAACCTACAAGGAAATAGACACTGTTTGCATAACACCAGCGGTCCAGGCAAGTAACAAAACTAGGAACTCAGGCAAACAAGCAGGAACCCAAACAAACATGCAACATCGCAGACTGTTTAGACACAAACCAAGTAACAGGAACCCTGACAAGCTACATTGTCAGGAACCCATGCAGAACTAAATATAAGGAGCATGGCACTCACTAACAGACATGGCAAACTCAGAGAAATACAGACCTAATCAGGACCCTAAGCGGATATGGATACAGGGAGTATGGAGTACACAGGCAGACCAGTACATGCAGAGAAAATAGAAACATATGTGGATCTAATGCGGAACTAGGTACATGGAGGTCACAGATGAACATACCAAACATGAAAACATAGTAACATGCCTGGATCCCATGCGGAACTGGGTGCATGGCGATCACAGACATACAAAATATGTAGACATTGATGGAAAAACCAGGCTAGCCACGCAAAGTCAAGGTAGAGTAACAAACACAATGGTCAGGAGCATGCACCCTGCACACAACGTTCCTGGAGACAGACTGATCTCAGGCACACAACTCACAAGTCTAAATAGAATGGTGATTACAACACCTGACCATCTGATATTCAGACACACAGATCAAGGAAACAATAACCCTACATGAACACAGAGGGCATACAAGTCACAGGACACAGTCCACACACTAGAATGCTGCAACCAGCATACAAGGTTATCGGCCTTTAGCCAGTAAGCAAGATCGCAGGCAGACAGCCTACATGGCAGCAAAGTGTCACAGTGAACTGCACTGTGATACAGACACAGGGAGCATACAAATTTACAGAGCACAGATCAGACACTAGAAGTAAAGCCGGCACGCAGCACCAAAGCAACCAGCATTCACGGGTAATGGCCCGCAGCCAGTTTGCAAGAGCATATGCAGCCACCCTGCACGGCAACAAGTGTCACGGTGCACCCCTGCCCCTTGCCATAAAGCACTGAGGGGGGGGGCAAACGGAACTCCTGCACTAGAGCTCTTGAGTCTTTAGCTACACACCTTAGTAAGGGTTAAAATTTAGGCCTCTATCACACGGGCATCCCGGATTTGCTTTGGATGTGTCGAGTGTGCATTGCGGGAAACACGCGCGAGTAGGCACGCAATTTCAGTCAGTTTTGACTGTGATTGGGTTCTGATGTTTAGTTTTTTCTGCGCTAGTGCAACGTGAAAAAACTGAATATGCTACCCAAACCCGAAACATGGTTATAAGGGGAAATAATAGCATTCTAAATACAGAATGCTTACTAAAATGTGGCCTGAGAGGTTAAAATAGATTTATTTTTTTTAACTCGCCTCATTCTCTTGTCCGCGCAGCCGGCGTGAGCGTGGTGATGTCAGCGCAGGTCCTGCTGAATGAATATAGAAGATCCTTCTATTTTCATTCATTTGTGGTGAGCGTGATTATGTCATTAAAGGTCCTTTTGCAGGTCCTGAAAGAAGAAGAAAGAAGACATGCCGGCTGCGCAAACAAAAGAAGGAGGCGAGTTTTTTTATTTTTTAACCCCTCAAGCAACATTTTCAGAAGCATTCTGTATACAGAATGCTATTATTTCCCTTTATTAGCATGTTCTAAGGGAAAATAATACAGTGATTAGACTTTAATGGGGTCCAGGGTTGCTCATCCCTATCATCTCCTAGAAACCATGCGTGAAAATCCAATGAGAAGGCTGCAATATCTTTGTCAGAGCTTAGCAACATCCCTAGCAACCAATAGGAAAGTTGCCTACCCCTTTACTATATAAGAACCTCCCCTTGTATGCAGTATTTTGCAGTTTTGAGAGAGAGAGCAGTGTTATTGCTGTGCTCTGTGCTTTGCTGTGTAATTATATTAGATAGTTAGTTAGCTTATATATATACTACAGATAGTTAGTGGGAGATAGTCAGTGTAGGTTAGATCCTGATATAGTGCAACTGATAGGTTCCAGTGCAGGGTGTTAGGTAGTGTGATAGGTTCTGCTGTCCATACATACATGCTACAGACATAGCGCTGTGATGTCACAAGTTCACAACAATACATAATGCAACAATCAGTAATATGTAGTCCGACCTGCCAAAATGTCAAGTTGCATGTATTGTGCAAAAATATGCGCATCATTAATTGCCGATTTGCACAATCACGAATATATTAGAGCACTCTTTCTGCATATAAAGCTATTGTAATGTTCTGCCGTGCCAACCATTTTCTCCAGTCTCAGGAAACTTCTAGCAGCTTGAAAAATGTAGCAAAGTGACCCATACCTGTATTGAACACGCATTACGCGCATATTACATTGCCGATTTTCGCAATCAAGAAAATAATCGCAAATTCGCAAATTTATGAGGAATATTCGCCCAAATATTCACTAAATATTGCAAATTCTAATATTGCCCCTGCCGCTCATCACTAGCGGGGAAGATAGGGTGAACTAAGGAGTGCTTCCAAGGTGTTCCGTTCCGTGCTTACATTCCGCATAAATATAGAACTTGTTCTATCTTTTTGCGGAACGGATGGATCGTGGACCCCATTCAAGTGAATGGGTCCGCGATCCGCATGCGGCTGCCCCACGGTCGGTGCCCATGCATTGCGGACCCGGCCAGCACATGGCCATGTGAAAGAGGCCCAAATCTGCTTCTTCTTGAAATTAGGCCAATTTTTTAAACATTGTGAATGACAGGGGAGCAGAGCCCATCACACACACCAACAGAACAACGTTTGATTGTTCCAGTTAGTGTTGATGAAGCAAAGCATTCAAAGCAGAATTGTCCATAGTTTAAGAAAACTTTGATTCACAGCAAATCCGATTTTTCTTGTGCTTTATGGTAACGAATCATTTTTTTTATGGCTATACATGAGGTATAAATAATACTCACTCTAAGGCAGGCATCTCAAACTGCGGCCCTCCAGCTGTTGCAAAACTACAACTCCCAGCATGCCCGGACAGCCTACAGGTATCAGCCTACAGCAGGGCATTGTGGGAGTTGTAGTTTTACAACAGCTGGAGGGCCGCAGTTTGAGATGCCTGCTCTAAGGGCTCGTTCACACGACTGTGTGAAGCCCGTGCCCGTGCTGGTAAACGCAAATTGCCCAACTTGAATAGGTCCGCGATCCCTCCGTTCCGCAAAAAGATAGAACATGCTCTATCTTTTTGCGGTGTGGAGGCATGGAACGGAACCCCATAAAGCACTCTGAAGTGCTTCTGTAGTGTTCTGTTCCATGCCTCCGTTCCGCATCGTCCTGCATCTCCGAATTTGCAGACCCATCGAAGTGAATCGGTCCACATCCATGATGCAGAATACATACGAAATGGTGCCCATGTATTGTGGATCTGCAAATGCAGTCCGCAATATGGCAATGGGCAGCACACGTTCTTGTGAACGAGCCCTTTTGAAGCTTTGCTTGTATTTTGTCTTTGATTGTATTTTTCAGTCCTTTCATTCATACAAATAAATCGCTATAATGCATAGTAATCCTGAGAGAGCGCTGAACTGATTGCTACCCCATGCTGTGCGACGTTTCGGGGGTCACGCCCCCTTAATCATGCGTGCCTGTGGGTTGTAACCATGCGCTTTAAATACATCTCTTTCCATCATCATCATTTGACATTTACATATTTTCATTAATAGATTCAGTTTTCACAGATGTACATGAAATATTTATGTTGCATTTAAAACAGTTACTGAAATACTGATCATAGAAATACCTTAAAATTGCAAATTTCATTTAACCCTTTGGGATATAGTGTCTCCATTTTCATTATCCATCTAGTCTCATATTATAGCAATCTGTTTATTTTCTGCCAGAGTAGTACCTTCATTAACCCCTTCAACCCCGGGCCTGTTTTCAGCTTCCTGCCCAGGTCATTTTTTGAAAATCTGACATGTCACTTTGTGGTAATAACTTTAAAACGCTTATATAGACTTTATATTACTTATACAGACCATTCTGAGATTGTTTTCTCGTCACATATCGTACTTCATGACCGTGGTAAAAATGAGTTAAAAAAAAATCATTTTTATTCATAAAAAAATACCAAATTTACCAAAAATTTGGAAAAATTAGCAAATTTCCAAATTTCAAATTCTCTATTTTTATAATAGCTAGTAATACCTCCAAAAATAATAATTACTTTACATTCCCCAAATGTCTACTTCATGTTTGGATCATTTTGAAAATGAAATTTTATTTTTTGGGGGACGTTAGAAGGCTTAGAAGTTTGGAAGCAAACCAGTTCAGGTCTGAAGTCACTTTGTGAGGCTTACATAATAGAAACCACCCCAAAATGACCCCATTTTATAAACTACACCCCTCAAGGTATACAAAACTGATTTTCCAAACTTTGTTAACCCTTTAGGTGTTCCAAAAGAATTAATGGAAAATGGAGATAATGTTTCAGAATTTCACTTTTTGGTATGATATTACATTTTTTTCCAGCAGCATAGCAAGGGTTAACAGCTAAATAAAACTCAATATTTATTACCCTGATTCTGCGGTTTACAGAAACACCCCACATGTGATCATAAACTGCTGTTTGGGCATACAGCAGTGGGCAGTAGGAAAGGAACGCTATAGGGTTTTTGGAAGGCAGATTTAGCTGAACTGGTTTTTAGATGCCATGTCCCATTTGAAGCCCCTCTGATGCACCCCTATAGTAGAAACTCAAAAAAGTTACCACATTTTGGAAACTACGGGACAAGGGGCCAGTTTTATTGGTACTATTTTGGGGTACATATGATTTTTAATTGCTCTACATTACGTTTTTTATGAGGCAAGGTAACCCCTCAAAAAAATCTATGTTTTGGCACCGTTTTTATTTTTTCAGCGTTTACCTGAGGGATTAGGTTATGTGACTATTTTATAGAGCAGATTGCTACGGATGTGGCAATACCTAATATGTCAACTTTTTATTATTTATTTACGTTTTACACAATAATAGCTTTTTTGAAACTGAAATAATTATATTTTAGTGTATCCATAGTCTGAGAGCCATAGCTTTTTTATTTTTTGACAGATTCTCTTAGGTAGGGTCTCATTTTTTGCGGGATGAGGTGACAGTCTGATTGTTGCTATTTTGGGGGCATACACCTTTTTGAGCACTTACTGTTGCAATTTGTGTGATGTCATTGCTTTTTTTAACCGTATTTTTTTTTTTTTAAAGGTGTTCACCTGAGGGGTTAGGTCATGTGATATTTTTATAGAGCTGGTTATTACGGACGTGGCAATACCTAATATGTATATTTTTTTATGTATTTCACTTTAGCACAAATTTTTTGCTGGATGAGTTGACGGTTTTCTTGATCCCATTTTGTGGGACATACGTCTTTTTAATCGCTTGGTGTTGCACTTTTTGTGATGTAATGTGACAAAAATAGCTTTTTTTTTACATCGTTTTTATTTTATAGTGTTTATCGGACAGGGTGATCATGCTATATATTTATAGAGCCGGTCATTACGGACGTGGCAATACCTAATATGTGTGGGTTTTGTTTAGTTTTTTTTCTGTATTTTAACTTTTTTAATTTAATTACTTTATTAATTTAATTAAAACCCTTTTTTTTACTTTTTTTTACTTTATTTCTGATGTTCACTTTTAGGGGTCTGATCCCCTCTGCAATGCATTACAATACATCTGTATTGTAATGCATTGCCTGTTAGTGTATGACACCGAGTCATACACTAATAGGTTGCCTAGAAGACCCAGCCTGAGGCTGGATCCTCTCGGCACCCATAGAAGGCAGTTCCCGATGCCGTGCAAGGCATTGGGCAGCCACTGCATGGCATTAGGCTGCCTTGTTATGCATCGGGTTCCTGCCACAGCAGCACAGGGACTCGATGCAATCACTCACCCGACACAAACCCCTTCTATGTCGCGGTCAGCGCGGACTGCGGCATAGAAGGGATTAATCCATCGGCATCGGCTTTTACAGCGATGCCAGCGGATACAGCAGGGGCCTGGCTACCACGGACTGCTGGGCCCCTGCAGTGACCAGAGAGGTGCACGCGCGATCACCATGACGCACTATTACATCAAATTCATTAACCTCCTACATTTCCATATATCGTCTAATATTATATTTATGCTCGTTTAATTGTGCCTTTCTTTCTCTTTTTGTCTGTCCAATGTGCCATAAAATACATGGACATCGAATGCCGTAAACAACATTTTTTTTGTCATACATGTAGAAAAATGGCGCATTGGGATTTTATTTACCTGTCTTGGGTGATATATTGAATCTCCTTTCAAAATGGAATTGCAGTTAGTACAGGATAAACAAGGGAAGGTTCTTTTCTTTCTTGCAGCTAAAAAAAAGGTCTGTTTGTATTTCTTTTTTGTTCTGATGTCACCTCTGATAAGTGTATTCCCTACAGTTCTACCTCTCCGATATGAAAAACTAGTTTTTTATTTAACCACCTCAGCTCCCTTAGCTTAAACCCCCTTAATGAACAGAGCATTTTTTACAATTCTGCACTACACTACTTTCACGGTCATACAACTTACCACCCAAATGAATTTTACCTCCTTTTCTTCTCACTAATAGAGCTTTCATGAGGTGGTATTTCATTGCTGATGACATTTTTTGTTATTAATCAAAATTTACAGATTTTTTTTCAAAAAAATGACATTTTTCACTTTCAGTTGTAAAATTTTTCAAATAAAACTGCATTTCTATATACATTTTTCTCTAAATGTATTGTTCTACATGTCTTTGATTAAAAAAAATGCAATACGTGTATATTTATTGATTTGCGCAAAAGTTATAGCGTTTACAAACTATGGTACAAAAATGTGAATTTCGAAGCAGCTCTGACTTTCTGAGCACCTGTCATGTTTCCTGAGGTTCTACAATGCACAGACAGTAGAAACACCCCACAAATGACCCCATTTCAGAAAGTAGACACCCTAAGGTATTAGCTGATGGGCATAGTGAGTTCATGGAAGTTTTTATTTTTTGTGAAATATCTCTGTAAAAGTCAACTTTTCCCATTTTTTATACAAAGTTGTCTTTTTAGAGATCACAAAATACCTTGGGGTGTCTTTCTTTCCAAAATGGGGTCACTTGTGGGGTAGTTATACTGCCTTGGCATTTTAGGGGCCCTAATGAGTGAGAAGTAGTTTGAAATCCAAATGTGTAAAAAATGCCCTGTGAAATCCTAAAGGTGCTCTTTAGAATTTGCGCCCCTTTGCCCACCTAGGTTGCAAAAAAGTGTCACACGTGTGGTATCGCCGTACTCAGAAGAAGTAGGGCAACGTGTTTTGGGGTGCATTTTTACATATATCCATGCTGGGTGAGAGAAATATCTCTCTAAAAGTCAACTTTTCCCATTTTTTTTATACAAAGTTGTTATTTTAGAGAGATATTTCTCTCACCCAGCATGGGTATATGTAAAAAGACACCCCAAAACACATTGGCCAACTTCTCCTAACTACAGCGATACCACATGTGTGACACTTTTTTGCAGCCTAGGTGGGCAAAGGGGCCCAAATTCCTTTTAGGAGGGCATTTAGATTCCAGACTTCTTCTCACGCTTTAGGGCCCCTAAAATGCCAGGACAGTATAAATACCCCACATGTGACCCCATTTTGGAAAGAAGACACCCCAAGGTATTTCGTGATGGGCATAGTGAGTTCATGGAAGTTTTTAATTTTTGTCACAAGTTAGTGGGAAAAAAAACAACATTATTTTCCGCTAACTTGTGACAAAAAATAAAAACTTCTATGAACTCGCTAGGCCCATCAGTGAATAACTTAGGGTGTCTTCTTTCCAAAATTGGGTCATTTGTGGGGTGTTTGTACTGCCCTGGC
This sequence comes from Bufo gargarizans, assembly GCF_014858855.1. Classification (NCBI taxonomy): domain Eukaryota; kingdom Metazoa; phylum Chordata; class Amphibia; order Anura; family Bufonidae; genus Bufo; species Bufo gargarizans. The sequence continues at coordinate 225,581,952 of NC_058081.1, read as the reverse complement.
ATTTGAGGGTCTCCGCAATCATTACTTGTATGGCCAGCATTAGGATTTTCTGCTATTCTCCTTATATTGAGCATATATGGGTAATGAGATTTTTTTTTTCCCTTCAGCCTCTGGGCTGAAAGAAAAAAATGAATGGCACAGATTTCTTCATTCGCATCGATCAATGTGGATGAAAAAATCTGTGCCCAAAAAAAAAAAAAGGAGGGGAAAGGCGTCTGCCAGGACATAGGAGCTCTGCCCAACATCCATACCCACTCAGCTCGTATGCCCTGGCAAACCCGATTTCTCCATTCACATCAATCGATGTGGATGAATAAATCATTGCCGGTTTTTCATTTTTTTTTTTTTATATGCAAAGTGTTTGCCAAAGCATATGAACACCGCCCCTCAGCTCATAAGTCTCAGCAAACATATCCTTTTTACTGCAGAGGAGAAATCTTGTCTTGCAGCATACACCGACTTTTGTGTAATCTGACAGCAGCGCAATGCTTCTGTCAGAATGAACATCAGTGCTGCAGCTGGTTCATCGGTTGGTCCACCTAGAAGGTAAAAAAAAAAAAGGCCGCAACATAATAAATTTATTAACATGAACTTTATAATAAGATTTGAACAGACCATTAACTTTTATCAACTTTTTAGAACTTTTGGAACAGAACATTAACTTTTTTGCTTATCGGTGATTTTTTTTTTGTTTTGCTTTTTTACCTTTTTATAGGACAAACCTCTCCTTCCCCATGGGACAATGTGCAAAGTGCAAATCACCCAGAGATGTGGCAAAGTACATTTTGCACTTTGTCCCAGGTGAAAGAAGAGGTTTGCAGCAGCTCTGTGTAAAAGGGCCCTAAGAGCCCTGTGTGCCTGTCCTGTGAGATGCAATCCCTTTGCTAATAGTGTACCTGTGTGTGGTACTTCCGGAAACACTCCCCTAAGCATAGGGCAGGGTGGTCAGGGCAGTCAGGACAGAAATAGCGGGTGTTATGCCTTATTCCACTCCTGCTACAGACACAACATCTTTTTCGGGGTGGCGCTCATGTAGACGGCTCACTACACTGGTGGATGGGGCCACGGAACCTCTTGGAAATTTGAGGAAGGATCCTGTTCTCCCAGCCTTACTGTAGAGAACAAAACTATTGTACATAGCCAATTGAATTAAATAAACAGACACCTTCTTATACCAGCGTCTGGTGCGGCAGGACACTAAATAAGGAGCCAACATCTGGTCATTGAAGTCCACCCCTCCCATGAGCAAATTATAGTCGCAGACCGAGAGGGGCTTTTCAATGACACTGGTTGCTCGTTCAATTTGTATTGTCGTGTCTGCGTAAATGGAGGAGAACATGTAAACGTCACGCTTGTCTCTCCATTTCACCGCGAGCAGTTCTTCGTTACACAAGGCAGCCCTCTCCCCCCTTGCAAGACGGGTGGTAATGCGCCGTTGGGGGAAGCTCCGGCGACTAGGTCCCGCGGTGCCGCAGCAGCCAATCTATTCTAAAAACAAATGCCTGAAGAGAGGAACACTTGTGTAAAAATTGTCCACATAAAGATGGTACCCCTTGCCAAATAAGGGTGACACCAAGTCCCAGACTGTCTTCCCACTGCTCCCCAGGTAGTCAGGGCAACCGACCGGCTCCAGGGTCTGATCTTTACCCTCATAGACACGAAATTTGTGTGTATAGCCTGTGGCCCTTTCACAGAGCTTATACAATTTGACCCCATACTGGGCGCACTTGCTTGGGATGTATTGTTTGAAGCCAAGGTGCCCGGTAAAATGTATAAGGGACTCGTCTATGCAGATGTTTTGCTCAGGAGTATACAAATCTGCAAATCTGGTGATAAAGTGGTCTATGAGGGGCCGAATTTTGTGGAGCCGGTCAAAAGCTGGGTGGCCTCTGGGACGAGAGGTGCTGTTGTCACTAAAATGCAGGAAACACAGGATGGTCTCAAATCGTGTCCTGGACATGGCAGCAGAGAACATGGGCATGTGATGAATTGGGTTTCGTGGACCAATATGACAGCAATTCATGCTTTTTTGTTAGGCCCATGTTGAGGAGAAGGCCCAGAAAACTTGGACGGGTTTCCACCGGAAAGACTGGTCATAAAAGCTTCCCGGGTTGGCGGCTATAAATTGAGTGGCATACCGATTTGTTTTTGCCACGACTAAGTCCAAGAGCTCTGCAGTCAAGAACAGCTCAAAAAACCCCAGTGCCGATCCGATCTTAGCTGTCTCAACCCGAACTCCAGACTGGGCGGTGAAAGGGGGAACTACTGGTTGGCTGAAGTTGGGGGCTGCCAATCAGGGTTTGCCAGCACCTCAGGGACTCTAGGGGCCCTATGGGCCTGTCTGTGCGGTGGCTGCGATGGGGGAACTACTGCATGTGCCACCGTATCAGCTTCAACTGCCCTTCTGGTGCTCACCACTTCACCATGTTGTACGGCAGTGCTGGTACTAGGTCCAGGATGGGCTGTGGCGGCGGGGCGGGGCATGGGTGAACGCAAGTATGGGCGACCGATCAGGCCTGATCGTGCAAACACTGCGTTTAGGGTGGAGGGCGAGCTAAGGTGACACTAATACTATTATAGATCTGACTGTGATCAGTTCCGATCACTTACAGATACTATAAAAGTACCAATGCTGATTAGCGATACACTAATCAGCGAATCAGTGACTGCAGTGCGGTGGGCTTGGCGCTAACCGACGCTAACTACCTAACAAAGGGGCCTAAACTATCCAAAAAACCTTACCGTCAATATTAGTGAAAAAGAAAAGTGACAGTTTACACTGATCACTTTTTTCCCTTTCACTAGTGATTGACAGGGGTGATCAAGAGGTTAATTGGGGTGATGGGGGTGATCTGGGGCTAAGTGTAGTGTTTGGTGTGTACTTACAGTAATGTGTGCTCCTCTGCTGGGACCAACCGACGAAAAGGACCAGCAGAGGAGCACACAAGCCATTTAACACCTTATATTTTAAGTGAATGGGTCCACATCCGTGATGCGGAATGCACACAGCCGGTGCCCCGAGTATTGCGGACCCGCCGTATGTGGGCTGCAATACGGCCATGGATGCAGTATGGCTGTGTGAAAGAGGCTTTAGGCCTCATGCACACGACCATTGTTGTGGTCCGCATCCAAGTCAAATTTTTTGCAGCTCAGGTGCGAACCCATTCACTTCAAAAGGACTCTGTGTGCTGTCCGCATCCGTTACTCCATTCCGTGTAGAGATGGCCTTGCGGTTTGTCCAGCGGTCCTTTAGCGGCGAACTTTGCATGTTCGCGATTCCCAAACATGCGAACATATGGAGAAATTTGCGCCCGCCATATTCTTTTACATTATGAAGAACTTTGACCCATGACACATCCATCAGGTGGTACAGGACAGCCAATTGAGACGTTTCAGCACATGGACATACCCCCACCTTATAAATAAACCTGATCTGGCCGCCATTTTACATTCAGTGTTTTGCCAGTGTAGGGAGAGGTTGCTGTTTGGAGCAGGGACAGGCTGTTAGGGACACCAAACGCTAGCTAATAGGGCCACAAAAGTCTTTTTAAGCACTAGTATAGGTGTGCTATCTATATGTGTGATACACAGAGGGGTGCAATATACTTATAATATACTTTTATAATGAGTCAAAAACACATAGATCTATATAGTGATCACCTGGAAATCAGGGGCCTAGGGGCTAGGGGCTTACTAGGGCCATTTTTATATAGGGTAAGGTTCCGGAAGGGGTCGCTCTTATCAGGGCGGGTGGTCTGTGGTTAGGCTATCAGGGCCAGAATAGCACCCCCCTGTAGGGCAATATCAGGGACAGTTATTTACCCACCCTGTCCTTCAATACCACATCATCATCTAGCCCAGGGATGGATGTTTTTTTGCTTTCCCTCCTGGATTCATCGATGTGCACTGGAACCCCCCGGATTGTGGTAGGACATATGGTTTCTGATTTAGTGCCGCCGAGCACTTGTTATTGCCTACCACATCTATGCTTTTTACTTAACTTTAATAATTTAATTTATTTTCATCTTGAGGGATATCTTTTCCATTCACACGTCCGCATAATGGGCCCGCATTTGTTCCGCAATTTTGTGGAACGGGTGCCAACCCATTCATTTTCAAAGGGGCCGGAATGTGCTGTCCGCATCCGCATTTGCGGATCCGGACTTCCGCATCTGTGCTTCCGTGTCAGCAAAAAAATAGAACATGTCCTAGTCTTGTCCGCAATAGGCATTTTTTATTATAGTGCCAGCGATGTGCGGTCCACAAATTGCGGAATGCACATTGCCGGTGTCTGTGTTTTGCGGATCCGCAAAACACTTACGGACGTGTGACTGGACCCTCATAGTAAAATTATTAAAGGTTACGTTTTATCTTTATGTATATTATAATGGATTGCCTTCCTTGTACAATGTTATAATATACTTTCTATGTTAGAAAGTATATTATAGTGCATTTGCATTGCGCGGCAGTTGTGTGCGGTTCTGCTGCGATACTGCAGGTATATAGAGGGACAAGCGTTATTGGAACAAATAATTTCTACCAGTATGATATACCAGTCGTCCCCCGAAAAAACTGATTGAAGAGTTAAATACCAAAATACTTTCTGTATAGTGCATTTGGGTACTGTATAGTGCATTTGCGCGTACGCGAAAATTATATTGCCAATATTTCACATTGAAAAAAATAATGAATGGAGATCGCAAATTTGAATAATACATCTGGTATGTCACTATCCATGTTGTGGGACTATTTGTGCTCTTCTTGTAATTATTTCTTGGCTGAAAATATGAGCTGAAGGTTTTTCAGGTTCGCCTGCCATTAAAATAAATGGGACCCGCAGCGAACTTGCATTTTGTGAACATTTGATCCCGGCAGATGTTCGTCCATCATTAGTTCCGTGGTCCCGCAAAAAAAATATAGCATGTCCGATTTGCGGACAATAGGCATTTCTACAATGGGCCGCCCGTTCCGTAAATTGCAGAAGGCACACGGGCGGCTTCCGTTTTCTGCGGATCCGTGGTTTGCAGACCGCAAAAAACAGCACAGTCGTGTGCATGAGGCCTTAGGGTGATATATCATCCACATAGCGTAGCCATCATCTAAATAGCAGTCCCCAATGCACAGAACGGCCGCACAATGGCCGTGTGCATGAGCCCTTATCGGAGAAAAAAAAAACTGTAGTCTCTTTACATCCTCAAGCTATAATCAATTGCACATCATTAACACAAAAGAAAATCTTTACTAATTAGCTTTTACGATCAAATAGATATCACAATGAATGTTTCATAGCAGCCAAGATTAGATTGTTTATTGCTCTACAGGCAGACATTAAGAAAGTCCAAACTATATTAATATGCTTTAGAAAGAGGATAATACAAAACAATTATGGGAAAGATAAATTAGAAAATTAGAAACTCCAGGTTGTTATAATGCAGGTTAAACCATTTGAGACTGTTCCAGTTACACTCATCATGTTTAGCATGTTACAAAGTGAATAAAAATTCCCACAATTTTAAATGTCAGTGTAAGGCCTCATGCAAACCGCAGATCCGCAAAAAACAGAAGCTGCCCGTGTGCCTTTCACAATTTGCGGAACGGATCGGGCGGCCCATTGTAGAAAATGCCTATTCTTGTCCGCAAAACGGACTAGAATAGGACATGTTCTATTTTTTTTGCGAGGCCACGAAATGGGGCAACGGATGCAAACAGCACACGGAGTGCTGTCCGCATCTTTTGCGGCCCCATTGAAGTGAATGGGTCTGCATCTAAGCCGCAAAAACGGCGGCTCGGTTGCGGACGCAAACAACAGCCATGTGCATGAGGCCTACGGCTACATGCACACTAATGTCTTTTGCTTCCGTTTTTTAGTTCTGTTTTTTTTTTGCGGATAGGATGCGGACCCATTCATTTCAATGGGTCCTCAAAAAATGTGGACAGCACATCATGTGCTGTCCGCATCAGTATGTCCATTCCGTAGCCCCGCAAAAAAAATTATTAAAATAGGAATGTCCTATTCATGACCGTTTTAGGCATTGTTACAATGGACTTGCAAAAAAATAAACGGATGGCAAATCTTTTTTGCAGATCCACAATTTGCGGTCCAAAAAACACATACGGTCATGTGCATGTAGTCTACGGGCTCGTTCACACGACCTTATGTCTTTTTCAGTGTTTTGCTGCCCGTTTTTCCAGTATCCATTTTTCCGGGGGGGTTTTCAGTAGTGTTTCTGCCGGTTCCGTTCCGTTTTTCTGTATGGCATATAAAGTATACAGTAATTACATAGAAAAAATTGGGCTGGGAATAAAATTTTCAATATCTGGTTCCGCAAAAACAGAAAAGATACTGAAGACAGACGGAGTACATTCCGTATGTGTTCCATTTTTTTGCGGACCCATTGACTTGAATGGAGCCACGGAACGTGATTTGCGGGCAATAATAGACCATGTGGACATTCCAGCGGAATGGAAAAACGTGAATACGGAAACAGAATGCATACGGAGTACATTCGTTCTTTTTTTGTGGAATCATTGGTGGTGAAAAGTACGGGTCGAGTATATGTTTTATACTATTGGAATAATGAAAAGTGATTATGATGGAAGCTGTTACTATAAAATTATTTAATATATTTTTATATTTATGAAGTTTAAAGAAAAGGGGTGTTTTGAATGGTAGGGGGTGGGAGGAGTATGTATGTTTCCTACCATCCCAAGACCCATATAAAAAAAACACCCATGTGGGTTTATCCGCTCCTGATGAAGCTGATGTGGCGAAACCTGGGTCGGGCGGTGTTATAACTATGGACAACTTTACATCTTGTTTTATGCCTATTGATTTTATACCTTTGTGAGTATAAAAAAGCCAATTTTTATCTGGAAGATTGGTGGACCTTCACTATGTGCCTTAACCTTTATATCTACAGAAGGGTTGTTTTGTGGAATCTCGTTGTTTGGCATCACCAAAAAGCTGACGTATCCTATCCTGATCAAGATTTGGGAAATACAGCCAAAGTGAGGTAGCACGACTCCTTCGTTGAATAGATCCTGGTATAGCCCTTGAAATGCAAAGATGTATCAGTCCCTAATCAGGGGCTTAGAAATAAAAAGTTCCATAGTTTTAAATACAACGGGGGTCATTTATCAAACTGGTGTAAAGTAGAATTGGCTTAGTTGCCCATGGCAACCAATCAAATTCCACCTTTCATTTTGGACAGCTTCTTTAGAAAATCAAAGGAGGCAACTAAGTCAGTTCTACTTTACAACAGTTTGATAAATAAGCCCCATAATTTTTTGTCAAAATGCTGCAGTTTGTGTGGCAGTTTTGATTAGATTATTGAGCCGCTCCATCCACCCTGGGTCTGTATTATTTATTATATTATAGTTCTCAGTCCACATCTGATCGATTCAGCAGTTCCTATTGTTGGCTATACTGCTGATGGTTTCGGCGGTATGGATTTTTGTATTATGCCTGTTGGCACTTTATATGGGTAGTGGACTGTTGACCTGCATTATTGATTGGTATTAACCCTTGTGTGTGGAGGGACTTTTTCTCCATATCTTTGCACTCTCTAAGGCTACTTTCACACTAGCGTTGTTTGAATCCGGCGTTCAATTCCGACACCGGAACTGCCCTCCAGATCCGGAAAAACGTATGAAAACTGATTACATTTGAATCCTGATCAGGCTTTCGATCACAATGGAAAAATGCATTGGAAAAGACGGATCCGCCATTTATGGACTTGCAAAAGCCGGATCCGTTTTGACTGAACACACGGTGCCGGATCCGGCGTTAATGCAAGTCAATGGGAAAAAAGCCTGATCAGGCGTTCAGTCAAAGTGTTCAGGCTTTTTGGCCGGAGGTAAAAATACTGCATGCTACGTTTTTCTGAAAAGCCTGATCAGTCAAAAAGACTGAACAGAAGACATCCTGATGCATCCTGAGGGACGGACTCTCCATTCAGAATGCATTAGGATAAAACTGATCAGTTCTTTTCCGGATTTGAGCCCCTAGGACGGAACTCAGCACCGGAAAAGAAAAACGCTAGTGTGAAAGTACCCTAATAGTATATGTATTTTATCATTATGTGTACTGTATGTGTTAAGGTAATGTCTTGGATTATGTAATATAGATTTTGTTTATTATTTTTTGTGTGGCGTTCTAATGTTTATATAGGGGTTAGTACGATATATAGGTTCTAGTTATATATTGGAGTTAATTATTGAGCCAAAGCAAACATTAAATATAAAGGAAGGACTTCTTTCTGCTACATTCATTTTTGATTTACCTAAAAAATATGCATCAATAACTGCCATGGCTTTAAATAAACACAACAATAAAAACCACAATGTGTGTGAAACCACTATTAGGACAAGTCCACATGTTGCACATATGCCACAGATTAGCTGTCACAGATTTTTGTGCAACAAATCCACAGTACAGAACAGTGGCAGAAAAGTAGATGACATTTAGAAATTCCTGTGTATGTTGCTGTGTTTTACTGTGTATGTGCAGCAAAATCTTCAGCTGTATTTTACATTCTGTATGGATGTGCCATTATATAAATTTAGGATATCGCCAGACATAACAAGTCTATTGTAGATTTTGGGCAGTGGATCTGCTGATCACCCTTAGGCTACATGCATGTGAACGTATTTTGTTTCCGTGTTCATCCCATTTTTTTTGCGGATAGGATGCGGACCCATTCATTTCAATGGGTCCGTAAAAAATTTACAGCACACCGTGTACTACCCGCATCCGTATGTCCATTCTGTAACCCCGCAAAAAAAAAATAGAGCATGTCCTATTCTTGTCCGTTTACAATGGATCCACAAAACGTTTGTGTGCATTTAGGCTTAACAGAAAAGCTGAACACTGATGTTCTGTTGCATATAGAAATCTAAGGAATAGATAATAACATTTTGTTATGTATCATAGATTGTATGTTAATATTAGAAGTAGTTCAGTTTTCTTCCCCAAAAGTTATTGGACTGTTCATCCTCTTCTATCTTACTGTATATGTGAATAATTCACTGTAATGACTAGAGATGAGCGAATTTCATATTTTGTTTGTTGATAAAAGCAGAATTGCGTTATGGATTCCGTTACCACGGACCATAGCACAGTTCTATGACGGAATGCATAACGGAATGCATTTATAGGCATTCCGTTATTCATTCCGTCATAATAGAAGTCTATCGGCTGCAAAATGGATCCGTCCCGTTTCCGTTATGCAGGCGAGTCCTCCCCTGCATAACTGAAACGGGACGGATCAGTTTTGCAGCCCATAGACTTCTATTATGACGGAATGAATAACGGAATACCTCTAAAGGCATTCCGTTATGCATTCCATCATAGAATTGCATTCTGGTCCGCGGTAACGGAATCCATAATGCAATTCACCTTTAACCAACAAAAGAAGTATGAATGAATTTCATAAGCGGAAATTCGCTCATCTTTAGTAATGACCAAGTATATACTAACTCTGCTCCCACCAATAAAGGTCATTTTACATGGTGCGATCATTGGGTCAATTATTGGGAATGAGTGCTTGTAGAAACTCTCATTCTCTATAATTGTCCTATGTAGAGTTGAAGGAGGAGCAAATGTTCATCAAGTGATCATGTATTTCAGCTAGCACCAAAAATAATTGTTTCCTGGCAACAATTTTTCCAATGTAAACAGGGATCTGCTACCCAGACTCAATGAATCTGTATGAACACAAGCATTTACTCATCCCCATCTAAAGAAAATGATTGCTCCATGTAAATGCATATTTCACCTCCTATGATGACCAGGCAATTATTTAGAATCACTCCTGTTTAAAGCTAATTGGTCCTGGAAAAAAACAACAATTAGTAAGGGTGCTGCCACACGTTCAGTTATTATGATACAGTTTTGGAAGACAAAATCAAGAATGGATCATAAAAGGAGATCAAGTATTAAAGGGCATCGGTAAGCAGATTTGTACCTATGTAACTGGCTTACCTATTGCATATATGCTAGGCAGCTGAAGTCATCTGTGTTGGTCCCATGTTTATATACACTGACGAGCAAAAAGGTAACAATGTTTTGTACTTTTGACTTTCAGGATCCATATCTCACTATCCACTATAGCTTAGAACGTGATACCATCATTTTATAGACTACCATCTTCGCTATCTCATGCATAAATCAGACTTGCAACTGTTTAGCATATAATTAATTATGCAGATTTTTGTGATGTAACTGCATTGTTACTGTTTTGCTCCTAAAATTCTGAATTTTAACTTTTATTATTTTGTAAATCCACTTTTGGCTTTCAACACTGCCTGAATCCTACTGGGCATGCTCTCGATCAGATTCAAGCATGTCTCAACCAAAATCCATTCCCAGATCTATTCTACACATTCCCAATGTTGGTGCATACTGGTTCACTCACTTGGGTATTAATACAGATTTTTTTACAACTCTCCCACAAGTTTTCGATTTGGTTGATGTCTGCGAACTGTGGGGGCCAACCCAGCACCTCTACGCCATTGTCTTTGAACAATTTTGTTGTCAATCTTGACGTATGCTTCGGGTCGTTGTCCTGATGGAACACTATGTCGTCCTTTTCATACCCATAATACTCAAGTGTACGAAGTAGCTCGTCTTGTAGGAAACTCAACTCATATAGCTCAGCATTAAGACCACCATTTATCCTGGTCAAGTACCCATTGCCTATTGCTGTGAAAAAAGAACTACATCAGGCTTCCTCCACTGAACTTGACAATTCCTTCAATTTCTCGATCTATTAGCCCCCTTTTCCCTTATTCCTTCCAGACCCATTTGCATCCATCAGAGCCCAGTCTATTGATTTTCATCTCACCGCTCTAAATCATCGGCTTTTAATCTTCTACTGTCCACTGATTGTACTTTTTGCAAACTCGAGCCAACACTTCTTATGATGATATTGAAGTCGAGGCTTCTTCATTTTTGGACAACCTTTCCAGACTTGTGTAATGTGCATCACGCGGTGCTTGTCTGGACTTATCTGTGATCTCACTATTTTGAAGCATACAAGCCACCTCCACTGTTCCACCACTAAGAGCAAAAAAGTAACAATGCAGATACATGAGAAGAATCTGCATAACTAATGGTTGCATTTGCAAAGAAAGCTGTGCCTCTTGGTGTAACGACAATGTCCCCATTGCTCCTAGAGGCTTATTTGCCTATATTAGCATATCATTTTTCTCATCAATATGGACACATATTGTATGAACATGGGACCAACACAGATGCTTTCAGTTGCCAAGCGCACATGCAACATGTCAGCCAGTTTAATAGGTACAGATCTGCTGACAGATGCACATTAAGGAAAAACACTACCTTTCCACTTTTCTGACTCAAATCCTGGTTTAAGCTTTAAAAGAAAAACATTAAGAAACCTTAATGTGTGGTCATACCCTAAATATATTTCCTGTTCATTGAACTGGATATTGTGTAACATAGTTTCTTATTGCCATAAAAAAAATCAATTTAAGAACATAGATATCATGACATGCACCTGCAGGCAAAACAATTATTTCACACCCGAGTATATAACGCCAACTGACTGTATTAGGTTTTGACCTGGTTAAGCCTGAGATTCTCCACACATGATATTTTCATTTGTTGACTTTCTCTTCCTTCATTGGAAGTTGTAATATCCATTGTTTCTGTTCTTTTCATGATATACCACACTTCTGTCATTAGAAAGGTCAGTCCATGATACTACAGCTAGGCTGGCATTTCAGTGCTTTTGTTTGGTAATAGGAGCATTTCTAAAACTTGACAGTATGGTATTGGAGAATAGCATTGGGATCCTAAAATTCAATTATTGTGTAATAGTGTTTTAAAATAAATCAATCATTCAGAAGCAAAATCATAAAAACTGCAAAACAAAATGCTTACTGTGTCCATGTTGCAGTTATCCTTTTGTTTGTGAGAAAAGATTTGCTCTCAAAGAGCAGTATAGATATGTAATACAGAAGAAAACAATTGTCAATAAGTTAGAAGACAAATACTTCTTATAGACTGTTAAAGGAGATATTAATTATTAATATATTGGCTTAATATTAATGATTCATATTCATAAATAGGTGTGAGTCGTCTATTGATGACTCCGCCTATTTATACTATAAATTACTAACTACCTTGTTGCCTTAGCTATTTCCTGAACTACGTGCGCTATGTTATTATTACGGCAGTGACCTAAAAGAACTATAAAATGCATATTTAACAATAAAGAAATTAATTTAACCACCTTCCATCTGCCCATTGACTATAAACGTCCGGTGGTGGATCTCTATCTTTGAATGGATGTTTCTGAACGTCCATTCAGAGATGGCAGCTGCATGCTTATCGTGCAGCTGGAGAGCGGGTTGCCCGCTGTCAGTGACAGCAGGGCAACACAGAGAGAAGGCAGGTACAGTTCCCAGTTGTCCCTGCCTTCTAGATCACTGTATACACAGCGCTCAACAAGCACTGTGTGTACAGATCAGGAAGCGCTATGCGCCGGCCTGGCGGTCATATGACCGTCGGGGCCAGGAGAGTGCAGGAGCTGTTGGGTCTTCTCCAGACCTCAATAAGCGCTGCACTGAAGCTGTACAAAGTTGTATAGTGCTGTACAGCCTCTCTGGGGGGTGTATTTCACTTGTAACTGGGGCTATCAATAGAAATCAATAGTAGACAAAAAAAAAATAGTGCAGGTAAATGTCCCCCAGAGTTCTTGTATGAACTTATGGGGGATGTGTAAAATAAAAAATAAAGTGTTAAAAAAAGAAAAATCCCCAAGGAATATATATATATTTTAAATAGAAAAAATAAAATAAAATAGACATATTTGGTATTGCCGCGTCTGTGATGGTTGGCTCCATAAATATATCACATTATCCATCCAGTTTGCAACACCAAGTGATCCAAAAAGCGTATGTCCCCAAAAATTGTACCAATAAAACCGTCACCTCATCCTGCAAAAAATTTGTCTCTACATAAGAAAATTGCGAAAAAATAATAATATAGCTCTCAGAACATGGACACATTAAAAAAAAATTTTTTTTGTTTCAATAAAGAAAAAAAGTATACATGTTAGGTATCGCCGCATCCGTAACAGCCAGCTCTATAAAAATATCACATGACCTAACCCCTCGGGTGAACACCGTAAAAAAAAAAAAAAAAAACTGTGCTTATTTTTTTTTTGTCACCTAACATTACATAAAGTGCCAAGCGATCAAAAAGGCATTTACCCCCCAAAATAGAACCAATCAAACTGTCACCTCATCCCACAAAAAAATGAGATCCTAATTAAGACAATCGGTCAAAAAATAAATGAAACTATGGCTCTCAGACTATGGAGACACTAAAACATCATTATTTTGGTTTCAAAAATGCTATTATTGTGTATAACTTAAATAAATAAGAAAAAGTATACATATTAGGTTTTGCCACGTCCATAATAATCTGCTCTATGAAAATCTCCTTGACCTAACTCCTCAGGTGAACACTGTAAAAATAAATAAATAAAAACTGTGCTAAAACAACCAATGTTTTGGTCACCTTGCCCAATAAGATGTTATAATGAATGATCAAAAAATCATATGTACCCAAAAATGGTACCTATAAAAACGTCAACTCTTCCTGCAAAAAAAGAGCCGATTGGCACAAGACGATTGGCATAAAAAAAACTAAAAACAAAGTAGACATATTTGATATAATTATGTATGTAATTACCTGCTCTATAAAAATAGCACATGATCTTTCCTGTCAGATGAATGTTGTAAAAAATTAAAACAGTGCAAAAACTTTTGGTTACCTTGTCTCACAAAAAACGTAATATAGAGCAATATAAATTATATTATATGTACCCCAAAATAGTACCAATAACTACAATCTTTCCCACTCATCAAAGCTACAGTGGAAGCTTGGAAATGGTGGAATCTTTCCCACTGCTCCATTCCATTCCCCTCTCCCCTTATCACGACTAGCGACATCCTCGGCTCGTCTACCAGCGGGCCCAGAAACACCTCTTCTAAAATAATTAGATCCTCAGCTTTGCCAATTTCCCTTCTCCTTGACCCCCAGGGTTTAACACCTTCAAACGAAACCATCAAAACCCTTCTGAATCCACAACCATGTGATTTCACTCTCATCCCACTTATCAAATCCTTTGTCCAAAAAAATAACATGAATGGAGAACTTCTTCGTCCCCTTACATGGTTCGAAGCTTTAATAGCCAACCCCAGTTCCCCTAAAAAACCTATTTCTCTTATCTACAATAAGTTAAGATCTCCGCCTTTAGTTGTTAAACCAGCTTTCATACGCTCATGGGAATTGGAAACTGGTGTTGATCTCCCTATTCATTCCTTACCTACGCTATTTGATACCCCTCACAAATCATTTAGATGTGTTAGGGCCCAAGAGAATGGCTACAAAATCCTCTCGCAATGGTACATTACCCCAATTAAGTCTTCACGCTTCAATAGACCCACCTCTGTCGATTGCTGGAGATGCCAAAATGAGATAGGTACTTTTCTCCATATCTGGTGGACGTGTCCTCCTATAAACAAGTGGTGGGCAGAGATCTTTCGGATTAGCAATCAGATTTGTTCCTCTGACATTGCTATCTCACCCTATGGAGCGTTGCTCTCCTTTTTCAATGACAAAACATCTCTGCCTCCCACTTTCCTCTTTAAGCAGCTCTTGTTAGCAGCCCGTCTCTTGGTTCCCAAATACTGGTTGCAGTCTAGTTTACCTTCAGTGGAACAATGGAGACTGAAGGTAAATCAAATCCACCGTTTTGAAGAAATGGCTTCTTGGAAATCTAGGACACACCTGACATTTTTGAGAAAGTGGGCCCCCTGGACAAAATATAGATTTACCCAGCACTAACCACTTCACGTCACTCTCTTTCCAAAATATGACCAGTTCAGCCCAATGGCTGGATATCAGTGGGGGTGGTCCTCCCTTCTTTCTCGGCCCCGGTATCAGTGTGCGACTTACCCCACCCAATTATACTCCTCTGATTACAACTGTATTATTTCTGTCTAGTATAATTTGGTTCCTCCTCTATATGGCTGAAGTACAATTCTTATGAGCTGTGTCTTTCTCTATTATTGGATTGTAACTCTTGTCACTCCTAATCCTTCCTGTGCTATAAGATGTTTATATGCTTATGTGGATGGTACCGATTTACACCACTGTTGGTGTTATGTTACACTGTATATTTTCTTAAGAGTATAATAAAAATACTTTTAAAACGAAAAAAAAAAAAAATATAGTACCAATAAAACTGGCACCTTATCCCTTAGTTTCCAAAATAGGGTAACTTTTTGTGAGCTTCTACTGTAAGGGTGTATCAGGGGAGGCTTCAAATGGTGCATGTCATCTAAAAACCAGTTCAGCGTAGAGCCCCTAGAGTCCCTGAGGTGCTGGCAAACCCTGATAGGCAGCCCCCAACTTCAGCTGCACCAGTAGTTCCCCCTTTCACCGCCCAGTCTGGAGTTTGGGTTGAGACAGCTCAGATCGGTTCGGCACTGGGATCTTTTGGATATCTTTCTAGGTGGTTCAGAGGTTGAGCTGTCTGACTCAGGGTTCTCTGTTGTTTGTTTTTCGGATACAGGTGTAAATAGTGAGGCCCGACTCGGGTGGCTTTTGGGGTTCCTTGTCTGCAGAGAAGGGGTCACAGTTCCTCGTTATCCTTTAAATACTGAATGTTTTGTTTGCTAAATCCCAGTTTTTGTTCAGAAACTGGGATTGGTTTTGTTATTCTGTATTGGTCATCCTTCTTATACAGGTGTGTTGTTTTGTAAATTTGTATCGAGATGGCCAAACAGGGGGGTACTAGGAAGGGAAAGTTGGCAAACACTCATACAGTATCTGTTTCTCCCTCATCTACGAAGGGGCAGAAATCTAAACAGCTTCTGATAACTGGCATAACGAGGCAGACTAGCTCTCCTAAAAACTTATCACAGTATGTGCACCACAATACGCAAAAGGAGAAATCAAGTCTCTCATTTCATAGTGAGGAGCTGGTTGGGTTGGGAACCTTGGGTAAAATGGCGGATGATCTATTTATCTCGGGTGAGGCGGAATCTCAAAACTATCAGTCCAAGCAGGAGCAACCACCTAGTTTAAGTGATATCTTTTTAGAGATAAAAAAATGTAATTCCACAATTTTGGATCTCTCCATGCAAATGTAAAAACACCAAGTTGGAGCTCACATCACCATACACCACCGAGGAGCACGGACACAGAACCGGAACCAAGGCTGAGAAATAGCGAAAAAAGTAGATTGTCCAGCTTCACCTCGCAGTGCATATTTTATTAGGAACGTGCTTAAATACCAAACATCAGGCTCATTTTAGCAACGTGTTTCGGATCAATATATATGACTGACAAATCTTATATACAGAGTAAAAGCAGTGATTCAGCTGTGGATTATTAATTGGCAATTAGACTGCTTTCACCCCACCCACAGCATATACCACTGAGACACAGGAACAGAACTGCATGAGAAGAAGAGAAAAAAAAAATGGGCGGCCTGAAGGAGTCAGTGGGGTTTGCTTTGGGCTGATGTCTAGAAGTATAAGAAGATGGAGGAAGTTGAGAAAATGGTTACACAAGTAAAGGACACCTTGCAGAATGTAGTTAAGCAGAATCAGGAGTTAATAATGGAAGGAAAGGAAATAAGGAAGAAACTTGTTGATATAGAGAATAGATCAAGGAGGCTTAATTTACGATGTGTAGGCCTGCCCAAGGGTGTGGAGTGTCAAGATTAAATTAGCTTTGTCCAAAATTGGCTCAGAGATAAACTAGGTCAAGACATTTCTGGTTGCAACGATTTTGTTCAGCGGGCCCACAGAGTTCCCTTTAGACCACCTCCCCCTGGGGAGAGACCTAGAGTCATGTTGATAAATGTGCTGATGTCCAAAGACAAAGATGAAATTATGTGCAGAATTAGGAAAAAGGGAAACTTGGACTTTAATGGTACAGTGGTTATGATCTTTCCGGATTACGCTAGAGAGACGATGAAGGGAATAAAATACTCTATAATGTTTCCTGCTAAATTACGTATTGTAAGGGAAGATAGGGTTTGGTTTTGTGATTATCCGGAAGAAGCTAGGGATTGGGTAGCCAAGAATACTTAAGTTTTTATATATATTCTGAAATTGTGGGGGGGAGTATAATGCGTGGTTAGAGTACTAGAAGTGAGGTGTTTTTTTTGGTCCATCTCTCCTCCTTCTCTCGGCTTTGCCTTCCCCCTCTCCTCCGCTCCCCCTCTCACACGGGTGACAGGAATGTGGTGTGCTAAGGGTTCTTACACATAGTAATAAGCGCTGAATTTATATGCGTATACTCTCATGGAACATTAGAGGCTTAGGAACAGGAACTAAGAGGCTAGCGGTCTTTAACTTGCACCTCCATTGAAAAACCATGGGTCCAATATGCGTATCATTCGACTTTCTCCTCATACTCCAAAGGGGTCAGTGTTCTGATCCACAGATCTATGAATATACAGATAAACGAGGCGATAATAGATCCTGAAGGACGTTTTCTCTGGAATAATAAACTATGGCTTCTTGTGGCTGTATATATCCCCCCTCCTTTTTCTCCTATTGTTTTGTTAAAAATTCACGAACTCGTGATGAATCAAATTAATTGGGCACTTTTGATTGTTGGTGATTTTAACACGGTTTTGGATGGAACTTTGGACAGATGTAGGGTTGGGGAACTTAAAAAGGGGCTTACAGGATCAAAAATTAGTAAGTATATTTTAGAATTTGGATGGCTCGATATTTGGAGATGTCTCTATCCGCTGAAAAGGAGTTTTTCATGTTTTTCAAAAACACATAGGGTATTTTCACATATTGATTTAGCACTAGTTAATGAAGGTGCACTTCATCATATTAACAATGTCAAATACTCCCAGAGAGGGGTGTCAGATCACTGTCCTTTATTAGTGGATTTGAGGGAGGAGGTTTTAGGAAATACAAATAGGTGGAAAATAAATGTAAAGGTTTTGGATGTTAAAAAAGCACAGGAGAAAATTCAGGAAAGGGAGGAGTTTTTCGTAAGAAACAAGGGATCCGCCCCTGTGGACATTGTTTGGGATACGGTTAAGGCATTCCTTAGAGGGCTACTCTTAAAGCATATAGTTAGGCAAAAAAAGAGCCGAGATAAATATATCAGAGAACTGGAGAAAATGGTCTTTACTAAAGAGCAAGATTTTATCAGAGATCCCAAACTAGATTTGGCTGCAACACCAAAATAAGTTAGATGATGTGTATCTCCTACAAGCATAGAGGAAAAAAACTAAATCAGGTATGTTCCAACTATGTACAAGGCCATCTCCCTGGTAAAAGGTTAGCCGCCCTGATTAATGCCCAAAAACCTCAAAATTTTATCTTTGGTTTAAAAAATCTACAGGGTCAGGTATGTAGTGATGACATAGACAAGGTTTTACTCGCTAAAGACTTTTTCGAAGATATGTATAAAACTGAATTTTCGGGAGAGTTAAAAGATGTTAAGGGTTTCCTGAATCAGATAAATGTGGGACTTCTGGAGGGGGAGCAGTAGGAGGCTTTGGAGGCCCCGATATCGGTTCGGGAAATAGACATAGTCCTTAAGTCATTAGCATTAAACCAATATGCGGGTCTAGATGGACTCCCCTATGAGATTTATGTTATGCTTAAGAAGGTTTTCTCCAGGAGATTGTGGGAAATGTGGAATTATTCAAAAGAAAGGGGTCTTCTTCCTGAGTCTTTGAGGGAGGCAATTATTATTTTAATTTTGAAGGAGCGAAAGGACCCTAGTCTATTGGACTCATATCGCCCGATTTCCGTAATAAATTCAGATTGCAAGATACTATCTAAAATTCTGGCCGGCAGACTAAAGACGGTCATTACTACAATTATTCATGAAGATCAAACCGGATTTATTCCGGGGAAATTTACTTAGATTAATATCAGGAGGTGTTATCTGAATATGCAGTTGAAGTCGGACAATGTGGGTCAGAGATTCCTGTTATCGATCGATGCCTCCAAGGCCTTCGATACAGTAGAATGGCCCTTTCTCTTTGAGACCCTGGGAAAATTGGGGTTTGGACCACATTGTTTTCAGTGGATTAAGTAGTTATATTCTGATATAAGAGCTAGAGTAGCCCTTAATGGTCTGGTTTCAGAGTCATTTTGGATTCAGAGAGGGGGTACGGCAAGGATGCCCTTTTCCCCTCTGCTATTCGCAATTGCTTTGGAACCTTTAGCATCTTTAATAAGACAGGACAAAGACATAGTTGGTTTTAAGTTTGGTTTGCATGAAGAAAAGATCGCGCTATACGCGGATGACCTGATGTTGTTTGTGGGCTCCCACGGATCTCTAGCAAGAATTTTGGAGGTGTTTGAAAAATATAGACTTGTAGCTGGTCTGAAAATAAATTGGGATAAGTCTACATGTATCCCCATAGACCCTCTAGGCAACTTTGTTCCTGCCCCTTTAAAAATTCAGCAAGGAGGAGTGAAATTTTTGGAGATAGTGGTGTCTGCACTACCAGGAGAATTCATTAATCAGAATGTAACTCTGATAAAGAAAATTAAAGATAAACTTAGGATATGGAAAAAGTTGCCGCTCTCCATGTCAGGACGGATAGCTTTGATTAGATTGTGTCTACTACCTCATATAAATGACATCTTATGGAATGCTCTGGTGGCAATCCCAGATAAAAAATTTAAGATACTGAAGGGGTTGCTGTCCGACCTGATCTGGAGAGGTTGGAGAGGTCGTAAACCGAGAATGCGACTTCAAAAGCTGAAATATCCCCCGAAGCAAGGAGGTTTGTCTATTCCGGATCTTAGGTTATATAGCTCGGCAGGCCAACTGAAGAACTGCTTAGATTGGGGGAATTCCCAACTACTTTGTTCTATCCTGCTTACCTATCCCCCGAGGCTGAGAGAGGTGGGTATATGCCAGCTTCTAGATGCAGGATTTCACCTTCAAAAATGGACAGATAAATCTCCAACTGATATATAAAATTTGGACTTCTTTGAAAAGGATGTGGGGAGCTCCAGACTTACATAAGGATACATTAATATGGAATAACCCCATCACAAAAGACCTGGTCAGGTTAGATATCTCAGTATGGAGTAAGAGAGGGATTTATAAACTGGGTCAGGTATGGAACAACAATAAGATGATTTCTTTTCAGGAGCTTAGCAGGGCGTATGATATTCCTGAATCTTTTATTTTAAATTATTATCAATTACAACATGCTCTGAAAAAAGAAGGAAGAAAATATGTGTTTTGTGTCTAAGAAGTTTTGGATGCTTTGGAATTCGTTTCAGAGTTGTATGAAATTGTAAGGAGTTTTCTTACCAATTCTGTCTTTTTTAATGTATGGCTAATAAAAATTATAAATAAAAAAAGAAATAAAAAAAATAGCAATGTCTGACCTCATAAAAAAAATTAACAAAATTGGGGATTTTTTTTTATAAATAAAGGTGACATATATTGACTCAGATGTATTACTATCATGAAATACTGTACAATGTGTCACAAGAAAACAATCTCTGAATGGCTTGGATAAGTAAAAGGGTTCCAAAGCTATTACCACTTAAAGTGACATATGTCAGATTTGCAAAATTAAGCCTGGTCAGGAAGGGAAATGGCCTGGATGTGAAGTGGTTAACAAATACAAGTCTACAATCTATAAATTCGAATATATCTTATTTATATCAATGCTTATAAATATACACTGACCAAAAATATAAATGCAACACTTTCAGTTTTTCTCCCATTGTGCATGAGCTGAACTCAAAGACTGAAACACTTTCTCCATACACAAAAGACCCATTACTCTCAACTATATTGTTCACAAATCTGTCTAAATCTTGTTAGTGAGCACTTCTCCTTTGCCAAAATAATCCATCCCACCTCACAGCTGTGGCATATTAAGTGCTGATTAGACAGCATAAATATTGCACAGGTGTGCCTTAGACTGCCCACAATAAAAAGCCACTCTGAAACGTGCACAGTTTTAGCTTACTGGGGGGGAGGTCAGAAAGCCAGACAGTATCTGATGTGGCCACCATTTGCCTCATGCAGTGCAACACATCTCTGTCGCATAGAGTTGATCCATCAAAATGTTGCGACATTTGTGGCATTGTGCTGTGTGATCAAACTGCACATTTCAGAGTGTCTATTATTGTGGGAAGTCTGAGGAACACCTGTGCAATATTCATGCTGTCTAATTAGCACCTTGATATGTCACACCTGTGAGGTGGGATGGATTATCTTGGCAAAGAAGAAGCGCTCATTAACACAGATTTAGACAGATGTGTGAGCAATATTTGAGAGTAATGGGTCTTTTGTGTATGTAGAAAATGTTTTAGATCTTTGAGTTCAGCTCATGCAAAATGGGAGCAAAACCAAAAGTGTCTCGCTTATATTTTTGGTCACTGTATATACATACAGACATACACCGCTATACAGTAACAACACTAGAAAACCTAACTACACTAACACAATACAGTACACAATTACAAACTCTATCTAAACATCACACTTACTCACACACGTAAATAGCAGCACACTGTCCCTATGGGATGACAAGGGGTTAAGTGCAATCTGGGGTAATGGTGGCGCTGCAAGGGTTAATGTAGGCCAGGAATCTGGGGTAAATTGGTGGTAGTGGGAATGGCACTGCAGGGGAACAGTGAAGGGGTTAATATTGCAGGGTTAACTGCAGGGAGATTAATGCAGGGCAGGGTATTTGAATGGGTTATCAACTGCTGGAAATTGCAGGTGTACAGTAGGAATGCAGGTGTTAATGCTGAATTGCAGAGGTTAATGGCAGGGGAATATTAGGGGTTATTGCAGGGATAGTAGGGATTGTGGTATAATGCTGAGGGTACAGCAGGGGTACAGAATAAACAAAGGGTTAATGTTTGTTGGTGGTACATATATGGATAGGGTTACTCAGCCAGTCCAGGGTGCCTCCAGGGGTTAATTGCTTGTTGTAGTGGATGATTCTCGCTTGTGGATGCTCGTCTTGCAGGTGTCGATTCTCTCTTGGGGCTGCTCAGCTCAACTGCAGAGTGCAGTGCAGCCAGACTATTTAAATCCTGCGGCGCTCACTCGTGCATGCCTGCAGGCAATTCCATGTGGGCTGGCGTGGTAATATGATGCGCTTCCAGGCGGGGGATGTTTTTATCCTCCTGTCTGTGAAGTAACCTCATAAATCCGGTCCTGTAATTACAGTGCCAGAGGTATGTGACATACAGGGGCAGGGGAACTGCAATTACAGTGCCGGAGATGTTTTATCAAAAGGCAGAGGATCTCTATTGATCCTATGTCCTTTGAAGTGACTGATATGCACTTGCAGGAGTATTACTCAGCTGGGGGGACACCCACGCTTGGGGACATAGTTTTGGCCATCAGAATAATATATATATATATATATATATAACCTGGGGGGAATTTGGGAGGATATATATATATATATATATACACACACACAAAAGCATGCGAATTTGATACATATTGGGCCCATACTGGCTATACAGGGCCCATATATATGTATATAATGGAGAAATATAAATATATATATATCTAATAAATTTAAATCTACCCCTTACCTCTACATAGACTATCAGTTCTTCACAGACATCTCCCTACTGTTTTAGAGAAAGAATATACCATATGGATAAGTGAAATTCTGTAGACCTTACTCATCTAGGCAATATCAAAATAAGTATTACTATTAGGGCACATGCAGACGACCGTTGCCCGACTGTGGCCGAATTATGGCCCGCATACAGGGTCCGCAATACACAGTGTGAAACAGTGAGGTGTTGTATCTGGGAAGGCAGGTATTTTCCTCCCAGCATTGATTTCCAGCCAGGTGATGTCAAATACCAGACCGGAGTAAAAGTGCCGGTCCGGGTTTTGACAGCACCTGGCTGTCCTTAAATAGGCAGCTGGGCTCAGCAGAGATGTCTCTGTTTTTGGGATCTGAAGCTTTGTGCCATGCTGGCGGGCTGAGAGCCGCATGCTGGGGAAACAGGCCCCCTAAAGCCTGCTGTGGACTACTGGAGGTAGAACTGCCAGCATGGTGACTTGTGTTATATGAACTTTCCATTGTGTGTGAATTAACACTAAGACTGCAAAGTTATGTGCTGTTTTGTGCAATTGCAAGTGTGAATAAACACTGATATTTGAGTTAATTTATATTTTGTCTCTGTACTGCATACGCTTACCCTACCACTTTATCTACCAGAGCGAAACCCCACAACGGGCTTCGGCCATGTGCACTCCGCACCACAGATCAAGGACCCATTCGCTTCAATGGGTCCGCAATCACGAAGATGTGGAACGGAGGTCGGAACCCCACGGAAGCACTATGTGGTGCTTCTGGCCGTGCCTCCGCACCGTAATAAAAGTACTGCATGCACTACTTTTTTTCATTGTGGACCGTCGGTTGAGAGAAACAAAACATTCAAAGCAGAATTTGGTCCAAATTTTTGGAAAACTTTGATTCAAAATGAATCTGAACTTTCTTGTGCCCTGACATAACGAATAAGATTTTCCTAAAATAGCGGCTGCAGGTGTTTTAAAGTGAAAGTTAAAAGCCCGGGAAGGCGAGATCACCTATAACGCTGTGCAGCCAGCCAATCCATAGATAGCCATCCCCTGTGATTTCACAGCCCTCTAAAACCCTCATCCTGCGCAGTTGGAGGTAATGGAAGACTAAGCCTGTGATGCTTAGGAATGAGGGAGTTTGAAACAGGAGGAGGTGGTCAACTGTGTCAGAGGTAGAGGACAGAGCAATAGGAGCATTTAACATATTCATTAGTGTTAAGAGAAACAAAACATTCAATGCAGATTTTGTTCCAAAGTTTAGGAAAACTGATTCAAAATGAATCTGAACTTTCTTGTGCTTTGAGGTAATGAATAAGGTTTTCCTAAAATGGCGGCTGCAGGTGTTATAAAGTGAAAGTTAGAAGCCCGGGAAGGCGAGATCACCCATAATGCTGTGCAGCCAGCCAATCCATAGATAGCCATCCCCTGTGATTTCACAACCCTTTAAAACCCTCAACCTGCTCAGTCTCTACCATTGTCCTGTGAACAGAGCTTAGGAAGAGATGTGGCAAGCGCTCATGCGCTAGGGACAGTATTGCTGAAAACAATTAATAGATTATTATTGGAGAGGGAGAGTGCAGGGAGACTAATTCTGCATCAGTTTTGTTCTCCCAGAGCCAGAATGTGGGTAGTAGCAGCAGCAACTATCCAGCCAAAAGTAGTATTAGGCCACCATTTTCCTTGGCTTTGGAAAGTTACATTATCATTCAGGAGGAAGAGTATGAGATTGTGGATTGGATGGCTCACTCCTCCTTTCAATTGTAGCACAATAATATGGATGTGAGTTCTGAGTCTGACACCATGCCCTGGAACCAGGGTTCACGGCATTCCTCCTGCTGCTCCTCATTGCAGCATTTGAGAAGGCTTTCACTGGAGTCCTTTTTGTCTTCACTGCCCCTTCTTGCCATTTCTTTTTCCTACCACATCCTACTGTAGTCAGTCAAGAGAGTCTCCCTGTTTACGGCTTCTGTAAAAGCAGCCACTGTTTGGGCTGCCCTGAGAAGGAGGTTCAAGAAGAGGCTGATGACCTGATGCATGTTGGTGGTGGCAATAGTGGCACCCGTTACCGCGTTATTTGAGGTGGGAGCAGTGACAGTGGCAGTCGGAGCAAATACTTAGCAAAGAATGGTGAAGGGTCCAAGGAACGCACAAAATATATCACAGTCTGATAAAAGTTGCAGGGAGGGAGAGTACTCCAAGGATGATTGTGTGTTGGGCAAGATGTGGCAACTGAATAGGGATGCCGGAAAGGAGGAGGAGATATCTGAGTAGATGGTTGGTGTTCACGGTAGCAATTTAGAGTGGATGCAATGTAGGGGAAAACCTCCCAAAGACCTACAGGGCTATATCTGCTTATATTGTGGTCAGCTTGGGAACTGGCGATGACGTTAATACTTTTAGGGTACCTGCCAGACTTGCCAGACTGAGACCAAGCTCAACTTCCACTAGATGTGTGCAAGCAACTCCCGTATGGCATTTTTTTCTCCCAAAGGCTAGCACACAAAACCAC
This sequence comes from Bufo gargarizans, assembly GCF_014858855.1. Taxonomy (NCBI): domain Eukaryota; kingdom Metazoa; phylum Chordata; class Amphibia; order Anura; family Bufonidae; genus Bufo; species Bufo gargarizans. The sequence continues at coordinate 225,556,816 of NC_058081.1, read as the reverse complement.
AGCCATGTGCAAGATCTGCAGGATTAAAATAAGTCTTGGGAGTTCAAACACAAACATAAACAACAGAGCTCTATTGCAACACATGAGGTGGCTCACCAAATTCTTTGGGAAAATACAACTGGTCAGCATTCACAATCAGAACAAGTCTGTCCTCCTTCTCCTGGTCCTCTTTGTGGCAGCCAACTCGCATTGCCAAGCATTACAGTGTCACAATCATAAGCTTCTTCTTCTCCTGCTAAGACGACTCCTCCTCCTTTTACACTACCCGATCGTGAGAAATCCATAACGGAATGTGTGGCTATGAAAAAACTTTTTTTGATTTTCTTGACTAGCAATTAGCTTGTCTTCAAGCTGAACCCCCACCTGGCCAAGCAGCTGACAGTTCAGTTTCTGCCATACCATTTAGTAGGTCCTTGTACTCTCATGTGAAGGAAAATGTTTGCAGTTACTTGCAATTCTTGTCTTTCACAGGCCATGGAGTCAATGTTTTTATGGTAACATGGTAGCAACAAGCCAGCAGCCCATCAACAGAGCCAGGTAGTTTTGACCTCCTATCTTGTGTTGGCCTGGCCCCCACACCAGGCACTTACCCACCTTCTCCACCTCCTCCGTCATGGACACTCTGCCGTCCCAAACAGCAGCAGGGCACAGAGTATCTCCCACTCACCCCCATTTCTATCACATATGTTAAGTTAAACTTTGCCATGCAGTGTTAGATCTGATTGGCTTGACTGAGAGTAGACACAAATGCAAGTAGTTGCTAAAGTACACCAATCAACAAACATCCTGCCGACTGTCACCCTACTGACTCCAACTGGGCAAGATGGTCAGCGACAATGAATGCAGTCACTCTGAACCTGGGGAAATAACAAGTGTTCCCTGCATGGCACATATGATTAGCTTAGTCCTGCAATGCTTTTAAAAAAAAGTATACTGGCTTGCCCAAGGTGCTGTCAATGTCTAGGAGACAGTCCCTCTTTTCAGCCATTCTTATGTGGCAAGGAACACTCTCCTGGACATGCAACAACAGAACCATGTGCAGCTATACCACTTAATTAAACTCACTGGAATTCAACCTTGCACATGCTAGAGCGTCTGTATGAGCAGTGGAAAGCTGTGAAAGATTTTGTCATGCACCAGACCATCTCAATAGGGAGCATGTGTTGTTTCCTGGCTGAGCAGTGGCAGCTCATGCCGTTCATGCTGCAGCTCTTCCCCCTCATATTTATCTTAGAACAGGTGCTGACACATCTTGCTGTCTGCCCTGTACCTGCTGGGGAACCACAAGGAGGAAATTCCATGTTTCTGTAGCCTGCTCTCCCTGAATTTATTGGAAGCCATTTGGCACAAGGAGTGGTAAAATACAGAGTGGGCTCAGCATGCATGTGGAGTCTGCATTCCCTGAATTTAATGGAGGCCATTGTGGCTCAAAAAGAGGTATAATACAGTGTGGGTTCAGCATGTACAGTATGTGGAACCTGCATTTAGTGAAGGCTAGTATGGTACCAAAGAAGGTAGTATTTGGTGTAGGTTCCTGTCCTAAAAAGATTGCCTTGTCATTGGTGAACAGGCACAAATAATGTTGTACAAAATGTACGGCATTTGCTAAGAATCTCACATTTATAATGTAGCATTAGTACATTTTCTATAGTGAGTATGGCACTATTGCATTTACTCGATTTTTGTGTTTGCACATCGCTGTTTCCTTGTGTTTGTTTTTGCCTTTGTGCTTTCAGCCATAGCATTGGGATATGCTAACTAACCCCCTTTTTAAAAATAATTTTTGGATGCCTCAACAATGTACTTTTTTTCCATAACACAGTGTGTGTTTAAATGCTGCGTGCCCCCAATAAGGGACAATTTTTGGAAGCTTTGGAATATGAAAAAACAACACGATGTGCGGTATGTTTTTAAGCACACTGTTCTTTAACACCATTTAACACCGTTAAACATGCATTTATCCATATCTATCTATGTCAGTGTCATGTAGACATGGTTTACAATTGCTGTCATTGCATTCAAGAGCTTAGGGAGGGGGGAGGAGGTGGAGAAAAAGCAGAAATTCATAAAATAATGAACAAAAAGAGATCACAATTTCCGAAACAATTCTAGTTCTGGGTGACTAGAGGGTGTTATATACCAATTTCAAGGGCAATTGGAGACAGGTTCACTCATCTCCATCAATGACCACATGCTATATTTTGATTAATTTATTTTTTACTATTTTCAGATAGTTGAAGCAAAATAATTAAAGATATATTTTTTTTATGCTTACTGATGGTCTATCTTTAGGATAGGTCATCAAAGTGTGATCAGTATGGGCCAACCAACCAGAACCACTACCATTAAGCACATTGATGGGTCTACATCCAACCTGGAACTGCAGTTTAGTCCTATTAATTAGTTTAGCTTCATTTGTATTTTTTTATGTCTTGCAGTGTACACAGATTAATAGCCCCACTCTCATGGATATCTATGGTTTGTTCAAGATGCTGAACAGTTAAACAAGTCCATGGCTTGCATGATACATCCAAGGGGAATCTTCAGTTTCATTCAGAAGTATCCCCATTTTTATGATCCAGGAATAGGACATCTCACCAGGTCTTAGGACATCTCACCAGAAGGCACCACTGTAAGTTTTAATGGAAGAGCTTTCCAGCTGTGGAGTAACCTTCCTGAGAAGGGTAATCCCACTCACCAGAATCTTACACCTGTTATTTTTCTAGGTGGCCTTAATGATTAGACGTTATAATGGCCCTGATGTGTTTCCCCCTTGAGATAAACAAGGGGACTCTTAAGTATGACTTGATAGCTCTAAGAAAAGGATTTCCTTTACTAAATATCCCTAAATATCCCTTACTTTCAGTAAGATGCTGACACTCATAATTTGCTAGTCTGTGTGCAAGCCGCTCTGGTCAGGCCCACTCAAAAAGGCCCCCCTTAATTTCCATTCACTACTCACCATAGTAATAAAATATATAACTGGTCCAAATATCAGTCATTCAGACAGTCTCCTCCCCATAGGTGAATCATCAAGTCACTGTGATAAAATGTAGTCCATAGCACGTGGGCACAGAATAGTCATGCCAAGATCCAAGATTAATAGCCTCAGTGTTCTAATGATTTCATAGCTCACCCACAGCAGTCCATTCACTAGAGGTCAGAAGGTGTATAAACATGCAGGTCCCCATAATCCTATGGCACATGTGTAAGCTATCAGTACATGTGCTGAATATTGAATGGCATCTGTTTACCCATTGCTAGACTAAAGTCAGTGTTGGCTCGGGTCATTCAACTGCATGCACCGGATCTACAAAAATATATTCAATACAGGAAAGGGTAGTAGGGACAATATGCGAGGACAGATGTCATATATTCGATAAAACAGTTAACTATATAACCAATCTCTTTTTAAACATCTAATAAATGTGCACGCTACACAGGCTCCAAACCTTACCATGCCTATTGGTTTCCTATCAAGTCAGGTGCTGTGCTGTTTTAGAAGTTGATCATGGCTATAGGCTAACTGTCTCTATCTCCTCTTACAGAATGTAATTGATGCAGCGTCATGTAGTACTTCCCACCATGGTTTCAACAAAATTGACATTATCTCAAAGGAGATTTCATCCTATGTGGCAATTAGTGTTGAGCGAAGTGAAGGATCCCAAAGGGAATTTGAACCCATGCACCACTAGTCATTTCTGGATATGTAGGCACCTAAAGTTTATGAAAAATTTGATTTGCAATGATTCCGAATTGACTTGTGCTTTGTCTTTTTCTTAAAATGGCATCCATTCCACACATGTTACAAATTGAAAGTAAAAAGCCCTGAAAACATGAGATCCCACATAATGCCGTGCAGACAGAAAATCCACAACTAGCCAGCCCCTGTGATGTCACAGCCCTTTAAAAGCCTCATCACTGTAAGCTGAGCATAGGGAGAGATGTGATAAGCACTAGAGACAGTGTTCAAGAAAGCTTTTAATTGTAGAATATTGTGCAGGGCCAGCACAATGACAGCGTAGAGAGATTGTAGGGGCAGTTTTCATACACTGTAGGGAGAGCATAGGAAAACTGTAGAGACAGGCCAGAGATAGTGCAGGGACTGTAATTGGTAGCTGAAAGGATCCATAGGAGATAGCACAGTTTGCATCAATCCCTGTGTAGGGCACAGATCTATCTAATTTAATGGTATCCACCTTGTTTAAGATAGAAAAAAAATCCATTAGTCCTTGCTTCTCAAATTGAGGCGAATACCCTGTCTTGTTCTACTGTTATTGAGGTGTCCACATTGTTTAATAGATAAACAATTCTATTATGCCTTGATTCTCAAATTGGGATGAATAACCTATCTCCTTCAAATGTTATTGGGTGTCCACCTTGTTTAATAGATAATTCCATTACGCATTGATTCTCAAATTGGGGTGAATAACCTGTCTAATTCTACTGGGGTGTGGACCTTGCTTAACCCCTTAACCCCTTAAGGACTCGGCCCTATTTCACCTTAAGGACTTGGCCATTTTTTGCAAATCTGTCCAGTGTCACTTTAAATGCTGATAACTTTAAAACGCTTTGACTTATCCAGGCCATTCTGAGACAGATTTTTCTGTACTTCATGACACTGGTAAAATGAAGTAAAAAAGAAAAAATACTTTTTATTTATAAAAAAATACCAAATTTACCAAAACTTTGTAAAAAATTGCAAATTTCCAAGTTTCAATTTCTCTACTTCTATAATACATAGTAATACCTCCAAAAATAGTTATTAATTTACATTCCCCATATGTCTACTTCATTTTTGGATCATTTTAAGAATGATATTTTATTTTTTGGGATGTTACAAGGCTTAGAAGTTTAGAAGCAAATCTTTTCAGGAAATTTTTAAAAACCCAATTTTTAGGGACCAGTTAAGGTCTGAAGTCATTTTGCGAGGCTTACATAATAAAAAAAACACCCAAAAATGACTACACTCCTCAAGGTATTCAAAACTGATTTTTAAAACTTTGTTAACCCTTTAGGTGTTTCACAAGAATTAATGGAAAATAGAGATACAATTTCAAAATTTCCCTTTTTTGGCAGATTTTCAATTTTAATAATTTTTTTCCAGTTACAAAGCAAGGGTTAACAGTCAAACCAAATTCAATATTTATGGCCTTGGTTCTGTAGTTTACAGAAACACCCCATATGTGGTCGTAAACTACTGTACGGCAGGGGGCAGAAGGAAAGGAATGCCATACGGTTTTTAAAAAGGCAGATTTTGCTGGACTTGTTTTTTTGACACCATGTCCCATTTGAAGCCCCCCTGATGTACCCCTAGAGTAGAAACTCCAAAAAAGTGACCCCATCTAAGAAACTACACCCCTCAAGGTATTCAAAACTAATTTTACAAACATTGTTAACACTTTAGGTGTTCCACAAGAATTAATGGAAAATAGAGATACAATTTAAAAATTTTAACTTTTTTGGCAGATTTTCCATTTTAATAATTTTTTTAAACTTTTACAAAGCAAGGGTTAACAGCCAAACAAAACTCAATATTTATGGCCCTGATTCTGTAGTTTACAGAAACACCCCATATGTGGTCGTAAACAGCTTTACGGGCACACGGCAGGACGCAGAAGGAAAGGAATGCCATACGGTTTTTGGAAGGCAGATTTTGCTGGACTGGTTTTTTTGACACCATGTCCCATTTGAAGCCCCCCTAGAGTAGAAATTCCAAAAAAGTGACCACATTTTAGAAACTATGGGATAGGGTGGCAGTATTGTTGGTACTAGTTTAGGGTACATATGATTTATGGTTTCTCTATATTACACTTTTTGTGAGGCAAGGTAACAAGAAATAGCTGTTTTGGCACCGTTTTTATTTTTTGTTATTTACAACATTCGTCTGACAGGTTAGATCTAGTGATGTCCCGAATAGTTCGCCGGCGAATAGTTCCCGGCGAACGTTGCTTGTTCGTGTTGGCCACTGCGGGCGAACATATGTGATGTTCGGTCCGCCCCCTATACATCATCATTAAGTAAACTTTGACCCTCTACCTCACAGTCAGCAGACACAATCCAGCCAATCAGCAGCAGCCCCTCCCTCCCAGACCCTCCCACCTCCTGAACAGCATCCATTTTAGATTCATTCGGAAGCTGCATTCACAGTGAGAGGAGGGAGAGTGCTGCTGCTGCTGATTCAATAGGGAAAGTGTTAGATAGGGCATTGTTCTGTGTCCACAGACTCATCTGCTGTAAGAACAGCGTCCTGACAGCACCCCAAAAAGCCCTTTTCAGGGCTGGTACATCAGTGTGCTTTTTTTATATATATATATTTATATATATATATATATATATATATATATATATTGCAGTTGCCTGGCTGCCCGTGTGTGAGAGGCTACACACATACATACTGTATTGTGGCCACTGGCTAGTGGCTAGGCTTCCACTCATACTGTTACAGGGTGTCATTCACTCAAATACCTTGCAGATAAAAAAAAATTATATTTAAAATTTTTCGGTGATATAATCACATTTGCAAGCCCGTGTGTGTCAGGCCCACACATACTGTATTGTGGCCACTGGCTAGTGGCTAGGCCTCCACTCATACCATTACAGGGTGTCATTCACTCAAATACCTTGCAGATAAAAAAAGATTATATTTAAAAATTTTCTGTGATATAATTAAATTTGCAAGCCCGTGTGTGTCAGACCAACACAGACTGTACTGTGCCCACTGCCCACCACTTATATAGGTTGGCACAGTACCTTGCATGCATAGTACCACTTCTCATTAAAAAACAGGCAGAGCCAGGCCACCCCGCAGGGGCCGTCGTGGTCGTGGTGCTGTGATTTCCACTGGCCCTGGAATAATGCCCAGTGTTCAGAGGCCACGTACCCTGAACCCAAAAAATTCGGAGAAAATAGTTGACTGGCTTACACAGGACACCCAATCTTCAACAGCTTCCGCTAAGAACCTTGACGCACCATCCTCCTCCAGCTCAGCTTTGATCACCTGCTCTCAAGTTACCACTCTCCCGCCCGCCACCACCACCACCACTACCACCACAGCCGCTTCACTTGATCCCTCAGAGGAGTTATTTACACATCAGTTGTATGAAATTAGTGATGCGCAACCATTATTGCCAGGGAATGTAGATAACAGGAATATGTCTTAGTCAGGCAGCATTACACACATGGACGTACAGTGTGATGATGATGATGTCGTACCCGCTGCTGCTTCCTTTGCTCAAGTGTCAGATACAAGTGAAGTGGTTGATGATGACGATGTGTCCGTGGATGCCACGTGGGTGCCTGCTCGAAGAGAAGAAGAGGGGGAAAGTTCAGAAGGGGAGACAGAGAGAAGGAGGAGACGAGTTGGAAGCAGGGGGAGGTTGTCGCAAGGAGCTAGTGGCACAGTCAGACAGCATGTATTGGCACCCGGGGGAAGCCAGACAGCACGCCAATTAACGCATGCTGTTGCCACCACCAGAATGCCATAATTGCAAAGCTCAGCGGTGTGGCATTTTTTTTTTGTGTGTCTGCCTCTGACAACAGTGATGCCATTTGCAACCTGTGCCAAAAGAAACTGAGTCGTGGCAAATCCAACACCCACCTAGGTACAACTGCTTTGCGAAGGCACGTGATCGCACATCACAAACGCCTATGGGATAAACACATGATGACGAGTAGAAGCAGCACACAAGCTCAAAGCCACTATCCTCCTCCTGGTCCAGCATCTTCAGCCACGTCAACCACTGCTGTCCTCCTTGCCCCCTCTCAACCACCCACCACTCCGCCTCTCACCTTCAGCAGTTCCATCTTATCTGCCAACAGTCAGGTGTCTGTAAAGCAAATGTTTGAGCGTAAGAAGCCAATGTCACAGAGTCACCCCCTTGCCCGGCGTCTGACAGCTCGATTGACAGAACTCTTAGCCCGCCAGCTTTTACCATACCAGCTGGTGGAGTCTGAGGCCTTCAAAAAATTTGTCGCTATTGGGACACCACAGTGGAAGGTACCCGGACAATTTTTTTTTTCAAATAAGGCAATCCAAAATCTCTACTCATTGATTGAAAAGGAAGTCATGGCATTTCTGGCATACAGTGTTGGGGCAAGGGTCCATCTGACCACTGATACCTGGTCTGCAAAGCACGGTCAGGGCAGGTATATCACCTACACTGCGCATTGGGTCAACCTGCTGACGGCTGCCAAGCATGGAATGCAGCGGAGTTGGTGACACCGCCATGACTTGCAGGCAGGCCTACTGCCACCTCCTCTACTCCTCCTACTCCATCCTCTTCCATAACCTCCTCGGCTGAGTCCTCTTCTGCTGTGGCGTCTGGCTGCACATCAACTGAATCCCCCCAGTCTCCAGGGGCTATTCCACATCCCGGATACTACAGTGTCACGCTGTCTTGGGGTTGACTTGCCTGAAAGCAGGGAGCCACACCGGACCAGCACTCCTGCGGATCAGTGGCTGACCCCGCACCAACTGGAGAATCGGCAAAGTGGTGTGTGACAATGAAAGCAATTTGTTGGCGGCATTGAATTTGGGCTAGTTGTCACATGTGCCGTGCATGGCACATGTGTTGAATCTCATCGGACAACGCTTTGTGTCTAAGTACCCAGGCTTACAGGACGTCCTCAAGCACGCCAGAAAGGTGTGTGGCCATTTCAGGCGTTCCTACATGGCCATGGCGCACTTTTCAGACATTCAGCACCGAAACAACATGCCAGTAAGGTGCTAGATTTGCGACAGCCCGACACGTTGGAATTCAACACTCCTAATGTACTGACCGCCTGCTCCAACAAGAAAAAGCCATCAACGAGTATTTGTATGACCTGGGTGCTAGGACAGCCTCTGCGGAGCTTGGAATTTTTTTGCCACGTGACTGGACGCTCATGCGCAATGCCTGTAGGCTCATGCGTCCTTTTGAGGAGGTGACAAACCTAGTCAGTAACACAGAAGGCACCATCAGCGACCTCATCCCATTTGTTTTCTTCCTGGAGTGTGCCCTGCGAAGAGTGCTGGATCAGGCTGTAGATTAGCGTGTCGAGGAAGAGGAAGAGGGAGGTGTGGTCACCATCACCACCAGAAACAGCCTTGTCATTATCGCTTGCCGGACCTGCGGATTATGAGGAAGAGGAGTCAGAGGAGGAATGTGGCTTTGAGGAGGAGGAAGACCAACCACAGCAGGCATCCCAGGGTGCACGTTGTTGTCACCTATCTGGGACCCGTGGTGTTGTACGTGGCTGGGGGGAAGAACAGACCGTCAATGACATCAGTGAGGAGGAGGACCGGGAATTGAGTAGCTCGGCATCCAACCTTGTGCAAATGGGGTCTTTCATGCTGTCATGTCTGTTGAGGGACCCTCGTATAAAAAGGATGAAGGAGAATGACCTGTACTGGGTGGCCGCGCTACTAGATCCCCGGTATAAGCAGAAAGTGGCGTAAATGTTACCAAATTACTGGAAGTCAGAAAGGATGCAGCAGTTCAAAACCAAATAAAAAAAATATGCTTTACACAGCTTATAAGGGGGATGTCACAGCACAACGGGAATCTAACAGGGGAAGAGGGGAAAGTAATCCTCCTCCTACCACGACCACGCGGGCAAGGACAGGACGCTTTACAGACATGTTGTTGATGGAGGACATGCAGAGCTTTTTCAGTCCTACCCATCGCCACAGCCCTTCGGGGTCCACCCTCAGAGAACGACTCGACCAACAGGTAGCAGACTACCTCACCTTAACTGCAGATATCGACACTCTGCTCAGAGGAGCGATAAACCCCTTGACTACTGGGTGTGCAGGCTTGACCTGTGGCCTGAACTATCCCAGTTTGCGATAGAACTTCTGGCCTGCCCCGCTTCTAGTGTCCTGTCAGAAAGGACCTTCAGTGCAGAGGAGGCATTGTCACTGACAAAAGAAGTTGCCTCGGTCAAAAAAATGTTGATTACCTCACCTTCATTAAGATGAATGAGGCATGGATCCCGAAGGGACTGACAGTGGGGGATATGTTTGACTAACAAAAGGCCTGATGACATGCCTTGGCTTCAAAATGGTCCCCACACTGCTGTATTTAATGTCTGCATAACGGATGACTTTTGTGAATTCTCTGCCACCAACTAGGGTTCAAGCCGCAATGTTTTAGTCACCTTTCTGCCTGGAAAACATACATTTTTCCGTACGCTGCTACAGCAGCGGCTGGAACAATACCAAACTTTTCAGGCACGTGTACATGCCTAATTTTTCTGGCCTTTAGTGCTGCACTGTGGCTGCAAAAACAAAACAAAAAAAAGGCACATACATATGTCAATTCCCCTACGTGATCGGTACCTTGTTGTGGTGAAGGGGCTTGCGTATCACAATGAAGCGATCATCACCTCTATGAGTGTGTTGGTAATGTTGCCACACCCCAGATAAGGCCGTTGCTTCATTATGATCAGACTAAAAGCGATCGGCTGGATAATTTGTCATAGAAAAAACATTATTTATTTTAATTTTTTGAAGTTGTATGGGTTTTTAATACATAAAATAAAAAAAATCATAATAAAGTCTCTTAATAGTTTATTAGAAATAATGCAGACAATTTAAAAAATCCCCATCAATTCCAATACAAAGCAAGTACAGAGCTCAGAACAAAATTATTTCAGGATGTCGTTAATTCGACAATGATTAATCAATTCGACACACGTCCCCGGATAGGGGACGTAACAGGGATTAAACTGATGAGAATAGTAATACAGAAAATACAACTCATATCGGGTGTGATAGTAAATTGCACGGCGCAGAAGCAGTGACCGTGGCGTGGATTCAAACAAAAGGGAGGGAGCCAGTGTTTTTTAATCATCTCCCCGTTCGAAAAATCAATTTAATAAATGGACCCCAGATTGGGGACATCACGTAACAGGGATTAAACTGATGAGAATAGTACTACAGAAAATACCACTCATATCGGGTGGGACAGTAAATTGCACGGCGATGACGCCGTGACAGTGGCGTGGATTCAAACAAAGGGGAGGGAGCCAGCATTTTTTCAACCATCTCCCCATTCGAAAAATCAATTCAATTCACCTTTCGGGGACCCTTGGTGTTGTACGTGGCTGGGTGGAGAAAGAAACCTTCAATGACATCAACGGGACATGGCTAGCTTGGTATTCAACCTTGTGCAAATGGGAAGTTTGCTGTTGGGCAAATGGACTGTTTGCGGTTGTTTGTGGTGCATTAAAAGGGGAGTTTGGTCTGTCAATGTCTGTGAAGCCGGCGTAACCCTTACACTACCTGATCGATACAACATCATACCTCATCGTATACACACACTGGATGTTTTAAACCATGTTGTTCAAAAAAAATTAGGATTGTTAGGTGATTTATGCCCTTTATGGATTAAAATCCAACTCTGCGTCAACTATCAAATTTTCCAAGGGAGTTTTGCCATGGATCCCCCTCCGGCATGCCACAGTCCTGGTGTTAGTCCCCTTGAAACAACTTTTCCATCACAACTGTGGCTAGAAAGAGTCCCTGTGGGTTTTAAAATTCACCTGCCTATTGAAGTCAATGGCGGTTCGCCCGTTCGCGAACACTTGCAAAAATTCGTGTTCGCCTTTCGCGAACAGAAAATTTTATGTTTGCGAAATCTCTAGTTATATCATGTGATGACGCCGTGACAGTGGCTTGGATTCAAACAAAGGGGAGGGAGCCAGCGTTTTTTCAACCATCTCCCCATTCGAAAAATCAATTCAATTCACCTTTCGGGGACCCTTGGTGTTGTACGTGGCTGGGTGGAGGAAGAAACCTTCAATGACATCAACGGGACATGGCTAGCTTGGTATTCAACCTTGTGCAAATGGGAAGTTTGCTGTTGGGCAAATGGACTGTTTGCGGTTGTTTGTGGTGCATTAAAAGGGGAGTTTGGTCTGTCAATGTCTGTGAAGCCGGCGTAACCCTTACACTACCTGATCGATACAACATCATACCTGATCGCATACACACACTGGATGTTTTAAACCATGTTGTTCAAAAAAAATTAGGATTGTTAGGTGATTTATGCCCTTTATGGATTAAAATCCAACTCTGCGTCAACTATCAAATTTTCCATGGGAGTTTTGCCATGGATCCCCCTCCGGCATGCCACAATCCTGGTGTTAGTCCCCTTGAAACAACTTTTCCATCACAACTGTGGCTAGAAAGAGTCCCTGTGGGTTTTAAAATTCACCTGCCTATTGAAGTCAATGGCGGTTCGCCCGGTTCGCCCGTTCGCGAACACTTGCAAAAATTCGTGTTCACCTTTCGCGAACGGAAAATTTTATGTTTGCGAAATCTCTAGTTATATCATGTGATATTTTTATAGACCAGGTTGTCACGAACGCTGCGATACCTAATATGTATACTTTTTTATTTATTTATATAAGTTTTACTCAATGATTTCATTTTTGAAGCAAAGAAAATCATGTTTTAGTGTTTCCATAGTCTGAGAGCTATAATTTTTTTCAGTTTTTGGGCGATTGCCTTGAGTAGGGTATGATTTTTTGTGGGATGAGATTATGGTTTTATTGACACTATTTTAGGGTGCATGTGACTTTTTGATCGCTTGCTATTATACTTTTTATTATGTAAGGTGACAAAAAAGGGTTTATTTAGCACAGATTTTATTTTATACGGTGTTCATCTGAAAGCTTAGATCATGTGATATTTTTATAGAGACGGTCAATACGGACACGGCGATACCTAATATGTATACCTTTTTTTATTTATGTAAGCTTTACATAATAATATAATTTTTGATATGTTTGATATGTTTAGAAAGCAAATCGATATGGACACGGCGACACCTAATATGTATACTTTTTTCCCCCCTATTTTTTACCATTTTTTTTTTACTTTATTTGGGGATAATGACGTTTTTGGTTATTTTTACTTGAAACTTTTATTTATTTTGTGAGGAAAACTATATTTTTTCAACTTTTTTTTTCACTTTATTTTTTGTCCCACTTTTGGACTTGAACTTTTGGGGGTCTAATACCCTTTACAATGCATTCCAATACTTCTGAATTGGAATGCATTGGCTGTATGAGTAATTCTTTGTGTATTACTCATACAGCTTCCGGCCTCTGGAATTAAGGAGGCTGGATCTCACAGGCTCGTCACTGGAAGGCAGTGCTGATGCCTAAGGAAGGCATTGCGCAGCCTTCCATGCCATCCGGTCCCCCCTACAGCCGCATGGGCACCCGATGGCACCGCCGATCGCCGCCGCAAACCTCAGGTAAAGCCGCAAACCGCAGGACTGAATTGACCTGCGGTTTGCTGCGATCGCCGATGCGGGGTGGTCACATGACCCCCCCCCCCTCCCGGCGTTGTGACAGGATGCCCGCTGAATGATTTTAGCGGACATCCTGTTCCGATTAACCCCCACCGTGCCGCAATATAGTTTTAAAGTTAGGACGTACCGGTACGTCACGGGTTAGGTACAGGGGTTAATAGATAAGACATTCCACTACGCCATGATTCTCAAATTGGGACCATGTTTTTATTGAACACACCATGTAAACATTCACAGTGCAGGTGGAAAAGGATGTGAACCCTTGGATTTAATAACTGGTCGAACCTCCTTTGGCAGCAATAACGTAAACCAAACGTTTCCTGTAGTTGCAGATCAGACGTGCACAACGGTCAGGAGTAAGTCTTGACCATTCCTCTTTACAGAACTGTTTCAGTTCAGCAATATTCTTGGGATGTCTGGTGTGAATCGCTTTCTTGAGGTCATGCCACAGCATCTCAATCGGGTTGAGGTCAGGACTCTGACTGGGCCACTCCAGAAGGCGTATTTTCTTCTGTTTAAGCCATTCTGTTGTTGATTTACTTCTAGGCTTTGGGTCGTTGTCCTGTTGCAACAGCCATCTTCTGTTGAGCTTCAGCTGGTGGACAGATGGCCTTAAGTTCTCCTGCAAAATGTCTTGATAAACTTGGGAATTCAATTTTCCTTTGATGATAGAAATCCGTCCAGGCCCTGACGCAGCAAAGCAACCCAAAACCATGATGCCCCCACCACCATACTTCACAGTTGGGATGAGGTTTTGATGTTGGTGTGCTGTGCCTCTTTTTCTCCACACATAGTGTTGTGTGTTTCTTCCAAACAACTCAACTTTGGTTTCATCTGTCCACAGAATATTTTGCCAGTACTGCTGTGGAACATCCAGGTGCTCTTGTGCAAACTGTAAACGTGCAGCAGTGTCTTCCTCTGTGGTATCCTCCCATTAAATCCATTCTTGTTTAGTGTTTTACGTATCATAGATTCGCTAACAGGGTTGTTAGCATATGCCAGAGACTTTTGTAAGTCTTTAGCTGACACTCTATGATTCTTCTTCACTTCATTGAGCAGTCTGCGCTGTGCTCTTGCAGTCATTTTTACAGGACTGTCACTCCTAGGGAGAGTAGCAGCAGTGCTGAACTTTCTCCATTTATAGACAATTTTTCTTACCGTGGACTGATGAACAGCAAGGCTTTTTGAGATACTTTTATAACCATTTCCAGCTTTTTATGCAAGTCAACAATTCTTAATCGTAGATCTTCTGAGAGCTCTTTTGTGCGAGGCATCATTCACATCAGGCAATGCTTCTTGTGAAACGCAAACCCAGAACTGGTGTGTGTTTTTTTTTTTTATAGGGCAGGGCAGCTGTAACCAACACCTCCAATCTCATCTCATTGATTGCACTCCAGGTGGCTGACACCTCACTTCAATTAGCTGTTGGAGATGTCATTAGTCTAGGGGTTCACATACTTTTTCCACCTACACTGTGAATGTTTGCATGGTGTGTTCAATAAAAACATGGTAACATTTAATTATTTGTGTGTTATTAGTTTAAGCAGACTGTGATTGTCTATTGTTGTGACTTAGATGAAGATCAGATCACATTTTATGACCAATTTGTGCAGAAATCCATATCAATCCAAAGGGTTCACATAGTTTTTCTTGCAACTGTACTTGTACTGCACTCTATCACCCTAGATCTAAGATACCTTGACCTCTGGGTAGCCAAACTAGAATAGTGGCTACAACTGGCCGAGTTTGCCCTGAACAAGCTTTCCTGCCCAGCCAGTACCGTGGTATCAGAGCAGGTGTTTAGTGCAGCAGGGGGCATAGTTACCCCAAAGAAAACTCACCTTTTAACACAAAATGTTGAGAGATTAACCTTTCTAAAGATGAGTTGAATAACTCAGTGAAACAAGCGATCCACAAACCTATGTAAGTTCCGTGAAGTAAGCCATCCACACACCTATGTTCCTTCCTCACTTCCAGTAGATGGAACGCTACACACCGACTCTCATACTTCATTTCCTGGTAATGGAACGCATGAACATTCTCTCCACGCAGGTGCAAAGACACCTCATAGCCGCGCAAACCTTAATGCTACAGCACACAGCGGGGCAGCGCAAGCCATTTTAGTGTCTCACACATACCCTCTAGCGCTCTGATCTCTCCGACTTCGATTCTCAGTGGCATTAGGTAAGTATCACCCTTCTTAACTACTGCCCTGTACTAGTACCAGATTGAATTGGTGATCTTAGTATCAACAGTATATTCTTGTATTCCTTGATGTAAACTTTTAGGGAACTTTTACACTAGCATTTTTGTTTTCCGGTATCGATTTCCATCCTAAGGGGTCAATACTGGAAAAAAACGTATCAGTTTTATACTAATGCATTCTGAATGGAGAGCATTCCGTTCAGCATGCATCAGGATGCATCAGTTCAGTCCCTCTTAGGTTTTTGGGCTGGAGAAAATACTGCAGCATGCTGCAGTTTTCTCTCCGGCCAAAAATCCTGAACACTTGCTGGAATGCCGGATTCGGCATTCATTTCCATTGAAATGCATTAATGCCGGATCCGGCCCCAAGTATTCCGGCAAAACGGATCCGTACTTTCCGTCCGTGCATGCACAGACCATTAAATCTGTGAAAACAAAAAATACCAGATCAGTTTTTCCGGATGACAACCGGAAAGACGGATCCGGTATTGCAATGCATTAGTGAGACGGATCCGTATCTGGATCTGTCTCATAAATGCATCCGTTGCGTCCAGATTGCCAGAGCCAGCAGGCAGTTCTGGCGACGGGACTGCCTGCCGGAATCCTCTGCCGCAAGTGTTAAAGTACCCTTAATACCTATTTACAGTGGGAAGCGAAAGTTTGAACAACGTTGTTATTCGTCATGATTTTCCTGTATAAATCGTTGGTTGTTACGATAAAAGATGTCAGTTAAATATATCATATAGGAGACACACACAGTGATAATTGAGAAGTGAAATGAAGTTTATTGGATTTACAGAAAGTGTGCTATAATTGTTTAAACAAAATTAGGCAGGTGCATAAATTTGGGCACCACAAAAAAGAAATGAAATCAATATTTAGTAGATCCTCCTTTTGCAGAAATTACAGCCTTTAACCTACTTTTGCAGAAATTACAGCCTTTAAACGCTTCCTGTAGGTTCCAATGAGAGTCTGGATTCTGGTTGAAGGTATTTTGGACCATTCCTCTTTACAAAACATCTTTAGTTCATTCAGGTTTGATGGCTTCCGAGCATGGACAGCTCTCATTAAGTCACACCACAGATTTTCAATTATATTCAGGTCTGGGGACTGAGATGGCCATTCCAGAACGTTGTACTTGTTCCTCTGCATAAATGTCTTAGTGGATTTTGAGCAGTGTTTAGGGTCATTGTCTTGTTGAAAGATCCAGCCCCGGCGCAGCTTCAGCTTTGTCACTGATTCCTGGACATTGGTCTCCAGAATCTGCTGATACTGAGTGGAATCCATGCGTCCCTCAACTTTAACAAGATTCCCAGTCCCTGCACTGGACAAGATGATGTTGTAGGTCTTTGGTGCTGGTCTGTGGGGTGACTCTGACTGTTCTCACCATTCGTTGCTTCTGTCTATCCGAGATATTTCTTGGTCTGCCACTTTGAGCCTTAACTTGAACTGAGCCTGTGGTCTTCCATTTCCTCAATATGTTCCTAACTGTGGAAACAGACAGCTGAAATCTCCTTCCCCTAAACCTTTCTGTATCCTTCCCCTAAACCATGATGGTGAACAATCTTTGTCTTCAGGTCATCTGAGAGTTGTTTTGAGACCCCCATGTTGATACTCTTCAGAGAAAATTTAAAGAGGAGGGAAACTTACAATTGACCCCCTTAAATACTCTTTCTCATAATTGGATTCACCTGTGTATGTAGGTCAGGGGTCACTGAGTTTACCAAGCCAATTTGAGTTCCAATAATTAGTTCTAAAGGTTTTAGAATCAATAAAATGACAACAGTGCCCAAATTTATGCACCTGCCTAATTTTGTTTAAACAATTATAGCACACTTTCTATAAATCCAATGAACTTCATTTCACTTCTCAAATATCACTGTGTGTGTCTCCTATATGATATATTTAACTGACATTTTTTATTGTAACAACCAACGATTTATACAGGAAAATCATGACGATTAACAAGGTTGCCCAAACTTTCGCATCCCACTGTATGTTTGTCTAGTACTTTTCATATTAGGAATTCCATATTCGAAAATTCATTGCCATCAACAGGATACGACTGTTTGTTATAAGGTTCATTTACTGAAGGGGCCAATATTACATGGTTTTGATATGATTTTGGTTCTCCTAAGTATTTGTATAGTCAAGATATATACTGTAATTTATTTTGATGTACAGTTGCAAGAAAAAGTATGTGAACCCTTTGGAATGATATGGATTTCTGCACAAATTGTTAATAAACTGTGATCTGATCTTTATCTAAGTCACATCAATAGACAATCATAGTCTGCTTAAACTAATAACACACAAAGAATTTCATGTTACCATGTTTTATTGAACACACCATGTAAACATTCACAGTGCAGATGGAAAAAGTATGTGAACCCCTAGACTAATGACATCTAGAGCTAATTGGAGTGAGGTGTCAGCCAACTGGAGTCCAATAAATGAGATGAGATTGGATGTGTTGGTTACAGCTGACCTGCTCTATAAAAAACACACATGAGTTCTGGGTTTGCTTTTCACAAGAAGCATTGCCTGATGTGAATGATGCCTCACACAAAATAGCTCTCAGAAGACCTAGGATTAAGAATTTTTGACTTGCATAAAGCTGGAAAGGGTTATAAAAGTATCTCCAAAAGACTTACTGTTCATCAGTCCACGGTAAGACAAATTGTCTATAAATGGAGAAAGTTCAGCACTGCTGCTACTCTTCCTAGGAGTGGCCGTCCTGTAAAGATGACTGCAAGAGCACAGCAGAGACTGCTGAATGAGGTGAAGAAGAATCCTAGAGTGTCAGCTAAAGACTCACAAAAGTCTCTGGCATATGCTAACATCCCTGTTAGCGAATCTACGATACGTAAAACACTAAACAAGAATGGATTTCATAGGAGGATACCACAGAGGAAGCCACTGCTGTCCAAAAAAAACATTGCTGCACGTTTATAGTTTGCACAAGAGCACCTGGATGTTCTACAGAAGTACTGGCAAAATATTCTGTGGACAGATGAAACCAAATTTGAGTTGTTTGGAAGAAACACACAACACTATGTGTGGAGAAAAAGAGGCACAGCACACCAACATCAAAACCTCATCCCAACTGTGAAGTATGGTGTTGGGGGCATCATGGTTTGGGGCTGCTTTGCTGCAACAGGGCCTTGGGTATTCCCAAGTTTATCAAGACATTTTTCAGGACAACTTAAGGCCATTTGTCCACCAGCTGAAGCTCAACAGAAGGTGGGTGTTGCAACAGGACAATGACCCAAAGCATAGAAGTAAATCAACAACAGAATGGCTTAAACAGAAGAAAATACACCTTCTGGAGTGGCCCAGTCCTGACCTCACCCCGATTGAGATGCTGTGGCATGACCTCAAGAAAGCGATTCACACCAGACATCCCAAGAATATTGCTCAACTGAAACAGTTCTGTAAAGAGTAATGGTCAATAATTACTCCTTACCGTTCTATATGTCTGATTTGAAACTACAGGAAACGTTTGGTTTAAGTTATTGCTGCCAAAGGAGGTTAAACCAGTTATTAAATCCAAGGGTTCACATATTTTTCCACCTGCACTGTGAATGTTTACATGGTGTGTTCAATAAAAACATGGTAACATTTAATTATTTGTGTGCTATTAGTTTAAGCAGACTGTCAATGTGGACACCCCACAACGTGAAATGGGACAGCTCTTTCCCACCATATTAGAATCTTGAGCCACTGCATGGTTAAGTACATTGACCTGTAAGGCTTGGTTCACAATTCTGATATTTGGTCAGCTAACTCCAGCAATTATATGGTGAGCTAAAATCAGGAGCCAATCCTTCTCTCAGATGAGGGATCATGTAAATATCTGCAACTGTTCTGTGTTTTTGACCCATCACTAACTAAGGCCCCATGCACACGGCCGTTGTTCACGGCCGTGTGCGGGCCGTGGAACCGCGGCCTGGATCCCTCCTGAGAGCAGGAGCGCACGGCGTCACTGGTTGCTATGACGCCGTGCGCTACCTGCTGCCGGCACAGTACAGTAATACACTGGTATAGATCATACCAGTGTATTACTGTATTGTGGCGGCAGCAGGGAGCGCACGGCGTCATAGCAACCAGTGACGCCGTGCGCTCCTGCTCTCAGGAGGGATCCAGGCCGCGGTTCCACGGCCCGCACACGGCCGTGAACAACGGCCGTGTGCATGGGGCCTAAATAAGTGAAGTGTGAACTGAGCTTAATAGTGACACACGGTCATTCTACAGCTAATAGAAGTGATTCAAAAGCATGTGTTTGCACTGATACCATATAGATTAAGAACCTTTTATTTTCTCCACTATTTTATTGGCACTGCCTCCATGTCCTTCTTTTGTTGCACTAAAGAGTCATTGGGAAAAAGCTCTTGCAGGGGTGCACAGTGTCCCCCCCCCCCCTTTATTAAATGCTGCTGTGTTCCATTTTTTTTGTTTAGCTATGGATTAGCTAACAATATTGATGGCCTGCGCGACAATGGGCACGTCTTTATACTGTATGAGACCTCCCTGTCATACTGGTGCACAATAACTTTCACTACCAGAAAGGACTAGCTTTGCATGTTGCTGCAGTGCACAGTGATGTATACCAAGATACACACTTTCTGCAGGCTGGGATATAGCAAAGTATCTGATTAGAATTCTTAAAAAATTCGCTCATCTCTAGTGGTAATTAAGCAAATCTTTCCCAGGTCATTATCTATACGATTCGGGGTAAGGAAACCAGATGCTAGTATGCTAGATCCAGAACCTCTTTAGGATAATCCATAGCCTATAACCTATCTATAAACTTGGTATTGGAAGTCCTTTACTGTGGAACAATTGCAATACATCATGGTAGTTAAAGGGAATGTGTCATCAGAAAATTAGTTTTTGTTAAACTGCATTTTTATGAAGACTTTTTGGAAGTTATTTTTAATTCTCCATGTCAATATTGATATTTCAATAAAATCATGCCGTTTTCGCACTGGCCACTAGGCCTAATAGATGCGACTGCTTGGTCAGCACTGATCACTTTACTACATTTATCTCCTTATCATTACAGGCAAGTCTAGAATGGCATATTTCACCTGTGTATAGATAACACAGGATCTTCTCTTCACTGTAGGTAATTGTCAAAGCTTATCTACTCTTTGCTTGTAAAATGACATCTGCACAAGTCTCAGAGCATATTGTACCTAGAAAATTCTCTCATATAAGTCAATGAGTTCTGCTTCTTAGTATTGTGTATATGGCCTATGTGGCTGCCAGATAGCAATTCTTTAAATACTTTCTAAATGCTGTTAAGAGCAGCACAGGGAAGATAGTAGCCCCTATAATCATGTTCAGGAAATAGAATGAAAAAAATGTAATCAGAAAATAAAAACAGATTAGAAAAAAAGTTTATGCTTTAAGTTCTGGTTTTAACTGGTTTCATTTTGTCCCACGTATGCAATAATAATTGACTGTGTGTTATACATCTGGCATATGACAAACTGTACATACAGATAACCGTACAGGGTACTGTATATTAGATGAGAATACAGTTAGATCACTTATTACAATTGCCACTCACGGTTTGTTGCATGAGGAATAGGCGGTCCTTTTTTCTGGATATCCAGGCAAGTAGGTGATTCTGTAGGATCCACAGAGGTAGCTTGGTATGCTAAAAAGTGGTATCAATAGTAATTAGTGACTGGTTCTCTGGGTCCTGGAATATTTAGACAGGAGATGTATCTCTAATCAGCTACTTGAGCCCTGCCTGAAAGCGGAGAGGTCTCCCGCCTAAATGCGGGAGAATCAACCCCAAAGGAGCGACCCCACTTATCGGTGGCTGTCCCTGTTATTCTCACCCTATAGTAATTCTCCAAGTACCAGCATAGCCAGGTATATTTTCTCTTTTGCTTCCTGACGCGTTTCCTCTGACAGTTGGTACTGTCAGATTCATCAGGGGGTATAAATTAATGCAGTTACGGCTTGATAACCGTTTAGCTCAATCGCTGTCTTTTTGGTAACCCAACTGGATAGATGCAGTCCAGAACGATGTCTAGGACCGCCCCCTTAAAATACCCTGTAAATTAACTTAATTCTCTAGCGGTGAGTCACTTACAACATGCTGTGGCGAATTTTTATTCCCCTAAAGTGAGGAAAATTGGCTTCTACCTCACAGGGGTTTTTTGCCTTCCTCTGGATCAACTTGCAGGATGACAGGCCGAACTGGATGGACAAATGTCTTTTTTCGGCCTTATGTACTATGTTACTATGTTAAATACTAAAATACAAAATACAACTGGTCCAAATACCAGTCATTCACACAATGACTGAACTGTTACTTAAGTGGGAGAAGGAATTGAATAAAAGAAAAGGGAAGCGATTTTACAAGAAAGATTTCAGGCATCTCTAAAAGATCATAAACATAAACAATTCATCAGGGATTTGTCTGATTTCAGAAATATAAGGCTGATCAATTTCTGAGGGATTGCATAAAGGAGGCTATTAAGACTGAGATTTCATCCTCGGAAACTGAACTATCTGGTCCTGAGAATATGAGAAGATATCAGGACAAACATAAGGGCAGGACAAGGGGTTATATCAGGATTACAGTAATTAGATAATGGGACACCTCTACCCACTGGGCTATTTTACAGCCTTTTTAGTGCCAAAAAGTTCAGGTCCCCATTGACTTCAATGAGGTTCGGGGCGAAGTTCGGGTCGAGTTCGGATCCCGAACCCAAACATTTTCGGAAAGTTCGGCCGAACTTCTCGAACCCCAACATCCAGGTGTTCGCTCAACTCTAGTGGGGAGGAAAACAGGATAGATTACCCTCCTTTAACTGGTTTCATTTTGTCCCACGTATGCAATGATAATTGATTTTTTCCTCATTTCTTTGTCTACTACCATCTAGTAATATAACAAGTGTCAGCCTCCCGTGAGTGGGGTCACCCTTCTCAGGGCATTGACTCGACAGTTAGGCTGGGTGTATTTTTTTTTATTCCAGAGGAAACAAAACAGGCTGGTTTTGATAGCTCTATTTATATAAGCAGACATATAATGTGAGTTTGCGTGTCGAGTGTTTGATTTAAGTGTGTGTTTGCATAAGTGTGCGTCTTTAGATTAAGTTAGTTCAGATTCAGGGAGGACGGCAGTAAATCAGTGTCCTATTACTGCATGTTATTGTATTTTTCACTTTCATTGTATAATTCCCATCTAGTATGTGTTCCATTATTGACAGCACAGTCCAGTGCACAATTTGTCTGATGTATTCAGTCCTAGAACAGCCGTTCGAGGGTGTATATCATTGTTCAAAATATGAGCAAATTACCCGTTTGGAATCACAAATTGACTATCTAAACGGGCGAGTTTCAACACTGAGAGGCATTAACAATTTGGAAAAGAGTTTGCTGCTCACTGAGCAAGCACTCTATGGGGTAGATGAGGAGGAGGGTGAAAGCGAGGAGGCTGAGGAAAGTCAGGTAGCTAGCTGGGTAACAGTTAGAAAGCGAGGTAGAGTGCCAGGGAGGCTAGCCCTGATCTGTCACACCCCAACAAGTTTGCATGTTTGGCAGATAAGGAGGGGGATGTCAGTTCAGGGACAGCACTGCTGCAGCCGGACACTTCCTCTGCCAGTCAGCTCCACTAAGCAGGGGACCAGGAGATCAGGGCAGGGCAGACAGGTGCTGGTAGTGGGAGACTCTATTACAGTCCTGATCAAAAGTTTAAGACCACTTGAAAAATGGCAAAAAATCGTATTTAGCATAGCTGGATCTTAACAAGGTTCCAAGTAGAGCTTCAACATGCAACATGTAGAGCTTGAAAACAACGAATAAACTGAAACAGGCTGTTTTTCAGCTGATCAAAATTTTAGAACCACATGCATTTAAAAGGCCAAATCTGTGCAAAGATGTGGATTCATTGTAATTTTCTGTCAGGTAGTCACACGTTGTGATGGCAAAGGCAAAAAAAACTCTCCCTTTTTGAACGTGGTCAGGTTGCTGAACTGCATAAGCAGGGTCTCTCACAGCGCGCCATCGCTGCTGTGGTAGGACGCAGTAAGACAGCCATTTGGAATTTCTTAAATGATCCTGAGGGTTATGGAACAAAAAATTCAAGTGGAAGACCCCCAAAAAAAGTCATCAGCCCTGAGCCGGAGGATCCAATTGGCTGTCCGTCAAGACACTGGACGATCCTCGACCCAAATTAAGGCCCTTACTGGTGCTGAATGCAGCCCCATAACCATCAGATGGCATCTGAGACTGAAGGGCTTCAAAAACAAAAATCGTCTCCAAAGACCTCGTCTCCTTGAACGCCACAGAACTGCTCGTTTGGACTTTGCAAGAGAGCACCAAACATGGTACATTCAAAGGTGGAAGAAAGTTTTATTCTCTGATGAGAATTTTTTTTACCTTGATGGTCCTGATGGTTTCCAACATTACTGGCATGACAAGCAGATCCCACCTGAGATGTTTTCTACGCGCCACAGTGGGGGGGCGCCATAATGGTCTGGGGTGCTGTTTCCTTCAGTGGAACAATGGAGCTTCAGGAAGTGCAGGGGCGTCAAACGGCCGCTGGCTATGTCCAGATGTTGCAGAGAGCATTTCCTCATGACTGAGGGCCCTTGTCTGTGTGGTAACGACTGGGTTTTTCAACAGGACAATGCTACAGTACACAATGCCCGCAGGAAAAGGGACTTCTTCCAGGAGAATAACATCACTCTTTTGGCCCATCCTGCGTGTTCCCCTGATCTAAATCCAATTGAGAACCTTTGGGGATGGATGGCAAGGGAATTTTACAAAAATGGACAACAGTTTCAGACAGTAGATGGCCTTCGTGCCGCAGTCTTCACCACTTGGAGAAATGTTCACACTCACCTCATGGAAACGCTTGCATCAAGCATGCCGAAACAAATTTTTGAAGTGATAAACAATAATGACGGAGCTACTCATTACTGAGTTCATGTTTCGAAGTTGGATTTCTATTTTGGGGGTGATTTCTATTTTGAAACAGCCTGTTTCAATTTATTTGTTGTTTTCATTAAATTGAATGCTCAAAAAATTTTTTGTCTCACTCCCATTTCTTCTTGTTGCATGTTGAAGCTCTACTTGGAATCTTGTTAAGATCCAGCCACGCTAAAGATGATTTTTGACCATTTTTCAAGTGGTGTTAAACTTTTGATCAGGACTGTATTAGGGGTACAGAAAGGGCAATCTTTCACAAAGACCGTGATCGTCGAACAGTGTGTTGTCTTCCTGACGCTAGAGTTTGACACATCATGGAACGGGCTGACAGATTAGTGGGAGGGGCTGGAGAAGATCCAGCAGTCACGGTCAATATCAGAACCAATGACAAATTCAGAGGAAGATGGAGAGTCCTTAAAAAGGATTTTAGGGATTTAGGTCAAAAGCTTAGGGCAAGGAACTCAAAAGTAGTGTTTTCCGAAATGCTGCCTTTACCACTAGCCACACAAGAAAGACAGCGAGAGATTAGGGAGGTTAACAAGTGGCTCAAGAACTGGTGTAGGAAGGAGGGGTTTGGGTTCCTGGAGAACTGGGCTGAATTATCTGTCAGCTACAGGCTCTATCGTAGGGATGGGCTGCACCTCAATGGGGAAGGTGCAGCTGTGTTAGGGGGAAAGATGGCTAGAAGGTTGGAGTGTTTAAACTAGGGACTGGGGGGAGGGTAGTGGGACTGGGGGAGGAAAGGAAGGGGGGACTAGAACAGTTTAAAAGGAAAGGTGTAGGGTAAAAAAATATACATAAACCTCTTAATTGTATGTATACTAATGCCAGAGCCCTGACTAATAAAACTGGGGCACTGGAATTAGTGATGTGTGAAGAGGACTATGACATAGTGGGAATAATTGAGACATGGCTGGATGATATAACTATAACTGGGTAGTTAATGTACAAGGTTACAGTCTGTTTAGAAAGGATCGTCAAAACTGGAGAGGGGGAGGGGTCTGCATTTATGTAAAGTCCTGTCTAAAGCCCACAGCCCGAGAAGATAAAAATGAGGGACTTGTACATGTGGAGTCACTGTGGGTATAAATACATGGATGCAAAAATAATAATAAATTACTAATAAGAGTTTATTATAAACAACCTAATATACCAAAGTCCACAGAAAATCTTCTACTAAACGAGATAGATGAGGTGACAAATCATACAAATCATAATGAGGTGGTTATTATGGGGGACTTTAACTACCCAGATACTGACTGGGAAACTGTAAGCTGTACATCTCATAAAGGAAACAGGCAATAACCAAAGACAATGTCCCTTTCCCAACTGGTTCAGAACCCGACTAGAGGGACGAACTAGGACAAAGTACTCAAAAATAAAAATGCCGCCAATATAATGGGATATTTTGAAAAGCATCCTAAAATCTAATTGTGAGAGGTAAATACCTTATAGGAATAAATGGTAAGGAACAAGAAGAAACCAATGTGGATAAATAGAACTGTAAAGACAGCAATAAATGACAAAAAGAAAGAATTTAAAATCACTAAAACAGGAAGGTAGCAAGAAAGCACTGAAAAACTCTAAGGAAAAAATAAAATATGTAAAAAACTAATAAAAGACGCCAAACTAGAGACTGATTGTTCTTCAATTATATAAATTGTAAAAAGTATAAATCTGAAGGTGTTGGCCCTCTACAGAGCAATGTAAGTTGTAGGTGTAAGTTGCAGAGAGCGACGAGGAGAAAGCAAAGCTATTAAATATTTTTCTTCACTGTATTCACTGAGGAAAATAAACTGTCAAATGAAATGCAGAATGTAAAAGTAAATTCCCCATTAAAAGTGCACTGTCTGACCCAGGAAGAAGTACAACAGCGATTTAAAAATATTAAAATAGACAAATCGCCAGGACCAGATGGCATACACCCCCTTATCTTAAGAGAATTAATAATGACATAGCCAGACCCTTATTTCTGGTATTTACAGACTCTATACTGACAGGGAGTGCTCCACAGGATTGGCGCATAGCAAATGTGGTGCCAATATTCAAAAAGGGTGCAACAACAGACCCGGGAAATTATAGGCCGGTAAGTTTAACATCTGTTGTGGTAAACTGTTTGAAGGTTTTCTAAAAGATGCTATCTTGGAGGATCTCAATGAAAACAAGCAAATAACACCATATCAGCATGGTTTCATGAGGGATCAGTCATGTCAAACTAATTTAATCAGTTTCCATGAGGAGGTAAGTTCTAGATTTGACAGTGATGAATCAATGGATGTCATATATCTGGACTTCTCTAAAGCATTTGACACTGTACCACATAAAAGGTTAGTATATAAAATGAGAATGATGGGACTGGGAAAAAATGTCTGTATGTGAGTAAGTAACTGGCTCAATGATAGAAAACAGAGGGTGGTTATTAATTATACACACTCAGATTGGGTCACTGTCACTAGCAGAGTGCCTCAGGGGTCAGTATTGGGCCCTATACTCTTCAATATATTTAATAATGGTCTTGTAGAAGGCTTGCACAATTTATTATCAATTTTTGCAAATGACACTAAACTAACCAGTAAAAACCAGTGTCAGGCAACTGCTGCCAAGGCCAATAAGATAATGGGTTGCATCAAAAGGGGCAAAGATGCCCGTGATGAGAACATAGTCCTACCACTTTTCAAATCACTAGTCAGACCACACATGGAGTACTGTGTACAGTTCTGGGCTCCTGTAAACAAGGCAGACATAGCATAGCTGGAGAGGGTTCAGAGGAGGGCAACTAAAGTCATAACTGGAATGGGGCAACTACAGTACCTTGAAAGATTATCAACATTAGGGTTATTCACTTTATAAAAAAGATGACTGAGGGGAGATCTAATTACTGTGTATAAATATGTCAGGGGCAGTACAGAGATCTCTCCCATCATCTATTTATCCCCAGGACTGTGACTGTGATGAGGGGACACCCTCTGTCTCTGGAGGAAAGAAGGTTTGTACACAAACATAGAAATTGATTATTTACGGTAAGAGCAGTGAGACTATGGAACTCTCTGCCTGGAATTTTTTCCCACTTAAGTGGGGAAAATTGGCTTGCACCTCACAGGGTTTTTTATTGCCTTCCTCTGGATCAACTTGCAAGATAACAGGCCGAACTGGATGAACAGATGTCTTTTTTCAACCTTATATACTATGTTACTATGTTACAGAGTAGGGACAGAATTATCCTAACAAGACTCTTAAACTTTCAGTAGTCCCCTAGAGTGTTCAGCATTGACACACTGATATTCTTTAAAAAATTGTCATCATTTGATCAATATTCCATGGAGTAGACTGCAGTTTCAGAATGACAACAGAAAGTGAAACAGATATAAACATCTCAATTCCCTTATTGTGACATAGAATAAATCATGCATGAGAAATGTCTTTATGCATCACATCATGGAAAATTCTGACACTTAGCACAAACAGTGTGGGCCAGCATACTGTCTTTATCCAGGAAAGCTGTATTTTCGAAGCATTATTCTTAGCCTTGCCATTCTATTTTTCAGCCTAACCAAATCTGAACTCTCTTCTTTTTTTCAACCCTTCCTGTTTGAAAAAAGAAAACATTACCTTTTTTATTTGACATGTTTAGAGATTTGCAGAATTTATTGAAACGGTCAATATTTTTAGTTAAGTCATAAACAGTTGCAAGAAAAAGTATGTGAACGCTTTGGAATGAAATGGATTTCTGCACAAGTTGGTCATAAAATGTGATCTGATCTTCATCTAAGTCACAACAATAGACCATGTTACCATGTTTTTATTGAACACGCCATGTAAACATTCACAGTGCAGGTGGAAAAAGTATGTGAACCCCTAGACTAATGATATCCCCAAGAGCTAATTGCCCCTAGGAGTGGCCGTCCTGTAAAGATGACTGCAAGAGCACAGCGCAGACTGCTCAATGATGTGAAGAAGAATCCTAGAGTGTCAGCTAAAGACATCCCTGTTAGTGAATCTACGATCCGTAAAACACTAAAAAAAGAATGGATTTAATGGGAGGATACCACAGAGGAAGCCACTGCTGTCCCAAAACAAAACATTGCTGCACGTTTACAGTTTGCACAAGAGCACCTGGATGTTCCACAGCAGTACTGTCAAAATATTCTGTGGACAGATGAAACCAAAGTTGAGTTGTTTGGAAGAAACTCACAACAATATGTGTGGAGAAAAAGAGGCACAGCACACCAACATCAAAACCTCATCCCAACTGTGAAGTATGGTGGTGGGGGCATCATGGTTTGGGGCTGCTTTGCTGCATCAGGGCCTGGATGGATTGCTATCATCGCAGGAAAAATTTATTCCCAAGTTTATCAAGACATTTTGCAGGAGAACTTAAGGCCATTTGTCCACCAGCTGAAGCTCAACAGAAGATGGGTGTTGCAACAGGACAACAACCCAAAGCATAGAAGTAAATCGACAACAGAATGGCTTAAACAGAAGAAAATACACCTTCTGGAGTGGCCCAGTCCTGACCTCACCCCAATTGAGATGCTGTGGCATGACCTCAAGAAAGCTATTCACACCAGACATCCCAAGAATATTGCTGAACTGAAACTGTACTGTAAAGAGTAATGGTCAATAATTACTCCTGACCGTTCTACACGTCTGATTTGAAACTACAGGAAACGTTTGGTTGAAATTATTGCTGCCAAAGG
This sequence comes from Bufo gargarizans, assembly GCF_014858855.1. Taxonomy (NCBI): domain Eukaryota; kingdom Metazoa; phylum Chordata; class Amphibia; order Anura; family Bufonidae; genus Bufo; species Bufo gargarizans. Next base: position 225,527,655 of record NC_058081.1, on the reverse strand, counting down.
AGGTTCAACCAGTTATTAAATCCAAGGGTTCACATATTTTTTCCACCTGCACTGTGAATGTTTACATGGTGTGTTCAATAAAAACATGGTAACATTTAATTATTTGTGTGTTATTAGTTTAAGCAGACTGTGATTGTCTATTGTTGTGACTTAGATGAAGATCAGATCACATTTTATGACCAATTTGTTCAGAAATCCTCATTCTAAAGGGTTCACATACTTTTTCTTGCAACTGTAAGTTTTGTCACCTGCTGTATGTGCCTTGGAAAGGTGAAACTAGAGATCAATGTGTCGATTCGGCACAAATTAGATTCGGCACAAATTAAAATATAATATTATAAAGATAAAATAAATTTGAATCGAGTCAAAAGTGCCCCAATTGCCATGAAAAATCATGTATTACATTGTGGAATCTCCTATGACTGTATCCAATCCCTTTCAAGCTCTTTGACATTAAGTCAGCATTAGTAATGTGAATGTGACAGCAATATATATGACTATATGTTAACAGATGGTAGCAGATAGTAACAAACAGTCTGTTTAAAAACACTGCATAATCGTTTTTTATGCCTTGTAAAGGATTGCTATCTCTCAGGGGGTCACAATCACAGACTTTTCCTCTGACAACGGGGTTCAAGTCCAAATGGTGCTTTATTTTGGCACTTCAGCACCATCACACACATAAACATCGAAAATAAACACCTGCCTATCTGTTGTCTCTACCTCACATACAAAGCCCTGTTCACACACGGGATTAGATCTGGCTTCCTCAGCCATATACGGTCCAGCAGCCTCCAGGCTGTGACCACACCAGCACCCTTGAGGGGAGATGGTCCAGAAGTCCCAGAGATTGATCCCTCTGGACATGTGAAAACAAAAGTGTTTCGCAAACCCACGGCCACTAATTCCCTCTTGAGATGGGAGAGCGGACATCCTTACCCATTCAAGAGGGGCATTCCTAAGGGACAGTACCTTTAGAATGAGACGAAATTGCTCTCAGTGGTCTGATTTCAAGGCATCAGCGGATAACCTTGAAAAAAGGTTTGTTGAGAAGGGATATCCTAGACCAGTCTTGAAAGAAGCCTATCAACATGCGGCTGCATGTGATAGGGAACATCTCTTGCATCCTAAAAACAGGACATCTGAAGATGCACAGATACGGATAATAGGTACCTTTGACACGGCGCATAAGGAGATGCGTGCCCTGCTGACAGAACATTGGGAGATTTTAAAAACTGACCCGTCTGTTGGACATCTAGTAGGCAGTTATCCCATGATCACGTATCGACGTGGTGGAAACATCAAGGACAAGTTGGTCCATAGTGCCTTTAGCTCTCCTAGGAACAAGACATGGTTAGGAGCGAATATACCAAATGGCACTTATAAGTGTGGGAACTGCATTGCATGCAGAGTTATTTTAAAGAGTACACATTTCAGGAGTTCAACCACAGGACACGAATATCAAATTAAATCCTTCATCAACTGCAAGACAGTTGGGGTGTTATATCTTGCGACCTGCATTTGTGGCACACAATATGTAGGGAAAACCAAGCATGAATTCAGGAGGCGCATAGGGGAACATTTATTGAAGATCAGAAGTTTTAGTGACACCCCTGTTGCACAACATGTGGCAACTTGTCATCCTAATATCACAGATTGCTTTAAATTTCAGGGTATCGAACATGTAAGACCACCACTTAGGGGAGGTGATATTGATACACTGCTTCTCAGGAAGGAGGCACAGTGGATATTCACTCTAAACACTGTTAAGCACAAAGGTTTTAATGATGCAATCTCATATGCATGGTTTATTGAATAAATACTTTTTCCCCCCTGAATGGGTATGTGAGAATTTTTTCTCGTGTCCCTAATCTTAATACTCTTGTACGCAATGAATTATCTGTTTTCATGTCTATCTCCTTAATGTGTTTCGATATACATCTTATTAGATAGAACTCCAATATGTCCCATATCCCTAGTAACCAGGTCGCTTTTGCGAGTTATGGGGATTTTATAGGGACTGCATGGATTGGTACTACTTTTTACCCATGCTGTATCTGGTTATAGATAAATAATTGTTTTCCATGTTATAGGACGGGCTCTCCCTGTTTTCATTCTGGGGATCCATTTTGTTTATTAATATGTGTTCCGATCATATAAACACTGGATGTACCTGCACTTTGAAGTAAATCCATGGGTTACTTGTCCCAGTCTATTTGGTGACTCAAGCAAACGTCACAAGTGTATACCCCCCCTTGCCAGAGCGACGAATGAAGCTGGGAGCAGGCGGAGCTGACTCTGATGACTGTGCAATGGGCTGTCCGTCCCCCTGTGATGACGTCAGGAGGAGGCGCGGTCATACGGCGAGCGTTCACCTATTGGATGTCTCCTAGAGGCTTGGCAAGCAGTGGGGAGTAGCTTTCTCCATTTAAACAAGCGCATACCTGGCGCGCGTCACAGCCAATACATGCCGGAGGCTCATTGCTGCACGCACATCATCAGAAGCGTGCAGCGTCTTTGCAGTCAGTAGACTTCTAAGTGCTTGGCATAATTGTTGTAGACCCACCATCAGGGTTACAAAACATGGCGTCGGCCAAAGCACTTGTTCTAATGCTCTTGATGAACATACCGACAATAGTCGGATAGGGAAACGCGTTGAGCAATTCACTGCAGCACAGGAAACATATGCAGACTGACTCTTGTTTCTATATCTGAGCCCAACAGTGACAAATCCTCCAAGTGCGGGATCCTATATAGTAACGGTCCACCAGATCATATACTCCTAAACATAAAGGAGTTTCTATGATAGTGAACTCACTAGTGATCTCACGTTCGATTTATGGGACCCTACAAAGCACTGATTTAAGGTTATACAGCCCTGTAATGTGCAGTGTGAGGAATATCCTTTTAGGATCATTAGAGGATTTGCACCAATATTTATATACTCCTAAACATAAAGGAGTTCTAATGGTAGGGTGTTATTAGGAATCAACATAATATAGTTTGATATATTCCAATTCACCCCATTAAGCCTATTCGTGTGGAGATTTAATTTTAATATTATCGAATAAAGAGTTTTTAACGTACTTTAGATAGGCAGTAAAATCATTTTATCTATTGTCATAACTGGAAAACTCCATGACAGGTGGATGGATATCAATGTAAATATAATAATGGACTTGCAATAAAGAGATGGACCTTGGAGGGGCGATCGGGCAGGGAGGGGGGGTCCAGGTGCTGATAAACAGCCAGACCTGGACCTCACATCCCCACCAGACAGCCCCCTGATTAAATAATGAATCCAAATAGCTCCATCTCTGCATTGTGTCCCTTTGGCATGAGAGTGTCAAATTCAAATATTCTACGTGACTCCTGTCTGGACCTGTTCATAATGTGATTCCCTCCTCTCCAGGATTTTCAAACCTTTTCAATAGCCACACATGACATGGTGGAGGGATCAAATCGTGATGATATTTAAAATGTTTAGAAAGAGGGTGGAGCTCATATCCTTAACGGATATTTGAGATATGTTCCATCACTCTTTTCTTGAATGGTCTTTTAGTTCGGCCTATATATTGTTTGTGACAACTGCATTCTAAAAGGTAAATGACATCTTTAGATTCACAGGTGAGGCTTTCTCTGATGTTAATAGTAAAAAATTTTGTCTTGATTTTACTTTAGTTGTTTCTTTCTGAAAGGAAGTAGCTTTGCAATTTGAGCATCTTCCACATCTAAAAAATCCCTCCATCTTTAACCAGTTGGAAGTTTTTCCTCCATCTTGATGTTCTTTAACAGTCGGTGCTAATTTGGAGGCCAAATTGGCTGCCTTGGTATAAGGCTGTAAGTTATGGTCCCACAAGTTTAACATCAAGCAAAAAGTGCCAATATTTGTTTATTATCTTTGCTACCTATCGATGTTGAGAGTTAAATGGCAGTATTATACGTAATGTCTCTTCCAACTGAATTGGATTCCCCGGCTGAAAGAAAGCCTCTCTGTTCATACTACGAACTTTCCCCAATGCATCAGTTATAATTTTGGTCGGGTACTCTCTATCCTCAAATAGTTGACTAAGCTTGTGGGCCTCATCCTCAAACTATTTGTCAACCGAACAGTTTCATTTAAGCCATCTGAATTGGCTCACCGGTATGTTGGTGAGCCATCTCGGCAAGTGGCAGCTGGAGTAGCGTATATAGCTGTTCCTTTCTACTGATTTAGTGTGAGTGCTGCAGATTATTTTTGGAGCTTCTATTTGGATGTTAAGATCCAGGAAAACCGCCTTATTGTGATCCATTATGGTAGAAAACTTTAAATTTCTATTGTTGTGATTTAATTCAGCCAAGAAATCATCCAATAATTCTCTACTGTCCTGCCATACAAATAGAATGTCGTCTATATACCGGCACCAGACCACCAGACTCGTCCCCAGCCTGGGACAGATGATCTCATCCTCCCAATGGGCCAAAAACAAGTTGGCATAGCTGGGGTAGAATTGTCCCTCAAATACAAAATAATTGTGAGACAATATATATCTTACTGTCTCTAAAAGAAAGGCTATCTGTGCCTCCTGCAATTGTTACTTCTTTTTAAAGAAATCTTCTAAGGCCTGCAGTCCTTTATCGTGTTCTATCACTGTATACAGTGAACTGACATCTAGAGTTCCTATAATAAAGTGATCCTCCCATTTTAGTGTTTCCAGGACTTTTATTATCTCAGTTGGATCTTTGATATAAGATGGAGTTCCTTTCACCAGTGGTTGTAACCACTGGTCAATATATTTAGATAAATTTGAGGAGATACACTCTATTCCTGAGACGATAGGTCTTCCAGGTGGGGACATAGATTCTTATGTAGACTGGCCTCCCTGTCCGACATGCTGCTGGCAGGTTTCTGCTTCACAAAAGCTGTGGCAAACTGGGTACAGATCATATCCTGGTAATAGGCCAATATGAAGTCGCTTTCAGAATTAGGTAAAAGTTCCCACATTTTCACTTTTATGATGGTCTAAAAGCAGGGACATCCAATAGTTATCCCTTTGCTTGATGCTAACATAATGCTTGCTATAGCCAGCATTGTCGTCATAATTACAGTGCCTTGAAAAAGTATTCATACCCCATGAACTTTTCCACATTTGTTCATATTACACCATGAAATTTAAATGTATTTTATTGGGATTTTATGTGATAGACCAACACAAAGTAGCAGGTATGTGTGAAGTGAAAAGAAAATGATCCCTGCGGATAAGGGCAGTGCTATAGTTATTTGGGGTCAAGAAGAATATCATAATGAATGCATAAAACAACTCGCAGATCAATCTACATACAAATTGATCAAAGGGGATCCCCTAGTAACCTTTAGGGCCTCCTTATTAGAATACTGTGACAGAGGGTTAAGGCAGGGAATTCTCCAAGATTACGAACACAAATTTATTATGGGCACGCCGGGGAGACTGCCAATATTTTATTGTTTGCCAAAGGTGCATAAAAACTCGACGAATCCCCCCGGCCGCCCTATTATATCAGGAATAGGTTCCCTGACATCCAATCTGTCGCAGTATTTGGATACCCTACTTCAACCCTTTGTTAAAAAAACTTTGTCTCATATCAAAGACACCACACAAATAATTAGGGAATTAGAAGGTTTGGACGTCCAATTAGAGTGGATTATAAACACATTGTACGTCCAATCCCTATACACTGTGATTGATCACGAACAGGGAATTGAGGCCCTTAAAAACCAACTAAATGGGGACAATACCTTAAAATTGGAACAAATAGACTTCATTGTGGAAGGAGTTGGCCATATCCTACGCCATAATTATTTCATGTTTGAGAAGGACTTTTATTTACAGTTAAGGGGCACCGCCATGGGAACCAGGTTCGCCCCCAGCTATGCCAATTTATTTCTGGCTCAGTGGGAACAGGAAACCATCAATCCCAGGCTGGGGGGGACCTGGTCCTATGGCGGCGCTATATAGACAACATTATTTTTATTTGGCGTAAAGATGAGACCAGTCTATCAAAATTTTTGGAAGATTTGAACAACAACAAATATAATTTATGCTTTACGGCTGGGACAAATACAGAAAAGGTAGACTTCCTAGATATCCAGATTACCAGAAAAGGAAAAAAAATATGTTTGCAATACATGTCGCAAACCTACAGCTAAGAACGGTTTTATTCTTTTCTCAAGTTGTCACCTGCCGAATTGGCTTATGAACATTCCTTTCGGACAGTTTCGACGTATCCGAAGAAACTGCACGGAAGACAGCCAATTCGAAGAGGAAGCCTCCATAATGAGAACACAATTTAAGGAAAAACTTTACCCAGAAAAACTACTGGGAGAGGCATTAGACAAAGTGAGAAAACTAGATAGAAAAACTTTTTTTGATGATACTAAAACATATAAACCGAATCAAAATTCGGAATTTAGGATGATCTTACCGTATAATGTTCGTTCTAAACAGATAACTGGAATTATAAAACGTCATTGGCATCACTTTCTCCATGATAAGATTATTGGCCCACTATTACCAGCAAATCCCCTCATAACCTATACTAAAGCGCCCAATTTGGGCATCCAGATAGCACCAACTGTTAAAAGAAAACAGAAAAAAAATGAATCAAAACTGGTTAAAACCAGATGGTTTCTTTAGATGTGGATCCTGTATGGGCTGCAAAAAAACTAAATTCCCCAAAAAAACAGAGAAAATCTCCTCTACACAGAATGCATTTTCGATGACCATTAAGGGTTTTTTAACATGCAATTCCTCCAGCGTGATCTATCTGATCCAGTGCCCATGTAATAAACAATATATTGGAAGAACAAAGCGACAACTTAAGGTACGCATTTCTGAACATCTTAACAATATAGCTAAAGGTTGTGAAAATAATGCACTATCTAGACATTTTAAGGAGATTCACAACAAGGAGAGCGGAGGCCTGTCCTTCTCAGCACTGGAGCAGATAGACCACGACTGGAGAGGAGGCAACCATATCGAAAAAATGTCAAGAGCTGAATCAAAGCGGATTTATGATTTTGGAAGCCTCATACCAAGAGGACTAAATGCGGATTTGGAGATTTTTGGCTTTCTTTAGGATGCTGGGACATTTGCTTTTCTCTGATGGGGAATCGCATGTTTAACTGTTTATCAGTACTGCGATTCTCCCTTGGAGACAAGCAGATGTACCCTTTTCTTCATGCAATATAATATACCTTGGGAAAAGACACAAAACCTCAAGAATAATATTATCATAAACATGAGAAACAAAATCGGCTCAATCTCCTGTTAAATGATGTTTGATTCATTTAATATCTTTTGGAACCCATGTACTCTGAATGGTCCGAATAAGATACCATGTTGAGGGATATACATATAGATATTCCTCAACATTGGGAACCAAAATAAATATGAAAAACACAATGCATATGCAGTTCACTTTCTTTAAACATTGTTTTTTTTAAAATATTGATTTTTATTATTTTATAATGTTTAATCGATTTATATGGTGATAGGAATGCTAGCTATCATAATATGATGACAAATAACCCAATTAGACAGTAAACAAATAGATTCTGAAAATTATGACAAAAAAGAATATAAAAGCTTATTGAAAGCTGATGCAATAAAACCCTTCATGAACTTTATTATTTGAAGAGAATTACAGCTTTTGACAAAAAAACGCATGTGTCAAATAAAAAACGCATCCAAAACGCAATAAAAACGCAAGTGGAAAAAATAATAAAAAATTGAAAAATATTTAAATATATGGAATGTCTGATAAAAACAAATATAAAAGACACTTTTTTGACATAAAGAAATCAAAAACAAATGATATAAAGTGAAAGGAACCATACTGGCATACACTCCATGTCTGATCTTTGAATTTTCCAATTAAGAGTATAAAAACCGATTAAAAGTGAAGTAGAGTCATTACCACTGAGGAAGGGGAGAAGCGTCCCCGAAACGCGTTTGGTGTCCAGTGATCTGACCAAAGATCCGATTATGACCTACTTATAAGAAGAGACTCTTTACATCATATGAAAAATAGTGCACTTTAAATTCATCTGGCTGTAACTATCACAGCTTGAACCTGAATCGGAAGAAAGGAACAACTACCAAAACCTTCAGTGCCAATACGTCACTTCCGGAGCGACGAGTGCGTCTCTGAATCTACGTGGGACGCTGAACAGAGCAACAGCCGGGACGCCGGCTCTCAGCGGGACCCCGATATATCCGAATGACTGATCGGCACATATGAAGAAAAGGTAAGCCCACATAGTGGGTCACTACCAGGCATATTTCAACTGCCGAACTGCTAAGTCTATATCAGACATAAAAAGGAACATCTTATTGAAAGCCCACTATAATTGGAATATTTATTCCATCGGACCTTTCCTCTTAAGAAGGAGAAGAAGAAGGATCCTTCACTCTCATCATTCTCCTTTGCTATTTTTTCCATTTAGGTATTTCTCTCTATAGGTGGTCAATTGTGAAGGACTAGAAGGAATGACCTATAGAAAATAAGGAAACATATGATCTTGGCATATTTGTTATTATCGATACTTTATTGAGAAAATTGATTGTTGGTTTATGCTCAATCTATTTTAGTCTTTTAACTTTTTATGTACTATTAATAAATATTGTGACCTGCTTGAGAACTGTGTGACCCCATGTGTTGAGAGTGCCAGTCTCCAAGTATTATATCCGAAAAGAAAATGATGTATGGTTTTCAAAAAATTTTATAAATAAAAATCTGAAGTGTTTGGTATGCATTTGTATTCAGCCCCCTGTATTCTGATACTCCTAAATAAAATCCAGTGTGACCAATTGCCTCCAGAAGTCACCTAATTAGACGAGTCCACCTGTGTGTAATTTTTTCTCAATATAACTATAGCTGTTCTGTGAAGTCTTCAGAGGTTTTTAAAGAACAGCATCATAAAAGCCAAGGAACACTCCAGACAGATCAGGGATGTGGAGAAGGGTAAAGGACTGTTAGGTTATAAAACAATTCCCCAAGCTCTGAACATCTCACAGAGCACTGTACAATAATAATCCAAAAATAGAAGGAGTATGGCACAACTATAAACCTACCAAGACATGGTCATCTACCTAAACTGACAGCCCAGGCAAGGGGAGTAAGCCATAGGAACCCTGTTACCAATTTGCAACAAGCTATGTAGGGGACACAACAAACACGTGGAGGAAGGTGCTCTGGTCAGATGAGAACACACCATTCCCACCATAAAACATGGTTGTGGCAGCGTTATGCTTTGGAGATGCTTCTTTGAGCAGGCACAGGGAGCTGGTCAGAATTGATGGGAAGATGGATAGAGCGAAATACAGAGGAAAACCTGATAGAGGCTGCCAAAGACTTAAGACTTGGGTGGAGTTTCATGTTCCAGCAGGACAATGACCTTAAACATACAGCCAGAGCAACAATGGAATGGTTAGATCAAAGCAAATTCATGTGTTAGAATGGCACAGTCAAAGTCAAGACCTAAATCCCATTGAGAATCTGTAGTAAGACTTGAAAACTGCTGTACACACATGCTCTCCAACAAATCTGACTGAGCTTGAGTTATTTTGCAAAGAAGAATTGGCAAACATTTCAGTCTCTAAATGTATAAAACTGGTAGAGTCATGCCCCAAAAGACTTGAAACTGTAATTTCAGCAAAGCAATTAATCAGGAGGGATGAATACAAATGCATGCCACACTTTCCAGATTATTTATTGAAAATTATGAAAACTACGTATCATTTTCGTTTCAATTCATATATACTTTCTACTTGGTGTTGGTCTATCACATAAAATCACAATAACATACATTTAGGTTTGTGGGTGTATTGAAAAAATGTGGATAAGCTCAAAGGGTAGGAATACATTTTCAAGACATTGTATGTATGCCACAACCTCAACTACTAGTTGTGTCTGTCAAAACTCAATGTCCTCCTCCACCACCACCTTCTCCTCGTGCTCTTTGTCCTAAAGCCTAAGCTCCTTATCATCCTCCACTAACTCCTTTATGTGTGGGTCCTCAACAGCCAAATGGTGGTAAGCAGTTCTTCTTTCCACCATCTCTAGTTGCAAGAGTGTTTGCTTCAATATAAATATAAGCAATTTGACATCATTGATGCTATAGTCGTTTTCACTAGTTACAAATCTGCTAGCTTCAAAAAGCCTGAGTATGTAACACGTATCCCTGATGAGTTGCCACTAAATGTTGAGCAAAATTTGATCAGCTGCAAAGCCGAATTTCCTTGCACTTTGTGGTTATAGATCAGTTTTCCCTGAAATGGCGGTAAAAACAAAAAAATGCATACTCACATCATCCATTTGCATGCAAAGAGACCATCACAGCCATCTTGATTAAAGATAGTGGGCAAAATCATGCTGTGTCTTCAATCATGATGGTGTGATCTAATGTATAAATTTTATTTTTTTACCCTAATTAACCCTTTGTAACAGTCGGCAAAACAGCTGAATCTAATTTGCCATAACTTGACTCATATCTAATTGCTACTGTCAGAGCACAAAAACACATGCTCTCTGGGCATTAAAATAGGCCATAAAAGACACGTGTTGTCCTTGGCAGTAGCAGTTCAGTAGGTACACATATTAATGATGATGTCTCACTGCAAGAATTAAAAGACGCAGCTCACATTCTCCACAACATGAGAGTACAAGATAGGTACAGCTTTTTTTTTTTTTAAGAAATAATGGCAGCCTGGTATCCTCCACCAAGGCTGAACTCAAACCATCAATTCCCTTAAGGCAGTGGAGTCCACTAAAAGGTGCAGGATTGACTGTTTTGCCAGTAGCTTGTCTAGGTCAGAATTCAGTTGACACACAAACAGATTACTGGGAGCGTATTGTTGTTTCCTGCCCACATATTCCATTATGGATGACTAACAATGGAAAGGAAGAGAAGAATTACTAGGAACAGGACAAGCAGTAGCATGATGTTGAAGGTGATGACAGTTATGCATTACTTTTAGATGCAGCCTGGCTACTAGAATGATGAGCAGGAGGACAATCTTGCTCACATTACTGGCCAGTTCAATTTTCTCACAATTGTCACAAGAACATGTGATGCTGCTTTATGTCCTGAAAAAGAGGCATTTGTGGCAACATCTTATTCTTTGCATGTAGATTTTTCACAGTGTGATGGTTTTGTCAGCTAGAAATGCAGAGATCAACTCCCACACTAAAGATTTCCACACAGAGTCTCCACCAGTAGCACTTTCAACAATTCTACCAAGCCACAAGGTTGGACAGCGGCTGAGTTGAGAGCAACAGCAGTAGTGCCATCACCAGTTATCAAGCTGACGAAAGCAGTAGCAGATCTGCTTCGGCAAATTGTTTTGAGGTTTTGGTCATACTGTATGTCACCCCTCTGATGTTATCAATTCCTCTTCAACCTTATCTAGTTAGTAGGTCCTTTCCAACACACAATCATGGTCATCATTAGAGATGAAGGAATTTATTGTGACAAAGCGCATTTTTTTTGTAAGTAGCGGGAGCAATGGCAGGGGGCAGCGATAGCACCGCCCCCATCATTGCACCCCTTTAGATGCCGTATTCATACATGATCGCGGCATCTGAGTGTAAAATTAACTATAATTCAAACTTACAAAATCAAACTTGCCACCTCCATTTGCTCGCGATAGGCTGGCTGCCTCCATCTTACTTGAAGATCTCGGCCGAAATCCGGTGCGGTGCGAGATTACGTCATCATGCCGTCATACCGGCTGATGTGGTGATGCAATTTCGCGCCGCACAGGATTTCAGCAGCGATCTTCAAGCAAGATGGAGGCTGGCAGCCTGTCCCGAGCAAATGGAGGCAGTAAGTTAGAATTTTTTTGTTTATTATACTATTTAAGGTTAAATTAATTCGCTGACATGAAGCACGAGGAAATTTGGCTTTTAGGCAAATTAAATTTATCCTGAAATTTGGATCGAATTCCACTTTGTGGGATTCGAATCGCTCATCTCTAGTCTTCATCACCCTACCACTTTTGTCAGACTCTGATGTTATGAGCTCCTTGCCATCTCATGATTCTCACCTCTACACTGGTGAGCAAAAGTGTAGCAATGTTTTGAACTTTTGAATTTCAGGCTCCATCTCACCATTCAGTACAGCTTCGAACGTAGAGACTACTATTTTATATACAATAATCTAGGGCTATCTCATACATAAATTGGATTTACAACTATTTAACATATGATTATTTGTGCAGATTCTTGTAATGTAATTGCATTGTTACTCTTTTGCTCCTCTATTAACATAGTAACATAGAGAAGAAACTTGCCAAACTGCATCATGTCAGTTCCATGACAGTTGAAAAAATGCAAAATGAAGGTCATCCATCCATACCAAAGCCAAGAGGTGGACATCCAGGCAAAATATCAGAGTCAGCAAGTCGGCTCATCACAAGGTCTATTAGTTCTGACGCGACAAACACTGCAGTGGAGGTGACTCATATGCTTCGTAATAGTGAGATCACAGATGTCCATGCAAGTAACATACAACGTACATTACACAAGTCTGGAATAGTGGCCCGAAAAAAGGTGAAGACATCTCGACTTCAGTATCATCATCAGAAGTGTCAACTCTAGTTTGCAAACAAAAAGTAGGAACAGTGGACAGTAGAGATTTGAAACGGGTGACTTGGAATGATGAGGCGTAAGTCAATAGACTGGGCTCTGATGGGTGGAAATGGGTCTGTAGGAAGCAATGAATAAGGGGGCTAACCGGTCAACAAATTGAAGGAACTGTCAAGTTTGGTGGAGGAAGCCTGATAATATGAGGTTGTTTCACACCCAAAGGTGTTGGATACTTGACCTTGGTGGTCTCAATGCTGAGTTATATGTGAGTTTCCTACGAGGCAAGATAGTTTGTACACTCGAGTACTATGGGCATGAAAAGGATAACATAGTGTTCCAGCAGAACACCGACCCTAAGCATATGTCAAGATTGGTAGAGAAATGGTTCAATCACAATGAAGTAGAAGTCCTGGAATGGCCCCCACAGTCCCCAGACCTCAACCCAATCGAACACTTGTGGGTATAAGAAAAAGCTGTATTTGTACCCCAGTGAGTCGATCAGTATGCACCAACATTAGGAACTTGTAGAAGAGACCTGGGAACAGATTTCATTCGATACATGCTTGAATCTGATTGATAGCCTGCCCAGAAGATTCAGGCAGTGTTGAAAGCCAAAGGAGGATTTACAAAATAAATACTAACAAAATAATAAAAATAAAAATTTAGAATTGTAGGCGCAAAACAGTAACAATACAGTTACATGACAAGAATCTGCATATGCTAATTAGTTCCGAGTCCAATTTATGTACGAGATGACAAATAATTGTCTATAAAATGATGGCAGTCTCACGTTCAAAGCTGTAGTGGATGGTGAGATAGTGGAAGGGAGCTTGAAAGTCAAAAGTTCAAAAGATTGCTACCCTTTTGCTTGTCAGTGTATATGTGCCCAAGTGCAGTATTACCTCAGTTTCCAATACTCCTACCACAACAACCACCATGGCTCCGAGTGCTACTACTGCCGTCACTAACACAGCTATGCATTTCAGTCATCCCCTCCACCTGAACTTTCTCTTTATGATAGTCCAAACTCTGCACTATACTGAATATCAAGAAAAGTTTATTGCATTGCTGTACAGAGTCCAGTACATCATAAAGGTTATGCTGGAAAATATGTTAGGCACAGTGGTTTCCTATCAACGGAATGCATTAAAAAAAATAAAAAATATTTAAATTAATCAATCGGAGAGCGTCCAGTACAATATAATTATGATGCAGAACAATATATCAGGCACACTGGGGGCAGAGCTAGTGCCTGAGCTGAGCTCATCTTGCTGAGCTTCCAGACTTATCCCACTGTGGATGCCGATACTGACCGCACACCGAAGCAGAGATGGTCAAGATCAGTGGACTCAAGCCTGATGACGCAGGTTTTCTTGCCATAACCCTGTATCAGACCTCAGGCATGACGAAATATGTGAAAAAGTTCCCAAAGAAGCCAAGATGGTGGTGACGGCATGCTTCACTCCAGATCACATTGCAGAGGGGGGCAGTTATGGCAAAGAGGCTGGAGAGGCTTGTAGCCTCCCAGTTTATAGATCCTTTATTAAACAAGCCCTAGAGGAGGCTTTGGGTCCAATTAAACAGAAGCTTACAGTCCTGACTCAGGAAATACAGCATATAGGCCATCAGGTTGATAACCTAAAAACAACACAGTCCTTCTCCATTGAACATAATGCTGCAGTCTCGCAGTCCCCATCTCACAATTAACTATCTGTATACAGCTCTTAAAAATCAGAAATATATCAGGCACACTAGTGACAGTATAATAGTCTGTTATTAACTGAATTGACATTAAAGGGGTTCTTTCCCTTTCTCTTACTGATTATTTATTCTTTGTATAGGTCATCAGCATATGATCAGCGGGAGACCGATACCCAGGACCCCCAATGATCAGCTGTAGTGCCCCAGCCTTCTCACAGCTACCTGCAGTCCAGTGACATCACAACTATTTTACTGGCCTGGGCACAGCTCAGCCCTCTTCACTTCAATGAGACTGAGCTCCACCTAGACCTAGTGATGCCACAGGCCTGTGGGAAGCTGTGAGACGCTGCAATACTACTGCGAGTTCCGCTGCCTTCTCAAACTTCTCATCGGAGGAGGTCCTGGGTGGAAGATCCCTGCTGATCAGATGCTGATCATCTGTCCAAAGAATAAACCATCAGTAAGAAAAAGGGAAAGAACCGCTTTAATCCACAAAGAAAAAAAAGGAGGGGAATATACTTTTTTGGACCACTCACTACCAGGAGAAAAGCTCCTTTGGAAAATGAAAGGTGGAATCTGATTTGTTGCTATGGGCAACTAAGCCAGTTCTACTTTACAACAGTTTGATAAATTACCCCATTTGTGCCAAAAATTACTTGGCACCTACACCAAATATTAAATAAGTCACCCACCACCCTACATATCCTCAGCTTGTTAGAGCTCCATGGGTGAAACTTAGAGTGTTTTAGAGGGCATGCACATATGGATCTTTTTGGCTTTTTAACATCTTCCTGACAAGGTGTTTCTCTGTTTTTGTTTAATATTACCTGTCTTCCCGGAGTCATAAATTCACATATGAAAGCTTGTTTTTTACGGTACAAGTTTTATTTTTTAAATGCACTATTTGAAATTGCATAACATGTAGTGGGAAGAAGGAAACTGGAAAAAAAGCAATTCCTTCAAAGTTTTATGGGTTTAGTTTTCATGGCATTTCTTATAGTTAAATTAGGACTTATAGTTAAATTAGGACTTGCCAGGAAGTGGTCATTTTCACATAGAGAGACAGTAACCTTTAACCTGGAGCTTCCTATCCTCCATTTCGTGATTGCTTCTGGCTCTAGCAAGCAGCATACAGTGGAACTCTGAGCTATTCCTGGACTTATGATGGAATTGTCCATGAGTACACTCACTGATGGAATTAAGCTGTTGTATAATGTTTAAATATACTGACACGTATGTTTTGTTTGTGCGTATGTTGTCCTTTTACTAAGTCATTCAGAACAAAGAATACATACAGATCTGTTGTTGTTATACAACAGTTCAATAACGTGAAGCAGAACAGTAAAAGGACATCCATGTGGCGGTCTGGAAAAAAATGGAGATGCCATTACTGCAGCATGAGTCTAAGATAAGGAACAAAGTACCAGGCTGATGAAACACTGCCACCAACACAGCAAGGCAGGGAGAACATCCCCAGTGCAAAACCTATACTGAACTACATCAATAGCCCAAATGAATATTAATTCAACTGATAAGTATAAAATATACAACATTTCAAATATACAGAATATCAAATGGATAACAAAATAATTAGTGAAAACATAAGCTGGAACTCCCCAGAGAAAGGAGACACTAGCTAAGGAACCCCTGTGTATCAGAGACCAACCAAACAGATCACCAAGTCACCTGTCCAGCATGGAGTATATAAACAATAATAACAGGCAAAGTGTCTATTAGTGATGGACGCACATCTGCCGGGACGGTTCGCGAACGCGATCAAATGTTCGCAAACCGCAAGTTCGCAATGGGTCCTATTCATTTTCGCGTACACCAGTTAGAATTATTTTTTCCCACTACCGTTTGTCACTGTTTGTAGCAGAGGGAACACAGCAAAACAGCAAACAAATGCTGCAGTACCCAAATGCACTATATAGAAAGTATATTATTGGTAATCACCCCGCTTCTATCAGTTTTTTTTTGGGGGGGGGGGGGGGCGACTGGCATATCACACCAGTTATAATTATTTTTTCCAATACCGTTTGTCACTGTGTGTAGCAGATGGAACGGAGCAAAACCGTAAACAAATGTTGCTGTACCCAAATGCACAATATAGAAAGTATATTATTCGTATATAACACGCCACTTCTATCAGTTTTTTGGGGGGATGACTGGTATATCACAACAGTTATAATTATTTTTTCTAATTGCGTTTGTCACTCTGTGTAGCTGCAGTATTGCAGCAGAACCGCTCACCACTTCTGCACAATACAAATCCACTATAATATGCTTTCTATGTTAGAAAGTATATTATAAGTGTATTACACCCCTCTGTACTGTACACCTATCAATAGAACATCTATACCAGTCCTTAAAAGGACTTTTGTGGACCTATTTGATAGCGTTTTTGTCCCTAACAGTCTGTCCCGTAACCACACAGCAACCTTTCCCTACACTGACAAAAAACAGAATGTAAAATGGCAGCCAGGTCAGGTCTATTTATAAGGTAGGGGGTATGTCCATGTGCTGAAACTTTTCAATTGGCTGTCCTGTACCACCTGATGGATGTGTCATGGGTCAAAGTTCTTCACAATGTAAAAGAATATGGCGGGCGCGAATATTGCAATATGTTCGCATGTTTGGCGAATCGCGAACGAGCAAAATTCGCCACGAACCGACCGCCGGGCGAACAGCAAGGCCATCCCTAGTGTTTATTCAAAGGCAATGCACTATCAGCTATATACCAGATGAAGTATTCATACAAAGGGCAATGCAATGTCAGCTATGTAAGTAATCGCTAACT
The DNA here is from genome assembly GCF_014858855.1 of Bufo gargarizans. Classification (NCBI taxonomy): domain Eukaryota; kingdom Metazoa; phylum Chordata; class Amphibia; order Anura; family Bufonidae; genus Bufo; species Bufo gargarizans. The sequence continues at coordinate 225,510,548 of NC_058081.1, read as the reverse complement.
ATAAGCAGCAATATAAATAGCATTGCTACAAACAGACTACAGTAACAATATCAGTAACATTGCTAGTAGTAGGCATGAAGTAAGCCCAAAACAATACCCAAGGGATACATAAGGAAGACACAGGACCAATGAAAAAAACTAGTAATAATTACTCATGTTAGGCAATTGACCCAGCACTGTCGGCACAAAACGATGCCTCAACGCGTGTTTCGGCACACCCTCTGGCGTCGTCAGGAGGCTGAATCACATAATGAATGGGGCACATATACAGGTGAAACTTGGAAAATTAGAATATCGCGCAAAGTTAATTTTTTTCAGTAATCCAACTTAAAAGGTGAAACTAACATATCAGATAGACTCATTACATGCAAAACGAGATATTTCAAGCCTTTATTTGTTATAATTTGGATGATTATGGCTTGCAGCTTATGAAACCCCAAAGTCATAATATCGGGTACCCTTTGCTCAGGGGTTATGGATTAATTAGCTGACTAGAGTGGGACACTTTGAGCCTAGATTATTGAACCTTTTCACAAAATTCTAATTTTAAGCTGCATTAATGCAATTCCTTTTAATTTGCATTACTGAAATATATGGACTTTTGCATGATATTCAAATTTTTCGAGTTTCACCTGTATATATCTAAAACGCACCATGCCTACATCATCATGGCGCGCCGCCCGGTCCCACATGACCCGCGCCAGGCGTGTCATCACGCCGCGCCGTGAAGCGCAACACGTGACTATTGGAGCAAGTCTAATAGAGCACCACATAATGAGCCAGACCAGCGCATGCACGGGATGCGTACCAGTCTGATGCATAGAGGACGCTGAACTCCACTACCAACACAATATAAAACCCTAAAGTGCATAGTGCATCAACAATATGTATAAAAGAGCAGTGATACAATCAATTACTATGCAAAAAGACATTATAGATACTACAGCCGTGATGACTAAAAAGTGCACAAAATAGTGCGAAAAAGAAAAACAGATAACATAGTGCAGTTTGTATTACAAACACTGCCCTGATACTACATGATAAAAAAAATAAATAAAAAAAAAACGACTGTGATAATACATGATTCAATTTATCACCATATAATACACATAAGAGCAAGTGATAGGGTACAATAAAATAAAATACATATGTGTGAATTTATGAACAGCAAGTTAATGTTATAATAGAAATATATAAACACTAAAAATACATAAAAATTTATCCAATAGATAATAATACATATGAAAGTGAATTGTGTATGGTGGAGCAGCGTCTAAGTATCTTGAACTATGAGGATGAAATTGAGCCAAAGCATCTCAAAGTATCAGTGCATAGGTGCTATATGAAAAAATAAGGAGTATATGTTAGAAGCAATAAAAACATAATTACCCCAAATAAAGAAAACAATAAAAGAGCGCTTTCATAAAAATGACCCCAAACTAACCGTTTCATTTAGACTCAGAGGGATCTCCATTTTCAGAATGGTGATCCAACTGGTCTCCCTTTGTAGGAGTCATTTTTTTAATATCTCCTCCTCAATAACCCAAATCTTTGCCACTCATCTTACCTGCCAATCTGATTTTACTGGCATGCCCCAGAATCCATATCCGGAGCTACCTCGTCGTCATGCCAATGTAGAAGGACATATCGCAAGGTAACATCCCCAGTGCCCAGCAATACGATGCACAGTCACATGTGTCCAGATCTTCACGATCTAGCAAGATGATCTCAGCAAGTTTTTCGGCAGTTAGAGCTCATGCCAAGGCAGAAGCTGCACGTGTCCAGCTACAGTACGCAGAAAAAGAAGCCATGATGATGCAGGAGATATCAGCTAAAAAAGCTGGCATAGCATAAGAGCTGGAATTAGAATCAAAATTGCTTATCCTGCAGCGACAAACTGCAGCTGCAGTTGCTAAACCAGAGGCCGCTGCATACATGGGAAGTCAGACAGGAAGTGAAAAAGCATATAAAGACCTAAAGGTTCCCAAAAAAAAACCTCTATCCTCTTCAGATTGTACAATTGAGTACATCCAAAACCTTACTGATGTGCATACAAAGGAACAGTCTCTTAAACCTGAAGCAAAGGAATTCAGGCCGAGATCAACAGACCCCCTGAGCAGGCCCAATCAACCACATGAGGTCAGTGGCTGCCAGCAAACCAAGAATAATGCACCAGAATCCCCTATGAACAAAAAGTGTTCCCACCACCTCAACCTAAAGATTACATGTGCAAGCAACAATGTGCACTGGATGTCACCAAATATCTCATCTGCAAAGAAATGGTTAGCTCAGGCTTTCTCCAATTCAATCACTTTCCTGAAAACTATTGGACATGGAAATCTTCCTTTCTGAATGCCACTGGAAGTCTGAACTTATAACCAGCAGAAATGCTTGATTTAATGATAAAATGGCTTGGTACCGAGCAGAGCATGCAAAGAGGATGAGAAGAGCAAACCTATTCAACCCTGCAGCAGGACTCAACATGACTTGGAGAAGACTAGAAGAAACGTATGGATCCCCAGAGGTAATTGAAGGAGCACTGTTGAAAAAACGTGAAATCTTTCCTAAGGTGGGCTACAGAGACAAGGTATGGCTACAAGAACTGAGTGATCTTCTGCTAGAGATAGAATATGCCAAAGAGGATGGCTACTTGCCAGGGATTTCATATATAGATACAGCCAGAGGCACTAATACCATAGTAGAGAAACTACCTTCAAATCTGCAAGACAAGTGGATGTCTGTGGGAGGTAAATTCAAAGAAGACTATGGAGTCACTTCCCCCTCCCCCCCCCCTCCCTCCTTCTTAGTGTTCTCTAGGTTTGATCCCAGTTTTGCCTTCACCACCAACAGAAATCAATCACAAAGACCTCATGGTAAGACGCACACAAAACAGCTGTACCTTCACAAGTCACAGACTGTCAAAGCACCCACAAGGTACATACAATAGAAAACCCTGATAGACCTTGCCCAATACACAAAAAAACACATCCACTAAAGAAATGCAAAGGCTTTAGAAGCAAACCTATTGCATTGCGATGTCTAATTGCACTGAAGTATCTGGACAAGGCAAGATTGAGGATCATGCTCTAAAATCTGTTTAGTGACTCTGTATCCCACTGGCAAGAGAGAAAGGGCAGTGAAAAATGTATGCAGTGCTAGATGAACAGAGCAACAGATCCCTTGCAAAGTCAGATTTTTTTTTAAATATATTTAACCTTAAGGCAAGTGCAGTTCCATACACTCTAAGGACATGTACGGGGACAATTGAAACCACAGGGAGAAGAGCTACTGACTTTACCATTGAATCCTTCAATAAGAAAGTGTCGTTCCCACTTCCTACCCTAATATAGAGTGTGGCATGCTACCTGATGACAAAACTGAGATTCTCTCTCCAAAAATAGCCCATTATCACCCTTACCTCCGCTCAATTGCTCACCTTATCCCAACAGTTGAGCCAGATGTTTCTATCCTTCTACTTTTTGGGGGAGACATCCTTCAGGTACACAAGGTGTGCCAGCAAATCAGTGGCCCTTACAATGCCCCGTATGCACAGAGACTGGACCTGGAGTGGGTCATTGAAGGAGAAGTTTCCCTGGTGACAGTGCACCAGCCTGACAACATTAGCACTTTGAAGACATCTGTGTTACAAATGGACGCACATCTCTTCTCAGTCCCTGTCACAACAGCTTTGTTGTCCAGGAAAGTTTTGGCAGGTCAACGCAACACTGGGACTCTTCTACAATATATGGCAAAGAAGTAGTCAATTCCAACATTGAGGCAGACAATGTAGGAATTGCAGTGCTTCAGAAAACTAAAGATGATGATAAACAGGCCTTCTCTATAGAGGATCAGACCTTCTTGCAGATTATGGATAGAGAGGCCTACCAAGATGACAATCACAGTTGGGTGGCCCCTCTCCCCTTTCGCACACACCCAGACGTGTTTTGCCTTGAAACAGATAGGGAACACTGGTATCTACAAATGTTTGGTGTTTACCATCCACACAAACCTAACCAAAGCAGAATAGTTTTTGATTCCAGCACAGAGTATGAAGGAGTTTCTTTAAATTACGTACTGTTAAGTTGCCCTGACCTAAACAATACTTTGCTAGGTGTCCTTATGCGCTTCAGAGAAGAGCCCATTGCCTTCACAGCAGATGGGCAACAAATGTTTTATTATTTTCTTCTCAGAGAAGACCACAGAGTCTTTCTACGTTTTCTCTGGTACAAAGACAATGACATAGACAAATAAATTGTCGAGTACAGAATGAAAGGGCACGTATTTGGCAACAGGCCCTCTTCTGCTGTCGCTATATACTGCATGCAAAAGGCTGCCCAGAAAAATGCGGAGTGCTATGGACAAGAAGCCAAACACTTTGTATTGAGGCATTTCTATGTAGATGATGGACTTCTGCTAGCACACCTGAAGATGCAATTTCCATCCTCAGTAAAGCAAAGCAACTGCTGGCAGAATCCAATCTGCTTCTTCATAAAATCGCTTCCAACAGCCAAAGAGTAATGGAAGCCTTCCCTGTAGCAGACAGAGCTAAGGACCTTAAAGATCTTTGCCTAGGTACAGACACCCTCCCCTGCAGAGAAGCCTAGGCCTAAGTTGGGCTCTATAAACAGTTTTGTTTTCTGAGTTTCCTCAGATGAAAAGATCTTTACACGTAGAGGAATTCTATACACCCTAAATAGCCTCTATGATACCCTAGGGCAGTGATGGCGAACCTATGGCACGAGTGCCAGAGGCGACACTCAGAGCCCTCTCTGTGGGCACCTGCGCCCTTGAAAAAGTCTATGATGTACCAATATGCTTTAGACTGTTCCTGCCATTCATCAGCACAGGACGCACTATGAACAGCACAGGCAGCGCACTGAATGTAGGCTATTAACCACTTGCCATCTGGGCCATTTGCCCCCTTCCTGACCAGGCCTAATTTTGCAAAACTGACATATCTCACTTTATGTGGTAATAACTTTGGAACGCCTTTATTTATCCAAGTCATTCAGAGATAGTTTTCTCGTGACACATTGTACTTCATGATAGTCATAAATTTTAGTCAAAATATTTCACCTTTATTTATGAAAAAATCCCAAATTTACCCAAAAATTTGAAAAATTCGCAATTCTCTAAATTTCAATTTCTCTGCTTTTAAAACAGAAAGCGATACCTCATAAAATATTTATTACTTAACATTCCCCATATGTCTACTTTATGTTGGCATCATTTTGGAAATGTCATTTTCTTTTTTTTAGGACGTTAGAAGGCTTAGAAGTTTAGAAGCAATTCTTCAAATTTTTTAGAAAATTGCCAAAACCCACTTTTTAAGGACCAGTTCAGGTATGAAGTCACTTTGTGGGGCCTACATAGTGGATACCCCCATAAATGACCTCATTGTAGAAACTACACCCCTCAAGGTATTCAAAACCGATTTTACAAACTTTGTTAACCCTTTAGGCGTTCCACAAGAATTAAAGGAAAATGGAGATCAAATTTTTAAATTTCACTTTTTTGGCAGATTTTCCATTTTAATCAAGTTTTTTCTTTAACACATCCATGGTTAACAGCCAAACAAAACTCAATATTTATTACCCAGATTCTGCGGTTTACAGAAACACCCCACATGTGGTCATAAACTGCTGTATGGGCACACGGCAGGGCGCAGAAGAAAAATAACTCCACATGGTTTTTAGATGCCATGTCCCATTTGAAGCCCCCTGATGCACCCTTACAGTAGAAACTCCCAAGAAGTGACCCCATTTTGGAAACTAGGGGATAAGGTGCCAGTTTTATTAGTACTATTTTTGGGTACATATGATTTTTTGATCATTCATTATAACACTTTATGGGGCAAGGTGACCAAGAAATTGGTTGTTTTAGCACAGTTTCTATTTATTTATTTTTACAGCGTTCACCTGAGGGGTTCAGTCAAGTGACATTTTTATAGAGCAGATTGTTACGGACGTGGAGATACCTAATATGTATACTTTTTCTGATTTATTAAAGTTTTACACAATAATAGCATTTTTGAAACCAAAAAAATGATGTTTTAGTGTCTCCATGTTCTAAGAGCTATAGTTTTTTTATTTTTTGAGAGATTTTCTTATGTAGGGGCTCATTTTTTGCGGGATGAGGTGAAGGTTTTATTAGTACCATTTTGTAGGACATACGCATTTTTGATCACTTAGTGTTGCACCTTTTGTGATGTAAGGTGACCAAAATTGCTTGTTTTGAAACTTTTTTTTTTTTTTACAGTGTTCACCCGAGGGGTTAGGTCATGTGATATTTTTATAGAGCTGGTTTTTACGGACGCGGCAATACCTAATATGTATACTTTTTTTATTTGTTTCACTTTAACACAATAATAGCATTTTTGAAACCAAAAAAATGATGTTTTAGTGTCTCCATGTTCTAAGAGCTATAGTTTTTTTATTTTTTGAGAGATTTTCTTATGTAGGGGTTCATTTTTTGCGGGATGAGGTGACGGTTTTAGTGGTACCATTTTGTGGGACATACGCGTTTTTGATCACTTTGTGTTGCACCTTTTGTGATGTAAGGTGACAAAAATTGCTTGTTTTGACACTGTTATTTTTTATTTTTTTTTACGGTGTTCACCCGAGGGGTTAGGTCATGTGATATTTTTATAGAACTGTTTTTTACAGACGCGGCAATACCAAATATGTCTATTTTATTTTATTTTTTCTATTTTTTCTATTTCTTTTATTCCTTACTTGGGGACTTTTTTTTTTACATGTGAAACTTTTTTTTATGTTATTTTTTCAACCCTTTATTTATTTATTTATTTTTTATTTTACACTTTTCGTCCCCCATAAGGTCATACAAGACCTCTGGGGGACATTTACTTCACTTTTTCTTTTTTTTTTTCACTGTTGATTTCTCCTGTAACTGGGGCTAACATAGTAGCCCCAGTTACAGGAGAAATGCACCCCCCCAGAGAGGCTGTACAGCGCAATACTGCGCTGTACAGCCTCAGAGCAGGGCTGATCGAGGTCTGTGAAAGACCTCACACAGCTCCTGCACTCTCCGGTCTTGGTTGTCACATGACCGCCGGGCCGGAACAGGAAGCGCAGAGCCCTGTGTATGCAGCGATCCAGAAGGCAGGGACACCCGGGAACTGTACTGCCTTCTCTCTGGGTTGCCCTGCTGTCACTGACAGCGGGCAACCCGATCAGCAGCTGCACGATTAGCGTGCAGCTGCGATCTCTGAAAGGATGTTTTAAAACGTCCATTAGGAGATAGAGATCCACCTCCCGGACGTTTATAGTCTATGGGCGGACGGGAGGTGGTTAAGCTATTATAGCTATATGATAAAGTACATGAACGATATACTATATTGTATTCAAGTTAAATTGCGGTGTTGGCACTTTGCGATAAATAAGTGGGTATTTGGTTGCAGTTTGGGCACTCGGTCTCTAAAAGATTCACCATCACTGCCCTAGGGTTTGTATCACCTGTGACAATAAAAGGTAAGGCCTTAGTTCGGGAACTGTCATCTGGGAAAAGTGAATGGGATGCATTGCTTCCACAAGAGAGACTATGTGAGTGGGTTCAATGGACAGAATCCTTGCAGGTGTTAGAGCACCTAAGGATAGACAGATGCTATGTTCCAGCTCGCAGGAAAGATCTGTGCATTTTCTCAGACGCATCCACCACAGCTATAGGTGCAGTAGCTTACTTGAAAGTAATTGATGCAGAAAATGTGTGCCATGTTGGATTTGTTATAGGAAAGTCCAAATTAAGCCCTAAACCAGCCCACTCGATTCCTCGTTTAGAGTTGTGAGCTGCTGTACTTGCAGTCTAAATGGCTGAGCTAATCACTTATGAACTAGACACTGACTTTGAAATTCTTCACTGAGAGCAAGACTGTCCTAGGGTATATTTGCAACACTACAAGGAGATTCTATCTGTATGTCTCCAACAGAGTGAATAGAATCAGGCTATCTACACACCCAGATCAGTGGTTCTATGTATCTACAGAGCAAAACCCTGCAGATTTTGCCACTAGACCTACTCAAGCAGCATTCCTGCAGAACTCTATATGGTTCTCAGGCACATCCTTATTGTAACAACCACAACCACACTGTGAGGATATAGACACTGCTAGTGTTTATCCACTCAGAGCACGAAGCTGACCTTGAAATCAGATTGGAAATTACAAGTTTCAGTACCAAAGCTTCTGAAGCCGCACTTCATTCACATTGCTTTGAGAGATTTTCTTGCTGGAAGATATTAGTAAAGGCCCTATCCAGACTCATCCACATCGCTAAAACGTTCCGGAGGGAAACGAATAGCTATCAGGTCAGAAGGTGGGAAAGTTTCCATGAACAGGTCAATCTAGAAGAACTTTCACAGGCAAATTCTGTTATAATTTTTCTGTTCAAAACAAACATTTCCAGAAGGGAATTGACTGCATCACAAAACAAAAGACATTCCCAAAACAAAGCCGTCTTATGAAGCTTAGCCCCTTTTTTAACCCCGGACCTGAACATTTCAGTAAAAGTTCGGGTTTGGTGTTCGGCGCTTTCTTGGTGCTTTTTGAAAGGCTGCAGAGCAGCCAATCAACAAGCGGTTAACTGTGTGCCCTTAGAAGTCATCACAGCCATGCCTACTAATGGCATGGCTGTGATTGGCCAGTGTAGCATGTGACCCAGCCTCTATATAAGCTGGAGTCGCGTAGCTAGCGCTGCATTTCACTCTGCTGTGCTTAGTGTAGGGAGAGGATGCTGCTGGTGATTTCAGGGAGAGAATAGGAGAGAACCTTGCTCAAGACGTGAATCTAACTCAGCAATCTACATATATTGTGTTGTGTGGGTGCAGGGCACAATTTTTTTTCCTGCCCTAAGCCCATTGACTGAAACATTTTTTATAAGTCAGTTAGGTGGGTGGCGGTGGCGGCCATTTTATGCAAGCTCAGTGCACCAGCACTGCATCTGAGCTTTTGGGACATTGAAATCCAAGCTTTAATAGCAGCACAAATAATCTTTTTGTAAAAAAAAAAAAAAAAAAAAACATCTGGTCAGTGTGCAATTTTCTGGGTTTTTAAAAACACACTTTTTTTTGCCAAAAAACACTATTTTCCAGATCTGCAAGTGTTAAATTCAAGGTTAATAAATACAGCTTTCATATTCTGTTACCAAAAAAGCACTTTTTTGGTAATATACAACATCTGGATTAGTGAGTGTGCAATTTAAGCTAGAAATACAGCCATCAATTTCTGGGTTTTTAAAAACACACTTTATTGCCAAAAACCCCTATTTTCCAGATCTGCAAGTGTTAAATTCAAGTTTAATATAAACAGCTTTCATATTCTTTTACCCCAAAAAAAAAAACTTTTTGGGCAACAACATCTGGATTAGTCAGTGTGCAATTTAAGCTAGAAATACAGGCATAATTTTCAGGGTTTTTAAAAACACACTTTTTTGCCAGATTCCACTATTTTTCTGGCCTTGCAGCATCAGCACGTGTGAAATTCCAGGGTTATATACTGCTGTCAAATTCAGTTATTAAACAAACACCCGTTTGGGCAAAAAAAAAATAGTTGGCAGCCTTTGCTGCAGATGTCATTGTAAGATACCGCCTTTACATACTGTCTTTCTATTCAGTTATTTAAAATAAAGCCATTTTGGGCACAATTCGTTGATAGCGTCCTAGTGTGGATCAGGGCGTGTGAAATACATTCTTTAAATACAGGGCTTCTATTTAGGTATTTGAAATACAGCCATTTTGGGCAAACAAATTTAATTGAGGCCTAGTCTGGTTCAGGGCGTGTGAGATACACCCTGTACATACTCTTGTTCTCTTCTACTATTAATTAAACACCCATTTAGGGCAAGATCCTAAATTCGAGAAACATGAGGAGAGCGTCAAATTAGGGGACGTGGCCCAGGTCGTGGTGCTGCTGGTGGAGCTCCTGTTTCAGGGAACAGAGGTGGTCGATCTGTGCGAGCTACACGCACAAGCGAAACTCCTTCCTCAGGTGCGAGTAGGCGACAGAACCTGCAGCGGTATTTGGTCGGGCCTAATGCGGCTCTACGAATGGTGAGGCCTGAACAAATACAGGCGATAGTAGATTGGGTTGCTGACAGTGGCTCCAGTTCCTTCACATTGTCTCCCACCCAGTCTTATGCTGAAAGTTCACAGTTGGCACCTGCATCCGATGTCCATCAGTCTTTCACCTCACCCCCTTGCAAATCAGACAAGCAGTCTGAGCCCAAAGTAATGCAGCAGTCTCTTCTGCTTTTTGATGACTCTGTTAGCAGGGTTTCCCAGGGCCATCCACATAGCCCTGCCCCAGAAGTGGAAGAGATTGAGTGCACCGATGCCCAACCACTTATCTTTCAAGATGAGTACATGTGAGGACCATCGCAGCACGTCTCGAATGATGACGAAACACAGGTGCCAACTGCTGGGGCTTTCGAAAGTGTGCAGACCGACAATAAACACATATGGGATGAGGTCGATGATGTTGCCTTGGGTTTGACTGACCAGGTTTGTCACCTCCGCAAAAGGACACATGAGCCTACAGCCATTGTGCATGAGTGTTCAGTAACGTGGCCAAAAAATACCCAGCTCCGCAGAGGCTGTCCTGTTTTTTTTTTATTTAAAAAAAATCTGTTCTTAACAGTTTAATCTCTGTTTTGTCCCCTATCAGGGGACGTGTATGGAATAGATTTTAGGAACCGGGAGATGGAAAAAGATGCTTGGTCGGTCCTCTTACTTCCAATTTGGGGCACTGCGCGTGCGCCATGCAATGTACTGTGCAATCCCAATATGAGTGGTATGTTTACTACTATTCCTATCAGCTTAATCCCTGTTACGTCCCCTATCAGGGGACGTGTATGGAATAGATTTTAGGAACCGGGAGATGAAAGAGATGCTTGGTTGGTCATGCTACTTCCAATTTGGGGCACTGCGCATACGGCGATTAGATTTTAGACAATCGCAAAGAGTTGTCAATAGTTGACACACTCATGACATAAATTTTATTCCTCTATGCATCAATCTTGGTGTAGTGATGAATGTGCTTGTGTGCACGTTTGGGAGATTGCAGGCGATGAGAGTTTTTCAAAGCCTATGGTCGTGCTGAGGTAGTTCAGTGACGTCAGTTAAGTGGCCCAGAAAACAATGATTCTGCAGTGTGGGCCCATTGTTGGCCTAGTAGGCTTTAATGATCACCTTAGATGATCACAAAGAAAATTCATGTTTTTTCTATGCAAAATTATCCAGCCGATCGCTTTTGGTCTGTTCACAATGAAGCAACGACCTTATCATCTGGCGTGTGCCAACATTGCCATTGCCAACACACTCATAGAGGTGGTCGCTTCATTGTGATACGCAAGCCCCTTCACCACAACAAGGTAACGATAACGAAGGGGAATTGACACATGTATGTGCCTTTTTTTGTTTTGTTTTTGCAGCCACAGTGCAGCACCAGAGGCCAGAAAAATTAGTACACATGCCTGAAAAATTACGTATTGTTGCAGCCGCTGCTGTAGCAGTGGCCAGAAAAATGTATGTTTTCCAGGCAGAAAGTGCACTAAAACATTGCGGCTTGAACCCTAGTTGGTGGCAGATAAGTCATGCAAGTCATCCGACATGCAGAAATAAAATACAGCAGCGAGTGGACCATTTTTAGCGCAAGGCAGCTCATCTCATCAGGCTTTTTTTAGTCAAATGTATCGCCCACTGTCAGTCCCTTCAGGATCCATGCCTCATTCATCTTAATAAAGGTGAGGTAATCTAGACTTTTATGACCTAGGCGACTTCTCTTCTCAGTGACAATACCTCCTGCTGCACTGAAGGTCCTTTCTGACAGGACACTTGAAGCGGGGCAGGCCAGAAGTTCTATCGCAAATTGGGATAGCTCAGGCCACAGGTCAAGCCTGCACACCCAGTAGTCAAGGGGTTCATCGCTCCTCAGAGTGTCGATATCTGCAGTTAAGGTGAGGTAGTCTGCTACCTGTCGGTCGAGTCGTTCTCTGAGGGTGGACCCCGAAGGGCTGTGGCGATGCGTAGGACTTCAAAAGCTCCGCATGTCCTCCATCAACAACAAGTCTGTAAAGCGTCCTGTCCTTGCCCGCGTGTTCGTGGTAGGAGGAGTATTACTTTCACCTCTTCCCCTGTTAGATTCCCGTTGTGCTGTGACATCACCTTTATACGCTGTGTAAAGTATACTTTTTAATTTATTTTGGAACTGCTGCATCCTTTCCGACTTCCGGTAATTCGGTAACATTTCAGGCACTTTCTGCTTATACCAGGGGTCTAGTAGCGTGGCCACCCAGTACAGGTCGTTCTCCTTCAGCCATTTTATACGAGGGTCCCTCAACAGGCATGACAGCATGAAAAACCCCATTTGCACAAGATTGGATGCCGAGCTACTCATGTCCCGTTCCTCGTCCTCACTGATCTCACTGAAGGTCTGTTCTTCCCCCCAGCCACGTACAACACCACGGGTACCAGATATGTGACAACGAGCACCCTGGGATGCCTGCTGTGGTTGGTCTTCCTCCTCCTCAAAGCCACATTCCTCCTCTGACTCCTCAGACTCCTCTTCCAGCGTTGCCTCAGGTCCAGCAAGCGATACTGATAAGGCTGTTTCTGTGGCGATGGTGACCACAACTCTTCCTCTTCACACTCATCTACAGCCTGATCCAGCACTCTTCGCAGTTCACGCTCCAGGAAGAAAACAAATGGGATGATGTCGCTGATGGTGCCTTCAGTGAGACTGACTAGGTTTGTCACCTCCTTAAAAGTACGCATGAGCCTACAGGCATTGCACATGAGCGTCCAGTAACATGGCAAAAAAATTCCCAGCTCCACAGAGGCTGTCCTAGCACCCCAGTCATACAAATACTCGTTGGTGGCATTTTCTCGTTGGAGCAGGTGGTTGAACATTAGGAGTGTTGAATTCCAACGTGTCGGGCTGTTGCAAATCAATCGCCTCACTGGCATGTTGTTTCGCCGCTGAATATCTGAAAAGTGCGCCATGGCCGTGTAGGAACGCCTGAAATGGCCACACACCTTCCTGGCCTGCTTGAGTACGTCCAGTAAGCCTGGGAACTTATGCACAAAGCGTTGTACAATCATATTCAACACACGTGCCATGCACGGCACATGTGTCAACTTGCCCAAATTCAATGCCGCCAACAAATTGCTTCCGTTGTCACACACCACTTTGCCGATTTCCAGTTGGTGCGGAGTCAGCCACTGATCCACCTGTGCGTTCAGGGCGGACAGGAGTGCTGGTCCGGTGTGACTCTCTGCTTTCAGGCAAGTCAACCCCAAGACGGCGTGACACTGTCGTATCCGGGATGTGGAATAGCCCCTGGGGAGCTGGGGGGGTGCAGTTGATGTGGAGGAAGACGCAGCAGCAGAAGAGGACTCAGCCGAGGAGGTTATCGAAGAGGATGGAGTAGGAGGAGTAGAGGACGTGGCAGCAGGCCTGCCTGCAAGTCGTGGCGGTGTCACCAACTCCTCTGCAGAGCCACACATTCCATGCATGGCAGCTGTCAGCAGGTTTACCCAATGTGCAGTGTAGGTGATATACCTGCCCTGACCGTGCTTTGCAGACCAGGTATCAGTGGTCAGATGGACCCTTGCCCCAACACTGTGTGCCAGACATGCCATGACTTCCTTTTGCACAATAGAGTACAGGTTGGGGATTGCCTTTTTTGAAAAGAAATTTTGGCCGGGTACGTTCCACTGCGGTGTCCCAACAGCTACAAATTTTTTTAAGGCCTCAGACTCCACCAGCTTGTATGGTAAAAGCTGGCGGGCTAAGAGTTCCGACAAGCCAGCTGTCAGGCGCCGGGCAAGGGGGTGACTCTGTGACATTGACTTCTTACGCTCAAACATGTCCTTGACAGACACCTGACTGTGGGCAGATGAGCAGGAACTGCTCATGGCGAGAGACAGAGTGGCGGATCGTTGAGAGGGGGTAAGGAGGACAGCAGTGGTTGACGTGGCTGAAGATGCTGGACCAGGAGGAAGATGGTGGCTTTGAGCTTGTGTGCTGCTTGTACTCGTCATCATGTGTTGATCCCATAGGCGTTTGTGATGTGAGATTATGTGCCTTCGCAAAGCAGTTGTACCTAGGTGGGTGTTGGATTTCCGACGACTCAGTTTCTTTTGGCACAGGTTGCAAATCGCATCACTGTTATCAGAGGCAGACACACACAAAAAATGTCACACTGCCGAGCTTTGCAATGACGGCATTCTGGTGGTGGCAACAGCATGCGTTGATTGGCGTGCTGTCTGGCTGACCCCGGGTGCCGATACATGCTGTCTGACTGTGCCACTAGCTCCTTGCGACGACCTCCCCTTGCTTCCAACTCGTCTCCTCCTCCTCTCTGTCTCCCCATCTGAACTTTCCCCCTCTTCTTCTTCTCTTCGAGCGGGCACCCACGTGACATCCACGGTCACATCGTCATCATCAACCGCTTCACTTGTATCTGACAACTCAGCAAAGGAAGCAGCAGCAGGTACAACATCATCATCATCACCACACCGTACGTCCATGTGAGTAATGCTGCCTGACTGAGACATATCCCTGTTATCCCTGTTGCACATCACTCATTTCTTCCAACTGATGTGTAAATAACTTCTCTGACAGATCAAGTGAAGCAGCTGTGGTGCTAGTGTTGGTGGTGGCGGCAGGCGGGCGAGTGGTAACTTGAGAGGTGCCCGAAGCTGAGCTGGAGGAGGATGGTGCGTCAAGGTTCAGAGCGGAAGCTGTAGAAGATTGGGTGTACTGTGTTAGCCAGTCAACTATGTCCTCAGAACTTTTCGAGTTCAGGGTATGTGGCATCTGAACACAGTGCATTATTCAAGAGCCAAAGGGAATCACAGCACCACGACCACGACGGCCGCTGCGGGGTGGCCTGCCTCTGCCTGTCATTTTTTTAGATTAGTTTAGTTGCACTATACGTGCAAGCTACTGTGACACCAGATATGAGTGGCACTGTGCACTGGCAGAAGTTGGCAGAGTAGACGCTGTAGGCCTGACACACACACTGGCAGACAACTAACTGCTATTATATTACAGTCAAAATTGTTTTTGTATTTTTACACAACGTGCAGAATTATTAGGCAAATGAGTATTTTGACCACATCATCCTCTTTATGCATGTTGTCTTACTCCAAGCTGTATAGGCTCGAAAGCCTACTACCAATTAAGCATATTAGGTGATGTGCATCTCTGTAATGAGAAGGGGTGTGGTCTAATGACATCAACACCCTATATCAGGTGTGCATAATTATTAGGCAACTTCCTTTTCTTTTGGCAAAATGGGTCAAAAGAAGGACTTGACAGGCTCAGAAAAGTCAAAAATAGTGAGATATCTTGCAGAGGGATGCAGCACTCTTAAAATTGCAAAGCTTCTGAAGCGTGATCATCGAACAATCAAGCGTTTCATTCAAAATAGTCAACAGGGTCACAAGAAGCGTGTGGAAAAACCAAGGCGCAAAATAACTGCCCATGAACTGAGAAAAGTCAAGCGTGCAGCTGCCAAGATGCCACTTGCCACCAGTTTGGCCATATTTCAGAGCTGCAACATCACTGGAGTGCCCAAAAGCACAAGGTGTGCAATACTCAGAGACATGGCCAAGGTAAGAAAGGCTGAAAGACGACCACCACTGAATAAGACACACAAGCTGAAACGTCAAGACTGGGCCAAGAAATATCTCAAGACTGATTTTTATAAGGTTTTATGGACTGATGAAATGAGAGTGAGTCTTGATGGGCCATATGGCTGGATTGGTAAAGGGCAGAGAACTCCAGTCCGACTCAGACGCCAGCAAGGTGGAGGTGGAGTACTGGTTTGGGCTGGTATCATCAAAGATGAGCTTGTGGGGCCTTTTTGGGTTGAGGATGGAGTCAAGCTCAACTCCCAGTCCTACTGCCAGTTTCTGGAAGACACCTTCTTCAAGCAGTGGTACAGGAAGAAGTCTGCAAGGTAAGAAAAACATGATTTTCATGCAGGACAATGCTCCATCACACGCGTCCAAGTACTCCACAACGTGGCTGGCAAGAAAGGGTATAAAAGAAGAAAATCTAATGACATGGCCTCCTTGTTCACCTGATCTGAACCCCATTGAGAACTTGTGGTCCATCATCAAATGTGAGATTTACAAGAAGGGAAAACAGTACACCTCTCTGAACAGTGTCTGGGAGGCTGTGGTTGCTGCTGCACGCAATGTTGATGGTGAACAGATCAAAACACTGACAGAATCCATGGATGGCAGGCTTTTGAGTGTCCTTGTAAAGAAAGGTGGCTATATTGGTCACTGATTTGTTTTTGTTTTGTTTTTGAATGTCAGAAATGTATATTTGTGAATGTTGAGATGTTATATTGGTCTCACTGGTAAAAATAAATAATTGAAATGGGTATATATTTGTTTTTTGTTAAGTTGCCTAATAATTATGTACAGTAATATTCACCTGCACACACAGATATCCCCCTAAAATAGCTAAAACTAAAAACAAACTAAAAACTACTTCCAAAAATATTCAGCTTTGATATTAATGAGTTTTTTTGGGTTCATTGAGAACATGGTTGTTGTTCAATAATAAAATTAATCCTCAAAAATACAACTTGCCTAATAATTCTGCACTCCCTGTAAATGTAATCTACTATGACACCATATACAGTATGAGTGGCACTGTGCATTGGCAGAAGTTGGCAGAGTAGACACTGTAGGCCTGACACACATGCTTGCAGGCAACTAGCTGCTATTATATTACAGTCAAAATTGTATTTTTATTTTTCAATTTAATCTACTATGACACCAGATATGAGTGGCACTGCTGGCACTGGCAGAACTTGGCAGAGTAGACTCTGTAGGCCTGACACACACGCTTGCAGACAACTAACTGCTATTATATTACAGTCAAAATTGTTTTTATCTTTTTTTTAATGCAAGCTACTGTGATACCAGATATGAGTGGCACTGGTGACACTGGCAGAAGTTGGCAGAGTAGACGCTGTAGGCCTTACAAACACGCTTGCAGACAACTAACTGCTATTATATTAATGTATAAATTGTTTTTTTCTTTTTTTTTAATGCAAGCTAATGTGACACCAAATATGAGTGGCACTGGTGACACTGGCAGAAGTTGGCAGAGTAGACGCTGTAGGCCTGACACACACACTTGCAGACAACTAACTGCTATTATATTACAGTCAAAATTTTATTTTTATTTTTTTATTTAATCTACTATGACACCAGATATGAGTGGCACTGCTGGCACTGGCAGAAGTTGGCAGAGTAGACTCTGTAGGCCTGACACACACGCTTGCAGACAACTAACTGCTATTATATTACAATCAAAATTTTTTTTTTTTTTATGCAAGCTACTGTGACACCAGATATGAGTGGCACTGGTGACACTGGCAGAAGTTGGCAGAGTGGACGCTGTAGGCCTGACAAACACGCTTGCAGACAACTAACTGCTATTATATTAATGTAAAAAAAAAGTTTCCTTTTTTTTAATGCAAGCTAATGTGACACCAGATATGAGTGGCACTGGTGACACTGGCAGAAGTTGGCAGAGTATACGCTGTAGGCCTGACACACACGCTTGCAGACAACTAACTGCAATTATATTAAAGTCAAAATTGTTGTTGTTTTTTAAATGCAAGCTACTGTGACACCATATATGAGTGGAACGGGCCGACACCTTCAGATTTATACTTTTTAACATTTATATAATTGAAGAACATTTTAGGGTTAGTTTTACTCTCTTTGGCAATTAATCTCTCAGTCTCTAGTTTGGCCACTTTTATTTGTTTTTTACATGTTCTATTTTCTTCCTTATAGTTTTTCAGTGCTTCCGTGCTACCTTCCTGTTTTAGTGTTTAATATGCTTTCTTTTTGTCATTTATTGCTTTCTTTACAGTTCTGTTTATCCACATTGGTTTATTTTTGTTCCTTAACCTTTTATTCCCATACGGTATGTACCTCTCACAATGAGATTTTAGGATGCTTAGGGTAAGGCTATAATTAATCCACAGCTAAAGAGCTATGTAGGGGAGAAGAACAAAATAGGGAAGCCGGAGAAGTCGCGGGACGCCGCGCTGAGGCATACGTTAACTGATAATTTCGCCCTGCACGTGAGTTCTACGACAGATTCCCTCTGATAAGCTATCTATCTATAGGAGGGTATTCTGCTCCTTTTTATCGAACATATATTCTAATATTCACTAAATAATTGTATATGGAACTATAATATTCGGATCAGTTACAACTCGAAAATCTGCCACCATATGAAAATTTGCTGCAAATTTGTGTATTGAGTTCTTTTAAATATCGTCTATGAAAGAATTATATGTGCTAAATCGATTTACTATTTTGGATTCCCTGTAAAACCACTGGACACTTTAACCATCTTTTATTCCATCTTATAGATTGCATAAATTCTTCAACCTGTTTTTATTACTTGTACATTTTTATCATCTTATTCTGTCATTGTATTAGTTTAGTAATGATATATCCAATATTCAGAATATATTAAATATCTATATTAAATATCTATATCACTCCAATTATAGAGTGTGCCTGCTAATCTACATTTATTTCCTAATAGTTTACTGACTGGGTGAGTCATAGCAGTGCACCTCCTACCACTGTAGCATGAGGTTGAGCTGTCCAATAATCAAATTTTATATGTCCCACTTCTATGCCTCCTTGAGAAAACGCTGCTGGCGATGATGGAAGAAGATGTGGCACAGGAGGATGAGTAAGAGGGATCATTTCGTAGGGTTTTCCGGCCAGTCATTCCCAAGTGGTTCCGAGAGTGGGTTCCTGCACCCACAAACCCAAGGTACACGATTGTCCAGCCAGTGCACAGTTCTGGAGGATGACGAGGTGGAGGATGAGGAGGATGAGATGGAGAAGGAGGAACCATGTTCACAGCAGGGTGGCACCCACCAGCTCATGGCCATCACTGGTGCGGATACAGAGGACACAGACGATACACCTCCCACAGAGTACAGCTTTTAGTTGCCTCTGGGCAGCCTGGCACACATGAGCGATTACATGCTGCAATGTCTCCGCAACAACTACCGAGTTACCCACATTCTAACTTGTGCTGATTACTGGGTGGCCATGCTACTGGATCCCTGTTACAAGGACAACGTACCGTCCTTTATTCTGTCACTGGAGCATGATCGTAAGATGTGCGAGTACAAGCGCACGCTGGTAGACGCGCTGCTGGTGGCATTCCCAACTGACAGCGGGGGCACAGTGGAAGCACAAGGCAAAGGCAAAGGATGAGGAAGAGGTCACCAACGCAGCTGGGGCACCGCAAGCACCTCAGAATGACAGGTCTGCCCCCTTCAGCTTCTGGGTCTCCAAATTGGGCACATGGCCTGAGCTTGCCCTTTACGCCTTGGAGGTGCTGGCCTGCCCTGGGGCCAGTGTATTATCTGAACGTGTGTTTAGCACGGTAGGGGGTGTCATCACAGGCAAGCGTAGTCGCCTCTACACAGCCAAAGTGGACAAGCTCACGTTCATTAAAATGAACCTGGCATGGATCCCACAGGACTTGTCCGTACCTTTTGCAGAATAGACATGTATACTGGCACTAACTTGCCATTGTTATACTGCAGCGCAATTGCTCATTGTTGTATTTTTGATATTTCACACTCTTTTGGAGTGTACCCTAATTTAAAAAAATGTTATTAAACCAAAAACCTGTGTTGACTACCTCGTCCTTCTCCACCACCGCTACGTCCACCGCCTCCTCAAACTCCTACTCCATATGGAACTCCACCTCATAAATCTAATTTTTTTATTTTATTTGTACATATTTTATTTTAGGTAATTTCACT
The DNA here is from genome assembly GCF_014858855.1 of Bufo gargarizans. Classification (NCBI taxonomy): domain Eukaryota; kingdom Metazoa; phylum Chordata; class Amphibia; order Anura; family Bufonidae; genus Bufo; species Bufo gargarizans. The sequence continues at coordinate 225,490,695 of NC_058081.1, read as the reverse complement.
GCGGATCTGATTTAGTGCTCAAAAGTTTGGTTCTAATAGACTTCAATGGGGTTCGGGTTCAGGGTCAGGTTCGGGTCAAGTTCGGGTCCCGAACTCAAACTTTTTTCCAAAGTTCGGCCGAACTCGTCGAACCCGAACATCCAGGTGTCCGCTCAACTCTAGTTGTTAAAAGTAGGTGGATGTGTGTCTCTTGCTGAACTTTTAGAGGGAGAGAAACAGCCTATCATTATACCTTATGATCACCACATTGCTACACCTCTTGTTAGATACTATCATGAACAAGTAGTTCATTAGGGGTGTCACATCACACAGATTGCAATCAGATCTGCAGGTTTCTGGATTCTTGGTGGAAAATGCTTGGTATCGGCAGTTATACACAAATGTGTATACTGTGAGAGAGATTACAAAATCAAAAGAGCTGCCAAAGGACAGAGTAATTGCTCAACCACCTTTCACCAATGTGGGCTTAGATGTGTTTGGTCCGTGGTCAGTTTAAACTTGTCACACTAGAGGAGGCAGCGCGGACAGCAAACAATGGGCAGTCCTTTTCACTTGTTTGTCCACCCGAGCTGTATACATAGAGCTAACTGAAGCCATGTCAACATCATGCTTTATTAATGCCTTGAGGAGATTCTTCTTTATTCGTGGCAAATCAAAACTACTCCATTCAGACAGAGGAACAAAAGTAAAAGTTTCTCTAAAATGGCCAGATATTTTCCTGGCCTGCCGCAAGACGTCCTGGACCACGGGGGTATTTGGCAACTAATCGCTGCATGACTAAGTTCAGGATGTATACCATGCTTGGCACGTTTCAGTGCCAGTGACTCGCAATTGCAAGACTTTCTTCAAGACAGAGGATGCACATGGGTCTTTAATCCTCGACACTCCTCACACAGGGGTGGTGTCTTGAAAAGACTTATAGGTATAGACAGGCAAATCTTTGACGGTATATTGCTACAAACTAAACCTGCTAATTTTACTAATAATACTTTAAACAGCTTTATGGCAGAGGTTACAGCTTTTATGAATGCCAGACCTATAGTTCCTGTATCCTCAGACCCAGATACACCTATGATCCTGTAGCTGGCCAGCTAAGACCTTTCCTTGGTTGCTAATATAGCTTATATGTATATATAGCCAGGCCTGACAATAACCTAAATACAGTTCCTATGTTTATGTGTTAAAGACAAAAGCAGAGTTATTTACTGGGACATCATGTTTTTGATGTCATATAACTGTTATATTTTGTGTTCACAGAAACAGAAAAGATAATATGCCTTTAAGATTCATTTTATAGTGTAAGGTAAGCTCAGTGACACAGCAGAAACAACAGAAAGCATAGTGTTAATCTGTTGTTGCTGGGCAGAAGTCTAGACCAATCACAGCCAGCTTCTCACACAGCAAGAGTTTTCACCAATCATAGCCAGCCTCGCACACAGTCTGTCTGGGAACTCCCCCAGCTCCTGCTGCTAGAATCATTATTCACCAGAGACAGACATTCAATCCACTGAGAGATGTGTTTTTATGGAAGCAGGATAGGCCAAAATAGGTATTTAAAACAGTTATATAATGTTCCTGTTGTTAGTATTATGATTGGAACTGTATATTGAACCAGTTATATGTGTGTTTACTTACAGTTCCACCAATTGCAAAGTAAAAATACAAGTTCAATTGCAAATACAATTGCAAATACAAATTGCAAGCTACAAATTTCAAGCATTCAGATTCCATATTTCAATCCAAATTGCATACAACCATACCAGATCATACTCAACCAATCTGCAAATAGTCACTGCTCACTGCATACTGCAAGTGAACTATTTGTTAGACCTCAGATATACCTCTCAGAGAGATCATAAAGTGCTTAAATAACTTAAAGTGAGAGTACATATACTCAAGAGAGAAATATATCCACCATTTTATGTTGAATGACAAGATTGAACAATTGAACCACCATCTTAATCATACCGCCATTTTGTGATATCTTTTTTAACACATGTTATGTACATGGACTATCTGCTGCGGAGGCGGCAGTATTATATGAAGAAAAGTTGAAGTTAATAAAAGATTTTTAAGCATTTGGTTATTTACAAGCATTTGGTGTGCTCTTTAAACCTACTGTTTCCATAGAACGGTGCTAGAGGAATTATAGAGTAACAGACAGTCTGGCTAGACTGAAAGTCAGAGATATCAAAATTCTTCTAATGCCAAAGCGCAAAAGGCACTTGATAGTGCTGCGCCTGCCACAGATCCTTGCCCCAGCAATGTTGTTGACTCAAAAGGTGAACTCTTTGTCTGCTCCATCTGGAAACATAAGTACAACACAAGTTTCTGTGAAGCAATAGAAGCAAGTGCAATGTTTGGCAGACACCTTTTTGAAAAGATATAGGAGGAAGTATCTCTCAACTTTGCAGCGTCATAGGAAATGAGCTAAGGATTGCCCAAACGTCAAAGTGAGTGATGTTCTAACATAGAAACATAACATAGAAACTGTCCTTTGAAGGACAGCCAAGAGGGCAAGAATGAGTGACCAATAGGACTGTTGATTACCAAGCAGAGATGGCAAGGCTAGAAAGGTGGAGATCAAGATTATTAAAAAAATGGGACCGCCAGAATTTATCTTAGACCTATAACTGACATTATAGTTTTAGTCTCAGACTAGCTAGGATTCCATTTTCCTGTGTATGTGTTTTTTCTGCATTGCAATAGTTACATAGGTAGTGTCATAATAAATTATGCCAGACAGGGAGGGTTCTGCCTATATTATTGAAAGTAAATGTATGCAATGTACTGTAATGGAATATACTGCAATGTTATTTTGATGTTGCTGCCATCTAGTTGTCAGAGTTAGTTATAATTATGCCTAGTTTAATCAGGACATGACAGGAAGTGGTAATTTTCACATAGAGAGACTGAAACCTTTAACCTGGAACTTCCTATCCTCCATTTCGTGATTGCTTCTGGATCTAGCAAGCAGCATACAGTGGAGCTCTGAGCTATTCCTGGACTTATGATGGAGTTGTCCATGAGTACACTCGCTGATGAAAAGAAGCTGTTGTTTAATGTACTGACACACGTGTTTTGTTTGTGCTTATGTTGTCCTTTTACAAAGTTATTCAGAACATGGAATACATACAGATCTGATGTCTCACGTTTCTTGACTTCTGAATTATTGCTAGACTGTCTGATTAGTGTTATACAACAGTTCAATAACGCGAAGCGGAATAATCATATTAAATGGTATATTTGTTTACAAGTATGTCACAAGTACAGTAGTGCAGGTTTTGCAAGTGTATGCACAAATAGATTAAACTGAATGTCACAGATATTTAGGATGCTCAAACATTATAGAGGAGATAAAGCGCAGGTAATGTCGCTGTCACCAGCAGCAAAAAAATTAAACTGAATGTCACTGATATTTAGGATGTGCTAACATTATACAAGACATGTACCGCAGGTAATGTCACCGTTACCAGCGGCAAAAGAAATCAAACTGCATGTCACAGATATTTAGGATGCTCACGCTTTATACAGGAGATATAGCCCAGGTAATGTCGCTGTGACCAGTCTCCGCCAAATACTGATTGAGGGGAGCTATTGCTATATACCTTCATCCACAAAATACTGATTGAGGGCTGCGATACACCTGCTTCCACAAAATACAGATTGATGGGTGCCTTATACCTGTTTCCACCAAATACTGATTGTGGGCTGCAATATACCTTCTTCCACAAATACTGCTCTTCTCTACGGACTTAGGCAGAGGGTCATTTATAAGGTGACAGACAGAGGAAGAGATAGACCATTCCGCAGGGATGGTAGGGGTCTAGCAGGTGCACCAGGCCGTAGACTAAGTGGGAAGTTGGAGAAGGCACGTGTGATAACTTCAAAGGGTGCACCAGAGTTTGTTGAGTGGGTCACTCAGCCTACCGCTTCTGCACCCTCCTCATCCTCTGTATCTGCACCCTCCTCACTCTCTTCTGTGTGCACCCCTAAATACACCACCAACACCATAGCCCCTCCAATTGAGTCAGAGGAATTATTTTCACATACATTTCCAGATCTTACTGATGCGCAGCCATTCTTGGCATCGGATGAGGAAGAGGAGGTAGCAACGGGCGCAACCCAGCAGCCTGACGACAGGACCCAGATCAACCCAGGGAGGGTGGTCCCCACTGTTACTGCCTACACAGAGATCTCTAATGTCAGTGGTGGTGAAGGTGACGATGTGACGTGTTGATGGACGTCATGTGGGTGTCTACAAGAGAGGAAGAGGAGGGGAGTTCAGAGGGAGAGACGGAGCAGCAGATAGGGAGGAGAAAGGAGGAGAAGCAGGTAGAACTTGCAGTGCACAGGAGGCAAAAAGCAGACTGCAAATATATCTGGAGCGAGCCATCCACCATGCACGGTTACATCTTGCGCTCCCAGGACGCCGGCACATGGCTCCGCAGTGTGGGCTTTTTTTAAACATGTCAGCTGCTGACAATAGTGTTGCCATCTGCAGCCTGTGCTGTCAATGCATAAGTCGCGGTAAGCCCAACACTCACCTAGGGACGACCGCCTTTAGAAGGCACCTGTCCTCCCATCACTGAGCCCAGTGGGAGCAACGCCATGAGAACCCACAAAGCCACACTCCTGGCACTCCATGTCCTGCCTCTTTTCCTTCTCCTTTCTCCTCCCACTTGTCCTCCACTCCACCTTCCACTATGCCGTTGTTGTCTTCATCTGGCACAAGGCAGGGTTCCGTGGCCCAAATGTTCAAGCATAAAGATAATAAATGATGACACCAGATAATCCTCTTGCCCAATGGCTGACCCCTGGCTTGTCGGAACTGCTAGCCCACCAACTACTGGCATATAAATTGGTGGACTCGGAGGCCTTTAGAAAATTTGTGGCGATTGACACACCGCAATGGAAGGTCCCGGAAGGAAATATTTCTCCCGGAAGGGCATCCCTGAACTACATGGCCACGTTTAGCCGCAAGTTAATATATCTCTGGCACACAGTGTCCGTGCCAATATACATCTGACCACAGACACGTGGTCTAGCAATCACTGGCAGGGAAGGTACATACAGATGTAGTAGAGTTAACACACATGCTTTATGAGATGTGTTATCTAAACTAAATGTGTTAAAGGGACACTGACATCTGAATTTTACTTACTGAGCTAATAACATCACCACATCAGTCTCCATGATTTACATTAAAATATACTAGAATTCCTGCACTGTGTCTTTTATTTTGTCTATAAAATCAGTTTTATTAATTTGCAAAGTACCACTGCTAATTTATTCACTCCTCTTTGCTGTCGTAATGTTTGTGCAGCGCCCATAATCCCGTGCATGCGCCCTGGATACACATGTCAGCGTCTGTGCGGTGTTCTGGCATCAGCCTCACAGAAGTCATTGCGCATGCACCAACTTCGCCACTCCTGCTCCACCATCCTTTGCCTGCCCAGCAAGTCGCACTGCTCCGCTCTTCCTATCCAGGGTGGATGTGTGGAATTACGGGCGCTGCACAAACATTACGTCAGTGAAGAGGAGTGAATAAATTAGCAGTGGGGCGGTGCTGGGCTCCGAAGTCATGGGCACGGCTGGGCTCCAACTGATGGAGAGACGTCCCCTTGGGCTTCTTATTGAGGTACTTTTCATATTATTAAAACCGATTTTATAGACAAAATAAAAGACACAGGGCAGCAATACTAGTATATTTGAATTTAAATCGGTGAGACTGATGTGGTGATGTTATTAGCTCAGTAAGTCAAATTCAGGTGAAAGTGTCCCTTTAAGCAAACACCTTCAATTGCTTTTTAAAGGCTTTTGTTTCAAGAGAACTTGATGAGTTAAGAAATTTGAGTTAAGAGTTTGTGTGTTAACCCTGCTACATCTGTAACTTTTACTGCCCACTAGGTGAACCTTCTGCCGGCTGTCAAGCATGTAACCCGTAGCACCCATGTGGATTTGGTGTTACTGCCATGGATTGCATGCAGGTCTGCCTCTTCTTTTCCTCCTCCCACACCATCTGCCGTCTCCTCCTCGGCTGACTCCTCCTTTTCCACTGCTACTGCCTCTTCCGCTGCACCCCCAAGCTCCCCGTAGCCTATTTAAAGTGCCAGAAGAGACATTGCCATGCTGTGCTGCAGCTGTTGTGCCTGGAAGCCAAGAGCAACACCGGTCCTGCACTGCTTTCAGCTGTGTAGTCAGTGGCTTAACCCGCTCAATTTGATAGCTGGTAAAGTAGTGTGCGACAATGGCGCTAATCTGCTATGCGCACTGAAACGTGCCAAGCATGGTATACATCCTGAACTTAGTCATGCATCGATTAGTTGCCAAATACCCCCATGGTCCAGGACGTCTTGCGGCAGTTCCAGGAAAATATCTGGCCATTTTAGAGAAACTTTTACGGCCATGGCTCGCCTTTTTCACCGCGCCAGTGGCTGCTCATGCGCAATGCATGCAGACTTCTGCGGCCATTTGATGAGATCACCAAACTGGTCAGTCACAGCCAGGGTGCCATCAGTGACATCATACCTTACGCCCTCTATTTGGAGCGTGCGTTGCATCATGTCATTAATCAGGCTGTCGAGGAGCAGGAGCTGGAAGATGATGAAGTCGCAATGCTAAATGAATTCCCGGGGGGGGGGGGGGACTACTCCATTTGAGACAAGTCAGCAGGAGTCTGAAGAGGAGTCAGAGGAGGATGGTGGCTGGGGGAAGGAGGAGCAAGAAGTTCAGGCTTTAAACTTTTCGGGAATCCCTAGTATTGTCCGTGGCTGGGGGGAGGAGACCGAGGACGACATTCTCCTGGGCGATGAGCAGGAGCCAGGTCGCTCCACTGCTTTCAATTACAAACACAAAAAGGCGGACATGTTACCAGCATCACAGAGGGCTGTCAAAATGCAGCATTTCCAGGCCTTGCAGCGAGAGATGTTGCATTCTGCTGTTGCAGGCACTGGCAGAGGAATTTCCACCCACAGCTAAGCAGGTGCGGGTTCCAATCCTACCGCGCCTGTAAAAAGAGGGCAGTTTGAAGGTGTGTTGGTAACTTTGGATATGAGATAATTCTTGCAGCCATCCCATCGACAGCAACCCTCCGGATCCAGCCTCAGGGAACGTCTAGACCGACAGGAGTCCGACTACATCGGGTTAACGACAGATGTGGATGCTCTGAGAAGCGAGAAACCCCTTGACTACCGGGTGTGCAGGCTAGAGATGTTGCAAACATAAAATTTTCCGTTTCTACAAATGTTCGCGAACGTGCGAACCGGGCGAACCGCCATTGACTTCTATAGGCAGGCAAATTTTAAAACCCACAGAGACTCTTTTTTGGCCACAATAGTGATGGAAAAGTTGTTTCAAGGGGACTAACACCTGGACTGTGGCATGCCGGAGGGGGATCCATGGCAGAACTCCCATGGAAAATTACATAGTTGACGCAGAGTTGGATTTTAATCCATAAAGGGCATAAATCACCTAACAATCCAATTTTTTTTTAACAACGTGGTTTAAAACATCCAGTGTGTGTATACAATCAGGTATGATGTTGTATCGATCAGGTAGTGTAAGGGTTACGCCCACTTCACAGACATTGACAGACCAAACTCCCCTTTTAATGCACCGCAAACAACCGCAAACAGTCCATTTGCCCAACCGCAAACTTCCCATTTGCACAAGGTTGGATACCAAGCTAGCCATGTCCCGTTGATGTCATTGAAGGTTTCTTCCTCCACCCAGCCACGTACAACACCAAGGGTCCCGGAAAGGTGAATTGAATAGATTTTTCGACTGGGGAGATGGTTAAAAAAACGCTGACTCCCTCCCCTTTGTTTGAATCCACGGTCACTGCGTCTGTGCCATGCAATTTACTGTCCCACCCGATATGAGTGCTATTTTCTATAGTTCTCTCTTCTCATCAGTTTAATCCCTGTTATGTCCCCAATCTGGGGTCCATTGATTAAATGGATTTTTAGAACGGGGAAATGGTTAAAAAAATGCTGGCTCCCTCCCCTTTGTTTGAATCCACGCCACGGTCACTGCGTCTGCGCCGTGCAATTTACTGCCCCACCCGATATGAGTGGTATTTCCTGTAGTTCTCTCTTCTCATTAGTTTAATCCCTGTTACGTCCCCAATCTGGGGTCCATTTATTAAATAGATTTTTCGAACGGGGAGATAGTTAGAAAATTGCTGGCTCCCTCCCCTTTGTTTGAATCCACGCCACGGTCACTGTGTTTACGCCGTGCAATTTACTGTCACACCCGACATGAGTGCTATTTTCTGTAGATTATTCTCATCAGTTTAATCCCTGTTACGTGACATCCCCAATCTGGGGTCCATTTATTAAATAGATTTTTCAAATGGGGAGATGGTTAAAAAAACTCTGGCTCTCTCCCCTTTGTTTGAATCCACGCCACGGTCACTGCATCTGCGCCGTGCAATTTACTGTCACACCCGATATGAGTGCTATTTTCTGTAGTACTATTCTCATCAGTTTAATCCCTGTTACGTATCAGGGTGGGATTGCCTTTTATGAAAAAAAATTTAGGCCGTCACTGCCATCACAGTGACAGACCAAACTCTGATACACCAAACTGAATTGATTTTAGGAACCGGGAGATGGAAAAAGCAGCTTGGTCGGTCCTCTTACTCCCAAGTTGGGGCACTGCGCGTGCACGGAGCAATGTGCTGTGACACCCTATATGAGTGGTGTCTAGTACTATTCCTATCAGTTTTATCCCTGTTACGTCCCCTATCCGGGGACGTGTGTCGAATTGATTAACCATTGTCGAATTAACGAACCATTACGACATCCTGGAATTATTTCGTTCTGAGCTTTGTACTTCATTTGTATTGGAATTGTTGGGGATTTTTTTAATTGTCTGCATTATTACTAATAAACTATTAAGAGACTTTATTATGATTTTTTTATTTTATGTATTAAAAACCCACCCATACAAATTAAAATAAATAAATAAAAATTTAAGTTTTTTCTATGAAAAAACATCCAGCCGTCCGGATCGCTTTTGGTCTGATCATAATGAAGCAACGGCCTTATCATCTGGGGTGTGGCAACATTGCCAACACACTCATAGAGGTGATGATCGCTTCATTGTGATACGCAAGCCCCTTCACCACAACAAGGTAACGATCGCGAAAGGGGAATTGACACTTGTATGTGCCTTTTTTTTGTTTTGTTTTTGCAGCCACAGTGCAGCACCAGAGGCCAGAAAAATAGGCATGTACACATGCCTGAAAAACAATGTTATTGTTGCAGCCGCTGTTGTAGCAGCGGCCGGAAAAATTTAGGTTTTCAAGGCAGAAAGGTGACTAAAACATTGCGGCTTGAACCCTAGTTGGTGGCGGAGAATTCACGAAAGTCATCCGGTATGCAGACATTAAATACAGCAGCATGGGGACCATTTTGAGGCCAAGGCATGTCAGGCCTTTTGTTAGTTAAACGTATCCCCTACTGTCAGTTCCTTCGGGATCCATGCCTCATTCATCTTAATCAAGGTGAGGTAATCACCACTTTTTTGACCGAGGCGACTTCTTTTGTCAGTGACAATGCCTCCTGCTGCACTGAAGGTCCTTTCTGACAGGACACTTGAAGCGGGGCAGGCCAGAAGTTCTATCGCAAACTGGGATAGATCAGGCCACAGGTCAAGCCTGCACACCCAGTAGTCAAGGGGTTCATCGCTCCTCAGAGTGTCGATATCTGCAGTTAAGGCGAGGTAGTCTGCCACCTGTCGGTCGAGTAGTTCTCTAAGGCTGGATCCCGAAGAGCTGTGGCGATGTGTAGGACTGAAAAAGCTCTGCATGTCCTCCATCAACAACACATCTGTAAAGCATCCTGTCCTTGCCGCCGTGGCCGTGATAGGAGGAGGATTACTTTCACCTTTTCCCCAGTTAGATTCCCGTTGTGCTATGACATCCCCCTTATAAGCTGTGTAAAGCATATTTTTTAGTTTGGTTTTGAACTGCTGCATCCTTTCTGACTTCTGGTAATTTGGCAACATTTCCGCCACTTTCTGCTTATACCGGGGGTCTAGTAGCGTGGCCACCCAGTACAGGTCATTCTCCTTCATCCATTATATACGAGGGTCCCTCAACAGACATGACAGCATGAAAGACCCCATTTGCACAAGGTTGGATGCCGAGCTACTCATTTCCCGTTCCTCCTCCTCACTGATGTCTTTGACGGTCTGTTCTTCCCTCCATCCACGTACAACACCACGGGTCCCAGATAGGTGACAACAACAAGCACCCTGGGATGCCTGCTGTGGTTGGTCTTCCTCCTCCTCAAAGCCACATTCCTCCTCTGACTCCTCTTCCTCAGAATCCTCTTCCAGCGTTGCCTCAGGTCCAGCAAGCGATGATGACAAGGCTGTTTCTGGTGGTGATTTTGACCACAACTCTTCCTCTTCACGCTCATCTACAGCCTGATCCAGCACTCTTCGCAGGGCACGCTCCAGGAAGAAAACAAATGGGATGAGGTCGCTGATGGTGCCTTCGGTGCGACTGACTAGGTTTGTCACCTCCTCAAAAGGACGCATGAGCGTACATGCATTGCGCATGAGCCTCCAGTAACATGGCAGAAAAACTCCCAGCTCCGCAGAGGCTGTCCTAGCACCCCGGTCATACAAATACTTGTTGTCGGCTTTTTCTTGTTGGAGCAGGCGGTCGAACATTAGGAGTGTTGAATTCCAACGTGTCGGGCTGTCGCAAATCAAGCGCCTCACTGGCATGGCATGTTGTTTCGGCGCTAAATGTCTGAAAAGTGCGTCATGGCCGTGTAGGAACGCCTGAAATGGCCACACACCTTCCTGGCCTGCTTAAGGACGTCCTGCAAGCCTGGGTACTTAGACACAAAGCGTTGTACAATGAGATTCAACACATGTGCCATGCACGGCACATGTGACAACTTGCCCAAATTCAATGCCGCCAACAAATTTCTTCCATTGTCACACACCACTTTGCCGATCTCCAGTTGGTGCGGGGTCAGCCACTGATCCACCTGTGCGTTCAGGGCGGACAGGAGTGCTGCTCCGGTGTGGCTCTCTGCTTTCAGGCAAGTCAACCCCAAGACAGCGTGACACTGTTGTATCCGGGATGTGGAATAGCCCCTGGGGAGCTGGGGGAATTCAGTTGATGTGCAGCCAGACGCCGCAGCAGAAGAGGACTCAGCCGAGGAGGTTATAGAAGAGGATGGAGTAGGAGGAGTAGAGGAGGTGCATATGTGCCTACCCCTTGTTAAGGAACCAAAAGTAATGGGACAATTGGCTTTGCAGCTGTTCCATGGCCAGGTGTGTGCTATTCCATCATTATCCCAATTACAATGAGCAGATAAAAGGTCCATAGTTAATTTCAAGTGTGCTATTTGCATTTGGAATCTGTTGCTGTCAACTCTCAAGATGAGATCCAAAGAGCTGTAACTATCAGCAAAGCAAGCCATCATTAGGCTGAAAAAAAATAATAAACCCATCCGAGAGATAGCAAAAACATTAGGCGTGGCCAAAACAACTGTTTGGAACATTCTTAAAAAGAAGGAACGCACTGGTGAGCTCAGCAACACCAAAAGACCTGGAAGACCACTGAAAACAACTGTGGTGGATGACCGAAGAACTCTTTCACTGGTGAAGAAAATACCCTTCACAACAGTTGGCCAGATCAAGAACACACTCCAGGAGATAGGTGTATGTGTGTCAAAGTTAACAATCAAGAGAAGACTTCACCAGAGTGAATACAGAGGGCTTACCACAAGATGTAAACTATTGATGAGCCTCAAAAACAGGAAGGCCAGATTATAGTTTGCCAAACAACATCTAACAAAGCCTTAACAGTAGGGATGAGCGAACTCGAACTGTATAGTTCGGGTTCGTACCGAATTTTGGGGTGTCCGTGACACGGACCCGAACCCGGACATTTTCGTAAAAGTCCGGGTTCGGGTTCGGTGTTCGTCGCTTTCTTCGCGCTTTTGTGACGCTTTCTTGGCGCTTTTTGAAAGGCTGCAAAGCAGCCAATCAACAAGCGTCATACTACTTGCCCCAAGAGGCCATCACAGCCATGCCTACTATTGGCATGGCTGTGATTGGCCAGAGCACCATGTGACCCAGCCTCTATTTAAGCTGGAGTCACATAGCGCCGCCCGTCACTCTGCTCTGATTAGCGTAGGGAGAGGTTGCGGCTGCGACAGTAGGGCGAGATTAGGCAGATTAACTCCTCCAAAGGACTTGATTAACTGATCGATCTGCAGCTGTGGATCATTGAGCTGCTGATCCTCAATTGCTCACTGTTTTTAGGCTGCACAGACCGTTTGTCAGTCTCATTTTTCTGGGGTGATCGGCGGCCATTTTGTGTCTTGTGGTGCGCCAGCACAAGCTGCGACCAAGTGCATTTAACCCTCAATGGTGTGGTTGTTTTTTGGCTAAAGCCTACATCAGGGTGAAGCTGTCACACCAAGTGCATTTAACCAGCAATAGTCTGTTCATTTTTTGGCCATATACAAAATCAGGGGCAAGCTGCGCCTGTCACCAAGTGCATTTAACCCTCAATGGTGTGGTTGTTTTTTGGCTAAAGCCTACATCAGGGTGAAGCTGTCACACCAAGTGCATTTAACCAGCAATAGTCTGTTCATTTTTTGGCCATATACAAAATCAGGGGCAAGCTGCGCCTGTCACCAAGTGCATTTAACCCTCAATGGTGTGGTTGTTTTTTGGCTAAAGCCTACATCAGGGTGAAGCTGTCACACCAAGTGCATTTAACCAGCAATAGTCTGTTCATTTTTTGGCCATATACAAAATCAGGGGCAAGCTGCGCCTGTCACCAAGTGCATTTAACCCTCAATGGTGTGGTTGTTTTTTGGCTAAAGCCTACATCAGGGTGAAGCTGTCACACCAAGTGCATTTAACCAGCAATAGTCTGTTCATTTTTTGGCCATATCCCAGTCTAATTCTGTCACTAAATCCATACCGGTCACCCAGCGCCTAAATACTAGGCCTCAAATTTATATCCAGCTAAATCTGTCCCTAGTGCTGTAGCTGGGCGAGTTATTTAGTGTCCGTTCAAGCACATTTCTTGTTCTGGGTTGAAATACAATTCCCAATTTAGCAATTTCATAATTTAGTGGTTCCTGCTATATCAGAGCTCTTTGAAATCTATCCCAAAAAGGGTATATAATATTGAAGGTGCACATAGGGTCATTCAGAGTAACTTCACACACACCCGCTACTGTGTATTTCCAAGTCTAATTCTGTCACTAAATCCATACCGGTGACCCAGCGCCTAAATACTAGGCCTCAAATTTAATTCCCTCTAAATCTCTCGTTACCCACCGCTGTACTGTTGTTGCTGGGCAAGATATTTAGTGTCCGTCAAAGCACATTTTTTGTTCTGGGTTGAAGTACAATTCCCAATTTAGCAATTTCATAATTTAGTGGTTTCTGCTATATCAGAGCTATTTGAAATCTATCCCAAAAAGGGTATATAATATTGAAGGTGCACATAGGGTCATTCAGAATAACTTCACACACACCCGCTACTGTGTATTTCCAAGTCTAATTCTGTCACTAAACCCATACCTGTCACCCAGCGCCTAAATACTAGGCCTCAAATTTAAATCCCTCTAAATCTCTCGTTACCGTTGTCCTGTTGTAGCTGGGAAAGTTATTTAGTGCCCGTCAAAGCACATTTTTTGTTCTGGGTTGAAGTACAATTCCCAATTTAGCAATTTCATAATTTAGTGGTTCCTGCTATATCAGAGCTATTTGAAATCTATCCCAAAAAGGGTATATAATATTGAAGGTGCACATAGGGTCATTCAGAATAACTTCACACACACCCGCTACTGTGTATTTCCAAGTCTAATTCTGTCACTAAATCCATACCGGTGACCCAGCGCCTAAATACTAGGCCTCAAATTTAATTCCCTCTAAATCTCTCGTTACCCACCGCTGTACTGTTGTTGCTGGGCAAGATATTTAGTGTCCGTCAAAGCACATTTTTTGTTCTGGGTTGAAGTACAATTCCCAATTTAGCAATTTCATAATTTAGTGGTTTCTGCTATATCAGAGCTATTTGAAATCTATCCCTAAAAGGGTATATAATATTGAAGGTGCACATAGGGTCATTCAGAATAACTTCACACACACCCGCTACTGTGTATTTCCAAGTCTAATTCTGTCACTAAACCCATACCTGTCACCCAGCGCCTAAATACTAGGCCTCAAATTTAAATCCCTCTAAATCTCTCGTTACCGTTGTCCTGTTGTAGCTGGGAAAGTTATTTAGTGTCCGTCAAAGCACATTTTTTGTTCTGGGTTGAAGTACAATTCCCAATTTAGCAATTTCATAATTTAGTGGTTCCTGCTATATCAGAGCTATTTGAAATCTATCCCTAAAAGGGTATATAATATTGAAGGTGCACATAGGGTCATTCAGAATAACTTCACACACACGCTTCTGTGCATTTCCAAGTCTAATTCTGTCACTAAATCCATACCGGTGACCCAGCGCCTAAATACTAGGCCTCAAATTTAATTCCCTCTAAATCTCTCGTTACCCACCGCTGTACTGTTGTTGCTGGGCAAGATATTTAGTGTCCGTCAAAGCACATTTTTTGTTCTGGGTTGAAGTACAATTCCCAATTTAGCAATTTCATAATTTAGTGGTTTCTGCTATATCAGAGCTATTTGAAATCTATCCCTAAAAGGGTATATAATATTGAAGGTGCACATAGGGTCATTCAGAATAACTTCACACACACGCTTCTGTGCATTTCCAAGTCTAATTCTGTCACTAAATCCATACCGGTGACCCAGCGCCTAAATACTAGGCCTCAAATTTAAATCCCTCTAAATCTCTCGTTACCCACCAGCTGTACTGTTGTTGCTGGGCAAGATATTTAGTGTCCGTCAAAGCACATTTTTTGTTCTGGGTTGAAGTACAATTCCCAATTTAGCAATTTCATAATTTAGTGGTTTCTGCTATATCAGAGCTATTTGAAATCTATCCCTAAAAGGGTATATAATATTGAAGGTGCACATAGGGTCATTCAGAATAACTTCACACACACGCTTCTGTGCATTTCCAAGTCTAATTCTGTCACTAAATCCATACCGGTGACCCAGCGCCTAAATACTAGGCCTCAAATTTAAATCCCTCTAAATCTCTCGTTACCCACCGCTGTACTGTTGTTGCTGGGCAAGATATTTAGTGTCCGTCAAAGCACATTTTTTGTTCTGGGTTGAAGTACAATTCCCAATTTAGCAATTTCATAATTTAGTGGTTTCTGCTATATCAGAGCTATTTGAAATCTATCCCTAAAAGGGTATATAATATTGAAGGTGCACATAGGGTCATTCAGAATAACTTCACACACACGCTTCTGTGCATTTCCAAGTCTAATTCTGTCACTAAATCCATACCGGTGACCCAGCGCCTAAATACTAGGCCTCAAATTTAAATCCCTCTAAATCTCTCGTTACCCACCGCTGTACTGTTGTTGCTGGGCAAGATATTTAGTGTCCGTCAAAGCACATTTTTTGTTCTGGGTTGAAGTACAATTCCCAATTTAGCAATTTCATAATTTAGTGGTTCCTGCTATATCAGAGCTATTTGAAATCTATCCCAAAAAGGGTATATAATATTGAAGGTGCACATTAGGGTCATTCAGAATAACTTCACACACACCGCTACTGTGTATTTCCAAGTCTAATTCTGTCACTAAACCCATACCTGTCACCCAGCGCCTAAATACTAGGCCTCAAATTTAAATCCCTCTAAATCTCTCGTTACCCACCGCTGTACTGTTGTTGCTGGGCAAGATATTTAGTGTCCGTCAAAGCACATTTTTTGTTCTGGGTTGAAGTACAATTCCCAATTTAGCAATTTCATAATTTAGTGGTTTCTGCTATATCAGAGCTATTTGAAATCTATCCCTAAAAGGGTATATAATATTGAAGGTGCACATAGGGTCATTCAGAATAACTTCACACACACCGCTTCTGTGCATTTCCAAGTCTAATTCTGTCACTAAATCCATACCGGTGACCCAGCGCCTAAATACTAGGCCTCAAATTTAAATCCCTCTAAATCTCTCGTTACCCACCGCTGTACTGTTGTTGCTGGGCAAGATATTTAGTGTCCGTCAAAGCACATTTTTTGTTCTGGGTTGAAGTACAATTCCCAATTTAGCAATTTCATAATTTAGTGGTTTCTGCTATATCAGAGCTATTTGAAATCTATCCCTAAAAGGGTATATAATATTGAAGGTGCACATAGGGTCATTCAGAATAACTTCACACACACGCTTCTGTGCATTTCCAAGTCTAATTCTGTCACTAAATCCATACCGGTCACCCAGCGCCTAAATACTAGGCCTCAAATTTATATCCCGCTGAATTTGAATACAATACATTGGGCCAAATAATATATTTGTTGTTGTGGTGAACCATAACAATGAGAAAAACATCTAGTAAGGGACGCGGACGTGGACATGGTCGTGGTGGTGTTAGTGGACCCTCTGGTGCTGGGAGAGGACGTGGCCGTTCTGCCACATCCACACGTCCTAGTGTACCAACTACCTCAGGTCCCAGTAGCCGCCAGAATTTACAGCGATATATGGTGGGGCCCAATGCCGTTCTAAGGATGGTAAGGCCTGAGCAGGTACAGGCATTAGTCAATTGGGTGGCCGACAGTGGATCCAGCACGTTCACATTATCTCCCACCCAGTCTTCTGCAGAAAGCGCACAGATGGCGCCTGAAAACCAACCCCATCAGTCTGTCACATCACCCCCATGCATACCAGGGAAACTGTCTCAGCCTCAAGTTATGCAGCAGTCTCTTATGCTGTTTGAAGACTCCGCTGGCAGGGTTTCCCAAGGGCATCCACCTAGCCCTTCCCCAGCGGTGAAAGACATAGAATGCACTGACGCACAACCACTTATGTTTCCTGATGATGAGGACATGGGAATACCACCTCAGCATGTCTCTGATGATGACGAAACACAGGTGCCAACTGCTGCGTCTTTCTGCAGTGTGCAGACTGAACAGGAGGTCAGGGATCAAGACTGGGTGGAAGACGATGCAGGGGACGATGAGGTCCTAGACCCCACATGGAATGAAGGTCGTGCCACTGACTTTCACAGTTCGGAGGAAGAGGCAGTGGTGAGACCGAGCCAACAGCGTAGCAAAAGAGGGAGCAGTGGGCAAAAGCAGAACACCCGCCGCCAAGAGACTCCGCCTGCTACTGACCGCCGCCATCTGGGACCGAGCACCCCAAAGGCAGCTTCAAGGAGTTCCCTGGCATGGCACTTCTTCAAACAATGTGCTGACGACAAGACCCGAGTGGTTTGCACGCTGTGCCATCAGAGCCTGAAGCGAGGCATTAACGTTCTGAACCTGAGCACAACCTGCATGACCAGGCACCTGCATGCAAAGCATGAACTGCAGTGGAGTAAACACCTTAAAACCAAGGAAGTCACTCAGGCTCCCCCTGCTACCTCTTCTGCTGCTGCCGCCTCGGCCTATTCTGCTGCTGCCGCCTCGGCCTCTTCCTCCGCCTCTGGAGGAACGTTGGCACCTGCCGCCCAGCAAACAGGGGATGTACCACCAACACCACCACCACCACCTCCGTCACCAAGCGTCTCAACCATGTCACACGCCAGCGTTCAGCTCTCCATCTCACAAACATTTGATAGAAAGCGTAAATTCCCACCTAGCCACCCTCGATCCCTGGCCCTGAATGCCAGCATTTCTAAACTACTGGCCTATGAAATGCTGTCATTTAGGCTGGTGGACACAGACAGCTTCAAACAGCTCATGTCGCTTGCTGTCCCACAGTATGTTGTTCCCAGCCGGCACTACTTCTCCAAGAGAGCCGTGCCTTCCCTGCACAACCAAGTATCCGATAAAATCAAGTGTGCACTGCGCAACGCCATCTGTAGCAAGGTCCACCTAACCACAGATACGTGGACCAGTAAGCACGGCCAGGGACGCTATATCTCCCTAACTGCACACTGGGTAAATGTAGTGGCAGCTGGGCCCCAGGCGGAGAGCTGTTTGGCGCACGTCCTGCCGCCGCCAAGGATCGCAGGGCAACATTCTTTGCCTCCTGTTGCCACCTCCTCCTTCTCGGCTTCCTCCTCCTCTTCTTCCACCTGCTCATCCAGTCAGCCACACACCTTCACCACCAACTTCAGCACAGCCCGGGGTAAACGTCAGCAGGCCATTCTGAAACTCATATGTTTGGGGGACAGGCCCCACACCGCACAGGAGTTGTGGCGGGGTATTGAACAACAGACCGACGAGTGGTTGCTGCCGGTGAGCCTCAAGCCCGGCCTGGTGGTGTGTGATAATGGGCGAAATCTCGTTGCAGCTCTGGGACTAGCCAATTTGACGCACATCCCTTGCTTGGCGCATGTGCTGAATTTGGTGGTGCAGAAGTTCATTCACAACTACCCCGACATGTCAGAGCTGCTGCATAAAGTGCGGGCCGTCTGTTCGCGCTTCCGGCGTTCACATCCTGCCGCTGCTCGCCTGTCTGCGCTACAGCGTAACTTCGGCCTTCCCGCTCACCGCCTCATATGCGACGTGCCCACCAGGTGGAACTCCACCTTGCACATGCTGGACAGACTGTGCGAGCAGCAGCAGGCCATAGTGGAGTTTCAGCTGCAGCACGCACGGGTCAGTCGCACTACAGAACAGCACCACTTCACCACCAATGACTGGGCCTCCATGCGAGACCTGTGTGCCCTGTTGCGCTGTTTCGAGTACTCCACCAACATGGCCAGTGGCGATGACACCGTTATCAGCGTTACAATACCACTTCTATGTCTCCTTGAGAAAACACTTAGGGCGATGATGGAACAGGAGGTGGCCCAGGAGGAGGAGGAGGAGGATGAGGAAGAGGGGTCATTTTTAGCACTTTCAGGCCAGTCTCTTCGAAGTGACTCAGAGGGAGGTTTTTTGCAACAGCAGAGGCCAGGTACAAATGTGGCCAGCCAGGGCCCACTACTGGAGGACGAGGAGGACGAGGATGAGGAGGAGGTGGAGGAGGATGAGGATGAAGCATGGTCACAGCGGGGTGGCACCCAACGCAGCTCGGGTCCATCACTGGTGCGTGGCTGGGGGGAAAGGCAGGACGATGACGATACGCCTCCCACAGAGGACAGCTTGTCCTTACCCCTGGGCAGCCTGGCACACATGAGCGACTACATGCTGCAGTGCCTGCGCAACGACAGCAGAGTTGCCCACATTTTAACCTGTGCGGACTACTGGGTTGCCACCCTGCTGGATCCACGCTACAAAGACAATGTGCCCACCTTACTTCCTGCACTGGAGCGTGATAGGAAGATGCGCGAGTACAAGCGCACGTTG
This sequence comes from Bufo gargarizans, assembly GCF_014858855.1. Taxonomy (NCBI): domain Eukaryota; kingdom Metazoa; phylum Chordata; class Amphibia; order Anura; family Bufonidae; genus Bufo; species Bufo gargarizans. Next base: position 225,471,323 of record NC_058081.1, on the reverse strand, counting down.
GTAGACGCGCTACTGAGAGCATTCCCAAATGTCACAGGGGAACAAGTGGAAGCCCAAGGCCAAGGCAGAGGAGGAGCAAGAGGTCGCCAAGGCAGCTGTGTCACGGCCAGCTCCTCTGAGGGCAGGGTTAGCATGGCAGAGATGTGGAAAACTTTTGTCAACACGCCACAGCTAACTGCACCACCACCTGATACGCAACGTGTTAGCAGGAGGCAACATTTCACTAACATGGTGGAACAGTACGTGTGCACACCCCTCCACGTACTGACTGATGGTTCGGCCCCATTCAACTTCTGGGTCTCTAAATTGTCCACGTGGCCAGAGCTAGCCTTTTATGCCTTGGAGGTGCTGGCCTGCCCGGCAGCCAGCGTTTTGTCTGAACGTGTATTCAGCACGGCAGGGGGCGTCATTACAGACAAACGCAGCCGCCTGTCTACAGCCAATGTGGACAAGCTGACGTTCATAAAAATGAACCAGGCATGGATCCCACAGGACCTGTCCGTCCCTTGTCCAGATTAGACATTAACTACCTCCCCATAACCATATATTATTGGACTCCAGGGCACTTCCTCATTCAATCCTATTTTTATTTTCATTTTACCATTATATTGCGATGCTACCCAAAGTTGAATGAACCTCTCCTCTGCCTGTGTGCTAGGCCTAAATATATGCCAATGGACTGTTGCAGTGGTGGCTGACATGAAGCCTGATTCTCTGCTATGACATGCAGACTAATTCTCTGCTGACATGAAGCCAGATTGTCTGTTACGGGACCTCTCTCCTCTGCCTGGGTGCTGGGCCTAAATTTATGACCATGGACTGTTGCAGTGGTGGCTGACGTGAAGCCTGATTCTCTGCTATGACATGCAGACTGATTCTCTGCTGACATGAAGCCAGATCGTCTGTTACGGGACCTCTCTGCTCTGCCTGTGTGCTAGGCCTAAATATATGCCAATGGACTGTTGCAGTGGTGGGTGACGTGAAGCCTCATTCTCTGCTATGACATGCAGACTGATTCTCTGCTGACATGAAGCCAGATTGTCTGTTACGGGACCTCTCTGCTCTGCCTGTGTGCTAGGCCTAAATATATGCCAATGGACTGTTGCAGTGGTGGGTGACGTGAAGCCTCATTCTCTGCTATGACATGCAGACTGATTCTCTGCTGTCATGAAGCCAGATTGTCTGTTACGGGACCTCTCTGCTCTGCCTGTGTGCTAGGCCTAAATATATGCCAATGGACTGTTGCAGTGGTGGGTGACGTGAAGCCTCATTCTCTGCTATGACATGCAGACTGATTCTCTGCTGACATGAAGCCAGATTGTCTGTTACGGGACCTCTCTGCTCTGCCTGTGTGCTAGGCCTAAATATATGCCAATGGACTGTTGCAGTGGTGGGTGACGTGAAGCCTCATTCTCTGCTATGACATGCAGACTGATTCTCTGCTGTCATGAAGCCAGATTGTCTGTTACGGGACCTCTCTGCTCTGCCTGTGTGCTAGGCCTAAATATATGCCAATGGACTGTTGCAGTGGTGGGTGACGTGAAGCCTCATTCTCTGCTATGACATGCAGACTGATTCTCTGCTGACATGAAGCCAGATTGTCTGTTACGGGACCTCTCTGCTCTGCCTGTGTGCTAGGCCTAAATATATGCCAATGGACTGTTGCAGTGGTGGGTGACGTGAAGCCTCATTCTCTGCTATGACATGCAGACTGATTCTCTGCTGACATGAAGCCAGATCCTCTGTTACGGGAGCTCTCTCCTCTGCCTGGGTGCTGGGCCTAAATTTATGACAATTGACTGTTGCAGTGGTGGGTGACGTGAAGCCTGATTCTCTGCTATGATATGAAGACTGATTCTCTGCTGACATGAAGCCAGATTGTCTGTTACGGGACCTTTCTCCTCTGCCTGGGTTCTGGGCCTAAATTTATGAAAATTGACTCTTACAGTGGTGGGTGACGTGAAGCCTGATTCTAGGCTATGATATGAAGACTGATTCTCTGCTGACATGAAGCCAGATTGTCTGTTACGGGACCTTTCTCCTCTGCCTGGGTTCTGGGCCTAAATTTATGAAAATTGACTCTTACAGTGGTGGGTGACGTGAAGCCTGATTCTCTGCTATGATATGAAGACTGATTCTCTGCTGACATGAAGCCAGATTCTCTGTTACGGGACCTCTCTCCTCTGCCTGGGTGTGTGCTGGGCCTAAATATATGCCAATGGACTGTTGCAGTCGTGGCTGACGTGAAGCCTCATTCTCTGCTATGACATGCAGACTAATTCTCTGCTGACATGAAGACAGATTCTCTGTTACGGGACCTCCCTCCTCTGCCTGGGTGCTGGGCCTAAATATATGCCAATGGACTGTTGCAGTGGTGGCTGACGTGAAGCCTCATTCTCTGCTATGACATGCAGACTGATTCTCTGCTGACATGAAGCCAGATTCTCTGTTACGGGACCTCTCTCCTCTGCCTGTGTGTGTGCTGGGCCTAAATATATGCCAATGGACTGTTGCAGTGGTGGCTGACGTGAAGCCTCATTCTCTGCTATGACATGCAGACTGATTCTCTGCTGACATGAAGCCAGATTCTCTGTTACGGGACCTCTCTCCTCTGCCTGTGTGTGTGCTGGGCCTAAATATATGCCAATGGACTGTTGCAGTGGTGGCTGACGTGAAGCCTCATTCTCTGCTATGACATGCAGACTGATTCTCTGCTGACATGAAGCCAGATTCTCTGTTACGGGACCTCTCTCCTCTGCCTGTGTGTGTGCTGGGCCTAAATATATGCCAATGGACTGTTGCAGTGGTGGCTGACGTGAAGCCTCATTCTCTGCTATGACATGCAGACTAATTCTCTGCTGACATGAAGACAGATTCTCTGTTACGGGACCTCCCTCCTCTGCCTGGGTGCTGGGCCTAAATATATGCCAATGGACTGTTGCAGTGGTGGCTGACGTGAAGCCTCATTCTCTGCTATGACATGCAGACTAATTCTCTGCTGACATGAAGACAGATTCTCTGTTACGGGACCTCTCTCCTCTGCCTGGGTGCCGGGGCCTAAATATCTGAGAATGGACTGTTCCAGTGGTGGGTGACGGGAAGCCAGATTCTCTGCTATGGAACCTCTCTCCAATTGATTTTGGTTAATTTTTATTTATTTAATTTTTATTTTAATTCATTTCCCTATCCACATTTGTTTGCAGGGGATTTACCTACATGTTGCTGCCTTTTGCAGCCCTCTAGCTCTTTCCTGGGCTGTTTTACAGCCTTTTTAGTGCCGAAAAGTTCGGGTCCCCATTGACTTCAATGGGGTTCGGGTTCGGGACGAAGTTCGGATCGGGTTCGGATCCCGAACCCGAACATTTCCGGGATGTTCGGCCGAACTTCTCGAACCCGAACATCCAGGTGTTCGCTCAACTCTACTTAACAGTTTTGGAACAACATCCTATGGACAGATGAGACCAAGATAAACTTGTACCAGAGTGATGGGAAGAGAAGATTATGGAGAAGGAAAGGAACTGCTCATGATCTTAAGCATACCACCTCATCAGTGAAGCATGGTGGTGGTAGTGTCATGACGTGGGCATGTATGGCTGCCAATGGAACTGGTTCTCTTGTATTTATTGATGATGTGACTGCTGACAAAAGCAGCAGGATGAATTCCAAAGTGTTTTGGGCAATATTATCTGCTCATATTCAGCCAAATGCTTCAGAACTCATTGAACGGCGCTTCCCAGTGCAGATGGACAATGACCCAAAGCATACTGCAAAAGCAACCAAAGAGTTTTTTAAGGGAAAAAAGTAGAATGTTATGCAATGGCCAAGTCAATCACCTGACCTGAATCCGATTGAGCATGCATTTCACTTTCTGAAGACAAAACAGATGGAAAATGCCCCAAGAACAAGCAGCAACTGAAGACAGTTGCAGTAGAGGACTGGCAGAGCATCACCAGGGATGGAACCCAGCGTCTGGTGATTGCTATGCGTTCCAGACTTCAGGCTGTAATTGACTGCAAAGGATTTGCAACCAAGTATTAAAAAGTGAAAGTTTAATTTATGATTATTATTATTATGTCCCATTACTTTTGGTCCCTTAACAAGTGGGAGGCACATATGAAAACTGTTATAATTCCTACACCGTTCACCTGATTTGGATGTAAATACCCTCAAATTAAAGCTGACAGTTTGCAGTTAAAGCACATCTTGTTTGTTTCATTTTAAATCCAATGTGGTGGTGCATAGAGCAAAAAAAATTTGAATTGTGTCAATGTCCCAATATTTATGGACCTGACTGTGTGTGTGTATATGTTTTTATATATATATATATATATATATATATATATATATATATATCCTATTCATTGATATACAGTATCTTATTTTTTCTCTAATTTGAAAATAAAGAAAAACATTTAAGTGGATTAATTGTATTTGGAGATATAAATGCCTGTTAAACATTTCTGCTAATGTATTCTACTGAAGATGTCTCTCAGCACACTACTTTGTTCAGTGTAGAAGATATCAACCACAGCAAGGAAGACAGAGCTGTCAGGAACCCCATTGCAGTCTGAAAAGTCTCTAGCTGCTTAGAATGACAGTAATTACCTTGGCTTTGTTTCTGTAGCTGAACTGATAAAGCATACCATATTGTTTCTTATTGCCACCTGCAGATGATACCTAAAATCCAAATGTCAAAAATAAATCTATCTCCAAACATGTAATGAATCCCAGAATATATGACTACATGTAATGATGCTAACATTATATAATTACAAGGCTACTTTCACACTGGCGTTTTGGCTTTCCGTTTGTGAGATCCGTACAGAGCTCTCACAAGCGGTCCAAAACTGATCAGTTTGGCCCTAATGCATTCTGAATGGAAAAGGATCCACTCAGAATGCATCAGTTTGCCTCCGTTCCCTCTAAATTCAGCTTTGGAGGTGGACACCAAAACGCTGCAGGGTTTTGGTGTCCGTCTGACGAAATTGAATCAAAATGATCCGTTCTGACACACAATGTCAGTCAATGGGGACGGATCCATTTTCTATGACACAAAAGAAAACGGATCTGTCCTCCATTGACTTTCTCTGGTGTTCAAGACGGATCCTTCTTGGCCACGTTAAAGATAATACAAACGGATCCATTCTGAATGTATGCAGATGTTTGTATTATCTGAATGGATCCATCTGTGCAGATCCATGACGGAACCACACCAAACTCGAGTGTGAAAGTAGCCAACTCTGTGATAAAAGGCATCTATCTTCCGGATTGTCAATGTCTCTGAATAACATGCAACTTTAACCATTGTAGGAAGGAACAAGGGGCCACAATTTATGGTCGGTAAGTGTCACCAAGGTTCCTGGCCTTGGTGAGGAAAGAGCAGTTTTTTCTTCCTGAAGTGTCAATTGCAGATTGCTGTTTAGTATGGCTGTAAAGCTGATCCAGGCCGGCCCTTACTGGGAGTAGCCAAAGTGCTGGGTGGGTGGCTTCTGCTCACATTCCAGGCCGGATCTTGGCAGGCTAATAAAAGCAGTCAGCACTATCAGGTGGTGTGGATTTTCCTCCATCTGACAGTGAAGCTGTGGAGTCCTCTAGGCTGAAGACTGCAAACTGGCGTGCAGGCCACCTTGAAGCCTGCAAGGGAACTATTCTGTGGGTGAGCATTCAGCCAGGTGTGAGCCGACACCTAGGATTCCAGGTGAACATTGTTGCGTTTTTGCTGTGTGTGAATAAGCACCAAGACTGTTATGTGTTGCTGAGTGTGAATCAAACACTGAAGTTTGATTTACAACCTGATTTCTTGCCTCTATACTGCAACGGCTAAACCTGTCTACCAGAGTAAATCCCCACACCATATAGAATAGGAAAACATTATCCTGTATCCTGAATTCACCAGTAATGATAGGTTTCTAAATTGTAAATAATTGTTTAATTCTACAGTGGCAAAACAGGTCAAAATGTTAGTTTAACCATTCCTAATAAAAAAAAAGATTGTAGAGGCTTGTTACTAAAACAATTGGATGTCTTAAAATCTATTATGGTATCTCTTAGACAGATGTTCCTGAATTGATTATCGACGGAAGGTTCATGAGTATTATCGGCACCCCTAGACAACTTATATTGAGAGAATTATAACTGCAGTGTTTAGAAGATCAGAGCTAACCACGCATTAATATTTTATCATATTATTATATTTAACAATTGAAAATGTATAAAAAAAATTTTTTATAGAAATTATGCTGTGTTGTGTACTAAAGAAAAATTTATTTCAACTAATGATAAAAGAAGAAGCAAAATGTATCACATGCTGATAATATTTTTTAATAAACCAATTAGATAGATAGATAGATAGATGGATGGATATGAAGATAGACATTAATAAAATCAGATACATCAGTTTTGTGGCTTAAAAATATTGCTTGTTTTTTTTTTTTTGCGACATTTGGTGAGCCTCGCCACTTATCAAAGTGGTCTATGTTTGATGGACAAAAGTGAAATTAGACCTAGATTATGGCACATTTACTATGTAAAAGTCGGACAATGGGGACAATAAGTATTTGATACACTAGGGATTTTGCAAGTTTTTCCACCTACAAAGAATGGAGAAGTCTGTAGTTTTTATTGTAGGTACACTTCAACTGTGAGAGACAAAATTAAAATGTAAAATCCAGAAAAATCACATTGCATTGTATTTTGCATTTTATTGCATCAAATAAGAGCAAGAATTCTGGCTCCCACAGACCTGTTAGTTTTTCTTGAAGAAGCCCTCCTACTTTTCACAAGTTTGAACTCATTACCTATATAAAAGACACCTGTCCACACACTTAATCAATCACACTCTAACCTCTCCACCATGGCCAAGACCAAAGAGCTGTATAAGGACACCAGAGACAAAAATGTAGAGCTGCACATGGCTGAGATGGGCTACAGGACAATAGGCAAGTAGCTTAATTAGAGGGCAACTCTTGGCACAATTATTAGAAAATTGAAGAAACACAAGATGGCTGTCAATCTGCCTCGGTCTGGGGCTTTATGCTAGATCTCACTTCGAGGAGTAAGGATGATTCTGAGAAGGATCAGGAATCAGTCCAGAATTACACAGGAGAACCTGGTCAATGACCTAAAGAGAGCTTGGACCACAGTCTCAAAGATTACCATTAGTAACACACACACACACCATTATAGAATAAAATCTTGCAGGGCATGCAAGCACCCCCTGCTCACGCCAACACATGTGCAGGGCCATTTAAAGTTTAACAATGACCATCTGGATGATCCAGAGAAGGCATGGGCAAAGGTCATGTGTTCAGATAAGACCAAAATAGAACTTTTTGGTATCAACTCAACTCGCAGTGTTTGGAAGAAGAAGCATGAGTACAACCCCACGAACACCGTCCCCATCGTGAATCATGAGGGTGGAAACATCGTACTTTGGGGGTGCTTTTCTGCAAAGGGTACAGGACGACTGCACCATATTGAAAGGGGGGATAGATGGGGCCATGTATAGCAAGATTTTGGGCAAAAAGCTCCTTTAAGAGCATTAAAGATGGGTCGTGTCTTCCAGCATGGCAATGACCATAAGCATTTTTAAGGTCCTGGAGTGGCCTAGCACAATTGAAAATCTTTGGAGGGAGATGAAACTCAATGTAGCCCAGCAACAGCCGCAAAACCTGAAAGATCTGGAGAAGATCTGTATGGAGGAGTGGGACAAAATCCCTGCTATACTGTGCGCAAACTTGGTCAAGAACTACAGGAAATGTCTGACCTATGTAAATGCAAAAAAAAGTTTTGGTACCAAATATTAAGTTCTATTTTTCTATTGTATCAAATACTTATTTCATGCAAAAAAAATGCTAATTATTTAAAAATCATACAATGTGTTTTTTTTTTTGTTTTTTTTACATTACAGACCTCTCTATTCTTTGTAGGTGGGAAAACATGGAAACTTGCCAGTGTATCAAATACTTATCTTCCCCACTGTATCTCCATGCCAGGCAACCCACTGGTGTACTTTTACACATATACACCATATTACACATGGACTTTAAGATAACATCTAATACAAAAAATGCATTCAAAAGGGACTGCAGAGTTCTAAAAAAGAAAAAAAAAGAAACTCTGCAAAAATATGTGTGAACACAGCCTAAATCATTGCATCTAGCTATGCAGCAGAATGAAATATATAATAATGCATGCAGCATCTGTTGTGCCAATTGTAAAGCAGATTTCCCATCTGGCCAACCTCTTTATGGGAACTTGTGTTTTCGAAGTGACAACGTGGGCTGGCTCATTTTAAATTGAACTTTATTCAGCATGAAAGTATAACAGCAACTAAATACATTTCTGTATGGCATTAAGCTTTTGCCAAGGCTTGAAGACCTTGATCACACAGGAGTTACTGCCACAATCTGTCTGTGCCTAGACAAGTATTTGCTATGGAAACTACTTGGCTCTATGGATCCTTGATGGTCCACACTCTAACAGAATAATGCAATGATGGGCTGTAGTAGCACCATTTGTGTAGAGCGTTCTCCTTTGCAAGCAAGCATCATGTGTCCTAGTGGTGAGTAGCTTCTACCTATCACTTGACAGAATTAAGGGGTCATTTATTAAGCTGAAATATTCATATATTAATCTGCAACTTTTCCCCACTCACGGTAGGTCTAAAAAAGTGGGCGTAGAAAGAGGTCTAAATATATGACAGCTAGGATGCTATCTTACACTTAGAACTGGCGGAGGATCCGCCGAAGTTATGAAGAGACCTGCGTCTTTTCATAACTTTGGCGGAACCACAGCCATATAAGGGGGTTAAGACTGGCAACTAAAATAAATGTGCCCCTTAGTTCTTTGTGAAGTTGTGGTCTGTGGTCTCCTGATACTGCTGCCACCTCCAAACTTTTTCATTGGGCCACTTTGTGGTCTCCTCATGCTGCTTTCACCTCACCACTATGTCATAGGGCCACTCTGTAGACTTCTCATGCTGTTCCCAACCTCCCCTTCATGACTGGGCCACTATTTTGCCTTTCAGCCTGGCTGACAACATCATTTATTTGACCATTCTTCTGATCTGTCAGAAGAAAGAAAAAAGGAGATGCACAAAGGATCTTCTCTGTGTAGCAGCTGTAAGGCCTGTATGGTCCCATCAGACTTGCCTTATGATTTGGTAGCCAAAGTCAGGAGTGGGTACAAAACACAGAAGACATGAAAATATTCCATTCACGTGTCATTTCTGTTCTGGATCCACTCCTTTAGCAATACTGATGGATTACTGACAAAATGCTAAAAACTATTTAGTTCCTGTCCGTTGTAAGATTTACCGCAGGGTAAAGGGTATTTAGTACTTGTGGGTAGAATGTGGGATACGCCCCTGATGAAGCTTAGAGCGAAACTCAGGTCGGGCAGGATTGTCGAGATTGCTCTTTTATTGCTTTTTACCGTCTTGTTTGTGAGTATATTAAATCCATTTTATACTGATTTCTCAAGTGATGCTTCACTATTGGAGCAATTAAATGTTTTATTTAGATACACCCCTAGAGTAGAAACAAATAAAAGTGTCCCCATCTAAGAAACGACACCCCTGAAAGTATTCAAAACTGATATTACAAACGTTGTTAACCCTTTAGGTGTTCCACAAGAATTAATGGAAAATAGATATCACGATCGGCGTGACTATCACATACGTGACACAGAGGGAGGGAAAGAGGAAGGCCCTGCCCAAGTGAGAGGGAAGGTGGTGACCCCTGACTCACCTTGCGGCTGGCACCTGGCTGCCCTGACGTCCCTAGACGGGTTCCTCACCCGTACGCCGATCACGTGCCTAAAACCCTGGCTTTCCCTAAGATGAGCCCTAGATAGTGAACAGGGCGGTGGGAACACTAGTCCGCACCACTAGCTCTAAAGGAAAACACCAAGGGGAGGACAGACAATACAGACTAAACATATAATCCCAGGTGGGCGACAACAGGAGACAACAAAAAGCCCAACAGGGATCCGGAGGGTAGCACTCTGGAACAACAACCAGGATTCACAGCTCCAGTGGGTCAGTATAGAAGTCCAGGCAGGAAGCTCTATAACTGGCAACTAGAGAAGTGTGAGAGGAGAATATAAGGAGGTTGGGAGTGGCAGACAAGAAACAGCTGAGGAGGAGAAGCTACGGATCCCTGAGTGAGACAAAAAGGATTGCAAGGCAAACACAGAAAACAATCACTAAGAAACAACGTGATCTTTAGACATAGAGCGCGCAGCCACCCGCTGCGACTTCCTGACCCCGGGTATAACGGAGTCAGACGTGGCTCTTGACACCCTCGTGACAGTACCCCCCCTTTCACGAGGGGCCTCCGGACACTCATGACCAGGTCTCTCAGGATGAGAGGCATGGAAAGCCTGAATTAACCTGTTGGCGTTTACCTCTGACGCTGGAACCCACATTCTTTCCTCGGGACCGTAACCCCTCCAATGCACCAGATACTGAAGAGAGCGGCGGACCCGACGAGAATCAACAATTCTGGATATTTGAAACTCCAGATTACCATCCACAATAACAGGAGGAGGTGGCAGCGGTGATGGTTCTAGAGGTGGAACATACTTCTTGAGTAACGACTTATGGAAGACGTTATGGATCTTAAAAGTCTGAGGTAGCTCCAGGCGAAAAGCCACAGGGTTAATGACGGCTACTATTTTATAAGGACCAGTGAACCTAGGGCCCAGTTTCCAAGAGGGAACCTTCAACTTAATATTCCTAGTAGACAACCACACATAGTCATTCACTCCTAGGTCCGGACCTGGCGACCGTTTCTTATCGGCCATGCATTTATATTTACCACTCATATTTTTCAAGTTAGCTTGCACCTTCTGCCATACCGATGAAAGAGATGAAGAAAACCGTTCCTCTTCGGGAACCCCAGAAGACCCCCCCTCTTTGAAAGTACAAAATTGGGGATGAAAACCGTATGCACCAAGAAATGGTGACTTGCAGGGGGTTCCTGACAGCGATTATTTATGGCAAACTCGGCTAACGGTAAATATGATGACCACACCTCTTGGTTTTCAGACACAAAACACCTTAAATATGTTTCTAGGTTTTGGTTGGTACGCTCAGTCTGTCCATTCGACTGAGGATGGAAAGCTGAGGAAAAGGACAAGTGTACCCCCAAACGGGAACAAAAAGCTTTCCAAAACTTAGAAATAAACTGGGTTCCCCAATCCGAAACCACATCGGAAGGGACCCCGTGAAGCTTCACGATTTCACTGATAAACACCTGAGCAAGAGTCTTAGCATTAGGAAGTGCATGTAGCGCAATAAAGTGTACCATTTTGCTAAACCTGTCTACTACTACCAGCGCAAGGACGCCATTTGCCAGGAGACGGACCCTGAGACAATACAGCCCCCACTCCCACCTCTGACGCATCTACTTCAACAATAAAAGGCTGGGAGACATCAGGTTGAATTAGAACAGGTGCCGAGGTAAATCTCTCTTTTAGAGAGGAAAATGCAATTTTAGCGGTGTCAGACCATTTAGAAAAATCTGTCCCCTTCCTAGTCATGTCAGTAAGGGGTTTAACGATCACTGAATAATTTTTAATGAACTTTCTATAGAAATTAGCGAAACCCAAAAACCGTTGTAGAGCTTTAAGGTTCTCAGGAAGATCCCAATCTAAAATTGCCTGGACCTTCCTAGGATCCTTACGGAAACCTGAAGCAGATAATAGATATCCCAGGAACTGTATTTCCTGAACGGCGAAGACACATTTTTCAATTTTCGCAAATAATTTATTCGTCCGTAGGACCTGCAGTACTTGCCTGACATGTACTTCATGTGTTTTCAGATCAGCCGAATAAATTAAGATATCATCTAGGTATATGACTACAAACCTGCCGATGAGATGACTAAAAATATCATTAACGAAATATTGGAAGACAGCAGGGGCATTGGTCAGACCGAAAGGCATGACTAAATTTTCATAATGCCCCTCAGGGGTGTTAAAAGCTGTCTTCCACTCATCCCCTTCCTTGATACGAATCAGATTGTAGGCCCCCCTAAGATCAAGTTTGGAGAACCACCTAGCACCCGCAATCTGATTAAAAAGGTCAGGAATGAGAGGAAGAGGGTATGGGTCTCGGATGGTTATCCGGTTTAGCTCACGGAAATCTAGGCAAGGACGCAGGCCCCCATCTTTCTTTTTAACAAAGAAAAACCCTGCAGCCACGGGTGAAGAAGAGGGTCTGATGTGTCCCTTAGCCAGACTCTCGGAGATATAATCTTTCATGGCTTGTCTCTCGGGAACCGAAAGATTATACAACCTGGACTTGGGTAATTTTGCACCGGGAATCAGGTTAACCGGGCAATCATAAGGACGATGAGGTGGTAGCTTCTGACAACCCTTTTCAGAAAAAACGTCCTCAAAGTCCGAAATAAATGTAGGTAGGGAAGCTATGGAGGCGATTAAGCAATTGTTATTTAAGCAATTCTCTCTGCAATGCTCACTCCACTCCAATATCTCCCTGGCCTGCCAATCCACCACTGGATTGTGCGCTACCAACCAGGGAAGACCCAATACCACAGGAGAGGGAAGGCCCTCCAGAACGTAACATGAAAGACACTCATTATGGTGGCCCCCTACCCGAAGGTGTAAGTTATGGACAATGTGAGTGAGGTTTCTCTGAGACAGAGGAGCAGAATCAATAGAGAATATGGGAATAGGTCTCTGCAGCGTACAGAGAGACAAACCCATAGTGCGGGCAAAATGGGCATCTATCAAATTTACCCCTGCTCCACTGTCTAGAAAAAAAGAAATAGACTCCGTCTTAACACCAAAAACAATAACCGCTGGCAACACAAATTGAGATGTTCGTATGGAGGAAACGTATACCCCCGGCTGACATCCTCCGCACAGCCTGGGGTTAGTAGTTTTCCGACGGTCTTTTGTTTTTGAGAAAGGAGGGACAGACATTAATGAAATGACCCCTCCCCCCACAGAAAAAACAAGCCCCCCACCTACAGCGAACCTCAGGAGGACGGACCTGACGAGAAGTTCCTCCTAGCTGCATAGGCTCATCTAAGTCAGTACAGACTAACTGCTGCTTGGGAGAGGTTACCAATTGCTCAGGAATTTTCGATCTCTCCCTAAGATGTCTATCTATTCTGATAGAGAGGGACATAACAGCATCAAGGGAAAGGGGGGTCTCATACAGCGCCAGCGCATCCTTAACCCTCTCAGATAACCCAGAGCAGAACTGACTCCTGAGAGCCAGGTCGTTCCACTGAGTATCCGTAGCCCACCTACGGAACTCTGAGCAATATTCCTCTGCTGGCCGATCTCCCTGTAGGAGTCTCCGTAACTTCGACTCAGCCAGGGCGACTCGGTCAGGGTCATCATATATGAGACCCAAAGCCCCAAAAAATCCCTCCACTGACCGGAGAGACTGGGAACCAGGGGGTAACAAGAACGCCCAGGATTGCGGGTCCCCCTGAAGCAGGGAAATAACAATCCCCACCCGCTGTTCTTCATTACCTGAGGAGTAAGGGCGCAGCTTAAAATATAATTTGCAGGCCTCACGGAACGTCACAAATTTGTCCCTTCCCCCAGAAAATCTGTCAGGAAGAACAACCTTGGGTTCTGTAACAACCTGGTTACCCATAGCAACCGCTGGGCTTGCGGTCTGCTGCATTTGCTGCTGTTGTTGGAGGACAAACGCCTTCAATCCTGCCACCTCCAAAGACAGGCCTTGAAGCTGTTTTGCCAAAGCAGCAATAGGATCCATATTGGATTCTAAGTAGAGAGAAATTATTATTATTTATTTATTTTTTTCTCCCAAAAAATAAGGGCCAGTTATAATATCACGATCGGCGTGACTATCACATACGTGACACAGAGGGAGGGAAAGAGGAAGGCCCTGCCCAAGTGAGAGGGAAGGTGGTGACCCCTGACTCACCTTGCGGCTGGCACCTGGCTGCCCTGACGTCCCTAGACGGGTTCCTCACCCGTACGCCGATCACGTGCCTAAAACCCTGGCTTTCCCTAAGATGAGCCCTAGATAGTGAACAGGGCGGTGGGAACACTAGTCCGCACCACTAGCTCTAAAGGAAAACACCAAGGGGAGGACAGACAATACAGACTAAACATATAATCCCAGGTGGGCGACAACAGGAGACAACAAAAAGCCCAACAGGGATCCGGAGGGTAGCACTCTGGAACAACAACCAGGATTCACAGCTCCAGTGGGTCAGTATAGAAGTCCAGGCAGGAAGCTCTATAACTGGCAACTAGAGAAGTGTGAGAGGAGAATATAAGGAGGTTGGGAGTGGCAGACAAGAAACAGCTGAGGAGGAGAAGCTACGGATCCCTGAGTGAGACAAAAAGGATTGCAAGGCAAACACAGAAAACAATCACTAAGAAACAACGTGATCTTTAGACATAGAGCGCGCAGCCACCCGCTGCGACTTCCTGAACCCGGGTATAACGGAGTCAGACGTGGCTCTTGACACCCTCGTGACAATAGAGATACAATTTCAAAATTTCACTTTTTTGGTAGATTTTCAATTTTTATATTTTTTTCCAGTTAAAAAGTAAGGGTTAACAGCCAAACAAAACTCAATATTTATGGCCCTGATTCTGTAGTTTACAGAAACACCCCGTATGTGGTCATAAACTATTGTACGGACACACGGCAGGGCGCAGAAGGAAAGGAATGCCATAAAGTTTTTTCTAAGGCAGATTTTGCTGGACTGTTTTTTTTGACACCATGTCCAATTTAACCCCTTAAGCCTTATTACACCTTAGGACCAGGCCATTTTTTGCAAATCTGACCAGTGTCACTTTAAGTGGTGATAACTTTAAAACGCTTTGACTTATCCAGGCCATTCTGAGATTGTTTTTTCGTCACATATTGTACTTCATGACACTGGTAAAATGAAGTAAAAAAAATATATTTTTTTTGCATAAAAAAATGCCAAATTTACCAAAAATTGGGAAAAATTAGCAGATGACTTTACATTCCCCATATGTCTACTTCATGTTTGAATTATTTTGGGAATGATATTTTATTTTTTGGGGATGTTACAAGGCTTAGAAGTTTAGAAGCAAATCTTGAAATTTTTCAGAAATTTACAAAAAACCAATTTTTAGGGACCACTACAGGTCTGAAGTCACTTTGCGAGGCTTACATAATAGAAACCACCCAAAAATGACCCCATTCTATAAACTACACCCTAAAGGTATTCAAAACTGATTTTACAAACTTCGTTAACCCTTTAGGTGTTGCACAAGAGTTATTGGCAAATGGGGATGAAATTTGAGAATTTCATTTTTTTGCATAATTTTCCATTTTAACCCATTTTTTCCACTAACAAAGCAAGGGTTAACAGCCAAACAAGACTGTATCTTTATTGCCCTGACTCTGCCGTTTACAGAAACACCCCATATGTGGCCGTAAACTACCGTACGGCCACACAGCGGGGCGTAGAGTGAAAGGTGCGCCGTTTTGTTTTTGAAAGACAGGTTTTGCTGGACTGGTTTGTGGACACCATGTCCCATTTGAAGCCCCCCTGATGCACCCCTAGAGTAGAAACTCCATAAAAGTGACCCCATCTAAGAAACTACACCCCTCAAGGTATTCAAAACTGATTTTACAAACTTTGTTAACCCTTTAACCCTTTAATGGAAAATAGAGATACAATTTCAAAATTTCCCTTTTTTGGCAGATTTTCCATTTTTATATTTTTTTTCCACTTACAAAGCAAGGGTTAGCAGCCAAACAAAACTCATTATTTATGGCCCTGATTCTGTAGTTTACAGAAACACCCCATATGTGGTCGTAAATTGCTGTACGAGCACACGACAGGGCGCAGAAGGAAAGGAATGTCATATGGTTTTTGGAAGGCAGATTTTGCTGGACTGGTTTATTTACACCATGTCCCATTTGAAGCCCCCCTGATGCACCCCTAGAGTAGAAACTCCAAAAAAGTGACCCCATTTTAGAAACTATGGGATTGTTGGTACTAGTTTAGGGTGCATATGATTTTTGGTTGCTCTATATTACACTTTTTGTACGGCAAGGTAACAAGAAATAGCTTTTTTGGCACCTTCTTTTTTTTGTTATTTACACCATTCAACTGACAGGTTAGATCATGTGGTAATTTTATAGAGCAGGTTGTCACGGACGCGGCGATACCTAATATGTATACAATTTTTTATATTTTTGTAAGTTTTACACAATGATTTCATTTTTAAAACAAAAAAGTTTTAGTGTCTCCATAGTCTAAGAGCCATAGTTTTTTCAGTTTTTTTGCCGATTATCTTAAGTAGGGTCTAATTTTTTGCGGGATGAGATAACGGTTTGATTGGCACTATTTTGGCATGCACACAACGTAAGATGACAAAAAATGGCTTTTTTTAAACCGTTTTTATTTTAATTTTTTTACGGTTGTCATCTGAGGGGTTAGGTCATGTGATACTTTTATAGAGCCGGTCAATACGGACGCGGCGATACCTAATATGTATACTTTTTATTTATTTATGTAAGTTTTACACAATGATTTCATTTTTGAAACAAAAAAAATCATGTTTTAGTGTTTTCATAGTCTAAGAGCCATAGTTTCAGTTTTTGAGCGATTATCTTGGGTAGGGTATGATTTTTGAGGGATGAGATGACGGTTTGATTGTTACAATTTTGGCTTACATGCGACTTTTTTTATCACTTTTATAACCTTTTTTGGGAAATAAGGTGGGCAAAATTTCATTTTCATCACAGTTTTTTATTTTTTATTTTTATGGCGTTCACCGCTTGGGTAAAGTAGCATGACTGTTTTATAGATCAGGTCGTTACAGACGCGGCAATACCAAACATGTGTAGGGAATTTTATTTTTTTCATTTTTAATCAGTGATAAATGTGTTTTTTGATTTTTACTTTATTTTCACTTTTTTTTGACCCAGACCCACTTGGTTCTTGAAGATCCAGTGGGTCTGATGTCTGTATAATACAGTACAGTACACTATATAGTGTACTGTACTGTATTTTACTTACACTTTGTCTGAACAGATCTATGCCTTCAGCACAGATCTGTTGAGAACCATGGACAGCAGGATGCCTGAGAAGGCGTCCTGTTGCCATGGGAACCTTCCCCGTCTGCTCAGTAGTGGCCAGAACTGTGCAGACGGGGAAGGGTAAGGACGGGGCTTCGGGGGGCTGCCTGGAAGCTCTCTCCCTCTCCATTCGGGGGGCTGCAAAGGCACAGCAGCCCCCCGATGGGAGAGGGAGGGAGCTCCCTGAGCTGTTAACCTTTTCCATATAGCGGTCCGTACGGACCGCGGTATGGAAAAGGTTAAACGGCTGACATCACGGCACAGATGTCAGCCATTTATACCAGGGTGCCAGCAATGTGCTGGCACCCTGGTATACCCACTAGACGCCAACGATTATTCAATGGGAGGCAGGCGGGGGATTGCAGGGGGGGGGTGATACAGGAACATTTTTGAAATCCTAAAGTTTCTGATCCCAGTGTTAAGGGACCGCGGGGATCAGAAACTGTAGAAATCGCAGGAAACCGCAGGTCTGAATTGACCTGCGGTTTGCCGCGATCGCCAACATGGGGGGGTCACGGGAATCCCCCCCCCCCGCGCATTTAGCCTAGGTGCCTGCTCAATGATTTGAGCAGGCACTGGGTCCCGATCTCTGCCAGCCGCACGCCCTGTGTCCTTAAGTACCAGGGCACAAGGGCGCACCTGTACGCCCTGTGTCCTTAAGGGGTTAAAGCCCCCCGATGCACCCCTAGAGTAGAAACTCCAAAAAAGTAACCCCATTTTAGAGACTACGAAATAGGGTGGAAGTTTTAATTGGTACTAGTTTAGGGTACATATGATTTTTTATTTATTTTTGTTATTTACAACATTCATCTGACAGGTTAGATCCTGTGATATTTTTATACAACAGGTTGTTACGGACGCAGCGATATCTAATATGTATACAATGATTTTATTTATGTAAGTTTTACACAATGATTTTATTTTTTAAACCAAAAAATAATGTTTTAGTGTCTTCATAGTCTGAGAGCCATAGTTTTTTTTTGGGGGGGCGATTATCTTAGTTAGGGTCTCATTTTTTGCGTGATAAGATGACGGTTTGATTGGCACTATTTTGGGGTGCATATGACTTTTTGATCGCTTGCTATTACACTTTTTGTGATGTAAAATGAGAAACAATGGTTTATTTAGCACAGTTTAAAACAAAAAAAATGATGTTTTAGTGTCTCCATATTCTGAGCCATAGTTTGTTTGTTTTTTTGGGTAATTATCTCAGGTAGGGGCTTATTTTTTGCGGGATAAGGTGACGGTTAGATTGGTACTATTTTGGTGGGTGTACGCTTTTTTATTGCTTGCTGTTGTACTTTTTGCGATGTAAGGTGACAAAAAAATGGTTTATTTAGCACATTTTTTTTTTTTTACGGTGTTCATCTTAGGGGTTAGGTCATGTGATATTTTTATAGAGCCGGTCGATACGGACGCGGCGATACCTAATAAGTATCCTTATGTAAGTTTTACACAATAACAGCTTTTTTAAAACAAAAAAAATGATGTTTTAGTGTCTCCATATTCTGAGCCATAGTTTGTTTGTTTTTTGGGTAATTATCTCAGGTAGGGGCTTATTTTTTGCGGGATAAGGTGACGGTTAGATTGGTACTATTTTGGTGGGTGTACGCTTTTTTATTGCTTGCTGTTGTACTTTTTGCGATGTAAGGTGACAAAAAAATTGTTTATTTAGCACATATTTTTTTTTTACGGTGTTCATCTGAGGGGTTAGGTCATGTGATATGTTTATAGAGCTTGTTGATACGGATGCGAAAATACCTAATATGTCTATATGTTTTTGTGTATTTTTTAAAAAAAATTTAACATAATTTGCCGCTAATACATTTTTAGCTAACTGAATTTTTCCCCAAAAAATTGGTGAACTGGCAAACTGAATTTTTAAAAACAAATGTCATCTCTAATAAAGATCTAATTTCTTGAATTAACTGCCACTAAGGATCAAATAAACCTGATGAGTACTGAATTTCTAAAAAACTTCAGATTCTAAGTAACCCAAATTTATTGTGATTAGTTGAGAATGAGAAAGCTTAGTATGCTACTCTGGGTTTCTTGGCAATATAAATATATTTTGTGGGGGGTACTCTTTCTCATTATGGAGCGTGCCTAGTATGCGTAGTACATGTGCAAAGTATTGTGCAACAGGCAATACCCCTCAGGATTTCTACAGGGTGGCCCACAAAAGTAGCCCGCCTCCAGCGATAGTATGACAAGATGAACAAACAAGTGGATTGTCCTTTTTTAACAAGTCACAAAAGATGTTAAAAATGGTCCCCATTCACGTCTATGCATTGTTGAAAAATCAACAAATAAATTGAGTTATAAAAACATGATATTGTTACCATTTTCTGTTATAATGGCTGTGATAAATTGACCAAAAGGTCCAAGTCCAAAACTCTTTCAACTAAGTTAATATTTTCCCTTGATATTAAAAGTTTCTACCATGTTTTTATTTTGGCTTTCTTTCCACAACCAATAATGTTCTTACTTCTCAATTATCCATTATTTCTTTAAATCTGAGAAAACCCTGTGTTTGCTGAGCATATTTTAGGCTTTATTATTGTTATTTTTATTATTTTTAGCAGAACACTGGATGGTGCTTTCCAGAATATTCTATTGCCCATTTGGAAATAAGCTTTAGATTAACACATACCATCCAGCGTGCTATTTCCTATGTAATAGTCTTTTATTCTACCTCAGCGGGGATATCTCCCCCTGGGTCTTTGGAAACAGAATGTTTTCCTAGCTGCTGATTTACTGTTGAGGGGAAAAAAAAAGATTAATGTTTCTGCCAAGCCCCAACAGGTTCACAGAAAACACTTACTGGAAAGTGGGTCTATTTTGTACTGTTGTATGCTTTTCTGTGTGGGAAGACTGGCATGTTTTTAATCAGATGTGAAACACAAGCTTGGCAGGTCGAATGGATTAGCCTCTCCTGTAAGTAACTCTGTCTACTTTAGTCAACAGCGTAACAATTTTTTCTAACATCTCACACTTAAGGTTGTCGTTTTTAACTTCATCAATTAAATAGGCCCTGGAGGTTTTTTGATTACTGAGGATAGAAGACATTTAATCATATTTTTCTGCCTATTTCTTAGATATGTCTCATGTTTGAGGAGCAAATATATTACAGAGTAAAGTTATGCAGATGATGAGATGTGGCAAGTGTAATGCCAGACTATTGATAAACGGTTTTATATTTTAATTTTCCTTTTTTTTTTGTGTGTGACATTATATGTGTCTTATGCTGAACCACTGAACCACTGAACCATTCACTTGAGCTTAGGTAATATACAGAGTTTTATTGAAAAAATATATACAACTGACAAAAAGAAGCCTAATTATTGTATGTTTAGATCATATTTATGTATTGTAAGTAAGCTATAAAACGACATCATTTTTAGTATATGAGACTCTTTCAAGCAAAACAGAAGGTTCATTGGTATATATGACATCTTCAAACTGTTCCCCACTCTCAATCCATTGAGGTGCATGTTCAACTCTCTTTACTTTATTATCATCCCTTATAATGGGATACATAATGCATGGCTAAAGTAAATGTAACATAACTATTGGTATACAAACAAATAAATCCTTTCAGCTCACTCTTACATTCCACAGCCATGCATGGAAACCCCAGACCAGGGAACAATTCAGTTAAAGTGCAAAAAGAAATTTGTGTTTTGCACTATTTTTTTTATTAGTATTGTAATAATAGTAATGTAGTAGTTATACCAATAGTTATCCAGCCAAAGTGAACATTTTTAAAATACCAGCAATCAGGCCACTGCTAAAATTCCAGCGTCTATTGCATTATCTTAAAATCCATTAGCTGACTCGAGAGCAAAGCGGTCTAGGCATTTCAACATAAAGTCTTAATCATGCTACTGCAGGAAGTGTTCAGGCTGTACTGGGAATGAAGAATTTCAGCAGCAGTGAATCAGTTCAGTCTGAGCTATTCTTTGGACGGCCGGCAAATCCAAATATTTTTAGGTTATTTTGGAAGAGTCTATTAAAACAGCACATAGCACCACTTTAGTGCATGTCAATAGGAAAAAAAACACTAGGGAGGAAGAAGAAGGAGTCTCGCATGATCCTAAGAGGAAGTGGGGGGGCTCGCCCTGATTGGCTCACAGGCTGACAGACAGCCTGGATGAGCCAATCAGTGCTACAGAAAGATGGGAGATGCTCTAGCAGAACAAGCAGAATGCCATTCTGTGCAGGGCTGTGAATGAGGGTGGTTGACTTTTACAGTGTTTGTCAGGAAAACTATCAGGGACAGTCAGAAATCAATCAAGCTTATTGCCAGGGAGTGAAGGGAAAGGCTAGGATTCCAAAGAATACTTGTGTGTGATATGTAGAATAGGAACAAGAGGGCAGCTGACAGACAGGGAGAGAGAAGACAGGACCTGTGGCTGTGCCTGCTATCAGCACCTCAAAAGCAGCTACCTTTCAAGAAAATACTTTCACCCCCCCCCCCCCCCCTTCCTCAGAAATCCTTTTTTTTTGTAGTTTCAATTTAATTAAGCTGCATACATACATGATTAGAAGAATATTTCATTTGGGGGGCACTCTATTATCTAGTTCTGTATGGACTGATATAGGTCATCTTGGTATACAACAATCAATGTATTAAGAGATATATATATATATATATATATATATATATATATATATAATGTGGGGATTCGCTTTGGTAGGCAGGGTAAGCGGACGCAGAACAGAGGCAAAAACAAGGTTTAAATCAAAGTTCAGTGTTTATTCACACATAGCAAGAAAACAAGCCAAAGAAAGTGTTCAGTTTTGGTGCCTGTTCACACCACACAAAGTTCACAGTGCAAAAAAGACGTCACCTGGTCAGCAGATGGTTTTCACCCAGAGTCCGCAGCAGTCTTTAGTGGCCTGTTTCCCCAGCCTATGGCTCACACAAACAGATGACTCAGTGTCTCCAAACCACAGACTCCTCAGCTCCTCTGTCATGGAGGATAATCCACCACCTGAACATGCTGGCTGGGTTTTTTATATTCCAGCCAAAACCCGGCCTGGAACTGTGGGGAACAGCCACCCACCCTGCTCTTTGGCTGCTCCCAATAAGAACCGGCCCGGATTGGCTTTACAGCCATTCTAACAGTTGAAGTGTCAGATTGCACTACAGACCTGACACTTCAGGAAAAAACCCGGTTCTTACCTCATCGAGGCCAGGAACCTCGGTGACACGTATCTTCCGTCAAAGACGGCTCCTTGTTCCTTCTTACAATATATATATATATATATATATATATATATATACAGTACAGACCAAAAGTTTGGACACACCTTCTCATTCAAAAAGTTTTCTTTATTTTCATGACTATGAAAATTGTAGATTCACACTGAAGGCATCAAAACTATAAATTACATGTGGAATTATATACATAACAAAAAAGTGTGAAACAACTGAAAATATGTCATATTCTAGGTTCTTCAAAGTAGCCACCTTTTGCTTTGATTACTGCTTTGCACACTCTTGGCATTCTCTTGATGAGCTTCAAGAGGTAGTCACCTGAAATGGTCTTCCAACAGTCTTGAAGGAGTTCCCAGAGATGCTTAGCACTTGTTGGCCCTTTTGCCTTCACTCTGCGGTCCAGCTCACCCCAAACCATCTCGATTGAGTTCAGGTCCGGTGACTGTGGAGGCCAGGTCATCTGGCGCAGCACCACATCACTCTCCTTCATGGTCAAATAGCCCTTACACAGCCTGGAGGTGTGTTTGGGGGTCATTGTCCTGTTGAAAAATAAATGATGGTCAAACTAAACGCAAACCGGATGGAATAGCGTGTCGCTGCAAGATGCTGTGGTAGCCATGCTGGTTCAGTATGCCTTCATTTTTGAATAAATCCCCAACAGTGTCACCAGCAAAGCACCCCCACACCATCACACCTCCTCCTCCATGCTTCACGGTGGGAACCAGGCATGTAGAGTCCATCCATTCACCTTTTCTGCGTCGTACAAAGACACGGTGGTTGGAACCGAAGATCTCAAATTTGGATTTATCAGACCAAAGCACAGATTTCCACTGGTCTAATGTCCATTCCTTGTCTTCTTTAGCCCAAACAAGTCTCTTCTGCTTGTTGCCTGTCCTTAGCAGTGGTTTCCTAGCAGATATTCTACCATGAATGCCTGATTCACACAGTCTCCTCTTAATAGTTGTTCTAGAGATGTGTCTGCTGCTAGAACTCTGTGTGGCATTGACCTGGTCTCTAATCTGAGCTGCTGTTAACCTGCGATTTCTGATGCTGGTGACTCAGATGAACTTATCCTCGGCAGCAGAGGTGACTCTTGGTCTTCCTTTCCTCGGGCGGTCCGCATGTGAGCCAGTTTCTTTGTAGCGCTTGATGGACTTTGTGACTGCACTTGGGGACACTTTCAAAGTTTTCCAATTTTTCAGACTGACTGACCTTCATTTCTTAAAGTAATGATGGCCACTCGTTTCTCTTTACTTAGCTGCTTTTTTCTTGCCATAATACAAATTCTAACAGTCTATTCAGTAGGACTATCAGCTGTGTATCCACCTGACTTCTCCACAACGCAACTGATGGTCCCAACCCCATTTATAAGGCAAGAAATCCCACTTATTAAACCTGACAGGGCACACCTGTGAAGTGAAAACCATTTCAGGTGACTACCTCTTGAAGCTCATCAAGATAATGCCAAGAGTGTGCAAAGCAGTAATCAAAGCAAAAGCTGGCTACTTTGAAGAACCTAGAATATGACATATTTTCAGTTGTTTCACACTTTTTTGTTATGTATATAATTCCACATGTGTTAATTCATAGTTTTGATACCTTCAGTGTGAATCTACAATTTTCATAGTCATGAAAATAAAGAAAACTCTTTGAATGAAAAGGTGTGTCCAAACTTTTGGTCTGTACTGTATATATATATATATATATATATATATATATATCATATGTGGGTGTGAGACAGTGTCACAAGGTTGTCAAGACCCACGCCTGACTCCGTTATACCCGGGGTCAGGAAGTCGCAGCAGTTGGCTGCGCGTTCTATGTAAGAGAGGGCTGTTTCCTTATGGTAGCTTTCTGGGTTTGCTTTGCAACCCTTTTTGGCTCACTCAGGGATCCGTAGCTCCTTCTCCTCAGCTGTTCCTTGTCCAGGACTCCCAACCTCCTTATATTCCCCTCTCACACTTCTCTGGTTGCCAGATATAGAGCTTCCTGCCTGGACTTCTATACTGACCCACTGGAGCTGTGTTGCTGCGTTCTCTGGTTGTTGGTCCAGAACGTTTCCCTCCGGATCCCTGTTGGACCTTTGGGGTCTGCTGTGGTCGCCCACCTGGGTTTATGTGTTTGTCTGTATTGTCTGTCCTCTCCCTGGTGTTTCCCTCTTAGTGTTAGTGGTGCAGACTAGCGATACCACCGGGATCTAGGGCTCATTTTAGGGAAAGCGCATGGGTGAGGAACCCGTCTAGGGACGTCAGGGCAGTCAGGTGCCAGCCGCAAGGTGAGTCAGGGGTCACCACCTTTCCCTCTGCCTTGGGCAGGGCTTTCCCTTTTCCCTCCCTGTGCGTGACGCCGGTCATTACATTATATCTGGCCCTTATTTTGTGTAGGTAAAAAAAAAAAAAAAAAACTTTTTTTTTTTTTACCTACTTAGAATCCAGTATGGATTCAATTGCTGCTCTGTCCAAACAATTTCATGGCCTGTCTTTGGAGGTGGCAGGATTGAAGGCGTCGGTCCTCCAGCAACAGCAGCAATTACAACTGACCGCAAGCCCAGCGGTTGCTACTGGTAACCAGGTTGTTGCGGAACCCAAGGTCTCTCTCCCTGACAGATTTTCTGGGGGAAGGGACAAGTTTTTGACATTCCGTGAGGCCTGTAAATTATATTTTAAACTGCGCCCTTACTCCTCTGGTAATGAAGAACAGTGGGTGGGGGTTGTTTTTTCCCTGCTGCAGGGGGACCCGCAGTCCTGGGCATTCTCTTTACCGACTGATTCCCAGGCTCTTCGGTCAGTGGATGAGTTTTTCGGGGCCTTGGGTCTCATATATGACGACCCTGACCGAGTCGCACTGGCTGAATTAAGATTACGGAGACTCCTACAAGGAGAGCGGCCGGTAGAGGAGTATTGCTCTGACTTCCGTAGGTGGGCTACGGATACCCAATGGAACGACCCGGCTCTCAGGAGTCAGTTCTGCTCTGGGTTATCCAAAAGGGTTAAGGACGCGCTTGCATTATATGAGACCCCCTTTTCCCTTGATGCAGTTATGTCCCTTTCTATCGGAATTGATAGACGCCTTAGGGACAGGTTGAAAAAAACGGAGCAATTGGTAACCCCTCCCAAGCAGCAGTTAGTCTGTACGGACTTAGACGAGCCTATGCAGCTAGGAGGAACCACTCCTCAGGTCCGTCCTCCTGAGGTTCGCCATAGGCGTGGGGTTTGTTTTTTTTGTGGGGAGAGGGGTCATTTCATTAATGTCTGTCCTTCTTTCCTCAGAAACAAAAAGACCGTCGGAAAACTACTAACCCCAGGCTGTGTGGAGGATGTCAGCCGGGGGGTATATGTTTCCTCCATACGTACATCGCAATTTGTATTGCCAGCGGTTATTGTTTTTGGTGTTAAGACGGAGACTATTTCTTTCTTTCTAGACAGTGGAGCAGGGGTAAATTTGATAGATGCCCATTTTGCCCGCACTCTGGGTTTGTCTCTCTGTACGCTACAGAGACCTATTCCCATATTCGCTATTGATTCTGCTCCTCTGTCTCAGAGAAACCTCACCCACATTGTTCATAATTTACACCTTTAGGTAGGGGACCACCATAACGAGATGCTTTCATGTTATGTTCTGGAGGGGCTTCCCACTCCGGTAGTGCTGGGCCTTCCCTGGTGGGTAGCGCACAATCCAGTGGTGGATTGGCAGGCCAGGGAGATATCGGAGTGGAGTGAGCATTGCAGAGAAAATTGCTTAAATAGCAATTGCTTAGTCTCCTCCATAACCTACATTTATTTCGGATTTTGAGGATGTTTTTTCTGAAAAGGGTTGTCAGAAGTTACCACCTCACCGTCCTTATGATTGCCCGGTTAATGTTATTCCTGGCGCAAAATTACCCAAGACCCGGTTATATAATCTTTCGGGTCCAGAGAGACAAGCCATGAAAGATTATATCTCCGAGAGCTTGGCTAAGGGACACATCAGACCCTCTTCTTCACCTGTGGCTGCAGGGTTTTTCTTTGTTAAAAAGAAAGATGGGGGTCTGCGTCCTTGCCTAGATTTTCTCGAATTAAATCGGATAACCATCTGAGACCCATACCCTCTTCCTCTCATTCCTGACCTGTTTAACCAGATTGCGGGTGCTAGGTGGTTCTCCAAACTTGATCTTAGGGGGGCCTACAACCTGATTCGTATCAAGGAGGGGAATGAGTGGAAGACAGCTTTTAACACCCCTGAGGGGCATTTTGAAAATCTAGTTATGCCTTTTGGTCTGACCAATGCTCCTGCCGTCTTTCAACATTTCGTTAATGACATTTTTAGTCATCTAATCGGCAGGTTTGTGGTTATATACCTAGATGATATTTTAATTTATTCGTCTGATCTGAGAACACATGAGGCGCATGTCAGACAAGTACTGCAGGTCCTACGGACGAATAAATTATATGCTAAAATTAAAAAATGTGTCTTCGCCGTTCAGGAGATACAATTCCTAGGTTATTTTTTATCTGCTTCAGGTTTCCGTATGGATCCTAGGAAGGTCCAGGCAATTTTAGATTGGGATCTTCCTGAGAACCTCAAAACACTGCAACGGTTCTTGGGCTTCGCGAATTTCTATAGGAAATTCATTAAAAATTATTCAGTTATTGTAAAACCCCTTACTGACATGACTAGGAAGGGGACTGATTTTTCTAAATGGTCTGACGCCGCTAAAGTTGCTTTTTCCTCTCTAAAAGAGAGGTTTACCTCGGCACCTGTACTAGTCCAACCTGATGTCTCTCAGCCTTTTATTGTTGAAGTCGATGCGTCAGAGGTGGGAATGGGGGCGGTGCTGTCTCAGGGTCCGTCTCCTGGCAAATGGCTTCCTTGTGCTTTCTTTTCTAAAAAACTATCTGCAGCAGAAAAGAACTACGATATTGGCAATAGGGAACTATTAGCTATTAAACTAGCGTTTGAAGAATGGCGTCACTTTTTAGAGGGGGCAGTCCACTTTGTCACTGTGATTACGGACCACAAAAATCTTCTGTACCTCGAATCAGCTAAGCATCTCACTCCTAGACAAGCTAGGTGGTCGCTATTTTTTACCAGGTTTAACTTTGTTATTACCTATCGTCCTGGGGCAAAAAATACCAAGGCTGATGTAGGTCCCCAGTTTTGTGACGCCCGACTTCGAAAGGGAGCTTATAGTACAGACCGATGCCTCCAAAGTTAGTCTCGGTGCTGTACTGTCTCAGGAAGTCAATGGGGAGGAGCATCTCATTGTCTTCCTCAGCCGTAAGCTCACTCCAGCTGAGACCCGGTACAGTATAGGGGAGAGAGAGTGCCCGGCCATGAAGTGGGCACTCAAGTCTCTCCGCTATTATCTGTTGGGGAGAAAGTTCAGTCTGGTGACCAACCATTCCCCTCTCAAGTGGATGAGTCAGGCCAAAGAGAGGCATGCTCAGATCACCAGATGGTTCTTGTCCTTGCAAAACTTTAAGTTTACAGTAGAACCCAGGGCAGGCCTGTTACAGGGAAACGCGGATGCCCTGTCCCAGGTACACTGTCTGGTGTGTGCTCACCCCCTCAGGGTTGAACAAAGAGGGGGGTATGTGACATACCGTAGCAAGGGGTTTTCTTTGGGAAGGCAGGTATTTTCCTCCCAACATGGGCGGCTCGGCTGATTTCCAGCCAGGTGAAATTAAATACCGGACCGGAGTTTAAGTGCTGATCCGGGTTTTGGCAGCACCTGCTGTCCTTTAAATAAGCAGCTGGGCTCAGAATCAAGGTCTCTGTTTTGGCATCTGAGGCATGGTGCTGTGCTAGAGGGCTGAGAGCTGCATGCGGGGTAACAGGCCCCCCAAAGTCTGTTGTGGACCGCTGAAAAAACCTGCTAACAAGGTGACTGTTTTGTGCTTTGGACTTTCCTTTGTGTGAACGAACACTAAGACTGAAAAATGTTGCTTAGTTTTTCTCCTCCTGTGTGAATAAACACTGAAGTTTTGTTTTACAAACTGTTTCTTTTGATTCTGTTCTGCATCTGCTTACCCAGCCTACCAGAGCGAATCCTCACAATGTGTATTGTTTAATACATTGATTGCTGTATACCAATCTGACCTATGTCAGTCCACACAACACTAGATAACAGAGTGTCCCCCAAACCAAATATTCTTCTAATCCTTTCTACACAATGTTGGGGTGAGTCGCAGGGTGTGCACCGGTTGGTTGAGATAATTCTAAATATATACAGGATTACTGCAGCAATATCCATGGTGAGGCAGCAATCTACCAGTGTGTATGAAGGTGAAATTTAGTGGCAAGTCTCAATTGTCTGTTACGTACATTCCAAACGGTTGAAATTACATTTTTTGGGGGGATTATTAAATTTAATTAAACCGGCCTATATATGTGATTACTATAAGACAGAAGGTATAGCAGCAATCTTCCTGTGTGCATTAAAGAAAATTTTAATGCCAAACCGCCATCATTCGTTTACGTATATTCAGTCTCCACAAGGTCGCAATTTAAAAATTTTTTTTGCATATACAGCCAGGACCATAAATATTGGGACATCAACACAATTCTAACATTTTGGGCTCAATACACCACCACAATGGATTTGTACAGAAACAAACAAGATGTGTTTTAACTGCAGACTGTCAGCTTTAATTTGAGGGTATTTACATCCAAAATGTTAGAATTGTGTTGATGTCCCAATATTTATGGTCCTGACTGTATATGCAAAAAAAATTTTTTAATTGCGACCTTGTGGAGACTGAATATACGTAAACGAATGATGGCGGTTTGGCATTAAAATTTTCTTTAATGCACACAGGAAGATTGCTGCTATACCTTCTGTCTTATAGTAATCACATATATAGGCCGGTTTAATTAAATTTAATAATCCCCCCAAAAAATGTAATTTCAACCGTTTTGTCTTGTTTTTTCATCCTATCCTTTTCCCAAGGATAGTGAGGGCTCAATTGGCTCTATACACGTTTCGGACCACGCCCCTATTTTTGTTTCTGTTTTGGCCCCCAATGAAACTCTTAGTAGGTGCCAAACCGCCATCATTCGTTTACGTATATTCAGTCTCCACAAGGTCGCAATTTAAAATTTTTTTTGCATATACAGTCAGGACAATAAATATTAGGACATCAACACAATTGTAACATTTTGGGCACAATACACCAGCACAATGGATTTGTAAAGAAACAAACAAGATGTGTTTTAACTGCAGACTGTCAGCTTTAATTTGAGGGTATTTACATCCAAATCAGGTGAACGGTGTAGGAATTATAACAGTTTGCATATGTGCCTCCCACTTGTTAAGGGACCAAAAGTAATGGGACAATTGGCTTCTCAGCTGTTCTATGGCCAGGTGTGTGTTATTCCCTCATTATCCCAATTACAATGAGCAGATAAAAGGTCCAGAGTTCATTTCAAGTGTGCTATTTGCATTTGGAATCTGTTGCTGTCAACTCTCAAGATGAGATCCAAAGAGCTGTCACTATCAGTTAAGCAAGCCATCATTAGGCTGAATAAACAAAACAAACCCATCAGAGAGATAGCAAAAACATTAGGTGTGGCCAAAACAACTGTTTGGAACATTCCTAAAAAGAAGGAATGCACTGGTGAGCTCAGCAATACCAAAAGACCCCGGAAGACCACGGAAAACAACTGTGGTGGATGACCAAAGAATTCTTTCTCTGGTGAAGAAAACTCCCTTCACAACACATTGGCCAGATCAAGAACACTCTCCAGGAGGTAGATGTATGTGTGTCAAAGTCAACATTCAAGAGAAGGCTTCACCAGAGTAAATACAGAGGGTTCACCACAAGATGTAAACCATTGGTGAGCCTCAAAAACAGGAAGGCCAGGGGGGCGGAGCAAGCGCCAGACGGTGATGGACGCATAGTTCCCTCTCTGCTAGGAGGTTCGTCCCTAACACCAGCATTATTCAGCATATAAAGGCAAAATTGTAAAAATTGGGAACTCCAAGCCAGGGGATCATCCTGCAGCCCCCAAAGGTCAGATCTCCAGCGGCGACATGGAGAAATTCCTTAAGAAAGCGGGCGCTACGATCGCATCCAGAGAACCTAAAATGGCGCCGGCCCCACAGCCCAAGGCCCAGAAGCGCGCTCCTGCACAATCAAAGGGAGATAGCGATTCAGAAGATATTCTGTCCAGCTCCGACTTACCGCTTACGAGGAAGTATCTTGACCACGCTCTCAGCAGAGTTATGGAACCGATCCTCGCAGAACTCTCGGCCTGCAGACAGGAGGTGAGGCAAATCAGGGGCTGGGTGGAAACCCTGGAATCCCACCAACTCGCAACCCTAACCCATCAGGCAGCTGTGTCGGATTCTCTTTGCCGCTGTACTGCTCATTTGAATGAGCTCCATAGCACCCAAGAGGATCAAGAAAATAGGGGGCGCCGGAATAATTTGAGGTTCAGAGGGATACCAGAGTTGGTGCTGCCCGGCGATATTTCCGCAACCATACTTACCATATGCAGCTCGCTGTTGGGTCCCGATTTTCCGCAAGATGTCATCATCGAAAGCGCTCATAGAGCCCTGCGCCCAAAACCCAAGCCATCTGAGCCATCCAGAGACATTATTTGCAAGTTTCTGAATTTTCCTGTTAAAGCCGCCATCTTGGAGGCCGCTCGAAATCACCCCGATTTAGCCTACAAAGATTCCAGGCTGGAAATTTATCAGGACTTAGCCCCCTCTACATTGAAAAAGCGCAGAGCGCTCAAACCTTTGACCGATTGGCTCCGATCCAATAAGGTCCTGTACCGCTGGTCCTATCCTTTTGGTCTGGCGTTCACGTTTGCAGGAAAAAGGATCAACATATCTTCATATTCAGATCTCGCTTCCACATTCGCTCTCCTAAATGTATCTCCGATGCCTGTAGAAAATTGGGAACTCTACCAAGACCTAGGAGACCTGCCGGACCTCCCTAAAGTGATTCCCTTTGAGGTGCAGCGAACCCCAAAATCCTTGCGTGCCAAGAGAAGAGGACATCAACTTACTCCCAGGAGCCTCTCTCAAGATCAGTAGCAGGACTCGAGTTTACTGATTATATCCATATAAGTTATGCCTACTGTTAGGTACCTGTTCTTATCACCACTTGAAAGCACAGACTTTTATTGAACTTAACCTTCTTTTGGTCCCAGTTATGATTAATCATAAGGCTAGTCCCATTCTTGCCTTTGTCCTATAGCCCTATCCAGGGTGTTATACAACCTCCTTCTCGGTTACTTCACCTACTACCCCCCTCATGTATAATGCATATTTGCTTATGCTGTTTCTCGTTTTTTTTGTTGTTTTAAACAGTTTTGTCTTGTTTTTTCATCCTATCCTTTTCCCAAGGATAGTGAAGGCTCAATTGGCTCTATACACGTTTCGGACCACGCCCCTATTTTTGTTTCTGTTTTGGCCCCCAATGAAACTCTTTCATGTTTTAATTGGCGTTTAAATGAATCTCTTTTGGGCTTCCAGGATTCGGTGGATTTAATATCTAAACATATAATGGAATATTTCTCCCTGAATAAAACCCATGACCTCACCGCTAACACCCCATGGGACGCTCACAAGCCTGTTATCAGGGGCCAGTTTATCAACATTGGCTCGTACCAAAAGAAAATAAGGGAAAAAACTATTGATGAGGTGCTCAAGAACATACAGAGAATTGAATCTCGACATAAAAAGAACCCCTCGGATTCCCAACTGCAGGAACTGTCGGAATTTAGGGCAAAACTTAGGTCCCTCCTGCTAAATAAAGTGGTCAAATTCTATATGAACTCACAACACAAATTTTATGCCCATGGAGACAAGGCCACCAAATTTTTAATGAGCAGGATTAAAGGGAGGAGATCGGCAAATTACAGTTGCAAGAAAAAGTATGTGAACCCTTTGGAATGATATGGATTTCTGCACAAATTGGTCATAAAATGCGATCTGATCTTCATCTAAGTCACAACAATAGACAATCACAGTCTGCTTAAACTAATAACACACAAATAATTAAATGTTACCATGTTTTTATTGAACACACCATGTAAACATTCACAGTGCAGGTGGAAAAAGTATGTGAACCCTTGAATTTAATAACTGGTTGAACCTCCTTTGGCAGCAATAACTTCAACCAAACGTTTCCAGTAGTTGCAGATCAGACGTGACAATGGTCAGGAGTAATTCTTGACCATTCCTCTTTACAGAACTGTTTCAGTTCAGCAATATTCTTGGGATGTCTGGTGTGAATCGCTTTCTTGAGGTCATGCCACAGCATCTCAATAGGGTTGAGGTCAGGACTCTGACTGGGCCACTCCAGAAGGCGTATTTTCTTCTGTTTAAGCCATTCTGTTGTTGATTTACTTCTATGCTTTGGGTTGATGTCCTGTTGCAATACCCATCTTGTCTTGAGCTTCAGCTGGTGGACAGATGGCCTTACGTTCTCCTGCAAAATGTCTTGATAAACGTGGGAATTCATTTTTCCTTTGATGATAGCAATCCATCCAGGCCCTGATGCAGCAAAGCAGCCCCAAACCATGATGCCCCCACCACCATACTTCACAGTTGGGATGAGGTTTTGATGTTGGTGTGCTGTGCCTCTTTTTCTCCACACATAGTGATGTGTGTTTCTTCTAAACAACTCAACTTTTGTCATTTATTTATTTCATATAAGATATGAAATCATAAAAATTATGATTTCATATTTTTATGAAATATGAAAAATTTGTCATAAATTCTTAAAATCATGACCTGGTGAATTGTAGACAACCTAATTGATACAGTTCACATCTGAGTCCGACTATTTCCTCAGATAAATAAGTTCTTTTTGATGTGAGATAACGTTAATGATAAAACATGTAGTTCTGCATTATACAATAATACACAGGTATTATAAAAATATGCAGATTTATTGGTTACAAGATTATAAACATATATAAGTAAATAAACACAATGAAACATGCAAATAAATATATATAGCGTTAATATAAAGCATTTCAAGCTTAACAATACATGTGAGTGGAAATAACTTGTCACATTATAACCAAGCTATTATTAGGTTAGGATATCAAAGTAGGAACATAAGTTATATACATTACTACTGTTCAGATAAAACCTCATGATATCAGGATGGGCATGACTAATCCTAGACATCAATATAGAATGTTAAATACATTCCACCCCCCTCTAACCAACTACACATCACATGACTTCAGGCATGGGCAAATCCATTCAAGGATATAACTTAGTAGAGATAACTGTATCCTTCCGCCCCATCCTGGACTATTTTCACACATATGACTTTGGTAAGAATATTAGGACAAATAACAGGGATCTGGGATCTTTCCTAGACCATATCTTAAAAGGGAAGGACTTGAAATAAGTCTTTCCTGTGGGAATCCATCAATTAGCTTGGCGAAGAATGTTCTATCAATAAATATATATATATATATGCAATTATTTTATACTTTGCTAGATTATGAGTCTTGATTCTTCTGCAGGTAGAATGAAGTCTCACAATATCCTAAGACTACATCTCAATATGGAGATGATCAATTAATTATTTATTTATTTATTCGCCAATCTAGATGGTATAATTTCACCCACACTACCAAATTAGTCTTAATAAAATGAAATATCATTTCTGTGTCTCGTACCAAGTCCTAGTAGAAATCTTACTTCTGCTCCTAGGAAAGCTGGGTGGTCCATCATAGCGCATGTCCTTATGGCTTTCTTCTTGATAGACCCCTCTAAAGAGCTTAACTTCTCTTTCCTCTTTTTCTTGTGTGTCTGTTTCTGTTCTCCCCCTTGTGTATGGTTTATGATCACAAACTTCTCAGTTAGACACACCTTCCTAATTTGGAAGTTTCCAATCATAGTTGGATGGGCGTGACTATTGATAAGAAATTACATCATAACCTTACCCAGAATGCACTTTTGCTACTGTTGTAATGTCACCTACTCATACCTAGGTGGCACTGCTGTGTAAGATATTTGCATCATAGTATAAAGGGTTAACTTCTGTAAGTCTGAATAAAGGTATAATATACATTTTGACCTTAAAAGCTTTAATTCAAAGCTACAGGGAGTGCAGAATTATTAGGCAAGTTGTATTTTTGAGGATTCATTTTATTATTGAACAACAACCATGTTCTCAATGAACCCAAAAAACTCATTAATATCAAAGCTGAATATTTTTGGAAGTAGTTTTTAGTTTGTTTTTAGTTTTAGCTATTTTAGGGGGATATCTGTGTGTGCAGGTGACTATTACTGTGCATAATTATTAGGCAACTTAACAAAAAACAAATATATACCCATTTCAATTATTTATTTTTACCAGTGAAACCAATATAACATCTCAACATTCACAAATATACATTTCTGACATTCAAAAACAAAACAAAAACAAATCAGTGACCAATATAGCCACCTTTCTTTGCAAGGACACTCAAAAGCCTGCCATCCATGGATTCTGTCAGTGTTTTGATCTGTTCACCATCAACATTGCGTGCAGCAGCAACCACAGCCTCCCAGACACTGTTCAGAGAGGTGTACTGTTTTCCCTCCTTGTAAATCTCACATTTGATGATGGACCACAGGTTCTCAATGAGGTTCAGATCAGGTGAACAAGGAGGCCATGTCATTAGATTTTCTTCTTTTATACCCTTTCTTGCCAGCCACGTTGTGGAGTACTTGGACGCGTGTGATGGAGCATTGTCCTGCATGAAAATCATGTTTTTCTTACCTTGCAGACTTCTTCCTGTACCACTGCTTGAAGAAGGTGTCTTCCAGAAACTGGCAGTAGGACTGGGAGTTGAGCTTGACTCCATCCTCAACCCAAAAAGGCCCCACAAGCTCATCTTTGATGATACCAGCCCAAACCAGTACTCCACCTCCACCTTGCTGGCGTCTGAGTCGGACTGGAGCTCTCTGCCCTTTACCAATCCAGCCATCTGGCCCATCAAGACTCACTCTCATTTCATCAGTCCATAAAACCTTAGAAAAATCAGTCTTGAGATATTTCTTGGCCCAGTCTTGACGTTTCAGCTTGTGTGTCTTGTTCAGTGGTGGTCGTCTTTCAGCCTTTCTTACCTTGGCCATGTCTCTGAGTATTGCACACCTTGTGCTTTTGGGCACTCCAGTGATGTTGCAGCTCTGAAATATGGCCAAACTGGTGGCAAGTGGCATCTTGGCAGCTGCACGCTTGACTTTTCTCAGTTCATGGGCAGTTATTTTGCGCCTTGGTTTTTCCACACGCTTCTTGCGACCCTGTTGACTATTTTGAATGAAACGCTTGATTGTTCGATGATCACGCTTCAGAAGCTTTGCAATTTTAAGAGTGCTGCATCCCTCTGCAAGATATCTCACTATTTTTGACTTTTCTGAGCCTGTCAAGTCCTTCTTTTGACCCATTTTGCCAAAGGAAAGGAAGTTGCCTAATAATTATGCACACCTGATATAGGGTGTTGATGTCATTAGACCACACCCCTTCTCATTACAGAGATGCACATCACCTAATATGCTTAATTGGTAGTAGGTTTTCGAGCCTATACAGCTTGGAGTAAGACAACATGCATAAAGAGGATGATGTGGTCAAAATACTAATTTGCCTAATAATTCTGCACGTAGTGTATATGGATTAATTCTGACACTTGTAGCAATTAGAGACAGACCTCTAGGCGTCTCTCTGAATGTTTCTCGCACTGTTTATTTGGGAATCGTAAATAACTTCAATGGCTTTGTTTTCTCAGAGATATCAGTACCTCCTCTCATACCAAAGAGGTGAATAATTGTTACAAAACACACATCTTCACAGACACTCTTTTAGAGACAAAGATTGTCCTAATAAGAAATATATATAATATACGGGATACATGTTGTCTTCATAACATATAACAGTATAATATATATTATATGTTCTACTGATTGTCTTATGCTAAGGACTAAGGCTCATTAAATGAATACATACATATTATATATTTTTGCTTCATTAATAAATGCCTAATTGTATAGGTAATTATCACCAGCTGCATAGAGCTTATCTTTACCTCCCTGTCATAAATTTTAAAGTAGACAAGGAGTATTCTTCTCAGACTGGTACATTCATGAGAAGAATAACACTGAAGAGTATAAACCTTTTGTGTGAACTTACTTAAGACATACAAAATTGTAACTATAGTCGAGCATGGCTCTTAAAGGTAATGAACATTCATCTTGACTAGAATGAATTGGATATCAATGCATTTACCTATGAAAAGGCACAACACTTTGGTTTCATCTGTCCACAGAATATTTTGCCACTGCTGTGGAACATCCAGGTGCTCTTGTGCAAACTGTAAACGTGCAGCAATGTTTTTTTTTTTTGGACAGCAGTAGTTTCCTCTGTGGTATCCTCCCATGAAATCCATTCTTGCTTAGTGTTTTATGTATTGTAGATTCGCTAACAGGGATGTTAGCATATGCCAGAGACTTTTGTAAGTCTTTAGCTGACACTCTAGGATTATTCTTCACCTCATTGAGCAGTCTGCGCTGTGCTCTTGCAGTCATCTTTACAGGACTGCCACTCCTAGGGAGAGTAGCAGCAGTGCTGAACTTTCTCCATTTATAGACAATTTGTCTTACTGTGGACTGATGAACAGCAAGGCTTTTGGAGATACTTTTATAACCCTTTCCAGCTTTATGCAAGTCAACAATTCTTAATCGTAGGTCTTCTGAGAGCTCTTTTGTGTGAGGCATCATTCACATCAGGCAATGCTTCTTGTGAAAAGCAAACCCAGAAATGGTGTGTGTTTTTTATTGGGCAAGGCAGCTGTAACTAACTCCTCCAATCTCATCTCATTGATTGGACTCCAGTTGGCTGACACCTTACTCCAATTAGCTCTTGGAGATGTCATTAGTCTAGGGGTTCACATACTTTTTCTTGCAACTGTATGTCCACCAGTTAACCTTGCATGAAGGAAATCCGATCTTCTCTGTTCATCAGATAGCAGCCCAATTCCGTTCTTTTTACAATGAACTTTACAATCTCACCCCAGCTTTAGCCCCAGAACCACGCGCCTCCGCAATACTAACTTTCCTGGAGGCGACCAATATTCCCTCTATTTCCACTGAACAAAAGTCAAAACTAGAAGCCCCCTTTACCCTAGCTGAACTTAAGAAAGCATTGCACCAAATGCCCTCGGGGAAGGCCCCAGGTCCCGACGGCCTCCCAATCTCTTACTATAAAACCTTTCAGGAACTTCTTCTTCCGCACCTTCTAGAAGTCTGCAATCAGACGCTACATGGGACCCCGCTGTCAAGAGATATGACTGCAGCCCATATCACACTCATTCCCAAAGAAGGGAAAGATCCCAAACAGTGCGCTATCTATAGACCCATATCCCCCCTGAACATAGACCTTAAGCTCCTGGCCAAAATGCTAGCAAACAGGCTAGCGACCCTTCTCCCTCATCTTGTTCATGGGGACCAGGTCGGCTTTACCCTTAACAGGGAGGGCAAAGATAACACTTCCAGAGTGATCAATACCTTATGCCATGCTAAATATATTTCCTCTCCTCTGCTCCTGCTCAGTACGGATGCTGAGAAATCGTTCAACAGAGTGAACTGGTCTTATCTGAAGCACGTGGTGACGAGGTTTGGCCTTCCTGGTCCCTTTATTCAAGCAACCTTCGCCATGTATGAACAAGCAACGGCCTCAGTTCTAGTAAACGGAAATCTATCTTCCCCATTCCCCATAAGCAATGTGACTCGTCAGGGCTGTCCCCTATCCCCCCTACTATTCATCCTAGCACTGGAGCCACTCCTTTCTTCCATAAGATTGGACCGGGAGATTGAGGGTCTATGTTTGGGAGGCAGGGAACAAAAACTAGCTGCATTTGCTGATGACGTTCTCATGATGACGGTCAACCACAAAGTCTCTTTACCACGCATCCAGTCCCACCTTCAGGCTTATAGCATGTTCTCAGATTTTAAAATCAATGCCAATAAGTCTTTAGTCCTCTGCTTGGGCATCCCTCAGTCAACTAAACGTCAGTTAATGGTGGACTCCCCCTTTAATTGGTCTTCCCCTACTATCACGTACTTAGGAGTCAAAATTAGCCCCGAAATATCCAACCTCTTCTCCCTTAACTACATCCCCTTAAGGAATTCAATCTTTGAAGCCATTGATAAACTGGCCCAGTCCAACCCTACACTGTCTTGGTTTGGCCGCAAAAATCTGTTATCGTCTCTAATACTCCCCCGTCTCACCTACTTGCAACAAGTCCTGCCCATCCCTGTCCCTAAACATTATTATAATTCAATTATAAAGAAGTTTAGATCCTTCATTTGGAGCGGGAGGAAAGTGAGGCTTGCTTTCTCTCTTCTCACTAATCCGAGGCAGGCAGGGGGCATAAGTCTCCCAAATCCAGAACTATATGGTAAGGCCATTCTTCTTGCCGCGCAGTTGCATGGCTACGCCTCCCTACTGCATCGTCGGCAGTAGAAATTGAGTTAGAAATTCTGAAGAGACCAGAGGCTTGGAATTGGCTCTCCACTTCACACTGCTATATCCCGTTTCTCTCTCCTCTGCTAACAGTTAAAGACGTAATAGACACGGCTCCCTCCACCCTGAGAGACTCGACTTCCCAAGGGTTAAAGTCCTCCTCAATATCTTTGATCTTACTGGCATTCCCGACAGGGGACTGGATGGACCGAGAAGCCACAAACACTTTACTTAACCCTCATCCACGGGACCTCTTCTCTATCGCATATCTCAGAGCCTATCTAAAACAGCATGTTAAAGCGTGTGACCTAATTCGACCTATGGTTTGGTTCGAATCACTAATTTCCCCCCATTTTTCTCCCAAGAAGCTTATATCGCAGATTTATAGCAAAATGCGACTCCCGCCAATGTTAGCTAAACCATCCTTTGTGAAGCAATAGGAGGTGGATCTGAACATCACTGTCCCGTTCAACTCTCTCCCCAGGCTCCTAGAATCTCCGCATAGGTCCTCCCACTGTGTCCGAATTCAGGAAAACTGCTATAAGATCCTCACCAGATGGTACAATACTCCAGATAAGACTTCAAGATACTCTGAATCTGCTTCGGACATATGCTGGAGGTGCCTCATGGAAAAAGGGACCTTTTTTCACACTTGGTGGACGGCACAAATGGTGGAATGAGATTTTCTCCCTGGCTAATAAAATATGCAATGCTTCTATAAGACCGTCTCCTCAGCTAGCCCTCCTATCCCTCCCCCAAGAAAAGGCACATATAAAGCCGCCCTTTGTGTTCACACAAATGCTGATGGCTGCCCGCCTTTTACTTCCCAAATTTTGGCTGCAACCTTTAGTCCCACCTTTGGAACAGTGGATCCAAAAAATAGACCAGCTTCATAGGTTTGAAGAACTGTCATCTTGGGAAACACGCACACATGGCCTTTCTCAAGAATTGGTCCTACTGGTCAGAATATAGAGCCCCCGGGGGGCGGAGCCTGGCTGCTGGCGTGGATGGCTGTGTGAGAGAACTGCTCCTCCACGTCCTAACATCTACAGCTTAATAAGTAGCGGTGACCGGACCAAAAATTGTCAAATATGGCAGAGATAAGGGACTAGACCCCCCAGACACACCTCGATCCCAGAAGGGGCAGCAAGATATGCAGAAATTCTTGAAAAAAAGAAGTTCTCACTCGCCGGGACCTGGCGCCAAGATGGCGTCGGCGCGCATAAAGGAGACGGAAGTAGAGGACTCCGGAGAAGAAAGTGAACGTGGCGGCACAGCAGAGGAACAAGATCCGACACCAGTGTCTAAATCCTGCCTCGCCAAAGTGCTCAGCCAAGCGCTGGATAAATCGTTAAGACCGGTCCTAACTGAACTGGCCGATATTAAAACCGAAATCTCCCAAGTTGGATACAGGGTCGAGGCCCTAGAGCAAGCGACACAAGAGCTCAGATCGCATGCAAACGGAGTGACAGAGTGCCTTAATGGTCACGCCGAGGAACTTAACAGAGCCTTCTTGCTGTTAAAAGACCAAGAGAACCGAAGCAGACGGCGTAATATCCGCATAAAAGGTCTTCCCGAAACTTGGGCGACTGAATCTCTGCGTACGGTGGCTATGGAGATATTCGCGAGCATCTTAGACTCCGACTCTGCTACATCAATAGTCATCGAGCGCATTCACAGGGCGCTGAGACCTCAGCCGAGACCCAACGAGCGACCAAGAGATGTGGTCTGTGGTCTGCTGTCCTTTGTGGACACGGCGCGCATCATGGAAGCGGCTCGCGCTAAAGGACAGATCACATATGGAGACTCAGACATAGCTCTATATCAAGACATCGCACCCTCGACACTAGCAAAAAGGCGCATACTTAAACCTTTACTTGATTCGATCCAAAAGAAAAAGATCCCATATAGCTAGATGTACCCGTTCGGACTCTGCATAAACAAGAATGGAAAACGCATCGTAGTCCACACACCCGAAGACTTGGATAAAGCATGGGATTATATAGAAATACAGCCCATGGACATACCAACATGGCTGCCGGTGAGCTATCCGACGTCGCTGCAGAAACTGCCGCAACTGGAGCCATGGAGAAAAGTTCACCGTCCCAAGCCTGGGAAACTGGCCAAGCATCTGTCGGGATCCGCTGAACTCCCAACCTGAGGACTTCCATGCTGAACGCGGGTCCAGTATGTTTTTTTTCGGGACACAAGATGGTTCTTGATTATCCCGATCTTGTTCAGTTATGTTCGCATGCGCACTTACCTTAGCCTGTATTATATGTATAGTGGAATATTCCTCCTCTCTATAGTAATAGGCTACGCGATTCAGTCGCAATACTTATCATGGGCTCATGATAATCATTATCTTACTTAAATGTTCTGGTACCCTTGTACCTCGTTTAACTATAACTTTCAGTTTAAAGTTTAGATGCGAATGTCTATATTATCTTTACTGCGTGTTGTCCTGAAAAGTCGCAGGCGTGAAGTCTGGGACACGTATGCAAATTAATAATCCCTTTTGCTGATCACGGGTGAGAACCGGATCAGGTTGCTTAGCGTGCCCAGGCTCCATGTTTCCGACTCACTTATAGTAAGTACAGACTTCACTGCATTCACCTGATCCATGAGGTCTGCATAACGGAGATGGAGTACAAAAACAATTTGCAAGTTAGGTCATTAATAGATCTTAATGCCAATTTTCTAACTTCGTCTGCGAAAAAGACCTAGAAGACCATTAGTAGTAAGCGCCTATTTAGTATCTTTCCGACGCGATTATTGAGAGGCCCAGAGAATTGCGGATGGAAGCATGCATATAAGATACTCAATATGCGATTAACTGTTATTGATGCGATTAACTGTTATTTAATTCGATCTCTCCCTACTTAGTGCGCTAAACACTCTTCCGCAGACTAGAAACAAGTCCCCCCCTCCCCCCTCCACTTTAAGCCATTGCTCAGTTTAATTGCCCGCATATGCGAATATACTTACCTTCTGGGAAGTAGTTCATATCTATGGCCGACTATAGGAAGATTTGATGCATGTATACAGGGAACCTCCCCCCTTTCCCCTCCCCCCTTCTCCCCTCCCTTTCTCCCCCATCGCTATTTCTCTGCTTACATGGTCTAGTAGTTAGGTAAAAGCTATAGGTCACCAAATGTAGAGTTATCTTCTCTGGTTGTGACGTTTAGGTAACTCATCCAGGCGAGAAATATATTTGTGTTCTACCACCCCCTGCTGTTTATACATATAACTGTTACTTTTATTGTGATAGCCCACTTACTGGATTTAATTCAGTAACTGTTTAATTCACTGACTGTCGTTTTTCTTACTTCTTTCTGTTGCTCATACTTTTCCTTTTTATTCTCTTTTCTCTTCCTCTTCTCTTTCGGGCTCTTCTCTCCCCCACCCTACTGATAACCCTCCTAGATTTATTGGAACCTTACCAGTCGAAAACCTAGGCCCTAGTCCTACCTGAGAGGTAATCTACCCAGCTGCTGAGATGGCTGACATGAAGGTTTCGACATTCAATGTAAAGGGATTAAATACACCACAGAAGCGAGGACAAGTTATGATGGCACTTAGGAAAATGGGATCTCAGATAGTGTTTCTGCAGGAAACCCACCTACGTCAGAGGAAAATGCCAAGGCTACCGAAGCATCCATTTGCCCACTGGTTTCATAGTGTGCAACCTGCATCGGCTTCCAAAGGAGTAGCCATAGCAGTTCACCAATCCATTCCATTCACTCTACTGCAGCAACACTCAGATGCGGAGGGTCGCCTCTTACTAGTCAAAGGTTTAATAGCAAACCACATATTCACTTTAGCAAATCTATATGTACCGAATAAATCCCCTGTACACTGGCTTTTGAAAGCCTTAGACACGCTAAAAGTCTTTGCTGAGGGGCAGATAATCTTAGATGCCGACTTGAACTTGGTAATGGACCCTGTCATCGACTCATCTACGGCCAAATCCCGTATATCACAAAAACTTCTTAGCAAACTACACAAGAAACTGCACAAATTACGTTTAGTAGATGTATGGCGTAGCCTTCATCTCACGACCAAGGACTTCTCTTTCTATTCAGTTCCGCACAGAACGTATCAGCGACTTGATCATATATTGACGTCTGCATCTCTTCTTCCCTCTTTTAGGTCAGCAGAGATAGGAACCATCACTTTATCTGACCACGCTCCTTGCTCGGCGACCTTCACCCTGGCCTCTCTACCAAAATGGAACTGGAGTTGGAAGCTAAACGAATCCCTCTTGAATAATCAGCTGCATCTGAATCAGGTCAGGACTCAGTTGATGGAGTACTTCGCGCTTAACTCACCCACACACAGCTCTCAACCTATTGTCTGGGAAGCCCACAAGGCATTTATTAGAGGTTGCTTCATTTCCCTGGGTACCAGAGTCAAAAGGGAACAGCAACGAGCAGTAGACACACTGTTAGCTGACATAGCGACAATTGAGAGAAAGCATAAGGCCACACAGCGTAATGAGCATCAAATAGCATTGACAGAACTCAGACTTAAGCTACGGGACCTACTTAGCCACAGAGTAGCGAAGCAACTGATGAATTTTCAGCATAAGGTCTATGCTCATGGAGATAAGGATGTCATCCTTGCTTAAGAAAACTAAAAACATTACTCATATCTCCTCTATAAAACAGCCAAATGGCGATGTGACCAGCGACACCCCAGAAATAGCTAGGGCCTTTAAAGAGTTCTACTCGGAACTATATAACCTACGCCAGATAGGTTCCCCTGAGAAAGAGCTTCAAAGGGAGCGCCATATTAGGAACTTCCTGAATTCTCTACATCTCCCAAAGCTAACACCAGAAAATTCAAATAGCCTTATTAAGCCGATATCGCCTGAAGAAGCGCTTAACATCCTCAACACTTTCCCACCTGGGAAAAACCCAGGCCCCGATGGCCTGCCTTTATTATACTACAAAAAACTGCAAGACATTCTAGTTCCCAGGTTCACAGAAGTCTGTAACGCACTTATGCAAGGAGGCTCTATGCCCAAACAGACTCTCGAATCCCACGTCACCTTGATCCCTAAAGAAGGGAAGGACCCCCTGAGCTGTGGAAGCTACCGTCCGATTTCCCTCTTGAACTTGGACCTAAAATGGTGGGCTAAAATTTTAGCATGTAGATTGGGCAAGCTCCTACCAGGCTTGATAGGTCATGAACAATCAGGATTTGTCCAAGGTCGAGAGGGAAAAGACAATTCCCACAGGATATTTCACGCTATAAACATAGCTCACAGGGAAAAGATACCCCTGGCTCTATTAAGTATAGACGCTGAAAAGGCGTTTGACAGAGTCAACTGGTTTTTCATGAAGTTGACTCTGCAATGCTTTGCCTTCCCAGACACTTTCACGAAAGCGATATTTACCCTTTACCAAAATCCGTATGCTAGATTAAAAGTTAACGGTACACTGTCACCATTTTTCGCTATAACAAACGGAACCAGACAGGGATGCCCTCTGTCCCCCTCACTTTTTATTTTAGTGATAGAAACGCTACTTCAACTAGTTAGGCAATCCCCTGATATACCTGGAGTTCAATACGAAGGAAATGAATTAAAATGTACTGCGTTTGCAGACGATTTACTATTTTTGGTGGCGAACCCGGAGAAAGGGCTAGACCCACTAGTGAAAAGCATAGACCGCTATAGCTCTCTATTGGACTTTAAAGTCAACCATACCAAATCAGAGATACTAAACATCTCTATACCAAAATCCAAAATCGCCCCCTTGCAAGCACGATTCCCATTCAATTGGGCCAAAGGACACATTAAATACCTGGGAATATTGATCCCTAGCGACACCAATGATCTGTAC
Source organism: Bufo gargarizans (assembly GCF_014858855.1). Classification (NCBI taxonomy): domain Eukaryota; kingdom Metazoa; phylum Chordata; class Amphibia; order Anura; family Bufonidae; genus Bufo; species Bufo gargarizans. Next base: position 225,426,707 of record NC_058081.1, on the reverse strand, counting down.
CAGCATAACTACACCCCCCTTTTAGGAGAATTACAACGCATACTACAAACTTACAATCTCCCCTACTTGTCCTGGATGGTACGTAAAAATATTTTGAAGGCCTATGTGATGCCAAAAGTTCTATATGTGATGCAGCTAGTCCCGATATGGCTCCCTAAATCGTTTTTCAAGAGTGAGCAGAGTATGTTCTCTAAATACTTATGGAATGGCAGAAAACCCAGGATATCCCATGAAACCTTGACAAGACACAAAGAGAAGGGAGGTTTAGGCTTACCAGACGTAACTCGGTACTATAAAGCAATCCAGCTTAACAGGTGGTTGGAAATGGTGAACCCAAACAGGCGCCCGGACGTACAGGCCATTTGTCGCCACAGTTTGGGAACACACTTCCAGAAACACCTATGGCTACCTGACAGACATATTCAGAAAGAAGTAACTGTAGACCCACTGGTACGCGGTATAGGAGAGGTCTGGAGGGAAACACGGAAAACATTAGCACCTGACCCATCCCCCCTATTGCCGGTTAGCCTACTGCCTGATCTCCTAGACTGTGATGCTAGTACCAATCAACATATATGGAACTCTCTAAACTATATAAAATTAGGGGAAACCACCCCTAATATAGAGTCCTACATCCTAGAGGCACTTTCATCCTCAATTACGGAAGCACCAGGGTTCTTCCTTGTAAAACCACATATTAGAGCTGTGTGTGGGGAGATGAAGAAGCGGTACCCTCTCCAGAGGCCCTTGACTGATTTCGAGAAGCTAATACAATCACCACTTATCGCTACTAGAAAAGTTTCAAAACTCTACCAGGTGGTGGGAGGCGAGGGTGAACTTCGGAGGCCAATTTATATCAGAGAATGGGAGAAAGAGTTAGATAGCACTATAACTGACACCAAATCGAGGCAAATATTGAGATGCTATCATGGTTTTTCTCACTGCATTCGCCTACAGGAGAATCATTATAAGCTCCTGACGAGGTGGTACAAAACTACAGATTTCCTCTACAAGAGAGGACTGACACCTACAAGGGAATGCTGGAGATGCGGAACTGATGTGGGTTCTTTATCACACATCTGGTGGCACTGCCCTAAGATCAAACTCTACTGGAAGGAGATTGAAGCGTTAATCCAAAAACTAACAACTACAAACTTCAAGCTCACTCTAGAAACTGTGGTACTGGCACTGCCAACACCCCAGTATTCACCCTCAAAAAAGAATCTTATCTCGCACATCATAGCTTCGGCCAAAGCATTAATCCCCCTGCATTGGCTAGATGTCCACCCTCCAACTGTACAGAAGATGAAAGCAAATATGACCCAAATTTGCAGGTTTGAGGAAATGACCAGCTGGATCGACAGAACGCATGACCAATTCATTAAGGTCTGGAGCCCTTGGAGAGATCTGACGTAGATGGATCCTAGCCAAACGGTGACAATGTCGCCTATATTTATGACGTAGCTGCCTTGGAACAACCCCCCCGCCCCCACACTATCCTTCTCCCTCCCCCCCCCCTCTACTTATCTCTCTTTCTACCTTCTTCTTTTATTTATTTTCTTTACCTCTCTTTTCTCCTTCTTCTTCTATTAAGTTTTACAATGATACCGTAAAGTATTTGAGACCAGTCTAGAGAAGGCTGGAGGTGACTCTACTTCGCACTCATTTAGTACTGACTAGTACTATTTGTACTTGAATGCTGATATTTCCATGTATTGTTACCTTTCGCTCTCATTTATGTATCATCCTAATGCTTCTTTGTTATGTGATTATACAAAGAAAATTGATAAATAAAGAATTTATAAAAAAAAAAAAAGAATATAGAGCCCCCAAAAATATGACTAACCCTCTTACATCTTGAATTGTTATGAGCCACTGCCTGCTGACAACTGATACCTGGAATAGCTCCATATCCAACCCACACATGAGCGATAAAACTATTGCAACACCCACTAAATGTTCGATCTTTGTGGTCTCTGGATCCCTAGTACATCTACCGTTCTCTTGTCCGCATTCTTTTTTGTAAGCCTGTCAGATTTAGCATCTATTGCTTAGCTGTAACTTTGTCCTTCTGCTGTATCTATCTGTTACCCCTTGTTCCTTATTGGAAAATTACCATAAAAATAAAAATAAAAAAAACAGCAAGGCCAGATTAGAGTTTGCCAAACAACATCTAAAAAAGCCTTCACAGTTCTGGAACAACATCCTATGGACAGATGAGACCAAGATCAACTTGTACCAGAGTGATAGGAAGAGAAGAGAATGGAGAAGGAAAGGAACTGCTCATGATCCTAAGCATACCACCTCATCAGTGAAGCATGGTGGTAGTAGTGTCATGGCGTGGGCATGTATGGCTGCCAATGGAACTGGTTCCCTTGTATTTATTGATGATATGACTGCTGACAAAAGCAGCAGGATGAATTCTGAAGTGTTTCGGGCAATATTATCTGCACATATTCAGCCAAATGCTTCAGAACTCATTGGGCGGTGCTTCACAGTGCAGATGGACAATGACCCAAAGAATACTGCGAAAAGCAACCAAAGAGTTTTTTAAGGGAAAGAAGTAGAATGTTATGCAATGGCCAAGTCAATCACCTGATCTGAATCCGATTGCGCATGTATTTCACATGCTGAAGACAAAACTGAAAGGGAAAATGCCCCAAGAACAAGCAGGAACTGAAGACAGTTGCAGTAGAGGCCTGGCAGGGCAGCACCAGGGATGAAACCCAGCGTCTGGTGATGTCTATGCGTTCCAGACTTCAGGCTGTAATTGACTGCAAAGGATTTGCAACCAAGTATTAAAGTGAAAGTTTGAGTTATGAGTACTATTATGTCCCATTACTTTTGGTCCCGTAACAAGTGGGAGGCACATATGCAAACTGTTGTAATTCCTACACCGTTTACCTGATTTGGATGTATATACTCTCAATTTAAAGCTGACAGTCTGCAGTTAAAGCACATCTAGTTTGTTTCCTTTCAAATCCATTGTGGTGATGTATAGAGCCAAAAATGTTAGAATCGTGTCGATGTCCAAGGTGTAGCAGCAATCTACCTGTGTGTATTAATGAGAAATTGAGTGTAACATTTTACATTTTTGGGGGGGTTTCAATTTAAAGGGTTTATCCAAACGCTATAACGCCCCCTCTAATGCCCGGGCCCCTCACACACTTTGTTCTTACCTTGCTCCCTGGCACTCATTTCTCTTCTGATGCCCACATAGCTGCTAGTGAATATTCCCATCGTGCAGATCAAAACATCCAGCAACGGGGGGGGGGGGGGGGGAGGTGGACAGTGTTGGGGGAAGCAAATACTGGGATTGCTGGTAATGTTAGAAAAGCTTGTCCCCGTCGCGGCCTGCTATTGGCTGCCCTCCCGTCGCTGGATGTTTTGATCCACGTGAAATGCAGTGGTGGCCGTGTGGGCATCAGAATCAACACGGGTGCAGGGAGCAAGGTAGGTACAACCTGTGTGAGGGCCTGGGCATTAAAGGGGAATTATAGGTGTTGAATAATCCCTTTAATTAACCCTTACAATATTAGAGTGTTTTTTTTTTTTCATTTTTTGCATTTTCATTTTTCTTCCCTATCTTCCTTGAGCCGTAACTTTTTTATTTTTCTGTTCACATATCCATATGAGGGCTTATTTTTTTGGGGTCAAGTTGTAATTTCTAATTCCACCATTTAATATGGCATCCAATGTAGTGGGAAGTGAGAAAAAAATCTAAATGGGATGGAATTGTAAAAAATGCAATTCCTCCATCGTTTCATGGGATTTGTCTCTTCGGTGTTCCCTTTCCCTTTGTTCCCTGTGCCCTTCATCCTCTTGGTCAGTACAATTACAATACCACATGTATAAGTTTTTTTATGTCTAAATAGTGTAAAAATAAATTAAAAGTTTTAAAAAAATTAAGGTTTTTACATCACCATATTCTGACCCCCATAACTTATTTTATAGTTATATCTACTGAGCTGTGTAGGGGCTTGTGATTTGCAGGATGATCTGTAGTTTTTATTGATACCATTTTGGAGTGTGCGTGACATTTTATAATTTTTTTTAGGGTAGATGAAAAACTGAAAAATTTTCTTTTTTTTACTTTTTTATATATTTTTTTATGTTTTTGTTTACTTTTTCATAGTATTGTAGCTCATGCTTCAGGCTACAAAATTCTGAATCATTATGGTTCTTATAGATCCATGATGAGAGCAGAATCGCTCCTTTCTTATGTTGGCCTGCCACCTGCTGGCCAAAATAAGAATTGTAGCTTCAACACCCTGTAGCTTCAATGTTCAAAAAAAAAATTTTTGGGGGGGGGGTTAAATTTCTTTAAGCAGCATACATACACAATTACTGCATCAATACTGATATTTTCTCACAGCTCAGGTTGATTCCAGATGAATAGACCTTGTTTCACCAGCGGTGCTCCATCTTGTCATTGTTGTCTGTCTGCTTACCATCACATTCTGTATGGCTTCTGGTGTGGCATGCATCATGCTACTAATGTCTCAATTGTCCATGTATGTGTATACAGTTCCCACACTGTTGAAATGTAAAAAAAATATATATTTTATTTTTTATTTTTTTGGGGGGTGGGTAAATTTCATTAAGCAGCATACCTACTTCATTACTGAATCAATCCTGACATTTTCTCACAGCTCAGGCTAATTGTGATGAACACAGATTGCCTTGCTGCCTATGGCCCATCTTGTCACTCTCGCTGTTTGTCTGTCTGCATAATTGCCTTCACGTTCTGTATGACTGCTGCTGCAGCCTAAATCATGCCACTTTTGCCACTTTCCAACCATCACGGTCTGTACGATTGCTGCTGCAGCCTGCATCATGCCACCAATACCACTTGCCAACCATCATTTTCCCAACCATCTGAAAGTATTAGCACAGTTTAAAATTACTGGGAAAAATATTAAATCATACTTACCACCTTTATTTGCTTGACACAAGCCGGCCACTGCCTACTTGCTTGAAGATCTTGAGCGAAATCTCGAGTGGCCCTTGATGACCTAGTCACGCCGCAGAGGCTGGCCCGTCACAAGCAAATGGAGGAGGTAAGTATAATTTTTTTTAACACTATTTCAGGTTAAATCAATTCTTTACCACAAAGCACAAGGAAATTCGGCTTTGCGGCAAATCGCATCTATCATGAAATTCAAATCGAATTCTACTTCATTGGATTCAAATTGCTCATCTCTAATTGTGAACCTTTGATCATCTGATTTAGCTCTGTCAGACTGTTTATTATATCTGGAATAGTTCTCTCAGATTGTTGCTTAGAACCAAAAACTGCTTAGTCATTCCCATTGACTTGTATTGAAGCCCAATACAAGCCTATGGCAGCCTTGAAAACATGTTTCTGTTTGGCTGTGCTTCTCCAGCTTTGGCCCTCCCACTATAAGGTTCTATATCAGTTAAAAACTGTATAAAAGTAGTCAAAACAGTCAAAACCCCTAGTTTCCTGCAAAAAGGGACCAGTGTTTAGTAAGAGAGACTCTGCCAGAATGCACAAGTGACCAGAAGTAGATGCTGAGATGGGAATACTCTGCTACAGATCCTATGTCACCAGCCCTCTGGCCAGGGTACCAGCCTTTCCAAAAAAGAGAGGGACATCTAACTCAGACCTTTCCTCAGCACAGACCCTCCTATACTAGAAGGGAACTGAAGAAACCAGATAGGTGCATTGCCTGTATTGTTTTGCACTTGAGTTCCTCCAGTAAAGAAGCACACTGGTTTACACTTTGGACTTACTTCCCATCGGGGTGCACTATGTCTTACCATACCCTCTGGAGAGCCACAAGTGGTGACATCTTAACTATTCCTGAGGGGCCCAGTGTAGTATTAGGGGTCACCTGAAACCCGGTCACTGCTCATGGAAAAGAAGGAGTCTGAGCAGGAAAATAAGTTGCTGATGATGACAAGGACACTGTAATACTTAGGGATGCGGCCTGGCTGCCACTAAGAAGATTGGGAGGAGGAAGACATACTTCTTGGAATGCTACTTCTGACTTGGAAAGCTAGTCTGTTCTATCATTCCACTGGATCCAATGATGGCTGCTCATATGCTGCAACAGAGCCCTCCCTGGTATGTTTGTGTTTTTTCCACAGTTTATTTAATCCTGCATATCTTGTACACAGCTGTGGTTTTGTGTGCTGGCCTTGTAAAGAAAAACTGCCATACGGGAGACAATGGAACAGAGCTTGCTACAACAAAGCTTGGCCTGGGTCTAGCATGTTTTTAGCCTGCTCCCACAGAATCAGTGGCATCATCCGTTCCCAAGCTGACCACAATAGAAGCCGATCTGGTCCTGCCAGTTCTTTTCAAGGTTTTGGATGTATGTTGCCCTCACTCTTTATTGCCACCACCACAGCACCATCCTTTTCCTCTGGTTTGACCACCTCCTTTTCAGCACCCAGATATAGCTCCCACGTCCTGTCGCACACACAGTCATCAATCCCTGTTACTTTTATGACTGTGATATATCTTTATGGGCTTTGCACCCCCTCTCTATTACTTGTTCATTATTTGCACCAAACACCACTGTCATAAGGACTACCACTGCCCCTGCCACTACCACCATGTCAACAAGTACCACTACTACTACCATAACTACCAATACAGCTATACATGGGGGCGCCCACCTTGCTAGCTTGTGTCTGCAATTGTTTTTTGGCAGACACAACCAAAACAAATGCTTTCAGATCGTTATCTCAACGCAGAATGGTGTTCTTTCCTGCCAGAATCCTACCCCGATTGTCATGAGGAGCCAGCTTTACGTTATCCCTCCTCAGTAAGGAGTCCGGTTGCAGGGGAATGAGTCGCTGGCCACGTCACATGACTGCTCTTGCTGGGGAATGAGTCATGTGGCGCTGGCCACGTCACAACTTTTTCTTTGGTGGCTTTTCAGTTGCTGTGATACAATTATGCAGTCTTTAGATGTTACAGAGACGATACTGCAAATCCACTGTTTTAAGGCTTGTTGTCATGGTCTTACCTCCTTGCTGTTCCCTTCGTTTGACATGTGCTGGCGGCCATCTTGGTTTCTGGGTTTTCTTGTAGCCTCCCACCCTGCGGCTCCTCCTTCCCACTGGGAGGAGCTGGATGCCTAGCTCATATATATAGGAGGTCTGTGGCTTCAGTTCCTTGCTTGGTCCTCCTGTGTTCACATGCTTCCAAGACTGCTGCTGCTTCTGGTTCCTGATTCCGGCTTCGTCTGACTACCCCGTTGGTTCCTGATCCCGGCCTCGTCTGACTACCCCGTTGGTTCCTGATCCCGGCTTCGTCTGACTACCCTTCTGGTTCCTGACCTCTGTCTCCGCAAGACCCTGCTTCGGTTTAGCCATCCGTTTGGACTTTGCTTACGGCTTGCTCTTCAATAAAACCTTCTTATTTTCCACTTATCTCTTGTTGTACGTCTGGTTCATGGTTCCATGACATTAGGACCAAGCCATGAATTCTGACGGTACAGGGCCATCCTTGCTACCTTCGCTGGTTGCCAGACTTGATCAGCAGGATCACCTGTTGGGTCGGTTCGCTGTGGCGTTGCAAACCCTGCTTGAACGCACGGCTCATTTAGCTTCCGTTACCGATGGGTCGGTTGTCGCTCCTGGGCCCGCTCCTACTGCCGCTCCGGTTGTTGCGCCAGAGTCTACCCTGACACCTGTTGCTGCGCCTGTGGTGTTTTGGGGTATGACCGGTTCTGCCCCCCTTCCACAGCGCTTTGGGGGAGAGCCAACTCAGTGCCGAGGTTTCCTTAACCAGGTGGGCATTTACTTCGAGTTGCTGCCACATGCCTTTCCTACTGAGAGATCAAAGGTGGGCTTCTTGATCTCGCTGCTCTCGGACAAGGCCTTGGCCTGGGCCAGCCCTTTATGGGAGAACAACAATCCGGTGGTTGCCGAGTTTTCCGGTTTTGTTGCTTCTCTTCGGAAGGTATTCGATGTGCCGGCTCGTGCTGCCTCTGCTGCGAAGCTCCTTATGTCCATCAGACAGGGTTCACGATCCGTAGCTGAATACGCCATTGAGTTTCGTACCCTGGCAGCAGAGGTGGGCTGGAATAATGAGGCTCTGGTCGCTGCTTTCTCTCATGGTCTCTCGGATGCCTTGAAGGATGAGGTTGCAGCTAAGGACCTACCAGTGGAGCTCGAGTCTCTTATTTCTTTCCTGATTTTGATTGACACCAGACTCAGGGAGAGACCTTCCTTTAAGGAGAGCCTGCGGAGGCCTTCTAACAGATTGGCGCCTACGTTTGCTGTCCCACCCGTGCCTCCCTCTCCTCCCACGCCTCCTGGGGATGACTTGTCTGGGGGTGAACCCATGCAGCTGGGGTTTGCTCGCCTGTCCGAGGGGGAGAGGGTACTCCGGAGACGCGAGGGCCGATGCATGTACTGTGGTCTCGGTGGGCATTTTCGGTTGGCATGCCCGAACCGTCCGGGAAACGCTCGCACCTGAGATCCTGTCGGGGGCAGATCTTGGGTGGAGTCTCCTCGTCCCCGGTTTCCCGTGTTGACAAACCACTGATTACTGTTGTCCTCTCCTGGGTCGGGGGCTCGGTTACGACCCAGGCGTTGGTGGACTCTGGTGCTGGTGGTTTGTTCATTGATAGTGTGTTCGCTGCCGCCAATTCCATTCCTCTGCAGCCTCGAGGTTCCCCACTGGCTCTTGAGGCGATAGACGGCAGACCCCTTCTGCCGCCACACGTGACTCATGAGACCGTTCCAGTGGGGATGGCCATTGGTGCCGTTCACAGAGAGTCGGTCTGTCTCCAGGTTATTTCGTCTCCACACTACTCGGTGGTCTTGGGGTACCCCTGGCTCCAGAAGCATAATCCGACTTTCGATTGGAAATCGGCCGAGATCCTCTCGTGGTCACCGCAGTGTGGGGCTAGTTGCATCCATGGGCCTGTCAAGTTGCTGAGTACTTCCTCGGACTCTCTGTTGCCTCCTGAATACGAGGAGTACCGGGATGTATTCGATAAGGTGCGTGCGGTTGCCCTACCTCCGCACCGCCCATACGATTGTGCCATAGAGTTACAATCTGGTGCCGTTCCTCCTCGTGGCAAAGTCTATCCACTGTCGGTAGCGGAGAATGAGGCCATGGAGGAGTACGTGAGGGAGGCGCTTTCACGCGGACACATTCGCAAATCCTCGTCCCCGGCAGGGGCTGGATTTTTCTTTGTGAAAAAGAAGGGCGGTGAATTGAGGCCTTGCATCGATTACAGGGGTCTCAATCGCATCACGATAAAGAACGCTTACCCGATACCCTTGATTTCCGAGCTGTTCGATCGCCTCAAAGGGGCCACGGTCTTTACCAAACTCGACCTGCGGGCGGCATATAACCTGGTAAGGATTAAGGCGGGCGATGAGTGGAAGACCGCGTTTAACACCAGGACCGGTCATTATGAATCCTTGGTTATGCCCTTTGGGTTGTGCAATGCGCCCGCAGTCTTCCAGGAATTCATCAACGATGTTTTCCGTGACCTGTTGCAGCAGTGTGTGGTGGTCTATTTGGATGACATCTTGGTATATTCTGAATCCATGGAGGCCCACGTTCTGGATGTCAGACGAGTGTTGCAACGGTTACGAGAGAACAAGCTGTTCGGTAAGCTTGAGAAATGCGAATTTCACCGATCCCAGGTAACCTTCTTAGGTTACATCATTTCCGCTGAGGGGTTCTCCATGGATCCTGAGAAGGTTTCGGCTGTCTTACAGTGGCCCCAGCCCAGTGGTCTTCGTGCCCTGCAGCGCTTTTTGGGCTTCGCCAATTATTATCGGAAGTTCATCAGGGACTTTTCCATGCTAGCCAAGCCTCTCACGGATCTGACCAGGAAGGGCAGCAATCCCCAGGTCTGGCCGCCCGAGGCCATCCGAGCTTTTGAGGCTCTAAAGTCCGCCTTTGTGTCGGCTCTGATTCTGTCGCATCCCAACCCTGGGTTGCCGTTTGTCCTTGAGGTGGACGCGTCTGAGACGGGAGTAGGCGCCCTCCTGTCTCAGCGTAGAACACCGGAGGGTCCTCTGCTTCCTTGTGGGTTTTACTCCCGGAAACTGTCTTCCGCGGAGTGCAACTATCAGATTGGTGACAGGGAGTTATTGGCCATCGTGCAGGCCCTTAAAGAATGGAGGCACTTGCTCGAGGGCTCGGTGGTTCCGGTTCTTATCCTGACGGACCACAAGAATCTGACCTACCTCCCTGAGGCCAAGAGATTGACACCACGTCAGGCCAGATGGGCTCTGTTCTTGTCACGTTTTAATTACGTGGTCTCCTACCTACCCGGTTCCAAGAACATCAGAGCGGATGCCTTATCACGGCAGTACTCCGAGCTGTCCGGGGAGGAGTCGATTCCGACTTCGGTCATACCTCCGAATCAGATCCTGGCCGCCATTCGCACCAGCCTGACCTCTCCCCTGGGTGAGCAGATTTTGGCGGCTCAATCTGGTGCTCCCTCTGGGAGACCCAACGGCAAGTGTTTTGTGCCTGAGGAGTTGCGCACTCGGTTGTTGCGAACCTACCATAACTCCAAGGCCGCGGGGCATCCTGGAAAGAATCAGCTGTCCTGGGCTGTTTCACGTCTGTTCTGGTGGCCTTCCCTACGTTCCGACATCGCCGCATATGTAGCGGCATGCTCCGTTTGTGCCCAGAGTAAGTCCCCTCGGCACCTTCCGTTGGGCCTTTTGCAACCCATAGCCACCGGGGAGCGTCCATGGTCACACCTGGGGATGGATTTCATTGTGGACCTCCCTGCATCCCGAGGCCATACGGTCATTCTCATGATAGTGGATCGGTTTTCCAAAATGTGCCACTGTGTTCCTCTCAAGAAGTTACCCTCTGCACAAGAGTTGGCCTCGATTTTTGCCAGGGAGGTCTTCCGGTTGCACGGTTTGCCCAAGGAGATTGTGTCGGATCGGGGGAGTCAGTTTGTGTCCAGGTTCTGGCGCGCCTTTTGCTCCCAGTTGGGGATTCATCTCTCTTTCTCCTCGGCCTACCACCCTCAGTCCAATGGGGCCGCAGAACGATCCAATCAGGCCTTGGAGCAATTCCTTCGTTGCTATGTCTCCGATCACCAAGACAATTGGGTTGACCTCCTGCCTTGGGCTGAGTTTGCCAGGAACACGGCGGTGAACTCTTCCTCTGGGACGTCTCCCTTCATGGCCAATTATGGGTTCCAACCTGCCGTGTTACCGGAGGTATTCTCTCCCCAGGATATTCCGGCTGTGGAGGATCACCTTTCCGTCCTACGTGCTTCTTGGGTACAGATCCAGAGGTCCCTTGAGGTCTCTGCGCAGCGCCAGAAACTCCAGGCTGATCGCAGACGAGCGCCCGCTCCTTCCTACCAGGTCGGAGACCGCGTATGGTTGTCCACCCGCAACCTCAACCTTCGAGTGCCCACTCCCAAGCTGGCGCCTCGCTTTGTTGGTCCCTTCCGAGTGCTTCGCAGGGTAAACCCGGTAGCCTATGCCCTTGCGCTTCCTCCTGGCATGCGGATCTCCAACGTGTTTCATGTCTCCCTGTTGAAGCCACTGGTGTGTAATCGTTTCACTTCCTCGATTCCTCGGCCTCGTCCGGTCCAAGTGGGCAATCGTGAGGAGTATGAGGTGAGCAATATCCTGGACTCACGCCTGGTCCGCGGCCGGGTGCAGTTTTTGGTCCATTGGCGTGGTTATGGTCCAGAGGAGCGTTCCTGGGTTCCCTCCGCAGATGTCCATGCTCCTGTCTTGCTCCGAGCCTTCCACGCACGCTTCCCTCAGAAACCGTTCCTTACTCCGCGGAGGAGGGGCCCTTGAGGGGGAGGTACTGTCATGGTCTTACCTCCTTGCTGTTCCCTTCGTTTGACATGTGCTGGCGGCCATCTTGGTTTCTGGGTTTTCTTGTAGCCTCCCACCCTGCGGCTCCTCCTTCCCACTGGGAGGAGCTGGATGCCTAGCTCATATATATCGGAGGTCTGTGGCTTCAGTTCCTTGCTTGGTCCTCCTGTGTTCACATGCTTCCAAGACTGCTGCTGCTTCTGGTTCCTGATTCCGGCTTCGTCTGACTACCCCGTTGGTTCCTGATCCCGGCCTCGTCTGACTACCCCGTTGGTTCCTGATCCCGGCTTCGTCTGACTACCCTTCTGGTTCCTGACCTCTGTCTCCGCAAGACCCTGCTTCGGTTTAGCCATCCGTTTGGACTTTGCTTACGGCTTGCTCTTCAATAAAACCTTCTTATTTTCCACTTATCTCTTGCTGTACGTCTGGTTCATGGTTCCATGACACTTGTCAGGTGCTGGGTTGGTTTTGGAGCAGTGGGTTACTTCACTTTCAGTGGAATCTTGGTAAGGTTGCCGGAGGCTAGGGTATCCTTCACCTAAAATATCCCAAAGGTCCTTTATGCCTGGGTTATGGCTTTTATCCTTTGGATGAAGTTAAATTTGCTCCTTTGTCTTGTCCCTCTCTGGACTAGAACTTTACTTTGGAGCTGAAGTGCTGGATCTGACTTCACTCTCTGAACTTCACACTGACCTGTGGTTTGCTCTAACCACTGACCTGAACTGAGGTAATCTCCTCTGTTCACTACTTTGTCTCACTAGGCCGGACCTGAGTATATATAGGACCTGAACTTTATCCCCATGTAGTGGTCGGATGTATAAATTGCACCTAATATGCCTGTTAACAGGGATTTTGCAGTTACACAAATGCAAAGTTATACATAACAGTACAATGCCATTATCATGAACAAAAGTACTTTTAAGCAGTGCCCACCCACACGTAGTGGGACGCTGCACACACCGCAATGGAAGGTCCCTGGAAGAAAATATGTCTCCCAGAAGGGCATCTCGGAGCTATTTGGCCATGTTCAATTGAATGAATCTCTGGCACACAGTGTCGGAGCCAAGATATATCTGACCACAGACACTTGATCTAGTAAATAAGGGCAGGGAAGATACATAACTTTTAATGCACACTGAGTGAACCTTCTGATGGCTGTCAAGCAAGAAAAACCGTGGCACCGTGTGGATCTGGTGTTACTGTCACAGATTGCATGCAGGCTTGCCAAATACCCCAGGGCCCAGGACATCTTGCGGCAGGCCAGGAAAATCTCTGGCCATTTTAGAAGCTCTCACACGGCCATGGCTCGCCTTGCTGGTGTTCAGTGGCAACACCACCTGTCCTTTAGACGTCTGATTTGTGACAGCCCGACCCGCTGGAACTCCACCTTGTATATGCTTGATAGGCTGCTCCAGCAGTATCGTGCAGTTAACGAATACCTGTACGAACTCTGCGGCAGGAAAGGTTCTGGGGAGCTTGGTTTCTTTTCACCGCACCAGTGGCTGCTCATGCACGATGCATGCAGACTTCTGCGGCCATTTGATGAGATTACCAAACTGGTTAGTCGCAGCCAGCGCGCCATCAGTGACATCTTACCTTACACCTTCTTTCTGAAGCATGCATTGTGTTGTGTCATTGATCAAGCCGTCGAGGATCTGGAAGATGAGTAAGTCGCAATGTTGGATGAATTCCCAGGGGGGGGCTACTCCATCTGAGACAAGTCAAAAGGAGTCTGCCGGTGCAGAGGAGGAGGAGGCGCAAGAAGAACATGCTTTCAAATTTTCTGGCATCCCTGGTGTTGTCCGTGGCTCGGGGGAGGAGACCGACATTATCCTGGACGATGAGCAGGAGCAGTTCAGTATAAATTGGGGCCTTCGTGCTCCAGTGTTTGAAGAGAGACCCCTGTATAAAAAGCATAAAGGGCAAGGACCAGTACTGGGTGGCAACGTATTTAGACCCCCGGTACAAACACAAAATGGTGGACATCTTACCAGCATCACAGAGGGCTGTCAGAATGCAGCACTTCCAGGCCTTGCTTCGAGAAATGCTGCATTCTCCTTTTGTGGGCGCTGGCAGAGGAATTTCCACTCACAGAGAAACAGTTGAGGGTACCAATCCAACAGCGCATGCAAGAAGAGGGCGGTTTGAAGATGTGTTGGTCACTTCGGATATGAGATCATTCTTACAGCCAACCCATCGACAGCCGCCCTCCATGTCCAGTCTCAGGGAACGCCTAGACCAGTGGTGGGCAAACTGCGGCTCTCCAGATGTTGTAAAACTACAAATTCCATCATGCCCTGCTGCAGGCTGATAGCTGTAGGCAGACTTGGCATACTGGGAGTTGTAGTTTTACAACAGCTGGAGAGACGCAGTTTGCCCTTCCCTGGATTAGACTGACAGGTGTTCGACTACATGGGGTTAACGGCCAATGTGGATGCTATGAGAAGCAAGGAACCCCTGGACTACTGGGTGTGTTAGGCTTGATCTGTGTCCAGAGCTGGCACAATTTGCCATGGAACTCTTGGCTTGCCCCTCGTCGAGTGTCCTGTCCGAAAGGACGTTCAGCGCAGCAGGGGGGATCGTGACCAATAAGCGCACTTGCCTATTCCACGACATTGTGGACTACCTCACATTTCTAAAAATGAATGAGGCATGGATCTCGGAGGAATCTCTGTCTGCTGGAATGGAAAAGAACTGTACAAGAAAGATGGTTTGCATCTTTCTCTCAAGGGAACGAATGTCCTCGTGAACAGTTCCAAGTATTTGCTAAGGAGCATTTAAACTAGGAAAGGGGGGCAAAAGAGTGATAATCCAGCAGTCTGACTGCCCCCCGGAACAATGCCAGAAGAGGCCAGTAGCACAAAGGTTAAGAAATGACAAGCTCAGAGTCTTGTCTACAAATGCTCGCAGTCTAGGGAATAAGATCAATGAACTTGAGGCTATAATGGCATCTGAGAATATAGATGTAGTGGCTGTTACTGAGACGTGGTTCAAGGGGAGTAATGACTGGGATATATCAATACCAGGGTTCTCTCTATGCAGGAAAGACAGAGAAGGCAAGAAGGGGGAGGGGTGTCCCTGTATGTGAAAGATGGCATGAAATCTAATTTGATACAAGTTAGCGAGAACAATTTAGAGTCAGTTTGGGTTACCTTGCAGCTTGATAATCATAAGGTAACTCGTGTAGGTGTGATATATAGACCACCTAGCCAAGTCAAAGAATTAGATGATCTACTAGTTGAGGAAATAGCTAAAATGACATTGAAGAGGGAAGTTATCATTATGGGAGACTTCAATCTTCCAGATGTAAACTGGAAAACCAAAATAGCTAGTTCTGCCAGGAGTACAGATATTCTAAATTCCCTACTGGGATTATCTCTACAGCAAGTAGTGGAGGAGCCAACCCGGAAGGAGGCCATTTTAGATTTAGTATTCACAAATGGGAATTTGGTATCTGATATTACTGTAGGGGAAAGCTTGGGATCTAGTGATAACCAGTCAATGTGGTTTACTATAAGTACAGTGACTGAGTCACACCACACAAAAACAAAAGTTTTAGATTTTAGAAAAACTGACTTTTCTAAAATTAGATTAGTGGTATACGAGTCCCTATCAGACTTGAACAGTTTCATTGGAGTCCAGGAGAAATGGGACTACTTAAAAACTGGCACTATTGAAGGCAACAGAAAATTGCATTAGGCTTGTCAGTAAAAGCAAAAAAAGGAAGAGACCACTGTGGTACTCAGCAGAAGTGGCCAAAATCATTAAAAACAAAAAGATAGCATTTAGGAATTATAAAAAAAACAAAAAAAAAAAACGAGGATGACAGACAAATTTATAAGATTAGGCAGAGAGAGGCCAAACAAGTTATAAGAGCTTCTAAAGCACAGGCAGAAGAGAAATTAGCTCAGTCAGGGAAAAAAGGCGATAAGGCATTCTTCAGATACATAAATGAAAAAAGGAAACTAAAGCAAGGAATTACCAAATTAAAAACTAAAGAAGGAAGGTATATGGAAGAAGATAAAGAACTAGCTGACTGCCTCAATGAATACTTCTGTTCAGTTTTTACAAGGGAAAATGAAGGAGAAGGACCTCAGTTAGGAAAGAAGACTAATAAATCTTTTGACACATGTGTCTTTACAGAGGAAGAGGTTCTAAGTCAACTGTCTAAAATTAATACAAATAAGTCACAGGGGCCTGATGGGATACACCCAAAGCTATTAAAAGAGCTCAGCGGTGAACTAGCAAAACCCTTAACAGATTTATTTAACCAATCACTGGCAACAGGAGTCGTCCCAGAAGATTGGAAATTAGCAAATGTTGTGCCCATTCACAAGAAAGGTAGGGAGGAATCGGGCAACTATAGGCCAGTAAGCCTGACATTAATAGTGGGGAAATTAATGGAAACCATACTTAAGGAGAGGATTGTGGACCATCTAAAATCCCATGGATTGAAAGATGAAAAACAGCATGGGTTTACTTCAGGGAGATCATGTCAAACTAATCTTATTGATTTTTTTGATTGGGTGACTAAAATAATAGATGGAGGAGGTGCAGTAGACATCACTTATCTAGACTTTAGTAAGGCTTTTGATACTGTCCCACATAGAAGGCTTATCAATAAAGTGCAGTCATTGGGCTTGGACTCCCATATTATTGAATGGATTAGGCAGTGGCTGAGGGACAGGCAACAGAGGGTTGTAGTCAATGGAGTATATTCAGACCAAGGTCTTGTTACCAGTAGGGTACTTCAGGGATCTCTTCTGGGACCCATATTGTTTAATATCTTTATCAGCGAAATTGCAGAAGGCCTCAATGGTAAGGTGTGTCTTTTTGCTGATGACACAAAGATTTGTAACAGGGTTGATGTTCCTGGAGGAATACACCAAATGGAAAAGCACTTAGGAAAACTAGAGGAATGGTCAAAAATCTGGCAACTAAGATTTAATGTTGATAAGTGCAAGATAATGCACCTGGGGCGTAAAAACCCAAGAGCAGAATATAAAATCTGTGATACAGTCCTAACCTCAGTATCTGAGGAAAGGGATTTAGGGATCATTATTTCATAAGACTTAAAGGTAGGCAGACAATGTCACAGAGCAGCAGGAAATGCTAGCAGAATGCTTGGGTGTATAGCAAGATGAATTACCAGTAGAAAGAGGGAGGTGCTCATGCCGCTCTACAGAGCACTAGTGAGACCTCATTTGGAGTATTGTGCTCGGTACTGGATACCATATCTCCAGAAGGATATTGATACTTTGGAGAGAGTTCAGAGAAGAGCTACTAAACTGGTACATGGATTGCAGGATAAAACTTACCAGGAAAGATTAAAGGACCTTAACATGTATAGCTTGGAAGAAAGACGAGACAGAGGGGATATGATAGAAACTTTTAAATACATAAAGGGAATCAACAAGGTAAAAGAGGAAAGAATATTTAAAAGAAGAAAACTGCTACAAGAGGACATAGTTTTAAATAGGAGGGGCAAAGGTTTAAAAATAATATCAGGAAGTATTACTTTACTGAGAGAGTAGTGGATGCATGGAATAGCCTTCCTGCAGAAGTGGTAGCTGCAAATATAGTGGAGGAGTTTAAGCATGCATGGGATAGGCATAAGGCCATCCTTCATATAAGATAGGGCCAGGGGCTATCCATAGTATTTAGTATATTGGGCAGACTAGATGGGCCAAATGGTTCTTATCTGCCGACACATTCTATGTTTCTATGTTTCTATGAATTCAATACCTGTGACGACCACGTTTAATTGAATTTCCTCATGCCAGCCCACACATATCCTACAACACCAAGAACAAAGAATGTTCCCTGTCTTATGTAAATAATGAGGCATAAAGGCCTTTTTTGTCCGTTGAATGCCTAATTTTTGGGGCCTCGGATGAATTCAAACCTGTGATGACCACGTGTTTCAACTATTATCATTAGGTTTATTTTAAAGAGGGGGGATTTTGTAACCATGTTTTTAATCCAATTTTATATTTTTAGTTCTTTTAAACATATGTATTTGACCTGTATTTGTACTGGCCTTCAGTAAAATTGATATCCATTGACCGTCTAATATACCTCCAGACACATAATCACTTAATCTTTTCTGTTTAGTGAATGCATAATTTTTGGGGCCGGTAATACACTGGCCTGCAGTAAAATTGATATCCAACGACTGTGTACTCTACCTCCAGAAACATACTTACTTGCTCTCTTCTTTCTGCTGAATTCATAATTTTTGGGGCCTGTAGTCCATTAGCCTGCTGTAAAATTGATATCCAATGACCGTGTACTCTACCTCCAGCCACATACTTACTTGTTCTTTTCTGTCGGCTGAATGCATAATTTTTGGGGCCTGTAGTCCATTGACCTGCTGTAAAATTGATATCCAATGACCGTGTAATATACCTCCAGCCCCATACTTAATTGTTCTTTTCTGTACAGTGAATGCATAATTTTTGGGGCCTGTAGTCCACTGGCCTGCGGTAAAATTGATAACCAATGACTGTGTAATCTACCTCCAGCCACATGCTTACTTGTTCTTTTCTGTCTACTGAATGCATAATTTTTTGGGTCTGTAGTCCACTGGCCTGCTGTAAAATTGATATTCAATGACCGTGTAATCTACCTCCAGCCACATACTTGTTCTTTTTTGTACGTGAATGAATAATTGATGGGGCCTCGGAGGAATTCAACACCAGTGTCGACCACATGTTATCAAATTTTAACTATTATCATTAGGTTTTCTTTTAAGATGGGGGATTTTGTTAGCCATGTTTTTAATCCACTTTTATATTTTTAGTTATCTTAAATATATGTATTTGACCTATATTTGTACTGCCCTGCAGTAAAATTAATATCCATTGACCGTGTAATAAACCTCTGGCCACATAATCACTTGATCTTTTCTGTCCGGTGAATGCCTAATGTTTGGGGCCTGTAGTCCAGTGGCCTAAAATAATTTTTTTCTAGGCTCCAACAGGGCACATTTCAGAGAATTTCCCTTTAGGATGCATAAAAATGTCCCCTGATTAAGATACATATTTTTAGCTGGAATTTTTGTCATTGATCCCCCTCTAGTATGTCACTGTCCATTTTGTGGGACTATTTGTGCACTTCTACTAAGTATTTGGTGGCTGCAAATATGAGCTAAAGGTTTGTCAGATTTGCCTGCCATTAAAGTGAATGGGTACTGCTGCGAACTTGCAGTTCGCGAACATTTGATCGTGTTCAAGCTATCACGTTCGCGAACAGTCCCGGCCGATATTCGTCCATTACTACTCTTCTATCCTCGAATTTGTCCTCCACTCCACCTTCCACCATGCCGTTGTCGTGTTCATCTGGCAGAAGGCAGGCTTCTGTGGCCCAAATGTCTGAGCGTAAAAAGTTGATGACACCGGATAACCCTCTTGCCCAACGTCTGACCGCTGGCTTGTCGGAACTGCTAGCCCACCAACTACTGCCATATAAATGTCACCGCCAGCTCTCTGAGAAGGTCTGGCAGACGTTTTTCTGTACCTCTTGCATGATGTTCTTTGTTTTGGTTTCACTTTGTCATCTCCTTTCCTTCTCACAGCTGTCACCTATTTACACTAATTGCCTCCCTTTATATTCACTCCCATACTGCCTCACTTTGCTGTTTATACTACTTCCTGGATTGAAGTGATCACTGCTGGAGACTTCTGTTACTGCTTGTTCATATAAGTCCTTTCATGTATTGTGTTTCCTTGCTGGCTTGATTCTAGGTGACCCTGACTCCCTCCGTATTAAGTGCAGGGAGCTGGTGGTCGTGTCACCTCACTATTATAGGGTTTTCAGGTGTCACACAGTCTAGGTACGAGGGTATGCAATTGTCTACCTCTGAGACCCTTGTATGTGCTTAGGAGTCAGGATAAGCTCTTAGGGTTTTACAGGGGTCACCTTTATGCTACTTAGTTTGGGATCAAGCCAGTCGGATGTTTATCCATAACTTCCAGCTATCTGCAACATCATCCGTGACAATAAATTGGTGGACTCAGAGGCCTTTAGAAAAATGGAAAGTCCCCAGAAGGAAATATTTCTCCCAGAAGGGCATCCCAGAGCTATATGGTTACGTTCAGCGGCAAGTGAATATATCTCTTACACACAGTGTCAGTGCCAAAATACATCTGACCACAGACATGTGGTCTAGCAAACACGGGTAGGGAAGGTAAATAACTTTTACTGCCCACTGGGTGAACCTTCTGATGGCCGTCAAGCATATAACCGTGGCACCTGTGTGGATTTTGTGATACCGCCACGGATTGCATGCAGGTCTGCCTCTTCTTCTCCTCCTCCTACTCCATCCTCTGTCTCCTCCTCGGCTGACTCCTCCTTTTCCACTGCTACCGCCTCTTCCGCTGCACCTCCCAAGCTCCCCAGAACCTATTAGATGTGCCAGGTGAGACGTTACCATGCTGTGCTGCGGCTGTCGTTCCTGGAAGCCAAGAAGCACACTGGTCCTGGACTGCTTTTAGCTCTGCGGTCACAGGCCGATCAGTGGCTAACCCTGCTCAATTTGCCAGTTGGTAAAGTGGTGTCCAACAACGGTGCCAATCTGCTGAGCTTGCTGAAACAGGTTAAAATGACACATGTGCCGTGCACGCATCCTGAACAGAGTCGTACAGCCATTTGTTGCCAAATTCCCCCGGGATCCAGGATGTCTTGCGGCAGGCCAGGAAAATCTCTGGCCATTTTAGAAGATCTTACACGGCCATGGCTTGCATTGCTGATGTTCAGCGGCGACACCACCCGCCCATCGAACGCCTAAATTGTGACAGCCCGAGGCGCTGGAACTCCAACTTGTATATGCTTGATAGGCTGCTCAAGCAGCAATGTGCCGTTAACAACTACCTATACTAACTCTGCAGCAGGACAGGTTCTGGGGAGCTTGGTTTCTTTTCACCGCGCCAGTGGCTGCTCATGCGTGACGCATGCAGACTTCAGCGGCCATTTGATAAGATCACCAAACTGGTCAGTCGCAGCCAGGGCTCCATCAGTGACATCGTACCTTACACCTTCTTTCTGGAGCATGCATTGCGTTGTATCATTGATCAAGCCGTCGAGGAGCAGGAGCTGGAAGATAAAGTCGCAACGCTGAATGAAATCCCAGGAGGGACTACTCCATCTGAGACAACTCAGCAGGAGTCTGAAGAGGAGTCAGTGGAGGATGGTGGCTGGGGGGAGGAGGAGGCAGAGGAGCTAGAAGAGCAGGCTTTGAGGGGGACTTTAAACTTTTCGGGGATCCCTGGTGTTGTCTGTGGCTGGGGCGAGGAGACCGAGGACAAAATTATCCTGGACGATGAGAAGGAGCCAGGGCGCTCCACACCTTCCAATTTAGTGCAAATGGGGACCTTCATGCTCCAGTTTTTAAAGAGGAAACCCCGTATAAAAAGTATAAAGATCAAGGACCTGTACTGGGTGGCAACGTACTTAGACCCCCGGTACAAACACAAAATGGCGTACATGTTAACAGCATCACAGAGGGCTGTCAGAATGCAGTATTTCCAGTCCTTGCTGCAAGAGATGCTGCATTCTGCTGTTGCGGACGCTGAAAGAGGAATTTCCACCCACAGCGAATCAGGTGTGTGTACCAATCCTACCGCGCCTGCAAGAAGAGGGCGGTTCAAAGATGTGTTGGTCACTTCAGATATGAGATCATTCTTGCATACAATCCATTGACAGCCACCCTCCGATCCATCCTCAGGGAACGCCTTGACAGACAGGTGTCCGACTACATTAAATTAACTGCCGATGTGGACGCTCTGAGAAGCGAGGAACCCCTGGACTTCTGTGTGTGCAGGCTTGACCTGTGGCCAGAGCTGGCACAATTTGCCATGGAAGTCTTGGCTTGCCCCTCGTCGAGTATCCTGTACGAAAGGACGTTCAGCACAGCAGGGGGGATCGTGACCGATAAGTGCCTAGCTCACAACAGTGTGGACTACCTCACATTTCTACAACACTCGCGCCTAGATTTAACCAGAATGGCATTTAAAAAGTCTCAAACACAAGGTTTGCGACTGACTGAAAACTGTTGTGGGAGGAATAAGTCCCCTTCGAAGACTTAAAAAATAAAAATAGTTTTCAGTTTGAATAATTATAAAAAAAATGAATTTTTTTTATTTTTTATTCTGATACATATGGCTTTTATTTTTATTATTTTCTTCTTTTTCTTTTTTTTCCGCAATCTGCATTTTACGATGCCCTCTACAGAAAGGGGGTGCGGTGAGGGCAGGGCCCTTCGCCCAAGCGAATTCATCATTATTTACGTCAGAAAGTGCCATAAATAATGACTGAACTATATGGCAACTCTTTGCTGACATAGATTTAATTACACCACATGGAGAACTGGACAAGGCCTACTGATAAATCAGGGCCTTAGTGTGACACATTTTACTATGTTAAAGGGGTTGTCCAACCCCTATAATGCCCCCCAAAATGCCCGGGCCCCTCATACAGGTTATCCTTACCTGGCTCCTCGGAACCCGCAAATGCGAGGTTCGTGAACATTTGATCGATAAAGCGTGTTCGCGAAATTTCCCGGCCTATGTTCGTCCATCACTAGTTGTAAGGCACAGAGGGATCATTGAGGACGCTGACATGGTCTGCTACGTATTCCTTCACCATCTTCCAATAGTTTTCTCTCCTTGTGACACTTGTCCACGCATCAGGGTGAGGTTGCTGGTGGGGTGTCATGAAACTGTACCAGGCCTTAAAGAGTTTTGCTTGCCTCTGTTGGAACTGCTGTGTGTTCCCCTCGTCTCCCCTCCTCGGTTGCCAATGTAACTACGTACTCTGCTGCCAGTGTTTTCTGCTGGAAATTTTTTGGAGCAATTTTTCCACGAGGACCTTCTGGTATTGCACCATTTTGCTAGTCCTCTCCACTGCAGGAATAAGAGATGAGAAGATCTCTTTGTAGTGGGGATTGAGAAGGGTGAACAACCAGTATTCGGTTTTGGCCAAAATGCATATAGCACGAGGGTCACAGGAAAGGCAGCATAAGATAAAATCAGTCATGTGTGCCAGAGTCCCAACAGACAAGACTTCGCTGTCCTCATTAGGAGGATGACTCTCAATCTCCTCATCCTTTTTCCTCCTCTTCGGCCCATCCACTCTGAACAGATGGAATAAACCTGCTGTGGGTACTACCCTTTTTAGTGGAGGCAACCGTCTCCTGCTCCTCCTCCTCCTCATCACGATCATCATCCTATTCGCGCTGAGAAGATGAACGAAGGGGGGTCTGGTTATCACCTCTTCCACGTGCATATCTTCCTCCTTCATTGTGAGCAACGAGCATTTCAGTAGACACGGTTACCCTGATAATAGTGGCATAGCCGCTCACCATCCATGTTAATTCCTCAAAGTTGCGTAAAACCTCACAGAGGTATGACATCCATGCCCACTCGTCGCTTGTGAAGAGCGGAAGCTGACTCGAAAGGCGACAACCATGTTGCAGCTGGTATTCCACTACTGCCCTCTGCTGCTCACAAAGCCCGGCCAACATGTGGAACATGGAGTTCCAGTGTGTGCTCATGTCGCACAACAGTCGGTGATCTTGCAATTGCAAGCGCTGCTGCAGCTTTGTTAGACCGGCGGCAGCTGTAGATGACTTTCGGACATGGGCACACACGCGGTGCACCTTCACCAGTAGTTCAGGCATATTGGGGTAGGTTTTGAGAAAACGCTGAACCACTAAGTTGAGCTTGTGGGCTAAGCATGGTAGGTGTGTGATTTTCCCAAAGCTCCAAAGCCACCACCACATTACGGCCATCATCAGACACAACTATGCCTGGTTGTAGGTTGAGTGGTGAGAACCACAGCTCAGTCTGGTTGCTTATACCCTGCCACAGCTCTTTGGTGGTGTGCTGTATGTCACTCAAACAAATTTGTTTCAGCACGGTCTATCGCTGCTACTGACTGATGACTGACTCTTGATGATAATGAAGAGGAGGTGGAGGAGGAGAAGGGGGGCTTGCAGTCACTAATCGTGATGGAAATAGGGCCTACAATCCTTGGCGTCAAGAGCACGGGAGCCATCCCATGGTACGACTCGCTCCTGGCCTCCACAAAATTCACCCAGTGTGTCGTCAGGGAAATGTAGCATCCCTGGCATAAAGCACTTGTCCATGTGTCAGTCATTAAGTGGACCTTCCCAATAACTGCATTGGTCAGGACACGGGTGATGTTACGGGACACATGCTGGTGTAAGGCGGGGACGGCACACCTGGAAAAATAGTGGCGTCTGGAGACTGAGTAATGAGGGACGGCCGCCGCCGTCAGGGTGTGGTAAGCCTCAGTGTCCCCAAGCTTAAATGGCAACATTGCCAGGGCCAGCAATTTGGAAAGGTGTGCATTTAGTGCTATGGCCTGTGGGTGGGTGGCTGGGTATTTGCGCTTTCGTTCAAAGGCCTGGGGTATTGGAATTTGTACACTGCGCTGGGACATAGAAGGTGATGTGCTAGATGATGGTGCTTGCAAAGGTCCAGGTGCAGGGCGGGAGGCATCCGGGCCTGCATCCTGGACAGGGGATTGGCCAGCAGGTAACACAGGGGAAGAGGAGGCAGTGGTGTGACCTGCAGACACTTATGGTGGACCCAGGCATTCGGCCCACCTATTAGGGTGCTTTGATGCCTTGAGGCACATCATGCTGGTGGTGGTGAGGTTGCTAGTGTTCACGCCCCTGCTCATTTTGGTACAGCACAGGTTGCAAATGACAATTTTTTTTATTGTTCCGTATTTTCCTCTAAAAAGCGCAAGACTGCAGAACCCCTACCCCTTAGCAAGCAAGATTGACACAAGGGGGCGCTCCAGGGAACAGTTGTGGGCCTGTTTGATGTGGCCCACCTTCTCCCTTTTGCCACCCACTGCCTCTTCCAGACTATTGCTGTGCTGCGGATACCTCCCTCTCTGTACTGCTGTCCTTCCCAGGTTGGCTCAGTGATTTTATTTGGCGAGAGGCCCAAATCATGGAATGGCGATGAAAAGAGCTCCTTGGAATATCCGAGTGTGGGATCACTTATTTGGCAAGACTCTCCATTGTGGGAGGAAGGAGAAGGAGGATTCTGTTGACCAGACTTTTGGAGACTGGACTTTGTGGAAGACAGGGTGGTGCTTAACCGACTGGAAGCATTATCTGCTGCAATCCAACCGACCACCTGGTCGCACTGGTCTATCTTCGAGAGTGGTGTCCTGCGCCTCCCTGCAAACTGGGACATGAAGTTAGGTATCATGGATTAGTGTGTTTCTTGTGCTTTGGCAGCAGGCACAGTTTCACTGCGCACAGGGCCACGGCCTCTGCGTGCAACATCAGCAGCACAGCCACTTCCCCGTCCCTTACTGCTCACCTTCTGCAAATTAAATGGTATATATGCTTGCAAGTATGTCACACGTACAGTAGCACAGGTTTTGTAAGTGTATGCGCAAATAAATTAAACTGAATGTCACTGATATTTAGCATGTGCAAAGGTTATACAGGAGATGTAGCGCAGGTAATATCGCTGCTGTCACTAGCGACTAATAAAAAATTATAGGGAATGTAACAGCTATTTGTGATGCACAAACATTATACAGGAGATGTAGTGCAGGTAATGTCGCTGTTGCCACCGGTTAATAAAAAATTACAGGGAATGTCACAGCTATTTGGGATGTGCAAACGTTATACAGGAGATGTAGCGCAGGTAATGTCGCTGCTGTCACCAGCCCCTAATGTTATACAGGAAATGTAGTGCAGGTAATGTCGCTGCAGTCATCAGCGGTTAACATTATACAGGAGATGTGTGCTGGTAATGTTGCTGCTGTCATCAGCGGCTAAAGATATACAGGAGATGTAGCGCAGGTAATGTCGCTGCTGTCACCATTGGCTACCGTTATACAGGAGATGTAGCACAGGTAATATAACTGTACACAGCGGACACCATCTACGGAAAAATTAGACTGGATGTTGCAGCTATTTTTAGTATGCGCACACGTTAAACATATATACTTCTGCCAGACACAACAATAGTCCTTAAAAGGACTTTTGGGTCTCTAACACTAACTCAGCCTAACAAAAAATGTAAATTCAATTCCCTACTCTAACTTTCCCTTCTACAGAACACCTCTCCCTGACTAAGAATGAGCTGAACCATGTGTTATCGGGTGCTTTATAGCACCCGAAGACACGTTCCGGCCAGCGAATCACTGTAATGCCAGTAACCAACATGGCTACGGCATTACAGTGAGTGGAAGTACTTACCTGCAAGTTTATTAGCTGCGTACCATCCAACAAACGTGTGGGGAGGAGGCTCGAGCATCTCGCTTGAGCACACGCGGTCTTCAGCCAAGCATGCTCGATTAGCACTAGGCATAACACTGGACAACCCCTTTAATACAGGTATTAATGTATCAATCTTTATAACAGCGTGAGAAAGAAATAGAGACACCATAGATGATCAGTTTGTGAAAACACAAATATCTAAATTAAAACAATATCCCTCTCACAAACTTATAGAAATATGAACTCAGGTTCCATCTGAGCTAGCTGCCACAAACCCATTTGGTGTTGAATTTTAACATCCTATACCCCATTAACATCCATCTTCTAATTACTTGACCCAAAATACCTAATCCTGTCTTACTACTTGTTCCTAAAAATATCTAATCATTTCTATACTAACATTCTTTAATTTAATACTCTGATGGTTGAAAGGAAATGTATTTTTAATGGACCAACATGGGTTAATAATAAAGACAAGTATTATTCCACTCACCGATCCCCTGATGCTCTCTTTATGATGCTGTTTCTGACCTCACTGCTCTTCACTTCCTTATCCTAGCTTGATAAACAGGAAATGGTTGGATATTCCCACTCAACCAATGACTGGTTGAAGTGGGCCACCAGCATTTGCAAACATCTCCTATGGGATCAGGAAGTAGAGAACAGAGAGGACCAGTCCAGTATCAGAGCAGGAGCAGCAGGGGATGCAAAAGGTGTATAATGTTTTTTTTTTTTTTTTAACCCTTTTACAATTTCTGCCCCTACTCTTGAAAAAAAACAAAAAAACTTTAAGTCATTGTCAGTGTTTACCCACTTAGAGGTTAAGGTACTCAGAAAATGTATACATTTTTTCTCTTTTATTTATCTCACATACATTTTTGAAATATATTTTACCTGATGCCTTTCATGCATATTATTTTGTTAATTAATTTCATTTAAGTAATCTCAGGTAACATGAATGGCAAAACTTCTTTAAAATGTTACAGCGGCCAGACTGACTTTAAAACAAAGTTCTGTTATGTGATTGCCATACTACGTTTTTATCATCTATATTTTTCATAGAGGTAAGCAAGATCTTCATTAGAACATAAGGTACAACCATGAAGTCATACAGTAACTAAGCAACAACATGCCAAGAATAAAAGCTACTCAGAGCCTCTATTGAAATATGGAAATGTAAAGATATACCACAATATTCAGCAAATGCCATTTATTTTAAATGTTTTAGATAAAAGCTCACCTAATACATAGTTATATGGATTAAAACTGGGCTAGGTTTATTAAAAGGGATTTTTGAAACCTACTGTAAAGAAAAGGCATTGGAGACATTGTCTATAGCAGCTAATTGCTTTCAATTTCAAAAGGACCCTTTAGAAACAGAAACTGCATTCTGATTGGCTGTCAGGGGCATTTCCTGAGCACAATTTGTAATCTTCCACTGAAATGTATGTTTAATGCTACATTATGCTTAAATATGTACCGTATCTCTTAAAGGTCTTTGCTAAAAATATATAGTGTAAAAATCTGTGTGGAAAAGTGCTGGAAGGGACATATATTTCACCCACAGTCCTCATCTTGGTGAGAATCCAGAAAGCTGTATTTGTTTCAGAAAAGTGTAGTTTCATGGAGCCGTTTTGTTCAGACTTTGTCATGGGATTAATTTTTTGGACTGGTTTGTAGGTTTGGCAGTGGGACCTACCTTACAGTCCACAGCCTTACTCCAGTACAACTATTCCCCCTACCCTGAGTCGATCCCAAGTTTGTCTACTGTGTTCATTAATGAGAAATAAATAGATGTCTCAGATCCTCAGTCAATGTCAGAGCGTGCTGGCTATTTGACCAAATGGCTGTGCAAAGCCTGATGCTTCTGACATACTGAAGGCATAGGTGAGAGAGAGATGTTCTCTGTATAGTTAGCGCCCAGATGTACAGGTGTTTTCATTAATGTTTGGTACGATGTATGTGCTATGGCTTTACCACAAGTGATGGATAACTTATTTGTATGCCCTATGCTCTAATGAATGCCTATCATGTTTATGAGGAAAAATTTAAATTGTTTGGACTTTTAACCCCCTGAAGTCTGAGAATTTGTCATTTTTGACCCCACCACAAATACAAAAACCCGTGACAATAGCTATACTTGGATATAGGTCTTTTAATGTTTTCGCATTTCAAAATTAAAGGGGTTTTCCGAGATTTTGATACTGATGACCTATCCTCAGAATAGGTCATCAAAATCTGATCGGTGGGGGTCCGACACCCAGGATCCCCACCGATCATCTGAAGTGAATGGGACTGATCGCAATACCAAGCACAGCTGTTATACAATGGAGAACTGATGCTTTCTCAAATAGCTGATTGGCGAGGGTCCCAGTTGTTGGACCCCGACCAATTACATATTGATACCTATCTTGAGGATAGGTCATCAGTTTAACAATCTTGGAAAACCCCTTTAATGAAAATAAATTGACATGTAGACAGCAACAGGAAAGTATTTAATAGTCAGGTCCCCTTAATTATTTTTTATTAAAATTACAGGTAAATTATGATTGGTTTCCAGTGTCACGGTATAGGTATTGTACGCTTGCTTATTTTTTATTTTATTTGTGGCCTGAGGTGTTTCAAAAGAGGAGACTGCTGTTTATGAGATCTCATCTGCATATTTTTGGAAATCAATAGCCCGTGCTATACACCTGTGTGCTTTTGATTCATGTGCATTTCATATTACTGAGGTATTTTCCTCTAAAACATTTCTTTATGGGTAGACTTTTCAATCCATATGGAAACACCTTACAGCTGAACAATCAAATATCACTGTAATATGGAACTACAGGTACTTTGTTACCATACAGGTTCTATGCACACAAATTTGCCATGATACCTAAAGGCATATGAGTACCTGTAGGAATTAGAGTCATTTTCAGGCCTCTACTAATGCCTTCTAAATAATGCCTTGATAATAATTGCATCTAATAACATACAGGATTTAAAAGAGGCAAAAACGGCTACAAGAGTACCTGATTGTTGCAGTCATGCCATATTATGCTACTTTGCATACTTTAAACTCAATCATTTTTTCCCCTCTAACATGTTATTTCTAGCAATCTGATTCATTACCACGTGTCACAAAAATGTTAATAGCTAAGAAACTTAAGTGGATGTAACCTTCAGTTAGAGACTACACAAGTATCAAACTACAAATATAATCCTATTCTTATTCAGTTATTCAGAATCTGTAATTTACAATTACAAGTAATTTGTTTCAGCTTTCATTTGTATGAATTAAAATGTAAATCGGTAGTACAAGAATTAGTAACGATGTCATAAAATGCTTTATAAATAACATTTCAAATGACTTTTCAGTGTACCAGAAGCAAAAAGGTATGTCCGTTACCGTTTTAATACTTGTATCTTGCATTTATCGCAAATTTCCTCCTTTACCTCTTACTGTCAGTTTCCTTTGAGCTTAGCTCCAAAGTAGGTGGAGGCTAGCTGCTATGGTGTCTCACATACACTGCACATACTGTGTATGAGACACAATGTGAGGAGATTCTGTTCTCCCATGTTTATCTGTAGCACCAACTCAGAAGTAACAGCGGTATGGAATAAATTACACAATAGTAATTTGCTATGTTGCTATAAATCAAGAACAGAGCTAACTAGAGTGTTTCTGCATACCGCTCATCTTCTCTATTTTACTCTGCAGTTGCTTGTTCCTTGAGATGCAACCTTCAATTTCATATAATCCATTTTTCTTAAAGGGGTTGCCCAAAAATATTCTATGTTTCGAACCAGCACCTGAATCTGAATACTTTTGTAATTGCATGTAATTAAAAGTTTAGTATAGCCACTGAGATATTCGCGGAAATCTATCTGTATAGTGCCACCTGCTGTTTGTACTTTTTCTATTTTCTCTTTCCATCTCCCTGAGGTGGACGCACATGCTCAGTTCAATCATATAACTACCACAGCTGCAGTAGAAAAGACATTCCTCATGAGTAAGTGCACACCCTCTGAACTGCCAGCTTGAAAGAAATCTAGCAGAGTATTTGGAGCAATGAATGGGAATATCTCGGGATCCATGTGAGGTAAATAACTGGTTCTACGCTTGTTAGAAAGAGACTGTTGTGCTATTCAATATTGGATTTTTATTATTTATATTAATCATTGGATACTCCATTTAAGAGAAAGTACTAGAACATTTTCGCTCCATTAGGCATGGTGTAGGTTGCCAGATTACTCAATAGCAAATCTGATCAATTCATTTAAAAGTGGGCCAATAAAAATGTGCCTTTCT
This sequence comes from Bufo gargarizans, assembly GCF_014858855.1. Classification (NCBI taxonomy): domain Eukaryota; kingdom Metazoa; phylum Chordata; class Amphibia; order Anura; family Bufonidae; genus Bufo; species Bufo gargarizans. The sequence goes on along the minus strand of NC_058081.1, from coordinate 225,396,330 downwards.
TAAATAAAATGCCTATTGCAGTAATACTACATTTATTTTAATATGATGCCACATGAAGTTACACTGTATATGCCCTTTACTATATAGCATTTGTGATGCATATCTCAGCTATATATGCATGATGCATCAATGACTGAATCTGTTTCGTTAATTTAAATTGTTTCATGTATAGTTCTCTTTAACCAAGCCTTCTATGGCTTGACAAACTAAAAGATGCATATTAGAAAATTATTGCATTAGAAGCTCTATCCTCCCCTACTGTGGTGATTAGTTGACAATTACCTTGTTTAGGCAGAGTGAGATAAGATTAAGAAAATAAAGGTAAATGGGTTTCCTAATGGAATTTTAGACAACAGGAGTTTTTTTCCATACTACTTCAGACATTAATAGAATTAAAGGATATAATGAATAACAAAAAGTCATATTTAATGTTAATGTGAATATTTACAAAATCATAAAATGATCTATTTATCTAGATATCTTTTTTACATTATTTACTATTATATTCAAAATTATAACTAAAATCAAGCTATGACATTAACCCCTTCCAGACCTTTGCTGCGGAGTGGTCGGTAGGGAGTTCCAGAGCCACATTGTACATGTAGGGTAGTGATCGAGTGGACACAGGAGGTGGCTGTGAGTAGCAGCCAAGACCCTGCTGTGTCCGTTGGCATAGCTGAAAACTCAGATGCAAGCATATTAACCCCTTAGATTCCCCGGTCAATGATGACCATCACATCTAAAGAGTTTACAAAGGTAGGGGCCACCCTCTCTCAACCCATCAGCCCCCCCTCGATGTGACCACGGGCTGACGATGGCTGCTTTTGCAGCCAGGGGCCTTACAAAGGCCTTAGTATAATAATTAATTTGCTGCACTCAATGGATACTTGCAATTAAAGGGAATCTGTCACTTAGAAAATGCATATTAACCCACCAGCAGTACCTCATTGCAGTCTGTAGCATGATTATTAAGGTGTCTGTATCCTTTCTGTACAATTAGCCAAAGATCTGAGAAAATACTTTTATTCAATGCTCACCTGAAGTCAAGCCACATTTCCCGCCCCTTAGTGTTTGATTGATATAATGTCCAATTCCTTCACTGCTGGGTGCTTGTACTCTCGAGCATGTGCAGGCTGTCGTGTGCGAGTGTCTGAGCATTGAGCTTTTGAAAACTACCTCACAGTGGAGTGGAACAGTGCACAGATGTGCATTGCAGAGGCACAGCACACGATCAAGACTATGTTTGAGCGTCTAGCAGTGAAGGAATTGGACATCCTATCAATCAAGCGCTAAGGGGCGGGGCATGCTTGACTTCAGGTGAGAAAGCCGCTGCCCCCTTGACTTAAAGACTATCATTTACATAGCACAGCTAGTTGAATAGTAGTCTTTTTTCAGACTTTTGGCGCATTGTATAGAAAGGACACAGACACCTTTATAATCATGCTACAGGTGCAATAAGGTACTACTGGCAGTTTAATATGTATTTTCTAGGTGACAGGTTCCCTTTAATTGCAAGTATCCATTTAGTGTAGCTAATTAATTATTATACTGAGGCCTTTGAAAGACCTCTGGCTGCCACTTTATTTCATGTAACCGTAGATGGTGCCATTAGAAAGTCCAGCTTGTCCTGCAAAAAATCAGCTCTCATATAGCCATGTAAATGGAAAAATAAAAAAAAGTTATGGCTCTAGTTTCAGATTTAGAGTAATAAATATTGAGGTTTGTTTTGCTAATAACCATTTATTTAATTGCTATGGAACATCTAAAGTGTTAACAAAGTTTCTAACCTCCATCCTAGCCTCAAATCACGCACAGATTGGCACAGGTTTTGCTCAAGAATATCCCTGTATTTAGCATCACCCATCTTTCCCTAAACTCTGACCAGTTTCCTAGTCCTGGCTGCTAAAAAAACATCCCCACAGCATGATGCTGCCAACACCATGTATCACTGTGGGGATGGTGTTCTTTGGATGATGTGATGTGTTGGGTTTGCGCCAGACATAGCGTTTTCTTTAATGGCTGAAAAGTTCAATTTTAGTCTAATCAGACCAGAGCACTTTCCTCCATACATTTTCCTCCCACATGCCTTCTCGCAAACTTACAACGTGCCTTTTTGTTTTTAGCTGAAAGTAATGGCTTTCTTCTGGCCACTCTGCCATCAAACCCAACTCTATGAAGCATATGGCTTATTGTCGTCCTATGTACAGATACTCCAGTCTCTGCTGTGGAACTCTGCAGCTCCTCCAGGGTTACCTTAGGTCTCTGTGCTGCCACTTTGATTAATGCCCTCCTTTTCCGGTCCGTGAGTTTTGGTGTTCTTTTCATTTGGTTATGACAGATTTGATGGTGCGCCTGGGGATCATCAAAGATTTGGATATGTTTTTATAACCTAACCCTGACTTGGACTTCTCAACAACATTGTCCCTTACTTGTTTGGAGAGTTCCTTGGTCTTCATGGCAGTGTTTGGTTAGTGATACCTCTTGCTTAAGTGTTGAAGCCTCTGGGGCCTTTCAAAAAAGTTGTGTATAAGTAATGACAGATCATGTGACACACAGGTGGACATAATTTTACTAATTATGTGACTTCTGAAGGTAATTGGTTGCAAAAGAGCTTTTTATGGGTGTGAATATATACGCACATGACAATTTCCTGTTTTCTATTTCTAAACAATAGTTTTATTTATATATTTTTCTCATTTCACTTCACCAACTTAGATTATTGTGTACTGATCCATCACATAAAATTCAGATTAACAAAACATTGAACTTAAGGCTGTAATGTAACAAAATATGAAAAAAGTCACTGTATATACTTTGTCATGTGATCATATAGAATGTCATTATATAATACTTATCTGTTCGGTACTGCGCGACGTATACCCCCTCTTCCCCTCTTTCCCTGCCTGTTCAGTACTGTAAAGGCCCACAGCATATGATGCAGTGACTCCCAGAGTAATGGAATACCTTATCCTCGATGTTGCAGCTGCGGATCCTGTTCCTCTGTGTCCTTCTTGCTTTTTCTTTTTTTCTGTTTTTTTCCTCCTGTTTAGGTGCCGTTCAGGATGGGGAAGGGTTTGGGGAGGTTTGCCCTAATGGTTATTTGTTATTTTTTGTTTTTTGTTGGTTTTTGTAAAAAAATATAAAATCTAAACTGCAGAGCCTTGCCCCGGCCGGTGGCACAGCTCGTGGTTTGAAAAGGCCGCTCGTACACGCTTGCACGGAGTGCTGCGTGACGTCACGGTGGTAGCTACGGTGGACCAGGAGGACCAAAAATACTCCAACGCGTTTCGATTAGATCGCTAATCTTCGTCAGGGATAGCTGTTCTGGTTCCTGGTGCTGATTTTAAAGGTCCGTATCTCCTCCCATTCTTAACCCCTTCCTTGCCAGTATTCTGGTTTGATGTCTACTGGAAAGCAAATAGTTCTATTTCAGAATTCAATCCTGAGGGTGCTAGAGTATTTAGGTTGAATATCCAGCGGCTTTCTGTCCTGGACATTTTCTTTATATAATCTCCTCCTCTTTTGTCTTTTTTAACTATTTCAATACCACAACAGGTGGTGCCGTTATACTTTCCCCCGTGTTTCTCTTTGTAATGTCTGGAGAGCGGGTGACCCTCATATTTTCTTCCTATGTTGTAGATGTGTTCCCCTATTCTTTTACTTATTGTTCTTTTTGTGCGTCCTATGTATGTTTTTTTACACGGACATGTTATTGCGTATATTGCGCCCTGACTTTTGCAGGTAATGTGATCCTTTATTTTGTGTGTTTCTGTGTCCCCTGTCCATTCATTGTGTATTTCCAACTTTATGTTCTGTTTTTTATTTATTTTTAGTTTCTTGCATATGCCGCAATTGCCGCATGGAAAGAAACCTCCCTGCGGTTTCTGTCCTGGAGTTGTGTTTGATATTTGATTGTCATTTTTGCTCAAGCATTTGTTGGTTGGGGCTATTATGCTTCCCACATTCTTGGCTTTTCTATAAATAAATTTTGGATTTTTGGGGATCAGGTCTCCTATAATTTTGTCCTCCTTGAGGGTTTCCCAGTGTTTTTTGATTATTTTTCGCAATATCCCTGCTTGACTATTATATTGTGTAATGATTGGTGGTATTTCAAAAGCTTCTGTTTTTGCTTTACTATATTCTGGTGTTTTCTTTTTATTGATTAATTCCTGTCTGTCAAGGGTTCCTATTAGTTTTTTCTGTGCTAGTAGTTTTTCCCTGTCATAGCCTCTGTCTTCAAATTTTTTCTGCATTTTATCTGCCTCTATTTCATACTCTTTCTCTTTGGTACAGTTACGTTTAATTCTCACAAATTGCCCCTTTGGAATGTTTTCCAACCACTGTGGGAGGTGGCAGCTTTCACGGGAGATAAAACTATTTGTATCTGTCGGTTTATTGTATGTCTTTGTTTGTATTTTTCCGTCTTCTATGTAGATGGTGAGGTCAAGAAAATTGATTGTGGTGGTACTGAGTACTGGTGTAAATTCCAGGTGGTATTTATTATTGTTAATTTCCTCGCAGAATATGTTCAGTTCTTCCTTTTCTCCTGCCCAGATGAATATAATATCATCTATGAAGCGTTTCCATAGGACGAGATTCGACCGGAGTTGGCCATGGGGATAGATGGCTTCATGCTCCCACTGGCCTACGTATATATTTGCAAACCCCGGTGCGAATCTCGTCCCCATCGCGGTCCCCCACTGCTGGATGTAGAACTTATCTTCAAATAGAAAATAGTTCCTCTTCAGGATAAACATGATACATTCACAGATGTAATTTATTTGTTTCTCCGCCAGGGTTCCCTGGTTTTGTAGACATGTCTTGACTGCTTCACATCCTTTTTCATTTTCTATTATGGTATATAGGGATTTTACATCCAGTGTACCTAGGATGTAATTTTGTTCCCATTTTACTTGGTTTAAGATGTTCAAGATATGTTGGGTGTCTTTAAGGTGTGTTGGTAGTGTGTCTACGCATGGTTGCAGGAAGTGATCTATGTATTCTGACAGGTTGCTTGTCAGACACTCCACTCCTGATACTATAGGTCTTCCCGGGGGGTCTGTGGTATCTTTGTGTATCTTCGGGTTGTGATAAAATGCCGCAATTCTGGGTTGTTTAATGGCTATATATTCAGCCTCTTTGGTGTTCAGGATGGTTTCTGTTCTGCCTTTTTTCACCAGTTCATTTAGTTCCTTTTTGAACTCCTCTGTTGGGTCATTTTTTAGTATTTTATATGTTTTCTTATCTCCCAGCAGCTTATATGCCTCCTGTAGATATTTGTCTTTGTCCAATATTATAATACCCCCACCTTTGTCAGCGGGTCTCAGGATGATTTTTTGGTTTTCCTGTATTTTAGTTAGAGAATTAAACGTAACTGTACCAAAGAGAAAGAGTATGAAATAGAGGCAGATAAAATGCAGAAAAAATTTGAAGACAGAGGCTATGACAGGGAAAAACTACTAGCACAGAAAAAACTAATAGGAACCCTTGACAGACAGGAATTAATCAATAAAAAGAAAACACCAGAATATAGTAAAGCAAAAACAGAAGCTTTTGAAATACCACCAATCATTACCCAATATAATAGTCAAGCAGGGATATTGCGAAAAATAATCAAAAAACACTGGGAAACCCTCAAGGAGGACAAAATTATAGGAGACCTGATCCCCAAAAATCCAAAATTTATTTATAGAAAAGCCAAGAATGTGGGAAGCATAATAGCCCCAACCAACAAATGCTTGAGCAAAAATGACAATCAAATATCAAACACAACTCCAGGACAGAAACCGCAGGGAGGTTTCTTTCCATGCGGCAATTGCGGCATATGCAAGAAACTAAAAATAAATAAAAAAACAGAACATAAAGTTGGAAATACACAATGAATGGACAGGGGACACAGAAACACACAAAATAAAGGATCACATTACCTGCAAAAGTCAGGGCGCAATATACGCAATAACATGTCCGTGTAAAAAAACATACATAGGACGCACAAAAAGAACAATAAGTAAAAGAATAGGGGAACACATCTACAACATAGGAAGAAAATATGAGGGTCACCCGCTCTCCAGACATTACAAAGAGAAACACGGGGGAAAGTATAACGGCACCACCTGTTGTGGTATTGAAATAGTTAAAAAAGACAAAAGAGGAGGAGATTATATAAAGAAAATGTCCAGGACAGAAAGCCGCTGGATATTCAACCTAAATACTCTAGCACCCTCAGGATTGAATTCTGAAATAGAACTATTTGCTTTCCAGTAGACATCAAACCAGAATACTGGCAAGGAAGGGGTTAAGAATGGGAGGAGATACGGACCTTTAAAATCAGCACCAGGAACCAGAACAGCTATCCCTGACGAAGATTAGCGATCTAATCGAAACGCGTTGGAGTATTTTTGGTCCTCCTGGTCCACCGTAGCTACCACCGTGACGTCACGCAGCACTCCGTGCAAGCGTGTACGAGCGGCCTTTTCAAACCACGAGCTGTGCCACCGGCCGGGGCAAGCTCTGCAGTTTAGATTTTATATTTTTTTACAAAAACCAACAAAAAACAAAAAATAACAAATAACCATTAGGGCAAACCTCCCCAAACCCTTCCCCATCCTGAACGGCACCTAAACAGGAGGAAAAAAACAGAAAAAAAGAAAAAGCAAGAAGGACACAGAGGAACAGGATCCGCAGCTGCAACATCGAGGATAAGGTATTCCATTACTCTGGGAGTCACTGCATCATATGCTGTGGGCCTTTACAGTACTGAACAGGCAGGGAAAGAGGGGAAGAGGGGGTATACGTCGCGCAGTACCGAACAGATACATATTACGCATCATTCACTTGATTTTCAACGGGGGCGATACCGTTGCGGTACCGCTGCGTCAGTTTCATTATAGTGCAAGCGCCGGTGTACCATTAGTATTATATAATACTGTTGAGGGGGCCCTGACAAAATCAGTCTTCCTCTTCCTGGGTGGGTCCCTTCTGAGTTTGGGCCCCAAGCAGCTGCTTCCCCTGATTCCCCTATAGCTTCCATCTATAATTGTGTATACAGAGCTAGCTGTCAATTACTGGTTGAACGGCCACCTTGACTTAAAAGCCCAGAATTAGCAGGAATTTAAATTAATACATTACCAACCTTACTTAATCTTTTCCCATAAAACTATATATCAATCTACTCAGCTCCTCCTGCTCTATAACATGGTGCCTATAGCTCAGACACAATATTCAACGTGACAAGTTCCCTTTAAAGTCAGTATTGGAAATTTTATAGAAAATTAGATAAATTGCTTCTAAAATTCTAGGCCTTCTAACATCCTAAGAAAATAAAATGACATTTACAAAGTGATGCAAATGTAGACATTTGGTTAATGTTAATTAATATCCATTTTGTGAGGTCTAACTGTCTTAAAAGCAGAGGCATTCCAATTTAGAACATAGCTAATTTTTCGAAAAGTTTGGTAAATTTTGTATTTTTTTTTACAATTGGAGTTGAGCGGACACCTGCATTTTCCAGTTCGACGGGTTCCCCATTAAAGTCAATGGAGACCCAAACTTTTGAGCATTAAAATGGCTCTAAAAAAGTAATGGAGAGGTCCATATGAAGTAGAAGGTTGAGGAGGCGGTGGATGTGGCGGTGTAGGTTCAAGCGGCGGTGGAGGAGGAGGTAGCCAACACAGATTTTTTTTATTATTATTATTTTAAAAAAATTTTTTACAATTGGGTAGACCCAAAAACATTGGGAAATATAACCTGTGATAAACCCCTCCAGCCATGCTAAACAAACATTCAGACAATACACTGGCTGCAGGACAGGCCAGCACCTCCAAGGCGTAAAGGGCAATCTCAGGCCATGTGCCCAATTTGGAGACCCAGAAGTTGAAGGTGGCAGACCCATCAGTCAGTACGTGTAGGACGTGTATGTGTGCACACATACTGCTCAACCATGTTGCATGTCCCCGTGACGTCCACAATCCAATTGGATATCTTCACTATCAACTTTCGATGTTCTTTTCTGCACCTACCATGGAGATCACGGGTAGTGCGGAATCAGGGTTCCAGGCCGGAGAGACTTAGAAAGGGATACCACATCCAAGGGAGGTCAATGGATGAAATTAAATGTGATCGAGTGTAAATGTGGGACAAATTATTGAAGCCGAAGCGTCCAAGTAAAGGAGGGGGCGCGTGGAAATTACCCACTCCCGAATCGGGGAGGTAGTGACGATAAATAAGATAAATAACAATACAGGACTCTTAAGATGCCCTGTTATTGGAATGATTAATAAAAATTTCCGGTCTGAAGAAGCGCGACTTCCGCGTGAAACGGCCATCGCCGAAGCACATCGTGGCCATCCCGCTCCCCTGCCTGCGCAGTATGCCGCTTGAATTGCAATAAAAGCAACCAGCATAACCATCGGTGAGTGCCGCATCTCTCTCTATTTATCTGATTAATAAAAATTGCAGGGAATGTCACTGGGGTATTTTGGATTTGGAAACGTTAGACAGCTGCTGCTTTGTTGACTCTAGATAACTTCTGCCTGATAGTACGTCCCAGTGACGTCCACGATCCAATTGGATATCTTCTCTATCAACGTTCAATGTTCTTTTCTGTGCCTACCATGCTGATCATGGTCAGCGGCATATCAGGGTTCCACACCGGAGAGGGAGCGTGAGAAAGGGATACCACATCCAAGGGAGGTCAATGGCTGAAATGTGATCGAGCAGAATTGTGGGACAAGTTATTAAAGCGGAAGGATCAAATGAAAAGAGGGGGCAAGCATCAATTGGAGACAATTTTTTGAAATTTATGTCCCTGTCACCTATGCAGAGCAGGGGTTTTTCATCAGCAAAAATGGGTTAATGTCACCAACCAATGGAACAGACGAATTTTAAAAAATTTGGTCCCTTGCAACTATGCAGAGCTTGTGTTTATTCACGGCAAAACTGTGTTCATGTCACCCACCAATTGAACAGACGATTTTAAAAAAATTAGGTCCCTGTCACCTATGCAGAGCAGGGGTTTGTATACAGCTAAATTGGTAAAATGTCACATGACAATCTAATAGAGGATTTTTTAAAAAATATTTTATTTTCATTGTCATAAAAATGACAAGGTAAACATGACACCAAGGGCACCGTAAGGGGATAATTTGACAGAGGTAGAGCAAATTTGATTGCAGATCAGGAGGATATCTGCCCACCACTTACTAATAGGAGGCATTGCCACCAGATATGGAGGAAAGTGCCTTTCTCCTCTAAGCATTTACAGCATTTGTTTGATGAAGATCCAGAGAAGTGTGAGGATTTAATTGGGGTAATATACCAATGTGTCATTTGTATCCATTTTCCTGGACTCGTACACATCTTGATGACCTATGTGGTATTTCAAATAATGTGGGCATAATTGAGAATGGAAGATCAATCCCAGTGTCATTTTCCCAAGTGCGAATCAACGCGGGTTTAACAATTAACCCCTTAGGGACCCATGACGTACCGGTACGGCATGGATCCCGAGTCCTTAAGAACCCATGACGTACCGTTACGTCATGAGTTTAAATTGAGATTGTGGCGCCCCAGGGGTTAATCCGCACAGAATGCCGGCTGAAATCATTCAGCCGGCATCCTGTCACAACGCCTGGGGGGTCATATGACCCCCCATATCGGCGATCGCAGCAAACCGCAGTTCAATTCAGACCTGCGGTTTGTTGCGATTTCTGCTGTTTCTGATCGCTGCGGTCCCTGACCGCGGCGATCAGAAACTTTAGTGTGGCACAAATATATAGTTATCACCCCCTTGCACACCTGCATGATTTTAGCCTGGTGGGAGGTGCGGGGGGGTGTTGCGGGCGGTGTGGGCGGTGCGCGATCAGCGATCCCCCGCCCGCCTCCCGCCTCCCGCCAAATAATCGTTGTCTTCTAGTGGGTATACCAGGGTGCCAGCACATTGCTGACACCCTGGTATAAACGGTTGACATCTGTGAATGGATGTCAGCCGTTTAACCCTTTCCATACAGCGGTCTGTACGGACCGCTGTATGGAAAGAGTTAACAGTAAGATGCGGCTCCCTCCCTCTCCCATCGGGGGGCTGCTGTGCCTTTGCAGCCCCCCGATGGGAGAGGGAGAGAGCCCCCAGACAGCCCCCCGAAGCCCCAGTCCTTACCCTTCCCCGTCTGCGAAGTTGTGGCCACAACTTCGCAGCGGGGGAAGGTTCACATGGCAACAGGACGCCTTCTCAGGCGTCCTGCTGTCCATGGTGCTGAACAGATCTATGCTAAAAGCATAGATCTGTTCAGTGTAAGTAAAATACAGTACAGAACCCTATATAGGGTTCTGTACTGTATTATACAGACATCAGACCCACTGGATCTTCAAGAACCAAGTGGGTCTGGGTAAAAAAAAAAGTAAGAAAAAGTGAAAAAAAAGTGAAAATCTAAAAACACATTTATCACTAATTAAAAATGAAAAAAATAAAATTCCCTACACATGTTTGGTATCGCCGCGTCCGTAACGACCTGATCTATAAAACGGTTATGTTACTTTCCCCGCACGGTGAACGCCATAAAAAAATAAAAACTATGAGAAAATTGAAATTTTGCCCACCTTACTTCCCAAAAAAGGTAATAAAAGTGATCAAAAAAGTCGCATGTACGCCAAAATAGTGCCAATCAAACCGCCATCTCATTCCGCAAAAAATGAGACCCTACCCAAGATAATCGCCCAAAAACTGAAAAAAACTATGGCTCTTAGACTATGGAAACACTAAAACATGATTTTTTTTGTTTCAAAAATGAAATCATTGTGTAAAACTTACATAAATAAAAAAAAGTATACATATTAGGTATTGCCGTGTCCGTATCAACCGGCTCTATAAAAATATCACATGAGTTAACCCCTCAGGTAACCACTGTAAAAAAATAAAAATAAAAACGGTTTAAAAAAAGCTATTTTTTGTCATCTTATGTCACAAAAGTGCAATAGCAAGCGATCAAAAAGTCATATGCACCCCAAAATAGTGCCAATAAAATAGCCATCTCATCCTGCAAAAAATGAGACCCTACATAAGATAATCGCCCAAAAACTGAAAAAACTATGGCTCTTAGACTATGGAGACACTAAAACTTTTTTTGTTTTAAAAATGACATCATTGTGTAAAACTTAGATAAATAAAAAAAATATGTACATATTAGGTATTGCCGCGTCCGTGACAACCTGCTCTATAAAATTACCACATGATCTAACCTTTCAGATGAATGTTGTAAATAACAAAAAAAAAACGGTGCCAAAAAAGCTATTTCTTGTTACCTTGCCGCACAAAAAGTGTAATATAGAGCAACCAAAAATCATATGTAGCCTAAACTAGTACCAATAAAACTGCCACCTTATCCCATAGTTTCTAAAATGGGGTCACTTTTTGGAGTTTCTACTCTAGGGGTGCATCAGGGGGGCTTCAAATGGGACATGGTGTCAAAAAAAACTGTCCAGCAAAATCTGCCTTCCAAAAACCGTATGGCATTCCTTTCCTTCTACGCCCTGCCGTGTGCCCGTACAGCTGTTTACGACCACATATGGGGTGTTTCTGTAAACTACAGAATCAGGGCCATAAATAATGAGTTTTGTTTGGCTGTTAACACTTGCTTTGTTACTTGAAAAAAGATATTAAAATGGAAAATCTGCCAAAAAAGTGAAATTTTGAAATTGTATCTCTATTTTCCATTAAATCTTGTGCAACACCTAAAGGGTTAACAAAGTTTGCAAAATCAGTTTTGAATACCTTGAGGGGTGTAGTTTCTTAGATGGGGTCACTTTTAGGGAGTTTCTACTCTAGGGGTTCATCAGGGGTCTTTAAATGGGACATGGTGTCAAAAAACCAGTCCAACAAAATCTGGCTTCCAAAAACCAAACGACGCACCTTTAACTCTACGCCCCGCTGTGTGGCCGTACAGTAGTTTACGGCCACATATGGGGTGTTTCTGTAAACGGCAGAGTCAGGGCAATAAAGATACAGTCTTGTTTGGCTGTTAACCCTTGCTTTGTTAGTGGAAAAAATGGGTTAAAATGGAAAATTAGGCAAAAAAATTAAATTCTCAAATTTCATCCCCATTTGCCAATAACTCTTGTGCAACACCTAAAGGGTTAACAAAGTTTGTAAAAATCCGTTTTGAATACCTTGAGGGGTGTAGTTTATAGTATGGGGTCATTTTTGGGTGGTTTCTATTATGTAAGCCTCGCAAAGTGACTTCAGAGCTGTAGTGGTCCCTAAAAATTTGTTTTTTGTAAATTTCAGAAAAATTTCAATATTTGCTTCTAAAGTTCTAAACCTTGTAACATCCCCAAAAAATAAAATATCATTCCCAAAATAATTCAAACCTGAAGTAGACATATGGGGAATGTAAAGTCATCACAATTTTTGGGGGTATTACTATGTATTACAGAAGTAGAGAAACTGAAACTTTGAAATTTGCAAATTTTTCCACATTTTTTGTAAATTAGGTATTTTTTTATGCAAAAAAAATAATTTTTTGACTTCATTTTACCAGTGTCATGAAGTACAATATGTGACGAAAAAACAATCTCAGAATGGCCTGGATAAGTCAAAGCGTTTTAAAGTTATGAGCAAAAGTGACACTGGTCAGATTTGCAGAAAATGGCCAAGTCTTTAAGGTGAAATAGGGCTGAGTCCTTAAAGGGTTAAGGGGGGGAGCGAAGTTTATTATATATCTGTGAGATAAGTTTTTTTGGTGGGTTGGGGTTTACTATAAAGGCTTCATACCAAGTAAGAGGACGTAGGAGCTCTCCCTTCTTGTTATTTCTAGTAACAAAGGATTTAATAAGTGATAAAAGGGTAAAGTCGCAGGGTTGTGGCTTAAGCAAAGACTTTAGGGTCTCTATGGAAGCTAGCGATCCTTAGGATTCTAGGAGGTGAGAAATTGGCAAGGAAGAGGATCTAACTAATTTAGACGCTGAGTAGCGTGGGCCCATGGAAGATGAGCATAAGATATCACTGATTGTGATGAGGGGGGAAGGAAACGGTATTGAGCAATGGGAAGAGCTCAGCCATTTCCATGCTTCCAGAGTAGCTTTAATGATTGGAAAGGCTGATAGATTGATTTGGGGCGGATTACTGTAACCTAGGCATAAAGCATGAGTGGGCATCCCTATGATACCCTGTTCCAACGCTACCCAGGATTTGTCTCTCGTATTTCTAAGCCAGTCAACAGTTCTGGACAGAAGTATGGCTTTCCCATAGAGTTCTGGATCTGGGAGCCCAATACCACCTACCAAACGGGATTGAGATAGGAGAGAGTAAGAAAGTCTAGCTTTCTCCCCATTCCATATGAAGGCTCTGAATTTCTGTTTGAGAGGCGTAAAAGGACTTAGCTATGGGGATTGGAAGGACTTGTTGCATGTACATGACACGGGGAATGATAAGAGAGGTGAGAAGGTTTTTTCTACCGAACCAGGAGAGGGTCGGGGCAGAATTGGCAATTTTGTCTATTGTTTTGAATATTGATGCTTTTAGTGGGATATAGTTAAGAGCAAATAGTTTTGAAGTATTGGGGCTAAGTTTGACTCCTAAATATGTGATGGTCGGGGAAGACCAGTTAAATGGGGAATTTTCCATTAGAGAAAGTTTAAGTCGGGGGGATAATCCAGTACTAATTATGATAGATTTACTCTCATTAATCTTAAAGTTGGAAAGCACACTATAGTTCTTTAAGTGCTCCTGGATTTTAGGGAGAGAGGTTTTGGGGTTGGTTGTCATTATCATAACATCGTCGGCAAATGCCGCTATCTTATGATCATGACCCCCTAGGTTCAGGCCCCTAATCTCAGTGTCTGCTCGAAGCGTAGATAAGAGGGGTTCCATTGCCAGAATGAAAAGGAGGGGGGACAGGGGACATCCCTGACGGGTTCCATTGTGAATTTGAAAAGGAGAGGATAGGTCCCCATTTACCATGACGCGAGCTGTGGCCTGGTTGTACATAGCAAATACAGCTTTGACATATGGACCAGGTAGGCCATAAGCCCTCTAGAACATGAGCCAAGTAATTCCAGTTAATGTGGTCGAACGCTTTCTCAGCGTCAGTGCTGAGGAGAACAAGAGGAGAGGAGGTATGTTTAGCATGACAAAGCACATTAATGACCCCTAGTCGTGTTATCTCTACCTTCTCTATTACGAACAAAACCCACCTGGTCCATATGAATCAAAAGAGGAAGGAGATTTGCTAGGCGGTTTGCAAGTAATTTAGCTAAAAGCTTGAGGTCTATGTTTAGAAGTGAGATAGGCCTATAGTTTGAGCACAATTTGGGGTCCTTTCCCTCTTTGGGTATTAAAGCTATGTGAGCAATTGTCATGTCACTAGAGAGGGGGATTCCTTGGAGGGATTGGTTGCAGACGTTAAGGAGATGGGGTAGCAGTTGCTTCTTAAATGTTTTATAATAAGAGGCTGGAAGGCCATCAGGACCAGGGCTTTTCCCCACCGGCATCTGGGATAGGGCTGTAGAAAGCTTGTCCATGGTAAATGGGGCCTCCAGTGATTGTTTTTGGCTTTCAGAAAGAGTCAGATGAGTTGATGAGTACTTAGCAATGAGCGAAGAATGGGAGACAAGTGAGGGAGGGGGAGGAAGATTGTAAAGCGCTTCATAAAAGTCCCTAAATTGCTTAGCAATTTTAGCTGAAGCGAAAATGGGGGTACCATTTGGGGAAGATAATTGGTGAATGTAATATCTGCTCTCCTGGTTTTGACGCTATTCATAAGGAATTTGGTGGTTTTATCCCCATGTGCAAAATATTTGTATTGGGAATTAAGATAGTATTTGGCTGATTTGGTTTGAAGGAGAGCTTTAATTCAGCTCTAGCTTTGGAGATTTCCTGAAGTTGGGGTTCAGTTAAGGAGCGTTTGTGTATTGTTTCCAACCTATTTATCTTGGAGAGAAGATTACTAATGTTTCTCTCTCTAAGCCATTTCAAGTGCGAGCCAATACTGATAAATTCACCCCTAATAAAGGGTTTGTGCGCATCCCAGAGAATTTGGGGTGAGAGATCAGGGTGGGCATTCCGGGCAAAGTATTCGTCTAATAATAACGCTACTTTTTTTTTATAGATTCTGGGTTGCCTAATATGGATTCATTTAGTCTCCAATTAAAACTTTTGGATTTATGCACTAGGGAGGTTACCAAAAGGTAAGTTGGGGCATGATCTGAAATGTGGATGGACCCAATCTTAGCTTCCGGACAGAGCTGGAGATGTTCTTTGGAGATGAAAATGTAATCAATGCGATGATAGGTATTGTGGACGTGTGAGTAAAAAGTGTAATCTGAAGTATCTCGGTATAACGTATGCCATACATCCACTAGATGGAGATCCCAAAAGATGTCTTTAATGAATTTCAGGGTACGCCTTGAATGGGTCGACTTATGTGAGGACGAGTCAATTTGGGGGTTAATAGCAATATTAAGGTCACCACCCATAATAGTTATGCCTTCTTTGAAGGGGGCAACAATCTGGGAAATGTCTGAGATCCATTGGACTTGTTTAGTATTGGGAGCATATAGATTTATAAATGTATATACCTGAGGCCCTATGTGACCTTTAACCAAGAGAAATCTCCCACCTGGGTCCTGAATATGATCAATGTATTTGAATGGGACCTTTCTCTTAAACCCAATACTTACTCCTCCAGACGGAGCAGAATTACCTCCACAGTGGAACCAAAGGGGGTAATGAGAGAATTCCAGGTTGGGGTAATGGTTAAATTTAAAATGTGTCTCCTGGAGGAGCAGCACATTAGAACCCGCCTTGCGTAAAATAGTGAAGATTTGACTCCTTTTGTAGGATGTATATCACATTGTAGGATGCTATATGTATGTCAGCCATAATCAATGGTTAGTGTGGGCGGAAAGAAGTGAATTGTGCTGGTCCCCCAGGGGAGAACACTTACAGATTGAGTTGTGTCTGCTCGGTCCAGAGGAGAAGCCGGGATCCAAGAGTCTTGCTGTCCCATCACTGGGGTCAAAGCTGACTGTATCAAGTACCTAAAGTTTCACATAGGGAGAGGGAGAAAGATGAGAACATAACCTATAATCAAAAAATAACATTGCGCGTGGAATGACACGCAGGTATTAAGCATGAGGGGGAAATTGGTCAATAGACCAGTAAACATGCCGTTCAGCACATTAAATGGCAACCCATTATAAAGGTGAAAAAACAAAACAGGTAACCATCTGTAATAGAGGGCAGAGGGGGTTTTGGCTAAACCCAGATTTAAAACAAAAAATATAAGGAGGAGAAAGTAGGCTTAATGGTATATAAGAGATGATATAGGGGGGAAGAAGAAGCAAAGGGGAGGCTGGGAAAAATTATGACCAGAGGGGCAATAAAGGGATTTATTAGGGAGGAAAAAGATAGAGGGAGTAAAGATGTATAGAGTAAGGTAATTATATACTGCATTACTATACATCCATAATGAACCCTTAGATTATATTACGCAGCCAAGAACTGGAAGCAAGAAATAAAGATTCTTCTCTGTATGTATCGCCGATTGGCTGACTTGCTGTAGGAAAGTCCAAGAGGAAATCTCAACTGTGGGAGATGAACGCAGCGGTAAGTTCCCCGCTATTAATCTTGAGAGAGTCTCTTAGGTGTAAATTGATGGCTCCTCTTCCCCACTTTATGAGCCTTAGGTGTATGCTGTTGAGTAAATGAAGTGACCGTAGGAACTTCTGGTAAGGTGGAAAGGTCCTGAAATAAGTCCCAATTGTCGATTTGCATGGGGGGAATTTGTAAATGCTCATATATGGCCTCCAGGTCAGAGTGTGCAGTAATGTTGAAACTACGCCCTCCCTGGGAGAAAGAGAGACCAAAAGGAAAGTTCCATTTATACTGGATTCTGTTGGCCCTCAACCATTCTGTCAATGGCTTAAGGGTTTTGCGCTTTCTCATAGTGGATGGGGCTAAATCTTGATAAATAGACACCTGTGCGCCCTCAAATAGGATATCCAACCGGTTCCTAGCAGCTTCTTGCACTGCTGATTTCACTTGATAATTGAGGAACTTGCAAATGATATCTCTAGGAGGCTCCTCTGGTTTAGGCTTCGGTCGCAGTGCTCTGTGAGCTCTTTTGATTACGATCTCCAAGTTAAACTCTGGGCCCAGCAATGAGGAGCATAGGGAGATAATCGTTGCAGGGATGTTGCCAGGTAAAACCGACTCCGGAATCCCTCTGAAGCGTAGTTTTTTTTGGCGCCCCCTGTTCTCTTGATCTTCAAGAGCATTGTGCAGCTCGTTGAAGTAAGTGCTGCATTTTTTAAATGAGCTTGTGGTGGCCCTCTGGTGTTCCAGGATCTGGGCCTGGTGGTTTTCAAGCGTTTCCATTCGATTGCCCACCTGCCTCATGTCTTGGCGCAGTGCGTCGATTTCGCTCAGTAAGGGCTCTAAGGCTTTGCATAGCGTATTTTTCAGGTAGTTCCTGGTGATCGGAAGGGCCCCCCTACCTTGCGGCTCCTCAGTTTCGCTTTCATCCTCTTATCTGTCCTATGTGCTGGCCTTGTGTGGCTGAGCCGTCGCCATCTTGGATTTGCGGGCAGCAAACGAGGAGGCTGCTTTTTAAATAAATGTATCCATATAACCTCCTGTAATGAGGTTCTTGTTGGTGCTCGGTGTTCTCCTGCTTTGGGGTTCCCGATTTTAACCATTTTGGGGTGTGTAGCTGAAGATAGCTAATGCTGAGGACGGACCATGTCACGGAGCTCAGAAACAAGCGGCCATCTCAGACCGGTGCTAGCTCCGCCCCCCTAATAGAGGATTTTTTTAAATTTAGGTCCCTATCACCTATGCAGAGTAGGGGTTTATTCACGGCAAAAATGGTAAAATGTCACTCAAGAATGTAACAGACGCTTTTGCACCTTGCTCCCTTTTTTGCTGTGCTGGTGCCTCTATGCGACCACCGCCTCTTCTTCCGAACTAGACAGGTCACTTGCATGACCTTGATTCCATGTACGGTCTAGTTTCTCATCATCCTCCACATCATCTTCCACCCACTCTTTACCTCTGCCCTTTTTGTCGGTCTGCAGACTGCAGAAAGCCGCAGCAGTTGGCACCTGTGTTTTGTCATCATCAGAGACGTGCTGCGGTGGTCTTCCAATGTCTTCATCTGAAAACATAAGTGGTTGGGCATCGGTGCACTCAATCTCTTCCACTTCTGGGGCAGGGCTAGGTGCATGGCCTTAAGAAACCCTGCCAGCAGAGTCATCAAAAAGCATAACAGACTGCTGCATGACTTGGGGCTCAGACTGCTTGCCTGATTTGCAAGAGGGTGAGTTGAAAGAAAGATGGCCATGGGCTTTAGGTGCCAACTCTTATCTTTCAGCAGGGGACTGGGTGGGAGACAATGCAAAGGAACTGTAGGCACTGTCAGACCCCCAATCTACTATAGTCTGTACTTGTTCTGGCCTCACCATTCGTACTGTCCTAAATGCAGTGCAGGCCGCAAATGTACTTTCTAGTGCAAAAGATGAGCATTTGTCACCCAACAATGTAATAGAGGAATTTGTGAAATGTATTTCCCAGTCTACTATGTAGGGCAGGGGTATATCACAGCCAAAAAATTTAGAATTTCACCCGACAATGTAACAAATTAGTGAAATGTATTTTCCTGTCTACTAGGTAGAGTAGAGGTATATCACAGCCAAAAATATGGGAATTTTACCCGACAATGAAACAGACAAATAATTTTAATGTATTTTCCTGTCTACTAGGTAGAGCAGGGGTATATCACAGCCAAATATAGGTGAATTTCACCCGACAATGTAACAGACAAATTAGTGAAATGTTTTTCCCTGTCTACTAGTAAGAGCAGGGGTATATCACAGCCAAATATTTGGGATATGTAACCCAACAATGTATCAGACAAATTAGTGAAATATGTAAAAAAAAAAATAAAAAAAAATCTTGATCTATGAGATGGAAGTCCATATGGAGTAGGAGGTTGAGGAGGCGGTGGACGTAGCGGTGTAGGTGGAAGCGGAGGTGGAGGTTTTAATTATTTTTTGATTAAATTAGGGAACACCCCAAAACAGTGTGAAATAGCAAAAATACAACAATGAGCAATTGCGCTGGAGTATAACAATGGCTGGGTAAGGCCTGTATACATGTCTATTATGCACAAGGTACGAACAATTCCTGTGGAATCCATGCCTGGTTCATTTTAATGCACATGAGCTTGTCCACATTGGCTGTGGACAGGCGGCTGCGCTTGTCTGTAATAATGCCCCATGCCGTGCTAAACACAAGTTCAGACAATACACTGACTGCAGGGCAGGCCAGCACCTCCAAGACGCAAAGGGCAAGGTCAGGCCATGTGCCCAATTTGGAGACCCAGAAGTTGAAGGGGGAAGACCCATCATTCAGTATGTGTAGGCATGTGCAGACATACTGCTCCACCATGTTGCTGAAATGCTGCCATCTGCTAAGATGTTCCATATCAGCTGGTAGTGCTGGTTGTTGTGGCGTGCTAACAAACTTTTCCACATTTCGGCCATGCTAACCCTGCCTTCTGAGGTGCTGGCCCAGCTGGGTTGGCGACCTCTTGCTCCTCCTCTGCCTTCACCTTGTTCTTCCACTGTGCCCCCGCTGTCAGGTGGGAATGCCAACAGCAGCGCGTCTACCAGCGTGTGCTTGTACTGGCGCAACTTACGATCACGCTCCAGTGACGGAATTGAGGATGGTACATTGTCTTGTAAACGGGGATCCAGCAGCATGGCCATCCAGTAATCAGCACAAGTTAGAATGTGGCCAACTCGGCAGTCGTTTCGGAGACACTGCAGCATGTAATCGCTCATGTGTGCCAGGCTGCCCAGAGGCAACAACAAGCTGTCCTCTGTTGGAGCTATATCGTCTGTGTCCTCTGTATCCCCCCAACCACTCACCAGTGATGGCCATGAGCTGGTTTCGGTGCCACCATGCTGTGAACACGGTTCCTCCTCCTCCGTCTCAAACTCCAACTCGTCATCCTCCAGAACTGTGCCCTTGCTGGACAATTGTGTACCTGGCTTTTGTGGGTGCAGGAACCTGCCATCGGAGCCACTTGTGAATGACTGGCCTGAAACCCTTGGAAATTATCCCTCTTCCCCCTCCTCCTCCTGTGCCACATCCTCTTTCATCATCGCCCAAAGTGTTTTTTCAAGGAGGCATAGAAGTGGGATAGTAACACTGAGAATGGCGTCATTGGCACTGGCCATGTTGGTGGAGTACTCAAAATAGCATAACAAGGCACACAGGTCTCGCATGGAGGCCCACTCATTGGTGGTGAAGTGGTGCTGTTCCGCAGAGTGACTCACCCCTGCGTGCTGCAGCTGAAACTCCACTATCGCCTGCTGCTGCTCGCACAGTCTGGCCAGCATGTGCAAGGTGAAGGTCCATCTTGTGGGCACGTCGCATATAGAAACATAGAATGTGTCGGCAGATAAGAACCATTTGGCCCATCTAGTCTGCCCAATATATCTGAATCCTATGAATAGTCCCTGGCCCTATCTTATATGAAGGATAGCCTTATGCCTATCCCATGCATGCTTAAACTCCTTCACTGTATTTGCAGCTACCACTTCTGCAGGAAGGCTATTCCATGCATCCACTACTCTCTCAGTAAAGTAATACTTCCTTATATTACTTTTAAACCTTTGCCCCTCTAATTTAAAACTGTGTCCTCTTGTGGTAGTTTTTCTTCTTTTAAATATGCTCTCTTCCTTTACCGAGTTGATTCACTTTATGTATTTAAAAGTTTCTATCATATCCCCTCTGTCTCTTCTTTCTTCCAAGCTATACATATTAAGGTCTTTTAACCTTTCCTGGTAAGTTTTATCCTGCAATCCATGTACTAGTTTAGTAGCTCTTCTCTGAACTCTCTCTAGAGTATCTATATCCTTCTGGAGATATGGCCTCCAGTACTGCGCACAATACTCCAAGTGAGGTCTCACCAGTGTTCTGTACAGCGGCATAAGCACTTCACTCTTTCTACTGCTTATACCTCTCCCTATACATCCAAGCATTCTGCTGGCATTTCGTGCTGCTCTATTACATTGTCTTCCCACCTTTAAGTCTTCTGAAATAATTACTCCTAAATCCCTTTCCTCAGATACTGAGGTCAGGACTGTGTCAAATATTATATATTCTGCCCTTGGGTTTTTACGCCCCAGGTGCATTATCTTGCACTTATCCACATTAAATTTCAGTTGCCAGAGTTCTGACCATTCTTCTAGTTTTCCTAAATCCTTTTCCATTTGGCGTTTCCCTCCAGGAACATCAACCCTGTTACATATCTTTGTGTCATCAGCAAAAAGACAAACCTTACCATCGAGGCCTTTTGCAATATCACTTATGAAGATATTAAACAAAATTGGTCCCAGTACAGATCCATGTGGTATCCCACTGGTAACATGACCTTGTTTTGAATGTTCTCCATTGACTACAACCCTCTGTTGTCTGTCACTCAGCCACTGCCTAATCCAATCAACAATATGGGAATCCATGCTCAATGACTGCAGTTTATTGATAAGTCTTCTATGTGGGACAGTGTCAAAAGCCTTACTAAAATCTAGATAAGCGATGTCTACTGCACCTCCACCGTCTATTATTTTAGTTACCCAGTCAAAAAAATCTATAAGATTTGTTTGACATGATCTCCCTGAAGTAAACCCATGTTGTTTTTCATCTTGCAATCCATGGGATTTTAGATGTTCCACAATCCTATCCTTTAATAGGGTTTCCATTAATTTGCCTACTATTGATGTCAGACTCACTGGTCTATAGTTGCTCGATTCCTCCCTACTACCTTTCTTGTGAATGGGCACGACATTTGCCAATTTCCAATCTTCCGGGACGACTCCTGTTACTAATGATTGGTTAAATAAATCTGTTAACGGTTTTGCCAGCTCACCACTAAGCTCTTTTAATAATTTTGGGTGTATCTCATCAGGCCCCTGTGACTTATTTGTCTTCACTTTAGACAGCAAACTTAGAACATCTTCCTCTGTAAAGATACATGCATCAAACTATTTATTAGTCATCCTTTCTAGTGGAGGTCCTTCTCCTTCTTTTTCTTTTGTAAAAACTGAACTGAAGTATTCATTAAGGCAGTCGGCTAGCCCTTTATTCTCTTCTACATACCTTCCGTCCTTTGTTTTTAATTTAGTTATTCCTTGTTTTAATTTCCTTTTTTCATTTATATATCTGAAGAATGTCTTATCCCCTTTTTTCATAGACTGAGCTAGTTTTTCTTCTGCCTGAGCTTTAGAAGTTCTTATAACTTGCTTGGCCTCTTTCTGCCTAATCTTGTAGATTTCCTTATCTTCATTGCTCTGGTTTTTTTTATAATTACAAAATGCTAGCTTTTTATTTTTAATGATTTGGGCCACTTCTGCTGAGTACCACAGTGGTCTCTTCCTTTTTTTGCTTTTACTGACAAGTCTAATGCAATTTTCTGTTGCCTTCAATAATGCACCTTTTAAGTAGTCCCATTTCTCCTGGACTCCATGTAATCCGTTCCAGTCTGATAAGGACTCATTTATGACTAATTTCATTTTTGAAAAGTCTGTTTTTCTAAAATCTAAAACTTTTGTTTTTGTGTGGTGGGACTCTTTCACAGTTCTTATATTAAACCACACTGACTGGTGATCACTAGATCCCAAGGTTTCGCCTACAATGACATCATATACCGAATCCCCATTTGTGAATATCAAATCCAAAATGGCCTCCCTCCGGGTTGGCTCCTCAACCATTTGTTGTAGGGATAACCCCAGTAGGGAATTTAGAATATCTGTACTCCTGGTAGAACTTGCTATTTTGGTTTTCCAGTTTATATCTGGAAGATTGAAATCTCCCATAATGATAACTTCTCCTTTCATTGTCATTTTAGCTATTTCTTCAACTAGTAGATCATCTAGTTCTTTAACTTGATCAGGTGGTCTATATATCACACCTACACGAGTTACTGCATGATTAGCAAACTGCAACGTAACCCAAACTGACTCTATGTTGGCCTCACCAACTTGTATTAGGTTAGATTTAATGCTATCTTTCACATACAGGGCCACTCCTCCTCCTTTCTTGCCTTCTCTGTCTCTTCTGTATAAAGAGTACCCTGGTATGGTTATGTCCCAGTCATTTCTTTCATTAAACCATGTCTCCGTAACAGCCACTAAATCTACATTCTCAGATGCCATTATTGACCCAAGTTCATTGATTTTTTTTACCTAAACTGCGAGCATTTGTAGACAGGACTCTGAGCTTATCATTTCTTAACCTCTGTGCTTCTGACCTGTTCTGGCATTGTTTCGGGGGGCAATTGGACTCTTTTATTTTCACTCTTTTGCCCCCCCCCCCTTCCTAGTTTAAATACCCTTTCGCAAATTCTTGGAGTTGTTCACTAAGTACATTTGTTCCTTTGAGAGAAAGATGCAAACCATCTTTTTTGTACAGTTCCTTTCTATTCCAAGTAGAGCTATCATGAGAAACAAAGCCAAATCCTTGCTCTTGACACCATTTACCAAGCCATATGTTGAACTCCTTTATGCGCCTCTGCCTATCATTCTGAACATTATGCACAGGCAGAACTTCAGAAAATGAAATGGTGGATGCAAAATCCTGTACGTCATTACCAAGTGTGATAAAAGATTTTTTCACCTCTGACACTTCATTGCAAGCCAGGTCATTTGTCCCTAGATGGACAAGAACATCCACGTCCCCTTCCTGCTTTGCTTGCTTAACAATATTAATAATACGTCTTCTATCTCTTCTAGCAGTAGCCCCAGGGAGACATCTCACAAAACCATTTTCTTTAAGCTCCACACTTCTTATGATTGAATCACCCAGCAACAGCTGCTTCCTTTGAGACTTCACTTTATCTTTTTTGTCCTTGGCTGCAGTCTTGCATACATTAGACATAGGAGTCGATGGTTTCTCACCCTCTGTGCGTGAGTCCATATCCATGTTGTCCTTACATTCTGAGAGTGCTGCAAATGAATTATGGAGAACCACGGACTGTGGGACATGTCTTCTATCCACCACTCTAAGTCTTCCAGAACCTACAGTAACCCATCTGCCATTTCTGGGGGTCCTCTGTGGCAGTGGCATTGCAGCAGTCCTAGCTGGAGTTTGTTTAACAGATAATTTAAATATCTCAGATTTCAAAAATGCAATTTCCTGCTGCAGTAAGGAGAACTGTCTACAGATCTGACAGCATCCGAATCTCCAAAGATTGGAACATGAAATAAATGCACAACAATTCCTGCACTGAACCAAGTCTGCCATTTTAAAGAGGAGAAAAAAAAAATTGTCAATTTTAATCAAACAAATCTTACCTTTTTTTTTATGAGGCAGTAAGCGGGAATGCCAAAAGTTACGCTGCAGCGCTGACAGGCAAGCAGCAGCAGAGTGCGAACGCCAAAAGCCCGCACAGACGGCCCGCACTTTCTGCAGCAGCTGTGACATATCGGTGTAATTTTTAAGGAACCTCTGCACCACCAGAACCTCTGGGCTTGAGGCTCACTGGCACCAACCACTCATCGGTCTGTCGCCCCATGCCCATTCAACAGCTCCTGCGCAGTGTGGGGTTCGTCCCCCAAACAAATACTTTTTAAAACTGCCTGCTGACGTTTACCCCTGGCTGTGCTGAATTTGGTGGTGAAGGTGTTACGCTGACCGGATGATGAGGCGGTAGAGGATGAGGTAGCGGAGTAGGAGGAGGAAGCAACAGGAGGCAAACTAAAACACCCCTTCTATCCTCGGTGCTGGAAGTAAATGTGCCAAACTGCTATCCACCTCAGGCCCCGCCGCCACTGCATTTACACAGTGTGCTGTTAGGGAGATACTGTATAACATCCATGACCGTGCTTACTGGTCCACGTATCCGTAGTAAGGTGGACCTTGCCACAGATGGCGTTGCGCAGTGCACACCTGATTTTGTCCACTACTTGGTTGTGAAGGGAAGGGATGGCTCACCTTGAAAAGTAGTGGAGGCTGGACACGACGTACTGTGGGACAGCCACTGCCATAAGACTTTTAAAACTCTCGGTCTCCACCAGACGGAATGACAACATTTCAAAGCCAGTCATTTTGAAATGCTGACATTCAGGGCCAGGGATCCATGGGTAGGGGGGTACTTCCCCTTTCACTCCAGTGTTTGGGAGATAGACAGCTGAACGCTTCCATGGGACATTGTAGAGATGCTTGGTGACCCAGGTGGTGGTGATGCTGGCAGATCCTCTGTTTGCGGGGTGGCAGGTGCCACTGTCACTTTAGAGCGGGATGAAGAGGCTAAGACTGCAGCAGAAGAGGAAGCAGGAGGAGCCATAGACCTTTCTTGTTTTTTGAGGTGCCTACTCCACTGCAGCTCATGCTTTGCACTTAAATGCCTGGTCATGCAGGTTGTGTTCATGTTGAAAACATTTATGCTTCGCTCCAGGCTCTGCAATGAGCGTGCAAACCACTCGTGTCTTGTCGTCAGCACATTACCTGAAGAACTGCCATGCCAGGGAACTCGTTGGAGCTGGCTTTGGTGTGCTCGATCCCTTGGTGTGGTGGGCAGTAGCAGGCATACTGTCTAGGGGATGGCCACTCCGCTTTTGCACCCTGCTCCTTCTGCTGATGTGCTGGTGGCTCTGTGCGACCACAGCCACTTCCTCCGAACTAGACAGGTCACTCGCATAACCTTAATTCCATGTGTGGTCGAGGACCTCATCGTCCTCACATCATCTTCCACCCAGTCTTCACCCCTGCCCTCCTTGTTGGTCTGCACACTGTAGAAAGCCACAGCAGTTGGCACCTGTGTTTCGTCATCATCCGGGACATGCTGCGGTGGTCCTCCCATGTACTCATCTTGAAACATAAGTGGTTGGGCATCGGTGCACTCAATCTCTTCCACTTCTGGGGCAGGGCTATGTGGATGGCACTGGGAAACCCTGCTATTAGAGTAATCAAAAAGCAGAGACTGCTGCATAACTTGGGGCTCACACTGCTTGGCTGTTTTGCAAGGAGGTGAGGTGAAAGACTGATTGATATCGGCTGCAGCTGCCAACTCTGATCTTTCAGCAGGACACTGGGTGGGAGACAATGTGAAGAAATTGAAAGGGACTGTCAGCCACCCAATCTACTATCGCCTATACTTGTTCTGGCCTCACCATTTGTAGAGCCACATTCGGCCCTACCAAATAACTCTAAAGGTTCTGTCGCCTACTCGCACCTGAGGAAGGTGTTTCACTTGTGTGTGTAGCTGGCACAGATCGACCACGTCCTCTCCCAGCAACAGGAGCTTCACCAGCAGCACCACGATTTGGGCCAAGTCCCTTATTTGATGCTCTCCTCATTCTTTGTGTTCACCCACATAAATAACAGATGGTTTATGACAGGCGACAATGTAACCGCCAATAGTCAACTATTAAATTCACTGACAGGCAGTGCCGATGTCATAAAGATGAAAATTTTCTTGAGGTCACACAACAGTGTAACACGCAAATTTTATACAATTACTTCACAGTCACAAAAAATGTTAATTTTGTCAACCAACAATGTAACTGCGGTATTTGACTGTGACAAATACAGCAAAGGCTCCAAATGTAGTGTTTTGCACAAAATGTTTTTTTTTTTTTTTTTAAACCCAGTATGTAATTGCAGTATTTAAAGCTTGTATTTCACTGTGACAAATGCAGCAAAGGCCCCAGATGTAGGAACTTGCAAAAAGTGGGTGTTTTTAAAAAAAAAACTGAATATAACAGCATTATCTAACGCTTGTATTGGACTGTCAGAAATGCAGCAAAGGCCGCAAATGTATTATCTTGCCCAAAATGGGTGTTTTTGTAAAACCAAAATATAATTGAAGTATTTAAAGCTTGCATTCCACTGTGACAAATGCAGCAAAGGCCCCAGATATAGGTTCTTGCAAAAAAAATGTGTTTTTTTTAAGCCCAGTATATAATTGCAGTATTTAAAGCTTATATTTCACTGTCACAAATGCTACAAAGGCAGCAAATTTATTATGGTGCCCCAAATTTGTGTTTTTTCAAAACCAAAATATAATTGCAGTATTTAAAGCTTGTATTTCACTGTGACAAATGCAGCAAAGGGCCCAGATGTAGGGTCTTTAAAAAAATTGGTGTTTTTTTAAACCCAGAATATAACTGCAGTATTTAAAATTTGCATTTGACTGTCACAAATTCAGCAAAGGACCCAAAATGTATTATCCTGCAAAAAATTGGTGTTTTTTTTAAACCCAGTATATAATTGCAGTATTTAAAGCTTGTATTTCACTGTGACAAATGCAGAAAAGGCCCCAGATGTAGGGTCTTTTAAAAAATTGGTGTTTTTTTAAACTCAGTATATAATTGCAGTATTTAAAGCTTGTAATTAAATGTCACAAATGCAACAAAGGCCCCAGATGTAGGTTCTTGCAAAAAATTGGTGTTTTTTTAAACCCAGTTTATAATTGCAGTATTTAAAGCTTGTATTTCACTGTGACCTGTAGTATGTAATGCTTGTATTGGACTATCAGGAATGTAGCATAGGCCGCAAATGTATTATCTTGCCCTAAATGGCAGTTTTTTTTAAACCAGAATATAACAGCAGCATCTAACACTTGTATTGGACTGTCAGAAATACAGCAAAGGCCGAAAATGTATTATTTTGCCCAGAGTAGGCCTGAAGTAAATATATCTTTGCACAAAATTGCTGTATTTCAAATGGTTGTATTTCAAATGCCTGATTCAAACCCTTGTATGTAGAGGGGGTATCTCACACAATCTGAACCAGTGTAGGTCTGAAGTAAATATTTCTTTGCCCAAAATGGCTGTATTTCAAATTGCTGTATTTCAAATCCCTGATTCAAACCCCTGTATGTAGAGGGAGTATCTCACGGGGCCTGAACCAGTGTAGGCCTGAAGTAAATACAGCTTTGCACAAAATAGCTGTATTTCAAATGGCTGTATTTCAAATGGCTGTATTTTAAATGTCTGATTCAAACCCCTGTATGTAGAGGGGGTATCTCACACAATCTGAACCATTGTGGGTCTAAAGTAAATATATCTTTGCACAAAATGGCTGCATTTCAAATCCCTGAATCAAACCCCTGTATGTAGAGGGAGTATCTCACAGGGTCTGAACCAGTGTAGGCCTGAATTCAATATTTCTTTGCCTAAAATGGCTGTATTTTAAATGTCTGATTCAAACCCCTGTATGTAGAGGGGGTATCTCACACGGTCTGAACCAGTGTAGGCCTGAAGTAAATATATCTTTGCACAAATCGGCTGTATTTCAAATCCCTGAATCAAACTCCTGCATATAGAGGGCGTATCTCACAGGGCCTTAATCAGTGTAGGCCTGAAGTTAATATTTCTTTGCCCTAAATGGCTGCATTTTCAAATGACTGTATTTCTAATGCCCGATTCAAACCCCTGTATATAGAGGGGGCATCTCACACGGTCTGAACCAGTGTAGGCCTGAAGTAAATATTTCTTTGCAAAAAATGGCTGTATTTCAAATGGCTATATTTCTAATGCCTGATTCAAAGCACTGTATAAAGATGGACTATCTCACAGGGCCTGAACCAGAGTAGGCCTGAAGTAAATATATCTTTGCATAAAATGGCTGTATTTCAAATCCCTGAATCAAACCCCTGTATGTAGAGGGGGTATCTCACACAGTCTGAACCAGTGCAGGCGTGAAGTAAATCTTTCTTTGCACAAAATGACTGTATTTTAAATGGCTGTATTTCAAATCCCTGAATCAAACCCCTGTATATAGAGGGAGTATCTCACAAGGTCTGAACCAGTGTAGGCCTGAATTCAATATTTATTTTCCCAAAATGGCTGTATTTCAAATGCCTGATTCAAACCCCTGTATGTAGAGGGAGTATCTCACAGGGCATTAACCAGTGTATGCCTGAAGTAAATATATCTTTGCACAAAATGGCTGTATTTTAAATGGCTGTATTTCTAATGCCTGATTCAAGCCCCTGTATGTAGAGGGGGTATCTCACACTATCTGAACCAGTGTAGGCCTGAAGAAAATATATCTTTGCACAAAATGGCTGTATTTCAAATGGCTGTATTTTTAATGCCTGATTCAAACCCCTTTATGTAGAGGGGGTATCTCACACGGTCTGAACTAGTGTAGGCCTAAAATAAACATATCTTTGTACAAAATGGCTGCATTTCAAATGGCTGTATTTCAAATCCCTGAATCAAACCCCTGTATGTAGAGGGAGTATCTCACACGTTCTGAACCACTGTAGGCCTGAATTCAATATTTCTTTGCCCAAAACGGCTGTATTTTAAATGGCAGTATTTCAAATCCCTGAACCCTGTATGTAGAGGGAATATATCACAGGGTCTGAACCACTGTAGGCCTAAAGTAAATATTTCTTAGCCCTAAATGGCTGTATTTCAAATCTCTGAATCAAACCCCTGTATGTAGAGGGATTATCTCACACGGTCTGAACCAGTGTACGCCTGAAGTAAATATATCTTTGCACAAAATGGCTGTATTTCAAATCCCTGAATTAACCGCTGTATGTAGAGGAAGTATCTTACAGGGCCTGAACCAGTGTAGGCCTGAAGTACATATATCTTTGCCCAAAATGGCTGTATTTCAATTGTCTGTATTTCAAATCCCTGAATCAAACCCCTGTATGTAGAGGTAGTATTTCACAGGGCCTGAACCAGTGTAGGCCTGAATTCAATATTTCTTTGCACAAAATAGCTATATTTCAAATGGCTGTATTTCAAATGCCTGATTCAAACCTCTGTATGTATAGGGGTATCTCACATGGTCTGAACCAGTGTAGGCCTGAAGTAAATATTTCTTTGCACAAAATGGCTGTATTTCAAATGGCTATATTTCTAATGCCTGATTCAAATCCCTGTATGTAGAGGGACTATCTCATAGGGCCTGAACCAGTGTAGGCCTGAAGTAAATATATCTTTGCACAAAATACTGTATTTCAAATGGCTGTATTTCAAATCCCTCAATCAAACCCCTGTATGTAGAGGGAGTATCTCACAGGGCCTGAACCAGAGT
This sequence comes from Bufo gargarizans, assembly GCF_014858855.1. NCBI lineage: Eukaryota > Metazoa > Chordata > Amphibia > Anura > Bufonidae > Bufo > Bufo gargarizans. The sequence goes on along the minus strand of NC_058081.1, from coordinate 225,366,275 downwards.
AGGCCTGAAGTACATATATCTTTGCACAAAATGACTGTATTTCAAATGGCTGTATTTCAAATCCCTCAATCAAACCCCTGTATGTAGTGGGAGTATCTCACAGGGCCTGAACCAGTGTAGTCCTGAAGTAAATATTTATTTGCAGTAAATGGCTGTATTTCAAATCCCTGAATCAAACCCCTGTATGTAGAGGGAGTATCTCACAGGGCCTGAACCAGAGTAGGCCTGAAGTAAATATATCTTTGCACAAAATAGCTGTATTTCAAATGGCTGTATTTCAAATGCCTGATTCAAACCTCTGTATGTAAAGGGGGTATCTCACAGGCTCTGAACCAGTGTAGGCTCTGAGTATCCGGAGTCCACCCGTAAAGGGAGGGGTACTGTCACCGCCACTTCTGTGAGAAGGTCTGTTAGATGTTCTTCTCTACCTCTTGCATGACGTTCTTTGCTTTTGTTTCACTTTGTCATCTCCTTTCCTTCTCCCAGCTGTGACCTATTTACACTAATTGTCTCCCTTTATATTCCCTCCCATACTGCCTCACTTTGCAGTTTATACTTCTTCCTGGATGAGTTGTTCACTGCTGGATGCTGCTTCTGCTGATTCCTCAGATAAGTCTGTTTCCTTTATTTGTGTTTCCTTGCTGGCTTGATTCTAGGTGACCCTGACTCCGTCCGTATTAAGTGCAGGGAACCGGTGGTCGTGTCCCCTCACTATTATAGGGTTTTCAGGTGTCACATAGTATTAGGTACGTGGGCATGCAAACGTCTACCATAAAGACCTTTGCATGGGCATAGCAGTCAGGGAGAGCTCTAGGGGTTTTATAGGGCTTACCCATATGCTCCTTAGTTTGGGATCAAGCCAGTCGGATGTTTATTTATGAGTTCCAGCTTTCTGCAACACCATCCGTGACACACTAGGTATGATTAAGGGGGGCAGGGGACTGGGCAAAGGTGTCAGGGTATGATTAAGGGGTGGCAGGAGACTGGCTATGGGTGACACTGGGTATGATTAAGGGCCTTTTAATGTGCCAGTAAAAAGGGACCCCCATAATGCCCCCATCATGTGCCAGTATCAAGTGCCTCTCTCCCCCCAGATGTCCCAGTATCATAGTACCATCTCACCCCCAATGTGCCAGTATCATAGTGCCATATCCCCCCAATGTGCCAGTATCAAGTGCCTCTCTCCTTCCCACCCCCATGTGCCAGTATCATAGTGCCAACCCCCCCATGTGCCAGTATCAAGTGTCAATCCCCCATGTGCCAGTATCAAGTGCCTCCCCATCTCCCAGTATCATTGTGCCACCCCCCCAAAAGTGCCAGTATCAAATGCCTCTCTCCTTCCCACCCCCCATGTGCCAGTAGCATAGTGCCAACCCCCCATGTGCCAGTATCAAGTGCCAAACCCCCCCATGTGCCAGTATCAAGTGCCTCCCCCATCTCCCACTATCATAGTGCCATCTCCCCCACCCAAAAGTGCCAGCATCAAGTGCCTCTCCCCACCATGTCCCAGTATCATAGTGCCCCTCCCCCCAAAGTGCCAGTATCATAGTGCCATCTCTCCCCCAATGTGCCAGTATCATAGTGCCATATCCTCCAATGTGCCAGTATCAAGTGCCTTTCTCCTTCCCACCCTGATGTGCCAGTATCATAGTGCCAAACCCCCCATGTGCCAGTATCAAGTGCCAATCCCCCCATGTGCCAGTATCAAGTGCCTCCCCCCATCTCCCAGTATCATAGTGCCATCTCCCCCCCAAAAGTGCCAGTATCAAAACAAAACACTTATACTTATGTCCATGTCAGCGATGCGATGCAGGCCTCTTCTGGCCTGTATGTCCATATATGGAGTCAGTGCTTGTGTATTATTTTTTTTTTAACAAATCTCTTTTTATTTAAGGAATTCATTAAATCATACAGAATGTAAATGACATTACGATGAGGCCATAATAACATCAAGTATAAATTCCATTGCATAAGAGAGATCATATACGAAGAGATGAGGAGAAGTGGGGAGGGAGGTGGAAAGGGTAGAAGGAATGGGAAGAAGGAAAAGGTAAAAAGGGGGAGGGGTACAATGTAGATATCACATACAACACTCAAATCAAATGTAGAAGAGTTGCAAGTACATAGATAAACAGAGGTAAGAACTCAGCATATAGCAAAATAGCAATATTACATGGCAAAAATAATAAGGTTACATAATACTCTGGGACACTCCATATTGGTGACTGAATGATAACCTAAAGAAGTAACACACTTACTCCTGGAATAAATTGTCAGAGACAGTGTACTAGTTACTAACCCAATGACTCAATCCCAGGCAACCACTCCAAAGATAGGAAATAGGAGTAATAGATACTCTATAATAATCAGCTAAAAGGATATGAAATTAATGTCAATCTATCATCTGAAGGGGAATGGAGTCAGGACCTAGAATAGGGAGCTCTTATGGGGTCTTAGAGTCGCGGAAAGTTTTCCATGGGCTCCACAAGTTCAGGAACTTCCCATGCGTTCTGGTAGCCCAGCTAGCTAGTTCCTCCATCAGAAAAACCTGGTCAATCTTTTCAAACCAACTTTTTAGTGAAGGGGGGGAGGTGTTGAGCCAATTAGCCGGTATCAATAACCTTGCTGACTGGACAAGTAGAGTAGGCAAGTCAAATTTCGAGGGCTTCCATTTCTTGGAAGGGAGCCAGAGAAGGACTGAAAGGGGAGTCAGCTCGATTGTAGTGCCACAGATCTCATTAATTTTTTGTTCAATTTGTTTCCAGTAATTGTGGATCACAGGGCAGTTCCACATAATATGTCCTAGTGTGCCTGTCTGGGACCCGCATCTCCAACATAAATCGTTTTCTGCAAACCCCATTCTAAATAGTTTGTGAGGATCATTATACCACCTAGTGAGGGTTTTAAAAGAGTGTTCTTGCACTTTTATACATCTTGAAAACCCATGAGATCTTAGGAACGCAAGATCAATCTCCTTTGGAGATAGTGAACAATTCAAATCACTTTCCCAAGTTCTTATGAAAGCTGGAGTGCTCTTCCCTCTTTTGGGGATTAGCCACTTATACAAGAGAGACATACAATGTCTAGGTAGGGAATCATAGGAGGACAACTGTTCAAACCAGGATGGGGTATGTGTGGCACTAAATTTCGTGCGGAGAACCTGACACATATTATCAAATTCAAGTCTAGCTAAGAAATCACCTTTTTTAGCAAAATTGTAGTCAAGAATGGAAACTTTCTCTTTCCGTTTTAAATCTGACAACAAATCTAATAAAGCCACTTCCTTTAGAGTGTTCCAGAATTGTGGGATATCAGGTAAGCCCGGCTTGATGAGATATGGTGTAAGACTAATGGGCAAACTGACTGGGGGGTCTGAAAGTAGATGTACTTCTGACTGAAGATGACGTATAGTTAGATACAAGCCCTTAGACAAACCCATAGGGGGGTTGTTGGGGGTAGTGATTCCCCATAATCCTGCCTGTTGTTTACTGGACATAAGATCTAGTTCTATATCTACTCCAATTGTTCGGTATTTGGGAATACATACTTGTAGCCAACGTTTCAGTTGTATTGCTTTATAATAGTAGTGTATATCAGGAAGACCCATTCCCCCATTTGGACGCGTTCTAATTAGCTTATCGTGCGCTACCCTGGGTTTTTTGCCCTTCCAGAGAAATAAGGCAAATGTTTGTCTAACTTTCTGAAAGTACGAGTAAAGGACATGTATGGGAACCATTTGTAGGAGATAAATTAGTTTTGGAACTATATACGTCTGCAATAAATTCTTTCGTCCAATCCAAGAAACCCATGGTAAAGTTAATGTTTGGAGTTGGGTTTGTATCTTTTTCAATAAGGGTGCATGATTCATTTTAAATAGATCAGAGGGGTCTTTCGTGAGTTCGATACCTAAGTAAGTGAGAGATTTATCGTTCCATTTGAAGGGAGAAGAAGTCTTGAGAAAATGGGCCATTTGGGGAGATAAAGCCACCCCCATTGCTACCGATTTTGAATAGTTTATTTTAAAATTAGAAACAGTACCAAAAGTGGAGAAGAGGTCTAATACATGGGGTAATGCTTGTTTAGGGTTCGAAATTAGGAGCATTAAGTCGTCCGCAAAGGCCGCACATTTATGTTCAGTTTTGTTCAGTGTTAGGCCACATATATTTGGGTTGTCTCTGAATGCCTGCAGAAGTGTTTCCATCACTATGATGAATAGGGAAGGTGACAAGGGACAGCCCTGTCTTGTGCCGTTGGTGATAGAAAAGGGCTTGGATAGGGTACCGTTCACCCTCACTTTGGCACTAGGGTTATGGTAAAGTGTCATTATAGCTTTAATGAACGATTCGGGGACTCCAAATCTATTTAACGTTCGTTGCATGTATGGCCAACTTACTCGGTCGAACGCTTTCTCAGCGTCTGTGCTTAATAATACTAGGGGTTTAGCGTTCTTCTTGGCCCAATGTATGGCGTTTATAAGACGACAGGATTGGGAGTTTCCTTCCCTCCCTTTCACAAATCCTGCCTGCTCATTATTAATAATTCTGGGAATAATGGAGCTAAGCCTAGACGCTAAAATTTTTGCCCAGATCTTTACGTCTATGTTGAGCAAAGATATGGGCCTATAACTACCACAATCGCTACTGTCTTTGCCTTCTTTCGGGATTATGGTAATTATAGCTTCCAGCGATTGTTTAGGAAGGGGTTCACCTGAGGATAAAGCATGGCACCATTTGACTAATTGCGGAGATAAAATATGTAATAGTTTTTTATAATAACCAATTGGTAGTCCATCTGGACCTGGGGCCTTACCTAGGGGCATGCTTTTAATAATTTTTTGTACTTCTATCTCAGTTATCGGTTGTAATAATGAGGCGCAGTCTTCTTGGCTAATTTTGGGAAGCTTTAACATCTCTAGAAAGTTATCTATCTGTTTCTCTCTCACCGAATCAGATGACATGTTGGAGGATTTATCAACTCCAATATCTAGATTGTATAACGCGCCATAAAAGGAGCAAAATTCTCTCGCTATATCTTCAGTGGACGATACTGTACAGGGAGTGCAGAATTATTAGGCAAGTTGTATTTTTGAGGATTAATTTTATTATTGAACAACAACCATGTTCTCAATGAACCCAAAAAACTCATTAATATCAAAGCTGAATATTTTTGGAAGTAGTTTTTAGTTTGTTTTTAGTTTTAGCTATTTTAGGGGGATATCTGTGTGTGCAGGTGACTATTACTGTACATAATTATTAGGCAACTTAACAAAAAACAAATATATACCCATTTCAATTATTTATTTTTACCAGTGAAACCAATATAACATCTCAACATTCACAAATATACATTTCTGACATTCAAAAACAAAACAAAAACAAATCAGTGACCAATATAGCCACCTTTCTTTGCAAGGACACTCAAAAGCCTGCCATCCATGAATTCTGTCAGTGTTTTGATCTGTTCACCAACAACATTGCGTACAGCAGCAACCACAGCCTCCCAGACACTGTTCAGAGAGGTGTACTGTTTTCCCTCCTTGTAAATCTCACATTTGATGATGGACCACAGGTTCTCAATGGGGTTCAGATCAGGTGAACAAGGAGGCCATGTCATTAGATTTTCTTCTTTTATACCCTTTCTTGCCAGCCACGTTGTGGAGTACTTGGAGGCGTGTGATGGAGCATTGTCCTGCATGAAAATCATGTTTTTCTTACCTTGCAGACTTCTTCCTGTACCACTGCTTGAAGAAGGTGTCTTCCAGAAACTGGCAGTAGGACTGGGAGTTGAGCTTGACTCCATCCTCAACCCAAAAAGGCCCCACAAGCTCATCTTTGATGATACCAGCCCAAACCAGTACTCCACCTCCACCTTGCTGGCGTCTGAGTCGGACTGGAGCTCTCTGCCCTTTACCAATCCAGCCATCTGGCCCATCAAGACTCACTCTCATTTTATCAGTCCATAAAACCTTAGAAAAATCAGTCTTGAGCTATTTCTTGGCCCAGTCTTGACGTTTCAGCTTGTGTGTCTTGTTCAGTGGTGGTCGTCTTTCAGCCTTTCTTACCTTGGCCATGTCTCTGAGTATTGCACACCTTGTGCTTTTGGGCACTCCAGTGATGTTGCAGCTCTGAAATATGGCCAAACTGGTGGCAAGTGGCATCTTGGCAGCTGCACGCTTGACTTTTCTCAGTTCACGGGCAGTTATTTTGCGCCTTGGTTTTTCCACACGCTTCTTGCGACCCTGTTGACTATTTTGAATGAAACGCTTGATTGTTCGATGATCACGCTTCAGAAGCTTTGCAATTTTAAGAGTGCTGCATCCCTCTGCAAGATATCTCACTATTTTTGACTTTTCTGAGCCTGTCAAGTCCTTCTTTTGACCCATTTTGCCAAAGGAAAGGAAGTTGCCTAATAATTATGCACACCTGATATAGGGTGTTGATGTCATTAGACCACACCCCTTCTCATTACAGAGATGCACATCACCTAATATGCTTAATTGGTAGTAGGCTTTCGAGCCTATACAGCTTGGAGTAAGACAACATGCATAAAGAGGATGATGTGGTCAAAATACTCATTTGCCTAATAATTCTGCACGTAGTGTATTTCCATCTTTAGTTTTGATTGAGGTGACGAACTGGGCATCTTTCCTCTGTTTGATCAGGTGTGTCATAAACTTATTTCCTTTGTCACCGTGAATGTACTGTTTGAACTTTGTGTATTGATAGGCCTTAGCGCACTTTATGTTGAGTAGCTCTTTCAGCTGTCTCCTCAGTGTGGCAAGTTCCTCAAATGCAGCAGATCTCCTAGATTGCTTCTGAATGGATTCAATCGCAGAGATCTGGTGGACAAGAGAATCAAGCTTTTTCTGCCTCTCTTTTTTAACTTTGGAGCCAAGTGCAATGAACTCTCCACGGATGAATGCCTTGTGGGCTTCCCAGATAATGGGTAGGGGAGTGTCCTGTGGGGTATTCTCTTGGAAGTAATATGATAGTTTAAGGGCAATGTCTCCAATATGTTTATCAGAATCAAGTAGCGTTTCATTTAGCCTCCAAACCCATTCCCTAGCTGGGAGACAGGAGAAGTTTAGTGAGGATGTGACCGGGGCATGATCAGATACTGTGATCGGGCCTATGACTGACTTTTTCAACATAGCTAAATGGGTGTTAGAGAGGAAAATGTAGTCCAATCTTTGGTAGGACTGGTGAACAGCCGAATAATATGAATAATCTCTTGTTGTGGCATTAAGCGACCTCCAAGTGTCTGTGAGGTACATATCTTTTAGCAACTTATGAATTCCCCCTAGTGTTTTCTGAGATTTAGTGGAAGTACCTAAGGATGAATCAAGTTGAGGACATAGAGAGACGTTCAGATCTCCACCAATTATTTTGATCCCATCTGCAAAGACATTAAATTTGGATAGGGTGTCCTTGAGCCAACTGTGATGTCTGGTGTTGGGAGCATATAAACAAGCAAGAGATACTACTAAGTGACCAATTTTTCCTTTCACGAATAGGAATCTACCTTCAGGGTCCTGCTGAACGATTGTCACCACAAACGGAACATTCTTGCTAATTGCTATAGTGACGCCCCTAGAAGCTGAACTATGTGTGCTGTGATACCATTGCGAATACTTCCATTTAGGCATTTGTGGGATTTTATTCGTTTTGAAATGGGTCTCCTGGAGAAAACAAATGTCACTCCCAATTTACTTCAGGAGAGTGAGAATTTGTGATCGTTTCTGAGGAGTGTTACAGCCTCTGACATTAAAAGTAGTTATGTGTAGATCTGTCATGAGGAGTAGGATGAGGATTGTTGTCTAGAAATCTGAGTAGGCAGATATAGGGGTGAAACCCTCGCTAAAGCTAGCAGACTGGATCTACGCTGGACAGAGGAGTAGTGAGTGTAGCTATCGTATGGAGTGAACATGTAACCTGACATAGAGCTGAGTACCCCTATAGGGGGATTGATAGAACCGATAACAAATACAGTAACCGAACAAACTATGTGAACAGATGAATGTTGTGAGTGATTATCAACGTTTAGACGCCATCGCTGCGAACCACGACACATCATCATGTGGGGACTGAGGTGTATCCTAACCCGGATCATCACAACCCACATTACCAATTACTAAGAAATTACCTTTCTAAGACAAAAACAAGACATTAGCGAATAGGACTGATATTAAGATAGCTAAAGGAATGCACACCGAAGTTAGAGCATATCTTAAAACATTAGCCTTCCGATAGAAGGATCCAAGCTGCTAGAAATATAAAACGTTAAATGAAAAAGAACTTAAAGATGCGACAAAGGAAAACCTGCGGTACTGCTGGAAGAGGAAACACCGTTGCTGCAGGCGAACATTATAGTATGTCCTCCTTAGAATCCTGCACAAGAGATTCTGAAAACTGTTCTTCACAAGCTCCAAAGAAATCAGGTAAGGTCTCTCCTCCCCTGCATCTTTTTGTTATTGGGCGATTTCTGTTTAGAATGTAAAGACCAGGCTTCTTGAACAAGCTGTTGAGGAAGTTTAGGGACCGCAATATCCACTGCAAGCCAATTATCAATCTTTATGGGAGAAACGTCCAGAACTCTCCACACATGAGGTAAGTCCTGTGGAGTGCGAACAGTGCAGCAACGGCCATTTCTGGCAAAGGTAACCCCGAACGGGTACAGCCACTTATACAATATGTTATTATCCCTTAAATGGTCAGTCAGCGACTTTAAAATCCTGCGTTTAGCTAAAGTAGATGAAGCAATGTCCTGGAACAGCGCCACTGGAGAGTCACCTATTCTTAGATCTGTGTTCCTGCGGGCTGCCTGTAATATGGCTGCTGTATCTCTGTAGCTCAGCAAACCGCAAATCACGTCTCTAGGGGCTTCACCCTCTTTGGGTGTGGGACGTAGTGAGCGGTGGATACGTTCAATAGTGATCTCTGAAGCTCTATTGTCCCCCAGCAGATTGGCGAATAAGGACTTAGCAGCTGTTTCTAATTCGTTAGGGACGATCGATTCATCCAGCCCCTTCAATCTAATGTTCCTGCGCCTGCTCCTGTTCTCTTGATCCTCGATAATGAGAAAAGCATTGTTAAGAGAGGAGACCTGCGCTTCCATAGCTGTTATTAGTCCGGCACTGTGAGACGCAGCATGTTCCTGTCGGGTCTCTAGTTGCTCGACCCGATTACCCAGGGCCCTCATGTCGTGTCTCAGGTCACGTACCTCCTGAAGCAGAGGAGCCAAAGCTTGGGATAAAGTCTCTTTGAAAAAGGCTTTGGTGAGGGTGCCGCTGTCTTCATGTGCTGAATCCTCCTCAGGGGCATCTGTATAATCGGCCTTTCCTTCCTCCTGCTCATATTCCCGCTCTGCTTCCTTCTCTATGCGGCGGGCCGCCATCTTAGCTGCGCGGGCAGGAGACAGAGCCGACTTCTTACTGAAGAATCTGTCCATATCTCCCTGATGTTTCTTGGATCTTGGGGTGTCAGGGGCCTCTCTGGACCTATCTCTGCCGATCTTGCCCATTTTGGATCCGCTTGTGGTGTGCAAAAGCAACGTAATGTGGGTTAGATGGGAGAGAGCTCCTGCTCAAGCCTCCGTCTTGGTCAGCGGTTAGGCTCCGCCCCCCAGTGCTTGTGTATTCTAATTTAGCCTGTATTTCAGAAAAGTTTCTGCTGGGACTCAAACCCCCGACCTTCTGTATCAGAGGCAAGGCACCTAACCACACAGCTATAAGAGCTGCATAGTCACTGACTGAAAAAATATGAAACGTCTACTATAGACTCGTTTAAAGCTTTGATAGCTAGTGTACACCCATACACATGACAGCTGCCCCAGCGCACTCAGCTTTGCTATCTCTCTATATATGATAGCTGCCCAGCACACCCAGCTCTTCTACATCTATACACATGACAGCTGCCCCAGCATCCGAGCTCTGCTATATCTCTATATATCTATCTACTGTATAGTAATACTTAGAGATATATAGATATAGCAGAGCTTGGTGTGCAGGGGAAGCTGTCATATATAGAGATATAGTAAAGCTGAGTGTGCTGGGGCAGCTGTCATGTGTATTAGATGTAGCAGAGCTGGGTGTGCTGGGAAAACTATCATATATAGAGATAGAGCTGAGTGTGCTGTATTTCTCTCAGTGAACAGTTTAGTCAGTGTGTCAATTTTTTTTTTTTAAGTTGAATATCTGAAGACAAGTACAAACTGAAGACATTCAGTAGTATTCTACATTCTGGGACTGTGTCATCCTAAAGGTAAAATAACAATTTTTCCACAATGAAAAGTTTTTCTTCTGCACTTAGATAGGATTTTTTAATTACCCAAATCAAGAGCCATTGTTATGCATCAGCAAGTGTGGACCCACTCTGCCAACTAACCGGTATGGCACAGTGTTTCAGCTGCCTTCTACTCCAGTACTATCCCAGGAGATAACGTTCTTTTTGATTCCCTGCAACAAAGGCCAGATCCCTGTACAGAGGTAAAAAGGTGATTACTATGGGAAAACTGGAAAAATTTCATTAGGGTTAGCCTAAGGACATTTTTCTAGCATACCCATAGTAATCACCTTTTAACCTCTGTACAGGGATATGGCCTTTGTTGCAGGGAATCAACAAGAACGCTATCTCCTGGGATTGTCCTGGAGTAGAAGGCAGCTGAAACACTGGGGATCAGGAACTTCGACACCGGGAGCTCAGGATACAATAAACTCCCCAAAACCACAGGAAAACCGCATGAGAAGTGTGAACAGCCACTAAGGCTTAAATTCAGGTTACTAGATCTGGACTGCACACTGGCAAAGCAGATGAATGGAGACACAGGATAAACCTGAAGGCTGGATGGTAGTGAAGAAACAGGTAGATTAGGCAGGTTGGGTACTTGACAGGAAAATGAATGAGGAAGATGGACAAGGTTAAACCTAAAGGTTCAGCAATACAGTCAATAACCATGGCATTCAATACAATCTGTGGAAGAAGTATTGTGCCAAAGCCACAGAACTGTCTACTGGAATTAAACTATTTTTATGAAAGTGACAATGGCAATCCAATTTCATATTATTATCTCAGTCAACGAAAAACTACTGGAGCCTTTACTGTGAAATTTGTGATCAGGAGGAAAATGAAAAAGTAAAGAGAAAATCATATTGAAAATAGATAGGTGAATTAGGACAATAAATAATATTTCTGCCATTGTTATTATTTTTCTCATTATGACCAATATATGAGGTGTCAAAACAGCATGCTTTAAAGTATTATCAAATAGAATTGGAAAGGTAATATGACTAAACAATTAAAGAACAAAATATACTATACTGTGTTTTAATGCAGAGTTATAAATGGTCATATCACAGTTTATAATCAATCATGCTTGGTTTTCCTGAAAGAAATATAATGCCAAAAATCTGTAAAAATAAATAAATATATATATATATATATATATATATATATACACAGTACAGACCAAAAGTTTGGACACACCTTCTTATTCAAAGAGTTTTCTTTATTTTCATGACTATGAAAATTTTAGATTCACACTGAAGGCATCAAAACTATGAATTAACACATGTGGAATTATATACATAACAAAAAAGTGTGAAACAACTGAAAATATGTCATATTCTAGGTTCTTCAAAGTAGCCCCCTTTTGCTTTGATTACTGCTTTGCACACTCTTGGCATTCTCTTGATGAGCTTCAAGAGGTAGTCACCTGAAATGGTCTTCCAACAGTCTTGAAGGAGTTCCCAGGGATGCTTAGCACTTGTTGGCCCTTTTGCCTTCACTCTGCGGTCCAGCTCACCCCAAACCATCTCGATTGGGTTCAGGTCCGGTGACTGTGGAGGCCAGGTCATCTGGTGCAGCACCCCATCATTCTCCTTCATGGTCAAATAGCCCTTAAACAGCCTGGAGGTGTGGTTGGGGTCATTGTCCTGTTGAAAAATAAATGATGGTCCAACTAAATGCAAACCGGATGGAATAGCATGCCGCTGCAATATGCTGTGGTAGCCATGCTGGTTCAGTATGCCTTCAATTTTGAATAAATCCCCAACAGTGTCACCAGCAAAGCACCCCTACACCATCACACCTCCTCCTCCATGCTTCACGGTGGGAACCAGACATGTAGAGTCCATCCGTTCACCTTTTCTGCGTCGCACAAAGACACGGTGGTTGGAACCAAAGATCTCAAATTTGGACTCGTCATACCAAAGCACAGATATCCACTGGTCTAATGTCCATTCCTTGTGTTCTTTAGCCCAAACAGGTCTCTTCTGCTTGTTGCCTGTCCTTAGCAGTGGTTTCCTAGCAGATATTCTACCATGAAGGCCTGATTCACACAGTCTCCTCTTAACAGTTGTTCTAGAGATGTGTCTGCTGCTAGAACTCTGTGTGGCATTGACCTGGTCTCTAATCTGAGCTGCTGTTAACCTGTGATTTCTGAGGCTGGTGACTCGGATGAACTTATCCTCCGCAGCAGAGGTGACTCTTGGTCTTCCTTTCCTGGGGCGGTCCACATGTGAGCCAGTTTCTTTGTAGCGCTTGATGGTTTTTGTAACTGCACTTGGGGACACTTTGAAAGTTTTCCCAATTTTTCGGACTGACTGACCTTCATTTCTTAAAGTAATGATGGCCACTCGTTTTTCTTTACTTAGCTGCTTTTTTCTTGCCATAATACAAATTCTAACAGTCTATTCAGTAGGACTATCAGCTGTGTATCCACCTGACTTCTCCACAATGCAACTGATGGTCCCAACCCCATTTATAAGGCAAGAAATCCCACTTATTAATCCTGACAGGGCACACCTGTGAAGTGAAAACCATTTGAGGTGACTACCTCTTGAAGCTCATCAAGAGAATGCCAAGAGTGTGCAAAGCAGTAATCATATCAAAAGGTGGCTACTTTGAAAAACCTAGAATATGACATATTTTCAGTTGTTTCACACTTTTTTGTTATGTATAAAATTCCACACGTATGTCCAAACTTTTGGTCTGTACTGTATATATACACTCAATAGTGAAGTGTATGACCCTCATATTGAGACTAATTTGAAGAGGATTGTAGGTAATATATAGAGGATCAAATTTTTGGTTTTCTTGTTTGTGATTTTTCATATTACTCTAAGATATGCCTTTTCAAAATTTTTGTGTATGGAATATATTTAATGGGGTGAGGGTTGGGGGCCTCCCCAGGGAGGAGAGTTTGAGGTGCTGGTAGACAGCCGGACCTCAATGTCATGTCCCCAGAAGGCACCCAGGCCAAGTCTACATGAATCCAAATATCTAATTCTCTGCGTTCAGACCCATGGGAATTATCGTGTCAAAATAAAAAATTCTATCCTTGACATATTAGCTATATGATTCACACCTCTCCAGTGTCTTTTGATATTTTCAAAGGCTATAAAGGTGAGTAGTGTCGGATCTTTAGCCAAAGTATCAGTTTTCCTCCATTCAGTCACCATTACGCCCTGGAGGAGGACACTAAAACACTGCCTGCAGTGTTTTTCTGTCCCCTATGTGGTGCGGAGCAAGACGCATCCATCCTGACACACAATATAACTCAATAGGGACGGATGCGTATTCCCTGACACAATAGAAAACAGATCGTCCTCCATTGACTATCAATGACGTTCATGACAGACCTGTCATGGCTATAGAAGACATAATACAACCGGATCCGTTCATGACGGATTTATGCAGTTGTATTATTGTAACGGAAGCGTTTTTGAAGATCTACATAAAACGCTAATGTGAAAGTAGCCTTACTCAGAATACATGTTGCAGTGAGTGCCTTCAGCTATGCCTCTTGTGTCAAGCAACTAGAAGGAAGTGGCTTCGGTATCACTGCCTTACCCTTTTGGACTACGGCATACTCTTTGATGAATCTTTCTTGGTCATTGTCTCATGATCTCGAGCCATCTACAAAATACTTAGTAAAAGGGTTAGTGAGTGGTACACTAGTAATATTTGCCAACTGTTTCCATATCTATCAATGCTTGACAATCATGTTTGTGTGTCATGTCAAATTGGCATTCCTCCCTGGCTAATTGGAACATTAAAGGATTTCACCTTCTTTCGTGCTCTTCTCCAAATTTTCCCCCCTTTTCTGAATCCACCAGCAGCAAGCAGCTTCATGGGATCCCACAGTCCATAGGTCTAGCTCTTGGGTGCTTCAACATTCTAAGAACTTTGCTGGTAAGCACTTTTTTTTAACTACTCCTTCCTTAGACAGGTCTGGCTCATGGGGCACTTTTAGACCCTAACCTTGTAGTTCAGCTCACTAGCTCTTCCTCTATCAGGTAGGTCTAGTTCATTGGGTACTTTATTTGAATGATTTGGGAAAATCATCACAGAGACACATTTGAGCAAGCATACACCGACAGCATACCATAATGGCTCTAGGCTAAAAAGCAGTGAAACTCTCACAAAAGTGAAGTCAAAACATTCAGTCTTGAGTTTAGAATATTATGTTTTAGAGATTATGTAAAAATTCAAGCATCAGCATGAAAATCAAAGAGTATGAGAATATGGAAGGGGAAGAGCCCACTGTGAGGAGAAGGTGACAAAATGGAGCCTACAGTACATGATTTCCTTTACAGAGGCATCTGATATACTGTATGCCTTATGGGATTGCCTATAATTTGAATGGCCTTTCTACAGAGTTTTTATTGAGGTGAAAATCTTTATATCTAGTTTCTGAGAGTTGTCAGGAGGGGTAGAAATCAAATGACTTAGAAGGGGGAAGGGATTCAAATGTTTAATATAAAAGTAGAGGTACAGAAGACTGATCAGAATACGTAATGATACCAATGGTGGAGGTGCTGGCTATCATAAAGCCACTCTTCCGGCAATTATTTAGTAGGAGCTGAAGCGGTATTCCTGCAGTAGAAGAGTCAAGTATAGTATATAATACTGTATTAAACTTTTTTCCCCTATTGCCAGCAAGTCTTTACACAAACTTTGTATTTTAGGTAAAATGCAAAGAGTTTGTTTCCCTTCATAACATATTTCTTTTGAAATGGCTATTCAACCAATTTACATTGAAGGAAGCAATTTTAAAACCAAAATGACAAATGCGCAGTGAGTTGGTCTTACCAAAACTCGGGAAGCACCATGTACCTGCAGACTCCAAGAACTCTAGTACATTGTTGAACATTTTAGACATGAGAAAAGTTTCATAAGTGAACCTAATATCACTTACCGTATTTTTTGCCACATTTCACCCACCATAATAGCCCCCATTGCCATATTTCAGCCCCCATTGCCATATTTCAGCCCCTATTGCCATATCAGGCCTTATTGACATATTTAAGCCCTTATATCAGCCCCCATGGCCATATTTCAGCCCCCATATCAGCATTCCTTGCCATGTTTCAGCCTCCATTGCCATATTTCAGCGTCCATTGCGATATTTCAGCCCCCATGCCTCTCATCAGTCACATAAATCAAGAAAAATACTTACCTCTCCTTCTCCCGGTCGCTGCCGCTCCTCTTCTCCAGCGCGATCCTCTTCCTCCTGCTGTCGGCTGTTCTGTGAACTGGAACGCAAAGCATGAGGTCACAGATCGCTCTTACGCTGTGACCAGCTACTGCAAAGCCGACAGCCGAGGACCAGGAAGCGGTGAGTACAGAGTCTTCACCGCTTCCCGGTCCTCTTCTACTAATGAACGCTTCCATAGTGGAAGCGTTCATTAGTATTCACCCCATAAGACGCAGGGACAATTTTCCCAAACTTTTTTGGGGAAAAAATGTGTCTTTTGGGGCAAAAAATGCGGGTGCATTTCTAGAAGTGAGCGACCGTTTGCCAATTGTTTCCCACTTCGATGCTTGTCAGGCTGTTGGTGTGGAAAAGGTGATGGAGAGATATTCCACTGCTGTAATAGCTGCATGCACTCTTCCTCCACTGAAGAAGCCACAATAATTATGCGATTGTGAGAGCCTGTAAGTAGGTAGGATTCGTAGTAGGAGTAAGAAATTCAAGGTTTCCTCTATAATAACGTTCAATCACCAGTTTAATTATTTTTGTTGTGTTGTGTTCCCCTTAGAGCTGATTTCATACATACTGTGTAGCTCCTATTTGTTAAAACATATCTATTGCTTTATAAACTAATGTTTTCAAAATGTACTAATATATATATATATATATATATATATATATACAGTGGGATGCGAAAGTTTGGGCAACCTTGTTAATCGTCATGATATCCCTGTATAAATCGTTGGTTGTTACGATAAAAAATGTCAGTTAAAAATATCATATAGGAGACGTGAAATTAAGTTTATTGGATTTACAGAAAGTGTGCTATAATTGTAAAAAAAAAAAATAGGCAGTTGCATAAATTTAGGCACCACAAAAAAGAAATGAAATCAATATTTAGTAGATCCTCCTTTTGCAGAAATTACAGCCTCTAAATGCTTCCTGTAGGCTCCAATGAGAGTCTGGATTCTGGTTGACGGTATTTTGGACCTTTTCTCTTTACAAAACATCTTTAGTTCATTCAGGTTTGATGGCTTCCGAGCATGGACAGCTCTCTTTAAGTCACACCACAGATTTTCAATTATATTCAGGTCTGGGGACTGAGATGGCCATTCCAGAACGTTGTACTTGTTTCTCTGCATAAATGCCTCAGTGGATTTTGAGCAGTGGTTAGGGTCGTTGTCTGGTTGAAAGATCCAGCCCCGGCGCAGCTTCAGCTTTGTCACTGATTCCTGGACATTGATTAGTGTTGAGCGTGAATATTCAAATTACAATTTTTTTTAATCGAATATCGTAACTTCGAGATTTCGCGAATATTTAGAATATAGTTCTATATATTTGCGAAATCGAATATTCGTAGTTTTTTTTTGTTTGTTTTTTATTTGTTATATTTTTTACTTTCCCACTTCCCTAAAGTAGTTCTTACCTGTCCTTTGGATTCCTGGCTTCCTGGCTGCTCCAGTCAGTGCCCGTTGCCACTTCTGCCGACTTCCGTGCTCATGGTGCTTATCACCATGGGAACGTCTCCATATACTAGAATGTACTGTCGGATTTGAGAATTACGTTGAAATCGCAATTCGATTAGTAGTTAAGGCTGCCGTGCAGCCTGTATTTGTGGGAGGGGCATAGGCCCCGCCCCTTGGCTATATATTCCACGGAGTGCAAGGGACGAGACGTGCAGCCAGGTACCTGGTACTTCCGGTTCACGTCTGGTTCCTGCACGTCCCGCTCCCTTAAGCCTCGATCCGGGTAAGTATTAGATCGGCTTCGCCTCGTCTCGGTCGCCCAGGTAAGCAAGGTATCCGATGCCAGTCGGCTGGTCGGATCCTTACCACGGTGCGGGGGGCGGCGTACGGCTGCTCTAAGTCCTCACCTCACAACGGGGGCGGCGCAGACACGTGGGGGGTTGGGGGCCGGAGCTCTGCTCACCTCCTTGTTCAGGCCGGGCGGCGCAGGAAAATCACGGGCGGGCGTGTGTTCCGGGGGCGGCCGCGTGTGCCGGTTGCTAGGCACGCTCGGCGGCTCCGCCCCTGGTTACGCTCGCACTGTATTTGTTAACCCTGCCGCCGGCCAGGGGTCTGCGGTCGCATTTGCAGAGGCGCATGTTTCACCAGCACGTGCACATTGTTAGGCACGTGGCTGGTTTTTCATATGGGAGCTGTCACCTTTTTCACCCTGTTCCCAATGTTCCACAAATATATATCATTGTTTTATATGTGCTTTACATTACAGAACACAAACCTCTTTTTAAATCATAATGGGAAATGATATTATGTCTGGGGTTTAGCTTTACATTACGTGAACATTCGGTTCGGTATACTTCAAAAGCGCCACTTAAAGTTGAATTGGCGTGTTAGATGAATACGACAAACGTCGGGTGAACCTAGACATGAATTCATTGTTGCACATTTCTCATTCTGATCATATATGAGCATCTACTGTACATTTAACCTGCGGCCTTCACAGTGCCTGTCTGTGATTGTCATGTATGCATACCTCAAGCTTCTAGATATTTTCCACTTTCCCTGCTCAAGAGCTGTGTTGTGGGGCTCTCCGTGCTGGAGCAGCGGTGCCTGCGTTCTGTGGCAGGCCTGTGGCTCCGGCGGGAAAGCTGGGTTGGGCCTGTAAAAAAATAAAAAAAATCTATACATTTATATTGTTGTCATGCATCATCATATTGCAGTGTCTGCTTCTGGTCGGTTATCTGAAGCTCCACGCCATTCCAAGGATTCCTTACTTGCAGTAGGTGGTACGTCCTGATTTCTATACGGGTATGGTATGTGTCACGGGGGTTTGGCCGCAGGCACGTTCACACGTCTCTCATATGTGATGTCCGCCACACCAGTGGCATGTGGTCCCTCTTGGCACGTCCAGGTTGTCACACCCGTCTCTCTCGTTGCTCGTCTGTTTGAAACGTTCAGGTGCTATTCTGTCAGCCACCCCGGTGACACATGATTCTGCCTGGAACGTCCAGGTTGTCACTTTGTCTATTGTGGTACGTCTGCTTGAAGCGTTCAGACATTGTTGCGTCCGCCACTCCGGTGGCATGTAGTCCTGCCTGGAACTCCAGGTTGTCGCTTTGCTTATTGTGGTACGTTTGCTTGAAGCATTCAGGCATTGTTGCGTCTGCCACTCCGGTAGCATGTGGTCCTGCCTGGAACTCCAGGTTGTCATTTTGTTTATTGTGGTACGTCTGCTTGAATCGTTCAGACAATGTTACGTCCGCCACTCCGTGGCACAGTGTCCTGCCTGGATCTCCAGGGTGTCTTTTCATCTCATGTGGTACATCCGCTTGAAGCGTTCAAGCGTTATTGTGTTGGTCACTTCGGTGACAGGTGGTCCTGCCTGGAACGTCCAGGTTGCCATACTCGTCTCCTGTTGCACGTCTCCTTGAAACGTTCAGGCAAAGTATGTCTGCCACGCCGGTGGCACGTGGTTCTGCCTGGAACGTCCAGGTTGTCATATTCATCTCCTGTTGCACGTCTGCTTGAAACGTTCGGGCAAATGTTACGTCCGCCACCCCGGTGGCACGTGGTCCTGCCTGGTACGTCCAGGTTGTCTTACTCATCTCTTGTTGCACGTCTGTCTGAAGCGTTCAGGCAATGTCGCGTCAGCCGCCTCGGCGGCATGGTGTCCTGTCTAAGTACGTCCAAGGGGTGTTTTTCACCAATACTGGCACACATCCGCCCATAGCAGCATGCATGACCTAGCAGCACGCCCGGGGGGTATGTCATCCTGGTTTGTTGGCACTTCAGTCCTCATCATTGTTTGCCTAAAACGTTTAGGCCATGTTTTTTCTTTTCCCCTTAGGGACAGGCTGTACGGCCTGACGCAACCAGGTTGGTAATGTTCCCAGTGCATTTAGAATTTCATACTTGTTCTTTGTTTGTACGGCAGCACGTTGGGGGTCTCAGTGCCTTCGGCTTCCCATAAACAAGGCCTCCACCTCGGTCAGTGGTACGGGCCTCCAGTACGGTATCGGTACCATTTTAATCAAAATCCCATAACCAGGTGAGTATCAATTCTGGTCCGTCAGGCCGGCCATAGTCCAGGGGCGGTTTTACTGGTAGGGGCCAAGGGGGGGGGTGGCCACCGGGATGTCCAAGGCACACCTGGTGTCCGCAGTCCGCACGAGTAACAAAGGTTTTATCCTCAGGAGGTATCCAGGGTGTAGAATTGTTGCAGCGCAGTCAACATGTCCCAGGCCTCAGACATCGATGACGCCTCGTCCATCTCCGGGTCCGTGGTTTCCGGACTGGCTGGTCATGAATCCCTGAGGAACTGGACAATTCCGAAGCTCGTGGCGGAATTGAATAGAAGAGGCATCAGTCACCCAGCTTCGGCCAGGAAAGCCGAACTTTATAGGCTGCTGGTTTCTAGCCCGGTTCCATCCAGCGAGCAGCTGGCAGTACGTACCATCCAGTCATCACTGGCTCAGTTGAATGCCACAATGGGGAGTCTGGCTGCCTCGGTAGCGGACATCCAGCACAGGGTCATGGAGCTGGAGTCCAGGGCCTCCACCACTTCACAGTCAGTGGCGCCCGTGACTGCGTTGTCATGGCCGTTGGCGGGTTCCCCAGGTATGTCTTCTACTCTGCCAGCCATTGTCCCAGCTCATTTTGTGGCGGAGAATATTAGAAGGGATATACTGGTAGGCAAAGAAGTCAACCTGGCATCTATCCTCATAGCATCGCACGATGCCAGCGAGCACAGAACAATTGATTGTGGGGAGGTGTCAGTGGTGATGAGGTCAAAGGATGCCCGGTTGAATCGCAAGCTGTCCATACCGGAATTTGTTCTCGCATTCAGCTTGTTCAGGGATGTCATCTGCTCGGCGCAGCCAAATAGGAGGGAGGAGCTGGACGCCTATTTGTACCAGGTCACTGATTTGGGTCACAAGTATGGGGGCTCGCCGTTCTATGACTATCCCCGGTCCTTTGCGGCCAAAGCCGCAGCCTCCCTAGCACAGTTCCAATTTATGACTAATTGGGCTGTTCTGGATATGGAGCTATTCTGCAGGCATTTCGCTGGTCTCCGAGCCCCCACTTGTGGCGCATGCCAGTCCATTTTTCATGGCACGGAATGGTGCCCCAACGAGGTGTCTGCTCATCCGGACAGAGCCCTTCCGGGAACGTCTGGTGTCCCCAGGGGCCCGGCCCTCATGGACAAGTTTGGCAGGCCTATTGTGTATCTGGGCCAGATATGCAATAATTTCAACTTCGGTCACTGCATGTTCAGTGGGTGCAGGGCCCTTCACGTGTGCACGGTCTGCTTTCGGGCACATCCCAGGTCCACCTGTCTTAAAAAATCTGCCAAGCAGGCATGACTGACCGACGTCAACGTGGATCTCCTGGGGGTGCTCCTGGAAGGTCATGACGACCGGCAGTTCATGCATCATTTGATCACTGGCCTGTCACTAGGGTTCCACACGGGATTGGTGGCCCTGCCGCATTCGAATTGGGAGTGTGAGAACCTCCTTTCTGCCAGACAGGATCCTGAGGCGGTGCAAGCGGCATTATCCTTGGAACTGGATAAAGGGTTCATCATCGGTCCTTTTGACTCAATCCCCTTTAAGGTTTGGAGGGTCAACCTTATTGGAGTGGTGGCTAAGAAAGGCTCAAATAAAAAAAGGCTGATCTACAATCTCTCGGCTCCTCATTCCTCGCACATCCCGAGTATTAACTCTCTCATACCGTCAGAAGAGTTCAGCATGACGTACTCCTCTATCGATGAGGCCATTCAGTTCATTCTCAAGGCAGGCAGGGGGGCCTGGTTGTCTAAAACTGATATTGCTGATGCCTTTAAATTGCTCCCGATCCTCCCGCAACTGTGGCAATATTATGGCATCAAGTGGGCAGGCAGATACTACTTTGCCAATCGTCTAACGTTTGGCTCGAAAAGCAGCACATGGCTGTTTGACCGTCTGGCCCAGGCCCTGCACTGGATTCTGGTCGAACATGGGCAGGATCCTATGTGTATCCACTACCTGGATGATTTCCTGCTGGTGGAGCACCCCTCCCGACAGCCATCCGGTTTATCCTCCCTGCTGGAGTTGTTTTCGGCGCTTCAGGTTCCTGTCGCCACAGGGAAGACGGTCGGTCCTTCCTCGACGATCACCTTCCTGGGGTCATTCTGGATTCTGTTAAGTTAAAAGCAAGGCTCCCCGAGGAGAAGTTACAGCAGATCCGGTTAGCCATCCAGGAGGCTGCCAAATCCTGCTTCCTGACCAAGACAAGCCTCCAGTCGTTGCTGGGCCGGCTGAACTTTGCCATGAGGGTCATGCCCCAGGGGCGCACCTTTGTGTCCCGGCTCTTGCTGCTCCTGCCATCGGCCCCAGAACAGGATAGTGTCGTTCATTTGGACCAACAGGCCATGGCAGACCTGTCCATGTGGAGCACGTTCATGTCCTCATGGAATGGCGTGAGGTTGTTCATTCCCCCCCCGGGACCCGTCCTCTCCCACGGTCTATTCTGACGCGGCCGCATCCAAGGGCTTCGCAGCCATATTTGGCAACCACTGGCTTGCCGGTGCCTGGCCGTCCCAGATTATGCTGGACTGACAGGCCCTTCGGTCATCCCCCCTGTTGGAGTTGTATCCAGTGGTGGCAGCGGCCCATGTATGGGGCCACGACTGGTCAGACTCAAGGGTATTATTCATTACCGATAGTCAGGACTTGGTCGACATCATCCGCAATGGCAGAGCCAAATCCCCTAAGATCATGGCTCTCATGCGTAGGCTGGTTTGGTTATCCATGGTACATAATTTTTGCATTGAGTGCTCCCACATTCAGGGTTCCAAGAATACGGCTGCTGATGCGCTGTCCCGGTTTAACGTCGATGTCTTCTTTCAGAACATGCCACTCGCAGACGCAACGGGGGCAGGCGTTCCGGCATACAGCGACCTGGTGTGGGACTAACATCATTGATCAGCAAAGCAAAGGACCTGTTGCACCTTAGCCTGTCTGAAAATACAGTCAGGAACTATCGTACGGGCTGGAATCTGTATAGAAAATTTGCCGAGAGTCATCCACAGGGCAATGTGGATGACGTGTCATTCATTATGGCCTTCATTGCGCATTGCCATGCCAACCTCGGACTCGCTCACAATACCATCCGCCTGTATTTGGCGGGGGTGCAACATCAGTTCACGTTGGACAATCCGGCCCGGATCTCTTTCTTTACATCACAGGCCACCAAGGCCACGCTCCAGGGCATTGAGAAAGCCGGTGGTCCGGCAACCCATGTCCGGCTCCTTGTTTAGGCAATTGTCCTTGGCTCTGGATGGTGATCCTTTTGGGCCCTTGGTTAGCATCATCATTAAAGCCGCCCTTTACCTAGGGTTTTACGGGTTCCTTCGTCCAGGGGAATTCACCGCCTCCGTCCGCAACGGCCGTCATCTCCCGAAGCATCACTTGACCTGGCATCACGACCTGTTTGTACTGAGCATTCTGTCTACCAAGACTGCTCAGACAGGGCCTCCAACCCTGGTTTCTTTCTACCCCTCCCACAATGACTGGTGCCCGGTCAAGGTGCTGCGACAGTTGTCTGTGGCCCTGCAGGCGGCAGCAGCAGATAGTCCCCTACTCCCCTTCAAAGGAGGGCCGTTGTCCACGCCCCAGTTCATGTCACATGTGCGCTCATTAGTGGCGGGGTTAGGTCAAGACTCGAAGGGCATCTCAGGACACTCCTTTCGTATTGGGGCGGCCTCTGCGGCATCTAGGCACCAGATACCTCCTCATGTCATCAGGTGCATGGGGCGCTGGAGGTCGTCATGTTTTGCTAGAAACGTTCCAAATCCTCAATAAGAAATCCGTAGTGCTTTCTGTTCTCTTGCCCTGTAACGGTACAATAAAGTATCTGTCTGTATGATTGTGTCTCCTTTTTTTGGCCCCTTTTAGGCCTATCCTCGTTACAGGCTTCCGGCATTAACCAGCCAGAGGTCGGCGCTAGCTCCTTCGTCCAGGGACCGTCGCCCTGACCACAAGTAGTTAAGGCTGCCGTGCAGCCTGTATTTGTGGGAGGGGCATAGGCCCCGCCCCTTGGCTATATATTCCACGGAGTGCAAGGGACGGGACGTGCAGCCAGGTACCCCTCCCTCCTTCCCCTTTTTTCTTAGCTCTTCCTTAAGGATAGGCCCCTTTTTAGGCCTATCCTCGTTACAGGCTTCCGGCGTTAACCATCCAGAGGTCGGCGCTAGCTCCTTCGTCCAGGGACCGTCGCCCTGACCACAAATTCAAGTTATAATAATCAAATTGCGATTTCAACTTAACACTGCTATATTCCATATTCGTTAATTCTAGCCTAATATGTAATATAGCAGTGTTAAGTTGAAATCGCAATTCGATTAAGTCAAGTTATAATAATCGAATAGCGATTTCAACTTTTTACATATATTCTTAATATTGCTCTAACTTTGTCTTTTAGAATATTTGTAATATTCTAAAAGACGAAGTTAGAGCAATATTACGAAATTTCGTAAAATACTCTATATGTGTATTTTATGAAATTTCGTAATATTGCTCTAACTTCGTCTTTTAGAATATTACGAATATTCTAAAAGACGAAGTTAGAGCAATATTAAGAATATACGTAAACGTTGAAATCGCAATTCGATTATTATAACTTGAATTAATCGAATTGCGATTTCAACTTAACACTGCTATATTCCATATTAGGCTAGAATTAACGAATATGGAATATAGCAGTGTTAAGTTGAAATCGCAATTCGATTAATTCAAGTTATGATAATCGAATTGCGATTTCAACTTTTTACGTATATTATTGCAAGAAGCTGGGCGGAATCGATCTTGTTATTTGAATTTCCACCCGAAAAGCGGGAACGTTATGAATAATCGCATGAGGAATCGATCTTATGAGTGACATAATCGTGTCACGTGACATGTGCCCTGGTTTTGGTTTTGGTTTTGCACTGCTTCCAGTGGAGTTTTCTGTCTTAAAATCGGCGATCGAAAATGGGCAAAATTCGATTTCAAAAGGATGAAGAAGAAATTATTCTCACTGTAAGTAATATTGTATTACAGCACTGTATTTTATTTCATATTGCATGCATGTCAGAACAATATTTAGCATTAGCAACACTCGACCTACAGCTTACTAAGGCTACTTTCACACTAGCGTTCGGTGCTCCGCTTGTGAGTTCCGTTTGAAGGCTCTCACAAGCGGCCCCGAACGTATCCGTACTGCCCTAATGCATTCTTAGTGGATGCGGATCCGCTCAGCATGCATCAGTCTGGGGGGCGGAGCTAGCGCCTGACTGTGATGGCAGCATAGTTAGGAGCTCTCCGTGTCTGATCCTCTAAAGCACCAGCATATACAAGCTGACAGACGACAGCATGGTGAAAATCGGCAACACTAGGGCTGCTGACTCCTCTGGTGCCAGCAGAAAGCAGAGCAATAACGGAGAAATGGATACATTTCTCAAAAAAGCTGCAGCTACAGTGGCGGTTAGAGAAAACAAGATGGCGCCGAACCCGCCGAACAAGGCCGAAACATCTGAGGGGGAAAGCGATATAGAAGACTCCCACAGCAAGACCGCGCTCCCTATAACTCGCCGCTTCTTGAAGCAATCTCTCTGTAAAGCTATGGAGCCGATCCTAACCGAACTAACAGCTATGCGCCAAGATATCCACCTACCTTAATGACCTCCAAAACGCAGTGGAGGATCAAGAGAATAGGGGACGCAGGAACAACCTGCGCTTCAGGGGGATACTGGAGACCGTCGCAGCAGCGGATATTCCTGGTGCGGTAATTGCCATATGCTGCTCCCTGCTGGGCACTGACAACCAAGCAGATATAATCATTGAGCACGCACATCGGGCGCTCAGACCCAAGCCTAAAGGGTCAGAGCCGCCCAGAGATGTTATCTGCAGGTTCCTGAATTTTCAAACAAAGGCTGCGATCCTAGAGGCAGCTAGGACCCATGAGGAACTTTCGTATGAAGACTCCAACATCTCGGTCTACCAGGATCTGGCGCCGTCGACATTGAAAAAACGGAGATCGCTGAAGCCCCTGACGGACTGGCTCAGACTGAATAAGACCCTTTACAGGTGGACATTCCCCTTTGGGATATCGTTCTTTTATGCAGGCCGCCGCCTCAACATTAATAAGTTCGCTGACCTGATGGAGGTATATGATCACCTGCAAATCCCACCGCTGGACATTGCAAATTGGGAGATGTACCAACACCTCACGGAACTCCCGGATCTCCCGAAGATCTCACCGTTTGAGCCTCCACGGACGCCGAAAGCCCAGAAGATCAAGCGGAGGAACACACGACCTACACCATAGAGACTGTCTTCATACCGTAATGACATGCTCTATTTGCTAGATTCTAATCGCTGGCCTCTCTCTATACCTTCTATCCTGTCCCTCTTGCTTATTACCCAATCCCTTCCTACCCTTAAATCTTAGCGAAAGCTTAATCTCTTATCCTGTACCCATTTCACCCCTCCCCCCTTCCTCATTCCTCTCTCCTTTCTTCCTCCTTTCCTGGCAAGCTCTTCTATTATCTGTCTGTTTGTCACACCTACTAACACTTTGTGCATAGAGGATCACAATAGGGTTGACCAACCATTTCCCCCTTTGTGACCCTTGTGATCTTTGTATCACTTATTGTTCAAACCCATATTAGTGGGTACTGTTACTTTGGTTTTCTTAACCATGTCTTTTTCCGTTTTGTTCATTACTGTTATATAGTTTTGAAGGTACATGTATTGTCTATCTTAAAGACCCAAAAGAAGCAAGAACTCCCTCTGGATCCCAGACTCGCTTGGCCCTCTCCTTGCAACCTTAGTAATAATGCGCTCTCCTGGGGAAAGAAGGTCACTCAGCAAGGTAACACGTTAAACAACACTCATCATGGCTGACCTATCATTTGCGTCTTACAATGTCAAAGGCTTTAATTCTCCATCTAAAAGGAGTCAGGTTTTCTCATTGTTACGCAAATTGGGGGCCAATGTCCTATTTCTCCAGGAGACGCACTTTAAATTTAATCACTACCCCAACCTATCACATGGCCACTTTTCCCAGTGGTATCATTGTGGAGGCAACTCCTCTGCCTCAAGTGGTGTGAGTATTGGGTTCCAGAGGAGAGTTCCCTTCCAATGTAGCTCACAACTACAAGACCCTGATGGCCGCTACCTAATGGTCAAGGGTAGTATTGGTCCTCAGGTATACACACTCATTAACCTTTATGCACCGAACATTGGTCACTATAGCTGGTTCTCGAAGGTTTTCCCTATCATTAAATCCTTCACAGAGGGTCTGGTGGTAACAGGAGGAGACCTCAATGCCACTCTAAACCCCCAATTAGACTCTTCAGCTTCAAAGTCAGCTCTGGCGCTCAGAACTCTCCGCTACATTAGGGAGGGTCTATGGAGCCTGCACCTGATAGATGTTTGGCGCACGTTATACCCCACCACAAACGATTATACGTTCTACTCCCCCTCACATGGGACGTATCATCGATTGGATTACCTATTTGTTTCCAAACAGCATCTCCAATTCTGCCACAATCCCCAAATAGGATCTATCCATCTTTCTGACCATGCTCCCATATCCCTTTCAATATCAACCCCTATACCCAAACAGAATAAATTCACGTGGCGCCTAGATGAGTCTCTTTTAGGGAATCCGAACACTAGAGATAAGATAGATGGGCTTCTTGAGGAATACTTTACCCTTAATAAAGACCCGGATATTTCAGTCCTATCCTAGCCCTATGGGATGCGCGCAAACCTTTTGTACGGGGACACTTCATTAGTATAGGGGCTTACCTCAAAAAAGAAAGAAACAAAAAACTTGACTACTTAATCCAGAAAATAAAATCTCTGGAATCACAGCATAAACGTTCCTTCTCTACCTCGCAACTCCAAGAGTTATCCGATACTAGAGCAGAATTGAAAGCCATGTTACAGCAATCTGCAGCTAAGCTATTTTTGAATTCTCAACACAAATTTTTTGCTCATGGGGACAAAACGTCCAAGTTTATGATGAGTAGGATAAAAAATAGGAGATCAACAAATTACATCCACCAGATAGAATCCCCCCAAGGTTCACCTTTATATTCCTCCAAAGAAATTGGCGCCCAATTTCGGGAATTCTACGAAACTCTCTATAATTTGCCCCACACAATGGCCTCAGAGGACCTGACGATCACCCTCAACTCCTTTCTAGACTCTCTTCCCTTGCCAACTATCTCTGAAGACCAAAAACAGAAATTGGCTTCCCCTTTCACTTTAGAGGAATTGGAGACTGCATTAAAACAAACCCCCTCAGGGAAAAGCCCAGGCCCAGATGGCCTTCCGGTCCAATACTACAGAACGTACCGACAACGCTTACTTCCTCACCTATTAGAGGTATGTAATTTAGCATTGCAAGGAGAGAAGCTTTCCAGGGACATGACGCTTGCACACATCACTTTGATCCCTAAAGAAGGGAAGGACCCCAAGCACTGTGCTAACTACAGATCCATTTCCCTCCTCAATATTGACCTCAAATTATTAGCAAAATTGTTGGCTAACCGTCTTGCAGTTTTCCTCCCATCAATAGTACACAGGGATCAGGTAGGCTTTGTTAGAGGCAGGGAGGGTAGAGACAATACGGCTAGAGTACTAAATATAATACAGTTCTCCACCATTAGATCAAAAGTGCTTTTACTGTTGAGCACGGACGCAGAAAAAGCGTTCGACAGAATCAGCTGGTCATATCTGCGAAGTATCCTGACCCGATTTGGCCTACCTGATCCCTTTGTGCAGGCCACCTTTGCAATGTATGCACAAGCCTCGGCCTCTGTTATGATAACTGGTGACCTATCAGATCCCTTTTCAATTCAAAACGGGACTAGACAGGGGTGCCCACTATCCCCTCTGCTATTCGTCTTGGCCCTGGAACCGCTTCTCCTAAAATTGAGAACTGACTCGGAGATCCGAGGAGTAACATTAGGAGGTACAGACCACAAAGTTGCCGCCTTCGCGGATGATATTATGATTATGACGTCCAACCCGAAAGAATCCCTTTCTGCAATTCAAAGACATCTGGATGTATATAGCACCCTTTCCAATTTTAAAATCAACAAACAGAAATCATTAGTAATTTGTATAGGTATCCCCCAATCAACTCAAAGAATCTTGGGGAGAGATTCCCCTTTCAACTGGTCTTCCCCGACCATAACGTATCTGGGGATTAAAATTAGTCCTAAACCCTCTGAGTTATTCTCACTAAACTATACTCCATTATTAGATAGTATTTCCCATAGTATAAGTAAACTAGATATTCCAACCATATCCTGGTTTGGTAGGAAAAACATGCTTA
Source organism: Bufo gargarizans (assembly GCF_014858855.1). Classification (NCBI taxonomy): domain Eukaryota; kingdom Metazoa; phylum Chordata; class Amphibia; order Anura; family Bufonidae; genus Bufo; species Bufo gargarizans. Next base: position 225,337,473 of record NC_058081.1, on the reverse strand, counting down.
TGTCTTTGATACTTCCTCGCCTTACCTACCTACAACAGGTTCTGCCTATCCCAGTCCCCAAATCTTACTATAATTCTCTGAAAAAACTCTTCCGATCCTTTATCTGGAGAGGAAAGAAACCTAGATTGTCGTACGAGTTGTTATCACGTCCAAAATGCTTTGGAGGTATTGCGCTACCTGACCCAGAACTTTATGGAAAGGCAGTTTTAATATCTAGAGCAATAGATTGGCTTAGATCTGATAACGTAAAGCCCTGGGTCGCGATAGAGCAAGAACTAATTCGCAAACCATTTAGATCCCTTCTATTAGCTCAGGGAAGCTCATGTACGTTACCCGTCTCACCATATCCTGTTATTCAGGCCACCATCAATGCATGGAAATGGCTCCAATCCTCCCATTGCTCGATTCCCTTTCCTTCCCCACTTCTCTCCATTAGAGATATACTGGGAACTGCCCTACCCGCAGTAATAGAATGTACTCCAAAAGAATTGAGAGACTCACCTACCCCAATCCTGTCCTTTTTTGATGCTAATGGCCCTTTACTCCAGCCTAAAGAGTTCCAAAAACTTTTCAATGCCGACGGCCTACATATCTCCTCCACATCCTACGTATACGCATACCTCTCACAACATGTTACAAAAAGCGACCTCTTTAGCCCTTTGCAGTGGTCGGAGATCGTCATCTCGGACCCTGTTCCCCCAAGAAGATTGATCTCACAACTATATAAAAGGATCAACATGCCACCGCTCTTCACCAAGCCGGCGTTTATCCGGCACTGGGAAAAGGATCTGGGCCAGGAAATTCCCTTTTCCGTTTTGTCAAATACTCTGTCATCCCCGCATCAATTATCTAGATGCGTGCGCATACAGGAAAATGGATATAAGATCCTAACCAGATGGTATAAAACACCAGATATTACAGCCCTGTATTCGCTTACAGCTTCTGATATATGTTGGAGATGTGGTAAAAATAGAGGAACCTTTTTTCACATTTGGTGGGATTGCCCAATCATCAAGACCTGGTGGACAGAAATATTCCAGATTATTAATTTAATCTGTAAGACAAAAGTACCAATATCTGCGAGCAGAGCCCTCCTTAACCTTGACATACCTAAGGAAATATATCCTATGCCTTTTCTTTTCAAGCAGCTCTTGACAGCAGCTAGATTGTTAATACCTAAATACTGGTTATCTACCTCACCTCCCCCTATTGAGCAATGGAAATTGAAGGTGGACCAAATCTTCAGTTTTGAGGAAATTTCCTCATGGGAAGCGAGAAACCACCCGAAGTTTCAACGCCAATGGCATCTGTGGCAAAAATTTAGGCACCCTAGCTACCCGCAGTGACTTCTTCATAATCTCTCTCATTAAAATACCTTCCTGTATTTTTAGCTTTTCAGTAGCCAATACTGCTGACACAGGAATTCTCCTGAACGGTGCTATATACCTACATAGTATGTGATATTTAGTAAAGTGTACTATGGCTGTATCTCATATGACATAAGTTCTGACTTTTTTTTGTAATGCAACATGCCCTGCGAGGCGTGTCAGTGACTGTACTTGTACCTTGTTGCGTAGTATAAAATAAAAATTTATATAAAAAAAAAAAAAAAAAAAAAGAATGCATCAGTCTGGCACCGTTTGGGCTCCGCTCCGCAGCGTTCGCGTGTCCGCCTGGCCGTGCGGAGGCAAACGCAATGAAACTTTACAATGAAAGTCAATGGGGGTGGATCCGTTTGAATTTGACACAATATGGTTCAATTTTCAAACGGATCCGTCCCCCATTGACTTTCAATGTAAAGTCTGGATGGATCCGTCTGCGGCTACTTTCACACTTAGATTTTTTTTTACAATATAATGCAGACGGATCCGTTCTGAACGGATCCATCATCTGCATTATATGAGCGGATCTGTCTCAGACGGATCCGCTCTGAACGCAAATGTGAAAGTAGCTTTAGGCTACTTTCACACTTGCGTTCGGAGCGGATCCGCTCCTATAATGCAGACGATGGGTTCCGTTCAGAACGGATCCGTCTGCATTATATTGTAAAAAAAGTGTGAAAGTAGCCTCAGACGGATCCGTCCAGACTTTACATTGAAATTCAATGGGGGACGGATCCGTTTGAAATTGAGCCATATTGTGTCAACGTCAAACGGATCCGTCCCCATTGACTTACATTGTAAGGCTACTTTCACACTTGCGTACGGGGCTCCGCTTGTGAGTTCCATTTGAAGGCTCTCACAAGCGGCCCCGAATGCATCCGTATGGCCCCAATGCATTCTGAGTGGATGCGGATCCGCTCAGAATGCATCAGTCTGGCACCATCTGTCCTCCGCTCCGCTCAGCAGGCGGACACCCGACCACAGCTTGCAGCGTTCGGGTGTCTGCCTGGCCGTGCGGAGTCAAACGGATCCGTCCAGATGGGGACAGATACGTTTGAAGTTGACACAATATGGCTACATTTCAAACGGATCCGTCCCCTATTGACTTTCAATGTAACACACGGCCAGGCGGACACCCGAGCGCTGCAAGCTGCTGAGCGGAACCGAAACCAAACAGTGCCAGACTGATGCATTCTGAGCGGATCCGCATCCACTCAGAATGCATTGGGGCTGTACGGATCCGTTTGGGACCGCTTGTGAGAGCCTTCAAACGGAACTCACAAGCGGAGCCCCGAATGCTAGTGTGAAAGTAGCCTAAGGCTACTTTCACACTTGCGTTCGGAGCGGATCCGTCTGGTGTCTGCACAGATGGATCCGCTCCTATAATGCAGACGATGGGGTCCATTCAGAACGGATCCGTCTGCATTATATTTCAGAAAAAATTCTAAGTGTGAAAGTTAGTCAGACGGATCCGTCCAGACTAGGGATGAGCGAACCCGAACTGTATAGTTCGGGTTCGTACCGAATTTTGGGGTGTCCGTGACACGGACCCGAACCCGGACATTTTCGTAAAAGTCCGGGTTCGGGTTCGGTGTTCGTCGCTTTCTTCGCGCTTTTGTGACGCTTTCTTGGCGCTTTTTGAAAGGCTGCAAAGCAGCCAATCAACAAGCGTCATACTACTTGCCCCAAGAGGCCATCACAGCCATGCCTACTATTGGCATGGCTGTGATTGGCCAGAGCACCATGTGACCCAGCCTCTATTTAAGCTGGAGTCACATAGCGCCGCCCGTCACTCTGCTCTGATTAGCGTAGGGAGAGGTTGCGGCTGCGACAGTAGGGCGAGATTAGGCAGATTAACTCCTCCAAAGGACTTGATTAACTGATCGATCTGCAGCTGTGGATCATTGAGCTGCTGATCCTCAATTGCTCACTGTTTTTAGGCTGCACAGACCGTTTGTCAGTCTCATTTTTCTGGGGTGATCGGCGGCCATTTTGTGTCTTGTGGTGCGCCAGCACAAGCTGCGACCAAGTGCATTTAACCCTCAATGGTGTGGTTGTTTTTTGGCTAAAGCCTACATCAGGGTGAAGCTGTCACACCAAGTGCATTTAACCAGCAATAGTCTGTTCATTTTTTGGCCATATACAAAATCAGGGGCAAGCTGCGCCTGTCACCAAGTGCATTTAACCCTCAATGGTGTGGTTGTTTTTTGGCTAAAGCCTACATCAGGGTGAAGCTGTCACACCAAGTGCATTTAACCAGCAATAGTCTGTTCATTTTTTGGCCATATACAAAATCAGGGGCAAGCTGCGCCTGTCACCAAGTGCATTTAACCCTCAATGGTGTGGTTGTTTTTTGGCTAAAGCCTACATCAGGGTGAAGCTGTCACACCAAGTGCATTTAACCAGCAATAGTCTGTTCATTTTTTGGCCATATACAAAATCAGGGGCAAGCTGCGCCTGTCACCAAGTGCATTTAACCCTCAATGGTGTGGTTGTTTTTTGGCTAAAGCCTACATCAGGGTGAAGCTGTCACACCAAGTGCATTTAACCAGCAATAGTCTGTTCATTTTTTGGCCATATCCCAGTCTAATTCTGTCACTAAATCCATACCGGTCACCCAGCGCCTAAATACTAGGCCTCAAATTTATATCCAGCTAAATCTGTCCCTAGTGCTGTAGCTGGGCGAGTTATTTAGTGTCCGTTCAAGCACATTTCTTGTTCTGGGTTGAAATACAATTCCCAATTTAGCAATTTCATAATTTAGTGGTTCCTGCTATATCAGAGCTCTTTGAAATCTATCCCAAAAAGGGTATATAATATTGAAGGTGCACATAGGGTCATTCAGAGTAACTTCACACACACCCGCTACTGTGTATTTCCAAGTCTAATTCTGTCACTAAATCCATACCGGTGACCCAGCGCCTAAATACTAGGCCTCAAATTTAATTCCCTCTAAATCTCTCGTTACCCACCGCTGTACTGTTGTTGCTGGGCAAGATATTTAGTGTCCGTCAAAGCACATTTTTTGTTCTGGGTTGAAGTACAATTCCCAATTTAGCAATTTCATAATTTAGTGGTTTCTGCTATATCAGAGCTATTTGAAATCTATCCCAAAAAGGGTATATAATATTGAAGGTGCACATAGGGTCATTCAGAATAACTTCACACACACCCGCTACTGTGTATTTCCAAGTCTAATTCTGTCACTAAACCCATACCTGTCACCCAGCGCCTAAATACTAGGCCTCAAATTTAAATCCCTCTAAATCTCTCGTTACCGTTGTCCTGTTGTAGCTGGGAAAGTTATTTAGTGCCCGTCAAAGCACATTTTTTGTTCTGGGTTGAAGTACAATTCCCAATTTAGCAATTTCATAATTTAGTGGTTCCTGCTATATCAGAGCTATTTGAAATCTATCCCAAAAAGGGTATATAATATTGAAGGTGCACATAGGGTCATTCAGAATAACTTCACACACACCCGCTACTGTGTATTTCCAAGTCTAATTCTGTCACTAAATCCATACCGGTGACCCAGCGCCTAAATACTAGGCCTCAAATTTAATTCCCTCTAAATCTCTCGTTACCCACCGCTGTACTGTTGTTGCTGGGCAAGATATTTAGTGTCCGTCAAAGCACATTTTTTGTTCTGGGTTGAAGTACAATTCCCAATTTAGCAATTTCATAATTTAGTGGTTTCTGCTATATCAGAGCTATTTGAAATCTATCCCTAAAAGGGTATATAATATTGAAGGTGCACATAGGGTCATTCAGAATAACTTCACACACACCCGCTACTGTGTATTTCCAAGTCTAATTCTGTCACTAAACCCATACCTGTCACCCAGCGCCTAAATACTAGGCCTCAAATTTATATCCAGCTAAATCTGTCCCTAGTGCTGTAGCTGGGCGAGTTATTTAGTGTCCGTTCAAGCACATTTCTTGTTCTGGGTTGAAATACAATTCCCAATTTAGCAATTTCATAATTTAGTGGTTCCTGCTATATCAGAGCTCTTTGAAATCTATCCCAAAAAGGGTATATAATATTGAAGGTGCACATAGGGTCATTCAGAGTAACTTCACACACACCCGCTACTGTGTATTTCCAAGTCTAATTCTGTCACTAAATCCATACCGGTGACCCAGCGCCTAAATACTAGGCCTCAAATTTAATTCCCTCTAAATCTCTCGTTACCCACCGCTGTACTGTTGTTGCTGGGCAAGATATTTAGTGTCCGTCAAAGCACATTTTTTGTTCTGGGTTGAAGTACAATTCCCAATTTAGCAATTTCATAATTTAGTGGTTTCTGCTATATCAGAGCTATTTGAAATCTATCCCAAAAAGGGTATATAATATTGAAGGTGCACATAGGGTCATTCAGAATAACTTCACACACACCCGCTACTGTGTATTTCCAAGTCTAATTCTGTCACTAAACCCATACCTGTCACCCAGCGCCTAAATACTAGGCCTCAAATTTAAATCCCTCTAAATCTCTCGTTACCGTTGTCCTGTTGTAGCTGGGAAAGTTATTTAGTGCCCGTCAAAGCACATTTTTTGTTCTGGGTTGAAGTACAATTCCCAATTTAGCAATTTCATAATTTAGTGGTTCCTGCTATATCAGAGCTATTTGAAATCTATCCCAAAAAGGGTATATAATATTGAAGGTGCACATTGGGTCATTCAGAATAACTTCACACACACGCTTCTGTGCATTTCCAAGTCTAATTCTGTCACTAAATCCATACCGGTGACCCAGCGCCTAAATACTAGGCCTCAAATTTAATTCCCTCTAAATCTCTCGTTACCCACCGCTGTACTGTTGTTGCTGGGCAAGATATTTAGTGTCCGTCAAAGCACATTTTTTGTTCTGGGTTGAAGTACAATTCCCAATTTAGCAATTTCATAATTTAGTGGTTTCTGCTATATCAGAGCTATTTGAAATCTATCCCTAAAAGGGTATATAATATTGAAGGTGCACATAGGGTCATTCAGAATAACTTCACACACACCCGCTACTGTGTATTTCCAAGTCTAATTCTGTCACTAAACCCATACCTGTCACCCAGCGCCTAAATACTAGGCCTCAAATTTAAATCCCTCTAAATCTCTCGTTACCGTTGTCCTGTTGTAGCTGGGAAAGTTATTTAGTGCCCGTCAAAGCACATTTTTTGTTCTGGGTTGAAGTACAATTCCCAATTTAGCAATTTCATAATTTAGTGGTTCCTGCTATATCAGAGCTATTTGAAATCTATCCCAAAAGGGTATATAATATTGAAGGTGCACATTGGGTCATTCAGAATAACTTCACACACACGCTTCTGTGCATTTCCAAGTCTAATTCTGTCACTAAATCCATACCGGTGACCCAGCGCCTAAATACTAGGCCTTAAATTTAATTCCCTCTAAATCTCTCGTTACCCACCGCTGTACTGTTGTTGCTGGGCAAGATATTTAGTGTCCGTCAAAGCACATTTTTTGTTCTGGGTTGAAGTACAATTCCCAATTTAGCAATTTCATAATTTAGTGGTTTCTGCTATATCAGAGCTATTTGAAATCTATCCCTAAAAGGGTATATAATATTGAAGGTGCACATAGGGTCATTCAGAATAACTTCACACACACCCGCTACTGTGTATTTCCAAGTCTAATTCTGTCACTAAATCCATACCGGTGACCCAGCGCCTAAATACTAGGCCTCAAATTTAATTCCCTCTAAATCTCTCGTTACCCACCGTTGTACTGTTGTTGCTGGGCAAGATATTTAGTGTCCGTCAAAGCACATTTTTTGTTCTGGGTTGAAGTACAATTCCCAATTTAGCAATTTCATAATTTAGTGGTTTCTGCTATATCAGAGCTATTTGAAATCTATCCCTAAAAGGGTATATAATATTCAAGGTGCACATTGGGTCATTCAGAATAACTTCACACACACACGCTTCTGTGCATTTCCAAGTCTAATTCTGTCACTAAATCCATACCGGTCACCCAGCGCCTAAATACTAGGCCTCAAATTTATATCCCGCTGAATTTGAATACAATACATTGGGCCAAATAATATATTTGTTGTTGTGGTGAACCATAACAATGAGAAAAACATCTAGTAAGGGACGCGGACGTGGACATGGTCGTGGTGGTGTTAGTGGACCCTCTGGTGCTGGGAGAGGACGTGGCCGTTCTGCCACATCCACACGTCCTAGTGTACCAACTACCTCAGGTCCCAGTAGCCGCCAGAATTTACAGCGATATATGGTGGGGCCCAATGCCGTTCTAAGGATGGTAAGGCCTGAGCAGGTACAGGCATTAGTCAATTGGGTGGCCGACAGTGGATCCAGCACGTTCACATTATCTCCCACCCAGTCTTCTGCAGAAAGCGCACAGATGGCGCCTGAAAACCAACCCCATCAGTCTGTCACATCACCCCCATGCATACCAGGGAAACTGTCTCAGCCTCAAGTTATGCAGCAGTCTCTTATGCTGTTTGAAGACTCCGCTGGCAGGGTTTCCCAAGGGCATCCACCTAGCCCTTCCCCAGCGGTGAAAGACATAGAATGCACTGACGCACAACCACTTATGTTTCCTGATGATGAGGACATGGGAATACCACCTCAGCATGTCTCTGATGATGACGAAACACAGGTGCCAACTGCTGCGTCTTTCTGCAGTGTGCAGACTGAACAGGAGGTCAGGGATCAAGACTGGGTGGAAGACGATGCAGGGGACGATGAGGTCCTAGACCCCACATGGAATGAAGGTCGTGCCACTGACTTTCACAGTTCGGAGGAAGAGGCAGTGGTGAGACCGAGCCAACAGCGTAGCAAAAGAGGGAGCAGTGGGCAAAAGCAGAACACCCGCCGCCAAGAGACTCCGCCTGCTACTGACCGCCGCCATCTGGGACCGAGCACCCCAAAGGCAGCTTCAAGGAGTTCCCTGGCATGGCACTTCTTCAAACAATGTGCTGACGACAAGACCCGAGTGGTTTGCACGCTGTGCCATCAGAGCCTGAAGCGAGGCATTAACGTTCTGAACCTGAGCACAACCTGCATGACCAGGCACCTGCATGCAAAGCATGAACTGCAGTGGAGTAAACACCTTAAAACCAAGGAAGTCACTCAGGCTCCCCCTGCTACCTCTTCTGCTGCTGCCGCCTCGGCCTATTCTGCTGCTGCCGCCTCGGCCTCTTCCTCCGCCTCTGGAGGAACGTTGGCACCTGCCGCCCAGCAAACAGGGGATGTACCACCAACACCACCACCACCACCACCTCCGTCACCAAGCGTCTCAACCATGTCACACGCCAGCGTTCAGCTCTCCATCTCACAAACATTTGATAGAAAGCGTAAATTCCCACCTAGCCACCCTCGATCCCTGGCCCTGAATGCCAGCATTTCTAAACTACTGGCCTATGAAATGCTGTCATTTAGGCTGGTGGACACAGACAGCTTCAAACAGCTCATGTCGCTTGCTGTCCCACAGTATGTTGTTCCCAGCCGGCACTACTTCTCCAAGAGAGCCGTGCCTTCCCTGCACAACCAAGTATCCCATAAAATCAAGTGTGCACTGCGCAACGCCATCTGTAGCAAGGTCCACCTAACCACAGATACGTGGACCAGTAAGCACGGCCAGGGACGCTATATCTCCCTAACTGCACACTGGGTAAATGTAGTGGCAGCTGGGCCCCAGGCGGAGAGCTGTTTGGCGCACGTCCTTCCGCCGCCAAGGATCGCAGGGCAACATTCTTTGCCTCCTGTTGCCACCTCCTCCTTCTCGGCTTCCTCCTCCTCTTCTTCCACCTGCTCATCCAGTCAGCCACACACCTTCACCACCAACTTCAGCACAGCCCGGGGTAAACGTCAGCAGGCCATTCTGAAACTCATATGTTTGGGGGACAGGCCCCACACCGCACAGGAGTTGTGGCGGGGTATAGAACAACAGACCGACGAGTGGTTGCTGCCGGTGAGCCTCAAGCCCGGCCTGGTGGTTTGTGATAATGGGCGAAATCTCGTTGCAGCTCTGGGACTAGCCAATTTGACGCACATCCCTTGCTTGGCGCATGTGCTGAATTTGGTGGTGCAGAAGTTCATTCACAACTACCCCGACATGTCAGAGCTGCTGCATAAAGTGCGGGCCGTCTGTTCGCGCTTCCGGCGTTCACATCCTGCTGCTGCTCGCCTGTCTGCGCTACAGCGTAACTTCGGCCTTCCCGCTCACCGCCTCATATGCGACGTGCCCACCAGGTGGAACTCCACCTTGCACATGCTGGACAGACTGTGCGAGCAGCAGCAGGCCATAGTGGAGTTTCAGCTGCAGCACGCACGGGTCAGTCGCACTACAGAACAGCACCACTTCACCACCAATGACTGGGCCTCCATGCGAGACCTGTGTGCCCTGTTGCGCTGTTTCGAGTACTCCACCAACATGGCCAGTGGCGATGACACCGTTATCAGCGTTACAATACCACTTCTATGTCTCCTTGAGAAAACACTTAGGGCGATGATGGAAGAGGAGGTGGCCCAGGAGGAGGAGGAGGAGGAGGAGGAAGAGGGGTCATTTTTAGCACTTTCAGGCCAGTCTCTTCGAAGTGACTCAGAGGGAGGTTTTTGGCAACAGCAGAGGCCAGGTACAAATGTGGCCAGCCAGGGCCCACTACTGGAGGACGAGGAGGACGAGGATGAGGAGGAGGTGGAGGAGGATGAGGATGAAGCATGGTCACAGCGGGGTGGCACCCAACGCAGCTCGGGTCCATCACTGGTGCGTGGCTGGGGGGAAAGGCAGGACGATGACGATACGCCTCCCACAGAGGACAGCTTGTCCTTATCCCTGGGCAGCCTGGCACACATGAGCGACTACATGCTGCAGTGCCTGCGCAACGACAGCAGAGTTGCCCACATTTTAACCTGTGCGGACTACTGGGTTGCCACCCTGCTGGATCCACGCTACAAAGACAATGTGCCCACCTTACTTCCTGCACTGGAGCGTGATAGGAAGATGCGCGAGTACAAGCGCACGTTGGTAGACACGCTACTGAGAGCATTCCCAAATGTCACAGGGGAACAAGTGGAAGCCCAAGGCCAAGGCAGAGGAGGAGCAAGAGGTCGCCAAGGCAGCTGTGTCACGGCCAGCTCCTCTGAGGGCAGGGTTAGCATGGCAGAGATGTGGAAAACTTTTGTCAACACGCCACAGCTAACTGCACCACCACCTGATACGCAACGTGTTAGCAGGAGGCAACATTTCACTAACATGGTGGAACAGTACGTGTGCACACCCCTCCACGTACTGACTGATGGTTCGGCCCCATTCAACTTCTGGGTCTCTAAATTGTCCACGTGGCCAGAGCTAGCCTTTTATGCCTTGGAGGTGCTGGCCTGCCCGGCAGCCAGCGTTTTGTCTGAACGTGTATTCAGCACGGCAGGGGGCGTCATTACAGACAAACGCAGCCGCCTGTCTACAGCCAATGTGGACAAGCTGACGTTCATAAAAATGAACCAGGCATGGATCCCACAGGACCTGTCCGTCCCTTGTCCAGATTAGACATTAACTACCTCCCCATAACCATATATTATTGGACTCCAGGGCACTTCCTCATTCAATCCTATTTTTATTTTCATTTTACCATTATATTGCGAGGCTACCCAAAGTTGAATGAACCTCTCCTCTGCCTGTGTGCTAGGCCTAAATATATGCCAATGGACTGTTGCAGTGGTGGGTGACGTGAAGCCTCATTCTCTGCTATGACATGCAGACTGATTCTCTGCTGACATGAAGCCAGATCCTCTGTTACGGGAGCTCTCTCCTCTGCCTGGGTGCTGGGCCTAAATTTATGACAATTGACTGTTGCAGTGGTGGGTGACGTGAAGCCTGATTCTCTGCTATGATATGAAGACTGATTCTCTGCTGACATGAAGCCAGATTGTCTGTTACGGGACCTTTCTCCTCTGCCTGGGTTCTGGGCCTAAATTTATGAAAATTGACTGTTGCAGTGGTGGGTGACGTGAAGCCTGATTCTCTGCTATGATATGAAGACTGATTCTCTGCTGACATGAAGCCAGATTGTCTGTTACGGGACCTTTCTCCTCTGCCTGGGTTCTGGGCCTAAATTTATGACAATGGACTGTTGCAGTGGTGGCTGACGTGAAGCCTGATTCTCTGCTATGACATGCAGACTGATTCTCTGCTGTCATGAAGCCAGATTGTCTGTTACGGGACCTCTCTGCTCTGCCTGTGTGCTAGGCCTAAATATATGCCAATGGACTGTTGCAGTGGTGGCTGACGTGAAGCCTCATTCTCTGCTATGACATGCAGACTAATTCTCTGCTGACATGAAGCCAGATTGTCTGTTACGGGACCTCTCTCCTCTGCCTGGGTGCTGGGCCTAAATTTATGACAATGGACTGTTGCAGTGGTGGCTGACGTGAAGCCTGATTCTCTGCTATGACATGCAGACTAATTCTCTGCTGACATGAAGCCAGATTGTCTGTTACGGGACCTCTCTCCTCTGCCTGGGTGCTGGGCCTAAATATATGCCAATGGACTGTTGCAGTGGTGGCTGACGTGAAGCCTCATTCTCTGCTATGACATGCAGACTAATTCTCTGCTGTCATGAAGCCAGATTGTCTGTTACGGGACCTCTCTGCTCTGCCTGTGTGCTAGGCCTAAATATATGCCAATGGACTGTTGCAGTGGTGGGTGACGTGAAGCCTCATTCTCTGCTATGACATGCAGACTGATTCTCTGCTGACATGAAGCCAGATTGTCTGTTACGGGACCTCTCTGCTCTGCCTGTGTGCTAGGCCTAAATATATGCCAATGGACTGTTGCAGTGGTGGGTGACGTGAAGCCTCATTCTCTGCTATGACATGCAGACTGATTCTCTGCTGACATGAAGCCAGATTGTCTGTTACGGGACCTCTCTGCTCTGCCTGTGTGCTAGGCCTAAATATATGCCAATGGACTGTTGCAGTGGTGGCTGACGTGAAGCCTCATTCTCTGCTATGACATGCAGACTAATTCTCTGCTGACATGAAGACAGATTCTCTGTTACGGGACCTCTCTCCTCTGCCTGGGTGCCGGGGCCTAAATATCTGAGAATGGACTGTTCCAGTGGTGGGTGACGGGAAGCCAGATTCTCTGCTATGGAACCTCTCTCCAATTGATTTTGGTTAATTTTTATTTATTTAATTTTTATTTTAATTCATTTCCCTATCCACATTTGTTTGCAGGGGATTTACCTACATGTTGCTGCCTTTTGCAGCCCTCTAGCTCTTTCCTGGGCTGTTTTACAGCCTTTTTAGTGCCGAAAAGTTCGGGTCCCCATTGACTTCAATGGGGTTCGGGTTCGGGACGAAGTTCGGATCGGGTTCGGATCCCGAACCCGAACATTTCCGGGATGTTCGGCCGAACTTCTCGAACCCGAACATCCAGGTGTTCGCTCAACTCTAGTCCAGACTTTACATTGAAAGTCAATGGGGACGGATCCGTTTGAAAATTGCACCATATTGTGTCACTGTGGCAAAACCAACCTCACCACTGGGTTTTGGAGTGGCCTGTTTACCAGCCTCTTGCCTCAGGATTATGACCCTTTAAGATGCTTTTACTAACTTTTAAACCCCTGAACCTATTCAAGTGAATTTTGGATAGGTTTATCCCCAGGTTATACTGGTTAAATTGATATAAGTTATATGTATGTGCATTTAGGAGAGGTTCACCCACTGGAGCCTGGAGCCTTGTCGTAGGTCCTGGGTGGGTAGGAGACGGCGAGACCTCCACCAAGCTTCGGCGGTTTGTGGGGTCTGCAGCGCTGACGGTGTCAAGTGGAGTGCTTGGGGTCCTCTGGAAGCACTAGGAGCATCTATCGACGGAGGTACCCGGTCGGGGTGCTAGGAGATCCTCTTACAGTCACCTTCAAACGGATCCGTCCCCATTGATTTATTATTTATATGTAGATTGAGTGTTGCTAAATATTCGTGTATGCAAATATATATATATTTTTTTTTTCCGTTCACATAGCTATATGAGGCCTTTTTTTTGCGGGACAAGATGCATTTTTTAATGCCACCATTTAATTTACCATGCTTTGTATTAGAAAAAAATGTTTTATATGTAAAATTGGGAAAGGGTGGTGATGCAAACTTTTAATATAATGGTGTTTATTTAAACTTTATTTAACTTTTTTTTTTTACAGCAATTAGCCCCCATATGGGTCTCGTACATGGGATCTTTTGATCCCGTCTCCTATTCACGATAATAGAGATCTATTACAGTGAATAGGATTCTTACACACTCCATTCTGCTCTGTGCCTCGTGCATAGCTCAGTATGGAGAAAGCCATGGCCGGCGTGAATAGCTTCAGCAGCGTCCATGCTGCCATAGCAACCGATCAGAGCCCCGCGATTTCACTGCAGGGGCTCCGATTGGAAGGAAGATGGAGGCGCATCACGTCACAGGTGCCGCACTGAGCCTTGATTGCAGTACCCGAGGGGTTGAATGGCAGGGGCAGCGCGATCGCCGCTTCCTGTTAGTGCGGCCGGATGTCGGCTGTATCATATAGCCGGCAGATCGTTCATATGGAGCGGCTCACTGCAGAGGCCCGCTCCATACATCCCCTGTCACGCAATTACATACCTTTGCGTGATAATGTGTGAAGGGGTTAAAAGCGTAACTACTTTTTGATTATTTTTTTTGTGGATATTTCTTGGAATATTTGTATAATAAAAAAATTGTGATGATATGCTTTCATCTTTATCCTTCAGAGCTTTCTGGAGCGGGGATACCCATGGACCAGCAAGAGGGTCGAAAAAAAGGCCATTGTGCGGTCTGTCTGGGCCGAATTAAAATTAAAAAGTGGCATATGGCATGACCACAAGGCCATACGAAAAAAGTACTGCGACCTGAAGCGCCTACACAAAGAAAAGGTCGATGAGTACAGTCGGCGATTATGCCCAGGTACAATGCTTACATGATTTTTGTATTTCTCTCTACAACACTCAGTAATGTATATATTCAGTTATGCTGCTAATCCGTACAGATGTAGTAGGGTTAACACACAACCTCTTAATTCAAATTTCCTAACTTATCAAGTAATCTTGAAACACAAGGTATTTTTAAAATTATAAAGGTCACAAAGATAATCACATCTAGTTAAAACATCATAGTCGACAAATTTACATAAAAATACCCCCTTAAAAATTAAAATTCTAATAAAACCATTCACTGATATATGAGGAGGTCTGCTGCATATAGTGAGGGCTATCCTTTGATATTGAATAAGAGTCCCAATGTTCCACTTAGATGGCCAAAGTGAATCTATAGCAGTGTTCCTTTAAGACAAGATGGTATGCATCCGGGTAGAAATATACAGGTCCTTCTAAAAAAATTAGCATATTTCATCCGACCAATAAAAGAAAAGTGTTTTTAATACAAAAAAAGTCAACCTTCAAATAATTATGTTCAGTTATGCACTCAATACTTGGTCGGGAATCCTTTTGCAGAAATGACTGCTTCAATGCGGCGTGGCATGGAGGCAATCAGCCTGTGGCATTGCTGAGGTGTTATGGAGGCCCAGGATGCTTCGATAGCGGCCTTAAGCTCATCCAGAGTGTTGGGTCTTGCGTCTCTCAACTTTCTCTTCCCAATATCCCACAGATTCTCTATGGGGTTTAGGTCAGGAGAGTTGGCAGGCCAATTGAGCACAGTAATACCATGGTCAGTAAACCGTTTACCAGTGGTTTTGGCACTGTGAGCAGGTGCCAGGTCATGCTGAAAAATGAAATCTTCATCTCCATAAAGCTTTTAAGCAGATGGAAGCATGAAGTGCTCCAAAATATCCTGATAGCTAGCTGCATTGACCCTGCCCTTGATAAAATACAGTGGACCAACACCAGCAGCTGACATGGCACCCCAGACCATCACTGACTGTGGGTACTTGACACTGGACTTCAGGCATTTTGGCATTTCCCTCTCCCCAGTCTTCCTCCAGACTCTGGCACCTTGATTTCGGAATGACATGCAAAATTTGCTTTCATACGAAAAAAGTACTTTGGACCACTGAGCAACAGTCCAGTGCTGCTTCTCTGTAGCCCAGGTCAGGCGCTTCTGCCGCTGTTTCTGGTTCAAAAGTGGCTTGAACTGGGGAATGCGGCACCTGTAGCCCATTTCCTGCACACGCCTGTACACAGTGGCTCTGGATGTTTCTACTCCAGACTCAGTCCACTGCTTCCGCAGGTCCCCCAAGGTCTGGAATCGGTCCTTCTCCACAATCTTCCTCAGGGTCCGGTCACCTCTTCTCGTTGTTCAGCGTTTTCTGCCACACTTTTTCCTCCCCACAGACTTCCCACTGAGGTGCCTTGATACAGCACTCTGGGAACAGCCTATTCGTTCAGAAATTTCTTTCTGTGTCTTACCCTCTTGCTTGAGGGTGTCAATGATGGCCTTCTGGACAGCAGTCAGGTCGGCAGTCTTACCCATGATTGCGGTTTTGAGTAATGAACCAGGCTGGGAGTTTTTAAAAGCCTCAGGAATCTTTTGCAGGTGTTTAGAGTTAATTAGTTGATTAGGTTAATAGCTCGTTTAGAGAACCTTTTCATTATATGCTAATTTTTTTAGATAGGAATTTGGGGTTTTCATGAGCTGTATGCCAAAATCATCAATATTAAAACAATAAAAGGCTTGAACTACACTACGTGCAGAATTATTAGGCAAATGAGTATTTTGACCACATCATCCTCTTTATGCATGTTGTCTTACTCCAAGCTGTATAGGCTCGAAAGCCTACTACCAATTAAGCATATTAGGTGATGTGCATCTCTGTAATGAGAAGGGGTGTGGTCTAATGACATCAACACCCTATATCAGGTGTGCATAATTATTAGGCAACTTCCTTTCCTTTGGCAAAATGGGTCAAAAGAAGGACTTGACAGGCTCAGAAAAGTCAAAAATAGTGAGATATCTTGCAGAGGGATGCAGCACTCTTAAAATTGCAAAGCTTCTGAAGCGTGATCATCGAACAATCAAGCGTTTCATTCAAAATAGTCAACAGGGTCGCAAGAAGCGTGTGGAAAAACCAAGGCGCAAAATAACTGCCCATGAACTGAGAAAAGTCAAGCGTGCAGCTGCCAAGATGCCACTTGCCACCAGTTTGGCCATATTTCAGAGCTGCAACATCACTGGAGTGCCCAAAAGCACAAGGTGTGCAATACTCAGAGACATGGCCAAGGTAAGAAAGGCTGAAAGACGACCACCACTGAACAAGACACACAAGCTGAAACGTCAAGACTGGGCCAAGAAATATCTCAAGACTGATTTTTCTAAGGTTTTATGGACTGATGAAATGAGAGTGAGTCTTGATGGGCCAGATGGCTGGATTGGTAAAGGGCAGAGAGCTCCAGTCCGACTCAGACGCCAGCAAGGTGGAGGTGGAGTACTGGTTTGGGCTGGTATCATCAAAGATGAGCTTGTGGGGCCTTTATGGGTTAAGAATGGAGTCAAGCTCAACTCCCAGTCCTACTGCCAGTTTCTGGAAGACACCTTCTTCAAGCAGTGGTACAGGAAGAAGTCTGCAAGGTAAGAAAAACATGATTTTCATGCAGGACAACACTCCATCACACGCGTCCAAGTACTCCACAACATGGCTGGCAAGAAAGGGTATAAAAGAAGAAAATCTAATGACATGGCCTCCTTGTTCACCTGATCTGAACCCCATTGAGAACCTGTGGTCCATCATCAAATGTGAGATTTACAAGGAGGGAAAACAGTACACCTCTCTGAACAGTGTCTGGGAGGCTGTGGTTGCTGCTGCACGCAATGTGGATGGTGAACAGATCAAAACACTGACAGAATCCATGGATGGCAGGCTTTTGAGTGTCCTTGCAAAGAAAGGTGGCTATATTGGTCACTGATTTGTTTTTGTTTTGTTTTTGAATGTCAGAAATGTATATTTGTGAATGTTGAGATGTTATATTGGTTTCACTGGTAAAAATAAATAATTGAAATGGGTATATATTTGTTTTTTGTTAAGTTGCCTAATAATTATGCACAGTAATAGTCACCTGCACACACAGATATCCCCCTAAAATAGCTAAAACTAAAAACAAACTAAAAACTACTTCCAAAAATATTCAGCTTTGATATTAATTAGTTTTTTGGGTTCATTGAGAACATGGTTGTTGTTCAATAATAAAATTAATCCTCAAAAATACAACTTGCCTAATAATTCTGCACTCCCTGTACTTCAGTTGGTGTGTAATGAATCTAAAATATATGAAAGTCTAATGTTTATCAGTACATTACAGAAAATAATGAACTTTATCACAATATGCTAATTTTTTTAGAAGGACCTGTATATAGAAGTTTGGATCCTGGTATCCACAGAATATGAGGCTTCGAATGCCTCTTCCGCAATACTTAGTCTCTGGTGGTGAGTGCTGTAGCGAGATATGTTGCTTACCGGTCTATCCGAATGTCCGGTTCTCTCGTTATTCGGCTCTCTCCACCACGCTGCTGTGATCGCTGCCGGCGTCTCCGCTACTCTGGTCCGTGTCACGTGATTCTTCAGAGATATCGCGGGATTAGCCGGCTCTATTCCAATGCTGACTCTATTGCAATATTCAAATACGATTATGTTCGCAGCAAGAGAGGAGAAAAATGGAGCGCTCCAAATTATCTAGATCGTCTTGGTCATATCCGAATTTGAAGATCGGAACAGGGATCCAACGCCAGACGCGTTTCAGGGACTTCACTCCCCTTCCTGAGGCATTCGAAGCCTCATATTCTGTGGATACCAGGATCCGAACTTCTATATATATTTCTTCCCGGATGCATACCATCTTGTCTTAAAGGAACACTGCTATAGATTTACTTTGGCCATCTAAGTGGAACATTGGGACTCTTATTCAATATCAAAGGATAGCCCTCACTATATGCAGCAGACCTCCTCATATATCAGTGAATGTTTTTTTTTAGAATTTTAATTTTTAAGGGGGTATTTTTATGTAAATTTTTTGTGTTGACTATGATGTTTTAACTAGATGTGATTATCTTTGTGACCTTTATGTAAATAAATGCTGTCGTTGTGACCCACATAGTGAGTGCCAGTCGTTCACTTACATTTTTCTATTTTACCTTGACTGATTGAGGGATCAGTCTCAGACTAGAGCACCCTAACCACACTGTGAAAGTTGGTGAGCTATCCACAATTATTTTATTAAATATTTTTTAAATATCTTAACACATTTAATTGCATTAAGTTTACATAACACATCTCATAAAGCATATGTGTTACCTCTACTACATCCGTGTTTCATCCCTTTTCAAATTATTACTTAATACCTGGTGTGACATGTACAAAATCTTCCGGTTACATCATACATCTCTACCTCGCTGAGATTGTATATATATTGTTATACACACAGCGCGGTACTGATGTATGATGTCACCAGATGATTTCATACGTTTCACACGTTTATATCTACATAAACTGCAAACATCATTCAGCATTCCGGTCAACGTCCCCGACCATTAGATACATCCCCGACTTAATTTGCATGGGATTCAAGATAAAAAAATAATAATATATAGATACACATATATATATATGTTCCGCAAAAACTATAAAACGCAACCATCGATTTAAACAAAACTTGGTATACACATTCCTTGCTACCTGGAAATAAATCTTGCAGGGTCTCGACTCTCTACGATGTACATGAGATTCCCCAAAAATTACCTGTATTATCCAATACAAGCGTGCCAGCCTTTCACTTAAATCCTAACTGCCAATTGACGGGAGCTGTGGAGTTCACAGTTAATGGGGCGTTCACCGTGAAAGTCATTGTGTATTAGGGCCGTTCACCGTCAAGGGGTCACCGTCAAAGTGACACTTAAAGGGGAGACTTTAATTATAAAGTTACCATGAAAACTAAATCAACAGATCTTCAAAATGCGGCTTAGCAGACAGTATAACGCTGGCAGCCACAAAAAATTATATACCCAACATAACACCATCCAATAACCCCTCATCTAATTTCCGAACTGTTGTTTGCTTTACCTAAGCATCCAATACCCAGTCACAATACCCTATAGGGCGCCTTCCTAACAAATCCCATGTTACCTCATCCTACCTTGTAACTTAGACTAGTTTTTGTTTTGTTTTTTTAAAAAAAGGTAAATCCACTATTGGTATGATTCATAATTAGGGATGAGCGAACTCGAACTGTATAGTTCGGGTTCGTACCGAATTTTCGTAAAAGTCCGGGTTCGGGTTCGGTGTTCGTCGCTTTCTTGGCGCTTTTGTGACGCTTTCTTGGCGCTTTTTGAAAGGCTGCAAAGCAGCCAATCAACAAGCGTCATACTACTTATCCCAAGAGGCCGTCACAGCCATGCCTACTATTGGCATGGCTGTGATTGGCCAGAGCACCATGTGACCCAGCCTCTATTTAAGCTGGAGTCACATAGCGCCGCCCGTCACTCTGCTCTGATTAGCGTAGGGAGAGGTTGCGGCTGCGACAGTAGGGCGAGATTAGGCTGATTAACTCCTCCAAAGCACTTGATTAATTGATCGATCTGCAGCTGTGGATCATTGAGCTGCTGATACTCAATTGCTCACTGTTTTTAGGCTGCCCAGACCGTTTGTCAGTCACTTTTTTCTGGGGTGATCGGCGGCCATTTTGTGTCTTGTGCGGTGCTGCGACCAAGTGCATCCAAGCTGCGACCAAGTGCATTTAACCCTCAATGGTGTGGTTGTTTTTTGGCTAAAGCCTACATCAGGGTGAAGCTGTCACACCAAGTGCATTTAACCAGCAATAGTCTGTTTATTTTTTGGCCATATACTACATCAGGGGCAAGCTGCGCCTGTCACCAAGTGCATTTAACCCTCAATGGTGTGGTTGTTTTTTGGCTAAAGCCTACATCAGGGTGAAGCTGTCACACCAAGTGCATTTAACCAGCAATAGTCTGTTTATTTTTTGGCCATATACTACATCAGGGGCAAGCTGCGCC
This sequence comes from Bufo gargarizans, assembly GCF_014858855.1. Taxonomy (NCBI): domain Eukaryota; kingdom Metazoa; phylum Chordata; class Amphibia; order Anura; family Bufonidae; genus Bufo; species Bufo gargarizans. The sequence goes on along the minus strand of NC_058081.1, from coordinate 225,317,106 downwards.
CGTCACCAAGTGCATTTAACCCTCAGTAGTGTGGTTGGTCAAGCTATCACACCAAGTGCATTTAACCAGCAATAGTCTGTTCATTTTTTGGCCATATACTAAATCTGGGGCAAGCTGCGCCTGTCACCAAGTGCATTTAACCCTCAGTAGTGTGGTTGGTCAAGCTATCACACCAAGTGCATTTAACCAGCAATAGTCTGTTCATTTTTTGGCCATATACTACATCAGGGGCAAGCTGCGCCTGTCACCAAGTGCATTTAACCAGCAATAGTCTGTTCATTTTTTGGCCATATACTACATCAGGGGCAAGCTGCGCCTGTCACCAAGTGCATTTAACCAGCAATAGTCTGTTCATTTTTTGGCCATATACTACATCAGGGGCAAGCTGCGCCTGTCACCAAGTGCATTTAACCAGCAATAGTCTGTTCATTTTTTGACCATATACTACATCAGGGGCAAGCTGCGCCTGTCACCAAGTGCATTTAACCAGCAATAGTCTGTTCATTTTTTGGCCATATACTACATCAGGGGCAAGCTGCGCCTGTCACCAAGTGCATTTAACCAGCAATAGTCTGTTCATTTTTTGGCCATATACTACATCAGGGGCAAGCTGCGCCCGTCACCAAGTGCATTTAACCAGCAATAGTCTGTTCATTTTTTGGCCATATACTACATCAGGGGCAAGCTGCGCCTGTCACCAAGTGCATTTAACCAGCAATAGTCTGTTCATTTTTTGGCCATATACTACATCAGGGGCAAGCTGCGCCCGTCACCAAGTGCATTTAACCAGCAATAGTCTGTTCATTTTTTGGCCATATACTACATCAGGGGCAAGCTGCGCCCGTCACCAAGTGCATTTAAACCTCAGTAGTGTGGTTGGTCAAGCTGTGACACCAAGTGCATTTAACCAGCAATAGTCTGTTCATTTTTTGGCAATATACTACATCAGGGGCAAGCTGCGCCTGTCACCAAGTGCATTTAACCCTCAGTAGTGTGGTTGGTCAAGCTATCACACCAAGTGCATTTAACCAGCAATAGTCTGTTCATTTTTTGGCCATATACTACATCAGGGGCAAGCTGCGCCTGTCACCAAGTGCATTTAACCAGCAATAGTCTGTTCATTTTTTGGCCATATACTACATCAGGGGCAAGCTGCGCCTGTCACCAAGTGCATTTAACCAGCAATAGTCTGTTCATTTTTTGACCATATACTACATCAGGGGCAAGCTGCGCCTGTCACCAAGTGCATTTAACCAGCAATAGTCTGTTCATTTTTTGGCCATATACTACATCAGGGGCAAGCTGCGCCTGTCACCAAGTGCATTTAACCAGCAATAGTCTGTTCATTTTTTGGCCATATACTACATCAGGGGCAAGCTGCGCCCGTCACCAAGTGCATTTAACCAGCAATAGTCTGTTCATATTTTGGCCATATACTACATCAGGGGCAAGCTGCGCCTGTCACCAAGTGCATTTAACCAGCAATAGTCTGTTCATTTTTTGGCCATATACTACATCAGGGGCAAGCTGCGCCCGTCACCAAGTGCATTTAACCAGCAATAGTCTGTTCATTTTTTGGCCATATACTACATCAGGGGCAAGCTGCGCCCGTCACCAAGTGCATTTAAACCTCAGTAGTGTGGTTGGTCAAGCTGTGACACCAAGTGCATTTAACCAGCAATAGTCTGTTCATTTTTTGGCAATATACTACATCAGGGGCAAGCTGCGCCCGTCACCAAGTGCATTTAACCCTCAGTAGTGTGGTTGGTCAAGCTGTCACACCAAGTGCATTTAACCAGCAATAGTCTGTTCATTTTTTGGCCATATACTACATCAGGGGCAAGCTGCGCCTGTCACCAAGTGCATTTAACCCTCAATGGTGTGGTTGTTTTTTGGCTAAAGCCTACATCAGGGTGAAGCTGTCACACCAAGTGCATTTAACCAGCAATAGTCTGTTCATTTTTTGGCCATATACTAAATCAGGGGCAAGCTGCGCCCGTCACCAAGTGCATTTAACCAGCAATAGTCTGTTCATTTTTTGGCCATATACTACATCAGGGGCAAGCTGCGCCTGTCACCAAGTGCATTTAACACTCAATGGTGTAGTTGTTTTTTTGGCTAAAGCCTACATCAGGGTGAAGCTGTCACACCAAGTGCATTTAACCAGCAATTGTCTGTTCATTTTTTGGCCATATATATACTACATCAGGGGCAAGCTGCGCCCGTCACCAAGTGTATTTAACCCTCAGTAGTGTGGTTGGTCAAGCTGTCACACCAAGTGCATTTAACCAGCAATAGTGTGGTTATTTTTTGGCCATATCCCAGTCTAATTCTGTCACTAAATCCATACCGGTCACCCAGCGCCTAAATACTAGGCCTCAAATTTATATCCCGCTAAATCTGTCGTTACCGCTGTACTGTTGTGGCTGGGCAAGTTATTTAGTGTCCGTCAAAGCACATTTTTTGTTCAGGGTTGAAATACAATTCCCAATTTAGCAATTTCATAATTTAGTGGTTTCTGCTATATCAGAGCTATTTGAAATCTATACCTAAAAGGGTATATAATATTCAAGGTGCACATAGGGTCATTCAGAATAACTTCACACACACGCTACTGTGCATTTCCAAGTCTAATTCTGTTAGTAAATCCATACCGGTCACCCAGCGCCTAAATACTAGGCCTCAAATTTATATCCCGCTAAATCTCTCGTTACCGCTGTCCTGTTGTGGCTGGGAAAGTTATTTAGTTTCCGTCAAAGCACATTTTTTGTTCTGGGTTGAAATACAATTCCCAATTTAGCAATTTCATAATTTAGTGGTTTCTGCTATATCAGAGCTATTTGAAATCTATCCCTAAAAGGGTATATAATATTCAAGGTGCACATAGGGTCATTCAGAATAACTTCACACACACGCTACTGTGCATTTCCAAGTCTAATTCTGTTAGTAAATCCATACCGGTCACCCAGCGCCTAAAAACTAGGCCACAAATTTATATCCCGCTAAATCTCTCGTTACCGCTGTACTGTTGTGGCTGGGAAAGTTATTTAGTGTCCGTCAAAGCACATTTTTTGTTCTGGGTAGAAATACAATTCCCAATTTAGCAATTTCATAATTTAGTGGTTTCTGCTATATCAGAGCTATTTGAAATCTATCCCTAAAAGGGTATATAATATTCAAGGTGCACATAGGGTCATTCAGAATAACTTCACACACACGCTACTGTGCATTTCCAAGTCTAATTCTGTCACTAAATCCATACCGGTCACCCAGCGCCTAAATACTAGGCCTCAAATTTATATCCCGCTAAATCTCTCGTTACCGCTGTCCTGTTGTGGATGGGAAAGTTATTTAGTGTCCGTCAAAGCACATTTTTTGTTCTGGGTTGAAATACAATTCCCAATTTAGCAATTTCATAATTTAGTGGTTTCTTCTATATCAGAGCTATTTGAAATCTATCCCTAAAAGGGTATATAATATTCAAGGTGCACATAGGGTCATTCAGAATAACTTCACACACACGCTACTGTGCATTTCCAAGTCTAATTCTGTTAGTAAATCCATACCTCCATACCGGTCACCCAGCGCCTAAATACTAGGCCTCAAATTTATATCCCGCTAAATCTCTCGTTACCGCTGTACTGTTGTGGCTGGGAAAGTTATTTAGTGTCCGTCAAAGCACATTTTTTGTTCTGGGTTGAAATACAATTCCCAATTTAGCAATTTCATAATTTTGTGGTTTCTGCTATATCAGAGCTATTTGAAATCTATCCCTAAAAGGGTATATAATATTCAAGGTGCACATAGGGTCATTCAGAATAACTTCACACACACGCTACTGGGCATTTCCAAGTCTAATTCTGTCACTAAATCCATACCGGTCACCCAGCGCCTAAATACTAGGCCTCAAATTTATATCCCGCTGAATTTGAATACAATACATTGGGCCAAATAATATTTTTGTTGTTGTGGTGAACCATAACAATGAGGAAAACATCTAGTAAGGGACGCGGACGTGGACATGGTCGTGGTGGTGTTAGTGGACCCTCTGGTGCTGGGAGAGGACGTGGCCGTTCTGCCACATCCACACGTCCTAGTGTACCAACTACCTCAGGTCCCAATAGCCGCCAGAATTTACAGCGATATATGGTGGGGCCCAGTGCCGTTCTAAGGACTGTAAGGCCTGAGCAGGTACAGGCATTAGTCAATTGGGTGGCCGACAGTGGATCCAGCACGTTCACATTATCTCCCACCCAGTCTTCTGCAGAAAGCGCACAGATGGCGCCTGAAAACCAACCCCATCAGTCTGTCACATCACCCCCATGCATACCAGGGAAACTGTCTCAGCCTCAAGTTATGCAGCAGTCTCTTATGCTGTTTGAAGACTCCGCTGGCAGGGTTTCCCAAGGGCATCCACCTAGCCCTTCCCCAGCGGTGAAAGACATAGAATGCACTGACGCACAACCACTTATGTTTCCTGATGATGAGGACATGGGAATACCACCTCAGCATGTCTCTGATGATGACGAAACACAGGTGCCAACTGCTGCGTCTTTCTGCAGTATGCAGACTGAACAGGAGGTCAGGGATCAAGACTGGGTGGAAGACGATGCAGGAAACGATGAGGTCCTAGACCCCACATGGAATGAAGGTCGTGCCACTGACTTTCACAGTTCGGAGGAAGAGGCAGTGGTGAGACCGAGCCAACAGCGTAGCAAAAGAGGGAGCAGTGGGCAAAAGCAGAACACCCGCCGCCAAGAGACTCCGCCTGCTACTGACCGCCGCCATCTGGGACCGAGCACCCCAAAGGCAGCTTCAAGGAGTTCCCTGGCATGGCACTTCTTCAAACAATGTGCTGACGACAAGACCCGAGTGGTTTGCACGCTGTGCCATCAGAGCCTGAAGCGAGGCATTAACGTTCTGAACCTGAGCACAACCTGCATGACCAGGCACCTGCATGCAAAGCATGAACTGCAGTGGAGTAAACACCTTAAAACCAAGGAAGTCACTCAGGCTCCCCCTGCTACCTCTTCTGCTGCTGCCGCCTCGGCCTCTTCCTCCGCCTCTGGAGGAACGTTGGCACCTGCCGCCCAGCAAACAGGGGATGTACCACCAACACCACCACCACCTCCGTCACCAAGCGTCTCAACCATGTCACACGGCAGCGTTCAGCTCTCCATCTCACAAACATTTGAGAGAAAGCGTAAATTCCCACCTAGCCACCCTCGATCCCTGGCCCTGAATGCCAGCATTTCTAAACTACTGGCCTATGAAATGCTGTCATTTAGGCTGGTGGACACAGACAGCTTCAAACAGCTCATGTCGCTTGCTGTCCCACAGTATGTTGTTCCCAGCCGCCACTACTTCTCCAAGAGAGCCGTGCCTTCCCTGCACAACCAAGTATCCGATAAAATCAAGTGTGCACTGCGCAACGCCATCTGTAGCAAGGTCCACCTAACCACAGATACGTGGACCAGTAAGCACGGCCAGGGACGCTATATCTCCCTAACTGCACACTGGGTAAATGTAGTGGCAGCTGGGCCCCAGGAGGAGAGCTGTTTGGCGCACGTCCTTCCGCCGCCAAGGATCGCAGGGCAACATTCTTTGCCTCCTGTTGCCACCTCCTCCTTCTCGGCTTCCTCCTCCTCTTCTTCCACCTGCTCATCCAGTCAGCCACACACCTTCACCACCAACTTCAGCACAGCCCGGGGTAAACGTCAGCAGGCCATTCTGAAACTCATATGTTTGGGGGACAGGCCCCACACCGCACAGGAGTTGTGGCGGGGTATAGAACAACAGACCGACGAGTGGTTGCTGCCGGTGAGCCTCAAGCCCGGCCTGGTGGTGTGTGATAATTGGCGAAATCTCGTTGCAGCTCTGGGACTAGCCAATTTGACGCACATCCCTTGCTTGGCGCATGTGCTGAATTTGGTGGTGCAGAAGTTCATTCACAACTACCCCGACATGTCAGAGCTGCTGCATAAAGTGCGGGCCGTCTGTTCGCGCTTCCGGCGTTCACATCCTGCTGCTGCTCGCCTGTCTGCGCTACAGCGTAACTTCGGCCTTCCCGCTCACCGCCTCATATGCGACGTGCCCACCAGGTGGAACTCCACCTTGCACATGCTGGACAGACTGTGCGAGCAGCAGCAGGCCATAGTGGAGTTTCAGCTGCAGCACGCACGGGTCAGTCGCACTACAGAACAGCACCACTTCACCACCAATGACTGGGCCTCCATGCGAGACCTGTGTGCCCTGTTGCGCTGTTTCGAGTACTCCACCAACATGGCTAGTGGCGATGACGCCGTTATCAGCGTTACAATACCACTTCTATGTCTCCTTGAGAAAACACTTAGGGCGATGATGGAAGAGGAGGTGGCCCAGGAGGAGGAGGAGGAGGAAGAGGGGTCATTTTTAGCACTTTCAGGCCAGTCTCTTCGAAGTGACTCAGAGGGAGGTTTTTGGCAACAGCAGAGGCCAGGTACAAATGTGGCCAGCCAGGGCCCACTACTGGAGGACGAGGAGGACGAGGATGAGGAGGAGGTGGAGGAGGATGAGGATGAAGCATGGTCACAGCGGGGTGGCACCCAACGCAGCTCGGGTCCATCACTGGTGCGTGGCTGGGGGGGAAAGGCAGGACAATGACGATACGCCTCCCACAGAGGACAGCTTGTCCTTACCCCTGGGCAGTCTGGCACACATGAGCGACTACATGCTGCAGTGCCTGCGCAACGACAGCAGAGTTGCCCACATTTTAACCTGTGCGGACTACTGGGTTGCAACCCTGCTGGATCCACGCTACAAAGACAATGTGCCCACCTTACTTCCTGCACTGGAGCGTGATAGGAAGATGCGCGAGTACAAGCGCACGTTGGTAGACGCGCTACTGAGAGCATTCCCAAATGTCACAGGGGAACAAGTGGAAGCCCAAGGCCTAGGCAGAGGAGGAGCAAGAGGTCGCCAAGGCAGCTGTGTCACGGCCAGCTCCTCTGAGGGCAGGGTTAGCATGGCAGAGATGTGGAAAACTTTTGTCAACACGCCACAGCTAACTGCACCACCACCTGATACGCAACGTGTTAGCAGGAGGCAACATTTCACTAACATGGTGGAACAGTACATGTGCACACCCCTCCACGTACTGACTGATGGTTCGGCCCCATTCAACTTCTGGGTCTCTAAATTGTCCACGTGGCCAGAGCTAGCCTTTTATGCCTTGGAGGTGCTGGCCTGCCCGGCGGCCAGCGTTTTGTCTGAACGTGTATTCAGCACGGCAGGGGGCGTCATTACAGACAAACGCAGCCGCCTGTCTACAGCCAATGTGGACAAGCTGACGTTCATAAAAATGAACCAGGCATGGATCCCACAGGATCTGTCCGTCCCTTGTCCAGATTAGACATTAACTACCTCCCCTTAACCATATATTATTGGACTCCAGGGCACTTCCTCATTCAATCCTATTTTTATTTTCATTTTACCATTATATTGCGAGGCTACCCAAAGTTGAATGAACCTCTCCTCTGTCTGGGTGCCGGGGCCTAAATATATGCCAATGGACTGTTCCAATGTTGGGTGACGTGAAGCCTGATTCTCTGCTATGACATGCAGACTGACTCTCTGCTGACATGAAGCCAGATCCTCTGTTACGGGACCTCTCTCCTCTGCCTGGGTGCTGGGCCTAAATATATGCCAATGGACTGTTGCAGTGGTGGCTGACGTGAAGCCTCATTCTCTGCTATGACTTGCAGACTAATTCTCTGCTGACATGAAGCCAGATTGTCTGTTACGGGACCTCTCTCCTCTGCCTGGGTGCTGGGCCTAAATATATGCTAATGGACTGTTGCAGTGGTGGCTGACGTGAAGCCTCATTCTCTGCTATGACATGCAGACTAATTCTCTGCTGACATGAAGCCAGATCCTCTGTTACGGGACCTCTCTCCTCTGCCTGTGTGCTGGGCCTAAATATATGCCAATGGACTGTTGCACTGGTGGCTGACGTGAAGCCTGATTCTCTGCTATGATATGAAGACTGATTCTCTGCTGACATGAAGCCAGATTGTCTGTTACGGGACCTCTCTCCTCTGCCTGGGTGCTGGGCCTAAATATATGCCAATGGACTGTTGCAGTGGTGGCTGACGTGAAGCCTCATTCTCTGCTATGACATGCAGACTAATTCTCTGCTGACATGAAGCCAGATCCTCTGTTACGGGACCTCTCTCCTCTGCCTGTGTGCTGGGCCTAAATATATGCCAATGGACTGTTGCACTGGTGGCTGACGTGAAGCCTGATTCTCTGCTATGATATGAAGACTGATTCTCTGCTGACATGAAGCCAGATTGTCTGTTACGGGACCTCTCTCCTCTGCCTGGGTGCTGGGCCTAAATATATGCCAATGGACTGTTGCAGTGGTGGCTGACGTGAAGCCTGATTCTCTGCTATGACATGCAGACTAATTCTCTGCTGACATGAAGCCAGATTGTCTGTTACGGGACCTCTCTCCTCTGCCTGTGTGCTGGGCCTAAATATATGCCAATGGACTGTTGCAGTGGTGGCTGATGTGAAGCCTCATTCTCTGCAATGACATGCAGACTAATTCTCTGCTGACATGAAGCCAGATCCTCTGTTACGGGACCTCTCTCCTCTGCCTGTGTGCTGGGCCTAAATATATGCCAATGGACTGTTGCACTGGTGGCTGACGTGAAGCCTGATTCTCTGCTATGATATGAAGACTGATTCTCTGCTGACATGAAGCCAGATTGTCTGTTACGGAACCTCTCTCCTCTGCCTGGGTGCTGGGCCTAAATATATGCCAATGGACTGTTGCAGTGGTGGCTGACGTGAAGCCTCATTCTCTGCTATGACATGCAGACTAATTCTCTGCTGACATGAAGCCAGATCCTCTGTTACGGGACCTCTCTCCTCTGCCTGGGTGCTGGGCCTAAATTTATGACAATGGACTGTTGCAGTGGTGGGTGACGTGAAGCCTGATTCTCTGCTATGACATGCAGACTGATTCTCTGCTGACATGAAGCCAGATCCTCTGTTACGGGACCTCTCTCCTCTGCCTGGGTGCTGGGCCTAAATTTATGAAAATGGACTCTTACAGTGGTGGGTGACGTGAAGCCTGATTCTCTGCTATGACATGAAGACTGATTCTCTGCTGACATGAAGCCAGATTGTCTGTTACGGGACCTCTCTCCTCTGCCTGGGTGCTGGGCCTAAATATATGCCAATGGACTGTTACAGTGGTGGCTGACGTGAAGCCTCATTCTCTGCTATGACATGCAGACTAATTCTCTGCTGACATGAAGCCAGATCCTCTGTTACGGGACCTCTCTCCTCTGCCTGGGTGCTGGGCCTAAATTTATGACAATGGACTGTTGCAGTGGTGGGTGACGTGAAGCCTGATTCTCTGCTATGACATGCAGACTGATTCTCTGCTGACATGAAGCCAGATCCTCTGTTACGGGACCTCTCTCCTCTGCCTGGGTGCTGGGCCTAAATTTATGAAAATGGACTCTTACAGTGGTGGGTGACGTGAAGCCTGATTCTCTGCTATGACTTGAAGACTGATTCTCTGCTGACATGAAGCCAGATTGTCTGTTACGGGACCTCTCTCCTCTGCCTGGGTGCTGGGCCTAAATATATGCCAATGGACTGTTGCAGTGGTGGCTGACGTGAAGCCTGATTCTCTGCTATGACATGCAGACTAATTCTCTGCTGACATGAAGCCAGATCCTCTGTTACGGGACCTCTCTCCTCTGCCTGGGTGCTGGGCCTAAATATATGCCAATGGACTGTTGCAGTGGTGGCTGACGTGAAGCCTCATTCTCTGCTATGACATGCAGACTAATTCTCTGCTGACATGAAGCCAGATCCTCTGTTACGGGACCTCTCTCCTCTGCCTGTGTGCTGGGCCTAAATATATGCCAATGGACTGTTGCAGTGGTGGCTGACGTGAAGCCTCATTCTCTGCTATGACATGCAGACTAATTCTCTGCTGACATGAAGCCAGATCGTCTGTTACGGGACCTCTCTCCTCTGCCTGGGTGCTGGGCCTAAATTTATGACAATGGACTGTTGCAGTGGTGGGTGACGTGAAGCCTGATTCTCTGCTATGACATGCAGACTGATTCTCTGCTGACATGAAGCCAGATCCTCTGTTACGGGACCTCTCTCCTCTGCCTGGGTGCCGGGGCCTAAATATTTGAGAATGGACTGTTCCAGTGGTGGGTGACAGGAAGCCAGATTCTCTGCTATGGGACCTCTCTCCAATTGATTTTGGTTAATTTTTATTTATTGAATTTTTATTTTTATTCATTTCCCTATCCACATTTGTTTGCAGGGGATTTACCTACATGTTGCTGCCTTTTGCAGCCCTCTAGCCCTTTCCTGGGCTGTTTTACAGCCGTTTTAGTGCCGAAAAGTTCGGGTCCCCATTGACTTCAATGGGGTTCGGGTTCGGGACGAAGTTCGGATCGGGTTACGATCCCGAACCCGAACATTTCCGGGAAGTTCGGCCGAACTTCTCGAACCCGAACATCCAGGTGTTCGCTCAACTCTATTCATAATCCCATGCAGATTCCACCAGATAGGAATTTCTTGATCTTTACCTTGGTTATGGTTTATGAGTTGTTTGTGTAAATTCTTAACATTGTGTCATTATTACAGGTCAACCCCCTTTCCCTCGATCCGCCACCACAAAAAAAAAAAAAAAAAAAAAGGTGAACGAGAAGCAGGGAGAAAATGTGGAGGCACCCATGGAGGAGGAGAGGGCAAATGTCGAGGCGGCCATAGAGGAGGAGGGGGAAAATGTAGAGGCCACTTCCCCCCAAGATGTTGCTGAGACAGAGGCCACTGAGGAGGAGGCCGGACCTTCCCAGCCACCTGATTCTGCCCCCCAGCTCCAGAAGAGGAGGAAGAGGTGGTTTACATCCCCCACCGGGAGGGTAAATATGTACACACATTACTATAATTTGATATGCATAACATATTCACAAGCATCCCAAGATCCCCACACCACCCTGTATCTCCAGAGCTGTAATGCACATGTGTAATGAATCTGACAAATAGCAGCCCTTAGTTAACATGGCTGCCTGTTTAGCTGAGTTGCATTTGCTCCCAGGTTCACAAATGATTATGCCTGGGGGCAGGGTGTTTGTTGGTCCGTATCCGTAATAGATTGTCCCTCTGCATCAAGTCACGTTTCGCTGAGGCCTACGCTTAATGGTCGGTTGTGAAGTGGTTAAAAGTGGTAACAATGAGGGGACAACAGAAACTAGTGTTATATAAAAATAAAAATAAATGCACTATTTGTCTTATAAGTAACCCTAATTTTAATTATAATTTTTTTTTTTCCAGTTGTGAACATGGCCATAAGAGAGCTGGAGGCCACCAAACAAGAATTTAGAAAAAATGTAGTGGAGCTAAAAAAAAATTCAACAAGGTACACGGTAAGGCTACTTTCACACTAGCGTTCGGGGCTCCGACCATAAGCGGCGCCATGTCTATTACCCTGTTTCCATGTAACTGCGGCTGCTGTGTGTAATGATAATGAATTATTACTTTGGCCCAGACTAAATTGTCCGTACTGTAACCCCATTGGTTACAATAAAACAAAACACAACAAATTTTATAGAACAATAAAGTTTTATAAAACAATCTTAAAAAATATAAATATATTAAATAAATATAAATAAGAATATAAATAACAGAAGCCCCAAAAAACAAATGAAAAAAAAATAAAAATTACGGCAATTTTTTAATTTCTTGGAGCTTTTGGAGCAGTCCATCCATGGCTTTTTTGTTGGCCTCCTCTGCTAGGGTCAGCTCATCCCTCACACTTTTCAGCAGCTGCGCCATCAACTTTTTCATTCGGTCGCACTGCTCCCACTGCACTTTTTTCACCTCTTTAAATAAGTTGTTTATTGCTGTAAAAGTAAAGGAAATATACATTTTAAATCTACTTTAAAAGACAATCATTGTTTGGTGTATAAAGCAGATAAAGCCCTGTCTGACCCAGGAAGAAGTACATCAGCGACTTAAAAAGATTAAAATAGACAAATCGCCAGGACCGGATGGCATACATCTCCGTATCCTAAGGGAATTAAGTAATGTCATAACCAGACCCTTATTTCTGATATTTGCGGACTCTGTACTGACAGGGAATGTCCCACAGGATTGGCGCATGGCAAATGTGGTGCCAATATTCAAAAAGGGTCCAAAAACAGACTCTGGAAATTATAGGCCGGTAAACCGGTCGTGGGTAAACTGTTTGAAGGTTTTCTGAGAGATGCTATCTTAGAGCATCTCAACGGAAATAAGCAAATAACGCCATATCAGCATGGCTTCATGAGGGATCGGTCATGCCAAACTAATTTAATCAGTTTCTATGAGGAAGCAAGTTCTAGACTTGACAGCGGTAAATCAATGGATGTCGTATATCTGGACTTCTCCAAAGATTTTGACACTGTACCGCATAAAAGGTTAGTATATAAAATGAGAATGCTCGGACTGGGAGAAAACGTCTGTAAGTGGGTAAGTAACCTGCTCAGAGATAAAAAAACAGAGTGGTTATCAATGGTACCCACTCAGATTGGGTCACTGTCACTAGTGGGGTACCTCAGGGGTCAGTATTGGGCCCCATTCTCTTCAATATATTTATTAATGATCTTGTAGAAGGCTTGCATAGTAAAGTTTTAATTTTCGCAGATGACACTAAACGGTGTAAAGTAATGAAGAGGACAGTATACTGTATATATACTACAGAGGACCGTATACTGTATATATACTACAGAGGACCGTATACTGTATATATACCACAGAGGACAGTATACTGTATATATAGTACAGAGGACAGTATACTGTAAATATACTACAGAGGACAGTATACTACTACAGAGCGATCTGGATAGATTGGAGGCTTGGGCAGATAAGTGGCAGATGAGGTTTAACACTTCATTATGCACATGGGAAGGAATAATGCAAGTCACCCGTACATACTAAATGGTAAAACACTGGGTAACACTGACATGGAAAAGGACCTAGGAATTTTGGTAAACAGCAAACTAAGCTGCAAAATCCAGTGTCAGGCAGCTGCTGCAAAGGCCAATAAGATTATGGGTTGCATCAAAAGGGGCACAGATGCCCGTGATAAGAACATAGTCCTACCACTTTACAAATCACTAGTCAGACCACACATAGAGTACGGTGTACAGTTCTGGGCTCCTGTGAACAAGGCAGACATAGCAGAGCTGGAGAGGGTTCAGAGGAGGGCAACTAAAGTAATACCTGGAATGGGGGGACTACAGTACCCTGAAAGATTATCAAAATTAGGGTTATTCACTTTAGAAAAAAGATGACTGAGAGGAGATCTAATTACTATGTATAAATATATCAGGGGTCAGTACAGAGATCTCTCCCATCATCTATTTATCCCCAGGACTGTGACGAGGGGACAACCTCTGCGTCTGGAGGAAAGAAGGTTTGTACACAAACATAGAAGAGGATTCTTTACGGTAAGAGCATCACGGTAAGGTGAGACTATGGAACTCTCTGCCTGAGGAGGTGGTGATGGTGAGTACAATAAGGGAATTCAAGAGGGGCCTGAATGTATTTCTGGAGTGTAATAATATTACAGGCTATAGCTACTAGAGAGGGGTCGTTGATCCAGGGAGTTATTCTTATTGCCTGATTGGAGTCGGGAAGGAATTTTTTATTCCCCTAAAGTGAGGAAAATTGGCTTCTACCTCACAGGTTATTTTTTTGCCTTCCTATGGATCAACTTGCAGGATGACAGGCCGAATTGGATGGACAAATGTCTTTTTTCGGCCGTATATACTATGTGACGATGTTAATCCATTATATATTGGTTTAGTTAGGATTAATAATAGTTCTTTAGACTTTAGGGTTATGGACTTAGTAGTTAAGTGAATGCTTTTGATGTAGATTAATTACTTTATAGTGTTCATGTTTTATATTACTGTTGTGTGTTGTACGTTCTTTGTTGACAGTGTCATAGTTTTTACACCATTTTTTAGATAAATATTAATATTGTTTTGTGCACTTTATTTTTTAGTCTAAGAAAATTTTTATATTTTGGATGCTCGTTACATCCAATATTAAACAGTATGCCTCATTCAGATACTTTATGGAAATCAGTACATCAGTAACATCAGCTAGCTGTAAAAAAAAAACTTTACGTGGAATTAATTAGGGTCTGTGTTTTTGGACTGAGTGCCCAGACACATATAGTGGCACAGGTCACTCCCGTACTCCATCAAGCCTTTTTAATAAAGTTTGGATTAAAAATGCTGTTCTTTTCAAGTGTGGACAGGAGATGTGAAAACTGAACCTGCAGAGAAATGAGGATTGTCTCTGACAGACCCTAAAGACTGGTGATATACTAATATAATATTTTTGTTACACTGCTTGGAGTGAACACAAAGTGGGGGACTTTAGGTTATGCAATATCTGAAGTCTGAATAACAATTAGAGGTTGAACTTGAACTTGTTTATAATTGTTTTCTTGAATAAAATCTGCCTGTGGTGAAGACTAAACTGACACCTGTATGTGTGTTGGGACATTTTTTAAATTAAAACATCAACAGAATATGCAAACCGGATTCCAAAAAAGTTGGGACACTATACAAATCGTGAATAAAAACTGAATGCAATGATGTGGAGGTGCCAACTTCTAATATTTTATTCAGAATAGAACATAAATCACGGAACAAAAGTTTAAACTGAGAAAATGTACCATTTTAAGGAAAAAATATGTTGAATCAGAATTTCATGGTGTCAACAAATCCCCAAAAAGTTGGGACAAGGCCATTTTCACCAATGTGTGGCATCTCCCCTTCTTCTTACAACACTCAACAGACGTCTGGGGACCGAGGAGACCAGTTTCTCAAGTTTAGAAATAGGAATGCTCTCCCATTCTTGTCTAATACAGGCCTCTAACTGTTCAATCGTCTTGGGCCTTCTTTTTTGCACCTTCCTCTTTATGATGCGCCAAATGTTCTCTATAGGTGAAAGATCTGGACTGCAGACTGGCCATTTCAGTACCCGGATCCTTCTCCTACGCAGCCATGATGTTGTGATTGATGCAGAATGTGGTCTGGCATTATCTTGTTGAAAAATGCAGGGTCTTCCCTGAAAGAGATGACGTCTGGATGGGAGCATATGTTGTTCTAGAACCTGAATATATTTTTCTGCATTGATGGTGCCTTTCCACACACGCACTCATGCAACCCCATACCATCAGAGATGCAGGCTTCTGAACTGAGCGTTGATAACAACTTGGGTTTTCCTTGTCCTCTTTGGTCCGGATGACATGGCGTCCCAGATTTCCAAAAAGAACTTCGAATCGTGACTCGTCTGACCACAGAACAGTCTTCAATTTTGCCACACTCCATTTTAAATGATCCCTGGCCCAGTGAAAACGCCTGAGCTTGTGGATCTTGCTTAGAAATAGCTTCTTCTTTGCACTGTAGAGTTTCAGCTGGCAACAGCGGATGGCACGGTGGATTGTGTTCACTGACAATGGTTTCTGGAAGAATTCCTGAGCCCATTCTGTGATTTCCTTTACAGTAGCATTCCTGTTTGTGGTGCAGTGTTGTTTAAGGGCCTGGAGATCACGGGCATCCAGTATGGTTTTATGGCCTTGACCCTTACGCACAGAGATTGTTCCAGATTCTCTGAATCTTGGGATGATGTTATGCACAGTTGATGATGATAGATGCAAAGTCTTTGCAATTTTTCGCTGGGTAGCACCTTTCTGATATTGCTCCACTATCTTTCTGCGCAACATTGTGGGAATTGGTGATCCTCTACCCATCTTGGCTTCTGAGAGACACTGCCACTCTGAGAAGCTCTTTTTATACCCAATCATCTTGCCAATTGACCTAATTAGTGTTAATTGGTCTTTCAGCTCTTCGTTATGCTCAAATTTACTTTTTCCAGCCTCTTATTGCTACTTGTCCCAACTTTTTTGGGATTTGTTGACACTGTGAAAATTTGAATCAACGTATTTTTCCTTTAAAATTATACATTTACTCGGATTAAACGTTTGATCTGTCATCTACGTTCTATTACAAATAAAATATTGACATTTGCCATCTCCACATCATTGCATTCAGTTTTTATTCACAATTTGTTTAGTGTCCCAACTTTTTTGGAATCCGGTTTGTATTTACCCTCCTGGCGGGGGGTGGTCACCACCTCGTCGTCTTCCTCCTCCTCATCCTCCTGGACCTGAACTGCCTCAGGTGGGCTATGGGCCTGATGCCCTGATGGTCCTGGCTGCTCCTCTTCCTGCTCATTATCCTCCTCATCCTCCGTCATCTCCTCTTCCACCACCTTCTTCATATTAGAGCGCTTAGCTCTTACTTTAGGAAGAGGCACCCCTGTAATGAACAAATTTTTTAAAAAATAACAAGATAAACAAGCAAAGCAAAAAAAAAAAAAGCTAACGGTACACAAATTAATCTATGGTGGGATCTGGATGGGATAATGATTACCCCTATGTTTGATTTCACATGATTTGGTGTTAGATGTAACTATGAATGAAGTCTTTTAGATGGTTTACAGTTGAGTACGTTAATAGCTAGGATGAGGTAGCAGGGGGTACTGTTGCAGGGTTATTCCAATGAGGTGGACCAAGTCAACTGTTTTGACATTGGATAAGGGTTTACATCATATATCTGTATCTCGCTGTGAGTGTATGTATATATTGTAAATATCAGCTACGTGTCCCAACATTTATCAAATTTGTGCTGGAGAACTTTTAGGCAAAGGAGAAACCCAACTAAATTATTTATTGCAAATTTCCAACGTTCTTATTGTACCTGAATACCAGTATAGTCTGTCTTCCACACAATTATCATTTTGCTGTAACAGCCTGCCTACATTCAATATGCTGACTGTGCTGTTAATAGTGTAGAGGTGCTGGCATCAGTGCAAACTGTCACTTTTTTTTTCCACTGGTATTGACTGTTAGGTTTTAGGGATAGTTTAGGCCCCTTGGTTAGGTAGTTTAGGGATCAGTTAGCGCCCAGCCCACCGCACCGCAGTCACTTATTCGCTGATTAGCGTATCGCTAATCAGCTTTTGTACTTTTATAGTATCTGTAAGTGATCAGAACTGATCACAGTCAGATCTATAATAGTATTAGTGTCATCTTAGCTCACCCTCCACCCAAAACGCAGTGTTTGCCCGATCAGGCCTGATCAGTCGCCCACACGTGCGTTCGCCCACGCCCGCCCCGCCGCAGTGACAAAAATATTATTTTTTTTGATCACTGCACAATCACTTTACACACGCTGCGGCGATAAAAAAAACTGTTTTGATATTTTTTATCAACCGCAGCGGCCTCCGGTACTTCGCTAGCCTCCCATTTGTAAGACAGGCTTGCTTTTTTTCTTGGGTAGTCTCAGGGAATTGTATAATGTGGAGAGAGAATCTGAATCGCACCTCCTCATTCCTATACTAATGACTACTGTACGTATTTTGCAGCATTTCTATTGATAAACATGGCTATACAGCACAAGTATCAAACATTTGCTGTGCCCTAAAAGAGGCATTAGTATACAGTTTGATCAAAGAGCATAGGCCCACTTACCGCGACAAGGTTGCCTCTTGTTAAGTGGGAACCTACTCTATCCATAGCGCAGTGCTGTGCGGCGACCACCGCACCTCCACACCGCACCAGCAGGCAACGGGATCCAACAGCCACAATGCAGCCCCACCGTGAGGCAGAGCCACCTAGGCCTCGGATCCCATCACTCCACCAGCACGCACAGAAGCAGCGGTGGCCACCGTCCAGCGCCGCATGTGAACTGGTGCAAAGGGATCACCTGTTCACGGCTTCTCAGGAACTTCAACTGAGATGGGGTAGGAATTATTAAACCCTTTGCAGACTACTGCTAAATTAAAAGCACCTGTGCCACATGGGGAGGAGTGCTGACTCAGAGGGGGGAAAAAGAAGTTAAAGCATATAAATTGTATAATGTGGAGAGAGAATCTGAATCGCACCTCCTCATTCCTATACTAATGACTACTGTACGTATTTTGCAGCATTTCTATTGATAAACATGGCTATACAGCACAAGTATCAAACATTTGCTGTGCCCTAAAAGAGGCATTAGTATACAGTTTGATCAAAGAGCATAGGCCCACTTACCGCTCAGTTAGCGCCCAGCCCACCGCACCGCAGTCACTTATTCGCTGATTAGCGTATCGCTAATCAGCTTTTGTACTTTTATAGTATCTGTAAGTGATCAGAACTGATCACAGTCAGATCTATAATAGTATTAGTGTCATCTTAGCTCACCCTCCACCCAAAACGCAGTGTTTGCCCGATCAGGCCTGATCAGTCGCCCACACGTGCGTTCGCCCACGCCCGCCCCGCCGCAGTGACAAAAATATTTTTTTTTTGATCACTGCACAATCACTTTACACACGCTGCGGCGATAAAAAAAACTGTTTTGATATTTTCTATCAACCGCAGCGGCCTCCGGTACTTCGCTAGCCTCCCATTTGTAAGACAGGCTTGCTTTTTTTCTTGGGTAGTCTCAGGGAATACCCCTAAATTTAGTTGCCCAAATGTCAAACAGGGGGTATTCTTCTGAAGAGGCCTACAGGCTTCTGACCCAGTCGGATGAGGAATGGGAACCCTCATCTGATGAATCTAGCGGGTCAGAATATGAACCTGTAGAAAGCAGTGGCACTCTGACCCAAAGTTCGGACGAGGAGGCTGAGGTCCCTGATAGCACCAGGCGTACCCGGCCCCGTGTCGCTAGACCACAGGTTGTGCAGGATCCACTTCAAGGGCAGCAGAGTGGGGCTGGCACTGTCGGATTACGTGGTGAGGCATACACCAGCAGCGCAGCCCTCCCTGGACCTAGTACCAGCACTGCCGTAGAACATGGTGAAGTGGCGAGCACCAGAAGGGCAGTTGAAGCTGGTACGGTGCATTAGATACCCCGTCGCAGCCACCGCACAGACGGGCCCTTAGAGCCCCTAGAATCCCAGAGGTGCTGGCAAACCCTGATTGGCAGTCCCCAACTTCAGCCGCACCTGTAGTTCCCCCTTTCACCGCCCAGTCTGGAGTTCGGGTTGAGACAGCTCAGATCGGTTCGGCCCTGGGATTTTTTGAGCTGTTCTTGACTGCGGAGCTCTTGGACTTAGTTGTGGCAGAAACAAATCGGTATGCCACTCAATTTATATCCGCCAACCCGGGAAGCTATTATGCCCAGCCTTTCCGGTGGAAACGAGTCCAAGTTTCCAAAATTAAAATTTTTCTGGGGCTTCTCCTCAACATGGGTCTAACCAAAAAGCATGAATTGCGGTCATATTGGTCCACGAACCCAATTCATCACATGCCCATGTTCTCTGCTGCTATGTCCAGGGCACGATTTGAGGCCATCCTGGGTTTCCTGCACTTTAGCGACAACACCACCTCCCGCCCCAGAGGCCACCCAGCTTTTGACCGGCTCCACAAAATTCGGCCCCTCATAGATCACTTCAACCAGAAATTAGCAGATTTGTATACCCCTGAGCAAAACATCTGCGTAGACGAGTCCCTTATACATTTTACCGGGCGCCTTGGCTTCAAACAATACATCCCAAGCAAGCGCGCCCGGTATGGGGTCAAATTGTATAAGCTCTGTGAAAGGGCCACAGGCTATACCCACAAATTTCGGATCTATGAGGGAAAAGATCAGACCCTGGAGCCGGTCGGTTGCCCTGACTACCTGGGGAGCAGTGGGAAGACAGTCTGGGACTTGGTGTCACCCTTATTCGGCAAGGGGTACCATCTTTATGTGGACAATTTCTACACAAGTGTGGCCCTCTTCAGGCATTTGTTTCTAGAACAGATTGGCTGCTGTGGCACCGCGCGAACTAGTCGCGCGGGATTCCCCCAACGGCTCGTTACCACCCGTCTTGCAAGGGGGGAGAGGGCTGCCTTGTGTAACGAAGAACTGCTCACGGTGAAACTTGTCGCAAGTTAGTGGAATATGAGACTTTGTAAGGAAAAAAAAAATAATCATCATTTTCCGCTAACTTGTGACAAAAAAAAAAAAATTCTACGAACTCGCCATGCCCCTCACGGAATACCTTGGGGTGTCTTCTTTCCAAAATGGGGTCACTTGTGGGGTAGTTATACTGCCCTGGCATTCTAGGGGCCCAGATGTGTGAGAAGAAGTTTGCAATCAAAATCTGTAAAAAATGACCAGTGAAATCCGAAAGGTGCACTTTGGAATGTGTGCCCCTTTGCCCACCTAGGCTGCAAAAAAGTGTCACACATCTGGTATCGCCGTACTCAGGAGAAGTTGGAGAATGTGTTTTGGGGTGTCATTTTACATATACCCATGCTGGGTGAGAGAAATATCTTGGCAAAAGACAACTTTGTATAAAAAAATGGGAAAAATTTATATATGGATGTCGGTTTTTTTGCAAAGTTTTACAACTGAAAGTGAAAAATGTCATTTTTTTGCAAAAAAATTGTTAAATTTTGATTAATAACAAAAAAAGTAAAAATGGCAGCAGCAATGAAATACCACCAAATGAAAGCTCTATTAGTGAAAAGAAAAGGAGGTAAAATTCATTTGGGTGGTAAGTTGCATGACCGAGCAATAAACTGTGAAATTAGTGTAGTGCAGAAGTGTAAAAAGTGGCCTGGTCATTAAGGGGGTTTCAGCTAGCGGGGTTGACGCACGCACTTACGGACACACAAACACGATTATTTAAATAACGTATTATTGCGATAACAAACCAAACATGGTAGACTGTATAAGTTGAAATCGCTATTTGATTCATTCAGGTTATAATAATCGAATTGCATTTTCGACTTACTGCTATATTCCATATTCGTTAATTCTAGTCTAATATGTAATATAGCAGTGCTAAGTTGAAATCGCAATTCGATTAATTCAAGTTATAATAATCGAATTGCGATTTCAACTTTTTACGTATATTCTTAATGCTCTAACTTCGTCTTTTAGAATATTCGTAATATTCTAAAAGACGAAGTTAGAGCAATATAACGAATATTCTAAAATACGAAGTTAGAGCAATATTAAGAATATTCGTAAAATACACATATAGATTGTAATTTAGCTAATATACTGCTATAGTAATTTTTTTAATAGTGTACATATTTTACAAAAAAAGTTCATAAGAGGCAAAAAAAAATTGAGAAAAAAAAGCATTATATAACTATATTAGCTAAATTACAATCTATATGTGTATTTTACGAAAATTCGTCATATTGCTCTAACTTCGTCTTTTAGAATATTACGAATATTCTAAAAGACGAAGTTAGAGCAATATTAAGAATATTCGTAAAATACACATATAGCCTAGCCATAGTCAATTAGTCATAGGAACGTTGCCTAAGAAAAAATTTGCGATAATTGGAATAATTACGAATATTTGATTTCGACAAATATAACACGAATATTCAATCGAATATTCGCAAAATATAGCGAAATCGAATATGGCACCTCCCACTCATCACTAACATTGATCTCCAGAATCTGCTGATACTGAGTGGAATCCATGCATCCCTCAACTTTGACAAGATTCCCAGTCCCTGCACTGGCCACACGGCCCCACAGCATGATGGAACCACCACCATATTTTACTGTAGGTAGCAGGTGTTTTTTCTTGGAATGCTGTGTTCTTTTTCCTCCATGCATAACGCCCCTTGTTACGGCCAAATAACTAAATTTTAGTTTCATC
Organism: Bufo gargarizans; assembly: GCF_014858855.1. Lineage (NCBI taxonomy): Eukaryota > Metazoa > Chordata > Amphibia > Anura > Bufonidae > Bufo > Bufo gargarizans. Next base: position 225,295,368 of record NC_058081.1, on the reverse strand, counting down.
AATCCACAGCACCTTATTCCAAAATGAAGCTGGCTTGTCCAGATGTGCTTTAGCCCACCTCAAGCAGCACTTTTTGTGCTGTGGGCACATCTCCTTGTGTAAAGTGCGCCGAATGGTTGAACGATGCACAGTGACTCCATCTGCAGCAAGATGATGTTGTAGGTCTTTGGTGCTGGTCTGTGGGTTGACTCTGACTGTTCCCACCATTCGTCACTTCTGTCTATCCGAGATTTTTCTTGGTCTGCCACTTCGAGCCTTAACTTGAACTGAGCCTGTGGTCTTCCATTTCCTCAATATGTTCCTAACTGTGGAAACAGACAGCTGAAATCTCTGAGACAGCTTTCTGTATCCTTCCCCTAAACCAAAATGGTGAACAATCTTTGTCTTCAGGTCATTTGAGAGTTGTTTTGAGACCCCCATGTTGCTACTCTTCAGAGAAAATTAAAATCCATAATTGGATTCACCTGTGTATGTAGGTCAGGGGTCACTGAGCTTACCAAGCCAATTTGAGTTCCAATAATTAGTTTTAAAGTTTTTGGAATCAATAAAATGACAACAGTGCCCAAATTTATGCACCTGCCTAATTTTGTTTAAACAATTATAGCACACTTTCTGTAAATCCAATAAACTTCATTTCACTTCTCAAATATCACTGTGTGTGTCTCCTATATGATATATTTAACTGACATTTTTTATCGTAACAACCAACGATTTATACAGGAAAATCAAGACGATTAACAAGGTTGCCCAAACTTTTGCATCCCACTGTATATATATGTAGAACAAACAAAACATGCAATGCAACAGCTCTCTGCAAACCAAATAAACTACAAAAATGCATAATAATGGCTAGTCCTATACTTGTAAATTAGAGATGCTTGGCAAATCATTTTGTACAAAATTATTTGAGCCCGTCTGCCGCACATCAAGGTGATCTCTGTAAGACGGGTTCCTAACACTAAATTCTACCTGTTTTGTGCCATGATGTCTACCATGCAATTCAGGCAGTGTAGGTTCCACATGCATGCTGGGCCTGCTATAATTTCTGTCATCTTTGGTGCCAAAATGGCCTCCATTATATCCAAGGAATGCAGGTACCAACATGCATGCCGGGCCCACTCCACACCACTCCTGGTGCCAAATGGCCACCAAAGAATGAAATGAGAGTCCACACTATATCTCTCCTGGTGCCAAATGGCTTCCAGTGAGTGAGGGGGATCAGGCTAAGCTATATACTCACACTAATTAAAATCAGCCTATGGGGCAGACGAGCTGGCCGGAGTGCACGACTGAGGTGTCAGCCACACCTCCAGTACAAACTGCAAAGAAAAAGGGGGTCAGTGAACACATCCCAATGCGCAGGGGCACGTTGCTATGGCTGAAAAGAACACTGTAAAACAAAACATGCAATGCAACAGCTATCTGCAAACCAAATAAGGCCTCTTTCACACTTGCGTTGTCCGGATCCGGCGTGTACTCCACTTGCCGGAATTACACGCCGGATCCAGAAAAACGCAAGTGTACTGAAAGCATTTGAAGACGGATCCGTCTTCAAAATGCTTTCAGTGTTACTATGGCACCCAGGACGCTATTAAAGTCCTGGTTGCCATAGGAGTAGTGGGGAGCGGGGGAGCAGCATACTTACCATCCGTGCGGCTCCCGGGGCGCTCCAGAATGACGTCAGAGCGCCCCATGCTCATGGATGACGTGTCCATGAGTGGGGCGCCCTGACGTCACTCTGGAGCGCCACGGGAGCTGCACGGACGGTAAGTATGCTGCTCCCCGCTCCCCACTGCACTTTACCATGGCTGCCAGGACTTTAGCGTCCCGGCAGCCATGGTAACCATTGAGAAAAAGCTAAACGTCGCATCCGGCAATGCGCCGAAACGACGTTTAGCTTAAGGCCGGATCCGGATCAATGCCTTTCAATGGGCATTCATTCCGGATCCGGCCTTGCGGCAAGTGTTCCGGATTTTTGGCCGGAGCAAAAAGCGCAGCATGCTGCGCTATTTGCTGCGGCCAAAAAACGTTCCGTTCCGGAACGGAAGACATCCTGATGCATCCTGAAGGACGGACTGTCCATTCAGAATGCATTAGGAAAATCCTGATCAGTATTCTTCCGGCATAGAGCCCCGACGACGGAACTCTATGCCGGAAGACTATAACGCAGATGTGAAAGAGCCCTTAAGCAAAAAAAAATGCATAATAATTGCTAGTGCTTGGTAAATCATTTTGTACAAAATTATTTGAGCCTGTCTGCCTCACGTCAAGGCGATCTCTGTAAGACGGGTTCCTAACACTAAATTCTACCTGTTATGTGCCTTGACAGCTACCATACAATTCAGGGAGTGTAGGTTCTACATGCAAGCTGGGCATGCTTTAATTTCTGTCATGTTTTGTTTTACAGTGTAGTTTTCAGCCATAGCGACGTGCCCCTGCGCATTGGGATGTGCAGACTGACCCCCCCCTTCCCTTTGTCTATATATATATATATATATATATATAAAAAACAATGGCAGCACCGTCCTGGATGTAAGCTGGCGGGTGCAGCAGGCCCAATGTGGATCAAAGCCATATATATGTATATATATATATATATATATAAATTGCAGAGAAGACCGGCACTCGCTGTAGATTAATCTTGTATTTATTAGTCACATATACAGGCAATAAGTGACGCGTTTCGGTGCTACTGCACCTTTATCAGACTTATCATTATACAAGAAAAATAGCATGCTATTTTTCTTGTATGATGATAAGTCTGATTAAGGTGCAGTAGCACCGAAACGTGTCACTTATTGCCTGTATATGTGACTAATAAATACAAGATTAATCTACAGCGAGTGCCGGTCTTCTCTGCAATTTATATATATAAATTTTAGTCTGGCTGATATGAACTTGCTACAAAAGGGTTTATCATTTAGGCTACTTTCACACTAGCGTTCGTCGGTCCGCTCGTGAGCTCCGTTTGAAGGAGCTCACGAGCGGACCCGAACGCAGCCGTCCAGCCCTGATGCAGTCTGAATGGAGCGGATCCGCTCAGACTGCATCAGTCTGGCGGCGTTCAGCCTCCGCTCCGCTCGCCTCCGCACGGACAGGCGGACAGCTGAACGCTGCTTGCAGCGTTCGGGTGTCCGCCTGGCCGTGCGGAGGCGTGCGGATCCGTTCAGACTTACAATGTAAGTCAATGGGAACGGATCCGCTTGAAGATGTCACCATATGGCTCAATCTTCAAGCGGATCCGTCCCCCATTGACTTTACATTGAAAGTCTGAACGGATCCGCGCAGGCTACTTGCGCACTTGCGAATTTTTTTAAAGTTATTAATGCAGACGGATCCGTACTGAACGGAGCCTCCATCTGCATTAATATGAGCGGATCCGTTCAGAACGGATCCGCCCGAACGCTAGTGTGAAAGTAGCCTTAGCCCCACTGGAAGTCTTGATACTTTCAGTTTAGACACTGACTTACAACGTTTCTATCGCAATTTTTCTTCAGAATCTATTGTCTCCCAGCCTGTTCATTCCGGTATTCAAACTGGTTCTTTAACAGCTAAAATGTTCAATTTGAAGATCAGGAGCACTTTCTCACCACCACGTTCATATCATCCTGTCGAAACTTTTATAAATCTGGTGCAACGCGATGTTGAGACATTGTTGCAACAATGCAAGACTGGCAATATGCGCATACAATCCAATCTGCCTTTGGAGGAGAAACGTGCTCTTTATCAGCTATTAGAGGATAAGTCCTTGTATTTAAGCCTGCTGATAAAAGGGGAGCCTTGGTGGTTCTTGATAAAACTTACTATGTTTCAGAAATCTTGTCTCAATTAAGTGATATAGATACATATCAGATTTTGATGAAGGATCCTGTATATCGGATTAAAGAAATGATTCAAACTGTTGTTAATACTGCCATAGAGGAGGGGATCATTGATGCCACACTGGGCGGTTTTTTGGTCAATCAACATCCCATCACTCCGGTCTTTTATACGTTACCAAAAATCCATAAGTCCATTACTTATCCGCCTGGCCGTCCCATTGTGGCATTGACTGACTCGATCCTCTCACCTTTGGCAATTTTTCTTGAGAAGATATTTACACCTTTCACTTAATTGTCTCCCTCGTATTTACGTGATACTGAGCATTTTTTACAGGAAATCAAATCCTTTAACTCAGATAAGGATGACATACTTGTTATTTTGGATGTATGTAATTTATATACATCTATATCACACGACAAAGGTTTGGAAGCGATCCAGACACTTTTAGCATCGAGTAACTATAAAAATGCAGAACGAAAATTTTTCCTGACGCTATTAAGGATTGTCCTTGAACAGAATTACTTTTTATTTTAGGATTCTTTTTATCAGCAGCGGTGTGGGACTGCGATGGGATCGAACGTCCCACCGCCATACGCAGATTTTTATATGGCGCAATTTGAGACAGAATTTGTCTATACCAATGATCTTTACAAGGAACACTACAAATTTTGGCGTCGTTTTATCGCCGACAATTTTTGCGTGTGGCGTAGCGACGTTCGATCCCTTCAACAATTTACACTGCACCTCAATTCCATATGGCCTGAATTAAAATTCACTCTGCATTTTGATATACATAAAATTTCATTCCTGGACACGTGGGTAATTAAGGGTGACATGGGTGGGATATACACGGACCTATTCACAAAAAGTACTTATAGGAATAGTTTGCAGGCCTATACTAGTAACCACCCAGCAGCCACAAAAAATCTCTCCCCTATTCACAGTTCCAAAGAGTTAAACGTATAGTGGGCGACACTGAGATATGCAAGGTTAGACTTGATGAGATGAATCAGAAATTTAGGGAGAGAGGTTATCCTGATCATTTATTACAGGAACAAAGGAACAAGGTTGAGGATACACAACAGGATAAACCCCCAAAACAATCACGGATTCCACTTGTAGTTAAGTACCATCCATGGACCCAGAGATTGAGAGGGATAATAAACACCCAGATATAACAGTAAGTGCAGGGGGGGTCCCTGGGCGCCGCTCTACTTGCCTGTATAGTTACTTTAGAAGTTTAATTCTGGTGAAAGGTCCTCTTTAAACTGTGTACATTGTTCCAGTGTAATCACAATCGGGTGAACGTATACCTATCAAAGGCTTTTTCACATGCGATAGCCGTTTTGTTGTGTATATTTTGAAGTGCCCTTGTGGTTTACTGTATGTGGGAGAAACTTCTACAAGGATGAAAGATAGATTGAGTAACCACAAATCCACTATTAGAAAGCAAAATCTATTATTTCCCGTACCATTCCACTTCCACGACCACCGACATACAGTAGCACAACTACGTTATTATATTATCTAGAGCGTACCCCTCCCACGGCGAGGTGGAGATAGAAATAAATTACTGTTTAAAAGGGAGGCTTATTGGATACACCGATTACAAACGATTGAGCCCCGTGGACTCAATCGTGAATATAATGTACAAAGCTTCCTTTGGTACATTACCTTACTAAAAAAAAAATATATATATTTTTTGTAATAAAAATGAAAAAAATTCTAAGAATTTTAAAAAATAAAATTCTTATTTTTCTATAGTGGACTTAAAGAAAAGGAGAACACAATGAGGAATGAAAAAAATAATATTGGTATACTTATTGAATCCTAAAGAATAATGCAATAAGCTTGATTTCATTTTAGTTTATATTTTTTGATTTAACACTGATTGGTGGGAGGGGTTATATGTGTGATGTCATTTCCCTCTGTTTTGGCAGTCTATTTAAACATGCTATTTTTCTTGTATGATGATAAGTCTGATGAAGGTGCAGTAGCACCGAAACACGTCACTTATTACCTGTATATGTGACTAATAATTACAAGATTCATCTACAGCGAGTGCCGGTCTTCTCTGCAATATTTTTCTTGGGAACACCATCCCACAGACACGTGCACCGTGACTTCGCAAGCAGTGCCGACCTGTGATCATTATATATATATATATATATATATATATATATATTTATATATATATATATATATATATATATATATATAAATCCTGAGTATAATTAACCCCTTCGGGACCATGCCATTTTTCACCTTAAAGTATAAGGCCTCATACACACGACAGTATTTTTTCAAGGTCCGCAAAACGGGGTTCCTTTGTTCCGTGATCCGTGTCAGTTTTTTCTTTTGTGTGTCTTCCTTGATTTTTGGAGGATCACCAGACCAGAAAAGTGGAAAAAAAAATCTAACTCAAGTTTGCCTTGAAAATGATAGGAAAAAAACGGACACGGATCACGGATGCGGATGAAAATCTTGTGTGCCTCTGTGTTTTTTCACTGACCCATTGACTTGAATAGGTCTGCAAACTGTTGTCCATCAAAAAAACAGGACAGGTCATATTTTTTTGACGGACAGGAAACACGGATCACAGACGCAGATGACAAACGGTGCATTTTCTGAGTTTTCAACTGACCCATTAAAAGTCAATGGGTCTGCAGAAAATCACGGAAGACAGAACAACGGACACAGATGCACACAACATGAGGCCTAACTGTCGTATTTTATATTTTTTTTGAGTATTGGATTGTGGTGATTAATATCTCCTTGGTGGCCCTATTTCAACTTTTCACTGTGTATTCAATTACCCCTTAATTCCACATTTTTGTTCCCTGTATTGCCTACTTTTACCTGTGCTTAAAAAAGAGTTGCTAGGGATGGTCCGTCTATCTGTTGAAAGACGGAGTGAACAGCGTGCAAGGTCACTTTACTGACAGCCAGGGACTGTAAGTAAATGATTAAAGAGTTGAACCAGCGCACAACAGGGAAGGGAGATCTGCCATCTGCTCAGTGTATAAATGAAAGCAACATGTGGTAAGAGGACCCCTTTGTGCTGAAGGAGATTAACCCTTTAGGTGGAGGGCCCTGGTTACTGACACTTTTGGGGGGCTATTGTTACTGGCTAGTGAGGGCAGGCGGGATTAGCCTCAGGGTGAGGGCAGTGGCGGCCATCTTAACTGATTAGTGAATCTGCAGTTTTATGCAGACTGGTTGCTAAGGGCTGATTCTTATTAAATATGGGGTAAGTCAGTCTAATAGTAACTGATTCTGGAATATCATGTTATTAGTAACTACATATATGAAAATTGAAATTAGGGTCTAAAAGTGACAGTTATCCTTTAAGCTAATCTAACATGTAAACCAAGAAAAGGTATCTGTGGATCACTTCAGCAAGACACTGTGGAAAAAGTATTATAATATTATATTATTTTATAATATTTTTGCTACTGAATAGCTTATGTTATTTTATTAATTGATTTTATGTGTATTGATTAAAATCTCATTTTTGACAACATATATAGAGTGCCTGGTCTATCTATCTCTCTTTACTAATCTAACATGTGTCACTTTATGTGGTGATAACTTTAAAACACTATTAATTATCCAAACCATTCTGAGACTGTTTTCTCCTCCCATGTTGTACTTCATGACAGTACTAAATTTATATCAAAATATTTAATTTTTATTTCTGAAAAAAATACCAAATTTACCAAAAATTGAGAAAAAATTGCAATTTTCAAAATGTCAGTTTCTCTGCAAAGTCACTTTGCGAGGCTTACATAATAGAAACCACCCATAAATGGCCCCAATTTAGAAACTACACCCCTCAAGGTATTCAAAACTGATTTTACAAACTTTCTTAACCCTTTAGATGTTCCACAAGAATTAAAGGAAAAAGTAGATTTTTTTTTAGAATTTCACATTTTTGGCAGATTTTCCATTTTACTCAATTTTTTCCAGTAACTAAGCAAGGGTTTAAAGCCAAACAAAACTCAATATTTATTGCCCTGATTCTGTTGTTTACAGAAACACCCCATATGTGGTTGTAAACTGCTGTATGGGCACACGGCAGGGCGCAGAAGGAAAGGAATGCCATATGGTTTTTGTAAGGCAGATTTCACGGGGATAATTTTAAGTTGCCATGTCACATTTGAAGACCCCCTGACAGTGGCGTACCGCCCATAGAGGCAGACCACGCCATTGCTATGGGGCCCGCGGCACTGAGGGGCCCGAAGTGCAGCGAAGGCCCCGCCCACACTATTTGGCCCCGCCCACTCATGACATGCGTGCCGGCTATGCGGCTGGCCGGCTGCTTTTCTTCAGCCAACTCTTCTTCTGCAATCGCCGCTCCCCGGGCCCCATCTGACCTGATCCTGACCTCCTGACCTGATCCTGACAGCCTGCAAGTAGCGCTCGAGTCGCTGGCCAATCAGCACAAAGCAACTCTGTTAAGGCAGCTGCTGATTGGCCAGTGGCGCAAGGGAGGCGGGAGAATCGTTTTGAACTCGGCCGTCGCCAGTGTGCCTGAGCTGAGAAGACGAAGAAGGAAGAACAGAAGCACCTGTGTCCCTGGCCTGAAGTAAGTCAGAACCGTTCGTCCTGCCGTGCTGCCTGCAGTGCCTGGCCCTGGCTGCCTGAGACGAGTGAGACTGAGAGAGAGCAGACTCAGTCAGCACTCAGCAAAGACTAGGTACCGTATGATAATGTTATGTCAGATGTGGATACTCAGATTGTCAGACACTGACAGCGGCAGGCCAGGCAGCAAGAGAGAGGAGGGGTGGGGAGGGGGACAGCCAGGACAGGGTGGGACATGCTTCAATCCCACTCCAGTGAGTCCTGTTGTCCTATGAGCCCCAAAATGCCCATGGGGAGAAGGAAGAAGGCACACTGTCCTGAGATTTATGGGGGGCATTAGAGGTTGGGGGGGGGCTCATAGAGGACAGTGTGCTTTCCTCCTACACCCACTCCTTCCTAACAACCCCCCACTGGGCATTTTGGAGGGCATTAGGCGGGGTTGGCTGGATATTAACCCCTCTAAGTCCTTGCTGCTAATGCTGAGTGTGCACATAGCCACCAAATGATATTTCACCAACCAGCCAAACCCCCCCCCCCCCCCCCCCACACACACACAAACATATGTGCACACTCAGCATCAGCAGCAAGGAGTTAAAGGGGTTTGGGGTAAGAAAGAGAAGTGATGACAAAATGGCGCAGGTAGCAAAGGGGTTAAGATGTGGGGGATGACTTATGTCCGGCTTTAGCACAGTGGACAGAGGCAGGAGGAGTGATGTGTATGCGCTCCTGCCCTGCACTCGCTCAGTTGTGTGGCATGCATATTGCGCCCTGTGTCCACTGTCCTGTGCCCACTCTGCTAAAGCCTGGCAAGTGACATGGTCCATCTGTGTCCACTGTCCTGTGCCCACTCTGGCAAGCCTGGGAAGTGACACGCCCATTGTATGAAATTATAAAAAAATATTCCCCATATGGCAAAACAGAAAAGAGTCCAAAAGGCGGATTAGCTGTTTTTAGTCGCTTCCTTTTCCACAATAAATTTAACTAAAAAGTGATCAAAAAGTCATAAACACCCCAGAATGGTATCAATGGAAAGTTCAGATCGCCCCGCAAAATATATATAGTTCCCCCATATAGTTCCGTATACATAATTACAAAAAAGTTATAGGGGTCCAAATATGGCGACAAAAAAGTAAAACCTTTTTTTCCCCCCTAATTTAGAATTTTTTTTCACTGTCAAAACGCAAACAAACAGAACAAATCCTTATTGGAAAATACATGTACATTTTATATGTTACTGCAACAAAGTTGGTTAATAATAAAATAAAAATGTTTATCCCTAACAGTTTCAGTAGGTCATGTATAAATTTATTTAATGGGGGAGTGGCATGGGAGGAGCCAGGTCAGGCAGTGGGAGGGGCCATGGTGGGTAGTGGGCGGGGTTAGGGGGCCCAATTCAGATTTTTGCTATGGGGCCCAGTGATTTCTATGTACGCCCCTGCCCCCTGATGCACCCCTAGAGTAGAAACTCCAATAAAATGACCCCATTTTGGAAACTACACCCCTCAAAGTATTCAAAACTGATTTTACTAACTTTGTTAACCCTTTAGGTGTTCCACAAGAATTAAAGGATAATGTAGATGAAATTTGGGAATTTCACTTTTTGGGCAGATTTTCCATTTTATTCAATTTTTTCCACTAACAAAGCAAGGCTTAACAGCCAAACAAACCTCAATATTTATTGTCCTGATTCTTTAGTTTACAGAAACACCCCATATGTGGTCGTAAACTTCTGTATGGGAACATGGCAGGGCACAGTAGGAAAGGAACACTATATGGTTTTTGTAGGGAAGATTTCACTGGGATCATTTTAAGTTGCCATGTCACATTTGAAGACCCCCTGATGCACCCTTAGAGTAGAAACTCCAATAAAATGACCCCATTTTGGAAACCATGGGATAAGGTGGCAGTTTTGTTGGTACTATTTTATGGTACATATGATTTTTGGTTGCTCTATATTACACTTGTGAGGCAAGGTAACAAAAAATAGCTGTTTTGGAACCTTTTTTTTTTTTTTGCTATTTACAATGTTCATATGACAGGTTAGATCATGTGGTATTTTTATAGAGCAAGCTGTTACGGACGTGACAATACCAAATATTATTTTTGGTTGTTTGTTTCAGTTTTACATAATAAAGCATTTTTGAAAACAAATCTTTTTTTGTGCCTCCATATTCTGAAAGCCATATTTTTATTTTTTTGGGTGTCTTATGTAGGGGCTTAATTGGTACTATTTTGGGGTGTATATGACTTTTTGATTGCTTGCTATTACATTTTTTGTGATGTAAGGTGCCAAAAAATGGCTTTTTTTAAATATATTTTTTTTAAGGTTTTCACCTGATGGATTGGGTCATGTGATATTTTTATAGAGCAGGTTGTTACGGATGTGGCAATACCTAATTTTTATACATTTTTTTTCATTTATTTGAGTTTTGCACAATAAGATCTTTGAAACAAAAAAAATATATATATGTTTTATGGTCGATTCACACGTCCGTAAGTGTTCTGCGGACTGGCAATGTGCATTACACAATTTGCGGAACGCACATCGCCGGAACTATAATAGAAAATGCCTAATCTTGTCCGCAATTGCCGACAAGAATAGGACATGTTCTATTTTTTTGCAGAAATGGAAACAGGGATGCGGATCAAAAATGCGGATGCGGATCCGCAAATGCGCATGCGGACAGCACATTCCAGCCCCATTGAAAATGAATGGGTCTGCACCCATTCCGCAAAATTGCAGAACGGATGCGGACCCATTTTGCGGACGTGTGAATGGACCCTTAGTCTCTCCATAGTCTGGAAGCCATAGTTTTTTTTGGGGCGATTGTCTTAGGTAGGGTATCATTTTTGCGGGATGAGTTTATGGTTTGATTGGCACTATTTTAGGGTACATATAACTTTTTGATCACTTGGTATTACACTTTTTGTGATGTAAGGTGAAGAAAATTGCTTATTTTTACACCGTTTTTATTTTTATTTTTCACGGTGTTCACCTGAGGGGTTAGTTCATGTGATATTTTTATAGAGCAGGTTCTTATGGATGCGGCGATTTCTAATATGTATACTTTCTTTTCATTTATTTAAGTTTTACACAATAGCAGCATTTTTTAAAAGCAAAAAAAAATCATGTTTTAGTGTCTCCATATTCTGAGAGCCATAGTTTTTTTTATTTTTTGGGTGATTATTTTTGCGGGATGAGATGACAGTTTGATTGATATGAGTTTGGGGTGTGTATGACTTTTTGATCAGGTGAGAACCATTCCCATAGGGAATCATTGGTTCTTGCCTGTTGAGAATTTTACAGCGCGTTCTTACGTGCTGTAAAACGTTCAGGTGTGAACCCAGCCGTAAGGTGACAAAAAAATTGCCGTATTCACCTGAGGGGTTAGGTCATGCAATATTTATATAGAGCAGGTTGTTCCCGACGTGGCAATACCCCATATGCATACTTTTTATTTATTTAACTTTTACACAATAATATTATTTAAAAAATAAATCATGTTTTAGTGTCTCATAGTTTTTTTTATTTTTTGGTCGATTGTCTTAGGCTACTTTCACACTTGCGTTGCTTGATTCCGGCAGGCAGTTCCGTTGCCTGAACTGACTGCCTGATCAGGCAAATTGTATGCAAACGGATGTCATTTTTTCTGACTGATCAGGCATTTTTCAGACTGATCAGGATCCTGATCAGTCAGAAAAATGCCTGATCAGTCAGAAAAATGCATTGCAATACCGGATCCGTTTTTCCGGTGTCATCAGGCAAAACGGATCAGTTTTTTTTTTTTTTTTTCATTTTTAAAGGTCTGCGCATGCGCAGACCGGAAAAACGGATCCGGCATTCCGGTATTTTGAATGCCGGATCCGGCACTAATACATTCCTATGGAAAAAAATGCCGGATCCGGCATTCAGGCAAGTCTTCAGTTTTTTTCGCCGGAGATAAAACCGTAGCATGCTACGGTTTTCTCTTTTGCCTGATCAGTCAAAACGACTGAACTGAAGACATCCTGATGCAAACTGAATGGATTACTCTCCATTCAGAATGCATGGGGATATGCCTGATCAGTTATTTTCCGGTATAGAGCCCCTGTGACGGAACTCTATGCCGGAAAAGAAAAACGCAAGTGTGAAAGTACCCTTAGGCAGGGGCTAATTTTTTGCAGGACGGGATGAAGGTAAGATTGGTACTATTTTTGGGGGAAATACATCTTTACGATTGCTTGATTTAAGTGATGTAAGGTGACAAAAAATGTTTTTTTTTAGCACAGTTTTTTTGTTTTTGTTTTTGACGGTGTTCACCTGAGGGGTTAGGTTATGTGATTTCTTTATAGAACCGGTTGATACAGACGTAGAAATACCTAATATGTCTTCTATTCTTTTTTTACTTTAAACTTTTATTTATTTATTTTTATTTATTTTTTGTAAAACTTTATTTTTTTAACTTTACCTTTATTTTTGGTCCCACTCTGGGACTTAAACTTTTGGGGGACTGATCACCTTTACAATGTATCACAATACTTCTGTATTGTAATGCATTGGCTATAAGTGTATTACACATTGTAATACACTTCAGCCTGCTTCCTGTGAGATCCAGGGTGCTTGATCTCACAGGCTGTCATGGATGGCAGCCACAATGCCTAAGAAAGGCATCGGGCTGCCTTCCCTGCCATCGGGTCCTCGTCACAGCAGCACGGGAACCCGATGGCCACCCCACATCCGGCATGATACTGCATGTGCCACGGTCAACGCTGATCGCAGCAGTGCGAGGGTTAATGCGCCGGCATCTGTGTTTTCACCGGACCTCAGTGACTGCCGGACCCCTGCTGCTGAACGGCCACGCGCAGCTCCTGCACATGCCCGATCAGTCCGCCGAACATTTACGGAGCTGGTCCTTAAGTCACACCCACCAGCGCCGTACATGCGTGGGTCGTTATGGGGTTAAAGGGGTTCTCCATTAATTAGAAAATGAAAATACTTAATTATTACTTTATGATAAATATATTCCCAAATACTTTTCATTAGTTATAATAGCTAGTTTTGTCTAGGGAGCAATCATTAGGAGAAATAAAAGGGCCAGCATTCTATTAGTAAACACAAAGCCTGTTTTTCTTGGCCTCCGTTCCGGTTTTTTTGCAGATAGGATGGGGACCCATTCATTTCAATGGGTCAGCCAAACAATGCTGATAGTTCATCCGTTTCACATTTGCGGACAAGGATAGGCATTTAATACAAGGGATCTGTGGAAAAAAACTGATCCTCCCCAAAAAATGGATGCCACATCCGTTTTTTTTTGGGCAGAAGCACAATTTGCGGATGCAAAAAACAACTGTCGTGTGCATGAGGCCGAACTGTGAGCTAAAGAGCAGCCAAATCATCCAATCCTGAATTCAGCTGAATCTCTGTGGGAATGGAGATGATGAGACATGAAGTACAGAGAGGAGGGTGTGAATCTGGCTAATGAGCAGCAGCACTTTTATGCAGTCTCCATATCACCACAGTCTGTCCTGTTCGTCCACTCTGTACTTCACGTCTCCTAAATTTCGCTGAGATTCAGCTACAGTTCTTATCAGCTGTATCCAGGATTATAATCCCTGACAAGTAGAGCAGAGAGGAGGATGAGACAGATCTTCCTCAGTGTTGTGAAGTAACTTGTACTGTTGTGTAGGACAGGTTTTGTGTATGCTAATAGGATGATGATTGCTCCCCAGACAAAACAAACCATTATAAATAATGAAAGGTATTTGGGAATATATTTATTGTGAAGTAATATTTAAGTTTTTTCATTTTCTTAATTCCCAGAGAACCCCTTTAAGAACCAGCTATGGATGATTTAATATCAGAAATGACATTTCATTTTCCATTATAACAAATGAGAAACATGCTGATGCAACATTTAGTCAACTATATAGAGCACATTATAAGCTAAATGGTTTGTGTTTTTGGATAATTAAGCTAGAGATCATATGATGTTTCAGTGTAAGAAGTTGATTGCTTGTGACCAATGGTTCTTTAAGTCTGATTCATTTTCTTGCACACTTGTGTTTAGACAGAATTGATGAGCCGAAATTAACTTTTTGTTGAAAGACTGATTATACGACAGTGTTTTTCTGTTTTAGGGCATATAGTACACATTTTATGTAAGAAGACAGCAATATTATAAATAACATATTGTAGAAGGAGGCTCAGAAGCTTCAAGTCATGCCTCTCTATATTGTAATTTCTTGTACTATGTATTTTTGTTTTCATACAGAGATATAAAAAAGGATGTTGTCACAAATAGTCAAGATGTCTATAGATTATTATTCTTTGACTTTAATAATTTACTATACTAAAATAAACAATTTCTTGCACTGACAATAATCAATAATCTTTTGGCTGTATGATGCTTCAGAAAAAATCTGTTTTCCCAAGCTCTCCCATAAACATGCATGGTTGATTAGGCTGAACATACATGTTATTTCAAAATATAGAGTGAGACTATCAGCTACACACTGATTTCATGTATCTTTCAGAGAATTGCTGGATAGGTTAAATTCTAACTTTTCTGATAATTTCCATAGTGGGCAATTCTGTAATTTTGAGTTAACGTAGCTGTGTGCAAAAAACTGTCAAAATGTTTTAAAAAAAAATTGGCAGGTTTACACGATCTTTAAAATGTTTGCCAATAGAACATTGTCTAATATGTATAGGTTTCAGAACCCATGCTCCACATTTTTAAAATAAATTGTGCAAAACTTTTCATAACTAAAAATCACTTTGGATGTGGGTTTATTAAGCATTAGCCATCAGGTGTCTTACATTGAAATCAGTAGAGCAATGTTCATTAACTTTGTAATATGACAAATGTGGCTTCAAGTCTATTGTTGAAGAGTAAAATCTTTCTCTCATGCTGTTCACAAGTTGACTTATTGTCTGCTGAGTTACGGCATGCCACTCTTCTTGAAGGGTGGCATTCAGGTCATTGAAGTTCTGGGGTACAAAGTCACGAGCCAATACATGGCGACTCAGATGATCCCATGAGATTCAGGTCTGGAGAAAGTGCGGGCCACTCCATTTGAGGTATCCCAGTCTCAAGCAGCCATTCTGGAATGATGCAACCTCAATAAGCTCGCTTATTGTCATCCATGAAGATTAAATTAGGCCTGTCTTTTTCATGTAGAGGCACAATGACTGGATTAATGATGCTAGTCAAGTAGTATGGTCTTGTCACTATACCATTCAAAAAGTGTAGGGCAGTTCTGTATTGATTATACACACCTGCCCACACTGTACCACCACCACCAAATGCTCGTCTGTTGACAACAGTGGCCGATGCATAGCGCTTTCCTTGATGTTACCAACATCGTTGGTGGCCATCATTTCTGTTCAGCGTGAATTAAATTTCATTAGTGAACAGCACTGAGGTCCACTGGTCCCTCGTCAAGCTTAGATCAGGTACCCTTTCAGGTCATCAAGCACGCAGACCACCCTGATGTAAACAATTTTGAGTGGTCTGATGTGACACTTGGGTGCATCTCACCTCCCTTAAATGTGAATGGAGTTTTGTGGCATTCATCATCTTATTCAGTGGGGCATTGTTCACAATCAAGTGGTCATGAGTGTGGGATTCTGTGACCCTTCTAGTTTCTCTGTATCTCTCTTGCCACCTGTTGATGACACTCTGTGACACTCTTAGCTCAGTGGCTATTTCTGTCTGAGAATATCCTGCTTGAAGCATTGCAATGGCGAGGAACTGCTGATCAATTGTTAGGTGTTGTATTGGTCTCATGATGTAAAAATGAACAGCATGATGAGGACTGTTAATTATAATTAAACTCGGAAATTTATTGGACAATTATCACAAATCAAACACCTGTTGTGAATTTTGCCATTAAGCTCCTTGTTAGAGAACAGCAAGTTGTTCAATATGTACTGAAACATTGAACAGTTGGACATGTGCATTCAAAAGTTTAGATAAGTTCACATTAAGTTCAAGTGAAAAGGTTAGAGTGAATTTTAGGTTTATCCTGAAATTTCACCCACAAACCAAATATCCCTAACTTGTTGTGAGTAGTGTATGTCACTCAGAAATCATTTACTATTGCTGTCATTGCATTCCAGCTTAGAGAGGGGGAGGGGAAAAATTCATAAAAATAAATGAAAAGAGATAACAAGTTTTTCTAAAAATTGAGTCCTAGGAGGCTAGAAGGGGTTATATATCAGTTTTCAGGGCAATTGGAGCAACTTTGGTTCGGTACAAAGCATTCGAAGCTGAACCAAACTTTTTCAAAAATTTGTTGAATCAGACCCGAAAAAAATCTCAAGTGGTTTATTCATCTCTTAGACAAGAAAGTACACTAAGGATAACGTAAATATAGTGAGTTCCAGCACAATTGAAAAATCTAATTGGAAATTAACAGTAGAGCTCTTAAAACTAAAATATTTATTAGTATCCTTAAAAAGAGACTTTATGGTCAGATATAGCTAAATAAAGAACAAAAACACCCTTATTCAAAAAATAATGGGCGTAGGAGTAGGTATATGCGAGGATGCCACCATTGGAGAACAAACCCTTTCCCTATAATGATCCTGATTTGTCCCCAGCCCGGAGGCATCACCTAATGGTGGTGATCCTCTGTCCTCGTACCTGCCTTAGATTGCCCTAAAAGTGCCCTAACAAACCAATTAGTACCCTGTCACCCCAACATGTTTCCCCCATACTTTGGGTTCATCAGGGGGTACACATAAAGGGTGGTTAAAGGGCTAACCAAAAGCAACAGTTTCCCCCCTCCATCTATAACAAAAGTGGAGGGAAAAAAATGAAACCAAGAGGTAAGGGTGGTTGATCCCTAGATACCAGAAGGGGACATGTGATCCAGTATAGAGATGACTGGGTTCCTCACTATTGTCTGCACTCTCCTGCGTCCATCCCCACCAGAGGTGCCAAGATAACAGTTCTACTGTTAATTTTCAATTAGTTTACTCATCTCTAATTAGCTGATTACAATAGGTCTACAATATTGAACTTTTTCACAATATTCTAATTTTCTGAGATACTGACTTTTAGGTTAATATTAGCTATAAGCCATAATCATCAACATTTAAAGAAATAAACAGTTGAAACAGATTGCTTTGTGTGTAATTAATCTATGTAATATGAGTTTATAAAATAACTTTTCATGTTTATTCTAATTTATTGGGATATACCTGTATATAGAGATGAGCAAATCAAATCAGACAATTGGAATTTGTTTTGAAGTTCAAGAAAAATTTGATTCGCGAAGAATGCAAATTTCCTCAGGCTTCGTGGTAACAAATCGTAATTTTTCCTAAAATGGCAGCTTCACATGTGAGGACTGAGGACATGGGGCAAGGAACTCTGGGCTGGCGGGATTACCCAGATTGACATGCATGCATGCAGCCAATCAGCAGCCAGCCAGCCCTGTGATGTCGCAGCCCTATAAATACAGCAGCCATTTTATATTCTACCATTTTCCATTGTTCTGAGTTCAGGGACAGACATGAGAAGGCGCTAGGGACAACAATAGGAAAAACCTCATAACAAACAAGGAAATATAAAAAACGATTTATAAGTGCAGGGAAAGGATAGGGATGAATTATTTCACAGCATCTTAGTGCAGGGAGATACATCAGAAGGGACAGTGCTAGAAAAGAGATTTACAAGTGCAGGGGATTATTTTGGGATCCAAATAGCCATTATACAGCTCTGTCATTCCAGCAATTTGTTATTGGGGTGCAAGTGCTATGTTGAAAAGGCTTTAGTGGCTTATATATGTGGAAAAATAAAAAAAATATATACGCAGTTCTCTTCTGTAGTTATATAAGGTGAAAGCATTTAGTGACGTATTTTAGTACAAAAAGAAAAAATATACACAGTTCATTGCTGAAGTTATTTGCAGTGAAAGCATTTAGTGACGCATTTCAGTACTAAAAGAAAAATATATACGTAGTTCGCAGTTGCAGTTATTTGCGGTGAAAGCAAGTATTTAAGTGCAAAGAGAAAAATGTATAAGCAATTCACTGTTGCATATATTTTTGGTAAAAGCGTTTAGTGGCCTATTTCAGTACAAAAAGAAAAAAAATATTCTCAGCTCATTTCTGCAGTTACACTGAACAAAAATATAAACGCAGCACTTTTGGTTTTGCTCCCATTTTGCATGAGCTGAACTCAAAGATCTGAACCATTTTCTACATACAAAAAAGACAAATTACTCTCAAATATTGTTCACAAATCTGTCCAAATCTGTGTTAGTGAGCACTTCTACTCACTAACCTCACAGATGTGGCATATCAAGGCCCTGATTAAACAGCATAAATATTGCACAGGTGTGCCTTAGACTGCCCACAATAAAATGCCACTCTAAAATATGCAGTTTCGTCTCACACATGCCACAGATGTCCCAACGTTTGAAGGAGCATGCGATTGGCGTGCTGACTGCAGGAATGTTTACCAGAGCTGTTGCCCGTGCAATAAATGTTAATTTCTCTATCATAAGCCATTTCAATTTGCTTTTCATTAATTTAGTTCAGCTAAAAGTATGTCAGACAGAGAAGTGCCAGGCCATTCACAGAGGACTGACAGAGGCATAAATGTTTCTGGCGCAGGCAGAGGTCGCAGCAGAGTAAGGGTGCGTGGCAGCAAAAGTCACAGTGAGAGGCCTGAGCTCACGGTGTCATCTAGTGGTCGTGTCTTGACCAGCAACCCAGCGGTTCTTGATTGGTTAACTCGGTCATCCACTTCATCCCAAGTGACATCAGACACCACCAGCCAACAGTCGGTGGGTTCGTCACAACACAACACTTAGTTGGCATGGCCCGGGAGCTGGTCCTGTGCCCTCACCTGTCCTCAACCTGCCTCTGTCCATTGCTGTTCCCTCAGCCACAGAAGTATTGTATGCTGTGGGCTCAGCTCCACTATACAGTGAGGAAGAGCTACTAGAGGACAGTTAGCAACTACTGCCCACCCAAGATCTGGAGGAGACATCCGCTGCTTCCTCCGCTAGGTGGGCAAGTAGTGATGAGGAGAGAAGTGTGGGAAGATGGTGTTGCGAGCAGTCAGACTCCTGACCCAGAGAGTGTTGTGGAGGAAATCAGTGACGTGCAGACAGTACTCGATGATGATGATGTAGCTGATCACACTTGGGAGCTGGGTGACGAAGGGGCCTCATCATCGGGAGAAGAGGTTGGCAGCTTGCCTGTGAGCCAGCGGTAAAGCCAGCAAGTTGATAGGATAGCCTGGAGTCAGAAAAGTGGCAGCAGTGGGAGGTTGGGTGCCAAACGTGCCCGGGGTAGACGCCAAACGTGCCCGGGGTAGACCATCTGCTTCACAGCATCCTACCTGCCCTGGAAGTCATGGTGCAGGGGTTCATGGAGGCAGCGACGGTAGCAGTCAGTCAGTGCAGACTGTTGGGGGGGGGAAATCACCTACTCGGCGGTGTGGCAATTTTTTATTAAAACGCCACACCGCCAACACTGGTTTTTGATTGTAAATGTATTTTTTCTTTTTTCAAAAGAAAGGGCTGGGCACTCGCTATATCTGGTAGCCGTGGTACTTTATTAGATAATATAAATTAATGTATTAAAAACATATATCAATATTCAAAACATTCAATCACATATACAAACTCATTAAAATAGTACCTACGATCTGAAATCACTGAAACACAATGGTAATCAAAGACCCAATACATATAAATATATAATCGGATATAACCAATTAATAAATCGCAAGGATTGGCAGAAAAATATTCGGACGTATTCGAAAATATCCAAGTAGTCAGTCCAATATCCGAATTCTATTATGTGCAAAAATCGCAAAGAGGAAAATCTAATAGTTCTGAAATTTGAATTGAAATGATCGATCCAATTACCTAGGCTCTTAACCAAGAGCTGGTGGCCTGTCCAATTATAATTGTAATACGATTATTTCTATACAGTTCAAGGTGGCAACATTATCTTCCGAAGGAATAATTGCCGATTATTTATACACAGTTCAAGGTGGCAACATTATCTTCCAAAGGATTAATTGTCGATTATGTTATTCAGTCTACTCACGTATTTGATATGCTTGGGCGGCTCCGATCAACAGTCCGCGGCGTCCCGCGTGGTAATCAGAGTGTGATCTCCGCTATGACTTGCATATGTGAGCATCGACTTCAACATAGGGTGGTATATAATGTCTCCCAATGGATTTTTCGAAAGGATTTTCACCCCTGCCCTCCTTGTCGGTCTGCACACTGCAGAAAGCCACAGCAGTTGGCACCTATGTTTCGTCATTATCCGAGACATGCTGCGGTGGTCCTCCCATGTACTCATCTTGAAACATAAGTGGTTGGGCATCAGTGCACTCAATCTCTTCCACTTCTCGGGCAGGGTTATGTGCATGGCCCTGGGAAACCCTGCTAGCAGAGTCATCAAAAAGCCGAAGAGACTGCTGCATGACTTGGGGCTCAGACTGCTTGGCTGATTTGCAAGGGGGTGAGGTGAAAGACTGGTGGACATCGGCTGCAGGTGCCAACTCTGACCTTTCAGCAGGAGACTGGGTGGAAGACAATGTGAAGGAACTAGAGGCACTGTCAGCAACCCAATTTACTATCGCCTGTACTTGTTCTGGCCTCACCGTTCATTGAGCCGCATTAGGCCCGACCAAATAACGCTGAAGGTTCTGTCGCCTACTCTCACCTGAGAAAGGTGTTTTACTTGTGCGTGTAGCTGGCACAGATCGACCACGTCCTCTCCATGCAACAGGACCTCCACCAGCAGCACAACGACTGGGGCAACGTCCCTTATTTGACGCTCTTCTAATTTTCCCGCAAATTAAGGATCTTGCCCGAAATGGGCGTTTTTTTAAATACAGAATATAACAACAGTATCTAACACGTCTATTTCACACTGACAGGTGCAGCAAAGGCCTCAAATTTAGTATTTTCCCCTAAATGGGTGTTTTTTTAATAACCGAATATTATGGCAGTATTTCAAGCTTGTATTTCACACTAACAAATGTAGCATAGGCCCCAGATTTAACGTTATTGCCAAAAATTTGTGTTTTTTTAAACCATAATATTATTGCAGTATTTCAAGCTTGTATTTCACACTGACAGATACAGCAAATGCAGCAAATTGAGTATTTTGCTGAAAAATTTGTGTTTTTTTAATAACAGAATATAACAGCAGTATCTAATGCGTGTATTTCACACTGACAGATGCAGCAAAGGCCTCAAATTTAGTATTTTGCCCAAAATGGGTGTTTTTTTAATAACAGAATATTATGGCAGTATTTCAAGCTTGTATTTCACACTGACAAAAACAGCATAGGACCCAGATTTAAGGTATTGCCAAAAATGGGTGTTTTTTTTAATAACAGAATATTATTGCAGTATTTCAAGCTTGTATTTCACACTGACATATGCAGCAAATGCTTCAAATTTAGTATTTTGCTGAAAATGGGTGTTTCTGTAATAACAGAATAAAAAAGCAGTATCCAACACTTGTATTTCATACTGACAGATGCAGCAAAGACCGCAAATTAAGTATTTTGCCCAAAATAGGTGTTTTTTGAAACCCAGAATATTATTGCAGTATTTCAAGCTTGTGTTTCACACTTTCAAATGCAGCATAGTCCCCAGATGTAGGGTATTGCCAACAATGGGTGTTATTTTTTAAACCCAGACTATTATTGCTGTATCTTAAGCTTGTGTTTCACACTGACAAATGCTGAAAAGGCCGCTGATGTAGGGTATTGCCAAGAATGAGTGTTTTTTTTATACCCAGACTATTATTGCAGTATTTAAAGCTTGTATTTCACACTGACAAATGCAGCAAAGGCTTCAAATTTACAGGGAGTGCAGAATTATTAGGCAAATGAGTATTTTGACCACATCATCCTCTTTATGCATGTTGTCTTACTCCAAGCTGTTTAGGCTCGAAAGCCAACAACCAATTAAGCATATTAGGTGATGTGCATCTCTGTAATGAGAAGAGGTGTGGTCTAATGACATCAACACCCTATATCAGGTGTGCATAATTATTAGGCAACTTCCTTTCCTTTGGCAAAATGGGTCAAAAGAAGGACTTGACAGGCTCAGAAAAGTCAAAAATAGTGAGATATCTTGCAGAGGGATGCAGCACTCTTAAAATTGCAAAGCTTCTGAAGCGTGATCATCGAACAATCAAGCGTTTCATTCAAAATAGTCAACAGGATCGCAAGAAGCGTGTGGAAAAACCAAGGCGCAAAATAACTGCGCATGAACTGAGAAAAGTCAAGCGTGCAGCTGCCAAGATGCCACTTGCCACCAGTTTGGCCATATTTCAGAGCTGCAACATCACTGGAGTGCCCAAAAGCACAAGGTGTGCAATACTCAGAGACATGGCCAAGGTAAGAAAGGCTGAAAGACGACCACCACTGAACAAGACACACAAGCTGAAATGTCAAGACTGGGCCAAGAAATATCTCAAGACTGATTTTTCTAAGGTTTTATGGACTGATGAAATGAGAGTGAGTCTTGATGGGCCAGATGGATGGGCCCGTGGCTGGATTGGTAAAGGGCAGAGAGCTCCAGTCCGACTCAGACGCCAGCAAGGTGGAGGAGGAGTACTGGTTTGGGCTGGTGTCATCAAAGATGAGCTTGTGGGGCCTTTTCGGGTTGAGGATGGAGTCAAGCTCTACTCCCAGTCCTACTGCCAGTTTCTGGAAGACACCTTCTTCAAGCAGTGGTACAGGAAGAAGTCTGCATCCTTCAAGAAAAACATGATTTTCATGCAGGACAATGCTCCATCACACGCGTCCAAGTACTCCACAACGTGGCTGGCAAGAAAGGGTATAAAAGAAGAAAATCTAATGACATGGCCTCCTTGTTCACCTGATCTGAACCCCATTGAGAACCTGTGGTCCATCATCAAATGTGAGATTTACAAGGAGGGAGAACAGTACACCTCTCTGAACAGTGTCTGGGAGGCTGTGGTTGCTGCTGCACGCAATGTTGATGGTGAACAGATCAAAACACTGACAGAATCCATGGATGGCAGGCTTTTGAGTGTCCTTGCAAAGAAAGGTGGCTATATTGGTCACTGATTTGTTTTTGTTTTGTTTTTGAATGTCAGAAATGTATATTTGTGAATGTTGAGATGTTATATTGGTTTCACTGGTAAAAATAAATAATTGAAATGGGTATATATTTGTTTTTTGTTAAGTTGCCTAATAATTATGCACAGTAATAGTCACCTGCACACACAGATATCCCCCTAAAATAGCTAAAACTAAGAACAAACTAAAAACTACTTCCAAAAATATTCAGCTTTGATATTAATGAGTTTTTTGGGTTCATTGAGAACATGGTTGTTGTTCAATAATAAAATGAATCCTCAAAAATACAACTTGCCTAATAATTCTGCACTCCCTGTAGTATTTTGTCCAAAATGTTATTTTTTTAAATAACATAATATAACAGCAGTATCTAACGCTTGTATTTCACACTGACAAAGGCAGCAAAGGCTGCAAATTTAGTATTTTGCTCAAAATGGGTGTTTTTTTAACTCCTTAAGGACCAGGAATTTTTTTGCAAATCTGACCAGTGTCACTTTATGTGGCAATACCTTTAAAATGCTTTGACTTATCCAGGCCATTCTGAGAATGATTTTTCATCACATATTGTACTTCATGACACTGGTAAAATGGAGTAAAAAAATATATTTTTTATTTATAAAAAAATGTAAAAATTGCAGAAAATTTAAAAGATTTGCAAATTTCCAAGTTTCAATTTCTCCACTTCTATAATACATAGTAATACCTCCAAAAATAGTTATTACTTTACATTCCCCATATGTCTACTTCATGTTTGGATCATTTTTGGAATGACATTTTATTTTTGGGGATGTTAGAAGGCTTAGAAGCAAATCTTGAAATGTTTCAGAAATTTTCAAAAACCCACTTTTCAAGGATCAGTTCAGGTCTGAAGCCACTTTGTGAGGCTTACATAATAGAAACCGCCCAAAAATGAACCCATTCTAGAAACAACACCCCTCAAGGTATTCAAAACTTATTTTCTATCATAGAAAGCATATTATAGTGGATTTGTATTGTGCAGCAGTGGTGAGCGGTTCTGCAGCGAGTGACAAACGCAATTATAAAAATTAATAACAACTGGTGTGATATACCAGTCGCCCCCTAAAAAAACTGATAGTTGCGGGGTGTTATATACCAATAATATACTTTCTATATAGTGCATTTGGGTAGAGCAGCATTTGTTTGCGGTTTTTCTGCGTTCTCTCTGCTACACACAGTGACAAACGGTATTGGAAAAAATAATTATAACTGGTGTTTACATGCACATATGCAAAAATTATAAAAAAAATAATGAATGGAGATCATAAATTTGAATAATACATCTGGTATGACACTGTCCATGTTGTGGGACTATTTGTGCACTTCTAGTAATTATTTCTTGGCTGCAAATATGAGCTGAAGGTTTTTCTAGTTCGCCTGCCATTAAAATGAATGGGACACACCGTGAACTTGCGGTTCGCAAAAATTTGATCGTGTTAGCGAACCGCCCCGGCAGATGTAGGATATTGCTAAAAATGGGTGTTTTTTAAACCCAGAATATTATTGCAGTATTTCAAGCTTATATATTACACTAACAAATGCAGCATAGGCCGCAGATGTAGGGTATTGCCAAAAATGGGTGTTTTTTTAAACCCAAAAAATTATTGCAGTATTTCAAGCTTGTATTTCACACTGAAAAATGCTGCAAAGGCACTAGATGTATGATATTGCCAAAAATTGGTGTTTTTTTTAACCCAGATTATTATCACAGTATTTAAAGCTTGTATTTCACACTAACAAATGCAGCATAGGTCCAAATTGGTGTTTTTTTAAACCCCGAAAATTATTGCAGTATTTCAAGCTTGTATTTCACACTGACAAATGCTGCAAAGGCACCAGATATAGGGTCTTGCAAAAAATGGGTGATTTTTTAGAACTCAGAATATAATTGTAGTATTTTAAGCTTGTATTTGACTGTCACAGATGCACCTATGTTGTGCTGGTGCACTGAACTTGCAGAAATGGCCGCTGACGACCACCTAACTAGCAGACAGATAAACATTATTTTTCTGTGTCACTGGGCTCAGGGCAGGGTAAAAAGATTGTGCACTGCACCTACAAAACTAAATCTATGTAGATCGCTGAGTTAACAAGCACTTCTGATTAAAGATTCTCTCCTATTCTCTCCCTCACAGCAGCAGCATCCTATCCCTACACTAATCAGAGCAGAGTCTACGTTACTCCAGCTTATATAGAGACTGGGTCACATGCTGCACTGGCCAATCACAGCCATGCCATTAGTAGGCATGGCTGTGATGGCTTCTAAGGACACACAAGTTAAACGCTTGTTGATTGGCTGCTCTGCAGCCTTTCAAAAAGCAGCATTAACTCGCCGAACACCGAACCCAAACTTTTACTGAAAAGTTCGGGTTCGGTTCCTTGGTCCAAAAATCCTAAAGTTCGGTACGAACCCGAACTTTACAGTTCGGGTTCGCTCAAACCAAATAGGAATACTTACTACTTGTAAATATTCCTATACAGCAGAAGTCTCATATTTCTTTTTTTTTTGTAACTGGCCATGCAGCGCTATAGTGTAGTGGTTAACATTGGCTGAATGTAGAAGGTTGTGAGTTTAAATCCCGCCAGAAACTTTTCAGAAATAGAGGCTAAATTAGATTTAAATACACTGGCTCGCCCAACACTAGTAAATCACATTTATTTCTAACTGGTTATTTGAAAACTCTTAAACCATAATGTACAAAATAGAAAATGCATTTGAAGTGGCCATCCATATTAGTGTTGAGCAAATTGAAACGGACAAAGTGGAATTGAATCCGAATTTCAGGGAAAAATGGATTCACCGCAAAGCCGAATTTCCTCGTGCTTTGTAGTAGTGGACTGATTTTTCCTAAATGGCGGTAAAAAAAAAAGAAATCATACTTACCTGATTATTTTGAGCGCAAAGCGCAGGCTGTCGCCATCTTGATTAAAGATCTTGCTCAAAATCCTGTGCACTGTGAAGTCTCCACAAGCTGCACAAGATTTTGCGCTAGATCTTCAAGCAAGATGTTGGCAGCCATCTTGATCAAATGGATGATGATAAGTATGATTTTATTAATATAAAAAAAAATATAAAAAAATTGCACTGTATTACTGCTGCTAGATGCCACAATCAGCTATGAACACGGCATCTGATGGGTACAAGGGCGGGGATTAACACAATGGCTGCTCCCTGTCATTGTATCCACTACTTACAATTAAATGCACTTCATGCAGTAATTCGTCACAAAGCAAATTTTTCAGTACTTCACACATCACTAATCCATATCATTGTTTGTGTCTGATTTCTTTTTTTTGAAAAGTTCAGTTCTGGTTAACAAAAATCTCTGATGATAATAAGTAAGTCTGGGGCTCAACCAATGATAGCTATATAGCAGTGTAGCCATAGAAATGAAAGGGGTTGCAGTGCCACTTACAAGCTGCCGTGACTGCGAACCTGGGACTGGAAAAAAAGACAACCTTGCTACATTTTGGGGGGATTTTGAGGTTGCAGCTTGTGAGTCCTGCTGCAACCCTATTCAGGTCCCATACTGTGACATACATTTCCATCACTGTTATCTCAGGTGCTGTAAGAGCAACTGGAAGATCAGTCACAGGAGATAAAAAAAAAAATAAGCAATGAGCTCTCACATTGTTGAAAAAATAAATAAAGTTACGTCTCTTATAATAACAACACAAAAACAATGATTTATTTATTTTTATTGATCACCATTTTTGCACTAGCATGTAGAACAAAGTTAAATTGTAATACTGCATGGTTAATAATAAACCTCCCATCAATGTTTTTTTTTTTAAATCTAATGATTAACTCCTTCACAACTGCAATCCGTCTATATATGTGCTAGGTGCACATACCCCGTGCAGCTACAACGTGTATAGACGTCATGGCAGTTCTTTAATCCAAGAGCTGCAAAGGACTTGGATTAAAGCTTCTGCCCCTGACCTGGTGCTGTCACGGACAGCATGCAGTCTAGTAATGACAGCAAGGGACCAATCAGAGTGGTCCCTTGCCGGCAATCGATCCGGTTGGTTAGTCTGTGCAGACTAGCCAATCGGATTGCGGCAGTGTTAAAATGCCGGTTTCAGGCTATGATCTGCACTCTGCATATCAGAGCCTGAAATCAGGTAGTGTCCTGAAGCCGACCGATCTGTGCCCCCTTCCTGTGAGCCTCCAACCCCCCACCACCACCACCGTGAGCCCTGCCTTTGCCATCGGTCCCCGCCCCCCATCCATGTATCATGCCCCTGATACGGTCCGCCCCCTCCCCGCCCAATACATTCATCCTGTCCCGATCTGCGCCCCTTCATGCTGGCCGTATCCCCCGTTTCCAGCCCTGCCCCATTTGTGCACCCTGCCCCGATGCGGTCCCCCTGCTGTGTGTGATGATGGTGGCTCCATTCCTGAGCCGCCGCCATCAGCAGCGAGTGTCAACTGTATGCTGACACTCTGCTGTAACCCCATAGATGCCACGGCAGCAGCATCCATGGGCTTAATAGAGGGAGGGGGCTCCCTCTCTCAACCAACGGGGCCGCTGCGCTGCGTTGTCATGGCAACCGGACACTTTGCAAGGGCATCTGGTGTTGCCACCTACAGGAAATCTGGTAGTATTATACTATGCAATGCAAGAGCATTGCAAAGTATAGTACAACCATCAGTCCCACTGGATCTTCAAGATCCAAGAGGGAACTGATAAAAAAAAAGTGAAAATAATAAAAGTAAAATTAAATAAATAAATAAATAAAAATGCTAATTAAAATAATAAATTGCCTTTTCCTATAAAAAAAAAACAACAACACACATATTAGGTATCACCGTGTCCGTAATGGTCATCTCTATAAATATGTCACATGAGCAACCCCATCCAATAAACACAATAAAAAATAAAATTAAAACTGTGAAAAAAAATAAAAAAATTTGTCACCTTACATCACAAAAAGTGCAACACCAAGCGATCAAAAAGGCGTATACACCCCAAAATAGCACCAATCAAACCGTTACCTCATCCCATATGGCTCTCAGACTATGCAGACACTAAAACATATTTTTGGGGTTTCAGAAATGCTATTATTGTGTAAAACTTAAATAAATAAGAAAAAGTATACATATTGGGTATTGTCACGTCCGTAACGATCTGCTCTATAAAACTGTCACATGACCTAACCCCTCAGATGAACGCTGTAAAAAAAAACTGTTCCAAAACAGCCAATTTGAATGATCAATTAATCATATGTACCCAAAAATGGTGCCAATAAAAACCTCAACTATTTCTGCAAAAAAGGAGCCCCAGCACAAGACGGTCGGCAGAAAAATAAAAAACATATGGCGTTCAGAAAATGGACACACAAAAACATAATTTCTTTTTCAAAAATGCCTTATCATGTAAAACTGAAACAAACAAACAAAAAAAAGTAGACATATTTGATATCACTGCGTTCGTAACAACCTGCTCTATAAAAATAGCACATGATCTACCATGTCGGATGAATCTTGTAAAAAATTAAAGATAACAAAACGGTGCCAAAACATCAATTTTTTTGTTACCTTGCCTCACAAAAAATGTAATATAGAGCAATTAAAAATCATATGTTCTCCCCAAAATAGTACCAATAAAACTGACACCTTATCCCCTAGTTTCTAAAATAGGGTCACTTTTTAGGAGTTTCTAATGTAGGGGTGCATCAGAGGGGCTTTAAATGGGACATGGCATCTAAAACCAGTCCAGCAAAATCTGCCTTCCAAAAACCTGCCTTCCACAGAAGCGCTCCTTTCCTTCTGTGCCCTGCCGTGCGTCCTTACATCAGTTTATGACCACATGTGGAGTGTTTCTGTAAACCGCAGAATCAGGGCAAAAAATATTGAGTTTTGTTTGGCTGTTAACCCTCAATGTGTTAAAGAAAAAAAATATTAATAAAATGGAAAATCTGCCCAAAAAGTTAAATTTTGAAAATTAATCTCCATTTTCCTTTAATTCTTGTAGAACACCTAAAAGGTTAACAAAGTTTGTAAAATCAGTTTTGAGTAACTTGAGGGGTGTAGTTTCTACAATAGGAGTCATTTATGGGGGGTATCCACTATGTAAGCCCCACAAAGTGACTTCAGACCTAAAATGGTCCTTAAAAAGTGGGTTTTGGAAATTTTCTTAAAAATTTTAAGAATTGCTTCTAAACTTCTAAGCCTTGTAAAGTCCTAAAAAAATAAAATGACATTTCCAAAATGATGCCAACATAAAGTATATATATGGGGAATGTTAAGTAATAAATATTTTATTACGTATCACTTTCTGTCTTAGAAGCAGAGAAATTTAAATTGAGAAAATTGCTAATTTTACAAAATTTTTGGTAAATTTGGGATTTTTTCATAAATAAAGGTGAAATATATTGACTCAAATTTATTACTGTCATGAAGTACAATGTATCATGCGAAAACAATCTCAGAATGGCTTGGATAAATAAAAGTGTTCCAAAGCTATTACCACATAAAGTGACGCATGTCAGTTTTGACCTGGACACTGGGGCATCAATGACCTTTGGTCATGAAAGGGTTAATGGATAAATTATACACATTCGAGGCCCATTATTATGACCACTTCCTACTTTAGACATCAGCAGTGCGTAACTCATGAAGAAAGTGATGTGTCATGAGCTGGCTTAGTGGGTACAGTATATAGGGTATGATAGGCTGTCTGCACACATATCCCTTGTTGCTGTCATGGATAAAAGGAGAGATCTATCAGAATTGCAAAAAAGGATGATTATTGGCTTTTGGGCCAAGGGTAGCAGTATTTCTTAAACTTCACAGTTTTTGAACTTTTGAACTGTTCATGTGCTGCTGTGGTGAAAGTTTATGGTGAGTGGACAAATGGCAGCATTGCAAATAAGCGACGTGGAAACTGCAGAGCACAATGTGCCATTGATGTGAGAGGTGAATATTGGCTACGAAGGAACAAACTACAGTGGAACAACTCACTGCACCAATAAACTACAGTGGAACAACTCACAGAATGAACAAAGGGTCCACCAGACGTGTATCTAAAACAACAGCATATGGGTTTCCGAAACAGACGAATGGTCACCACACCTCTGCTAATGAAGTTGTATCTGCAGAGAAGGTTTAAATTTTCATGGTAGTACCAGAATTGGACCTCCGCTGATTAGCAAAGGATTGTCACCTTTGATGAGTCATTTTCTGCTTCATCAAACTGATGGAGGTTAGGCTACTTTCACACTAGCGTTCGGGCGGATCCGTTCTGAACGGATCCGCTCATAATAATGCAGACGGAGGCTCCGTTCAGAACGGATCCGTCTGCATTATATTAGCAAAAAAAAGCTAAGTGTGAAAATAGCCTGGGACGGATCCGTCCAGACTTTCAATGTAAAGTCAATGGGGGACGGATCCGCTTGAAGATTGAGCCACATTGTGGCATCTTCAAACGGATCCGTCCCCATTGACTTACATTGAAAGTCTGGACGGATCCGCACGGATCCGCACGCCTCCGAACGGCCAGGCGGACACCCGAACGCTGCAAGCAGCGTTCAGCTGTCCGCCTGTCCGTGCGGAGGCGAGCGGAGCGGAGGCTGAACGCCGCCAGACTGATGCAGTCTGAGCGGATCCGCCTCCATTCAGACTGCATCAGGGCTGGACGGCTGCGTTCGGGTCCGCTCGTGAGCTCCTTCAAACGGAGCTCACGAACGGAAACCCGAACGCTAGTGTGAAAGTAGCCTTAATGTGTCAGGCAAGAAATATCAGAACAAACACACTGACACCATTGCTTGAAGTACACAAGCTGGTGGTTACAAGGTTATAGTCTGGGGAATGTTTTCATGGCATTCTCCAGGCCCATTCAACCATGTAAAAAGCACTCTCAACCAATTGGGTGATTGTCTTCCCTGGGACGAATGGGATATTCTATCTAGACAATTCAACATTGATATTCAATATTGGTTGGATGAGCATGACTAAGATTTGCAATTACCACCCTGGCCTAATTCTTCAGAAAAAAACAATTGAACATCTGTTGGACCACCTTGATCATTCTGTTTGCTCTATGAATCCTAACCCGTGCACTCTCCAGCAGCTGTCAGATGCACTGCAGTTAGTATGGGACCAGATACTGGTATCAATGACAACCTACTAGAACTTTATTACTCCCAGCTTTATCAGCTGTCTCTGCTGTACATGGCAGTTACTCTGGATATTAGTTGGTGGTCATAAAAATATGACTCAACTGTGTATAATGGTGCTATTAAAAAATACAGCCCACAAGGCACAAATTCTCATCCCGCTTCATCGATGAACAAAATAAAAAGTTACCAGCTCTTTAAGGCCCAAAATAGGCCATAGGGAAAAAAGAGTTAAAAATTGCTTTGAAAATAGCAGAGAGAATTTAGCAAGTTCTTAAATCCTTTCCTGACAATGGTCGTCATTCAAATCAATCAAGTATATTTTTCAACCTCTTAATGTTACTTGTACTCACAGCATTTACCAACCTCTGTTATAAAACCATGCTATTAAGTTCACAGTAAGGCAACATGTAAACAGCCAGTCCAACTGGCTCGTTAATTAATCAGGAGTATGTGCAACTGAGAAATTAGCTCTAGGTATAGTAAAATTGGAATTCAGAAACAGTCTATTAAGAATCAAAAGGGAATGATTCTTTATCACAATCTGCAAAGCTCATTGAATGGTCATTACAGATGGGAATAACTTTCGCTGAAATATCAACAAGAGTTTAGTTTCACTGTGCTACTAATTTCTATATCAGCACCTGTGTTAATTAAAAATACTCTACTTTTCTATGTCGCCAATTCTCTTATAAACTTTTCACTGCTGTACTATGAATAAAGTGTGCACTGGACTCAGTCTGTTAAATTAATTATGCTAAATAGATCCAAATGGTATCCATGCTTAGAGGAAAATGTAACTTTTTATATATATACAGTATATATATGGTTTATGTACAGAGTTTATTTTCAATAGGGATAGAAATTATATTGTGCATCCTACAAGTGTCTCTAATAAAATACAGTAGATTTTTTATATTCAAATAATAATGTAATTCTTTTAAGCACATATATGTTGATATTAGTATCCAGTATAGTAGCTGTTAGTTCATATTAATCAAAACTTGATATAATGTATTTTCCCTTAAGTGTATGTTACCACTTGCAGCTTTGTCATTCAGATGTGGCAGTACTTTGCTTACCGCTAGTCTGTGTATTCAATCGTTCCTCAGTAGATACACGTGGCATCCCACGTGGTTTTTCATCTCTGTTGGTCTCCTTGCAGCCCGTCTGGTTATTACGCGGCTGCCGGCCATGGCAATTGGCTGGTGGGTTCGCTCGCCTCTTATCTTCTCTGCGTCCCACGTGCCTCAGGAAGTATGCCGCCACCAGATAACAGGTCCTGTGCTTGGAGACTGACGGGTATATTCTTGTATGTAATATCGAGGAGTTATTTGAAAGCCAGAGAAAGCGGGATAAAGGCAATATAGTTATATTAGTTATATTACAGTGTCTTAGTATTTAGTAGTTCAGAATTCACTGCTGTTTTCAGGGATATTCCCCTTCCTCAGAGGTCAGCAGTGATTTATTGGATATCTCCTTTATAGGTGTCCAGTGGAGTTATGCATATTGGAAGTGGTTAGTTTAAAAACATGAACTGGATCTTGGTCGCACTACATACTTATAGATTATCAAGGTAAAAACATATAAGTGGCCAGCATACCATAGACAAACTGATGCTAAATACCAAATATCAGATAACAATAATAGGGAAGAAACAGAGATGATAAAACACATGTATAAAACACATATATAATCAATAGTCTGAAGAATTATAAAAAAGAAAAATCACATGATAATTACAATATAATTATACACTATCCTTTATTCTCTATTTAATCTCTTTCACCCTTTAGTTGTGCTCCTATCTGTTTAAGTATGGATATCTGAAACCATATGGACACAAAATGTAAACATATTGAGACCTTTGCCTTTGAAATCACTGAAGATACACAGGAGAATTGTTCTAGATCAATGGATGATACATTCATAGATCTTGAAAAATTATTACATAGACAATTGAGAAATAGGTAGGAAATAAAATCGCTAAATCAATATCTACATAGTGATCATTTACCAAGACGTTTAATGCTAAACAAAGAACCAGCACAAGATTTACAAAATGATACTTTTAGAACTGAGTAGGACATGTTTTTGAGGGCCCAATCGCATACTCTGATTCAGATGATTATCAATAGACGTACACAGATCTTGGGAGACATAATGGAACAAATCAATAATATTAAAACAGTAATAGATCAATTTCCACAGGACGAACCAGCTAAGAGATGGCAGGAAAGGATATGTAAAAACTTGGACTTACTGGAAAAGGAGATTATTGATAAAAAATAAAAACAATTAAAATCATATTATCAGACAAAAAATATAAGAACATGGACGAGTACAAAAAAAACCCTCTGATAGGACACAAGAAATAAAAGACACACACATTGATGGTCTCTCTAACCAATATAATATACCTGTGAATAATAGATTTGAAGCACCCCTTTTTTTAGACCAAACTCCGCCACACCACAGGACAAAAACAAGGAGATCACGTTCACCAACTCCAATGAGAAGGAGTATGAGGACCCACACTCACAGGCACGATTACAATTTGAGACAACGCTATCACAGCCAAACAGAACCCAATGAGGAACAATTCACAGAGACAGGATTACAATTCACAGAGATGGGATCATGACTATAATCACCAAAGCGACAAATACAACACAAGGACACCAATCAGAACACGGACACACAACAATGAAGAAGGACACGTAGGGGTAGGAATAAGAAGAAGATACACAATTAACAGAGGGCACAAAAGACACATCAATAATAGTTAGTTTAAGTACAGTTCAATGGACAGATGCACAATCATCACTATTAAATAAGGGACTCAACTTTGCACCAACCACTACCATGTATAGATCACTACCATGATCTGTCTAAAAAAATACATTATATAAAAAATCCAATTACCAGGGAATTCCTTAGTCATACTTAATATGTACATACAGGCCTAAAAACCAAACCAAAGAACTACCCTAGACAAGAAACTAGTCATGAAATGGCCACGTTCAAGAAAAACATTGAGAGTGAGCTAAGAAAATTAAAGTGTAAAAAAACAAGAAACAATCTGACAAAGAAGGAAATAGACGCTATGAAAGAACTACAGTCTTCCAACAACATTACAATTAGGCCAGCAGACAAGGGGTGAGCAATAGTTATTGTGAATACTGAAAATTATGAACAAGAATGTCTCAGACAACTTAGTGATCTTACAACATATAACAAATTAAAATCTAACCCCATAAATGAATACTATAAAGAAGTAAACAAATATTGCAATAAAGGTCTATACAGAAGATGTTCACATGCATCACATGATCCCCCCACCCCCCTTTCAACTCTGGAGCAAAAATGCACATGTGTAAGAAATCTAAACTATAGCCGACCTTAATTAACATGGCTTACTGTTTACGTGAGCAGCCTTTGCACCCCGGTTAGCAAGCAACTACGCCTGGGGCCCGGGGGTTTGTTGTTAAATAATAGTACGTCCCTGTGTGTCCAGTCACTAGTAAATTGGCCAGTTGGTAATTGTTTTAATTGGTCCCTACAATGAGGGGGTCAGCATAAACTACCTTACTATAAAGAAACAGAAATGCACCCTTCCATTAGGCGCACAACCGTTGTTTAGGTCCGCATCCGAGCCGTATTTTTTACAACTTTGCTATGGACCCATTCAATTCCATGGTGCTGAAAAAGATGCGGTCTGAAATCCGTGTGATGTCCCCATCCGTAGCTCCGTTATGTGGTGCCTAGAAAAAATATTACCAGTCCTATTGTTGTCTGTTTTGCAGACAAGAATATGCAGTTATTGAAATGGCTGTCTGAGCAGTTACGCTAATTGCATAACGCACAGGGAAGCCTTACGGGTCTTTCAGATACACCATTAACGTGCAATGCAAAACACACAACCTAAGGCCCCTTGCACACGATCGTATGCCCTCCGAGACATACGGTCCATGAGCATGCCATATGTCCCGGAGCGGCATACAACGTGCACACGGGAGCACGCAGCATCATAGGTTACTATGCCAATAATGTATATTAATCATAGGTTACTATTGATGCTGTGCGGATCGGCCACCCGCGGGTCGATTGTCCTGCACTGATATGAACACAGGACTATAGACCCACGGGCGGACGATGTGGAGAGTATCATAGTAACCTCTGCTGCTGTGCACTCCCATGTGCAGGATGTAGTATGTCGCTCCGGGACATATGGCATGCTCATGGACCGTAAGTCTCGAAGGGCATACAGTCGCGTGCAAGTGACGTAAGTGTCTAACGTAGCTAATAAATAAAAACTACCCAAGAAAATTACATTAAACTGTATCCGAACTATCTCTAATCCAAAAAAACACTATAATGACCATAAACATGTAACTTCTGGATTTTGATGTAAATCCTAAGTGTTTATAAAGCTACTCCACACAATGCACTAATTGTATTAATATTTTCTTTTAAACATACAGTAATCTATAAATGCCATCAACGAATGGCCAAGTTCCAGAAGGAGCATAAAAGGGATCAATTGGCTCTCCATAACCGCCTCCGGACCGCCTAACGCAGATGTGCGGTCCGGAGGCGGCAGCGCTGCGCACAGTCACGCATATACGCGTCACCTCGCGAGACGACGCGAATATGCGCGCGCGCATGCGCAGTTCGCGCCGGCATTCCGTAGAGGGGGGTCGGGTCACCAGCCTGTCAGCCAATGATCGCGGCTGGCAGGCTGGCGATTTTTAAAAAAACCAATCAAAGGCCAGATATCAGATCATATTAGTAAATATGATCTGATATATGGCTGCCTGCTCCTCTGCTGGTTCTTTTCGTCGGTTGGATCCAGCAGAGGAGCAGGCTTCACAGTGAGTACACCAAACAGCACACTTTAGCCCCAGATTACCCCCCTGAACCCCAATTAACCCTTTGATCACCCCTTTGTCAATCACTAGTGAAAGGAAAAAAGTGATCAGTGTAAACTGTCACATTTTTTTTTCACTGGTATTGACCGTTAGGTTTTAGGTATAGTTTAGGCCGCTTGGTTAGGTAGTTAGCGATCAGTTAGCGCCCAGCCCACCGCACCGCAGTCCGTTATTTGCTGATTAGCGTATCGCTAATCAGCATTTGTACTTTTATAGTATCTGGAAGTGATCAAAACTGATCACGGTCAGATCTATAATAGTACTAGTGTCACTTTAGTTCGCCCTCCACCCAAAACGCAGTGTTTGCCCGATCAGGCCTGATCGGTCGCCCACACGTGCGTTCGCCCACACTTCGCCCACAAATTTTTTTTTGGTTCACTGCACAATCACTTTACACGCACTGCGGCGATAAAAAACTCAGTTTTGATATTTTTTATCAACCGCAGCGGCCTCCGGTACTTCGCTAGCCTCCCCTTTGTAAGACAGGCTTGCTTTTTTTTTCTTGGGTAGTCTCAGGGAATACCCCTAAATTTAGTTGCCCACATGTCTAACAGGGGGTATTCTTCTGAAGAGGCCTACAGGCTTCTGACCCAGTCGGATGAGGAGTGGGAACCCTCATCTGATGAATCCAGCGGGTCAGAATACGAACCTGTAGAAAGCAGTGGCTCTCTGACCCAAAGTTCGGACGAGGAGGCTGAGGTCCCTGATGCCACCAGGGGTACCCGGCCCCGTGACGCTAGACCACAGGTTGCGCAGGATCCACTTCAAGAGCAGCAGAGTGGGGCTGGTGCTGTCGGATTACGTGGTGAGGCATACACCAGCAGCCCAGCCCTCCCTGGACCTAGTACCAGCACTGCCGTACAACCTGGTGAAGTAGCGAGCACCAGAAGGGCAGTTGAAGCTGGTACGGTGGCACGTGCAGTAGTGACCCCGTCGCAGCCACCGCAAAGACGTGCCCGTAGAGCCCCTAGAATCCCAGAGGTGCTGGCAAACCCTGATTGGCAGTCCCCAACTTCAGCCGCACCCGTAGTTTTCCCTTTCACTGCCCAGTCTGGAGTTCGGGTTGAGACAGCTCAGATCGGTTCGGCCCTGGGATTTTTTGAGCTGTTCTTGACTGCGGAGCTTTTAGACATAGTTGTGGCCGAAACAAACAGATATGCCACACAATTTATCACCGCTAACCCGGGAAGCTTTTATGCCCAGCCTTTCCGGTGGAAACCAGTCCAAGTTTCCGAAATTAAAACTTTTCTGGGCCTCCTCCTCAACATGGGCCTGACAAAAAAGCATGAATTGCGGTCATATTGGTCCACGAACCCGATTCATCACATGCCCATGTTCTCTGCTGCTATGTCCAGGGCACGTTTTGAGGCCATCCTGCGTTTCCTGCACTTTAGTGACAACACCGCCTCCCGTCCCAGGGGCCACCCTGATTTTCACCGGCTCCACAAAATTCGGCCCCTCATAGACCATTTCAACCAGAAATTTGCAGATATTTATACCCCAGAGCAAAACATCTGCATAGACGAGTTCCTGATACATTTTACCGGGCGCCTTGGCTTCAAACAATACATCCCAAGCAAGCGCGCCCGGTATGGGGTCAAATTGTATAAGCTCTGTGAAAGGGCCACAGGCTATACCCACAAATTTCGGATCTATGAGGGAAAAGATCAGACCCTGGAGCCGGTCGGTTGCCCTGACTACCTGGGGAGCAGTGGGAAGACAGTTTGGGACTTGGTGTCACCCTTATTCGGCAAGGGGTACCATCTTTATGTGGACAATTTTTACACAAGTGTGGCCCTCTTTAGGCATTTGTTTCTAGAACGGATTGGCGCCTGTGGTACCGCACGAACTAGTCGCGCGGGCTTCCCCCAACGGCTCGTTACCACCCGTCTTGCAAGGGGGCAGAGGGCCGCACTGTGTAACGAAGAACTGTTCGCGGTGAAATGGAGAGACAAGCGTGACGTTTACATGCTCTCCTCCATTCACGCAGACACGACAATACAAATTGAGCGAGCAACCCGTGTCATTGAAAAGCCCCTCTCAGTCCACGACTATAACCTCCACATGGGAGGGGTGGACTTCAATGACCAGATGTTGTCTCCGTATTTAGTTTCCCGCAGAACCAGACGCTGGTATAAGAAGGTGTCTGTATATTTAATTCAATTGGCTCTGTACAATAGTTTTGTTCTCTACAGTAAGGCTGGGAGAACTGGATCCTTCCTCAAATTTCAGGAAGAGATCATCGAGAACCTCCTGTACCCAGGAGGTTCCGTGGCCCCATCCACCAGTGTAGTTAGCCGTCTACACGAGCGACATTTCCCCAATGTCGTTCCTGGTACCTCAACCCAACCGTCACCCCGAAAAAGATGTCGTGTCTGTAGCAGGAGTGGAATAAGGCGTGACACCCGCTATTTCTGTCCTGACTGTCCTGACCACCCTGCCCTATGCTTTGGAGAGTGTTTCTGGAAGTACCACTCACAGGTACACTATTAGCATAGGGATCATCTCACCAGGATAGGCACACAGGGCTATTAGGGCCCATTCACTCACTGCTGCTGCAAACGTCTCCTTTCACATGGGACAAAGTGCATAACGCACTTCGCCACATCTTTGGGCGATTTGCGCTTTGCACATTGACCCATGGGGAAGGAGAGGTTTGTTCTATAAAAGGTAAAAAAACAAAAAAAACAAAAAAAAAACACCAGTAAGCAAAAAGGTTAATGTTCAGTTAAAAAGTTAAAGTTACATGTTCTGTTGCAAAGTTAATAAAATTATTGCGTTGAGGCCTGGTTTTTTCTTTTTTTTTTTTTTGTCTTTTTACCTTCCAGGTGGACCAACTGATCGACCAGCTGCAGCACCGATGTGCATTCTGACAGAAGCATTGCGCTGCTGTCAGATTACACGCAAGTCGGTGTATGCGGCGCTGCAAGACGGGATTTTCTCCTCTGCAGTAACAGATATGTTTGCCGAGGCATACGAGCTGAGGAGGAGGCGGCGTTCCTATGCTTTGGCAAACACTTTGTATATATATATATATATATATATATAAAAAAAATAAAAAATCCCGGCAATGATTTATTCATCCACATCGATTGATGTGAATGGAGAAATCTGGTTTGCCAGGGCATACGAGCTAAGTGGGTATGGATGTAGGGCGGAGCTCCTATGTCCTGGCAGACGCCTTTCCCCTCCATCTTTTTTTTTTGGCAGAGATTTTTTCATCCACATTGATCGATGCGAATGAAGAAATCTGTGCCGTTCATTTTTTTCTTTCAGCCCAGAGGCTGAACGGAAAAAAAAATCTCATTACCTGTATGCTCAATATAAGGAGAATAGCAGAAACTCCTAATGCTGGCCATACATGTAATGATTGCGGAGACCCTCAAATGCCAGGGCAGTACAAACACCCCACAACTGACCCCATTTTGGAAAGAAGACACCCCAAGGTATTTGCTGAGGGGCATATTGAGTCCATGAAAGATTTAAATTTTTGTCCTAAGTTAGCGGAAAGTGAGACTTTGTGAGAAAAAACAAAAAAATAAATCAATTTCCGCTAACTTATGCGAAAAAAAAATATTTCTATGAACTTGCCAGGCCCCTCATTGGATACCTTGGGGTGTCTTCTTTCCAAAGTGGGGTCACATGTGGGGTATTTATACTGCCCTGGCTTTTTAGGGGCCCTAAAGTGTGAGAAGAAGTCTGGGATCCAAATGTCTAAAAATGCCCTCCTAAAAGGAATTTGGGCACCTTTGCGCATCTAGGCTGCAAAAAAGTGTGACACATCTGGTATCGCCGTACTCATGAGAAGTTGGGAAATGTGTTTTGGGGTGTCATTTTACATATACCCATGCTGGGTGAGAAAAATATCTTGGTCAAATGCCAACTTTGTATAAAAAAATGGGAAACGTTGTCTTTTGCCAAGATATTTCTCTCACCCAGCATGGGTATATGTAAAATGACACCCCAAAACACATTCCCCAACTTCTCCTGAGTACGGCGATACCAGATGTGTCACACTTTTTTGCTGCCAAGGTGGGCAAAGGGGCACACATTCCAAAGAGCACCTTTCAGATTTTGCAGGCCATTTTTTACACATTTTGATTGCAAGGTACTTCTCACACATTTGGGCCCCAAAATGTGTAAAAAATGCCCTGCAAAATCCGAAAGGTGCACTTTGGAATATGTGCCCCTTTGCCCACCTTGGCAGCAAAAAAGTGTGACACATCTGGTATTGCCGTACTCATGAGAAGTTGGGAAATGTGTTTTGGGGTGTCATTTTACATATACCCATGCTGGGTGAGAAAAATATCTTGGTCAAATGCCAACTTTGTATAAAAAAATGGGAAAAGTTGTCTTTTGCCAAGATATTTCTCTCACCCAGCATGGGTATATGTAAAATGACACCCCAAAACACATTCCCCAACTTCTCCTGAGTACGGCGATATCAGATGTGTGACACTTTTTTGATGCCAAGGTGGGCAAAGGGGCACATATTCCAAAGTGCACCTTTCGGATTTCACCGGTCATTTTTTACAGATTTTGATTGCAAAGTACTTCTCACACATATGGACCCCTAAATTGCCAGGGCAGTATAACTACGCCACAAGTGACCCCATTTTTGAAAGAAGACACTCCAAGGTATTCCGTGAGGGGCATGGCGAGTTCCTAGAATTTTTTATTTTTTGTCGCAAGTTAGTGGAATATGAGACTTTGTAAGGAAAAAAGAGAAAAAAAAAAAATCATCATTTTCCGCTAACTTGTGACAAAAAAATAATAATTCTAGGAACTCGCCATGCCCCTCACGGAATACCTTGGGGTGTCTTATTTCCAAAATGGGGTCACTTGTGGCGTAGTTATACTGCCCTGGCAATTTAGGGGCCCAAATGTGTGAGAAGTACCTTGCAATCAAAATGTGTAAAAAATGGCCTGCAAAATCTGAAAGGTGCACTTTGGAATATGTGCCCCTTTGCCCACCTTGGCAGCAAAAAAGTGTGACACATCTGGTATCGCCGTACTCAGGAGAAGTTGGGGAATGTGTTTTGCGGTGTCATTTTACATATACCCATGCTGGATGAGAGAAATATCTTGGCAAAAGACAACTTTTCCCATTTTTTTATACAAAGTTGGCATTTGACCAAGATATTTTTCTCACCCAGCATGGGTATATGTAAAATGACACCCCAAAACACATTCCCCAACTTCTCCTGAGTACGGCGATACCAGATGTGTGACACTTTTTTGCTGCCAAGGTGGGCAAAGGGGCACATATTCCAAAGTGCACCTTTTGGATTTCACCGGTCATTTTTTACACATTTTGATTGCAAAGTTCTTCTCACACATTTGGGCCCCTAAATTGCCAGGGCAGTATAACTACCCCACAAGTGACCCCATTTTGGAAAGAAGACACCCCAAGGTATTCTGTGAGGGGCATGGTGAGTTCCTAGAATTTTTTATTTTTTGTCGCAAGTTAGTGGAATATGAGACTTTGTAAGAAAAAAAAAAAAAAATCATCATCATTTTCCGCTAACTTGTGACAAAAAATAAAAAGTTCTATGAACTCACTATGCCCATCAGCGAAAACCTTAGGGTGTCTACTTTCCGAAATGGGGTCATTTGTGGGGGTTTTCTACTGTTTGGGCATTGTAGAACCTCAGGAATCATGACAGGTGCTCAGAAAGTCAGAGCTGTTTCAAAAAGCGGAAATTCACATTTTTGTACCATAGTTTGTAAATGCTATAACTTTTACCCAAACCATTTTTTTTTTGCCCAAACATTTTTTTTTATCAAAGACATGTAGAACAATAAATTTGGCGAAAAATTTATATATGGATGTCGTTTTTTTTGCAAAATTTTACAGCTGAAAGTGAAAAATGTCATTTTTTTGCAAAAAAATCGTTACATTTTGATTAATAACAAAAAAAGTAAAAATGTCAGCAGCAATAAAATACCACCAAATGAAAGCTCCATTAGTGAGAAGAAAAGGAGGTAAAATTCATTTGGGTGGTAAGTTGCATGACCGAGCGATAAACGGTGAAAGAGTGTAGTGCCGAAGTGTAAAAAGTGCTCTGGTCATGAAGGGGGTTTCACCTAGCGGGGCTGAAGTGGATAAGCTGCTGCGACGGGTTTCAAAGAAGGTTTGGAGGATGGATAAGAGGAACCTTCTAATAATGAAAGATATAGTTGCTTCCCATGAAAAATATAAAAAATAAGCCAGAAAGGACTGTTATTGTTAACATTTTGTAAATTCTTATTGTTAAAATGTTATTAAAAATATTTAACTGCCACAGACTTGATGTGCCTGATCTTGAAAGTTCTAGCAGTCGGAGCAACTCGTCGTGTTGTGTGTAGCTAATTTTGTACTTCTTTTTCTTGTTGTTTAAAAAACAAATTATTTATTTAAACAAAAATTTTTGAAAGTCAAAGTGTTATTTTTTTCATGTTATACCATTCCTGCATGTTATACGCACACGGGCGACATGATGCTGTCAGAGGTGTCTTGGTTTATTTTTGGTGTTGTCCTGGTCTGGTAGGCGCCCATTCCTGGTACCAAATTCCTGCTGCACACTTTGAACATGCTGCTGGCTGTCGTGCTGCATTAGGCCGAGCTATGTGTAGCCCTTTTACTGGACCCTTAACATCTACCTGCTGCTGATTCTGAAGTCTGTCCTTACCCTGATGACTTGTGTGTGGGCCTTATACTCCACCTGTGAAGGTTCTCATGTATCCAGGTCATGGTATATCTGTAAAGAATAAATCAAGGCAACTGGACTTACTCTAGATTTCTTAAAAACGTTTCACTTGTTCTTCCAACGAGCTTTCTCAATTCTGAGTGACTGTACAAGATTCTCTGGGAATAAATATGTAACTGGGTATAATTACCAGATGTTGATTCAGTTACATATTTATTCCCAGAGAATCTTATACAGTCACTCAGAATTTAGAAAGCTGAGTGATGGACGTTTAAGGAAACCAAACAACAGTTCGGAAATTAGATAAGGGGTTATTGGATAGTTTTATGATGGGTATCTAATTTTTTGTGGCTGCAAGCATTAGAATGTCTGCACAGCCACATTTTGAAGATCTGCTGCCAACCCGCCCTGCATCCCTGTTGATTTAGTTGTCACGGTAACTTTATAATTAGAAGGAGGCTTAAAGTCTCTCCTTTAACTGTCACTTTGACGGTGACCGCCCCTTTAACAGTGACTTTGATAGTGACTGGCCCTATCACAT
This sequence comes from Bufo gargarizans, assembly GCF_014858855.1. NCBI lineage: Eukaryota > Metazoa > Chordata > Amphibia > Anura > Bufonidae > Bufo > Bufo gargarizans. Next base: position 225,251,579 of record NC_058081.1, on the reverse strand, counting down.
TGAATGTCACTTTAACTGTGAACTCCACAGCGCCCGTCAGTTGGCAGTTAGGATTTAAGTAAAAGGTTGGCAGGCTTGTATTGGATAATACAGGTCATTTTTGGGGAATATCTCAGGAATGGTACATTGTATAGAGCAAATACCCCCACAATATTTATTTCCAGGTAGCAAGGGATGTGTATACCAAGTTTTGTTGAAATCAATGGTTGCGTTTTTGAGTTTTTGTGGAACATTGATACATACATACATACAGTCAGGTCCATAAATATTGGGACATCGACACAATTGTAACATTATGATCAAAGACGACTTGTTTACACACCCTGACATGGGGAGACATTTATTAACATATGACAGTAATCACGCCATTTATAGATTATCTTGCCCCTGGTATTTCATTTATGCGTGCAAGGCTACTCTTGATTAGTGATGATCGAGCATGCTCGGCCGAACACCTGTTGGGCTCGAGCATCTCGATGCTCGGCACATGGCGGTACGAGGCCGAGTACTGCATGTACTCGAGCGCCATCCTCGAGTCTTCTCCCCGTAAGTTTCTTGGCTGCTAAGCAGCCAATAAACGTGGAGGTGGAAACTGCCCTCACTGACATTATTGTGATTGGCTAGACAGAATGCGCCATCCATATAGCACCCGATGATGCATGTTCGGCTCATTTGTAGTCAGGGAGAGCTGAGCATAGGAAGGGAAAGAGAGTGTAGGGAGTGTAACAGGAAGATTTTTATGCGCTAAATACCGTGTAATAGGCCACTGCAGACAGTTAAATTATTTGTGCCACTTCTCCCGTGTAACGTGTGCACATCCCTAAAATATAAGTGACATCCATTTTACTTTTTCCGTAGATGATGTCCGCTGCGGACAGTTAAATTATCCGCGCCACATCTTCTGTTTAAAGTGTGCGCATCCCTAAAATATCAGTGACATCCAGTGCAGTTTTGCTTTGGACAGTTAAATTATCCGCGCCACGTCTCCTGTTTAAAGTGTGCGCATCCCTAAAATATCAGTGACATCCAGTGTACATTTTTCCATAGACGGTGTCTGCTGTGGACAGTTTAATTATCCACGCCACATCTCCTGTTTAATGTGTGCACATCCCTAAAATATTAGTGACATCCAGTGCACTTTTTCCGTAGATGGTGTCCGCTGCGGACAGTTAAATTATCTGTGCCACATTCCTGTTTAAATTGTGCGCATCCCTAAAATTCCAGGGACAACCTGTGCACTTTTTCCATAGACTATGTCCACTGCGGACAGTTAAATTATCCACGCCACATCTCCTGTTTAAAGTGTGCGCATCCCTAAAATATCAGTGACAACCAGTGCACTTTTTCCGTAGACGGTGTCCGCTGCAGAAAGTTAAATTTTTCCGCGCCACATTTCCTGTTTAATGTGTGCGTATCCCTAAAATATTAGTGACATCCAGTGCACTTTTTCCGTAGACGGTGTCTGCTGCGGATAGTTAAATTATCCGCGCCACATCTCCTGTTTAAAGTGAGTGCATCCCCGCATCCCTAAAATATCAGTGACAACCAGTGCACTTTTTCCGTAGACGGTGTCCGCTGCGTACAGTTAAATTATCTGCTCCACATCTCCTGTTTGCAGTGTGCGCATCCCTAAAATATCAGTGACAACAAGTGCACTTTTTCCGTAGACGGTGTCCGCTGCAGATAGTTAAATTATCCGCGCCACATCTCCTGTTTAAAGTGTGCGCATCCCTAAAACATCAGTGACAGCCAGTACAATTTTTCCATAGACGGTGTCCGCTGCGGACAGTTTCATTTTTCTGTGCCACATCTTCTGTTTAAAGTGTGGCAATCCCTAAAATATCAATTACATCCAGTGAATCTTTTTCTGTAGACACCGCAAACAGTCACATTCCCTGTGGTACCTGTCCTGTATAACATTTCCTAATCACAAATACCTGTGTGACATACTTTTAAGCATATATCACATTTAAAATGAAGAAGGCGAGCAGTAAGGGACGGGGAAGTGGCCGTGATGCAGATGTTGCATGCAGAGGCCATGGCCCTGGGTGCCGAGAAACTGTGTCTGCTGCCAGAGCACAAGAAAAACAATTATCCACGATACCTAGCTTCATGACCCAGTTTGCAGGGTGGCACAGGACACCACTCTTGAAGTCAGACCTGTGCGACCAGGTTGTCAGTTGAATTGCAGCAGATAATGCTTCCAGTCGGTTAAGCACCACCCTGTCTTCCACCAAGTCCAGTCTCAGTAGCCAGGAGTCTGGTCAACACAATCCTCGCCCTGATCCTCCTTCCTCCCACCATTGAGAGTCTAGCCAAACAAGTAATCCCACACTCGGATATTCCAAGGACCTCTTTTCATCGCCATTACTTGATTTGCCCCTCTCGCCAAGCACGCTTGAAGAGGGACATAAGATCTCCTGCCCTGATTCCCAATCTCTTCAGCATCCATAGTCACAAGAACATGACGGTGGGGAATGGCAATTAGTGTTTAATGAGGTGGATGTTCATGAGATACAGTTGCCAATGAGTCAACCACAATTACTGTCTCAAGAAATTGATGAAGAGGATGAGACACAGTTGTCAATCACTGAGGTTGTGGTTAGGTCAACAAATCAGGAGGAGGATTAGAGTGAGGAAGTGGAAGAGGAGATGGTGGACAATGAGGTCACTGAGCCAACCTAGGAAGTTGGAAAGCCAAGCAAGGAGATCAGTACAGAGGGGGAGGGATCTGCAGTACCGCAACAGACTGGAAGAGGCATTGGGGTGGCAAAAGGGAGAAGGCGGGCCACACCAAACAGGCCCGCAACCATTCCACAGAGCACCCCCTTGCAGAAATCTCCCTTACCAAGGGGTAGATGTTTCGCAGTATGGCGCTTTTTTGAGGAAAGTGCGGACAACAAAAGAAAAGTAGTTTAAAACCTGTGCCATACGAAAATGAGCCGGGGCGTGAACACTAGCAACCTCACCACCACCAGCATGATCCGCCACAAGGACAAGTGCATTTGGCCAGGGACGCTACATTTCCCTGATGGCACACTTGGTGAATGTTGTGAAGGCCGGGAGCGAAAGCGGCAGCAGGCCCTCAACTGTAATGTTTTAGATGGTCAGATCAGCAGGCCCTTGCTCAAAATGTTTTTGAGGGTTACCATCAGGCCATCAATAATAATTTTTTAAGGCTGTGTATGATGCCTTCCTTTATGTGTAACAAAGGGTGTATAGTAGTGCCGCTTTCGTGGAATTTTAGCCAGCCCTTTCATTTAGTGCATAGGCTTTATGAGGGTAGTAGTCCCACTACCTGAACAATTGTAAAACAATGGGAATGAGGGCCTTCTTTATGTGATATATTGGTTGTATCGGAGTGCCTCTTCCTTGTAATTTTTGGCAGCACTTACATTTTATATACAAGTAAATATACAGGAAAAAATGTTTCCTAACAATTTTTCATCTAAAATCAATTTTATCTTCGGTTTTGTGCGTATTATTGTCAGTCTGTGGCGTACTACTTGGACAATATCGTTCCCAGCAGTGTCTTGGGAGTCTAAGATGCATCCAGACATCCTCCCCATGCTGTTTCCGAACCATTTTGGTGGTGTTTCCATCAATTTCTGACCTTTTCCTATCAACCAGGCACCCTCCCCTCTTCAGAGCAGGGGGTGCCTGGTTTAATTCTTGGGTTCGCCAATTGACTTTCATTATACTTGGGTGCTCGGTATAGCACTGTGGTGTTCGATCAACATTACTCCTGATTTAAAAACCCAACTTAACCAACATCATTATACTATTTGGAAGAAACGTCAGGATCTACTAGTGCCTAAACACTTTTCAGATGTGAAATATTCTGAACAACAGCTACTTTTTCAGATCATTGATCACGTCCCCCCATTGAGGAGAGGTGACAATAGATCAGACATATTGAACAAAAAAGAGCTTCAATGGATCTTTAGATTAAAAACACTGAAACACAAGGATCTTCATATGGATTTCAAGTTGAATACTATAATATGCTGATTTCTTATCATTGCTGGCGTATGGGAGATGTTTTGTCCCCAGCCAGCCTCTTGTATGGTTCTGATCGGCACCGCTGTGTTAGCAGGTTATTTGTACTACGATTACAATTACTATTATTTATCTTTTTATATTTATCCATGATTGATTTTTTTATTTTTCTCTTTTTTTTCATTGACATGTGCTGACAGAAATTGACCCGCCTTCAATCATGCAATCAGAATAACTCCCTGGATCAACAACTCCTCTTTAGTAGCTATAGCCTGTAATATTATTACGCTCCAGAAATACACCCAGGCCTCTCTTAAATTCCTTTATTGTACTCACCATCACCTCCTCCTCAGGCAGAGGGTTCCATAGTCTCACTGCTCTTACCGTAAACAATCCTCTTCTATGTTTGTGTGCAAAGCTTCTTTCCTCCAGACGCAGAGGATGTCCCCTCGTCACAGTCATAGATGATGGGAGAGATCTCTGTACTGTCCCCTGATATATTTATACATAGCAATTAGATCTCCCCTCAGTCATCTTTTTTCTAAAGCAAATAACCCTAATGTGGATAATCTTTTGGGGAACTGACGTCATATTGTTGGTTGCAATATTCATTTATTTGTACGGAGGTGACAGAGGAAAATGCTCCATTTCATTGTGGCTAGAGCTCTAATGAAAAGAAGGACTACATGCATGATTGTATTTATAAATGATGTACCATTGTGGTAAAATCTGGAGTAGATGTTAATGTGGGAGCCTAGAGGGGTCACTTCATGGGAGTGGGGTTGTCCTACCCTCTGTCTATCTACCAGATAGGGGCCGTCCCTCCAGCTTTCTTCGCTCCTCTAGTAGTGCCACCTTATGAGGAGACCCCTTTATGGTTTACTTAAGAATCTAAGTGTCCAGTTCCTTCCTTTTTTTTAAGTATGCCAGTCCCATATTATTTGCTCTAATGCCACTACTGCTTCTTCTCAGGATTTGTTGTGGCTATGATGTAGAAAGCATTCACGTTAACTATTATATACTATAGAGCGGTTTGCCCTTTTTATTTCCTTATTCCAAGATGACCACTTCCTACTTGTGCATGCTACAGCGCATGTCAGGCATGCTCAATACACCTTGAACTTTCCTCTGCCTCCTCTAGTTTTCCTAGACATGCACAGTTGTGCTCTGAAAACGCCAATCTCAGCGTGCTGCTATGCTGTTAGTGCCCTGCTGAGCTCAACTTTTTATTTAATTATTATTTTAATATGAAAAACACAGGTGTAATCAAGGCTTAGTATGAACGTCAATCATGGCATTATATAGAATTATGCACTTTTTATTATGTGTTTTTGTAAATGACAATCATGTGTATGAATTGCAAAAATGCATAATGGTGGAACATTGTATTTTTGCACATTTATGGCACTGTAGGCACTTTATTTTCTGTCATTTATGCTTAATTATGTATATGCACATGCACTGTGTGTGTATATACATATATATATATATATATATATATATATATATATATATCTTGTTTACTTGTACAACAGCTTGAGAAAGGCTCTAGGGTTGTAGGGTTGAGCCAAAACATTTTGTATCCACATGAGTGACTATAGATCTTCAATTTTATTTCTGGAACGCTGCCTGATTGCTGTTGATTGATATATATAATTTGACAGCTAAAATATATCAAAATCTTTCACATTTTTAAAGCCCATAGGATGGCTAAAATAACCAGTTATTTTAGCTGGTACTGAACTAAACTTAGCAGAACATGGGGTTGAGTTTGGATCATTAAATAAAGGTCTGGGTATTGTGAATATATAAATGTGTAAAGATGAACTGCTGCTAACGTGAAGTACAATGTGTCACTAAACAAAAAGTCTCCGAGTCACTTGGACAAGTAAAAGCACTCCGATGTTATCACTACATAAAGTGACGCATGTCAGATTTGCAAAGTAAAGGCTCATGAACACTGCTGTCGCCTTTTATTAAAGGTACACAAATTGTGGACCCGCAAAACACGGATACCGGCAGTGGGTGTTCCGCATTTTGTGGAACAGAATGTCCTGTGCTCTATAGAACTGTCCAATCCTTGTCTGTAATAACATAGGGATGCGGACAGCAAATGAGTATTCTCTCTGAATCTTTTGCAGCCCCATACATTCATGTGCATAAGTCTTAAGTCTGTGTCATGAAGGTGAAAACTGACTGCCTGGAAGGAGTTAAAAGGGTTACGCGAGATGTGGCTGCAATCCCACACAGCAGCCACTTCCAGGATCACATGCTTTTTTGATACATTATCCCAGCTCGGTATAACAACCTGTAGTCCATCCGTGAGTCTGAATCTCTTGCTAGCGAGTTAACTAAGACTGCTTTCAAACTAAAATATAAACTAATTAAAAACTATAGTTTTGGTTGACAATTAGTGTTGAGTGAATCAAAGTTAACAAGGTGGAATTCAATCCAAATATCCTAACATGGTGGCTGCAAAGTAACGTAAGGGGAGAAAAGCACGGGAACGTGAGATCACCCATAGTTACATAGTTAATATGGTTGAAAAAAGACACAAGTCCATCAAGTTCAACCAAGGTATAGGTGGGGACGCAAATCCCAGAAATGCTGTGCACCAGACAATCCGAATCTTTCCACCACCGGTGATGTCACAGCCCTTTAAAAGCCTAATCCTGTTATTTATGTGTCAGCTGTGCATAGGGAGAGACATTAAAGTGCTGTTGCGCTAGGGATAGTTTTGCTGACAATCTGTTAAAAAAAGAAAACTAAATTTAACAGTGCAGGGATACTTAAAAGGGTTGTGTAACTTCAGCAAGTGGCATTTATAATTTAGAGAAAGTTAATACAAGGCACTTACTAATGTATTGTGATTGTCCATATTGCTTCCTTTTCTGGCTTCATTCATTTTTCCATCACATTATATACTGCTCATTTCCATGGTTACGACCACCCTGCAATCCAGCAGTGGTGGTAGTGCTTTCACACTATAGGAAAAAGCGCCGGCCTCTCTGGTGGTCAGGACTGTGGGAGCCGACATAGGTGCTTTTTCGTATAGTATGCAAGCACGGCAACCACTGCTGGATTAGAGGGTGGTCGTAACCATGGAAACAAGCAGTGTATAATGTGATGGAAAAATTGTGATAACTGTAAAACACTTTTACTTATACAAGCCATTCTGAGATAATTTTCTTGTCACATATTGTACTTAATGACAGTGGTAAATTTAAGTCCAAAAATTTATTTTTTATTTATAAAAAAAATGCCAAATTTACAAAAAAAAAAAAAAAATTAGAAATGTTCTCAATTTCTATTTCTCTGCTTTTAAAACAGATAGTGATACCTCCTATAATAGTAATTACTTAGCATTTCCCATATGTCTACTTAATGTTTGGATCATTTTGCAAATTACATTTTTTTTTTGGGAGAGTAGAAGGCTTAGAAGTAAATCTTAACATTTGGAAGAAAATTTCCAAAACCCAATTTTTAAGGACCAGTTCAGGTTTAAAGTCACTTTGTGGGGCTTACATAATAGAAACCGCCCATTAATAGCCATTTTTTTTTATAAACGACACCCCTCAAGGTATTCAAAACTGATTTTACTAACATTCTTAACCCTTTAAGTGTTCCACAAGAATTAAAGGAAAATGTAGATGACATTTCAGAATTTCACTTTTTTGGCAGATTTTCCATTTTAATCCATTTTTTTCAGTAACAAAGCAAGGGTTAATAGCCAAACAAAACTGATTATTTATTACCCTGATTCTGTAGATTACAGAAACACCCCATATGTGGTCGTAATGTGCAGTATGGGCACAAGGCAGGCGCCAAAGGAAAGGAATGCCATATGGTTTTTAGATGGCAGATTTCACTGGGATAATTTTAAGTTGCCATTAGAGTTGAGCGGACACCTGGATGTTCGGGTTCGAGAAGTTCGGCCGAACTTCCCGGAAATGTTCGGGTTCGGGATCCGAACCCGATCCGAACTTCGTCCCGAACTTCGTCATTGAAGTCAATGGGGACCCGAACTTTTCGGCACGAAAAAGGCTGTAAAACAGCCCAGGAAAGGGCTAGAGGGCTGCAAAAGACAGCAACATGTAGGTAAATCCCCTGCAAACAAATGTGGATAGGGAAATGAATTAAAATAAAAATAAAATAAATAAAAAATAACCAATATCAATTGGAGAGAGGTCCCATAGCAGAGAATCAGGCTTCACGTCAGCCATCACTGCAACAGTCCATTGTCAGATATTTAGGCCTAGCACCCAGGCAGAGGAGAGAGGTCCCGTAACAGAGAATCTGGCTTCATGTCAGCAGAGAATTAGTCTGCATGTCATAGCAGAGAATCAGGCTTCACGTCAGCCACCACTGCAACAGTCCATTGGCATATATTTAGGCCCAGCACACAGGCAGAGGAGAGAGGTCCCGTAACAGAGAATCTGTCTTCATGTCAGCAGAGAATTAGTCTGCATGTCATAGCAGAGAATCAGGCTTCACGTCAGCCACCACTGCAACAGTCCATTGGCATATATTTAGGCCCAGCACACAGGCAGAGGAGAGAGGTCCCGTAACAGAGAATCTGTCTTCATGTCAGCAGAGAATTAGTCTGCATGTTATAGCAGAGAATCAGGCTTCACGTCAGCCACCACTGCAACAGTCCATTGTCAGATATTTAGGCCCAGCACCCAGGCAGAGGAGAGAGGTCCCGTAACAGAGAATCTGGCTTCATGTCAGCAGAGAATTAGTCTGCATGTCATAGCAGAGAATCAGGCTTCACGTCAGCCACCACTGCAACAGTCCATTGGCATATACTTAGGCCCAGCACACAGGCAGAGGAGAGAGGTCCCGTAACAGAGAATCTGTCTTCATGTCAGCAGAGAATTAGTCTGCATGTCATAGCAGAGAATCAGGCTTCACGTCAGCCACCACTGCAACAGTCCATTGTCAGATATTTAGGCCCAGCACCCAGGCAGAGGAGAGAGGTCCCGTAACAGAGGATCTGGCTTCATGTCAGCAGAGAATCAGTCTGCATGTCATAGCAGAGAATCAGGCTTCACGTCAGCCACCACTGCAACAGTCCATTGGCATATATTTAGGCCCAGCACCCAGGCAGAGGAGAGAGGTCCCGTAACAGAGAATCTGTCTTCATGTCAGCAGAGAATTAGTCTGCATGTCATAGCAGAGAATCAGGCTTCACGTCAGCCACCACTGCAACAGTCCATTGGCATATATTTAGGCCCAGCACCCAGGCAGAGGAGAGAGGTCCCGTAACAGAGAATCTGGCTTCATGTCAGCAGAGAATTAGTCTGCATGTCATAGCAGAGAATCAGGCTTCACGTCAGCCACCACTGCAACAGTCCATTGTCAGATATTTAGGCCCAGCACCCAGGCAGAGGAGAGAGGTCCCGTAACAGAGAATCTGGCTTCATGTCAGCAGAGAATCAGTCTGCATGTCATAGCAGAGAATCAGGCTTCACGTCAGCCACCACTGCAACAGTCCATTGGCATATATTTAGGCCCAGCACACAGGCAGAGGAGAGAGGTCCCGTAACAGAGAATCTGTCTTCATGTCAGCAGACAATTAGTCTGCATGTCATAGCAGAGAATCAGGCTTCACGTCACCCAACATTGGAACAGTCCATTGGCATATATTTAGGCCCCGGCACCCAGACAGAGGAGAGGTTCATTCAACTTTGGGTAGCCTCGCAATATAATGGTAAAATGAAAATAAAAATAGGATTGAATGAGGAAGTGCCCTGGAGTACAATAATATATGGTTAAGGGGAGGTAGTTAATGTCTAATCTGGACAAGGGACGGACAGGTCCTGTGGGATCCATGCCTGGTTCATTTTTATGAACGTCAGCTTGTCCACATTGGCTGTAGACAGTCGGCTGCGTTTGTCTGTAATGACGCCCCCTGCCGTGCTGAATACACGTTCAGACAAAACGCTGGCCGCCGGGCAGGCCAGCACCTCCAAGGCATAAAAGGCTAGCTCTGGCCACGTGGACAATTTAGAGACCCAGAAGTTGAATGGGGCCTAACTATCAGTCAGTACAAGGAGGGGTGTGCACACGTACTGTTCCACCATGTTAGTGAAATGTTGCCTCCTGCTAACACGTTGCGTATCAGGTGGTGGTGCAGTTAGCTGTGGCGTGTTGACAAAACTTTTCCACATCTCTGCCATGCTAACCCTGCCCTCAGAGGAGCTGGCCGTGACACAGCTGCCTTGGCGACCTCTTGCTCCTCCTCTGCCTTGGCCTTGGGCTTCCACTTGTTCCCCTGTGACATTTGGGAATGCTCTAAGTAGCGCGTCTACCAATGTGCGCTTGTACTCGCGCATCTTCCTATCACGCTCCAGTGCAGGAAGTAAGGTGGGAACATTGTCTTTGTACCATGGATCTAGCAGGGTGGCAACCCAGTAGTCCGCACACGTTAAAATGTGGGCAACTCTGCTGTCGTTGCGCAGGCACTGCAGCATGTAGTCGCTCATGTGTGCCAGGCTGCCCAGGGGTAAGGACAAGCTGTCCTCTGTGGGAGGCGTATCGTCATCGTCCTGCCTTTCCCCCCCAGCCACGCACCAGTGATGGGCCCGAGCTGCGTTGGGTGCCACCCCGCTGTGACCATGCTTCATCCTCATCCTCCTCCACCTCCTCCTCATCCTCGTCCTCCTCATCCTCCAGTAGTGGGCCCTGGCTGGCCACATTTGTACCTGGCCTCTGCTGTTGCAAAAAACCTCCCTCTGAGTTACTTCGAAGAGACTGGCCTGAAAGTGCTAAAAATGACCCCTCTTCCTCCTCCTCCTCCTCCTCCTGGGCCACCTCCTCTTCCATCATCGCCCTAAGTGTTTTCTCAAGGAGACATAGAAGTGGTATTGTAATGCTGATAACGGCGTCATCGCCACTGGCCATGTTGGTGGAGTACTCGAAACAGCACAACAGGGCACACAGGTCTCGCATGGAGGCCCAGTCATTGGTGGTGAAGTGGTGCTGTTCCGCAGTGCGACTGACCTGTGCGTGCTGCAGCTGAAACTCCACTATGGCCTGCTGCTGCTCGCACAGTCTGTCCAGCATGTGCAAGGTGGAGTTCCGCTGTAGCGCATACAGGCGAGCAGCGGCAGGATGTGAACGCCGGAAGCGCGAACAGACGGCCCGCACTTTATGCAGCAGCTCTGACATGTCGGGGTAGTTGTGAATGAACTTCTGCACCACCATATTCAGCACATGCGCCAGGCAAGGGATGTGCGTCAAACCGGCTAGTCCCAGAGCTGCAACGAGATTTCGCCCATTATCGCACACCACCAGGCCGGGCTTGAGGCTCACCGGCAGCAACCACTCGTCGGTCTGTTGTTCTATACCACACCACAACTCCTGTGCGGTGTGGGGCCTGTCCCCCAAACATATGAGTTTCAGAATGGCCTGCTGACGTTTACCCCGGGCTGTGCTGAAGTTGGTGGTGAAGGTGTGTGGCTGACTGGATGAGCAGGTGGAAGAAGAGGAGGAGGTGGCAACAGGTGGCAAAGAATGTTGCACTGCGATCCTTGGCGGCGGAAGGACGTGCGCCAAACAGCTCTCCGCCTGGGGCCCAGCTGCCACTACATTTACCCAGTGTGCAGTTAGGGAGATATAGCGTCCCTGGCCGTGCTTACTGGTCCACGTATCTGTGGTTAGGTGGACCTTGCTACAGATGGTGTTGCGCAGTGCACACTTGATTTTATCGGATACTTGGTTGTGCAGGGAAGGCACGGCTCTCTTGGAGAAGTAGTGGCGGCTGGGAACAACATACTGTGGGACAGCAAGCGACATGAGCTGTTTGAAGCTGTCTGTGTCCACCAGCCTAAATGACAGCATTTCATAGGCCAGTAGTTTAGAAATGCTGGCATTCAGGGCCAGGGATCGAGGGTGGCTAGGTGGGAATTTACGCTTTCTCTCAAATGTTTGTGAGATGGAGAGCTGAACGCTGCCGTGTGACATGGTTGAGATGCTTGGTGACGGAGGTGGTGGTGGTGTTGGTAGTACATCCCCTGTTTGCTGGGCGGCAGGTGCCAATGTTCCTCCAGAGGCGGAGGAAGAGGCCGAGGCGGCAGCAGCAGAAGAGGCCGAGGCGGCAGCAGCAGAAGAGGCCGAGGCGGCAGCAGCAGAAGAGGTAGCAGGGGGAGCCTGAGTGACTTCCTTGTTTTTAAGGTGTTTACTCCACTGCAGTTCATGCTTTGCATGCAGGTGCCTGGTCATGCAGGTTGTGCTCAGGTTCAGAACGTTAATGCCTCGCTTCAGGCTCTGATGGGACAGCGTGCAAACCACTCGGGTCTTGTCGTCAGCACATTGTTTGAAGAAGTGCCATGCCAGGGAACTCCTTGAAGCTGCCTTTGGGGTGCTCGGTCCCAGATGGCGGCGGTCAGTAGCAGGCGGAATCTCTTGGCGGCGGGTGTTCTGCTTTTGCCCACTGCTCCCTCTTTTGCTACGCTGTTGGCTCGGTCTCACCACTGCCTCTTCCTCCGAACTGTGAAAGTCAGTGGCATGACTTTCATTCCATGTGGGGTCTAGGACCTCATCGTCCCCTGCATCGTCTTCCACCCAGTCTTGATCCCTGACCTCCTGTTCAGTCTGCACACTGCAGAAAGATGCAGCAGTTGGCACCTGTGCTTCATCATCAGAGATGTGCTGAGGTGGTATTCCCATGTCCTCATCATCAGGAAACATAAGTGGTTGTGCGTCAGTGCATTCTATGTCTTCCACCGCTGGGGAAGGGCTAGGTGGATGCCCTTGGGAAACCCTGCCAGCAGAGTCTTCAAACAGCATAAGAGACTGCTGCATAACTTGAGGCTCAGACAGTTTCCCTGATATGCATGGGGGTGATGTGACAGACTGATGGGGTTGGTTTTCAGGCGCCATCTGTGCGCTTTCTGCAGAAGACTGGGTGGGAGATAATGTGAACGTGCTGGATCCACTGTCGGCCACCCAATTGACTAATGCCTGTACCTGCTCAGGCCTTACCATCCTTAGAACGGCATTGGGCCCCACCATATATCGCTGTAAATTCTGGCGGCTACTGGGACCTGAGGTAGTTGGTACACTAGGACGTGTGGATGTGGCAGAACGGCCACGTCCTCTCCAAGCACCAGAGGGTCCACTAACACCACCACGACCATTTCCACGTCCACGTCCCTTACTAGATGTTTTCCTCATTGTTATCGTTCACCACAACAACAAAAATATTACTTGGCCCAATGTATTGTATTCAAATTCAGCTGAATATAAATTTGAGGCCTAATATTTAGGCGCTGGGTGACAGGTATAGGTTTACTGACAGAATTAGACTTGGAAATGCACAGTAGCGTGTGTGTTAAGTTATTCAGAATGACCCTATCAGCACCTTGATTCTGATATACCCTTTTAGGGATGTATTTAAAGTAGGCCTGATACAGCAGAAACCACTAAATTATGAAATTGCTAAATTGGGAATTGTATTTCAACCCAGAACAAAAACTGTGCTTTGATGGACACTAAATAACTTGCCCAGCCACAACAGTACAGCAGTAACGACAGATTTAGCAGGATATAAATTTGAGGCCTAATATTTAGGCGCTGGGTGACAGGTATAGGTTTACTGACAGAATTAGACTAGGATATGCACAGTAGCGTGTGTGTGAAGTTATTCAGAATGACCCTATCAGCACCTTGATTCTGATATACCCTTTTAGGGATAGATTTCAAATAGCTCTGATACAGCAGAAACCAATAAATAAGGAAATTGCTAAATTGGGAATTGTATTTCAACCCAGAACAAAAAATGTGCTTTGATGGACACTAAATAACTTGCCCAGCCACAACAGTACAGCAGTAACAACAGATTTAGCAGGATATAAATTTGAGGCCAAGTATTTAGGCGGTGGGTGACAGGTATACATTTTATTGACAGAATTAGACTGGGATATGCACAGTAGCAAGTGTGTGAAGTTATTCAGAATGACCCTATGTGCACCTTGAATCTGATATACCCTTTTAGGGATGTATTTAAAGTAGGCCTGATACAGCAGAAACTACTAAATTAGGAAATTGCTAAATTGGGAATTGTATTTCAACCCAGAACAAAAAATGTGCTTTGACGGACACTAAATAACTTGCCCAGCCACAACAGTATAGCAGTAACGACAGATTTACCTGGATATAAATTTGAGGCCTAGTATTTAGGCGCTGGGTGACAGGTATAGGTTTATTGACAGAATTAGACTAGGATATGCACAGTAGCGTGTGTGTGAAGTTATTCTGAATGACCCTATGTGCACCTTAAATCTGATATACCCTTTTAGGGATAGATTTCAAATAGCTCTGATACAGCAGAAACCAATAAATTAGGAAATTGCTAAATTGGGAATTGTATTTCAACCCAGAACAAAAAATGTGCTTTGATGGACACTAAATAACTTGCCCAGCCACAACAGTACAGCAGTAACAACAGATTTAGCAGGATATAAATTTGAGGCCTAGTATTTAGGCGCTGGGTGACAGGTATACGTTTTACGGACAGAATTAGACTGGGATATGCACAGTAGCGTGTGTGTGAAGTTATTCAGAATGACCCTATGTGCACCTTGAATCTGATATACCCTTTTAGGGATGTATTTAAAGTAGGCCTTATACAGCAGAAACCACTAAATTAGTAAATTGCTAAATTGGGAATTGTATTTCAACCCAGAACAAAAAATGTGCTTTGACGGACACTAAATAACTTGCCCAGCCACAACAGTACAGCAGTAACGACAGATTTAGCTGGATACAAATTTGAGGCCTAGTATTTAGGCGCTGGGTGACAGGTATAGGTTTACTGACAGAATTAGACTTGGAAATGCACAGTAGCGTGTGTGTGAAGTTATTCAGAATGACCCTATCAGCACCTTGAATCTGATATACCCTTTTAGGGATGTATATAAAGTAGGCCTGATACAGCAGAAACCACTAAATTAGGAAATTGCTAAATTGGGAATTGTATTTCAACCCAGAACAAAAAATTTGCTTTGACGGACACTAAATAACTTGCCCAGCCACAACAGTACAGCAGTAACGACAGATTTAGCTGAATATAAATTTGAGGCCTAGTATTTAGGCGCTGGGTGACAGGTATAGATTTACTGACAGAATTAGACTTGGAAATGCACAGTAGCGTGTGTGTGAAGTTATTCAGAATGACCCTATGTGCACCTTGAATATTATATACCCTTTTAGGGATAGATTTCAAATAGCTCTGATACAGCAGAAACCACTAAATTAGGAATTTGCTAAATTGGGAATTGTATTTCAACCCAGAACAAAAACTGTGCTATGACGGACACTAAATAACTTGACAAGCCACACCAGTAACAACAGATTTAGCTGGATATAAACTTGAGGCCTAGTATTTAGGCGCTGGGTGACAGGTATACGTTAACTGACAGAATTAGACTGGATATGGCCAAAAAATAACCACACTATTGATGGTTAAATGCGCTTGGTGTGACAGCTTGACCAACCACACTACTGAGGGTTAAATGCACTTGGTGACAGGAGCAGCTTGCCCCTGATGTAGGATATGGCCAAAAAATAAACAGACTATTGCCGGTTAAATGCACTTGGTGTGACAGCTTGACCAACCACACTACTGAGGGTTAAATGCACTTGGTGACAGGCGCAGCTTGCCCCTGATGTAGTATATGGCCAAAAAATAAACAGACTATTGCTGGTTAAATGCACTTGTTGTGACAGTTTGACCAACCACACTACTGAGGGTTTAATGCACTTGGTGACAGGCGCAGCTTGCCCCTGATGTAGTATATGGCCAAAAAATAAACAGACTATTGCTGGTTAAATGCACTTGGTGTGACAGCTTGACCAACCACACTACTGAGGGTTAAATGCACTTGGTGAGAGGCGCAGCTTGCCCCTGATGTAGTATATGGCCAAAAAATAAACAGGCTATTGCTGGTTAAATGCACTTGGTGACAGGCTCAGCTTGCCCCTGATGTAGTATATGGCCAAAAAATAAACAGACTATTGCTGGTTAAATGCACTTTGTGTTACAGCTTCACCCTGATGTAGGATTTAGCCAAAAAACAACCACACCATTGAGGGTTAAATGCACTTGGTGACAGGCGCAGCTTGCCCCTGATGTAGTATATGGCCAAAAAATAACCAGACTATTGTTGGTTAAATGCACTTGGTGTGACAGCTTCACACTGATGTAGAAATTAGCCAAAAAGCAACCACACCATTAAGGGTTAAATGCACTTGGTCGCAGCTTGTGCTGGCGCACCACAAGACACAAAATGGCCGCCGATCACCCCAGAAAAAAGTGACTGACAAACGGTCTGGGCAGCCTAAAAAAAGTGAGCAATTGAGTATCAGCAGCTCAATGATCCACAGCTGCAGATCGATTAATTAATCAAGTCCTTTGGAGGAGTTAATCTGCCTAATCTCGCCCTACTGTCGCAGCCGCAACCTCTCCCTATGCTGATCAGAGCAGAGTGACGGGCGGCGCTATGTGACTCCAGCTTAAATAGAGGCTGGGTCACATGGTGCTCTGGCCAATCACAGCCATGCCAATAGTAGGCATGGCTGTGATGGCCTCTTGGGGCAAGTAGTAAGACGCTTGTTGATTGGCTGCTTTGCAGCCTTTCAAAAAGCGCCAAGAAAGCGACGAACACCGAACCCGAACCTTTTACGAAAATGTCCGGGTTCGGGTCCGTGTCACGGACCCCCAAAAATTTGGTACGAACCCGAACTATACAGTTCGGGTTCGCTCATCCCTAGTTGCCATATCACATTTGAAGACTCCCTGAAGCACCCCTAGAATAGAAACTCCAAAAAAGTGACCCCATTACAGGATAAGATGGCATTTTTGTTGGTACTACAGGGAGTGCAGAATTAGTAGGCAAGTTATATTTTTGAGGATTCATTTTATTATTGAACAACAACCATGTTCTGAATGAACCTAAAAAACTCATTAATATCAAAGCTGAATATTTTTGGAAGTAGTTTTTAGTTTGTTTTTAGTTTTAGCTATTTTAGGGGGATATCTGTGTGTGCAGGTGACTATTACTGTGCATAATTATTAGGCAACTTAACAAAAAACAAATATATACCCATTTCAATTATTCATTTTTACCAGTGAAACCAATATAACATCTCAACATTCACAAATATACATTTCTGACATTCAAAAACAAAACAAAAACAAATCAGTGACCAATATAGCCACCTTTCTTTGCAAGGACACTCAAAAGCCTGCCATCCATGGATTCTGTCAGTGTTTTGAGCTGTTCACCATCAACATTGCGTGCAGCAGCAACCACAGCCTCCCAGACACTGTTCAGAGAGGTGTACTGTTTTCCCTCCTTGTAAATCTCACATTTGATGATGGACCACAGGTTCTCAATGGGGTTCAGATCAGGTGAACAAGGAGGCCATGTCATTAGATTTTCTTCTTTTATACCCTTTCTTGCCAGCCACGCTGTGGAGTACTTGGACGCGTGTGATGGAGAATTGTCCTGCATGAAAATCATGTTTTTCTTGAAGGATGCAGACTTCTTCCTGTACCACTGCTTGAAGAAGGTGTCTTCCAGAAACTGGCAGTAGGACTGGGAGTTGAGCTTGACTCCATCCTCAACCCATAAAGGCCCCACAAGCTCATCTTTGATGATACCAGCCCAAACCAGTACTCCACCTCCACCTTGCTGGCGTCTGAGTCGGGCTGGAGCTCTCTGCCCTTTACCAATCCAGCCACGGGCCCATCCATCTGGCCCATCAAGACTCACTCTCATTTCATCAGTCCATAAAACCTTAGAAAAATCAGTCTTGAGATATTTCTTGGCCCAGTCTTGACGTTTCAGCTTGTGTGTCTTGTTCAGTGGTGGTCGTCTTTCAGCCTTTCTTACCTTGGCCATGTCTCTGAGTATTGCACACCTTGTGCTTTTGGGCACTCCAGTGATGTTGCAGCTCTGAAATATGGCCAAACTGGTGGCAAGTGGCATCTTGGCAGCTGCACGCTTGACTTTTCTCAGTTCATGGGCAGTTATTTTGCGCCTTGGTTTTTCCACACGCTTCTTGCGACCCTGTTGACTATTTTGAATGAAACGCTTGATTGTTCGATGATCACGCTTCAGAAGCTTTGCAATTTTAAGAGTGCTGCATCCCTCTGCAAGATATCTCACTATTTTTGACTTTTCTGAGCCTGTCAAGTCCTTCTTTTGACCCATTTTGCCAAAGGAAAGGAAGTTGCCTAATAATTAAGCACACCTGATATAGGGTGTTGATGTCATTAGACCACACCACTTCTCATTACAGAGATGCACATCACCTAATATGCTTAATTGGTAGTAGGCTTTCGAGCCTATACAGCTTGGAGTAAGACAACATGCATAAAGAGGATGATGTGGTCAAAATACTCATTTGCCTAATAATTCTGCACTCCTTGTATTTTAGGGTACATATGATTTTTGCCTCCTCTATATTACACTTTTTGTAAAGGCAAGTTAACAACAAATAGCTGTTTTGGCACTGTTTCTATTTTTTTTCTTTTTTACAATGTTCATCTGATAGGTTAGATCATGTGCTATTTTTATAGAGCATGTTCTTACGGACGCGAAGTTTGTTTCAGTTTTACATAATAAAGCATTAAAAAAAATTTTTTTTAGTGTCTCTATATTCTAAAAAATAGTTTAAAAAAAATAGTTTAAAAAAAATTTGGGCGACTGTCTTATATAGGGTCTCATTTTTTACAGTATGAGATGACAGTTTGAATGGTATGATTTTGAGGCGTATATGACTTTTTGATCGATTCGTATTACACTTTTTGTGATGTAAAGTAACAAAAAAATTGCTTTTTTTACACAGTTTTTTTTTACAGAGTTCACCTCAGGAGTTAGTTCACGTGATATTTTTATACAGCAGGTTGTTACGAATGCGGTGATACCTAATATGTATGTTTTTTTACCTATTTAAGTTCTTCATAATAATATTTTTGAAACAAAAAAAACGTGTGTACATGTGCGGCGCAGGTCCTTAAGGGGTTAAAGAAGAGTGCAGGTTGAATTAATTGCGGTGTAGGGTACAGAGCAATCTATCTGAATGGAGTGCACATTGGGATGTCCACATTGATTAATAGATAAGCAATTCTATTAGACCCTGATGCACCCTTTTCATTCTACTGTTTGTGGCATATCCACATTGATTAATAGATAAGCAATTCTATTAGACCCTGATTCACAAAATTGGGTGATGCACCTTTCTCATTCTACTGTTTGTGGCGTGTTCACATTGATTGATAAATAAGCTATTCTATTAGGCCCTGATTTACAAATTGGGGTGATACACCTACCTTATTCTTATGTTTTTGGTGTATCCACTTTGATTAATAGACAAGCGAAGCTACAGTATTAGGCCATGATTCACAAAGTGGGGTCATACACCTGCCTCATTCTACTGTTTGTGGCATGTCCACTTTGATTAATAAACATTAGTCTTTTACCAAATAAATTAGTCTGCTCCAGTATTACAATCCACGATTCCTATGATGGTAGACACACATCGATCCCTTCAGTGCTGCGTGTGTAGCACCAATCATGTAAGGTCATCACAAAACAGTTAGTGCTAAATGCCACTTGGCCCTTGAAGATGTCGGACGCGGATCGCCTGAGTTGAAATAACTCCTTGCATTTTGATTAAATCCAGATGGGACAAACTTGCTGGATGGATCAAACATGGCAGCTTGATTATTGTCATAAGTCAGGAGTCTCATTGGTTATGAGAATGAACCACACAAATCGCTCCACCAACGCAACCCAAATTAATTGTAGTTCTTTTAAGTAGTTCGGTTAGTGTTTTTCATCCGTATTTGATCAGAATTTGTAAGCCAAAATCAGGAGCAATTCCAAAACACAGGTGAGATGCAAATAATTCAATTACATTTTATCTCTGTTTTGGACCAACTCCTGTTTTTAACTTACAATTATTGATCAAATACTGATGCAAAACACTGACAAAATACTGACCGTCTGAAAGAGGCTGTATGGATGCTAAAAATACAGGATTTTTTTGTTTTGTTTTATGTTCTTCTGATGGATCAGAAGAAAGGAAACAAACAGTGATGTTAACACAGCCTTACTGCCACTGTTGCTGCCCCCTTCCCTACTCTTTCATGGGGCCACTTTTGTCATTCGTTACTGACACTGCTACTGCTACCATACTCACTCTGTCATGGGGCCATTATTGTCACTGTTACTGCCACTGCTGCTGTCGCCACAGCTCCGCTCTGTCATGGGGCCACTACTGCTGCCACCATTTCCACTTTTTTATGAGGTTACTACGTACTACGTCCACAGCTGCCATTGTCTCCACTTTGTCATATGTAGCAATTCATGCCACTGCTGCTTCTGTTACTGTCACCATCTCCACTCCGTCATGGAGCTACTACTTGAATTTTGGGGCACTGTATGTCACGGCTGTAAGTGAGCAACAAGAGCCTACACAGTGAATAGCAACTGACCGGACCCAAACTAGGGAGTATAAAGGGTGACCCCTGTCAGACCCTAAATGCTCTCCCTAAGCTGCTAAGCACATGTCAAGATCCAGATGGTGGATCGAGACATGCCCGCGTACCTAAGGCTGATGACCACTGAAACCCCTACAATAGTGGAAGGGGCACGGCCACCGGTGCCCTGCTCAGTATATGGAGGGAACCGGGGTCGCCTCGGATCCAGTCAGCAAAGAAACAGAAACACACAATGTCTGAACACTTAACTGAAGGAGCTGCAGCTGCAGTGAAAACAGATCCAAAGTCAGCAGACAATATCCGAAGTACTTGCTTCAGCAGAACACAGATCCAGTGAAGAGATATCACATAGGTGAAGATACTCAAGCGAGAGATACAGCTCAAATGAAAAGTATAATCCGCACCTCTACAAAGGAGGAGGGGTAATTTAAAGGCAGCGAAATCAAACACAGGAAGGACAGCTGGGAGGAAGGAAACAGAAAGTAAAGACCTCATCACAGGGGCGGAGAAACAGGGCAGAGGGAACTCCTCCAAGCTCTAGTAGTGACATCATCACAGGGGTGGAGAAACAGAGCTGTGAGAACGTCTCAAAGCTCTGGTAGTGACAGTACCCCCCCCCCCCTCTACGGGTGGACTCCGGACACCCAGGACCCACCTTCTCAGGATGAGCCCTATGAAATGTCCTGATGAGGCGAGTGGCTTTAATGTCCGACACCGGAACCCACATCCTCTCCTCAGGACCATAACCCTTCCAATGAACGAGGTACTGAAGAGAACCGCGGACAATGCGAGAGTCCACAATTCTGGAAACCTCAAACTCAAGATTGCCATCAACCAAAATCGGAGGAGGAGGCAAAGAGGAGGGTACCGTGGGCTGGACATATGGTTTTAAAAGAGCTCTGTGAAATACATTATGTATCTTCCAAACCCGTGGAAGATCAAGATGGAAGGCAACCGGATTGACGACTGACAAGATTTTATAAGGCCCAATAAACTTGGGACCCAATTTCCAGGAGGGAACCTTCAGTTTAATATTTCTTGTAGACAACCACACCAGATCACCCACATTCAGGTCCGGACCAGGCACACGTCTCTTATCAGCCACACGCTTATATTTCTCACTCATCTTTCTAAGATTACTCTGAATCTTTTGCCAAATGGTAGACAAAGACGAGGAAAATCTCTCCTCCTCAGGCAAACCAGAGGGAGCCCCTCCCGAGAATGTCCCAAACTGCGGATGGAACCCATATGCACCAAAGAATGGTGACTTATCAGAAGATTCCTGACGACGGTTGTTCAGAGCAAACTCAGCAAGAGGGAGAAATGAACACCAATCCTCCTGGTTCTCTGCCACAAAACAGCGCAAATATGTCTCCAGATTCTGGTTGACACGTTCAGTCTGACCATTCGACTGCGGGTGAAAAGCAGAAGAGAAGGACAGCCAAACCCCCAGGCGAGAACAGAAAGCCTTCCAGAATCTGGACACAAACTGCGTGCCTCTATCGGAAACAATATCCGAGGGAATGCCATGCAATTTAGCAATATGGTCGACAAAAGCTTGCGCCAACATTTTAGCACTGGGTAAACCAGGGAAGGGTACGAAATGAGCCATCTTGCTAAAACGGTCCACCACCACCAGGATCACCGACTTCCCTGAGGAATGAGGAAGATCTGTGATAAAGTCCATGGAGAGGTGTGTCCAAGGACGGGAAGGTATGGGTAACGGGAGAAGAGGGACCTGAAGGCCGTGAACGAGGGACCTTAGCGCGAGCGCACGTCTCACAAGCAGCCACAAAACCCTCCACCGACTTACGAAGAGCCGGCCACCAAAATCTCCGAGCAATGAGATCTACCGTGGCTCTACTCCCGGGGTGACCAGCAAGAACAGTATCATGATGCTCCTTGAAGAGTTTGTGACGTAACTCAGGAGGCACAAACAACTTCCCAGGAGGACAACGGGCAGGTACCTCAGTCTGGGCAGCCTGGACCTCGGCCTCCAAATCAGAATACAGAGCAGAAACAACCACCCCCTCCGCCAAAATGGGACCCGGGTCCTCAGAGTTTCCTCCTCCCGGAAAACAGCGAGAGAGAGCATCAGTCTTCACATTTTTGATCCCAGGGCGGAATGTAACGACAAAATTGAATCTGGAGAAGAACAGAGACCATCTGGCCTGTCTCGGATTCATACGTCTGGCCGACTCCAAGTACGCCAGATTCTTATGGTCGGTAAAAACGGTGATAGGGTGCCCGGGCCCCCTCCAACCAATGGCGCCATTCCTCGAAAGCCAACTTGATGGCCAACAACTCCCTATCTCCCACATCATAGTTTCTCTCTGCCGGGGAGAGTTTTTTAGAGAAAAAAGCACAGGGTCGCCACTTGGCAGGAGAAGGGCCCTGGGACAAAACCGCACCCACACCCACCTCGGAAGCATCCAGCTCAACAATAAAAGGTAAGGAAACATCGGGATGCACCAAGACGGGAGCAGACGCAAAACTCTCTTTAATCTTAGAAAAAGCTGCAAGCGCCTCCTCCGACCAAGAGGAAAAATCCGCCCCCTTTTTTGTCATGTCAGTGAGGGGTTTGACAACAGAGGAATAATTCAAAATGAACTTTCTGTAATAGTTCGCAAAACCCAGAAAGCGCATCAATGCCTTCTGATTCTCAGGAAGTTCCCACTCCAGCACAGCACGGACCTTCTCCGGATCCATGCGAAAACCAGAAGCAGAGAGGAGAAAACCCAGAAATTGAATCTCCAAAACCATAAAAACACATTTCTCCAGCTTGGCGTACAATTTATTCTCCCGCAGAATCCGCAGAACCTGAAAAAGATGATCCTGATGGGTCTAAACATCAGGGGAAAAAATCTAAATATCATCAAGATACACCAATACAAATTTCCCCATTAAATGGTAGAAAATACTGTTAACAAAATGCTGAAAGATGGCTGGAGCATTCATCAGGCCGAAAGGCATAACGAGATTCTCAAAATGCCCGTTAGGGGTATTAAAGGCCGTTTTCCATTCATCCCCCTCTCTGACCCTGACCAGGTTGTACGCGCCTCCCAAATCCAATTTGGAAAAAACCTTGGCCCCAACAATTTGGTTTAAAGGGCCGGGATCAGAGGAAGGGGATAGGGATCGCGAATCGTGATACGGTTCAGCTCCCTAAAATCTAGGCAAGGTCTCAGAGAGCCATCTTTCTTTTTAACAAAAAAAAAAACTGCGGCAACAGGTGATTTTGAGGGACGAATATACCCTTATCGAGACTCTCAGAGATATAAGTTTGCATTGCGATTCTTTCCGGTTGTGAGAGATTGTAGAGGCGTGCTTTTGGCAGCTTGGCGCCGGGAAAGAGGTTAATGGGACAGTCAAACTCCCGGTGAGGAGGTAACGCCTGAACACCGCTCTCGGAAAACACGTCCGAGAAATCAGAGAGAAATGATGGCACCGTTTTAGTAGACACCTCTGCAAAAATCGCTGTGAGACAATTCTCTCTACAAAACTCACTCCACTCATTTATTTGCCTTCCTTGCCAATCAATAGTGGGGTTATGTCTAGTGAGCCAG